>NC_064615.1:1057021890-1058416890 GCF_023898315.1 Schistocerca nitens
TTACTACTTTAGGCACCCAGAATACTGTATGATGATCTTATAGCGAATAAATAGGAGACAGCCGGCTGGAGTGGCCGTGCGGTTCTAGGCGCTACAGTCTGGAACCGCGTGACCGCTACGGTCGCAGGTTCGAATCCTGCCTCGGGCATGGGTGTATGTGATGTCCTTAGGTTAGTTAGGTTTAAGTAGTTCTAAGTGTACCTGAGTACACAGTATGGTTTGAGAGTAAATCGGAGAAAGACGATGGTAATGAGAAGTAGTAGAAATGAGAACAGCGAGAAACTTAACATCAGGATTGACGGTCACAAAGTCAATGAAGTTAAAGAATTCTGCTACCTAGGCAGTAAAATAACCAATGACGGACGGAGCAAGGAGGACATCAAAAGCAGACTCTATATGGCAAAAAAGGCATATCTGGCCAAGAGAAGTCTACTAATATCAAATACCGGCATTAATTTGAGGAAGGATGTGCGTCTGGAGTACAGCATTGTATGGTAGTGAAACATGGACTGTGGGAAAACCGGAACTGAAGAGAATCGAAGCATTTGAGATGTGGTGCTATAGACGAGTGTTGAAAATTAGGTTGACTGATAAGGTAAGGAATGAGGAGGTTCTACGCAGAATCGAAGAGGAAAGGAATATGTGGAAAACACTGATAAGGAGAAGGGACAGGATGATAGGACATCTGCTAAGACATGAGGGAATGACTTCCATGGTACTAGTGGGAGCTGGAGAGGGTAAAAACTGTAGAGGAAGACAGAGATTGGAATACGTCAAGCAAATAATTGAGGACGTAGGTTGCAAGTGCTACTCTGAGATGAAGAGGTTAGCACAGGAAAGGAATTCGTGGCGGGCCGCATCAAACCAGTCAGTAGACTGATGACAAAAAAAAAAATAAAAAAAAAAATTGAACCATTTTGAAATAGGAGATACTGCAAAACTTTATTACACGTTTCGTACGAGGCCGATTTGTAGTGGCTCTCAAATCAGTTCGATAGAATTGTAATTAGATAATCTGTAGTTAGATCTGTAATTAGATAGGCTAAAGCGTATAGCGAGTAATTTCTGTCAGGTCATGATGTTTGTACACTGAAGAGCCAAAGAAAGTGGTACACCTGCATAATATCGTGCAGGGCCCCAGTGAGCACACACATGTGTCCCAACACGATCTGGCATGGACTCGACTAACGCCTGAAGTAGTGGTGGAGGGAACTGACCCATGAATCCTGTAGGGCTGTTCATAAATCCGTAAGAGTACGAGGAGGTAGAGACCTTTTCTGAACAGCACGTTGCAAGGCATTCCACATTAGTTCAATAATGCTCATGTCTGGGGAGTTTGGTGGCCAGCGGAGGTGTTTAAAATCAAAAGCGTGTTCCTGGAACCACTCTGTAGCTATTCTGGACGTGTCCTAGTCCGTAAGAATGCACAGTGGAGACGTATGGACGCAGGTGATCAGACAGGATGCTTACGTAAGTGTAACCTGTGACAGTCGTATCTAGAGGTATAGGCTCGTTCGACCAGACGACATGTTTCCGATCATCAACAGTCCGAGGTCGGTGTTGACGTGCCAGGCGAGACGTAAAGCTTTGTGTCGTGCAGTTATCAAGGGTACACGAGTGGGTCTCCGACTCCGAAAGCCCATATCGATGATGCTTCGTTGAATTGTTAACACGATGACACTTGTTGATGACCCAGCACTGAAATTTGCAGCAATTTGAGGAAGGGTTGCACTTCTGTCACGTTGAACGATTCTCCTGAGTCGTGGTCGGTCCCGTTCTTGTAGCATCTTTTTCCGGCCGCAGCGATGTCAGAGATTTGATGTTTTACCGGATTACTGATATTCACAGTTCACTCGTGAAATGATCGTACTGGAAAATCCCCACTTCATAGCTACCTCGGAGATGCTGTGTCCAATCGCTCGTGCGCCGACTATAACACGACGTTCAAACTCACTTGAATCTTGATGAGCTTCTATTGCAGCAGTAGTGTGTGTGTGTGTGTGTGTGTGTGTGTGTGAAATCTTATGGGACTTCACTGCTAAGGTCATCAGTCCCTAAGCTTACACACTACTTAACCTAAATTATCCTAAGGACAAACACACACACACCCATGTCCGAGGGAGGACTCGAACCTCCGCCAGGATCAGCCGCACAGTGCAGCAGTAGTAACCGATCTAACAACTGCGCCAGACACTTATTGTCTTTTATAGGCGTTGCCGACGGCAGCGCCGTATTCTGCCTGTTTACATATCTCGGTATTTGAATATGCATGTCTATACCAATTTCTTTGGCATTTCGTTACATCTGACTCGTGTCGTAATTCATAGCGGCACTATAAGAAAAATGGTGTTCATGCTGCATGAATGACTAGTAACGCAGTGTTGTTCAGAATTTTTTTAATTCCTGAATATCCGTATTTCAATATCCGTCCTCTGTGGTTTACAACAGCACTCGCAAGAAGGGATACGCACTATGAGTACAGCACAAGGCGATTTCTATGTGGCCGCACATGACGAGATACTATAATCAATCTGTGTCATGAGACGCTATTTTAATAGGGCTATGTAATTGTTTTTCGGACAACAAATTAGTTAAAAAAGCACTATGTATTGTTTTTTAAATGTTTTATGTATGTAAACTGTTTATATATATATATATATATATATATATATATATATATATATATAACGCAAAATTTGAAATTGAGCAACAAATGTGATTCTACTTATGTATTTCATTGTGGTTTATATTAATTGTGTATGGTTAATAAAGGCACTACGATGCCCCTTCCTTTATTTCTTTGCGTCCATTGGCCGTGGACACACATCTGAACTTGAAATGCTTGTCTTACGTTCAAATATGTAACGACCACGCACACCGCTACTATTTGTATTTGTGTAACACATGTGCGTTTATTATTATGTCAAGATTAACAAAGGCGCTTAGACGAAACCACATTTAAACGCAACACGCCTATTGGCTGGGGACTTACGTTTGTACGTGAACCGAGATATTGGAGCCATCGAAAGTGCTCTGGTGCTATGGCTATGTTGTCTTCCAGTTTGATTCTGACTTAATAAGAGGCATGTATGGATTGTGACATTCATTCTGCAAACTTCTTGCAAAGTATGTCTTGCTTCTTTGATGTTCATTATTAAGATGAGGCACTTTCAGTATATGTAGGCCTATGTTTGAATTCAAAAAATGGTTCAAATGGCTCTGAGCACTATGGGACTCAACATCTTAGGTCATAAGTCCCCTAGAACTTAGAACTACTTAAACCTAACTAACCTAAGGACAGCACACACACCCATGCCCGAGGCAGGATTCGAACCTGCGACCGTAGCAGTCCCGCGGTTCCGGACTGCAGCGCCAGAACCGCTAGACCACCGCGGCCGGCTGTTTGAATTCAACGAACTATTTTCCAACGCAGGTGAAATATTTGCTATAATTCCACTTTGGTATTACGGTTCACTGACAAATATGTACTGTTTTTCTGTAGCCCCAGTAGCCCAGGTTCGAAAATGAACCTGTAAAGTTTGAAACTTGTCGCCAAATGTAAGTACAGCAGGTGTTGACCGACTAGTTAGTAAATCCTTTCTGGGATTGATGAAGTGCCTAGTTCTCTGTTAACAAAATGTCATAAAAGGTTTTTTCAATTACAGGTCACATATCATGTGGTTACTCATTTTGTGTCTTTCATGTAGTTGTTTTCATTGCTTCTGTATCGTCATAGACTTGATCATTGCTGATGCTTCTGCCTTTTAGGGACAGTATCCCACCCCAAGGGCCGGCCGTTGTGGCCGAGTGGTTCTAGGCGGTTCAGTCCGGAACCGCCCTGCTGCTACGGTCACAGGTTCGAATCCTGCCTCGGGCATGGATCTGTGTGATGTCCTTAGGTTAGTTAGGTTAAAGTAGTTCTAAGTCTAGGGGACTGATGACCTCAGATGTTAAGTCCCACGCAGCCATTTGAGCCATTTTTGAACAATCCCAAGGGCAAGACAGTTCCCTTACTTCTGTTCGCTCCTTCAACCTCTTTGACAAGCCTGGTGGCAGATCGAGAGTGACTTATTATGCGGGCAGTCTTCGGATGCCATGACTGGTGATTTTTTATCCAGTTTAAACAGTAGTGAGTTCGAATGCGGGACCCGACATGTTTTGATTACTAGCCAAAGATGCTACCCCTAGACCACGGGTAAGAATGCTCCTTACGTAAAAATGGGCACAAGAAAAGCAATAATTAAAAAAAAAACTTATTTCAGATGGATTCAAACAGTCCTAAACAGTAATCTCACTCAGCTGACAAGACGTTACAAGTGGGCACGAATCAAGAAACAAAAATATCACAATATTTCACCTCACACAATTGACAACAGCATCGCCTTATTTGAAAACACCGGATAAGGAACCAGTACACTTCCCCACATTCGGCATCTGACACTCTATAAACTACTCCGACAATACCTATCAGCTGCCCACTAACAGATTTGGGCCACAAAAGCGCAACTATTGGTGCTCTGTACAATTATGCTGTAAGTAGACTCTCCACTACTTCTTGTCTTTGGCAGTGGGCCGCCGTCTTCTTCTGGACACTGGGAAAAAGACACCATCTGCTACCCAAGCAGATGATGTCCACCTACAGCCTGGTCGCACCCAGTGTAGGCCGTTGCGAATCCGCACACACACTCCTTTGTCTCTCTCGCTCCCTGGCTGGCCGTCAACGAACTATCGCTCGCTCCGCCACGTTACCTCAGGTCTGCCCGAGTGGCGCTAGCATCGACACCCGAGCACAGCAAGCGCCATATCGCGGAGCGTGCAGCTGAAACTTCTGACTCTCCCCTGCTGCGTGACGGAAGGCGCATAAGTGTAATATAACAATAGGAAGAACTGATAAACATAGTGCGACTACAAAATTTACCACAGCCACCTAGGTATTATACACCACTCTGATTATACGCTGTTGAGCTGCAAGGTATGTGCCCCACGTTCCTTTGCCATCATCAAGTCTCTAAATATCATTGTGAACGCAGTGCCAAACCCCCTGGTTGCTCCTCTCATCTCCAATCCCCGCTCTCTACCATGCCTTCACTGTTGTGTCCCCCCCCCCCTACCTTCCATCTCTACACCCTTCATCTCCTTTCCCAAGGTGGCTTCCATCAACTCCCCCTACCGGACGATGCCCTCTCTCCCTCCATTTATCGCTCCTATCAACCCTGATCCTCACCCCCCCTCCTTTCTTGTTCTTGGGGTCCCTGTTCCCCCTTCCATCCTGTTTTCTCCCCACCTAACCTCTCCCTGCCCCCCTTCCCCCCTCCAGAGTCCTTTTGTATATCCCTCCTCTACACCCTATAGACCCTGTCGCGTCTGACCAGCACTCCCCCCCCCCCCTCTTATGTGCCCTAGTCCTTCAATGGCTCCTTTCCCCCCCTCCACCCCACTTCATTTTTTCCTCTCCTTCGCCTCCTTTCCTTTCCCGTCACCTGTCCAGGTTCCCCCCATCTGCCCTCGCCTGTGGTATATCATATTTGAGCTGATTTTTTTTTAGTGCAGTGTTCAAGTGAATGTTCAGTGTTGTTCGTCTTTCCAAAGTGTTGCAAACAGAAACCATGCTGTCGCTGGGTGTAAATTTTATATCTCATGCGAACAAAAACCAGACTGAGATTTTCACTCTGCAGCGGAGTGTGCACTGATGTGAAACTTCCTGGCAAGTGCCCGCGAAAGGCAAAGGTCCCGAGTTCGAGGCTCGGTCCGGCACACAGTTTTAATCTGCCAGGAAGTTTCAGGAACCAGACTGTCGCCGTGTTCTTTTAATTGTGAGTCTATTCTTTTACCTGTCTGCTTCAAATGTATTTTATTAGCATCATCAACCCTTTGTTTTATGATTTAAGTTCCACGATTTTCCACCATCTTACCATGTAAGTCACCGATTTTATCGCCTGCTTTTATTATTTATTATCTTCATCTTTTTTAAACAAATTCTGTAGGCTGAAGAGCGGCAAACTAAGCTGCTGCCAGCCCGCCCACTTCGGGGGAATCGAAACCCAATAAAGGAAAAAAAAAGGCAGTGCCAAAATAAACAATTTTGTGGAGTCTCCTAAGGCATTGCAGTGACTACAACAAAACGAGTTACTTATTATTAGCGTAACATGAGGTTTTATTTAATCACTGCTTCTCCCAGCTAATGACGGTTATTTTCTTAAAGAAATCTCCATCTTTGAACGTGTAGCAATGTTGTCTCTCAAGCAGTGTAATGGCACTAAGTTCATGCACAATAGAGATCTTATACAACCAGCAAACAAGCTAAGTCCATATTAAGTAATCTCAACTATAAAAGAGTAATGAGTTTTGGCAATCTTCACTGCTGTTGGATAATAGTCTCATTATGAGTTGCAGATCTTCTATCCAATTTACCGCTACTGCTACTGGTGGCAACACTTTTCTTTCAGTAATACCACATGCAGACAACACTAATGTATAGTTTCCTGTCAAAAATATTTCATAAAAATTATTACGACATAACCAGGCTTCATAAATCATCAGAGAACAATTTTTATCACGTGAGATGCTGTTTGCTGTATATTTAAAGATTATTCATAATCTAAGTGAAATTTATTACCTCTGAGTGGGTTCTGGGCCACCAGTACACAATTATTATCGCAATACTGACCATCAAGATTTATGTCTGTTTAAAAATTTAATTTAAACCTGCCGCTGCAATATTTCACTAAGATGGCGGCTAACATAAGACAATCACTTAAAACAACTCCTTCAGGCACTGTTTTACTACTAACAAATCTTTTCTGTATCTCTAATATATGCAGTAACATTTAAAAGAATTACTACCGCCGCCGGTATTACGACAGACTGTTCCATTTTTATCAGTATACGGCCTGACCACACGCACCTTCTTCTATCCTTTGCCTTATGACGCTGAAGGCTTCATAGCGTAATCGCTTATTATTCAGCATTTACCGACAAACCGCGCTGTATGTCAATAGCGCTAATGACTGAGCTCCATTGTAGCTGATCAGAAAGCTTAACATTTATGTAGGACGAGAATCATATTGAAATACAAGTTCAGAAAAAAGGGCTGATTTCAATGACACAGAATCTCTATTTTTCAAATATTACTTAACAACATAATACAGTTTTTTACAGACCTCTGTGATACGAGACATCAATCATGTCAGATCAGTACAACAGTTGGAACAAGAAGGATTATTCTAGAAGAATCATAGATAACAAAAGATGGAGATTTTCATTATCTTTGTCAATGGGTATTGTCCGAGATACAGGTTTTTTTTAACCGAATATTAAATTATGTTATTGACAATGATTATTTATTATTTTAGTAACGATGAAGTCCTTTATATTAATACCACGAGAATGTTCATTCAGATTCCACACACAACAATGTCGTAAATATTTTTCTGAATAAAATATATGCGCGATATTACAAGTCCATTTTCTTGACCATCAAAACGTACCTGATCCTCTTCCAAATCTCTTTGACATATGCAACTTAAACCATCAGCAATGTCAATATCGGCACCTCTGACATACCGAAATTTTGGTAGCCCGCCTAGCAGTTCTGGCTGTGCGCATGGACGCGCCAGCGTTCAACTTAAGAGCATAATTGTCGGTCTCAAACTTTAATGGTTTGTGCACTAGATAGAACCTGCATTTCTACAATGTGCACAAAACCGTTAAGGCCTCAACCTCAGTGATTTCCCTAAATCGCTCCAGGCAAATGCCGGGATGGTTCCTCTGAAAGGGCACGGCCGACTTCCTTCCCCATCCTCCCCTGATTCGATGAGACCGATGACAATGCTGTCTGGTCTCTTTCCCCAACCAACCAACCAACCTCAACCTCATTGACCGAATACTTTTTTTCTCATAAAGCGGACAATCCTCTCGACGAATTCGAGACTGGCTGTCTGCTCTCCGAGCACGCAGGGGGAACCACTGCCGACACATCCGCATGGGAGCATCAGTTAGCATAATAAATTCATTTTCAAAGTCTGCGCCGGCCATAGCCTCTTTCAGTCCCTCAAACTCTGCCTGTTGTGACTCTGTGCATTCAATTTTACATTCTTTACTGCGCAGTTCATTCTGCGGCCAGGACAGCTGCACAGATTTCGGGACAAACTGTCTAAGAAACCTTACTGTGCCACAGATCTAGCTACTTCTTTCGCATTCATTGAAGGAGGTCACTCCTAATTTTCTTGTTGCGTTCCGGTTCGACCCTTACTACTCCCAGCCACACAATATGACCCAAAAGCAAAATTTCTGCAAATCCGATCTTCATCTTACCCGGTTTAACCGTCAGCCATGCATTCCTCGCGTACTCCTCCCAATTCTTAGTAAAAGTTACTACAAATTTCAGATAATGATAAATTTAGTATCAGGAAACAAGATAGATCGTGACCGGGCCAAATATCTCACGAAATAAGCGTCAAAAGAAGAAACTAGCTTGAAGAGGGAAACCATATGACGCTATGGTTGGTTGGTCCGCTAGATGGCGCTGCCATAGGTCAAACGGATATCAACTGCGTTTTTTTTTTACATAGGAACCCCCATTTTTATTACATAAACGTGTAGTACGTAAAGAAATATGAATGTTTTAGTTGGACGACTTTTTGCGCTTTGTGATAGATGCCGCTGTAATAGTCACAAACATATGGCTCACAGTTTTAGACGAACAGCTGGTAATAGGTAGTTTTTTTAAATTAAAATACAGAACGTAGGTACGTTTGAACATTTTATTTCGGTTGTTCCAATGTGATACATGTACCTTTGTGAACTTATCATTTCTGAGAACGCATGCTGTTACAGCGTGATTACCTGTAAATACCACACTAATGCAATAAATGCTCAGAATGATGTCCGTCAACCTCAATGCTTTTGGCAATACGTGTAACGACATTCCTCTCAACTGCCAGTAGTTCGCCTTCCGTAATGTTCGCACATGCATTGGCAATTCGCTGACGCATGTTGTCAGGCGTTGTCGGTGGATCACGATAGCAAATATTCTTCAACTTTCCCAACAGAAAGAAATCCGGGGACGTCACATCCGTGAACGTGCGGGCCGTGGTATGGTGCTTCGACGACCAACCCACCTCTCATGAAATATGCTATTCAACACCGCTTCAACTCCACGCGAGCTATGTGCCGGACATCCATCATGTTGGAAGTACATCGCCATTCTCTCATGCAGTGAAACATCTTGTAGTAACATTGGTAGAACATTACGTAGGAAATCAGCATACATTGCATCATTTAGACTGCCGTCGATAAAATGGGGGCCAATTACACTTGCTCCCATAATGCCGCACCATACATTATCCCGCCAAGGACGCTGATGTTCCACTTGTCGCAGCCATCGTGGATTTTCCGTGGCCCGATAGTGCATATAATACCTGTTTACGTTACCGCTGTTGGGGAATGATGCTTCGTCGCTAAAAATCTGTCATCGTCCCGTAATTTCTCTTGTGCCCATGGCATAACCGTACACGATGTTCAGAGTCGTCGCCATGCAATTCCTGGTGCATAGAAATATGGTACGGATGCAACCGATGTTAATGCAGCATTCTCAACACCGACGTTTTTGAGATTCCCGATTCTCGCGCAATTTGTCTGCTACTGATGTGCGGATTAGCCGCGACAGCAGCTAAAACACCTACTTGGGCATCATCATTTGTTACAGGTCGTGGTTGACGTTTCACATGTAGCTGAACACTTCCTGTTTCCTTAAATAATGTAACTATCCGTCGAACGGTCCGGACACTTGGATGATGTCGTCCAGGATACCGAGCAGCATACATAGCACACGCCTGTTGGGCATTTTGATCACAATAGCCATACATCAATACGATATCGACCTTTTCCGCAATTGGTAAACAGTCCATTTGAACACGGTCAATGTATCACGAAGCAAATACCGTCCGCACTGGAGAAATGTTACGTGATGCTACGTACTTCTACGTTTGTGACTATTACAGCGCCATCTATCACAAAGCGAAAAGAGTGGTCCAACTAAAACATTCATATTTCTTTACGTACTACACGAATATGTAATAAAATATGGGGGTTACTATTTTTAAAAAAAGCAGTTGATATCCGTTTGACCTATGGCAGCGCCATCTTGCGGGCCAAACATAGCGCCATCCGGTTTTCCCCTTCAAGCTAGACGACTTTCGTTCTTTTTAGTTTTTTTCGGTTGATGCTTATTTCGTGAGATATTTGGCCTGGTCACTATCAAATGGTTCAAATGGCTCTGAGCACTATGGGACTCAACAGCTGTGGTCATCAGTCCCCTAGAACTTAGAACTACTTAAACCTAACTAACCTAAGGACATCACACACATCCATGCCCGAGGCAGGATTCGAACCTGCGACCGTAGCAGTCGCGCGGTTCCGGACTGCGCGCCTAGAACCGCGAGACCACCGCGGCCGGCCTGGTCACTATCAATGGACCACCCTGTATATAAGAGTTGGGATATAGTTGCCGCGCTCATTGCAAGACCGAAGTGTATGCTACTAAGTGAACAGGTTCTTGTTGGTTGATAATTCTGTTACATGTTTCGAACCCTCACCTAACGGAATCTGATAATACGCCTCGCCGGGGTTTAATGTAAACACCTGGGCACCTGAGGACCACCCGAAACATTTGGATTACCTTCTTACTAAGCTCTCTAGGTCTACTACAGGTCTAGATTTTCCTGATGGTTTTAGCACTAAAACGTATGGGCAGGATGAGGCGACTCAGAAGAGCGAATGACCCCTCCGCCTGTCATTTTTAATGCGGAGCGACAACAGAAGATATGAAAGCAATCTCACCAGCATGGTATCGGACAACTCAGTCCAATACTTGATCAGACTAGTAGGCCCCAGTTTGTGGGTCAACACCCTCAAGTTGAGAACCTCTCGAAAACCCGTTGTTTTTGGTACGATTTGCTGTAGTAAAATTTCAGGTGGTTAACGACTTCATATATGTTTGTTTCCGTGTTAAAACTTGTGTGTTGTGAAAGTATGCCATTTCATGGGAAGGGAACATTTAAAATTTATCTAAAACGTGTCGTGATCGACACAGTGTGTTATAATTAAACGTTGATTAACGACATGTAATTAGGTACGTCCTACTAGCTGCATTTTTTAAATTCTTGGATTCTCTTATTAATTTAGTACAAGTACGTCTTGCAGTACTTGTCGTTATTTATATATATATATATATATATATATATATATATATATATATATATATATATATGAGAGTTCTCTCACGGGAGTAGGATTATTTCATTTTTTGAACATGCAACGAAACATGGTTCAGTGAATTTTATGACTGTTTTTCCATCACTGCCTGATTAGATTTCAATTCGGTATTTATTTATTGATGTAAAAAACTGTCCAGATTGGGGGACGCATAATTTCTTCATAAATATTGCACATGAGTGCGTACACAAATACGCTTTTACATTCACATATGCACGCGGGTGCTAGCGCTCTCCCACTCCCCCCCCCCCCCCCCCCCTCCCTCTCTGTCTCTCTCTCTCTCTCTCTCTCACACACACACACACACTTACAAGAAGTAAAGAAAATTTTTGGCTTTGTCTACAGAACATTTTGCACTATCTTAAGTCTTATATTTCACATGTTCCGAATATTCTGATACTGATTAAAACATTAGTGTTTTGCTTAAAGGTGGGAGTCATAAAATATTTTCGTGTTCTGTGGAAGACTATTGTAAATTTTTATCACACTATTTCTAAAGGAAGTTTTAAAAGCTGATGTCCCTACTGACTCTGACACGGAACTTTTTCTGTTGCCTCCTGTTATGTTGATGAATATTGAAGATTTTCTTAATGTAAACTGCAGATAGGACAACATGGCTACCGTATGTATTAAAGGAGAAAATGTGTGTTTTAATAGGGGTAACGTAGCAATTTTACGCAAATCCATCTTCGTAAACGTGAATTGCGCACCAAATACAGCAGCCAGCCGCCACTGGAGAGCACTACGGTCTCAGATCACGACGCGTGAAATGTATCAGCCAGAATCTAACCGTGCACCAACCAGCATTGAGACCACACGGCAGGTGTTCTTCGCTATGAGAATCACGTCCCGAGGGAGGAACGCTTTAGACAGTGTTCTAGCAGGTCTTGCCGCAGGTCTTAGCTTCTCTCTTCCTGCATGACTGTAGGTGTATTGGGAATAGTGGCCTGAGGAAAATAACAGCAGCAAGTCGTGTGGCACGCCGAGCGTGATCTAGACAAGCACCTTACAACACTAACAAGGGAACTCACCAATTTGATGTCATATTCTACATAGAAAAAAAGCACACTTGTAAGACATTAACCCCAGCTATTAATTTTGCACGAAAATTTAGGCCATAATTCTGATAGTACGCAGTTACGACCTTCTGAATGTAGAGATATCTTATCTGTAGCCATATTGACTATTAATTTCAAATACCGCTACCAGTCACAAAACTTGTCGGCAGCTAAATTATTTGCTTAACGACATGTTTCGAGGTGAAACTTCATCATTACGCTATACTGACATTCCAAAAACGTTTAACACATGTTTATACTGATAATCAAGCTTCTTTACATGACTGCTGTGATCATCTTCGTTCCTGCAGCGTAGCAATTTTCTTGTGATGTATTGACGCATCGTAATTTCCATGGATCTTTTGGACTTCTTCACCACTGTTCACAAACTGCACAACGGTGTCTTTAAAGCACGATGCACGAAACAAATCTGCAGTGCAGAACACAAGATGGCGATCAAGATGGTGTGACTGGTAGCGGTATTTGAAAACCTTGTCATACAGCTATTAATCTTGGCGCAGGGATGGGTGCTATCTACAAAATAACCGGTTTTCAGTAATATCGGTTTTTCTCAACGCCAATCTAACCTGACTGTTAAAACATCTCAAAAAACCGATTTCTGAAATAACCTATTCTAAATTTTTTATTCCCATTATTTCCTGTAATAAATGCAGATATTTAACAAAAATTGAAACTTTTTGACTCCCTCAGTTCCAAGATACACAGAATCAAAATATGAAATTAAATAACCAAATAAAATAAATGTTAGTCCGTCCACCGTTCACTGCTTTTCTCGAAAAGTGGTAAGTGGTTGAATAGTACAAAAAAATCACGAGTCTTCTCATGCTAGTTCTAATTTTTTGAAATGCTGCTCAAAAATCAGGCTGTTACGGATCATGCTACTTTTGGGCATTACGAATAATTAGTTAAAGGATGAAAACTGAGGTTGAAGATATTTTTAGTGTTAATTTGTCTGTTTTCGAGGCTTACGAGCAGATGAAGGTACACACATCAAAAAAAGTTTTGTGTCACCCCGGTACCCAGAACTCCTGAAGGTACGCGTTGACTGTGGATATTGTATCACAGAGTCCCTTTGACTGTTCAGAGATGTCACTAAACCCGCACAAAATTTAAAACAACCATGCATGAGCAGCGCCTACTAGACGGAGGGAGTCCGACAGCCGATCAGTTCCAGTTATTCCACCACGAAGGAGGTACAGGGCTCGTGATGTCTGTAGTTCAGTCATGTCTAGACGGTCAATATCGCGGATCGATCGCGTCCGCATTGTTACTTTGAGCCAGGTAGGGCTCTCAACAAGGGAAGTGTCCAGGCGTCTAGGAGTGAACCAAAGCGATGTTGTTCGGATATGGGGGAGATCGACAGGAACTGACGATGACATGCCTCGCTCAGGTCGCCAATACTGCAGTGTATGACCGCTACCTACGGATTATGGCTCGGAGGAACACTGATAGCAACGCCACCATGTTGAATAATGCTTTTCGTGCAGCCGCAGGACGTCGTGCTACGACTCAATGTGCGCCGTAAGCTGTGTTATGCGCAGCTTCACTCCCAACGTCCATGGCGAGGTTCATCTTTGCAACCACGATATCATGCAGCGCGGTACATATGGGCCGAACAGCATGCCGAATGGACCGCTCAGGATTGGCATCACGTTCTCTTCACCGATGAGTGTCGCATATGCCTTCAACCACAAATTCGTCGGAGACGTGTTTGGATGCAAGCCGGTCGGGCTTAACGCCTTCGACACACTGTCCAGCGAGTGCAGCAAGGTTGAGGTTCCCTTCTGTTTTTAGGTGGCATTACGTGGGGGACGACGTACGCCGCTGGCGGTCATGGAAGGACCCGTAATGGCTGCACGATACGTAAATGCCATCCTCCGACCTATAGTGCAACCTTATCGGCAGCATATTAGCGAGGCATTCGTCTTCATAGACGACAATTCGCGCACCCATCGTGCACAACTTGTGAATGTTCCTTCAGGATAACGACATCTTTCGACTAGAGTGGCCAGCATGTTCTCCAGACATGAACCCTATCTATCGAACATGCCTGGGATAGATTGAAAAGGGCTGTTTATGGACGACGTGACCCACCAAGCTCTCAGGGATCTACGCCGAATCGCCGTTGAGGAGTGGGACAATCTGGATCAGCAGTATCTTGATGAACTTGTGGACAGTTTGCCACGACGAATGCAGGCGTGCATCAATGCAAGAGAACGTGCTACTGGGTATTGGAGGTATTGGTGTGTACAGCAATCAGGACCACCACATCTGTAGGTCTCGCTGCATGGTGGTACAACATACAATGTGTGGTTTTCATGAGCAATAAAAAAGGTGGAAATGAGGTTTATGTTCACCTATATTCCAATTTTCTGTACAGGTTCCGGAACTCTCGGAACCGAGGTGATGCAAAACTCTTTTTGATGTGTGTATATTGTATATAGACAGAGGCAATAGATCAGCTACTTTCTATTTTTATTGTATAGTACGAAGGCAGTGTATTTCAGTTTTTAATTTGTTACTTCCTGTTTTATCATTTCATAGAAATTTCAGACAAATTTTTAATATTATTATGAAATGAAACATTGTACTTCACCTTTACGTCAGTTCGTAAAAATAATTCCAGGCTAGGGTTGGTGGCAGTCTGCAATGCGTGGCGGCGTCGGCGAGAAAGCAACGTACAGACCAGGTGGGGCAAGTCTCGAACACTGCACGTACACACGGCAACGGGGGCATTATTTTCTCAGCAATGTTGTATCATTTTATATATCATGTGTTTGTTGCCCATTTCGGTCGGCATTGTTAATGAAACAGCAACGATAGCTCTTTAGACCAAGACAAATTTACGAGGAAACGGTAGTCGTTTTTTGAAAGATAGTTTATTTGAAAAAGTTAATTTGAACACTGCTGCTATGGCTGACTTATATTTAGTTTTGTACACTGTTGTTAGTAAAAAATTAAAAAAGAAAGACACCTGCTACAATCGAGACCAAAGATATACCAAAAAGTACCGGTTATTCATGACTAAAAAACAGGTTTCGGTTTTAACCGGTCGTCTTTTCCCATTCTCATTTGGCGCGCGCCAATTGTCTGTCACTAGCTCCGTCCCCCTGCAGACGCCTAATGCCCGAGTGACAAGTACTTGTGACGGTACAAACCCCCGTTACTAGATGAATATTTCTAGTATGCAAGGAATGCTTTGTGGAGAGCGAGCGCGCGACATGGTGCGCGATTCGCCCGCGCGAGATATGCAATGGTCGGAGGTGGCCCGCAGCTTGGGGCATTGTTTGGTTTTTCGCGCATTACGCGAAAACTACGTAACTTACGGTGAAGAGCGATGCGGCAGTGGATTGTGGTAAGCAATATGCACCTTCTGAAAGATCGATCTTTATTTCAAGTCGCGAGACGCAATAATTATAGTAACCTCAAAATCGGTTAATATCAGGAATACTGAAAGATTAATAAAAATAGTAAAAAAACTACTTACAGTGATGAACGAGCACTCATTAAAAACGTTTCGTCATAGCGGATCGAGTGCCGTAGTCATATGTTAAGAATCATAAATAATTAAGCCCGTAAAGATCAATGAACAAAGATTGAGAGAAAATTGTTTATAAAATTCAGTAGAAAATTCATGACGTAAAGAACGGCACTATATAATATTTTGGCTGGCAGCACACGTATTTTAAACTAGTTAAGTTATACTATACACTTAACTTGCAATAGTTTTCATTGTTTGCAAATTATTATTAACATTTATCGCCCATAATTAATTAATTATTATAGATATGAAGATTTTGAGCAGCGCAATGTGTAAATCGCTATAGATTACGTCTAAAAACGGTGCTATATGCAGTTCTATGTTAAATGTTTTGCCGCACAGATGTAAACAAACAAATTTGCGCTAAGTGGTGAAATTTTGCAAAAACTAAAACTTGATTTACGGGCGATAGAACGATCCAAAAAATTATTATAACATAGTAAATAAGATGTACTTTTTAGCGCGGTTCCGATGGTGTACTTATTTCTGTCGAGGGATGTATGTTTTGTGTTAGCAGAAGAACCAACATCGTGTTACTAGTGGAGGCCGAAATGCACGCGTTTTAGCTCAAGCAGGCTAGCCTGAGGGTAGAACTATACTGACGTGAGGTCTGGAACATGACAAGGAATGAGAATTCAGAAAGCGGACGTAATTAGTTTGATACTTAACTTTAATCCATTAATGATGAACGTCGCTCTTGAAGGTACATGATTCACAATATTAACTTTTCAGAATACATTCTTGAACTAATTATAGTAACTTGCTAGATCGTAGCAAATGACGTAGCTGAAGGCTATGCTAAACTGTCGTCTCTGCAAATGAGAGCGTATGTAGACAGTGAACCATCGCTAGCAAAGTCGGCTGTACAACTGGGGCGAGTGCTAGGGAGTCTCTTTAGACTAGACCTGCCATGTCGCGGCGCTCGGTCTGCAATCACTGATAGTGGCTACACGCGGGTCCGACGTATACTAACGGACCGCGGCCGGTTTAAAGGCTACCACCTAGCAAGTGTGGTGTCTGGCGGTGACACCACAGTATGTATCAAAATTTGTAACCTTAACTGGTGAGATTGGTACTTGCATAACCAGGGGGTGCACATCCAAAAAATGGCTCTGAGCACTATGGGACTTAACATCTGTGGTCATCAGTCCCCTAGAACTTAGAACTACTTAAACCTAACTAACCTAAGGCCATCACACACATCCATGCCCGAGGCAGGATTCGAACCTGCGACCGTAGCAGTCCCGCGGTTCCGGACTGAGGGTGCACATCCGAGCCTATATAAGCGAGTGGCCATCTTGGCCAGGGGTCAGTCGTTTTGGAGGGTGGGAGGCGAGCAAGCCCCACTTGAGGGTGGCCCATGTGGTCGTTTGAGAATTTCTTTTCTCGCCGATTTCTTTCGACAAAGAGTATTGTTTAATAGTGCAGGTGTGCAAGCCTATATTTGGTGAACTGGAAGTGCAACGATTATTTGTGAGAGTGCGATTTACGAGGTATACATCGGCATAAGTGGACATATGGCGATCTGTGATTTCGCGCCAAAACTGCTAGAACAAAGATGACAGTGGGACTTGTGGTTCTGTTCGAATTATTTGAATAATTTTCGCTTATAGCAGCCTACATTTCTGCTATTGGGGGCTCGGAGTCAAATTCTTATTAAAGTAAAACTGTAAACCGTCTCACCAGTGCTAATTTCATTATGTGAAAGAAAAGGACAACGCCAATAGATAGTGATTGAACTGTGTCGTGAAAAAACTGATTTTAAGTATAATAATCGCCTAATTCTTGTTCCCTAGCAGAAACTGTACTTATGTCTGAATGAATAATTAATTCAAAAACTATAACAAATGCTCGGGTGTGGAAGTGTACTAATGCACCAAGTGTGGAAATCATCCCCTGATACTTACGTGAGAGCCAAAACTTGCAATAACATTTTTAACCAACATTTGTATATGCACATTCGTGTGAACGCTGCAACCGCACTTCTTCTCTATATTTACCTCCGCGTCGCATACTGTACAACCAGAGGCCTCCTACTCGCGGTATGTTGAAGACGAGGAAGAACAGGGAAGAGAGGAACATGTCTGCTTAACCTCTTCTGAAACCTTGTTCGAAAATATGTCGTTTCGTTAACGCGAAAATAGTACGTAATATGTCAACCGCATGCATTTATATGCATGTCCAGTACTATGTCTCTAAACCAAAATGAATAAACCCGAGTAACTGAAGAATTATTATGAAATAGTGTTAAACGATTTTAGGTTTACAATTTAATCACGCCAATTATGTTCAAGAACAACGCAACTCCTTCACTATAACAGTGTCAGCTTTTCAGTCCAAAGAAAATAACGCACAAGAGCGATGTTAATAACTGAACAGCAATACGTTACTTTTTTAATGACACACTTATTGATTTCATTAATTTACGTTGCATTGGTGAAAGCAAATAGATCTAGAGCGCCATGTACAGGCAGAAAACAGTGCACTCTGACACAATGAAAAAGCACTACCACTTATTGATTCACCGGCGTTGTGATCGCAAATCTCCTACTCCCTTCACTTTACAGTACTTCGCGCTAGGATAGTAAGCAGCTGCAGTAGAGCGGAGCGAATGACAAGCAATCGGCGGGTACGAAGTTTAAGAGATATCATTCAAGACGTCACAAATGAGTACTACTTGAATTACGGCCCAAATTTTCGCGCAAGATCGATTTCTCGCTTGTGTATTTTTTTCTCTTCAAAATATGAGATCAAGTGGGTAATGTTGCCTTGTTAGTTTGGCGAAATGAGCAATAGCACGTTCTTCAGAAAAAAAAACATTATTTATGGTCGATAAATTACAGAAATTAGGAACCAAAGATAGATTTAAATTAGAATTATATATTAATACCTTCAGCTGCTGACAGGCGTTGATATGTATCAACGGGGACAGGTGAAAATGTGTGCCCCGACCGGGACTCGAACCCGGGATCTCCTGCTTACATGGCAGACGCTGTGTCCGTCTGAGCCACCGAGGGCACAGAGAATAGTGCGACTGCAGGGACTATCTCGCGCACAGCTTCCGCGAGACCCACATTCTCACCTTATATGTCCACACACCCCATTCCTTGCATCCCTACCCAACACACACATTATTCGTGGAAGACATGTCCGAAAAAATACACCATATCCATATAAGTATATAGTTCTGGCAATACCGGCCATGACCTTCCTCTTCTGTGCGGATGCACACATATTACCAGAACATGAGTTCTGGTACTTGATAAGAATATCTTCCACGCCTAATGAGTGTATAGGGTAGGGACACTACGAATGTAGTGTGTGGACATATAAGGTGAGAATGTGGGGATCGCGGGAGACGTGCGTGAAATAGTCCCTGTAGTCGGACTATCCTTTGTGCCCTCGGTGGCTTAGATAGATGCCGGCACGGTAACCCAGCGTGTTCGGTCAGAGGGCTACGTGCTATCTGGAATAAAAAAAACTGAGTCAAAGAATCAACGATCAACTTGAACGGATGTCTTGTGACGTCCGCCCAGACAAAAACTGATAAGAGGCTCTGCCATGTAAGCAGGAGATCCCGAGTTCCAGTCCCGGTCTTGGCACACATTTTTACCTGTCCCCGTTGATACATATCAACACCCGTCAGCCGCTGAAGGTATTAATACATAATTTTAATTTCGTTCTAGAACAGACACCATTTCCAAATAAGTACAAAGATTGATTAGTGTCGTTGGAAGAGGACTTAGGTAACACATCAAAAGTACCGAAAGAAAAACGAAGATGGAATAGAGAAGAACAGAGAAATCAGGGAATTTAGGGGTAGTATTTGCTGTAAACACGGAAATTAAATAGCAATATATGCTAGGATAAGAACACTTTATTAAAAAAACTGACGAAAGACGTACCAAGGAAATTGCGTCCTCTGTACCAATTGACAAATGACTACGAATCCAACTGGAACATCGTTATGAGGGATTTTAATGCAACAGAAAAATAAAAATACAGAACGTTACAATCAAACTTTGGATATGGTACGAGACGCAGCCGGAGTCAGCCATTAGTCTGATTTAGCAAGAGGAACAGAATGTTTGTCTGGAACACATTCTCACACAAGAAACAAACAGAAAAGTATTTCGTACCTATTGAATAGATCTGAAAGCGAAGTTGACCATATTTTATGAAACAGTAAAAAAATTTTATCACATGGGACTATCCACTTTAAAGTTTCCAGCGACCGTGGACAAGTAAAATGCTAAATGACAATAGTTACGAGGCCAGAAAGACAGAAAATCATCATGAAGCAAATAAAAATTGTTAAGTGTCATGATACATTCAAGGTTAAATTAATCAAGAAGTTGAATAGATTATAGAATTATGGTTATACAGAAAGAGGCGAAAGGGGCGCTTATTTAGTGAACGTAATACTTCAGTAATTTACGATCGATAATAACCAGTAAGTTCTTTCCGCTTTAGAATCGACTGTAAAAGAGAAACAACGTTACTGGCCATCCGTTCCTATACAATAGCGAAAGACGTGAAGGGCGATAAGACACCAGAAAACTCCTGTATGTCGAGTGACAAAAAGATTTATGACACAGTTCATAAGACAAGAATAAAATTTTACCACCCTGACACGTAGTCGACTGCAATTTTATTTTTGCAATGTTCGCGTGATTAATTAATCATAAATTCAAATATTCTAGCTGAACCGTTGTAAATTCATAGAATAACAATACATTACAGTTAAGGCGGTGACAGGGTGCCCAGTAAATTTGTGTGTCTTCTATCACACGTTCATAAAGATGGCAAAGAATACGTAACACAGCAATCTGAAAATGTAATTCTTTGTGCTGTGTCGTGCGTTTGTTCGTGGAAATTATTCTCGTTTAATCGTAGAACTGGAAAGATGACTATATCAATCGCCTTTGTTACAAATATAAATGGAAAAAAGCGGAATGGATGAAGCCTGAAAAATTACCTTGATGAATGTACGTTTTTCACACCGCTGTTGCCATTGAAATATATGTTTTCTCTGTTTTTTTTTTTCACATATACAAAAGTATTCCGATATTTCGTACAGAGGGATTCGATTATAAATAGACGTGAATAACCGACTGTGTGCTGTCATTTTAAGTACAAACGACAACGAAACAGCAAAGCAGCAAATTTCGTTGATCAATACGACCGACCGACCGGGTGTTGTTAGGCCTCTGCGGTTCGGATATTGACAGCTGCCAAAGCGCATTCTACGCCAAGTGCCAGATATTTCTGCTTCGTTAAAGTCGCTGTTGTGGTACACACACACTGGATAGCAACTGACCATTGTACGTCGCCAAACGGTTCGCTAAAGTACCAGTAGCATTCAATGAGTGTTATTGTTTTTAAATTAGTGACCTCTATTAATCGAAACGTTTGACGGTAATCTGCAATTATGGCGCAGGATAGTAAGGGGTAGAAATAAGAAATATTTACTAAAATTCACTCGCGTTGCCACAGAAAAATTCAAGGCAGCCCGGAGATAGACACAGAAGCAGGAAGTGAATCAGTATGTCGCACGTGTGTCAGATCGACACTATTTGCCAAGTAAGGATACGACTTCAGCAGAAAATAGACTACAACAGAAAAGCAAAACAGGTGAAACAAAGGTATTCGTTAGCTTGTGAGACATGTCGCAAGAGACTCAATCTATTTCATAAGACTACATAGTGAGGGGCCGACACAGCAGTTAAAGCTTGTTTAGTGAATATAGGAGAATTAGGAAAACACATTTGATCATTTCGAACCGAGCCTTGTACCATAGTCACAAGCTAGCACGCTTTAAATACTCCAGCTCTCCAGGTCTCATCATGAGTTGATCATTGGGATGGCAATTATAGTACACTACTGGCCATTAGAATTGCTACACCAGGAAGAAATGCAGATGATAAACGGGTATTCATTGGACAAATATATTATACTAGAACTGACATGTGATTACATTTTCACACAATTTGGGTGCATAGATCCTGAGAAATCAGTATCCAGAACAACCACCTCCGGCCGTAATAACGGCCTTGATACGCCTGGGCATTGAATCAAACAGAGCTTCGATGGTGTGCACAGTTACAGCTGCACATGCAGCTTCAACACGATATCACAGTTCATCAAGAGTAGTGACTGGCGTATTGTGGCGAGCCAGTTACTCGGCCAACATTTACCAGACGTTTTCGGTTGGTGACAAATATGGAGAATGTACTGGCCAGAGCAGCAGTCGAACATTTTCTGTATCCAGAAAGGCCCGTACACGATCTGTAACATGCGGTCGTGCATTATGCTGCTGAAATGTGAGGTTCCGCAGGAATCGAATGAAGGGTAGAACCACGGGTCGTAACACAGCTGAAATGTAACGTCCACTGTTCAAATTGCAGCCAATGCGAACAACAGATGACGGAGACGTGTAACCAATGGCACCCCATACCATCACGCCGGGTGATACACCAATATGGCGATGACGAATACACGCTTCCAATGTGAGTTCACCGCAATGTCGCCAAACACGGGTGCGACCATCACGATCCTGTAGACAGAACCTGGATTCATCCGAAAAAATGACGTTTTGTCATTCGTGCACCGAGGTTCGACGTTGAGTACAGGCGCTCCTGTCTGTGATGCAGTGTCGAGGGTAACCGCAGCCATGGTCTCCGAGCTGATAGTCCATGCTGCTGCAAACGTCGTCGAACTGTTCGTGCACATGGTTGTTGTCTTCTAAACGTCCCCATCTGTCGACTCAGGGATCGAGACGTGGCTGCCCGGTCCGTTACAGCCATGCGGATAAGACGCCTGACATCTCGACTGCTAGTGATACGAGGCTGTTGGGATCCAGCACGGCGTTCCGTATTACCCTCCTGAACCCACTGATTCCATATTCTGCTAACAGTCATTGGATCTCGACCAACGTGATCAGCAATGTCGCGATACGATAAACCGCAATCGCGATAGGCTACAATCCGACCTTTATCAAAGTCGGAAACGTGATGGTGCGTATTTCTCCTCCTTACACTAGGCATCACAATAACGTTTCACGAGGCAACGCCGGTCAACTGCTGTTTGTGTATGAGAAATCGGTTGGAAACTTTCCTCATATCAGCACGTTGTAGGTGTCGCCACCGGCGCCAACCTTGTCTGAATGCTCTGAAAAGCTAATCATTTGCATATCGCAGCATCTTCTTCCTGTCGGTTAAATTTCGCGTCTGTAGCACGTCATCTTCGTGGTGTAGCAATTTTAATGGCCAGTAGTGTAATAGCACTCGATCTCACGATTCCGATGTGTCCTAGATGCTGCAGCATAGTCTGAGAACTAGCCAAAGATGTACTCAAGATGATGGCCTGCTCCAGATGCACTTCATGCTGACTTCAGACATCATTACTTAACTGAGTGCTGCCAATGCCGGGCAACATGGAAGCCTCTTTCCTGTTCAAGACTCAAGCGCCTTCGGGTGCTGAAACCCACCAAGCCTAGGGAGGAGATCAACCGACCACACGACTGCGGACAGCAGGTACATCGCGGATGGCTCATGAAGGGTTATAGTAAAATTCGGGATGGGAGGGAGTACACTCAAGACACAATCCACCATAACAGTCACGACATTCCGTCTCGTTTTTGTTACCCACGGCGATAGCAACACTCCAAGCGGCCAGCAAGCGAGACTTTTGAATGCGGTGTTGAATGACTGCGAATACTAACGTTTATATTGATTTGCAGCATAGTTTATACAATAGGGAGTATATGTAGTGCCATAAAAATCGACAATAACTAAAAAATTACGCCACATGTGTGATTATTTACTTTCCGAAGGACAGTGGGAGAAATGAAACCCTGCATTATAGGACAGTTTATTAACAGTTCTCTTGTAATGCAGAAGCGTTTACTGAAGAATATCGATTTCCTTTAATAACAAAATATTGCTAGTAAATACCAGAAGACCTGATCGCTTACACAAAGTCGTCGTATATCCATCCAACAAAGCAGTTTTATTCCCTACAGCTTCAGCCATATCAGTGTATGGGAAACGCAGGAAACCAATATGGGATTTAATAGCCAAATTATTTAACTGTCAAACAAACGACCACAACTGTAACTTATGGGAAAATCACGCAGACGTGATAATGGCATATTACTTTAATTGTTCTAATAAAATTTGTCATGTTAAACTGTGACATTACAATAATTTGGAAGGTAGGAGACGTGGTACTGGCGGAAGTAAAGCTGTGAGGACGGGGCGTGAGTCGTGCTTGGGTAGCTCAGTTGGTAGAGCACTTGCCCGCGAACGGGAAAGGTCCCGAGTTCGAGTCTCGGTCCGGCACACAGTTTTAATCTGCCAGGATGTTTCGTTACAATAATAGTTCGTCAAAGGCAATAATTCACAACAGAGGAGAAAACAATTCCACAATTGTTGTTAATTCTGAGACACAAACGGCATGAATCTTCAACACATTCGCTTTTGAAGCAAAAGTCATTACATTCACAAAAATATTCGTGTTTTTGAAAGTCAAATGAGTTGGAAGAAAGAGCAAGGAAAGTGTTCATGATGATAAGACAACAACAGAAATATCTGAATGAAATGTGTTTATATTCTCTTGCTTTCAGCTATATAAACTGCGAATAAAGACATATTCTAAAGTTTATCTTCATGAATGAGTTGCAGCTTACATCTCTGAACCAGTGTGATTCGGCTGTTTTCACATGTACTTCAGTACAACTGGTGTCTCCTGGTAACAAAAACATAAAAACTGTTCCTTTAGTTAAGTAGAGAATAATTAAAAATAAAACATCATCCTTATGCCACATGATTTTTTCAGCGTTTGGAGGGTCCCCCGTAACGCCAGTGTAGCTGACATCTCCTGGGCGCGCAACCGTTGAGCTGACTTGACGGACGTCAGCTAGAATCCAACACGCAGCTAAATGATCAAACAGCCGAGGCTGGTGTGGAAGAATGACGACTTGTAAACAATGACAATAAAATACTGAACTCTAACAATATTTTACGAGCGTCGTTGACGCTTCACAGTTTCCCGACAGCTATCCTGGCTTCACGCAGAGATGTCTCCTCTAGTGAACGGTGTTCGCCGAGCTTCGATGATCTCATCATATTAGCAAACAGGCTATTCCCTATGCCTCCCATAAAACGCACCACATTTTATAATCTTTTTCTTCAAACGACTTTTTCAACCTACCGACTCCCATGCCAAATAAATTATTCCTGGGGGAACAGCACATTCTCCAACAAGTCAGAGCTCCCTGAGACAGTATTCTCCATATAATCTTCGTTAAAAAAATCTGTCTAGTAACTGTTAATTTCAATTACTGACTGTTCGCTTATGTTTGTCTGAAGTATCAAAGCGACACATGTTTTCGAACGATGATTCTGTTCTTTCCATTTTGGCCTTCCAGCAAATGATCCACATATAAAATCATGCAGACAGTACTCTGGAAATGCATGCCACGGAATGGTTTCTTCATGCCAGATAGGGAAAGAAGTTACCCGGTGGAGAAAATGTCGTGTGGGGCGAAATTTGATAGTCCAAAGAAGCAGCATGTGTCCCGTGTAGAACGAGCTGGGGCGTTGAGCAGAGGACACCCGTCGCTTGGGCAGCTTACAGTTAAGCTTCGTCTGGACAGCCTAACATCGTCAGGGGGTTGCCGTGGTACGCTCCTCTGACGATTTTCCCGCTGAAGGTATAATATTTTAGCGCTTTACCAAAGCATTACCAAACACACTCATCATATTGCCCGATGATGATTGGGTTTTCCGATGTATCACCAATAGTGAATCCATATTTTTCCGCTGGTCGTTTTCGTTCTTTGTCTTGGATTCATGATCATACGTTCAGCACTCGTCCATGGTGATTAGGCGGATGAAGACCTCAACTCGATTGGCTTAACACAGCTGCTATATTTTCGTTCCTGCCTCGGTTTTGAGATCTCTCTTAATGGGTGTCACTACTCGCGGAGCCCAGCAGGTGGCGTCGTTTGTCAGGTTGAAAATGTCGTACAAGACGTTGAAAACTGATCCACGCCTGATTCGACTGTGATAAATCGTTATTTTTGCGCCAGAGCCTTCACTTCTATTGCGATTGATGGGTCTTCACAGATAGATTAAGACTTGTTTGACATTGACGCTAGAGGTCAACTAACGACTGTCATATGAAGGCACGTTGTTGCCGTACACTTGTACCATCTCAGCATGGGCCGTTGCAGCGCTGTTCCCCCTCAGATGCAGGAAACCAATTACCGGTTTACCATTTTGTTTCTGTTCCTCTAGCGGAATACTACAGTACTGTGGCTCAGGGATTTGAATAGGTACCAGGACATGAACCTGAAAAAAAATTATTATAATTTTCATGTATGTTGCAGAATATATATGCTATAGAATATCAAACTAGTGCCACGTGTTTTTTCATTTGTGGGGTACATGGTGTCCCAGACATGTTGCGACAAATATCGAGTGGTCTTGAGGAAGAAATGCAACATAAGAACCCAAGTCCAGAAACGTCATCCAACAACGCTACAGAGCGTCGAGGTTACAGGCATCAGCGCCTGCCACTAGGTCATCCCTCGCAGGTTCGAATCCTGCCTCGGTCATGGATGTGTGTGATGTCCTTAGGTTAGTTAGGTTTAAGTAGTTCTAAGTTCTAAGGGACTGATGACCACAGATGTTGAGTCCCATAGTGCTCAGAGCCACTAGGTGATCCCTTCGTCAGAAAACGTGACTTGCTTCACTGACAGACTGTAGGTGGAACGTCTTCAAAGCTTGTTTGTTATTCAGTGATTGCGACTGATTGCGACTGATTGTCACTGGTTAAGTTTGTGTTAGCTGCTGCGTGTAAAAGCATTGCTGCGCAGCAACTAGCTCCATCTTCTTCACTGTCCATTGGGGCAATCAGTCTTGATCACTCAACAACAAACAAAATTGCGAAGCATTCCATCTACAGCGAACCCGGTCACGTTTGCTGCCGAAGGTGCAGCGTAGTGGCAGGGGAAAGCGCCTGTAACTTCGGCGCTACGCAGCGTTGTTGTGTGACGTTTCCAGACACAGGTTCCTATCATCGACTTTTTCCGCAAGACACCATCTACAAACCCTCAGTGTATGTCGTAACATGAGCCACCCTATATAAAACATTCTACCAAGGACCTATGGAACAGACAGCTAATGCAACAAAATATTACGTTACTTTGTTGTTTGCAGGTGACAATCACCGCTTTATAACTATCTCTCAAATGCCATTCTGTAGCTATTTATTACAAATTGTTCTCGATTTCTGTTACTACATTTTCAAACTTTCGGTACAGTAGAGCGTCGATTATCCGGACGTCGGTCAACCGAACGACCGCTTAACCGAACTGTGTAACTCGCTCGCACCTGTTACTCTCCCACCCTACCGGTCATCGTCCCCCTCTCTCCCAAACCAAGTTTCCCACAGTAGTCGCCGCACAGGGCCACCGCTGGCGGAACATTGCTTCTAATGGGGCGTTCACAAGGCGCTGCTGACCGGCCAAGCCGCCAATCGCTGTGTTTCGACAATCAGCACACTTCTGTCGGCTTGGCACTGGCAGTTCGATTATCCCAAAGATGAAAGTGACCAGTTTCAGATATCTATAATGAAACAAGTACGTGACTTAGCTGCTCGAAAGCGTGTAGGCTTGCATAGACAGACCAAAATGAAGGATTTTTTTAAACATTAATTCTGTATACTGTGTGTATTGTTCATGCAAAATGCGTATGTAATATGTATATATTTTTGTTTAATAAACTGTGCCACATACTGTATATTCCTACTGATGTTGCCTTTGTATGTTACTTTGTAATACTAAGAGATGACTGTTTTTATGAATAAATTTACTGTACAGTACTTCTTTTTGGCAAATAAACATGTACAGTTCGATTATCCCAACAAACCAGTTTTCCGAACATCCATGTCCCCCAATTACTTCGGATAATCGACGCTCTACTGTATTTAAATTTCAAACAGCGCTGACTGTTGTCGACTTTTCTCCCTCTATAGTAAGCAGCTCTTGACTATAGGAAATTTCTTGCGTAAAATTTTAGTTCAGTGGCGTCGTAGTCAGAACCGCAACCGAGCGAACCAGCTTTCCAATCTCCGAAAGGACAAGAAGTTTCGATTTTATCGATTTCAGCTAAATTAGCCAAGGTAAAAGTTGTAATTCCTTCAACAAAGACGATTTCTAATCCCGCTTCCTCCTTGTTCTGGCTTTATCTTTAATGACGTCAGTGTCAGTAGCATCGTTAAATCATATTTTCTTTCCTCACCTTTATACTAGAAGAGAATGAAGGTTGCATGTGCGGCGTTCTTCTTCACTCTTTTTTGTTTGTTTTGCAGATCATATATTACAATGCCTCCGAGATAACAAAATTTATTCATTCCTTCCATTGCATTCTCGTAATTTTAGGTGTTTGCTCACTTGTTCAATTAGTGTCTTTCCAATTCATTGATCTGCTCATTACTTTATACCGAATTTTTAGTTTAACAGCCACTCCATTTTGTGTAACAATGCTTATTTTATTACTACCGTGGAAAGTTATTCTTGGTATCTTTTCCTGCGGCACTTTCTTTCTTCCTTAATAAATCTATTGCTTCCCTAGTGTACCAGCTAAACAAGAATTATAACTCGCTTAAATCTCGCCATATTTCTGTCTTCAATATCATTTGGTATTCGTAAGGTTTTTCACTCTTATTACTCTCACTTGATTTCCGAGGACGTTGCAGATTGCTCATATGCCTTTATCGGGAATACGAACACTGCAGTCTTCTAGGGAATGCCAAAGCATTAGCCTTAAAGAAGATGTGTCGAAACGTTCGTTATCGCTTAGCATGGTTTTATTTTGTGCTTTACTGTAAGGAAAATACACTGCCTGAAAAAGATAATGAGTAAAATGAAGCGCACAGAAAACATGGACGGATGTGAATGAAACTTTGTACACGTACAACTTGCCGTCAGCTACGTAAGTGATAAGAATAGCAATTCGCTGTGGCAGGTATAATGGGCAACAGAATGCAGTAGTCTTGCATGTGTTCAATACTGTTCAAGGATTGGTAGCGTGTATATGTTCGGCTTTAGGAAAGATAAAGGCAACAGGGAAGCACATCTGACGTTGCGGTTGATAATGGAAGCACGACTAACAGAAAATGAAGATACATTCATAGGATATGTCGGCCTAGAAAAAGTGTTTCACTCTGTAAACTGGTGCAAGATGCTCAAAATTCTGAGAAAAATAGGGGCAAGCTACAGGAAGAATTGGGTAATATACAATTTGTAAAAGATTCAATAGGTAATAATAAGAGCGGACGGCCAAGAACGATGTGCTCGTATTAAAAAAAGGGTATAAGACAGAGAGGTAGTCTTTCAACCCCACTGTTCAGTCTTTACATCGAAGAAGCAATGATCAAAATAAAAGAAAGGTTCAGGAGTGGAATTAAAATTCAAGGTGAAAGGATATCGATGATACGATTCGCTGATGACATTGCTATCCTGAGTGAAAGTGAAGAAGATTTACATGATTTGCTGAATGGAATGAACAGTGTAATGAGTACATAATATGGATTGAGAGTTAATCGGAGAAAGAAGAAAGTAATTAGAACAGCAGAAATGAGAACAGCGAGAAACTAAACATCGGGACTGATGGTCACGAAGTAAATGAAGTAACCAATGACCGACGGAGCAAGGAGGACATCAAAAGCAGACTAGCACTAGCAAAAAGAAGAATCCTGGACAAGAGAAGTTTACTAGTATCAAACATAGGCCTTAATTTGAGGAAGAAATTTCTGAGGATGTACGTTTGGAGCACAGCATTGTATCGTAATGAAACCTGCACTGTGGGAAAATCGAAGCATTTGGGATGTGGTGCTACAGAAGAATGGTGAAAATTAGGAGCACCGATAAGGTAAGGAATGATGAGGTTCTGTGCAGAATCGGAGAAGAAATGAATATGTGGAAAACACTGACCAGGAGAAGGGATAGGATGATAAGAGCCGGCCGTGGTGGCCATGCGGTTCAAGGCGCTTCAGTCCGGAGCCGCGCTGCTGCTACGGTCGCAGGTTCGAATCCTGCCTCTTGCATGGATATGTGTAATGTCCTTAGGTTAGTTAGGTTTAAGTAGTTCTAAGTTCTAGGGGACTGATGACCTCAGTTGTTAAGTCCCATAGTGCTCAAACCATTTGAACCATTTTTGATGATGACATCTGTTAAGACATCAGATAATGACATATGGCACGAGAGCGAGTTGTAGTGGGCAAAAACTGTAGAGGAAGAGAGAGACTGATATAGATCCAGCAAATGATTGACGTAGGTTGCAACTGCTGCAATGAGATGAAGAGGTTGGCACAGCTGAAATGGACTGAAAGGTGCACTTCGTGGATCTTAATTTGACCAGCTGGTAGATTTTTGCAGTATCTACATTTATGGAGCATTCGGATGTGATCCTGCCACAGTGTTGGGCTGCATTGGACCGTGCATCGTAACCCCTTCACATCCACGTCTGCCACCCAAAACCAAGTAGTGAACTCTCTGCAACATTCTGCGTATCCTGCATACAGGCCATAGGATTGCACATCGGTCTCGATATTGAAATCGCTAAAATCACATAGCCTGACAATCCGTGAAGCTTAATTTCGTTTCCCCCTCCCGTTCTGGGTGCGCCACCCCCCTTTTTTTTTCCCCTGGGAGTGTACAACGTCATAGCTGTGCAAACACCGAAATCCAAGAGAAAGCGAGTGGAACTGTTATTTCAGTAGGGAGAAACAGACTCTGTAACGGTGTTCTACACCAATCATTGTCGTCGCGTTTTCTCAAGCTGACATCTCAGGTAGTTGTAGAAGTACTTTCTCACTGCGGTCTTCCGACGTTGCAAACAGAAGCCGACACATCGTAGATCTTCTGACTGTCAACGCCTTTTCCTTACCAGAGCAGTTGTCATCAATAGGCCCATGTTAACGAGAGATGGGCCCACACCTTAAATATGATAATTAACGCTTGTGGCTGTGGAAGATTTTTGTTTACTGCGACTGTAATTTCGACCATTTAATCATTTTCAAGCAAATACCGCAAATGCAAACATGGATACAGGCATAAACACTGCTGCTACTGAAAAATTTCAAACGAGCAGTATCCAGGTCACATAATAAACAGGTTTATACATAAAAGCAAGTCAGTAACGTATCTAGTATTGTTCCTTTCGACAGCTGGATTACAAATGTGAATTGTTGAAGAAAAATATCTTTCATGAGGATAATGCACCTGCAAAGAACGTGATTTGACGAAAGGAAAATGTAACGATTCGAAGTATGAATTTTTGGATCATGCTCCCTATTAATCAGATTTGGAACCCTTTGACTTTCACTTACGTTCACTTAAAAAATAAATGTATGGCTGCTTAACGTTTTTTATCTAACGTAGCGTTTGTAATAACCGTAACTGAGTCCTCAGCAGAGCTTTTACAATCACACTTCGAGTGTGAAACATATTTTTTTGAGAAAATAAATTTATATCTATATAACATACATAAATAACGTATATATATATATATATATATATATATATATATATATATATATATAAATCAGATAGTATGTGCATGGAAACTTCCTGGCAGATTAAAACTAGTGCTCTGCCGCCACCTACTCCGCTGCAGAGTGAAAGTTTCGTTCTAGAAACACCCTCCAGGCAGTGACTAGTCATGTAAGATTCGTTTGAGTGTTTCTGGGAAGTTTGGAATGTAAGAGATGAGGTAGTGCGGCAAGTACAAGTGGAGGTGACCAAGAACAGTTTAGAGATGAATTGGGGGCCGTAAATGCTGAGTACAGCAACCTGGCCTTGCAAGTGATTCTGGGGAACAGCGTTCAGTGGTTCTTACCTGCAGAGGGTCTTCTGGCCGAAGCTCTCCCCTCCTGCTTAGTATTGGCTAGGTGTCAGTCCATCACAGAAGACGGAAAGATGGCTGGAAGTGGATGGAGGAAACCATTTAAGAGAGACTGCTGTAAACTGAGCTTTTGTGCAGACAGTGGGAAATAAAACTCCATGAATTCTCATGTCAGAAGCTGAAACGATGCAGTCAGAGTGGCTGGCATACAGTTCTAGAGGAGTTAGATGTGTAACCCCCCTCCCCCCAGCCAACGCCAGGAAGTCGCTAGGCTCTTTTAGTGAGTGGGAAAAGCATATATTTTGCTGTCTGTGAAGCTTAACAGCCTTCTTTCAGAAACTGTAATTGGTCATCCTGGAAGGATTAGATCATTTCCAACTAGGGAGATTTCAGACAAGAGAGATTTGGTAAGGTAGGTAAGATCTTACAGGACCAAACTTCTTACGTCATTGGTCCCTAAGCTTACACACTACTTGATCTAACTTAAACAAACTTACGCTATGGACAACTCACACTCACACACACACACACACACACACACACACACGCGCGCGCGCGCGCCTGAGGGAGGACTTGAACCTCCAACGGGTGGATCCGTGTGGACCATGACAAGGCGCCCCAAACAGTACGGCTACCCCATGCGGCAGAGATTTGGAATCTCCAACCGACTCCCCTCCGGATATGCAAAGTGGAGGATTGCTCCCTCAGCATCGGAAACCAGGTGCTGTGTCTGGATTGGGTACCAGGCCAACAGAACAGTCAAGAGGGGCGATTCAATGAGTACAGCATAGTGTAGCGTCACCACTGTTTAGGCTAGGGAAAGTTAGTTTTGTGCGATATTCTGAGCACAAGTTACAGCCAAGTGAGGGCCGGATTGCAGTAAGTTACGCTGACGAGTAGTTGCGAAGTGGAATGGAGGGCACACGGCCGTCGAACCGTTCAAAAGAGTAAACGCAGCGGTTTGCATGATGCAAGCTATAGGCGCAAGGGACCCACTGGCGCAACCAGGATGTGGGGCGTAGGTGACTTGGAGCGATGCGTTAGCGAAACAAAGGCGCACAGCCGAGTATACATAGGTATTGTTTTCTAACGAGATTCATTCAAGTGTGGCAGCTCTCCTGGACGGCGGGGCGTGTGACTCCGCCGGGCTACACGCAGCAACAGATGGGGCGACAGTGTCCCAGTCCATGGAGGGTCGCTGGTTCGACCCTCTGGGGCCGACGCGGGGTCCGCAGCCAGCCAGGGTGGACCACTCTTCGGCTCGCTACTGCGGGCAGTCGTTTCGGCTCCCGATACATGCCGGAGACTTCGGAGGCGAGGGGCCACAGATTCGGACGCCGGATCGCGCGCGTTCGTTGCCGCCGAGGAGGGAAGCAGCAGTGGGCCGGCCTACGGCTCCCGGCTGAGCAGCGCGGAATCAACGGGGATGGTGGGCTCTGAGTCGGCTGCTGGCGCAGCCATCCTGGCGTAATCGGAACCCTACAGCTGGCGAACAAGGCCGGCACGACACAATGTTGCATTGCACGGGACACTAGGGTACTTCCTCAGCAATACGGGGCCTGTAACATGGACTGAGGTGAACGAAGCGATGTAGTGGAAGCGAATAAATCATTTGAAAATCTCGGACGACTTTTAATACGGCACCTCCTGGGAACCAGCCACTTGAATAGTTAGATTGGTTTGTGCAATGTGTGGGTTGTTTCGTTTTTGCTAATTTGGCTCTTGTACTGCGGCTATGAGGAAAGTGGTTGTGATTCTTTGGCTTTTTCATCTTCTGGTCCGCCCCTGGTAGAGAACTCAGGTCTTTCTCTAGTGGGTGAGACTTGTGGTCTGCCTCTTGTGGCGGGCTAAGAACCAGTGGCAGTTTCCAACTGCACCGACAGTGGAACTGCGTATCATCTCGGACGTAGCGTTGTCACGAGGGTGAACTTATTCGTCCTGAGTCGGCGGTCTGACGTTTGGCAATTCCGGCATGCACCGTCGTACCTATGACAAATTAGTTTTGCCAGACCAGCAAACGGGTGCACCTCAGACTGATATCTGCCGGGATTTCAGGGCTCTGAAGTTTCCAGCGTTCTGATAATCAGAACGCCAGACTACGTAGTTTGCCAATTTTCGTGCACTCGTTAGAACATTACAGATGCCGCAGCGCGGCGCTCCTCGCCCACAGCGTGCCGTATTCTGCTGCCGAGTGAAAGGGTGTAAAATACCGCTGCACCACCATAGAGCTGTTGTACGATATTCGCAGCTCCCTGTTCTCCGGTAAATCATAGTTTGTGGTGTAGTTGATCGTTGTTGATTCATTGGAGAGGAGTTGGACTTCACAATGGATTTTCGTAAGCAAAGTCAGATTGCGTTGTAAAAGAGATTAATTCAGAGGAGAATTTGTGTAGCTTTGCCTATCAAACAACGTTCTTTAACTGATTTGTGTTTGTCATTTTTGAGTATCAGCTGGCTCTCTGGATAGCTGGAGTTATTAAAGGTTTAATAAAACATGACATTATTTTGTAAACTTAAATACACTACTGTCGTCATTCATACTCCCTTTACTATTCACTGTTTTTATTTTTTGTCGTGGTACATGGGTACTCCAACAAAATGGCTCTGAGCACTATGGGACTTAACTTCTAAGGTCATCAGTCCCCTAGAACTTAGAACTACTTAAACCTAACTAACCTAAGGACATCACACACATCCATGCCCGAGGCAGGATTCGAACCTGCGACCGTAGCGGTCTCGCGGTTCCAGACTGTAGCGCCTTTAACCGCTTGGCCACCCCGGCCGGCTAAGGTACCCCAACAGCTTACGGTTCAATATTATTAAATTAGTTAATTTGGTTGCATGCTGAGGGCAACAAAAGAGCTATGAGTAAATTCAGTGATTCATATAGAAGAATCATATAAGCAGTATACAACTTGAAGATTACTGACAAGATAAATTTTTTTGTGGCGATAATAACCTTTAACTTCACTCAGGCATCTACAGTCCTGGAAATGGAAAAAAGAACACATTGACACCGGTGTGTCAGACCCACCATACTTGCTCCGGACACTGCGAGAGGGCTGTACAAGCAATGATCACACGCACGGCACAGCGGACACACCAGGAAGCGCGGTGTTGGCCGTCGAATAGCGCTAGCTGCGCAGCATTTGTGCACCGCCGCCGTCAGTGTCAGCCAGTTTGCCGTGGCATACGGAGCTCCATCGCAGTCTTTAACACTGGTAGCATGCCGCGACAGCGTGGACGTGAACCGTATGTGCAGTTGACGGACTTTGAGCGAGGGCGTATAGTGGGCATGCGGGAGGCCGGGTGGACGTACCGCCGAATTGCTCAACACGTGGGGCGTGAGGTCTCCACAGTACATCGATGTTGTCGCCAGTGGTCGGCGGAAGGTGCACGTGCCCGTCGACCTGGGACCGGACCGCAGCGACGCACGGATGCACGCCAAGACCGTAGGATCCTACGCAGTGCCGTAGGGGACCGCACCGCCACTTCCCAGCAAATTAGGGACACTGTTGCTCCTGGGGTATCGGCGAGGACCATTCGCAACCGTCTCCATGAAGCTGGGCTACGGTCCCGCACACCGTTAGGCCGTCTTCCGCTCACGCCCCAACATCGTGCAGCCCGCCTCCAGTGGTGTCGCGACAGGCGTGAATGGAGGGACGAATGGAGACGTGTCGTCTTCAGCGATGAGAGTCGCTTCTGCCTTGGTGCCAATGATGGTCGTATGCGTGTTTGGCGCCGTGCAGGTGAGCGCCACAATCAGGACTGCATACGACCGAGGCACACAGGGCCAACACCCGGCATCATGGTGTGGGGAGCGATCTCCTACACTGGCCATACACCACTGGTGATCGTCGAGGGGACACTGAATAGTGCACGGTACATCCAAACCGTCATCGAACCCATCGTTCTACCATTCCTAGACCGGCAAGGGAACTTGCTGTTCCAACAGGACAATGCACGTCCGCATGTATCCCGTGCCACCCAACGTGCTCTAGAAGGTGTAAGTCAACTACCCTGGCCAGCAAGATCTCCGGATCTGTCCCCCATTGAGCATGTTTGGGACTGGATGAAGCGTCGTCTTACGCGCTCTGCACGTCCAGCACGAACGCTGGTCCAACTGAGGCGCCAGGTGGAAATGGCATGGCAAGCCGTTCCACAGGACTACATCCAGCATCTCTACGATCGTCTCCATGGGAGAATAGCAGCCTGCATTGCTGCGAAAGGTGGATGTACACTGTACTAGTGCCGACATTGTACATGCTCTGTTGCCTGTGTCTATGTGCCTGTGGTTCTGACAGTGTGATCATGTGATGTATCTGACCCCAGGAATGTGTCAATAAAGTTTCCCCTTCCTGGGACAATGAATTCACGGTGTTCTTATTTCAATTTCCAGGAGTGTATTTACGATAAAAGTAAGCTACGGCTTGCAACTTTTCTTCTTCGCCAGAGTTCTGATGATGCTCTGCCCTGCTGAGGCCTGCTTAGTGCTGAGAGCTGGCCATGCCATCGAAGACAGGGTGCTGAGTTCAGCATGCTCTCCAGACTCCAGGACCAGCATCTGACCATGGCTGCTACCTTTAATAACACTGCAACTTCACCTGATGGTGTGAAACAACTGATGCCTTTTCTACTTCTATGATGTGTTAGCGGACATCCATATGGTTGTGTGAAACCACCGCCCTGATAGCACACACCAAGCTCCAAACCTGTAGTGGGGTACATAGAAACACCTGCAATGTTGATCGCTGTCACAACTGTTTGCAGAAGTGGCTACTGGCAACAATTGTTACAAAGGGATGAGTGGATTTGGGACTACGCCGACAGTTACAATGTACAGCATCGCCTGCACTATAGGGTGAGTTCATGAGTGCAGTAACTGAACTTTTTTTCTCCTTCTCTTGTTGTTTTGGAAAGGGTGGTTGTAGGACATCTGCATTTGCGTAAGAATTTGAGGATTAAGTGTGTTAGGCCTGATGAAGACTTAGACTTGACTCATTTTCGAGGGAATAGAGGAGATGACTATGAACACTGTAGATGGAAGGGGGCACATTGTAATTTAAGACAAGTTGCACTTTTACAAAACCAGTAATGGGTTACACATGCTGTAGGTATGACCATTATGCTGGTTTGTGTCATGAATACACGTGGGTGACTGTTAGCTGCATGGATTAAAAGTAATATCTCAGCTTTTAAAATAAACGGACATATCAGCCACAGTTGGGGACTGAAATATATCCAACAGTGACAAGTGAAAATGTGTGCTGCATCAGGACTCGAATCTAGCTTACCCATTTTATCCAGTGGTCACCTTAACTGTCTTGCCCATGTAGATGGGGTTGGGGTGGAGGTTCGGAGTGGAGATATACACTGGAGAGCCAAAGAAACTGATACTCCTGTCTAATATCGTGTAAGCCCCCCGCAATCAAGCAGAAGTGCAGCAACACGACGTGCATTGGACTGAAGTAGTGATGGAGGGAACTGACACCATGACTCCTGTAGGCCTGTCCATAAATTCGCAAGAGTACGAGGGGCTGGAGATCTCTTCTAAACAGCACGTTGCAAGGCATCCCAAATGTGCTCAATGGGAGTCTGGTGGCCAGCGGAAGTGTTTAAATTCAGAAGAGCGTTCCTGGAGCCCGTCTGTAGCAATTCTGGACGTGTGGGGTGTCGCAATGTCCTGCTGAAATTACCGAAGTCCGTCGGAATGCACCATGGACATGAATGGTTGCAGATGATCAGACAAGATGCTTACGTATGTGTAACTTGTTGGAGTTGTATCTACACTTATCAGGGGTCCCATATTACTCCAGTTTCTCACACCCCACACCATCACTGAGCCTCCGGCAGCTTGAACAGTCCCTTGCTGACATGCATGGTCCATGGACTCATGACGTTGTCTCCATTCCAGCACACGTCCATCCGCTCCGTGGAGTTTCAAACGAGACTCGTCCGACCAGGCAACATGTTTCCAGTCATTAACAATCCAATGGCGGTGTTGACGGGCCTAGGCGTGGCGTGAAGCTCTGTGTCGTGCAGTCATCAAGGGTACACGAGTGGTTCTTCGTCTCCGAAAGCCCATATCGATGATATTTCGTTGATATTTGTTGACGGACCACCATTGAAATCTGCAGCAATTTGCGGGAGGGTTGCACTTCTGTCGCGTTGAACGATTCTCTTCAGTCGTCGTTGGTCCCTTTCTGGCAGGACCTTTTTCCGACGGCAGCGATGTCGGAGATTTGATGTTTTACCGGATTGCTGATATTCACGATACACAGGAAAATCCCCATTTCATCGCTTCCTCGGAAATGCTGTGTCCCATCGCCCGTGCACCGACCATAACACCATGTTCCACATCAGTTAAATCTTGATAACCTGCCATTGTAGCAGCAGCATCCGATCTAACAACTGCGCCACTGCCGACCGCAGCGCCGCATTCTGCCCGCTGTGAGCGTGGTTGTTGACGAGTTCGCTTACTGAGCGTGTTTGTGCCCTGCTGCTTCTATACTGAACTCGGTTCAGCATCCTGTTTACATATCTCTCTATTTGAATATGGATGCCTATACCAGTTTCTTTGTCGCCTTAATATATATATATATATATATATATATATATATATATATATATATATATATATATATATAGGGTGTTACAAAAAGGTACTGCCAAACTTTAAGGAAACATTTGGCGATTCCCGTAAGAGTTTGGGCAACCTGTGCGCATTCGCACAGACAAAGATCAATGGCTGGATAGCCTTTAACTATATATATGAAGACAGTAACTGCTCTCGAAAGAACGGAATACTGTTGATGACCGTGCAGCTTTTCTCTGGAATATATATAAGGACTACCCAGCATTGACCTTTGTCTGTGCGAATGCGCACAGGTTGCCCAAACTCTTACGGGAATCGCCAAAGCGTGAGTAATGAGTGAATGGGCAAATGTCTATAATGTACATTACATATGTAGAATTATGGACAGTTGGGAATGTGAGTCTCACGGGAAGCGTGCAAGGGATAAGTCCGTGCAGTCGCGCTATTCAACTGGGTCCTCGGTGGCTCAGATGGATAGAGCGTCTGCCATGTAAGCAGGAGATCCCGGATTCGAGTCTCGGTCGGGGCACACGTTTTCAGCTGTCCACATCGAGGTATATCAACAACACCTATCGGCAGCTGAGAGTTTCAGGTAATCATCATTTATCGCAATCTTTTACATTTAGAAATATCTCAGGCTTGTAATCAAATATCTTCTCATTCGAATAATAATTTATACTTTTGTGCGTTCGCGTGGAGAAACACCTTTTGCATGGGATACTTATTATCAGTTCATAACTGTGGAAATCTCGTCACTTGAACAAAAGATAGCCGTGTAGCGGCAACCACAAGAATGTTTAATATCTATACAACTCTTCGCAAAATGAATGAAATTAAGTTTACTCTAGAATGTGTACTCCAGAATTAATTGTAAACTCTCTTAATTTTGCTCTACGCCCCATAGTATCGTATTGTTCTGATCAGCAATCTGCCGTCTTGTAAACGGCGGCCAACTATAACAATTACAATTTGCGCTGTACCGCACGTTATTTATCTCTGAAAAAAGCGTACAATTAAATTTTCACACGTCTAGGGATGCTACCGCTATTGTAATAAGTGGTTTGGTTATGAATAGCACCATTTATTTACAAGAAGTCGTTACAAGATGCGTACGTCTCCGTCCAAGTCGTTCTCATACGAAGATCCAAACAAAATCTGTTTTTACTGTTTCATTATCCTAAATCCACTGATTATCATGCAATATCGATATTTGCTTTTCACATACATGAAAGTGAGACAACTGATTTTTTCGTATTCTTTTGTACACAAAATAAGTTTGTTTACACATGTCATATCAACATAAATAAATACAGGGTGTTACAAAAAGGTACGGCCAAACTTTCAGGAAACATTCCTCACACACAAAGAAAGAAAATATGTTATGTGGACATGTGTCCGGAAACGCTTACTTTCCATGTTAGTGCTCATTTTACTCCTTCTCTTCTAATCACATTAATCATGGAATGGAAACACACAGCAACAGAACGTACCAGCGTGACTTCAAACACTTTGTTACAGGAAATGTTCAAAATGTCCTCCGTTAGCGAGGATACATGCATCCACCCTCCGTCGCATGCAATCCCTGATGCACTGATGCAGCCCTGGAGAATGGCGTATTGTATCACAGCCGTCCACAATACGAGCACGAAGAGTCTCTACATTTGGTACCGGGGTTGCGTAGACAAGAGGTTTCAAATGCCCCCATAAATGAAAGTCAAGAGGGTTGAGGTCAGGAGAGCGTGGAGGCCATGGAATTGGTCCGCCTCTACCAATCCATCGGTCACCGAATCTGTTGTTGAGAAGCGTACGAACACATCGACTGAAATGTGCAGGAGCTCCATCGTGCATGAACCACATGTTGTGTCGTACTTGTAAAGGCACATGTCCTAGCAGCACAGGTAGAGTATCCCGTATGAAATCATGATAACGTGCTCCATTGAGCGTAGGTGGAAGAACATGGGGCCCAATCAAGACATCACCAACAATGCCTGCCCAAACGTTCACAGAAAATCTGTGTTGATGAGGTGATTGCACAATTGCGTGCGGATTCTCGTCAGCCCGCACGTCTTTTGAAAATTTACAATTTCATCACGTTGGAATGGAGCCTCATCCGTAAAGATGACATTTGCACTGAAATGAGGATTGACACATTGTTGGATGAACCATTCTCAGAAGTGTACCCATGGAGGCCAATTAGCTGCTGATAGTGCCTGCACACGCTGTACATGGTACGGAAATAACTGGTTCTCCCGTAGCACTCTCCATTCAGTGACGTGGTCAACGTTACCTTGTAGAGCAGCAACTTCTCTGACGCTGACATTAGAGTTGTCGTCAACTGCACGAAGAATTGCCTCGTCCTTTGCAGGTGTCCTCGTCGTTCTAGGTCTTCCCCAGTCGCGAGTCATAGGCTGGAATCATCCGTGCTCCCTAAGACGCCGATCAATTGCTTCGAACGTTTTCCTGTCGGGACACCTTCGTTCTGGAAATCTGTCTCGATACAAACGTACCACGCCACGGCTATTTCCCCGTGGTAATCCACACATCAAATGGGCATCTGCCAACTCCGCATTTGTAAACATTGCACTGACTGCAAAACCACGTTGGTGAAGAACACTAACCTGTTGATGCTACGTACTGATGTGCTTGATGCTAGTACTGTACAGCAATGTGTCGCATATCAACACAAGCACCGAAGTCAACATTACCTTCCTTCAATTGGGCCAACTGGCGGTGAATCGAGGAAGTACAGTACATACTGACGAAACTAAAATGAGCTCTGACATGGAAATTAAGCGTTTCCGGACACATGTCAACATAACATCTTTTCTTTATTTGTGTGTGAGGATTGTTTCCTGAAAATTTGGCCGTACCTTTTTGTAACACCATATATATATATGGTGTATTAGAAGACATTACAAATATATATAATAACATTTCAGTTTCACGATTAGCTATGTTATTGTTATTCATGTTTTTGTTTCTCATCTAGTTTTTTTATGTTTCCGGTAAAGTTTTCATAAAGTCTGAGTCAAAACGACAGGTGATTACTGAACTGTAGCGAAATGGATTGCGCACAACGCGTCTCCTGGAACACAATCATTGGCCTGAATGGGGTGTGGCACGTTTGCCGCGAGTGCCGTTAGACAATTTTTCCTCGAAAGGCAGTCAGTGAAGCAGCACGGGCAGCGCAGGTCTGCAGAACAATGGACCGGTTGTTTGTTTACCGCACGGGTGACTGCCAAGTTGGACTCCCTGAGAGTCTTCCGGACTCGAGGGATGTGCACTGGATACGGCAGTGGACACATTATTCCTTTGGCCGACGAGGCCTGAAGGCGAGCGATGTGTTGTCTTCATCCACGCATCTCCTGGCGCTTTCTAGTTTTTCCATCCTTTGTCATCCCACAGAGGCTTTGTATGCTTGGTGAGCTACTTTTAGTTCGTTGCTTCGGCGCCGAGACTACATGGAATTCGTAAACACTGATCTTCCTGCCCGCTGTGGGCGTGGTTGTGACGAGTTCGCTTACTGTGCGTGTTTGTGCCCTGCTGCTTCTATACTGAACTCGGTTCAGCATCCTGTTGGTGTTGTTTCCTGTACATGCCGATTTGAGGAGCGTGTCGCTCGTATCAGAATGTAACGGCTTCCATTTGTTAATTGTCATAGAGTTATAATTTGAATGTGTATTTTAAATTATCGGGGTTTTTAAAATTTCTTGTATGTTCAGTGTTATTACTTACGACGTCTAATACCTTGTTTCTTGCCTCGTACCTTATGTACTAAATCGCCAAACCGCTTTCTTCACTAATTTGGACCCCGACAGCTTTTGCGTCTCTCCAGGGCAAATCTTGTTGCTTCTGTTTTGGTGGGTTATACTTCCAAGCCAAGCTTGTGTTTACGTAGGTGAGGTTCATCAACCAGCTGTTCGCGTCTTCACCCCACGTTTTCCGTCCCGCACGACGGTTAAATTTTTACCGATTGCACCTGGTGGCGTAATTTGAAGCTCAATCTCGGTTAGCCGCTGAACTTCTTCCTTATCAGGCGTGAGTGGGGGTGGTTGCCTTGGCCAGTTACCTTATTATCCTTTAGCCACTGTTCACAAATATTTTGTGTACGCTGCCAGCGTATAATCTGGTGACAGGATTTGTTCTCGCTTTACTTAAAGGTTACTTCTCTGTTCATCAGGCTACCATTTTATTTTTGTGCCTTGATGCGTGTTCCCACTGGTTCCTTAGTAAAGAAAGAGTGTGGCGAGTACTATATCGGGCCTGCCCTAATTAATTTCGGGCCCTTCCGTCCCGGCCACATTCCCCGAAGTGTCATGATTTGATATCACGCAGCTGTTTTTGTCTCCTTTTAATGTACTCCTTTTTACGTTAACCTGAATCATTTCTTGTATTTTTATAAAAGACGTTTTAAAGATATTTGTGGCCCACCTATTTGAAGACTGGTTTCTTATAATGTTTGACGAGATTATGTAACTTCAGTTGGTTAAATATTATCTTCTTTCTCTTTGCTGTAAATATTTCAACAATAGTAAAAAGTAGCATATAATATTTGTGCATTTTTGGAAAGAGAATAACATTTGTTGTTAATTTAAATTTTCGTATTTCATGTTCCTGTAAATGATTTTTAGAGAGTTGAGAGCAAATATCCGAAGTAATGCTATAACCTTTCGTTATCCAATCTCACTGAAATATGTGATAACATTCTTGATCCACTGTCAGTAAATGTTCTTAAATAATGTTATCTAATTGAACAGTTCCGTCTTAATATCTCAAGGTCCAGTTAGCCTAATCGATAAAGCTATTTTGCTGAGAAGTGTTAGTAAGAATCTAGAGACGAATGATGTTCAATCCTTATTTGGCCTCACCCTTCCTCTCGCAGGCAGTCTTACGCCAGTAATGCGCGCCAGTTATCTCAAGAAGTGGTTCAGTCCTTGTTAGTGCTAGTAGCTCAGTTAAAAGCAGGTAATATGGAACAAAACCTCGACCGGTTTGACTGCTCCCTCATTGAATTCAGTTGTCACTACCTTCGTTAGCTCCTTTCCGGCCAGAAAAGGGCAAGATGTATAGATGTATTAGCATATAGAGACGACCTGTTGATAACTGAAAAGCTCGATCCCTGAGTCAACAGATGGGGACGTTTGCAAGACAACAACTATCTGCACGAACAGTTCGACGACGTTTGCAGCAGCATGGACTATCAGCTCGGAGACCATGGTTGCGGTTACCCTAGACGCTGCAGCACAGACAGGAGCGCTTGTAATGGTGTACTCAACGATGAACCTGGGTGCACGAATGGCAAAACGTCATTTTTTCGGATGAATCCATGATGGTCGCATCCGTGTTTGGCGACATCGCTGTGAACGCACTTTGGAAGCATATATTCGTCATCGCCATACTGGCGAATCGCCCGGCGTGATGGTATGGGGTGCCACTGGTTACACGTCTCGGTCGCCTCTTGTTCGCACTGACGGCACTTTGAACAGTGGACGTAACATTTCAGATGTGTTACGAACCGTGGCTCTACCCTTCATTCGATCCCTGCAAAACTCTACATTTCAGCAGGATAATGCACGACCGCATGTTGCAGGTCCTGTACGGGCCTTTCTGGATACAGAAAGCGTTCGACTGCTGCCCTGGCCAGCACATTCTCCAGATCTCTCACTTTGATAGCGTCTGGTCAATGGTGGCCGAGCAACTGACTCGTAACAATACGCCAGTCACTACTCTTGATGAACTGTGGTATGGTGTTGAAGCTGCATGGGCAGCTGTACCTGTACACGCCATCCAAGCTCTGTTTGGCTCAATGCCCAGGCGTATCAAGGCCGTTATTACGGCCAGAGGTGGTTGTTCTGGGTACTGATTTCTCAGGATCTGTGCGCCCAAATTGCGTGAAAATGTAATCATATGTCAGATCTAGTATATGTGTCCAATGAATACCCGTTTATCATCTGTATTTCTTCTTGGTGTAGCAATTTTAATGGCCAGTGGTGTACTATCAGAACATAAGGAACTCGTGTAAGTGGTCGGATACAACGTTATAAGAGGTGAGGGAACCTCAAATTCTATCGCAAACAGTTGAGTGGGATGTCGCAAATGCACAATGAATCTGTTGAGGGTGAAATACAGGGTAGTTAATTTGGTAACGCAGGAACGGTACTGCTTGTAAAGGTATTACGCGCAGGGAAACCACCGTGAGAGAGTGCTCAACAGGATAAAGAGCGACGTTTTATACGCAGAAGTTTACTACGCATACGGGAAATACAAGGCGAATGAGTAACGTCCGTTGGCGTGGATTAGTTTGGCACCCAGTGTGGAAGTTCGTTTAAGAGATCCTTAATTGCCAATTTAGATATTCTAGATTGTGATGTTGTAGACAGTATAATTTCGAACCCTAGTCATCAGCAAGCCGCCATTGTAGCTCCATTAGCTTTGAAAGTGGAACATTTCTAACTGAGGGAGTAACAATGGAAAAAGTATCTTTGGAATTCGAGGCTCTATTTAATTCTCCTGGCTCATTGCCAGCAACCTCATTAATACAACTGGAGATTTGTCACATATGAGCACAAGCCATATAGGGTACCCCATTAACTACATTCTATAATGGAAGAACCGATTAACTAGCAATTACATGATGACATTATTGAAGAAAGTACCAGTCCATGGGGTACAGCTGTCACTATAGAGCCGAAAAATTTTTGAACAGTATGAAGTAATATAGATTTGTTGTGAGTATCACTAACTTTGCAGTGGAACAATTACAGATGAAATGCGATACCGAATCCCAGTTAAACCCTGGACAACTTTGGAGATAACTTGCGACAGTTTAGATACAGTCAGTTAAATAAGAACGTTGTTGGCGTTACACACATATGGTAAAAGGTATCGCTTTAGTTCTTTCACACTTCAGTAGAGGGTACGTGTGTGATTCATGTAATGTCCTTATAAGATAAGTTTACTTTGAATTCTTGACTGAGATACACAAGAAGAGACATGAGTGGAGCGCATTGCCGAAGTCATCCACGGTTTTAACAAATTTATTGCTTGTTGCCCACAATTGTACAAATGACTTTGAGATCCCCATATATTTAGACGGCGTGCCTTAACTAATTTTCAGACCCATAGGTGGCTACAGTGACTCTCAGTCTCAGAACGCGTCACATAAGCTGAACTCGTCCCTAGCTGCAATTATGTCCCTACTTGTGAACCTCAGTCAAGAATTCAAAGTAAACTAATGCTTTACGGGCATTGCATTAAGCAAAAAAGTTTCCTCTTTTGGGCTGTGAAAGGAAATAATTTTTTTTTCATCTGTGTGTACCGACCACTCTCTTATGTAACAGACGGTATTTTTCCACAGTACACCTAAAAGTGGATATCATCAATTAGAAGTTGTACCAGAGGACCAACCAAAAACTGCATTTAAAGTTCCTCCGGCTGTAACCTCCCCACAAAATAAAACAATTATTATTGGTTAATGATTCTGATTTTGTGTAACCTCAAAACAAAATTCTTTCACAGTGTAACCTCCCCACAAAATTCTTTTCACATTAACCTCCACACAAAATTCTTTCTGATTTAATCTAAGCTCAAAATTCATTCACATTTAGCGTAACCACACAACAGAAAAATTCCTAAACCTCTCAACAATAAAAATTATAATTATGTCGTTCACATTCAGTGTAACGTCCCAATAAAAAATAAGTTCAGTAACCTGGTAATAATACAATGTAACTAACCTCTCAATTAAATTGTCGCTCACTTATGACTTTTTCAATAATTCACTGTGAATTTAACCTGGTAAATTTTGGACGACAGCAGTGCTGCGTCATGGCCCTGAAAGATCATTCTGAATAAAAAAAAAGGAAAAATTCTTACCTCAATGAAGTCGCCGGTTATATCTGCTCTTACAATAAATTTTTCCGGCACAGCTCTGTGCAATGCTGGCCGACCTATCTGTCATTTATGAAAGGAAGCAACTGATTTTTCTATTGTAATAATCGGGATGATCATGGATGGGAGAAATTAGTAAATTCTTTAAATTGAAATGAATGGTTGTTGAAAGTTACTTTTTATGAGCAAGATTATTATTACGAGATTTTTAAAACATTTACGTGGGACTTGAGATAACATTACTACATACGCGCGAGGCTGCTTTTTACCTTATACAATAATACTCAGGCTCCGGCATCGCTGCCCCACGACCGGGCCAGCCAACACGATACACCAGACCAGACCAGACCAGACCAGAGAAGACTGCAGACTAGCAACAACTTACTGCTACAGCTACACAGTTCCTACTGCAGTCAACACTGCTCTCTGGTCAGAGACCTTGCATATCGCAGGCAGCGCATGAGCAATACATCGAAATTACATCTGCTCGGACCTCTTACGCGGCTTATTACCAGTATCAGGGAATTCCATTACATTTGAAAAATGGACCAGCCACATTTTTATCATTGTTGGATGGTGTTTTTATGGGACTGAGTGTGTGACTAATCCTGACAGACAGATTCCCGACATGATGAAACATAAACCAGTTAAACTGCACTATGAAGCGCCACAAGGTACAAGGAATCATAGCAGTGCGGAAAGGATTCAGACTGTAATTAGCACTGAAATAAGAAATAGCTGAGATTACCTTAGTGAATACTGCTAACATCGTATGTGGGTTATGTGTCAGCATCGTTCTAGGGATGCATTTCCTGGGAAAATGTAAGGCAAAAAAGTTTCGAGAGACATACCAAAACAGCGAGTAAAGGAGCCATCAGATAGATACAAAAAAAAGAGTTTTTATATGTCAATTTATTAGTTTGTTGTGTTGTGTCGGCAGACTTGCCAACACTACGCACACTAATTGAAAGAGGCGGTCAAGATGCACGCGCTAACTCACGAAGGATGGAGTGAGGTCTGAAACAGGAGACTTAATGAATGCTATAAAGAAAAGTACGTAGCTCCTTTGGTACTTATCTTTTAATCCATCCTTTGTATACATCGTTCTTGATGAGACATCTGGAGATTATGGCGATACAAGTGCGACTCTTTAGATACAAGCTATCTAAGGCTAATGGCGCCTTGCTAGGTCGTAGACATGAACTTAGCTGAAGGCTATTCTACTGTCTCTCGGCAAATGAGAGCAAAGGCTTCGTCCGTATAGTCGCTAGCAACGTCGTCCGTACAACTGGGGCGAGTTCTCGTACGTCTCTCTAGACCTTCCGTGTGGTGGCGCTCGGTCTACGATCGCACAGTGGCGACACGCGGGTCCGACAGGTACTAATGGACCGCGGCCGATTTAAGCTACCACCTAGCAAGTGTGGTGTCTAGCAGTGACACCACATGTTGCATGATGATTTACTGTAGCAACGTCTGTAGCTTGGAGACATAGTAGGTTCAGTAAGCTAATAGAAACTCAAAAAGGATGTATTAGTGCAGAAGAAATGGTCCAGTAAATGCAGCGATATCGTGATGTTCAACGACGCAAGGTTGTGGCAATAAGGGTTTCATCCTCCGTGCACTCTTGGTTTTGATTCTTTTTGTGCAACCTAAAATTTTCCGTTTAGAGCAGAGAACAGCCTGCCTACCTGAACTTCCTGTATAGCAAGAAGTGACTGAATGGGACAACTTAGAGAGTTATTGTTGAATAAGTATACAACTAATGAACGTTGTGCTCGTCAGTTGACATAAAGGAAATCTGAAAGGAACGTACAAATACCTGTAAAAGGTAAAATGTGTTACTGAGCCATTTTCAGAGATATCGCCACCCTGCAATCCGGTGGACCAGATATCCCTAAAAGGGAAACATGGTGACACTTTGAGCCTCTTTCCTCGGTGGCTGTCGGTTGACGCAAGAAGCATTAGAGAAGTGAGGCAGACGGGAGCCACAGGGCGTTCTTTCACAGGAAGCTACTTCAGGCTGTGCTGATGCTTCAAGAACCACCACTGGGCCATGTTAGCTTATATTCAAGCCTCGATGCCGCAGGCAGGGCTGTCACGCAGCTGACACAGTGAAAGTATGGAAGACAGACTGTACCACTGACGATCAGATTACCACATGACCAAGCTTCGCACCCAAGCTCAGCTGAGGCCTAAGTGATGCAGAATGATGTGCTGTCAAAACAGGGGTGATACGAGCCACTATAAGTAGCGCCCACTTCAGCAATGCAGTGTCCGTCTCCGCTTGCAGCCAGCTACAAATGGATGCTAGCCACTGAGCTGAAGTGTATCTGCTGCACCGGCTGGACACTACTTCTGCTAGCTGCGGAGCTATGAGCTGCGCCTAAGGCCAGATGCCGCTGGGAACCGAACTGGCACCTTCCAGCTGGTGGGCTGCCTGCTGAATGACGAGTATGTACACCTACTTGGGCGTGTGTGGTTCCTACCTGAACACATTGTTGCTACTGGGTTGCATTGCGCGGCACGCTCTACCACTGCAGACGAATGTCACTGCTGCCTATACTGGAGTCCTTGGTTCATCGCAGCATCCTCGAGTATTTCCTTCACTGACGATGAGAATAAGACAAGTGCGATAACCTGATTTCTCAGAAAGTTGTCTCGGTAGAATAGGGGTCAAAAAAGCGAACGCGTGTCTCGGTTATCTGTAGATATTCGACGATTTCTGATGGAACGACAGTCAGAGTTTTCGAGATACTTTGTGTGATTTTCATCGAGTAAACATTTCAACCGAAGTGGTGGCACAGGGAATAGCGTTCCGGCTTCATACTTTTGCGCCCCGTGTTCGAAACCCTATTATTATTTTTATTTTTGTTTATCTACCCATGTCCGTAGAAGATTACGACACGAATGTTTTCCAGTGCATAGTGAAATAACGTTCTCCTTATTCGTTTGCTAATTGTATGTCTCGCGAATGAATTAAAAAAAAATAAATGAATCATAAAGTTATCTGAAGCCGCTTTCGATGAAATTCACGTAGTGCATATTTACTGATAATCAACTGCAGGCGCCACTTTTCTGTAAAGTGATACGTTACGCGTGGTTTGCCGCGTTATTAATGTCATCGCGTGGATTCTTCAGCGATGTTAACGACATTTCTTTCCCGAGTGGAGTTCATGCGAAGAAGTGTAACTGTAGCAAACATGCTTTCGCTCGTACTGTTCCCATTTTCCCTCTTTCGCTTGTTTTTACAATAGGTTTCATCCAAGGGAATGCACCAAATCTTCCTGAACAATAAACATATGAATAAAATATAAGAATTAACATAAGCATTGATATAAGAATGAAATGTAAGAATATAGGAATTTAAAAAGACTGTAACCCTTGAAAATACCATATAGACGTATATTACACAGGGTGGTCCATTGATCGTGACCGGGAAAAATATCTCACGAAATAAGCGTCAGACGAAAAAACTACAAACAACAAAACTTGTCTAGCTTGAAGGGGGAAACCAGGTGGCGCTATAGTTGGCCCGCTAGATGGCGCTGCCATGAGTCAAACGGATATCAACTGCGTTTTTTAAATAGGAACCTCTATTTTGTATAATATATTCGTGTAGTAGGTAAAGAAATATGAATGTTTTAGTTGGACCACTTTTTTCGCTTTCTGATAGATGGTGCTGTAATAGTCACAAAAATATGGCACACAATTTTAGACGAACGTTTGGTTACAGGTAGGTTTTTTAAATTAAAATAAAGAACGTAGGTTAGGTTTGAACATTTTATTTCGGTTGTTCCAATGTGATACATGTACCTTTGTGAACTTATCATTTCTGAGAACGCATGCTGTTACAGCGTGGTTACCTGTAAATATCACATTAATGCAATAAATGCTCAAAATGATGACCGTCAACCTCAATGCATTTGGCAATACGTGTAACGAAATTCCTCTCAACAGCGAGTAGTTCGCCTTCCGTAACGTTCGCACATGCATTGACAATGCACTGACGCATGTTGTCAGGCGTTGTCGGTGGATCACGAGAGCAAATATCCTTCAACTTTTAACATCGGTAGAACATTACTTACGAAATCAACATACATTGCGCCATTTAGATTGCCTTCGGTAAAATGGTGGCCAATTATCATGCCTCCCATTGTGCCACACCATACAATAACCCGCCAAGGTCACTGGTGTTCCACTTGTCGCAGCCATCGTGCCCAATAGTGCATTTATGCCGGTTTAACGTTACCGCTGTTGGTGAATGACGCTTCGTCGCTAAATACAACGCGTGCAAGAAAGCTGTCATCGTTCCGTAATTTCTCTTGTGCCCTGTGGCAGAACTCTACAAGACTTTCAAAGTCGTCGCCATGCAATTCCTGGTGCTTAGAAATATGGTACGGGTCCAATCGATGTTGATGTAGCATTCTCAACACCGACGTTTTAGAGATTCCCGATTTTTGCCCAATTTGTCTGCTACTCATGTGCGGATTAAACGCGACAGCAGCTAAAACACCTACATGGGCATCATCATTTGTTGCAGGTCGTGGTTGACGTTTCACATTTGGCTGAGCACTTCCTGTTTCCTTAAATAACGTAACTATCCGGCGAACGGTCCGGACACTTGGATGATGTCGTACAGGATACCAAGCAGCATACATAGCACACGCCCGTTGGGCATTTTGATCACAATAGGTATACATCAACACGATATCGACCTTTTCCGCAATTGGTAAACGGTCCATTTTAACAGGGGTAATACATTACGAAGCAAATACCGTTCGCACTGGCGGAATTACACGTACTTACACGTTGGTGACTATTACAGCGCCATCTATCACAAAGCGAAAAAAGTGGTCCAACTAAAACATTCATATTTCTTTAAGTACTACACGGATATGTAATAAAAATGTGGGTTCCTATTAAAAAAACGCAGTTGATATCCGTTTGACCTATGGGAGCGCCATCTAGCGGGCCAACCACAGCGCCATCTGGTTTCTCCCTTCAAGCTAGACGAGTTTCGTTGTTTGTAGTTTTTTTGTTTGATGCTTATTTCGTGAGATATTTGGCCCGGTCACTATCAATGGACCACCCTGTATGGTACTTAAGGTGAAACCCGGTTGTAATTTTAAAATTAAGATAACGCCCATGTACCCCATAAACTGGTAAGAAACGTTCAGTTGTAACCTTGTAAGGACATGGATGGCACATAAAAAATAAAATAAATGAAAATAATATTCGAGTTTCGAACACGGGGCACTGAAATGAGAGGTAATCACTGTAGTCAAAGGCCTACCATTTCGACCGAGAGTATCGCGCACTATAAGGCTTCTAAATTACATAGAAAACTTTAAGCTTCGTTTTCTCAGGAGCGGTGGAGAACCTACAGATAAGCCGAAACAGATTTTCGCTTATTTGGACTTCTCTTCCACTGAGTGAAGTTTCTCAGACATCGGGTTATGGCACTTGAGTGTTTCCTCGTAACCACGCATCTGTGCTAGCCAATGTGGTCAACTTCTGCAGAGGCCAGCATAGCTGCCTGACAACCCGGACTGGATTCTGATGCTATTCTTTCTCACCCATCACAGTGCTGACGGCGTGGCTCTGCTCCATCACAGCCTGTTTGCTGTTGTCAACTGGCCGTGTCATCGAAGCCCGGTGTCCGAATCTGGCCTATAACTGCCATAACACAGTCGCTGTAGCTGATGAAATAAATAAACTAACGTGTCTTCTAGTTTTATGATTTATCAGCGGACATCCACCTGGATCCACGAACACGCCGCCCTGCTAATCAACTCTCGCCATCTCCACAACCTGCAGTTGGGTACCTAGTTACAGCTGCCATCCTGATTCCAGTTACCGATGATAATCGTCATTCCGACATCTACACCGTTAAATATCAACGGCTATTCTGGACGATGGATTTGATGTATTCGGTGCACAACTGTTGCTGGTTTATTCTTTTTTTTGGTTTGGATCCCATGCATTAGAGTGGTGTCCAGTTCTCACTATAAAACATTTGCGAACTTCTTGCCACTTCAATTCTGGGTAAAGGATCAAATTTTCGAAGATTACTACTACAACCTTCGTCAGCAGCCGTTGATGCAGCTGTTTTACATAGCCCTCGTATAGCTTGTGATATGTCCGCGTACGGCACCATTACGTCACGCTGCCATAGATGGTGTCAACGTCTGCGCTAATGGTGCCGCCGCTCTTGTGAAAGCATAAACAATTCGGCGCCTTTCTATTTTCCTCTCAGCGTCGAGCGCTTCCTTTCGTGCACCAATAAGATTAAAACCGCTGTCCCAGTTGAAGTTACTGTCGCACAGTCTAATTTCTACAGCCTCTTTAATAAAAGAAACCCAGAATGTACGAGCATAAGACATTCTTTCTGTTTCATCGATCAGTATTTTGTGTTTATTTCTGAGGCCACATTTCACCAGTAATGCTATTTTTTCGAATGAAGACATTATTTGAGAACCATGGTTTTCGATACAGTACATTTATAAAACACAACAGAAACCAGTCACTGCTTGATTTTAGTGTACTTTATTGCAAAAATACTGTCTCCTATTTAGAATTTACTTATTCATCGTTAGACGGTTTACATGTTTTTGTCAAAAATGTTGGTACAGTGGTGTACAGATGTGCCCCTTGGGGTAAACAGAAATAGTTTCAAATGTGTCCCAATGAGATTTGCAACAACACCTCAGACAATCAAACACACACACACACACACACACACACACTCAATTTCCCTAACCATTTAGTCACGCAGTTTTCCTAACCATTTACTCAGCGAACAGACTGAATTCGCTAATACTCCCTTCATAAACAATTTTTCCATGACGTAGTCTACACACTGCATTATAAATAAAGTTTCTCCACCTGTCTCAGCTCAAGTTATTAATCTTACAATACTGCACGTCATTGCTATAGTCAGTACCTTCTATGGCATTAAATTCATGTAATAAATTTGTAATGTTCTTCTTGTGTAACAAACAAGTGGTACACAATAAATACCGCGAGGGGCCGCAACGACATATGTGCAACCACTTGCTTGGCGTCTCCCAGTGACATGAAGCACTTCCCTGTCTTGTGTAAAAATTACAGATAAATCGGTGGAGATGTTTTGCAGATTTATAATTTACTACAAAAGAATATTTACATATCGATTTATATACATTGTGTTGCAACATTTCTGTTTTAGTGCGACCTGTCAAGTGTGTAATTAGCATGTGTGCCATAGCCACCTTTTAGCAAATATAGAAGGGAAACTCTTTTCTGATTATGTGGATGTTTGGGCTGAATTACTATTAGTATTCAGTTAGAAATTTCACAATAGTACTGCTGAAAAGCCGGTCGGTGTGGCCGAGCGGTTCTAGGCGCTTCAGTCAGGAACCGCGCGACCGCTACGGTCGCAGGTTCGAATCCTGCCTCGGGCATGGATGTGTGTGATGTCCTTAGATTAGTTAGGGGCTGATGACCTCAGATGTTAAGTCCCATAGTGCGCTTCTTCAGTAACATCTCATCTTTCCACAAGTAAACTGAATCTTTTGCATCCGCTCAATGTTTAATCTAATGCTGGCCAAACTACACTCTCTTGTACTCACAGAAAGATAATGAAATTTAACATGTTTAGGATAACCAACTGTGATGTAGCACTGCCTTCCCTTTCTGACGCGTAGACTGTGAGGATAAACGGTCATTAGTTCGTTCAAACACATAACAAGTACTTTGCAGAAGCTTAAAGGTAAACTTTAACTAACTGGTATACATGAAGTGGTCACGTGTGTAAATTAAAATTAAATAGTTGGGTCTGGAGTTAACGGCACTTGAGAAATCACAGTACCGTAACACTTCTATGTATTTATGATTTTAATTTACTAGTACATACCCTGTACTACCAATTCATACATCATCAGCATTAAACGTTGATCTCGACAATCTGATTAGGCAATAATAAGAGATTATTCAGACTTTAATGATCCAGAATCAAGGTATTGAAAGAAATAAGGCACTATGAAACCACTTACATGATACATAACACACAGACGCCTTTGCAGTATAAATATATATTGTTACATCAATGTTTCGCCTGCGAGAAACCTGTCTGTTTTAGCTGCATCAGAGAATGTTTTGGTTTAAGTTGCAATACCTTCCACTGTTAAATCTCTTTTTAGGAAGCTAGCTTATTACATTTATTCAGTCCCTGTTACATACAGAAAATTCCTGATTTCTAATGATTTAATAGTACCCTCATTAGCATAAGTAAAGCAATGTGTGTGTAAATGTTGAGGCAGTTCACTGTTGATGCATTTGTTATTAATTCTCTTGTTCTGTTGTTATTTCTCTTCTATCACCGCCTCCTACCTTATTGACGTTGTAGTAACTCATTTTGCCGAAAGACAGATAAATAAGAACAATACAAAAGATTTTATTGAAATAGCACTATATGAGAGACATATTCAAAACATATGTTGTTGTCACAGAGTCACAAACCACACTGCCGTTCTGAAATCATAAAGAAACTTGCCACTCCTGCGACGCTGCCAAGAGCAGAGCACAGCCGGACTATCTCTGCGCTGAAGCGGTCTTATTAGCGGCACTACGGCCTCTCCCAATGCAGGACAGCACCTGGGCCACTCGGTTATTTCTGAAGAGTCAGTATACGGAATGGAAGGGAATCCGGGACGTACTCGCCCCCTGCTCGAATGAACAGACCTTAGGAAGGTTTCGACGTTAGTTGGAACTTCGCTGTAGGAGGTGGATGCCGGGGGTGACGACGAAGGGGCTGGCTGAGTTCCGCTGGGTGTTGAACCGTGAATTTAGATTTGTAATTCTGTCAGAGACAGCAAAGGACTTGGAAGAGCAGTTGAACGGAATGGATGGTGTCTTGAAGGGAGGATATAAGATGAACATCAACAAAAGCAAAACGAGGATAATGGAATGTAGTCGAAATAAGTCGGGTGATGTTGAGGGTATTGGATTAGGAAATGAAACACTTAAAGTAGTAAAGGAGTTTTGCTATTTGGGGAGCAAAATAACTGATGATGGTCGAAGTAGAGAGGATATAAAATGTAGACTGGCAATGGCAAGGAAAGCGTTTCTGAAGAAGAGAAATTTGTTAACATCGAGTATAGATTTAAGTGTCAAGAAGTCATTTCTGAAAGTATTTGTATGGAGTGTAGCCATGTATGGAAGTGAAACATGGACGGTAAATAGTTTGGACAAGAAGAGAATAGAAGTTTTCGAAATGTGGTGCTACAGAAGAATGCTGAAGATTAGATGGGTAGATCACATAACTAATGAGGAGGTACTGAATAGGATTGGGGAGAAGAGGAGTTTGTGGCACAACTTGACCAGAAGAAGGGATCGGTTGGTAGGACATGTTCTGAGGCATCAAGGGATCACCAATTTATTATTGGAGGGCATCGTGGAGGGTAAAAATCGTAGGGGGAGACCAAGAGATGAATACACTAAGCAAATTCAGAAGGATGTAGGTTGCAGTAGGTACTGGGAGATGAAGAAGCTTGCACAGGATAGAGTAGCATGGAGAGCTGCATCAAACCAGTCTCAGGACTGAAGACCACAACAACAAGAACAACAACATCTTTTCTTAAAGAATTTATTTGCTAGCGATTCACCAAGAACACTAACACATTTAATCACACTAGGTGGGCGTGAAAGTAGTTGCCAGGAAGTAACTGATGGAATATAAAATTACCTTTAACAAATGTGAATTTTATTCCTAAAAGCCTTTTCAAAACAGATTTAGTATTACAATCAGAAAGCACCCTCTAAATATCAAGTTACAATTATTCAGAGGCAGGATAACAAATTTTTTAGGAGCCTTCGGGCTGAGAAGCTTCCGCGCCCTTTCAACACGGCCGTAGTCACGGCCGCTCACCTCTGAAAAACTACACTGGTGCAAATCTGCAACACACCAGATTACTTTAAACTAAAAATTTTAACACCTCACACAAACATATTAACTATGGAAGTAGATAGGAAATGTATGTTCTACCCCAATTACCAAAATCAGCTATTTAAACCCTATTTTATGCTATTTTTAGACCATTTTACATCGAAATCAGCTATTGTTCATATTTTTACAATGATACAACCACAAAATTAGGGAAATGCATAAAGTGTCTCTTTTAGATAATACTATATAAATTATAGATGGTGTTGAATAATAAAAATATATACAATTATAGATGGTGTTGGTTATTCTAAATATATACATATATACAATTACAAATAAATATGTTTACATAATATATACATAATATATACAATATTTACAATAAACTATAATGTCCAAGTGGTAATGTATTTATTCCATCATTCAGAATGTGTCTTTTATCATCATTTGCACTTAGTGCTATTTTATTTAATTTTACTGTATATATTTCATGTTTATAGCTTCTAATTAAATTCATTGATCTATATAATTCACTATTATTGAATAAGCAGTCTTTATAGTCATCCATTGATATTTTATTCATTACTACTGATTTCTTAACACCTTTAGATTTTTTATTTTCTTTTTCACCAACACAATATGCATACATTTTAGCTCTCAAACCAACAAATTCAGTCATTATTTTACCATTACATTCATCTTTCATTTTACCTAATACCTTTTTGTTCATTTGTGGTATATTGTACACATTATTTGTTGCATAATCACTTGTATCAAAATGTTCAATCATATTTTTCATATCTTTATAAAAGTCATCTGTTTTTATATTGTATATATAACTATCGGTATCTTGATAACATAACTCAATATTTGTACCATATTTAGGTTTCATTACATCATAATGAAAACTATACATTAATTCTTTTGATAAATCTAATATACTCATTCCAACATAAATTGGTTTATTAAATTTAATTTCAGTTTTATTCATATGAATAGCTACCAGATTTTCATTAAATATTGTTCTATGTTTGAAATTTGGTTTAGCTATTAATTTATCACATTTTTTACCATCTGATACTAATTTTATATTAACTCTGTTTCTTATATTTTCCATTGTTTTTCCAAACACACTATTATTCATCAGTTTAAAAAAATCTTTTTCAAAATCATTTTTAGCTTTTGTTCTCATTTCTGTATTTAAGTCAATGTACTTTTTCAACCAATCACTTTGTCTGAATTTTAGTGCACGATGTATTTTTGTTAATTTCAATCCTAATTTTATACATTGTTTTAGGTTTCTATAATGTACAACATATTTATATTTATTGTTTAATGTTGTTAATAATTTATGTCCATTTTCTGGTGCTAATGGTGAATCTTTATGTTTGTCATGTAATTCAATTGGATATTGTAAATCAACTTCTAATATATATTCATATTCAGATTTATCTGGAATGTTCATTACATCAATATTTAAATTATTTTCCCATTCAAATCCACCATATGGTAAATATTGTGACATTGCATATCCATATAAATTATTAGCATCTAAATACATTAAATAATTTGATTCTTTATTTTTATTGTAATCTTTCATGTATTTATTATTTGCTTTAACATATCTTTTACAACATTGTGCTATACCACCTCTAATGCCTTTTTCAACCATTAATATCATATCATAATCATGTAATAATTCAAGTGGTTGTTTAGTCATTTTTAACATTGCATCCCATGATAAACCAGGTGCTGTATAATACCATGCTGGATCTAAATCATATGATTTCATACATGTGTCTCTAAAGTTCTCAAATACATCAGCTAACAATAACACATCTGTTTTCAAATATAAATCATGGTATTCACCCATATTTTTTATATTAAATTTATTCCATACTAATTGAGCATGCTCATAATCATCATCACTTATATTACATTCATTGATCTTACTATAGAATTCATTTTTAGGTGGTAATTGTGTTTCATTAAATCTATTCCAATCATCCATATAATCATATGGGTACACACCTTTTCTAATAACTAGATCTACTTTATCTTTTTGAAAGAATAATTCAATATTTTTCATTTTATCTTTTGATAAATTAGCTGATAGTTTATCTAATGATGATGCCATGAATCTAAATGTATCAATAAATCTCATTTTTAAGTTATTTGTTTGCTTACCAAAACTTATATATTTTTCTTCATTATTTGGAATCAATTCAATTTCTTTTTCATCATAACCAAGTTCTTTAATAAACAAATGTGAATCATAACCAGTTAGATTGTGTAAGAATATAGGCACAAATGTAGGTTGTTGAAGTTTAAGATTACATTCATTACATAATGGTGCTATATAATTACCAGTTAAATGATCATGATGATGTACTTTTTTATTATTTGGTGTATATGGTGATTCACATAATGTACATCTTTTAGATTGGTTATGTATTTTTATTTGTTCATGTGTTAACTGTTTCATTGGTTCTATTTGTGAATATATATGTCCTATTTGTTCAACTTCATTTTTAATCATCTCAATAAATTTAGTTTTAGCATTTGGTCCTCTATAAACAACAGGATCTTTATAATGATTATGAATGTATTTCACATAGTAACAAAATCCAGATGGTTCATGTTTTTGATATTTCATTGTCTACGATTCATTTGGATTTGGTTCACATGTGTCCATTTTCAATAATAAGCTTTCAAAATCAGCATATATAACAAATGGAACAGGCATTGTATGTTTATAATTCTTAAATGATATGTATTCACCTTCATTTGGTACTCTAATTTTAACTGATTCATTTTTAGAACAATCTTCTTTATGTACATTTAGTTTACTTTCTGAATTAAAGTGTTGTAGACACATTTTACATAGATGAATATTTTCAGTATGTTTTGTACACTGAGATCTAACTAATCGAGATAGATTTTTAATCCAACAATAATGTGAATTATTATTATTTTTCATGTATAACAAATCAATATGTGTTGATTTTTCATCTTTAGTTATCTTTAATGGATATATTTCATATTTCTCATCATATGCATACACATTAATCGATATATTAAGTTTACATTCATATTTAGGTATATTATCAATTTTAACTGGATATTCTATTTGACCAATTTTAGTTTCTAATTGTTTGACACATTCTATATAGTTACTAGTTCTGTCTGGGTTTTTACATTTTGTAGGGTCAACTGGATTTAATGCTGATGCTATTGACCACAAGAAACATTTTTCATCATTATTCTTAACATTTATACATGCTTTTTTATCTTTTATTGTTTTTGGTAGTTCAATATATGATGAACCATTAAGTGGTGTATATTTGTTAATTCCTAATTGTAAACCAATTACACTATTTAACATCCAGCCTGATACTCTATCTTGAAAATTTTGCATGTATGTTAATATTTGTTGTTTACCTTTTGTATAAAATTTATTTAGATCTTTTTCATTTGTGATTGTATAGTTGTATGTTGAGAATCTAAATTCTTTTATTTCATTAGTAGTATTCAATTTGAATTCACAGTACAATACTAGATTAACTTTTAATCCATTGTATATTTTAAGATTATCTTTTATTAACTGACATACAATAGGTTTTGCTGATGTCATAATGTGTTGTGGATCTTTAATTTTTAAGTTGTTTTCAATATTGTATGTTTGTAATCTATTTTGGAATGCTTTTTCAATTGAATGATAAATATGAATTTTTCGTTCATTAGGATGTTCAAATATATCTGTAGCAAATGGAAAAAGTGTTTGAGTATTTTGAATCAACTGTAACAAATCACTTTTACATAATTTAGAATATCCACTAAGATTTAAATGTTTAGCTAATGTTTTAAGTTCATTAACATTCATTTTTGATGGATCTTTATCTTCTATATTAGCAATAGATACATTTTTAGGTGTTCTTTTTCTTTTATTAGATTCCTTACCAATATCAATTGTATGTGGAAATAATAAATCCATTAATTCACTTTTACGCATTTTAGAGTAACCTTTAATCTTTATGCTTTTAGCTATTGCTCTAAGTTCATTCATCTTCATCTCCATTATGATAGCTCTATTTATTAAGGAAGAAAACTATTATTTTTGTTGTCTGTATTTGTTGTCTATTTACTTATGTAATTATTATTCAGAATATTTGGTAACTGTATAGATACAGATATATCTATTTATTAGGGATAAAAAGTATACTAATTGTTGTCTGTATGTGTTGTCTCTTTTGTGTTTTTTTATATTACATAACTGATATTTATTAGCCTTATTTTGATAACTAGATACAGTTAGATGTATCTATTTACTTACATAATAATTATTCAGAATATTATACTCTATACAACATATGGATATATAATTTGATAAAAAATATATTATAAGAATTAGTAGATATTTATAGATTCTTTTTCTTTTATAAGATCAGAATGAATTAATGATTTTTCATGCTGTTTAAGTTTACATCTAGCTACAATTCTACCACATTCACATGCTACCTTTTCAAATAATTTATCTTTGTTTGCTTCATAATATCTTTCAGTATAATAACATGCACACTAATTACATACTCTACGGTGTCCATCTTTTACAAATTTATCAAAATGAAATTCATTAATATTTTTATCTTCTTTACATCTACAACATTTCTTAGTTGTATCCATTTATTACACTTAAAAACTCTAATTTATTGTTGTCTAAATTCTAATACATGTACCTTTTTATCTGATCTATCCATCATTCCTTTATATACAATATTACAACCAATTATAGATGTACAATCATCCCAACCAATCATTTTTGCATATCTATCTGGTAGTATTATATTAAATTCATTATTAAGTTCAATAAATGTTTTAAAACCTAATTTAGTATTTTTGATTTCTACATTTGTAATATGATACACTTTATCCACTTCAATGTCACATAATTTCACCAATGGTGTATTTTTATTAACACTATTAAGTCTAGTTAATAGTTCCATTTATATAGAAGAAAAATGTTTTAATTGTTGGATTGTATTGTTTAGTACAATTATTAGTTCTGATATTAACGAAGATGATTTAATACAATCTATACCAAATAGTGATAAATCAAATATACCATACTTTACTACTTTTTTGGTAAATTCATTATATTCATAAAAGGCATCATCTCTAAAAAAGTACAACATACCATTAATGTACCTAAATACTGAATTTATACCAGTTGGTAATCCAGAATATTCTCTACTTATAATACCACGTACTTTATATTTAAAATTACATTCATCTATTTCAGCATAGAAAAAGTCATTAAAGAAAATAAATGTTCTACCAGAATAAGTGTTCACTACACCATTTAATTTGAAATTATTGCATAAACCTGTACTAGATATTGGTTTTGGATATCCTGATATCAATTGTAATGTATGTAAATGTATCATATATATCATATTATTGGAAAATATAACAAGTTCACCACTAGGTCTCTGATATATACCATCTATACGGTTTACATCATTTGGTAAAAATGTTAACCAATCAGTTATTAATTGTGATTTTGGTATTGTATTTTTAATTATCCACACCCATTTCTGATAAAAAACATATAAAATCCCATTCATTATTAATATGTGATCAATATGTTTAGTTTGACATAATGATATAGGTTCTGATTGTATAGGTGGTGAAATTGGTTTAATTGGTAATTGTGTTGGTTGTGTTGATTGTTTACCATATAAACTTTGAATAGCATCAATATCATCTTGAGATAATTCTAAATGCGATCCATTATAGTATGCATACATTATTGAACCATAATCATCTGAATGACGTAGACCTAATGAATGACCAATCTCATGTATTAATACTTCAAATAGATTTGTTTGTCCTTTTGGTGTATTAGTATTCATCTCTAAATACCATATTTCATCATCATCCATATGTATTTCTACAGGATTATTATTCATATCTGGAAAAAATGCATGACCTAAAACATTACCTTTACCATCTAAATCCTTTGAACAATGTATACTTTTATCAATTTCAAATTTATGTTTACGTCTTTTATTTGTAATTAAGATATCAGGATTATTGCTATCATGTTTAAACTGAATATCTATTTTATCTTGCCATATTTTAAATGCTTCATCAGTTAATTGTAATACTTTTTTAGTAGCACCTTTATAATGCCATTTGATATGTTGCTTATTCCATTTATACAAACTAGTTCTATAGCTACCAAATTCATCTTTTACACCACATCTAGGCATGTTCATAAAATTTAAAGTATCATCACTTAATTCACCACTTATTTCAAGATTATATGTTAACTGAAATAACATTAATGCTTCTCTAAATGTATCATCACTAACATGAGTATTATCATTAACATTTGTAATATCTAAATATCCATAATCACTTAAATACTTTATTGCTTTACTCTTATCATTGGCATATATAATTTTAAACAACAATAAGAGTATTATTGTTTTCATTTATATAGACTTAAAAATTCAATCTTAATATTCTCATTCTTATCACTAAAATATAAATCAATAATATGGTTATCTATAGTTGAAGAAAATTCCCAATCAGATGATGTAATTGATTCTTTAAAATTTAGAAATACCTTTTCATCATAATTATAAATAATAATTCTATAAGTCGTATACAACATTTTTTCTTATTTAATATAACCAATTCTAAGATTATTATGTAAATAAAAATCAATGTTGAATTGTTCAAGTTTAGATATGACTTCTATCAGCCTCATTTATTATATAAAAAATAAACAGTTTGTTTCTAAAAATATTCATAAACAACACATATTTCCTCACCATTCAGATCATATACATAATTCAAAGATTCGTCATTTAACTGATTAATGATTATAGATACATCATCATCAGGATAACAGACAGATAGAAAAAACAGAAGTGCAAACTTCTTCATTTATATATATAAAATTATTCACGTAATTATGTTGTCCTTACTAACCCAACTATTATGTGAATTATCAAATCCTAACCATTTAACATATACTTTATCACCTTTTGTTCTTAACACCTTTTCAATAAGATATACATCTGGATATTTTGTTTTCTGTATCTCATGTTCATAGAAATTACCTTTAATATCTTTTAATTTATATGTAATTGGATCTGAATAAATAACATCTTCAATTTCAAATAATTCTGTTGACCAATTAGCTGTATATCCTTTTTCAAATATTCCTTTTAATTTACTTATTCTAACTTGATCACCAATAGAATATTTAGCTTTATATGGATATATTACAGTAGCATTTGGTTTATAATTTTTATCATTAACATCTATTGGTTTCATATTTATTGTACTATGTTTAGTATTATTATAGTCATTTACTAGTTTTTGTAATATATCAACCCATTTATAGTCACCTTGAATATCAAATTGTTTCCACATTTTCTCTTTTAGTGTTCTATTAAATCGTTCTACAACTGATGCTTTAATTTCAGTAAATGTAGAATAGTGATTAACATTATATATTTTCATTAGTTTATTAAAATATTTATTATAAAATTCTTTTCCATTATCTGTTTGTAAATGTTTTGGTGATCTAATTTTAAATATATTATCAAATGCATTTGCTACATTTTCACCTGATTTATCCTTAATTCTAATAGCCCATGCATATTTAGAATATACATCAATAATAGTTAACATATATTTATATCCTTTATTAATTTTTGATATACCTTTTAAATTACCTGAATCCATTTCAACTAAATCAGCCTGCCATAAATCATCTATTCCAAATGATTCTACTTTTCTTCTATTATAATTTTTTCTCATTGGTTTATGTAGTTCATTTATTATATTTTCTCTACTTACAATTAAATTTTTTTTAAAAACTTACTCTTTTTTGTTTTACATACTGAACATATGCCTTCAATTCTATTACGTCCATTTTTAGTTATTGATCTATGTAGATCATGTGTATCTGTAAATGTTTTACACTTCAAACAATATATTTGATCATTCATTTATAAGGCTTAAAATTCTTCTTCATCTATTAATTCACCAAATATAATTAACTTAACATCAACTGGAACAGTTTTAACTGCATCATTTAATGTAACAGTTAGAAAATTTGATTTGTGTACAATTATTGATTGATTACCATTATTTACTTCATATAATTTATCAGCTACACTTACTGCAATATCAAAGTCATCAAATTTCAAATCTTTGTTTATATTCTTACCAACATCAACAATTCTTTTAAGTCTGAAATCATATTCAAAGTTGTGCATTTTTTGTTCATTTCCAGTCAGAAAGGTAAATTCAATTGTTTGTTTATCACAGATTTTATTTTCAAGATTATTTATTTTATTTATGTATGGTGATAAATCTGACTTTGAGAAATAATCTGAAAAAGCCTTTTCAATCTCCTTTTTTGTGAAGAAATTCTTAAAAGTGTTGTAGTTATCTTGATGAATCTGATTAATTTTTTCATTAAATTTTGTATTGGTAACATAGTTATTAAATTGTGTTAAAATAGACATGTATTCAGGTTTGGTAACATATTCTTTTTCTAAGTATCCTTTTGTAACAGCATCATAGTCATTAACTGGGTCATTTATATTTACTAACCGTTTACCTTTAAAACTAATATATTTTTTGGTAACCTCAAAAATCTCAATCAGTTCTTTTTCAAATACATTAATTACATTTTGAATTTTTGAATCCAATATTGAGTTTAGTTTATTAATTTGTTTGTTTTTTATATTTTCTGATTTTATTTTATTTCCAAAAATGTCCATTTATTAGATTCAAAATATCACTGAATTTATAACCATCTGATAATAGCTTTAACACAAATATACATAAATGCCCACATATTACTTCATCATAATTTTGTATTCTCATTGCATTATAGTATAATTCATTTTCACCTAAATATTTAACTAGTTGATATGGTATATTGCCACCAAATGAATCAAACACAAATTTACCATCATTATTCTTATAATAACATATCCAATGTGTACCAACATGATCAGATGTGTCTAAATTTACTATTCCACATTCATTATTTTTAGGTTTATTAGATAACTCATCTATCATAAAAACACCTTTAAAATGTTTAATTTTTAGTTTTTTAGCTATATTTTCTAAATCAAAATTACTCAATGCTTGTGGATACATTTTCATTATTTTTTGCATCGTTTTTTTAACCCTGTACCTTTTTTCTCCATTTCCATATTATGCCTCTTTAATTCAGCTAATTCAGCATCATTTTTCTTTTTATTCATAACTGAACTAGCAACAGCTGCAGCACCACCCGCTAAAGATCCCAATGCTCCTATTGCTGCAAATAGTAAAGGTAGAAAACCACCTTCATGTTGTGTTAATCCACTACCTTCTTTCTTTTTCTGTAAATATTCAATAATCTTTTTCACAACTGGAATACCTAGTGTAATAAGTAAATTACCACCAATTTTTTTATCTCTTTTTCTTTTTTGAGCATTAGTTAAAAACTGATCAATACTATTTAGTTGATCATTATTGGCTTTAATTTTAAGTGCTTTTGGTTTAATTTTTCCACTAGGTAGTAAAGTATAGTCAATACTGAATGTATTCATTTATATAGATTAAAAATCCCATCTATCTCATCAAGATATAGTCCCATTCCTAATTTTCTTTTAGTATACATTATACCTCTAACAGCAGTAGAAGCTAATTTTTCACCTAATGATGCATCTGAACTATACATTCTCTCTTTTGCTACATTTTGTAATATTTTATCAGCTATATGTCTTTTTTCTATATCTTTATTATCCCTATATGCAATATCATGCTGTTTACATGCTTCATCTAATGGATTTATACCTTTATCACCTCTAGATAACCTTTCATCTAATTTTGTACCTGGTCCACAATAATTATAACCAGGTAGATGCATTTCAAATGGTAATTTATTAATTAATGTATTTATCAAGCCTTTACCATATTTTTCATTCTTCCAAAATGTATGTGGTATATTATTCAAGAACCTAATTAAATATGGAATTCCTTTTGGATCATTAATTATAAAGTCATTAAATTTATTTGTTAACATTTTAGTTATTCCTACCTTTTCATTGTAATAATTATTATTACCAGCCATTTCCTCACCATGAATTACCATTAATCTATCAATTAGTTGTCTAACATCATTCATCCATATATATTCAACTGGTTTTTCACTATATTTTTTAACAAATCCTGTACCTGATTTGGTTGGGGACACATCTGAATAATCTGATGAATCTATAGTTTGTTTTCTTTTTTGGGGGAAATAAATATCAACAATTTCTTTTATCAAATTATTGTATTTAACACCTTTACTTGATTTTATTTTATTTGGATTTTTATCAGAATATAATGCATCTGATTTGTATAATATATCTGCATAATTTGATAGATCAACAGGATAAAATTCATCATTCAAATCATCCATAGAAATATGTTTTTTAGTTAAAAGGTTCATTAATCCATCTGTACCATCATATTCATGTCCACCAATGATTAGTTTATCCCCTTTGAATTCTACAGGTAATTTACCAATGTACTTAAACATTCCAACAGGTCTTAATCCAAAAACTGGATCCTCACTGTTATTGATATATTTTAACATTCTTTCACTTATATTTATAATTTTACCTTTGCTATCATCATTTTTATTAAGCATTTTTTTATTTTTTATTTCTTCATCATATTGAGTTAAAACATCTCGTATTTCAGATTCACTTAATGTAAAATCATTAATTGGTGCTATGTCATGATGGTGATGATATGGAATTATTTGTTTTTCTACCTCTCTATTTTCTTCAATAGCTTTCAGAACATTATCACCTATTTCTTCAAACCCTTGTTTTAATTGTTCTATAGCATCAATAACAGGTTGATCCTCTTTTTTATATTTTTCATATTCTGTTCTTGGTTGTTTTTTCCATGTTTTAAATTGTTCTTTTAATTTTTCTACTTTTTTTCTATTACGTTTAGCTTGTTTAACTATAGCTGAATCATATTTTGTAAACATTTATTTAGAATGAAAATGTGTTTATGTTGATGTTTGAGTTGACGTTTAACGTTTATGTTAACGTTTATGTTTATGTTTAACATTTATGTTTATGTTAACATTTATGTTTATGTTTATGTTTACGTTTATGTTCTTATGAAATGTTGTATTTTATTTCTATATCTTCCATCATTACATTTCCTTGTAATATCTATTGTTATAAAACCAAATTCATCATTCCAACATTTACTACATATTTCTTTAAATTCGTTAAATTTTAAATCACCACCAACAAATTCATTATAAACATGATGTAGATTTGTATCATCCTGTCTAAATATATTTAAGAAATTCAGATTATCTCTGACTAACTGTTTAGGTATTTTTGAGTATGTTTGAGCTAAATAAAAACAATCAATTCCTTTATGTCTACCTCTAGTAAAATATTCTCTTACTATATCTTGATTTTCTAGGATAAAATCATCAAATATTACAATTGAATTATCATCACAATCATCTAATGGTACAATGTCATCATTGCTACTAATAAATGATGCTAATGAATCACCTGTTATATCTTCAATTTTATTACATTTTTTAATTAGTTGTTGACATTTTGATTGATCTAAGCTTTTAGAATAAATATATACATGGTTTATTTTATCCCAATTTAACCAGCCTGGTGCTAATAAATAGTTATCAATCATTAATGTTGTTTTACCACATCCACTTGGTCCTATAATTGCACATCTAATTGAATTAGGTAACAGTTTACCATGCTTATTTTTTACCTTTTTCTCTGGTATTCTAATTTTTGGTTCCCAATCAATTTTATTCATTTAATTAATAATAAATGAGTAGATTATTTCAATTGAGTGGTAATTCATCAGTACTTAAAAAAAGATTAAATGTACCTATTAGAGATAACTTTAATAGTGTAGCATTAGTTGGATTTTATACAACATTTTTAACACCTAATATAACATCTAAAAATAATAAATTATATTGTGATGGTGAAACAATTGTATTTCCTATTGGTCAATATAATTTAAAAAATATAGAAAAATTTATTCATACAAAAAACCCTAATATAAATATTAAAGCAGATGAAATTTTAAATAGAGTGTTATTGAGAGTGATAAAAAAATATATATGGATATACAAAAAGATGATAATATAGCACCTCTGTTAGGTTTTACTAATCAAACAATTAATCCAAAACAAAGAACTGTTGCTAATGATGTACCTAAAATTATACCATTTGAATTAATTAATATTAATTTTAATTTAGCTGATGGTATGTATATAAAGCATAATGATCATTTTCATAGAGAAACTAATATTATTGCTTCTTTTAAACCAAATGTTGAATTTGGTGTACCAATAATATATGAACCATCTCATCCATTATTTGTTCCTATTCATGATAAAATATATGATTTAGAAGTAACTATAACTGATGACAATGATAATTTAATTGATTTCAATGGGGCACAAATAACAGTTATATTGGAGATGAAATGATACATTTTTCTTCTTAATAAATGAAGAAGATTGAAAGCTATCAATTTCAATCATTTCCAGTGAATGAAAAAACAAAAAATAACCTAAATATTCCCAATAAGGATACAGAAATTAATATACATGTTGGTGATGGATGGTTGCATCCTAATATGGCTCAATTGTACATGAATTTTAGTATTATTAAAACTGATGGAACTAATTATCCAACATATGATGGAAAATCCAATAAGAAGCTAATTGATAACTATGTAGCAAAACTATTTGACTTTATAACCATAAGAAAGGGTAATCATGTTTTATCTAGAATTGAACATCCATTTATTTCATCATCAGTTCTGTTGCATTTAACATCATGTGTTACTGATAAAATAAGTATGGAAGGACATATAGTTAACAATGGAAAATTAAGAAAGAAGAAAAATGAAGTATTATATCCATTGGAAATGTTAGGTGGATTTTTTAATGATTACCAAGAAATGATGTTTGAAGGTGATCTTACTGTATGTTTCACATGGTCATCAAGTGCAAATGATTGTATTTTGAGATGGGCTGATTATAATAATGCTGGAGTTGAAATTAAAGATACACTTCCAAGTGAAGGTAAAATCATAGTTGAGAATATGGAAATTTGTGTACCCGTTGTTAAATTTGAACCTAATTATGAACTTGAACTACGAGAAAATATTCTGAAACATCCAAAAATACCAATATCATTTTATGAATTACAAACTGTAGAAGTAGCTGGATTAAATGGTAAGGAAAAATTCGAATTAGACATCACAAATTATTATAACTCAATGGAATTTGATATGCCTTACTTTATATTTGTTGTATTTCAAACTAATCGTAAAAATAATCAATTGCTTGATTCATCATTATATGATCATGTTATGTTACAAAACCTATATCTGAAAAATGGGAGAAATGAATTATTTCCTCAAGAAATGTGGAATTTAGATCCACCATACGATTATTTGAAAGCTTATGATTCATTTCGTGATTTTAAAAGGTTAAAACAAAATGGAGATGGAAATGTTGATGTTAATCCATATAATTATATAACAAATTATCCTATTTATGTAATTAATATGGCACATAGAAAAAATACAGTTGTTACACAAAAAACAACTATGAAGTTATGTGCTACTTTTAAGGATAAAATACCTGATAATACACTAGCCTACATAGTCATGTATGGAAAGAAAAATCTCACTTATGATGCACAACACAGAATACTGACAGAGAACTTTTAATCCCATATATCAATATCTTCATCTTCATCTTCTTGTTTCTTATACTCATTTTCTTCATGTTTCTTTTTCTCATTTAAAAATTGTTCCCATATACTAATATTACGTTTTGTGTTTTGTATTTTTATTTGATGTTCAATATTTAATAGTTCAGCTATTTTTGCAATTATATATTTGTATGGTACTGCCTTACCTTTGTAAAAGTGATTAAACATCTCAAATAATTCTATAATACGATCCTTTTCATTACCAGTAAACATGTCCACTATTGCACCATTTTCTATAGTTACACGTAAGTTCATTAAATGTTTATTAAAATATTTAAATCTATATTTTTTATTATTATGAACACTCACTTTATCAGGATTACAGATATAACTCTTGTACCAACAATACTCCATTGTGAACAATTTTGACAATATTCAGGTGCATAATATTCAGATGGATAATGTATATCATCAGGTATATCAATTTGAACTGCTTTTTCGAATTGTTGAACTAGTCTACTATCATCATTTTGTATTTCATTTTGAATGTTACTAGTGTTCTTTGAATAATATCTATTTTTTCTATCTTGATTTATACATTTCTTACATATAGATCTTGGTTTACCTAATTTCATTCCATATTCTGATATATCTTTTATCATCTCACATTTAGTACATTTTTGTACTGTTTCATTTTGAATGTTACTGGTTTTCTTTGGCTGATATCTGTTTTTTCTATCTTGATTTATACATTTCTTACATATTGACCTTAGTTTACCTAATTTAAGTCCATATGCAGATATATCTTTTACCATATCACATTTGGTACACTTCTTTGATATGTTGTCCATTTATTATATAAAAAAATGTAAGTATTTGTTGTCCACTATTTGTTGTCTATGTTTTATATATGAAAATATATTGTATATTATTGTTTCATCATCATTCATTGTATATATGTATATATTATATAAACATCATTATTAGTAATTGTATATAAGTAAATAATTAGAATAACCAACACCATCTATAATTGTATATATTTTTATTATTCAACACCATCTATAATTTATATAGTATTATCTAAAAGAGACACTTTATGCATTTCCCTAATTTTGTGGTTGTATCATTGTAAAAATATGAACAATAGCTGATTTCGATGTAAAATGGTCTAAAAATAGCATAAAATAGGGTTTAAATAGCTGATTTTGGTAATTGGGGTAGAACATACATTTCCTATCTACTTATGCACTCCGTAAGAGGGATGGAAATGGTACAATTATTTGCCACCGAAAGTGCAATTTGTTTTTAAAAAGGGCTCTTACGGTGGAAGGGTGGCAACTTCATAAAAATGACTATTTAAATAAAACCCATGAAATTCAGACTTACATAAAGTGTACAACATGCTCTGCATTACACATATACCGCCTCGAAAGATGATAGGCAAGATAAAAACATATTTCAGAAATTCGGCCTTTACCTTAATTCTATAAATTCGTTAACACCGAATCCGCCAAACATGACAGAGGCAGCTAATAATGTGCGGCAGACCGACAGAAAGACAGACTGAAACTAACTGCCTAACAAATGTGGACGAGAGACAAACGAGCAAGCTAGGGACGAGAGACTGACCAAGAAAACAAGTAGAATTTAACAAGTAACTGAAACAACATATTTCCAATAAACTGTCATGTCTGGCGAAGACCTGGCGCAGCACCCCCAACGCTCTCCCGAACTGTCCGCTGCCAGCCGCTTCAACGGACCCAGGAAGGCGCGCCGATCTCCCGTCTCACGGCGTCGCAACTCGTACCGGCCACGCTGATGTCGTAGATTGGCTCCTGTCGCTCTCGTGCCGGCCACGAAGCCACTACGCCTCGCTATACAGCGCGGCCCGCTGGACTGACGTGGCCACCTCACATGCGCCGACGCTCCAGGCGGACAAGTCATCTGGTGTCTCAGTGCGCGACCGAACAACGGATCGATCCAACCGCCAATGCCCATTGCCTGAGCAAACTCGAGCACATTGGCGGTCTAACACATACTAGCACTCCGTACGACAGACGGACACTGACTGCCCCACACTGACCAGGCTGACCACCTGACCAGACTCACACTGACAGACTGACTGACTGCGGAGTTTTTTTTTTTTTACTTTACTGTTATTTTAACACCTGAACAATCAGGTAGGCTGGCAGCGGCATGCTACGCCGCTCTTCAGCCATAGTGGTGACAATAACAGTACAATAATGGAGAATTAAAATGAACAGAGTGATGGGCAAAAAATAGTGGTCACAGATACACAAAAAACACGGAGCCGTTCACACGCGACGATAACGACACTGAAGACACGTTGACACGGCGCACATAACACTGATGAATCCGACGGCACAAGTGAACGTAGAAGCGTGACGGCGGACACTAATAACACAAAACGAGGTCACACACACGAGACACAGATGGCGATGATCTCCGGCGCGCGAAAGTCCACGTTGCGTGTGCGAGTCCGGGGACCTGCCAAGAGGGGAAGAAGGGCGAGGGCGGGTGGAGAGGGTGGAGAGGGGAGAACATAGATGCCAATGGCTGAGGAGATGGGACAAGGAGTAGAAGGACAGGGGAGGGGAGGCCTGGGGGAGGAGTGGGGGAGGAGGGATGGAGGGTGCCCAAAGGAACAGATACAGGAAGAGGGAGGGAGGATCAAAGTTGGTAGGAGGGGTGGATGGAGGGGAGGAGGACATCATCAGGGAGGGGGAGCTGGCGGAAGCCACCTTGGGAGAGGGTAAGGAGGGTGGAGAGATGGAGAACGGGTGGGACGTGGGAGTACAGGCGCGGCAGCGGGGGGGGTGGGAGAGGATCGGGGAGACGAGCGGTTCAGGAGGATCGAGTTTACGGGAGGTGTACAGGATCCGTATCCTTTCAAGGAAAAGGAGGAGGTGGTGGAAGGGTTTGAGATCGTACAGGATCCGCGTAGGGGAGGGGAGACGGATGCGGTAGGCGAGGCGGAGAGCATGGCGTTCAAGGATTTGGAGGGATTTGTAAAAAGTAGGGAGGGCGGAGATCCAAGCCGGATGGGCATAACAAAGGATAGGGTGGATGAGGGATTTATAGGTGTGGAGAATGGTGGAGGGGTCCAGACCCCACGTACGGCCGGAGAGGAGCTTGAGGAGACTGAGTCGGGAGCGTGCCTTGGCTTGGATTGTCTGGAGGTGGGGAGTCCAGGAGAGGCGACGGTCGAGGGTGACGCCAAGGTACTTAAGGGTGGGAGTGAGGGCGATAGGACGGCCATAGATGGTGATATAGAAATCAAGGAGGCGGAAGGAAGGGGTGGTTTTGCCTACAATGATCGCCTGCGACTGCGGAGCTCATAACGCCCCTTAAATGCACGTGAAAGGCAGCTTTTCCCCTTTCCCACCAGAGGGAGATACCAAAGCTGCGATTGCCACAGCGGCGCCATCGCCAGCAACGGAGGGAGACTGCTTTACATTACGCATTGCGGCGCGCTTTCCAAAACAGCAATTTTTACTACGGCTCAGGTGTGTCCATCGTACATATAGTGAGGTGACAAAATTCACAGAACACTTCCTAATACCGTGTCTCACCTTCTGCCCGGCGTTATGCAGCATCTCGCCGTGGCAAGGATTCAAAAAGTCGTTTGACTGTAAACTCATAGAGCTCTGCTGCCTCTATATGCGTCATGATTGCAAAAGTGTCACCAGTGCAGGATTTTGTGCACGAACTGATCTCTCGATTATGTTCCATAAATGTTCGACCGGATTCATGTCGGTCGATCTGGGTGGCCAAATCAGTCGATCGAATCTTCTAGAATGTTCTCTAAACCGGCCGCGAATAATTATCCAGGTGACATGGCGCATTGTCATCCAAAAAAATTCCACTGTTCTGAAACATGTCACCGAATCGCTGGAAATGGTCTCCAAGTAGCCGGACATAACTATTTCCAGTCAATAATCGGTTCAGTTGGACCAGTGGACACAGTCAGTTCCATATAAATACAGCCAACACCATTATGGTGCCACCAACAGCTTATGAATTGCTTTGTTGACAACTTGTGCCCATGGCTTCGTGGGGTCTGCGCCAAACTCGAACAATACTGACAGTCTCAACAACCGAAATCTGTACTTACCTGACCAGGTCGTAATTTTCAATCGTCTAGGGTCCAACCCATATGATCTCGAGCCCAGCGGAGGCGCTGCAGACGATGTCGTGCTGTTAGCAAAGGTCACTCGTGTCGGTTGTCTGCTACCATAGCCGATTAGCACCATATTTGGCCACACTGTCGTAACGGATACGTTCGCCGTAGTTCCACTTCGATGTATGCGGTCTGTCAGCACTGCAAACACTGCGCAAGCGCCGCTGCTGTCGATTGTTAAGTGAAGGCCGTCGTCCCCTGCGCTGTCCGTGGAGTAATGCTTGCAATACGGTATCCTCGGCACGCTCTGAACATATGGACCTTGGAATACTGCACTGCCTCACGATTTCCGAAATAGGATGGCCCATATGTCTGGAATACTGGACTGCCTCACGATTTCCGAAATAGGATGGCCCATATGTCTATCTCCAACTACCATTCCGCGTTCAAAGTTTGTTTCTTCCCGTCGTGCGCCAAAAACTTTTCGCATGAACCATCTAAGTACAAATGACAGATCCGCCAACGATCTGTCACTTTACACCTTCTGCACGTGATACAACCGCAATCGGTATATTTGCATAACTTTTTTCAACTCAGTGTACGTTCGTGTTGGGCGAAAGAGTTGGGTGCCCGGTATAATTTTAATTCTGAATAACCAATACGTTTCGGCATTCGTTTGGTTTCGGTTGTAACAGTTTCTGTTATTTTTTAGTAATAACGGCATAAAAAGAACTGTATGTCAATTTACCATAGCAATAGTGATAAATTGTTTTGTTTTTGAGCAATCTTCTTTTAAAATTACAATGCCTATTCATAAACTTTCAACTGCATTGAAATACTGGACAGTTACAAAAAATGGGAAAAGCTATTTTAATAACAGTGTCAACAGAAACGAGAAACGTGCAAGAAACATGAGACACAAGAATCGTTACAGCGTTGCTGGGACAATAGGTGTACTGTATCTGCTGCTGTGTGACGTATCCTGATAATTGATTTACATGTACGTGCAAAGTAAAAGACTACCGCCCACTTGGGCCCTACGATAGTTTCTTGCTGTCCTCGCCAGAGACCCGATGTATTGCAGAATGGCACCAACCCTAGTCTGGAAATATCTTATAAGGCACGGTATCTATGAAGCAGAATGCTTTATTTGCTTTAAAACACTGAAGATTTGTCTGCCATTTCCTTGTAATAATAGAGGAGAGAAATTATGGTAACAGTAATAATTTAAAAACGTATCAATTCATTTATAATTTATGATGAAAGTATGAAGTAACTGATCTCTTACCTGTGTCTACACAGTGTGCCTTTAACTGCTTCTAGCCCTTGAAAACAGACAACTTACGGAAAATAGAGTTATCCAACCTCAGTTTTCACGCTTTAGCACTAAGTATTTGTACTGGCCACACTTCGGTATTACAACAAGATTTTTGAAGTTGCAAAAAATTGGAATCACTAGGAGAATACCGGTAATTTTTGTAGTGTTCAGTTTACAGTGATAAAAGCTATAGAAATAATAATTTAAAATTAAGAATAGAATTTTTAGAGGGGAAAATAGTGTAGAATCAGAGTTCGGTAATTGCAGATCAAAATTATAGTATATCAGCAAGTAGTTTAACGTCTAAGTACAGCAAAGCCACGGAAGCTCCGTCATGGAGAAGGCAGTGGCTTAAACTCTTGTGATGAAAAACCTATAAAAAGGCCTGATCGTCATTATTGCCGCCTTTTTTCCTTGATTGTTTCGTTAAAGGGCAGGGAACCGGTGTCAGTCAGCGAGACAATAGTTAAATTGGACTTTATCGTGTTAAGATTCACGATAAACTGTTAGAATATTACGGAGATTAAAAGTGATGTAGTGTACGATCTCTGACTGTTGGTAGCAACGGAGTATTAAGGGGATTTTAGGACTTTAGTGCTAGATTGGAACTTTACGGACATATAGACGACAGAAACTCAAATTATCTGCTGATACGAGTGAATTCAGAAGTACCGGTATTCAGATATTAACGTGTGGACTTTTGAAAGTGTCGTGTGCCGTTAGTTGCGAATCTGGACGTAGAGCCGGGGAGAGTTGTAGCCGGGCAAATTATTAAATAAAAGCGATATTTACAAGACTCGCAGTAATAGCAAAACACAAGGCCCGCACCTCATCGGAGAGTCGTCGCTGTCACGTCGGGAAGTAAAGCCGGAAAACCTACCGACGATACGTATCTACGAGCAGACGTTGACTTGGAATACCTAAAAAGGGAACCACAAGAGAGTTGAGGATGCTTCAAAATGGCGCCCAGCGTGGGGCGCGAAGAAAGGAGAAGACGGCATTAAACCGGCACGGTAAAGAAGAAACAGCCGGCCGCGGTGATCTAGCGGTTCTGGCGCTGCAGTCCGGAACCGCGGGACTGCAACGGTTGCAGGTTCGAATCCTGCCTCGGGCATGGGTGTGTGTGATGTCCTTAGGTTAGTTAGGTTTAAGTGGTTCTAAGTTCTAGGGGACTTATGACCTAAGATGTTGAGTCCCATAGCGCTCAGAGCCGTTTGAACCATTTTTAAAGAAGAAACAGAAGAAGGAACGAGTTATCTGTGAGAAGATAATTCACTAGCAAACAGTGGTGCCAAACTTTGAGTTAAACCTGCCTGTCTGAGGACCAGATAATCAATAAATTGAAAAGGTACGTGAACCAAGTTAATGTAATCTTGTGTGTGTTACAATAACATTTGGAATTAATAACAGTGACTAATTGTGTTTGTGTGTGACCTTTATCTGTTCCAGGTGCTGAGAATACCAGTGTTTAAGTGGACTACCAGGTTATAAACGAGGTTGAGTGGACAACCTGGAACGTGAACACGAGTTCAGGAACAAGGTACTGTAATCGTTATCCAACGACTTGGCTGATTATTTGAGATAATTGCGTAGTGTCATTGACTAGTAGTACAACTCATTCCTATACTTGTCGTAGATAAGACATTGTGAATGTACTAGTATGAGGTATTGATTTGATTTCCCAACCACCATGCCTGTTCTATTGTTAAGTGTATGTTTTAGGAGTGTGATTAATTTTTTGTAATCAGTGTGTGTCATTATGTTACAAAGGGTTTATATGTTAAGATCAATGGACGACTTAGAGGAGAACGGGAGCGATAGGAATGTGGATCGGAATACGCGAGTTGGTGATTCTACACTCCTGGAAATGGAAAAAAGAACACATTGACACCGGTGTGTCAGACCCACCATACTTGCTCCGGACACTGCGAGAGGGCTGTACAAGCAATGATCACACGCACGGCACAGCGGACACACCAGGAACCGCGGTGTTGGCCGTCGAATGGCGCTAGCTGCGCAGCATTTGTGCACCGCCGCCGTCAGTGTCAGCCAGTTTACCGTGGCATACGGAGCTCCATCGCAGTCTTTAACACTGGTAGCATGCCGCGACAGCGTGGACGTGAACCGTATGTGCAGTTGACGGACTTTGAGCGAGGGCGTATAGTGGGCATGCGGGAGGCCGGGTGGACGTACCGCCGAATTGCTCAACACGTGGGGCGTGAGGTCTCCACAGTACATTGATGTTGTCGCCAGTGGTCGGCGGAAGGTGCACGTGCCCGTCAACCTGGGACCGGACCGCAGCGACGCACGGATGCACGCCAAGACCGTAGGATCCTACGCAGTGCCGTAGGGGACCGCACCGCCACTTCCCAGCAAATTAGGGACACTGTTGCTCCTGGGGTATCGGCGAGGACCATTCGCAACCGTCTCCATGAAGCTGGGCTACGGTCCCGCACACATTTAGGCCGTCTTCCGCTCACGCCCCAACATCGTGCAGCCCGCCTCCAGTGGTGTCGCGACAGGCGTGAATGGAGGGACGAATGGAGACGTGTCGTCTTCAGCGATGAGAGTCGCTTCTGCCTTGGTGCCAATGATGGTCGTATGCGTGTTTGGCGCCGTGCAGGTGAGCGCCACAATCAGGACTGCATACGACCGAGGCACACAGGGCCAACACCCGGCATCATGGTGTGGGGAGCGATCTTCTACACTGGCCGTACACCACTGGTGATCGTCGAGGGGACACTGAATAGTGCACGGTACATCCAAACCGTCATCGAACCCATCGTTCTACCATTCCTAGACCGGCAAGGGAACTTGCTGTTCCAACAGGACAATGCACGTCCGCATGTATCCCGTGCCACCCAACGTGCTCTAGAAGGTGTAAGTCAACTACCCTGGCCAGCAAGATCTCCGGATCTGTGCCCCATTGAGCATGTTTGGGACTGGATGAAGCGCCGTCTCACGCGGTCTGCACGTCCAGCACGAACGCTGGTCCAACTGAGGCGCCAGGTGGAAATGGCATGGCAAGCCGTTCCACAGGACTACATCCAGCATCTCTACGATCGTCTCCATGGGAGAATAGCAGCCTGCATTGCTGCGAAAGGTGGATATACACTGTACTAGTGCCGACATTGTGCATGCTCTGTTGCCTGTGTCTATGTGCCTGTGGTTCTGTCAGTGTGATCATGTGATGTATCTGACCTCAGGAATGTGTCAATAAAGTTTCCCCTTCCTGGGACAATGAATTCACGGTGTTCTTATTTCAATTTCCAGGAGTGTATGTGTGTTGGATCAGTAAAAGGTGTGAATGATGATGCAAGGGAGGTAGAATCTGTAGTGTTGGAATACCCAATACGGCGCAGCGTAAGGGTGAAATACTGATGGCTTGACTGCATAAATACGTAACCAAATGCAGGAAAATTTTTTGTGCATAAATATTTGCTCGATGCCGTGACGGACAGATGCTCCTGTAATGGATCACTGCACTCTGTGCTGCAGTGGCAGTGTTAACTTGTGCAGTACATTGCCGGAGAGGGTTGTCACTTCTTAGCTCTCTGTGAGGTCTTTGGGAGCGCGTATTTTTTGTCCGTAGACTAACTGGCTTGGGGGCCAGGTAAATATCTGTTTGTACAGCCGTCCTGAACCCTCCAATAGTCGCACGTGGACTGAGAGCCTGTATAAATGTATTTTCCCTTTCCAGTTGATCTCTTTAGCCTAGGAATCACATGAGCCGGGTACCTTCCCGGAATGAAGTGTTGTTGATAAAATTTTAGCATGCCTACAAGTGTTGTAACTCTTGATAAGTTTTATGTCTGGGCATAATGGAATTGCCTGTACACGACTGGAGGAAGGTTTGCTTCCCTCTGCTGCCACTCTGTATTCCGAAAGTAATGTGCATTTGTTTGCATTTAGGAGGCACCATACTCCTGAAGGCACTGAAACAAGAGTTGTAACTGGTCCCTGTGCGCTTGTCTCGTTACGATAAAAAACCGGGATTCATCTATATATGTGGAACAAAAATTTATACTTGTCGGAACATCTATACAATGAGGGTGCGTTTGGGGTATCCTGCATAAACCGCATATATAAATTGAAGCTTAGAAAGCTTAAAAGGGGTAAAAACTGCCGCCTTGAGAACGTCACAGGGGGTCACTAGCATTTGCTTACAGGTTTTGTCAGAGTAAGTTGCACTGAAAATTGAAGAATTCTGTTGATGTTTCACAAAATAACAGGCTTTACGTAGCTGAGAAAAAATTTAACGTCTTCCCCAGTGCAATATCCGATGGAAAAGGTTCAATGCGCAATAGCTGGGCGGAATGACAGCAAGGAAGCACCTATGACGCTGCATTTAATATGACCACAAGACAGTTAATCGGTACACACCATAAGAGCTGAGTGTCCAAAGCACCAGATCAGCAGAATGACATCAAACAAAGATGTCGCCACTTAAATAAATCTTCTTATGTCTTGACGAAACTTTTTTATTTCCAAAAGCATCTTACCGTTTCTAGTTTACGTCATTTTCAACGGCAGTGTTACGTCAATCTAACAAAATTGTTCATTAGATACATGGTATCACGTCAAAATTCTCAATCACGAGACAAGCGCAAATGTATGTGATGAACAGTTTTGAATGATTTACTTAATATTGCCTTTGAAAATGATGGAGAGTCGAAACGCATAAGGTGCTTCTGGAAATACCAAAATTCATGAATGTGCATCAAAATGGCCGTTTCATCTCATAGCATTTCCATGAAAATTGCAGAAAATGTCATTGTGCTGGCTGCGCAGAGTGGTGAAGAAGGGTGCAAGGAAAACTATTCAGTATATTGACTCTGCAAAATACATCTGTCACAACACAGTATAAATATTACTCCTGTTCCAGTTGATTGATACTAGCCTGAAGCTGATAAGCCCAGAGGATGGACCTGTGTTGGTCTGGCATCTACTCAGTTTGACGTCATCCAGCCTGAAGCTGGACCTATGTCAATATATCTCCTCCTTGTCTAAACCTCTACAGTCTTTCATGGAGCAGCAAGTCCCACATTTGTGACACAGCTGCCTGGAGCCGCAGTGCTGCCATCTGAGCGAAGGCTGATGGGGGGGTTGAGGGCGCTGTCTTCCAGTGGGCTTTTTGGTGGTCTAACCAGAGAGTCCAGGGAGCAGAACATCATCAGCCATCGTGGTAATGTGCCATTGCTCCCAACCACCACCATTCTCGTGAGCAGATTTCGATGTTGCGGATATATCTCTTGATGGGAGGCTGCCGTGTAACTCACGACGACTACACGCACTAAGAGCAGAGTGGTTGAATGCCTTCCAATGCGCTGTGTACATTGTGATCCATAGTAACATCCTTACACACATACACGAGATGCAAAAAACCATGTGTGCTGGTGTAAGCTGGCGCCAGCACTCCAGTCGGTAAAGAGGCTGTGACAAGATTGATAGAGCCCAACAACAGACTTGCAGGGAAAGCGCCGCCAACGCCGTCTTGGCAGCCAGTATTTAGATCGGCGTCGTGGAACGGAGGGCTAGTCTGGTTCAAATGGCTCGGAGCACTGTGAGACTTAATTTCTGAGGTCATCAGTCCCCTAGGACTTAGATCTACTTAAACCTAACTAACCTAAGGACATCACACACATCAATTCCCAAGGTATAATTCGAATTTGCGACCGTAGCGGTCTCACGGTTCCAGACTGTAGCGCCTAGAACCGCTCGGCTATCGCGTCCGGCAAGAGGACGCGCAGTCTGTCGCAGTCTGTTGCACTGAGTGAATTCCAGTCTGTCATCAGTCACAGCCCAGTGGGAGTCACAGTGGCCGTTAGGACCGCCACTAGGCAGCCCATGGCGAGCAGAAGAGAGTACATGGCGGACTTTGTACTTCAGCAGTGAAGCTAAAGTGGATTGGAACAATAGAGATTGCACCACAAAGAGTATCTAGAGTTTAGTAATTTTGCATTCTTAGGAACAAAGTACCCATTTAATATATGCGTACAGTTGGTGGTATAGAAAGAAGATACTGGCCACCAAACAACATCCTCTCCTTGCTCCCTTGGTGCAAGCCCACAGAGACAACGAGACGACATAAAACCGTGGACACATCGGACGAAAACGACGATAAATCGCGCCGAACAACAGCATAACTTTTCCAGGGACTGACTTTGTGTCTCGCTGTGTCTCTGCATTCGAGGCGGCATGCCGCACCTGGGCGTCAGCACATTCTGTTGTACCGTGTGCCATATCCAACCTGCTACCGCAGCAAGCAGCCCGTGAATCAAGACAGCCTTCAGGCTGTGCAGTAGTCATAAACCCCCTACACACTACCGCACTGCAACTCACAACAGTATAGGTCTCAACTCCAGCTTCGTATTTGGAGTTAGAACGATCTATCACCTCTCCGTTTCGCTGACCAGGGAATTATGCATGCCGCCATAGTTGAAGAAGATGGTTCAACGAGATTGAAGTTTTGTCAGTAGGTGGTACGGTGAGTGCAGCTTCCTTTTTTGTTTTTGTTTGACTGCAAAGATCATTGAGAGTCAGTTGGTGTATGCCCGATGTCTAGTTGTACTAGTTGTATTTTTGTGTATAAGATATAGAAAGTGAACGCAGATGATGTTCTGAGTATCTCAAGAAAATTGGGAGGGCTGTGGGAGGAACCATCCTCATCTGCTGCTACGGTACATCAAACTACTGTTGACATACATAAACCTGTTGACACTATAAGAAATAAGAAAGAATTGACACTATAAGATGGTGGTGGTGGTTAGTGTTTAACGTCTCGTCGACAACGAGGTCATTAGAGACGGAGCGCAAGCTCGGATTAGGGAAGGATTGGGAAGGAAATCGGCCGTGCCCTTTCAAAGGAACCATCCCGGCATTTGCCTGAAACGATTTAGGGAAATCACGGAAAACCTAAATCAGGATGGCCGGAGACGGGATTGAACCGTCGTCCTCCCGAATGCGAGTCCAGTGTGCTAACCACTGCGCCACCTCGCTCGGTGACACTATAAGAATTAAGAAAGAATGGAATGTGTGGTGGGATGGTTTCATGACTCGTTGGGATCGGAAGGAGAAAGCTGTTGTGCAAGTTATTTGATGCTCGAAGGAGGAGGAGGAGATCAGTGTTTAACGTCCTGTCGACAACGATGTCATTAGGGACGGAGCACAAGCTCGGATTAGGGAAGGATAGGGAAGGAAAGAGCCAATGCCTTTTTCGAAGGAACCATTCCGGCATTTGCATTAAGCGATTCAGGGGAATTATGGAAAACCTAAGTCGGGTTGGGCGGACGCGGGTTTGAACCGCCTTCCTCCCGAACGCGAGTCCAGTGTGCTAGCCACTGCGCTACCTCACTCGCTGATGCGCGAAGTACTGACACTGTGGAGGATAAGCAGAGTAATGTAGTAGTATCAGCTGCAATACCTAGCGAAAATGTAGAGCGCCAAGTGGCTATAGTACAAGAACGTAAGGGTGTGTTGCACTGAAGCAAATGAAAATGTGAGTGGCAATATGGGTGATTTTAGTTAAAGTGCATCAGTATATGCGCCACTGGGTATTAACGGCCATTGTTTTGAGGTCATGGAGCCTTGGACGGTTGTAAATACTATGGAGAATGCACAGAGAGTAAGTGATGAGGTTAGCTGTAGATGAGAAAGTAGTGCAGACGTACATATTTATGAAGGACGGAGGATCGATGCCTCTTGCGGTGCCACCATCTGCTTGAAGGAGGGGGGGGGGGGAGAGAAGGAAGAGGATGAAAACCGCTTGTAAGCCAACAAGGCTGAGTCCTTTCAGGAATGTGTGAGTGAAGATCAGGTTAAATTTGACGATACTTGCTACGTTATAGGTAATGAGGGTAGGAAGAAATGTTTGATTGTTCTTAAACGCGCAGTCAAACTCGGGAAAACATTGTTTCAGCCTAAGGAGACAGTTACCATCAAAGTAGAATCACCTGAATTGTTACATCACTGGGAATCAATGTAGGCGATTTTGAAAAGAAACGGTATAAGAATGTATGGCACAGCAAGACGTATTCAGTCTGTGAGTAGCTGTAAAATAAGAGAGGTAATCGGAACTACCGACAGTGTGTTGAGGGCCGTAGCAATTGGTAGTTTGTGTGTAAGGACAGTTTTAAGGACGTGTGTCTTGAGGAAACGTAAGGGAAATGTTTACTCCAAAGACAAACTTCCAAATGATATACCGAAACAGTGGGTTAAAAATCCACCTGATGGGCAAAGAAGGATACTGAACGTAAGAAATAGTTAAAACGAAACCATTTTCAGTAGAATGATTTCCTGACGAGGAGGAGTTTTGTAATTTTGTTTTACTGGTATTCAACATGATGATTTAATACAGTCCATGTGTGGAAACAAGAGAAGTTGATCGGTTATCACTGGTGAGTAAGGATTAATTAAGAAAGAGTGAAGTAGACTATAAATCAAGTAACGATGCGGATATTGTGGGGCATGTGGTCAGGCCGGCCGGAGTGGCCGAGCGGTTCTAGGCGCTACAGTTTGGAACCGCGCGACCGCTACGGTCGCAGGTTCGAATCCTGCCTCGGGCATGGATGTGTGCGATGTCTTTAGGTTAGTTAGGTTTAAGTAGTTCTAAGTTCTAGGGGGCTGATTACCTCAGAAGTTAAGTACCATAGTGCTCAGAGCCATTTGAACCATTTTTGATCCATGTGGTCATCATACCGCTCTCCCAACCGTACGAGTATGTCAGTTTACGAGACCGGAGCCGCTACTTCTAAATCAAGTAGCTCCTCAGTTTGCCTCACGAGGGCTGAGTGCACCGCGCTTGCCAAAGCGCTTCGCAGACCGGATGGTCACCCATTCAAGTGCTAGTCCAGCCCGACAGCGCTTAACTTCGGTGGTCTGACGGGAAACGGTGTTACCACTGCGGCAAGGCCGTTGGATTTGGGCAATAATATAAGAAAAATATTATGTTAGTTAGTAAGCAATGCTTTAGGAGCAAGAAGTAGTTATAAGACAGATTCTCAGTGGAATGATATTGAAAAATGAGGATTGAGCCAAGGAACTCTGAGGTTTGAGGTCGAAAAATACAGCATACGTTGTAAATTCTTGATTTACGAATGTTTGTCAAGACTTTCTCTAGGGATACTTTGCGTCACATCTGAGGCTAATTTTTTAAAGGAATAGCAGGCCATGGAATAGCAGGCTTCGTATTATTGAGTAATATTTTAGAAGTCTTCTCTTGGCAAGGCAAGAGCCTATCAAAGACAACAGGTGGGCAGAATTCCAGCAAGGAAGGACCTCCGGTGTTGCATGTAATACGGCCCCAAGACGGAGTTAATTGTTACAAACCGTAGCAGCCGGGTGCCCCAAACACCAATGCAACAGAATAACACCACAGAGAAAGGAGGATGGCGTCATTGCATTAGCCATGCAGATAGGAGTAAGAAGGCGAAACTCGGAAGCTGGGGTAACTATTCACTACACTAACTCTGGAAAACACGTTTGCCACCGCGAACTCAAGACGCCATTCAGTTGGAACTAGGTAAGAGGAGAAGCTGAAGAGGCCAACGAAAACAGTGCAGGTGACGTCACGGTTGTCTCACACTGGCAAAGCACACGGTTCAGCCTTGTACAAATATTACTCCGGTCCAAATGGAAGAATTCTTGTCTGTAGCCGACGAGCCCAAGCGAAGGACCTGTGTCGGTCTGGCATCTACTCAGTTTGCAGTCGTCCAGGCTGGAGGTTGGCCCATGTCCAGCTCCTGTAGCCATGTACAATCTTTGATGGAGCAGCAAGCCCCACACAGGGTTCAAATGGTTCAAATGGCTCTGATCACTATGGGACTTAACATCTATGGTCATCAGTCCCCTAGAACTTAGACTTACTTAAACCTAACTAACCTAAGGACATCACACAACACCCATTCATCACGAGGCAGAAACCCCCACACAGGGCACACAGCTGTAACAAGGAGCAGCACCTCAATCTGAGTCTAGACTGTGAGGAGCTGCAGGTACCGTCTTCCACTGAGCTATTTTTAGTCATCAGTCTTCTGACTGGTTTGATGCGGCCTGCCACATATTCAACTCCTGTGCCATCCTTCTCATCGCAGATCTGCAAATGCAACCTAGATCCTCAATTATTTGCTGGATGTATTCCACCCTCCGCTTTTCTCTACAATTTTTGCCCTCTGCACCTCCCTATAGTACCATGGAAGTTATCCTCTGACGTATTAACAGATGTCCTACGATCCTTTCCCTTGTTGTTATCGATGTTTTTGATACATTCCTTTCTTCGACAATCCTGCGGCGAATATCCTCATTTAGCACCTTATCAGTCCACCTAATTTTCACTATTCTTCTGTAGCGTCAATGCTTTGATTCTCTTCATTTCCGGTGTTCCAGCAGTCGATGTTTCACTGCCATACGATGTTGTACTTCAAATGTACATTTTGAGAAATTTCTTTCTCAAATTAAGGCCTATGTTCGACACTAGTATACTTATTTTGACCAGGAATGTCCTTGTTGACAATGCTAGTCTGCTTTTTGTACCCTCCTTGCTCCGTCTCTCATGACTTACGGGGCGTCAACTAAAACAGACTTGTAATACGGAGGCCGAACCCCTAAGGGGATATCCCGGCCAATAAATGACATACGATCATTTCGTTTCATTTTCGCCGCATAGGTAGCAGAAGCCCTTACCTTCGTCTACTTCATGATACCCCAAGTCTGATTTTAAGTTTCTCGTTTCTCTCATTTCTGCTATTACTCATTACTTTCATCTTTCCTCGATTTACTCCCAATCCATATTCTGTAATCATCAGACTGTTCATTCCGTTCAACTTATTCTGTAATTCTTCTTCAGTTTCACTGAGGTTAGCAGTTTTATCAGCGAATCTTACCATTGATACCCTTTCATCTTGAATTTTAATCCCGTTGTTGAATTTCTTTTATTTTCGTCATTGCTTCTATGTACAGACTGAACAGCTGGGGCGAAGACTACGTCCATGTTCAAATGTGTGTGAAATCGTATGGGACTTGACAGCTAAGGTCATCAGTCCGTAAGCTTACACACTACTTAACCTAAATTATCCTAAGGACAAACACACACACCCATGCCCGAGGGAGGACTCGAACCTCCGCCGGGACCAGCCGCACAGTCCACGACTGCCGCGCCCTAGACCGCTCGGCTAATCTTGCACGGCCTACGTCCCTGTCTTACATCCTTTTTCATCAGAGCACTTCGATCTTGGTTCTTGTGTATATCGTATATTAACCGTCTTCTTCTGTACTCCGTATTTTTCTCAGAAACTCGAACATCTTACAGCGTTTTACAGCATCGTACTCCAGCTCCACAAATCTTGTGAACGTGTCTTGATTTTTCTTCAACCCTGCTTCCATTAACAACATCAAAACTGCCTTTCTAGTGCCATCGCCTTTCCTAAAGCCAAACTGATCGTCCTCTAAATGATCCTCCATTTTATTTTTCATTTTTCTGTATATTATTTTTGGCAGCATCTTGGATGCGTGAGTTGTTAACCTGAGTGTACGACAAATTCACGCACTTTCCGGCTCTTGCTATCTTCTGAACTGAGTGATGATGTTTTCCCGAAAGTCTGATAGTAAATCATCAGCCTCATACATTCTACACACTAACGTGAATAGACCTTTTGGTGCTACTTCACCCATTGATTTTAGAAATTCCGATGGAATGTTATCTAGCCTTTCCACCGTGGTTGATCTTAAGTCCTCCAAAGCTCTTTCATATTCTCATTCTAATACTGGATCCACTATCTCTTCCCTATCGACTCATCTTACTTCTTCTATCACATCAGACAACTCCACCCCCTCCCGGAGGACTCCAATGTACTCTTTCCACTTATCCGCTCCCTCCTCTGCGCTTAATAAAGGCGTTCTTGTTGCACTCTTAATGTTACGGCCTATGCTTTTAATTTCACCAAAGATCATATTGACCTTTCTGTATGCTCAGCCACTCCTTCCGACAATGTGGTTTTCACAGTGTTGTAAACCACACGGTCCTTCTGAGCTCAAAAACCAACCCTCTATTTTGCGCGTAGACTTCTCGCACTGTCGATGTGTAACAATGGATATCTCACCGCAACGTCATTGATTGCAGTGCTCGGGTGTTGTGTGATCTCTACCCGTCTCACATCATTGGTGGTAATCGTTGTTTATTGCAAATGACGGCCTTCAGCAACTACTTCACACAAATAAACCTGAAATTTATTGCTCAGAAGAATCTGGTCCAAACCGGCGTCAAATGCAAAATAAAAATTTGAAACAACACAAAACGAGAATTCTGGGGCTTGTTGCTTTAGCAAAACACAGTATTTTGTGACAATACTACATGCAAGTTTGAAATTATTATTTTACTTGCGTGCTTATGTGTTAAGACTTTTCACTTCACCGAACTAAGTGTTAGCCCTTAGTTTATCTGATAGTTATAAATTTGGCTCGAAAGTGGGATGTCCACGTAAGATTTTTTAATCTCTCTAACTACACAGTTCATTCACTCGGCACACTCCATGTACACGTTAGATCTTTTAGCAAAAAGTTTATCAAAGCTTAGTATCAAACGTTTCTTCAGACTTTAACCAATCCTACTTTTTGATTTCAGCATCTGTCAGTTAATAAACTTGCTAAACTCCACGCACGTGCTACATTTATACAATACCATCAACTCTTCTTATCTAGCTCGGGGATATTCACCTAAGAAAACACATCTGTCCACTGTTCAGTTTGTTCATCCTCTAGTCTGGCTTCCTTTAGTACATCCCCTTTCCTCTTGTACATTCAATAAACTATGACTCCACTTAGCTTCCCTAAAATAGTTCTGCAGCACCGCCATTACACGTCACCGCCAAATTTGAAACATATGACAGTATGTATCCAACCCGACTTCACTTTGCGCAACATCGACACGTACTTCATTTACCGCTCCTTATTCCGAGTCTCAGTTCCAATTACTACTCCGCAACGACCCTTCTTTACCGACTTCCATAAAACCGCGAACACTATCGTACATCCTTTCCAACTTACTATCCATTATCTGTCATCGTTCTCCTATTTCCTCACAACATCTAGTACTAATAGGGTATAACACGTGGAAATTTATGTAAAATGATTTCTTATTTTATACCAATTTCCGTGATAGGAACGTTTGCACAAGTGGCAACTGCACGTGACGAAACACATTTGTAAATGATGTACAGCTGTGTGAAGGGAAATAGGTCAATACCTATGAAAAAGAATTTAAACCCGGAAGAGAGAACAACTAATTCACCAGGTAAAATCGACTGATCACCTGTAAGCCAACTTACCCTGTATTGTATATTAAGAAAAGCATGCCAGCCGTCACACGGCGTGTGTAAATTTGAAACCTTGAACGGTCCTTTTTGAGCAGTGGAAACAAAAGCCAAACTGTAGATGATTGCTACTTCACTTTTCTCAGCAACCTCTTTGGCCTAAGAGAGGAAACATATGTTTCTCCTCTTAATCGCTGTGTCGCCGTAAGGCTATGTCTGAGTAACGACGACAGGTGTACCCACCATAACGTACCATAATGTAATGGTTTACAGTTTTTTTTCAGCTCGGTAGGTCCTTGTTATCTTCTTTCATTTCCATGCCAGTTTCTTTCCTTCGCACTTTTTCCCTTAACACCAAACGGAATCTCGTTCTTTGAAGTTTCCTTTCCCAGCGACTGCAGCAGGCCTAATTAATGTTTACGCCAGCAGCGGCCAACTACAGCCGCCGAAGCACTGAGAGCTACGTGGCTGCGGGTCGATGAATATTCACACCAAAATGTTCCCCAACCTCGCTATCGAATTCTGCAAGCGTCAGGGGCCAGTTTACGCTCTTTATCCGCTAGCAGCAACTGCAGTGTCTCCGCTCTGCAGCAAAATGACAACACCCGAGTACACGGGCGTTGATACGCGAGGGGGGGGGGGGGGGGGGGGGAGGGACAAGGTAGTCCAAATCCCTCCATGTAGTTTCCTTTTAACGTGTGTTTAAAGTCGCTCACTTTAAAATATGGCAATTACTAGTTGTAATGAATATGAAATTAAGTTTTGCCTGTTGAACACTTACAGTGACTGCTGTGAGTGTTAGACTGGAAAGTTTGGCAGCAGTGAGAAGTGCCTTGGTCTCTATTAAGTTGCAATTCTGAATCGAGCTTCGGCTCTCTACTTGTTGGTGCACCTCTTGGCGACAGTCTTTCTGTTTTGACTGCTGCCAACTCTACTGATGTAACAGTGCTGGCCAGTGTGGCCGAGCGGTTCTAGGCACTTTAGTCTGGAACCGCGCGACCGCTACGGTCGCAGGTTCGAATCCTGCTTCGGGAATGGATGTGTGTGATGTCCGTAGGTTAGTTAGGTTTAAGTAGTTCTAAGTTCTAGGGGACTGATGACCTCAGCAGTTAAGTCCCATAGTGCTCAGAGCCATTTGAGCCATTTTTTGACCTAACAGTGGTAACACTACAGTAATGTGGCGAACTCGTGTCATCCATCTCAACTGAAAAATAAAAAAGAGCAACGAGTATGTTTCAATACGAACAACTCCATGATATGCTTTCACATAAGCTTGTTACTTTCGTGTGTAATTTATACTATAGCCGCTGATTATTTGCGTGCATTCGTGCTTAAAGCGGCATCATTCTACAGCAGACAGGTAATATTCCCCCTCTCACGTCCCTCCACGACGTTAGGACAAACTTTTCCTTGCTGCTTTCTCCGCACCTCACTCTCAACTTAGGTTGAAGCTTAAGTTAGCAGCGAGAGTTTATATCGATTTCTATCGATATCTAGACAGGGGAACAATAATTATTAATAGAAAGAAAAGTGTTAAAGTGATATGTGTTTAGTGCAACGAACATTAACATTTGGAAGAAAAAGGAATTATTTTTACAGAAAAGATAATGATATAGAACCTTCTTTATTTTATCTGTGTTGATCAATGAAGAAGACCAGAGACATTATATCATGTTACTCATTCTCTTGTCTTCGATTCCTGTGTGGATGATAGGGGCCATTTTACGCTGGATATAGTTGTGTGTAGTTTCTGTAAAACTGTTATGAACACAAATAACAGTTCCGTGTACTAACATTTACTTTTTGTACAGCTCGCATCTCTCATATTAGTGAATTAATATTTTGTGTAAATTTGTTGCTTTAGTGTGTGCTCCGGAGGGGCCATCATTTCTCTTGCAGCATAGGTCGGCCATTACGTCGGGAAAACCATTATCTTATTAAATCATTTATTAATGGTATATGTAAACTCAGGAGAGTTCTCTGTTTTTCTCGTTGAATATTCTAAAGTCAGTAAAATTAAATAAAGGCTTCAACCATTAATATCTTCGTTGCATTGAGTCGAGCAAATTTTCGATTGGCCGCTTAACGGCAGATGAGGATAATCTTCTTAGCTTTGCCTTGCTAGGCATTTTATTGCCTTTCACGGAAACAGGAATATCTCAAGCATTATTGATAGTTTTAAAATTTGTACATTATTAAACCAGTTGCCATAAGGCCACCTGAGAAGTAATTTTTATTAGAACATTCCGTGTAATATACGCAGATATTTATTAATAATAGCAGCCACTCACACAAACTTAACTGTAGAAGGCGGTGAGTTGCGCGCTGTGTTTCAAAAATTGTTACGTATGCATCGCGGAAAATGCAAAGTCTACGTAAATGCTTGTGGTGGTACTGAGTTTGCGTAACAGTCTCATGGTAGCCAAAATCAGAGCCCAGTGCTAACGATGACTATTTTTGTTTAAATAATGTACCACAACAGAAAAAAGGAAATAATAATGTTATGTAATATTATCACTAAACAAATAAAATATTATATTTTCTACATACCACCATAACTGGCCCCCAACGTGGGGCCCGAATATCTGTACTAATTTACCTATATAATTATAGATTACATAATATAAACATATAGTAAAAGAAAAAGAAGGATGATTTTTGCAAATGATATGTGAATATGGGGCGATAAAGAGGTAGGTGGACAATTACAACTTGATGCGTGGAAGGAAATAATGAAAAGGTATGGATTAAAAATAAATAAAGATAAGAGTGAAGTAATGGTATTTGGGAGAAACAAAGGGATCAACACCAATATTACTTTGAATAGAGAACCCCTCAAAGTGGTGGACAGTTTCACTTATTTAAGGAGTGACGTATACAGTGATGGAAGAATAGCCAACGAGTTTAATAGGAGGTTACAGAAGGGGGACAAATTCTACCAAACATTAAAACATCTGATTTGGAATAATGAAGTTTCAGAAAAAGCAGAACTCCTTATGTATAAGAGTTATTACTTCCCTATTGCCACCTTTGGAGGAGAAACATGGACAATGAGAGAAAGGTTCATAATGGTTGAAATGGCTCTGAGCACTATGGGACTTAACATCTGAGGCCATCAGTCCCCTAGAACTTAGAACTACTTAAACCTTACTAACCTAAGGACATCACACACGTCCATGCCCGAGGCAGGATTCGAACCTGCGACCGTAGCGGTCGCGCGGTTCCAGACTCGGCCACACCGGCCGGCTGACAGAAAGGGTCTGGAGCGGACAGCAAGCAGGGGAAATGAAATTTCTCAGATCAGTTAAGGGAAAAACAAGAATGGACAGAGTAAGGAATGTAGATATTAGAAAGGACTTAAACACAGTGGAAAACGGGAGTGAGAATATCTGTGGAAACGAGAGGTGTGACCTGGCAGCAAGTGGAGGAAGAAAAGTGGTGGTAGGACCGAAAAAAATGGAGAGGCCTCGTCAGCACCCAGACCAGGCAGTAGCTGGAGCAAGATCCGGATACTACCACTACTAGATAATACCAACCTGAGGTGTACCTGAGTTTCAAAGAAAAAAAATTTGTAAATCGTATTTATGAAATGTACACTCCTGGAAATGGAAAAAAGAACACATTGACACCGGTGTGTCAGACCCACCATACTTGCTTCGGACACTGCGAGAGGGCTGTACAAGCAATGATCACACACACGGCACAGCGGACACACCAGGAACCGCGGTGTTGGCCGTCGAATGGCGCTAGCTGCGCAGCATTTGTGCACCGCCGCCGTCAGTGTCAGCCAGTTTGCCGTGGCATACGGAGCTCCATCGCAGTCTTTAACACTGGTAGCATGCCGCGACAGCGTGGACGTGAACCGTATGTGCAGTTGACGGACTTTGAGCGAGGGCGTATAGTGGGCATGCGGGAGGCCGGGTGGACGTACCGCCGAATTGCTCAACACGTGGGGCGGGAGGTCTCCACAGTACATCGATGTTGTCGCCAGTGGTCGGCGGAAGGTGCACGTGCCCGTCGACCTGGGACCGGACCGCAGCGACGCACGGATGCACGCCAAGACCGTAGGATCCTACGCAGTGCCGTAGGGGACCGCACCGCCACTTCCCAGCAAATTAGGGACACTGTTGCTCCTGGGGTATCGGCGAGGACCATTCGCAACCGTCTCCATGAAGCTGGGCTACGGTCCCGCGCACCGTTAGGCCGTCTTCCGCTCACGCCCCAACATCGTGCAGCCCGCCTCCAGTGGTATCGCGACAGGCGTGAATGGAGGGACGAATGGAGACGTGTCGTCTTCAGCGATGAGAGTCGCTTCTGCCTTGGTGCCAATGATGGTCGTATGCGTGTTTGGCGCCGTGCAGGTGAGCGCCACAATCAGGACTGCATACGACCGAGGCACACAGGGCCAACACCCGGCATCATGGTGTGGGGAGCGATCTCCTACACTGGCCGTACACCACTGGTGATCGTCGAGGGGACACTGAATAGTGCACGGTACATCCAAACCGTCATCGAACCCATCGTTCTACTATTCCTAGACCGGCAAGGGAACTTGCTGTTCCAACAGGACAATGCACGTCCGCATGTATCCCGTGCCACCCAACGTGCTCTAGAAGGTGTAAGTCAACTACCCTCGCCAGCAAGATCTCCGGATCTGTCCCCCATGGAGCATGTTTGGGACTGGATGAAGCGTCGTCTCACGCGGTCTGCACGTCCAGCACGAACGCTGGTCCAACTAAGGCGCCAGGTGGAAATGGCATGGCAAGCCGTTCCACAGGACTACATCCAGCATCTCTACGATCGTCTCCATGGGAGAATAGCAGCCTGCATTGCTGCGAAAGGTGGATATACACTGTACTAGTGCCGACATTGTGCATGCTCTGTTGCCTGTGTCTATGTGCCTGTGGTTCTGTCAGTGCGATCATGTGATGTATCTGACCCCAGGAATGTGTCAATAAAGTTTCCCCTTCATGGGACAATGAATTCACGGTGTTCTTATTTCAATTTCCAGGAGTGTATTTTATGTATGTAATAATGAGTATGATGAATAAGTTAATTATGTATATGTAACATTGTTTCATGTACCATACCACCTGAGAGACAAGGCTGCTGCAGTGGAGAGTTTGGGTCTCATCCGCGACAAACAGCAACATTCAAAAGTAAATTACAAAAGGTAAGAGGGCGAGTGTATGTGTTTCTGGACTGGGAACTAAGAGAAGGAAAGGTGTCCGGGAGCCATGCACTGTGCTGACTGTGTTGTCTAAAACTAATTACAGTGTTGTGCTTACAGTTAATATAGTAGTTTTGCCACAACTATTTTTATAAAGATTCATTTGCTACAACTTCATTGACTATGTTTAATATAGCTTAGGGATTTTGAGTGAAATAGGTGATGTGCTATATACTGGTCACACAATCTGCGGTTTGGCAGTTAGCTAACGTCAAGTTCGAGTATATGGGAGACTCATACGTGTGTAGTAAAGTTTAAATAATCGTTTGTGCAGTGTTAAATTTATTAACAGTACACTGTAGGATTGTTGCTAAAGGTGTGCTACTCAAAGCCACTTCAAGGTGTAGGACACATAGTTAGCTTGAAGTGCGCTACACAGATTTTCTTTAGGATATATTCAATATCTTTCTGTGTGTTTTGTGTAATTTAATTGTTTCTTGTGTGTGCTATTTTTGTGTATCAAATTTTTCTGTGTGTCTCTGCTGTGATAGTGAAATTGATTCTAAGACATGATGGATAAAGATGGTTAAGACACGCAAGGATAAACGAGAAGAGAACGAGAATATGTCCAAATCTGAAGAGGATGATAATGTGAAGAGTTTGCATTAAACAAACAAGGCGAAATGTCAAACTCACGAATTCCCGACGCGAAAAACGAGCGACATTGCATAGATAATTTATCTTTCGATTGTAGTGAACTAACCCACATGAGTAAAAACGTTCACACAGCTGATAGTCTAGAGAAATGTGATGCAACTGCTTCAATAGCTGATGTGTTGCCAACATCACCACCTTTACCACACTTTCTTGCAGTGCTTTTAGCGCACTTTGACTTGAGAGACAGACAACGTGATGAAAAGGAGAGAGTAGAGCGCACTGAACGCGCAGAAAGAGAAAGACAGGAACGGATTGCTCGTGAAAAAAGAGAGGAAGAGCGAGATGCTCAGCTTCTAACAAAGTTCAATAAACTTCTCAACCAGCGCGACATGGCGGTTGTTTCTTATCTGACACAAGAAATCGATGTTGTTAAATAGCAAGTTACAAAACTTGTAGTGCACAAGAAAGACATCCCGCAACAAGTTTCAAATTTAAATGAGAAAGTAGACCAGCGTGACAAGGCGCATAACGTCTTGGAGAGCCAAGTGAAAATAATCAGCAAAACTGTTGATAATATTATACATAGTTTAGAACAACGAATTGACGAGCATGTGTCAGAAGTTGTCGGTTGACTTGATGTTGGCGTACAATTTCAGTCGCGCGTGGCGGAACCGCTGCATGTGACCCGCACACTGCCAATAAAGAAGCAGTTTCTATGGGACCAAGAGATTAGAAATACATTGGTACCATATTTTAATCCTAGCACGAATCCCGTAGCACGATGTTTTCGTGACTTAAATAGATTTGCCAGTAGCTATGCGGCTAACCAACAGACTAAGTGGGTGGAACTTGTGCCCATCTCTGGAAAGGTTCACAACGATGTACCACATGAGTCCACAGGATACACACCCTGTGAGACTGTCATGACACAAGTACCAGACGATGAATGGTTGGAGCCTCTGCTGCAAATTCCAAGGACGATATCAAGAGAGCAGACGTTACAATAAGCTTGGCTGTCACTGCAACACCATGCCAAGGTCAGGAAAGCGAAGTTTGATGGAAACCTGAATCGAATACATAAATACAAACTAGGAGACATGGTTATGTTGAAAAGCCACCCCAAGGCTTTCTAATATTAAAAGAATAAATAAAAGGTGACAACTTTTATATATGAGGCCACACCTAATAATTAACGTATAACATGACAGATACTACTTGTTGGCACACCTGGAGAGAAAGGAGTTGTGAGGATTGTAGTCTCATAATGACTTAAAGCTGTTCATATCTCTGAACAAAGAAATTGATACTTAACTGAGTGAAAAACTCTACTGAACTGCAAGTAGTTTATTTGTAGTCAGGATTTGATTTTCAATTCGTATACCTTTACGTTTCATTTGTATGCATTTGTACATATGTATTAGTATGTAAGTGTGTATGCATGTAAGCTATTTGTTTGAATGGGATATATGCATCGGAATGTATGCATCTGGACAAGATTATAGTTAATGAATCAGATTTGTGGCTCATGGCACAAAATTTTACTAGACATTGTGCATGGTTGCCTGGAGCCTGTTCCAGTCGCAAATTGCTGAGGAAAAAAATCTACTGAGATGATAGAACTTGTCATGTTGTAGAGAATGAAAAACTGTAGTGACACCACCGTTTAAGATGGGAAAAGGTTAGCTTCAGTGCAGTATTCCGGAGCACACAAGTTACAGCCAGGCTCAGGCCTGTTGACAGTAAGTTACACTACCAGCGGTTGTGAAGTAGTATGGAGGTCACAGGGCCATAGACCTGCTGAAAAGAGTAAATGTAGCGGTGTGCGTGGTGCAAGTTACAGGCAGAAGAGGCCCACTGGCCCATCCCAGATGTTATGAGTATATGATTCAAGGCGGCGCATTAGCAAAACAGAGGCGCACAGACACCTATGAATGGGTTCCGGTCCTCTAACAAGTGTGACAGCTCTCTTGGATGGCGGGGCATGTCACACCACCGGTTACACGCAGCAGCAGATGGGGCGCCTGTGTTCCAGCCCACAGCAGGTTGCTGGTTTGACCCTCTGAGGCCAACACAGGGTCCACAGCCAGCCAGGGGCAGGCCACACCATGGCTCGTTACTGCAGGCAGTCGTGTTGGCTCCCAACACACGCCGGAGGCATCCCGAGGTGTGGACCACCAGCGAGGAAGCACGCCGTGAGCCACCTTGCAGTTCCCAACAGGTGGCGCTGAGGTGGCTGGGGTGAAGACTGCTGAGTTGACTGCCGGCACATCCAGACGTCGTCACAACTCCGCAGATGTACAAGGCCGACACACAGCTGTGCACTGCACAGTTTGCTGAGGCAGATATTCCGTGCCAAGCCGTTTTGCAGGCAGTGAAGTGGTGTCCTCGGCATTACGGGACCTGGTGACACAGACTGAGAAGAATGCGGGCCCTGTAGCTGGAACTAATAAACCGCTTTGGAAACTCGGACGAGTTTTAATATGGCACATCCTGAACGTTTCCATCCTTGTCCAACATTCCTCTACATTTGGTGTCAGAATAGCAGGCATCATCTGTGTAGTACAACGTTCCAGTCCACCACCCGCATTACAGTCACAATATGTGGTGAGTGTTGACCAATTTTTCTTTTTGAGTGTTGGACATTTTCTTTTGTTTGTGTTTTGAGTAGGGCTCCTGGCAGGTCATTTTAGATGTTTTCCATTTTTTTTTGGTCTGAATATGTGTTAGTGTGTTGGGGGCAGTAAGATGTAGTTTTTCGTGGCATTTGATTACTTTTGTATTGGTGTATGATCTTACTGAGTATGATGATACAGAGCTGTAGGAAGTCACGTTATTCTTGTACTTAAATGTTTTGTTTCGGGAGTAACTGGGAACGAAAGCAACACAGTGGCAAAGTCAGTGATGCAAGGTGTGTCAGAACCAGAACTGGTAGAGATTTTGTTGGAAAAGGTAGCACAATTGATAGTGGGTAATACGCAGTTGAGAAGTGAATTAACATCTAGAAGTGACCGGGAAACCGCATCAAAAAAAAAAAAAAAATGGCTCTGAGCACTATGGGACTTAACTACTGTGGTCATCAGTCCCCTAGAACTTAGAACTACTTAAACCTAACCAACCTAAGGACATCACACACATCCATGCCCGAGGCAGGATTCGAACCAGCGACCGTAGCAGTCACACGGTTCCAGACTGCTCGGCTAGAACCGCTAGACCACCGCGGCCGGCGAAACCGTATCGGATCAGTCGTTTTTGCCTAGGGTGCCGCAGCAGGAGATATATCCAGATGCTGCAAGTTTGATTATCCCATTTTCTGGCAAAACATCTGACGATTTGCGTTACTTTGTGGAGCACTTGGAAACTTCAGCTGTGATGAATGATTGGTCTGATGAACAGTTGTTACATGTAGCCAAGATTAGATTAATGGGTGAAGCGAAGACATATGTAAGGCGTTATGAGCCCTTAAGGAAGGCGGGACAGTTTAATCAGTTAAAGGAGCGGCTTTCACAGAGGTACAAGAAACAGAATAGCACTTGGTACTTCAGGGAGAAGTTGAGTACAATGATGAAGAGGCAGGGGGAGACGGTAGAGAAATTTGCTGGCTGGTAAGAGAAATTAACGAGTATACTTACGAGTTGGGTAAGAGCGATGAAGCAAATGGTGTTGTGTTGCAGGAGACCGAGCAAAGGGCACTTGATGTATTTTTGAGGAGGTTACTGGCGCATAGGTCGCGGAACGTGCGTGAAGGGACTCCAAAAGATTTGTATTTGGCCATTCAGCTGGCAATTCAATGTGAGGAAATAGATGATGCAACGGGAGTACATGACAGACAAGCAGTGTTTATAGTGGGTATAAAAAGTTATAGGTGCGGTTGTACGGGACACGTGCAGAGGCAATGTACCCTGTCATTGAGGAATAGAGGAAGGGGTGGAAATCAGCAGTGTGGAGGATGGAAAAGTGGAGTAAGTAGAGATGGACAATCATCAAACGGCAGAGGGAGCCCAAGACGCACCTAAGGGAGCATCTGTCTAATTACAGTGCTACACAAATACATATGCAGAGGTGGAATGTTCTGTGGTAGGATCCGTAGGAACTGTAACGTTTAAGATTTTGTTGGACACAGGGGCGCAAGTGCCAGTGGCTACTAAGAGTTTAATGGGACAAAGGAAGTTAGACCCACCACATTATAGGTTGCGTTTAGGGGGGATAAGGAGGTTACACCTTTGGAGCAGTGACAATTGACTTTCGCATAGGCTGTAATACAGGAGTATTAACGTGCCACAGCAATGCCTGGGCGACGTGGTTACCGTCGTCGCTGGCGGCGCAGCGTTCCTGTTTATCGTTCTTTGAAGGCGATAGACATTGATCTTGCTGGACAGTTTAATAAACAACAACTAATTGGAGGTCCAAATGTGTTTCGTGGACTACGTTTGAATTTTACATGTTATGTACAAGCCGTGTTTGGAGGTAGTACATGGCTTACACTTGCAGTTGTTTGGGGCAATCATTGCGATTATGGTGGCCTTGAAGCATTTCCAGATGCAAATATTCTTACATGGAAGACATGGAGTATAGCAGACACAACAGGACTTTTGGCTAAAGAGCCGTATGGTACACTTGTTCCAAGTATGCCATTTGTGTTGAGTACTAGAAGGAAGAAGAAATTGAATGCAGATGAATACCTGTTTATCTGGGCTAAAGTTGGTAATGGAAATTGTAAAATAAAGATTAATGGTGACTGTATGTTATATTACAGACAATAAATGGATTTCTTCCATCAACATGATGCCAGAATGGACCTTGGACAACGAATTGTGGAACATAGTGGAATGTTACTTCAGCTAGGGGAAAGTGTTGTCGATGCAAAGCTGCCGCAAGGGCCGTTCAACGCAATGAACAAACTAAATGAACGGCGTACATTAGAATTAAGGCTTAATTTGCATGAGTACGTGTCTAGTCGCTTTGGGTAAGTGTAGAGGCAACTCTAACTGTGGGTACGGTATACGTTATTGAACCTTTGGAGGAAGATGAATTTTTGGATCCATTAGGTTGTTTTGTGAAACGTTGTATTGTACGCTTACAAGAGGGAAACGACGAGCGAGTAGTCCCCGTGAATGTGGATAATGTTAGCGCTGTAGACGCGAATTTGAGGAAAGGTGTTTTTGTAGAGAATTTGGATGTACCATACGACGAAGACTGGTGTTAGAGAGGTAGGTGTAGCGATGAACCACTAACTGCCGATAGAACTGCACTGCGTAACAAATTTAAGTATTAGAAAGGAGGAGAAAAAGAGCATATGGAAGAATTGTGGGAATTTAAGGATTTGTTTTATCCCGCAAGAGCCGTTACCAGCAATTCCATTAGTTCAACATAGGATACTAACAGGTAACGAAGCAACTGTTTACCGTAAGCCAAATTGTGGAGGATTTCATTGATCAACAGCTTTCGAACGGTATTATAGAGCATAGTAATGGTTGCTGGGGAGCGGACATTGTCGTTCTGCCTTAAAAAAATCTATGGATGGAACTAAGAAGTACAGGTTCTGTTGTGACTACCGATACCTCGATAATAAGACAGTAACTTACGCATACCCCATTCCAAACATATCGGAGACTTTGGATCACTTAGCACAGGGCCAGTACTTTTCTATGATGGATTTGACAATTAGTTATCATCAGTTAGAGATGGCTCCAGAGGTTCGTCCAAAAACTGCTTTGTCTACTCCTGGAGGCCATTACCATTACATCAGAATGCCATTCGGTTTGAAAAACGGTCCGGCAACGTTTCAGAGGTTGCTAGCCAGTGTGTTAAGGGGTTTGAAACCATAGCAGTATCATGTCTACTTGGATGACATTATAGTGTTTTCAGGTACTATGGAGCAGCATAGACAGCGGTTAAGGGAAGTCTTTATGAGACTGAGAGCAACTCATTTGACGTTGAATCTGGAGAAGTGTCATTTTGCATTGGAAGAGGTAAAATATTTAGGTCATATCATTAGTAAGGACGGGGTGTTAACAGTCTTAGGTTGGTATAGGCTGTAAGGGATTTTAGAGAGAAGAAAACAAATGGTTCAAATGGCTCTGAGCACTATGGGACTTAACTTTTGAGGTCATCAGTCCCCTAGAACTTAGAACTACTTAAACATAACTAACCTAAGGACGTTACACATATCCATGCCCGAGGCAGGATTCGAACCTGCGACCATAGCGGTCGCGCGGTCCCAGACTGTAGCGCCTAGAACCGCTGGGCCATCCCGGCCGGCAAGAAGAAAACAATAAAGTAAATACAATCACTCGTAGGAATTTGCGATTTCTATCGAAAGTTCGTGAAGGGTTTTGCAGATTTATCACAGTGTATTTGAGTGGACAGAAGAGTGTCAGAAAGTGTTTGACAAACTGAAAGAGGTGTTAACATCAAGTCTGGTTCTTGTTTTGCCAGATTTTGAAAAGGAATTTATTCTAGCATGCGATGCATCGAATCAAGCATTAGGGTGTGTTCTTAGTCAGGAAATTGAAGGGGAAGATTCTGTAGCCTATGCCTCTAGGCAGTTGAATGCAGCAGAGAAGAATTACTCAACAGCAGAGAGAGAGATGCTTAGCGTAATCTATGGAGTCACATATATTAAATATTATTTATATGGGAGAAGATTTCAGGTAGTGACGGGTCATGTTCCATTGAAGTGGTTGTTGGGGTTGAAGGATCCGTCCACTAGACTCGCTAGGTGGGCTGTGAGGCTTAGTGAATTCTTGTACAAGGTTATGCACAAGCCTGGGAAAGGCACAGTAACGTGGATGTACTGAGTAGAAAGGTGGTAAAAGTAGAAGTATTAGGTAATGACCTAGCAGTATGGCAAGAACTACAGGACGCTGACACAGATTGTAAAGTGTATCGGACACAGCCAGAATTTAATATTTACGACCGTCTTCTGTGCTGGGAAACGAAGTTAATGCCAAGGATAGCAGTGCCAGTGAAACTGAGAGACGAGGTTTTAAAGGAAGCACATGATCACATGTTATCTGGTCATGGCGAGTGTAGAGCGACGAATCAGAGAGTGGCCAAGAGATATTGGTGGAGAGGTAGGAAAGTGGATGTGGATCAGTATGTCAAGAATTGTATACCTTGTATGCAGAAGGCAGGTTTGAGTCGGATACAGCTACAATGATTGCTGGAAGTGACATGTCCATTTTCTATGTTGAGAATTGATGTCTTGGGACCTTTCAGGCGAAGATCGTCGGGAACAGATTCTTTCTGACAATAGTAGAACATTTTTAGACGTATGTGGAGATGGTGGCTATGCCAAATGAACAGGCAGCAATGGTCGCGCAAGCGTTAGTAAATAACTGGATTTTGAAGTTTGTTGTACCGGAGACAATAATCACTGACCAAGGGACCAAATTATGTCGGATTTAATGAAGGAACTGTGTAAACTGTTGAACGTAAAGAAGTTGAGGACGAGCGCATTGCATCCTCAGGCGAAAAGAAGGACAGAATGGGTACGCAGAACAATCGGGAAGATGCAGAGCTTTTATGCGGATTCTCGTCACCATCAGTAGGACGAGTATTTGAAGCATATTGCATGCGCATACAATGAAAAAGTCCATACCAGTACCTGTTTCATCTACATCTACATCTACATCTATACTCCGCGAGCCACCTTACGGTGTGTGGCGGAGGGTACTTATTGTACCACTATCTGATCCCCCCTTCCCTGTTCCATTCACGAATTGTGCGTGGGAAGAACGACTGCTCGTAAGTCTCCGTATTTGCTCTAATTTCTCGGATCTTTTCGTTGTGATCATTACGCGAGATATATGTGGGCGGTAGTAATATGTTGCCCATCTCTTCCCGGAATGTGCTCTCTCGTAATTTCGATAATAAACCTCTCCGTATTGCGTAACGCCTTTCTTGAAGTGTCCGCCACTGGAGCTTGTTCAGCATCTCCGTAACGCTCTCGCGCTGACTAAATGTCCCCATGACGAATCGCGCTGCTTTTCGCTGGATCATGTCTATCTCTTCTATTAATCCAACCTGGTAAGGGTCCCATACTGATGAGCAATACTCAAGAATCGGACGAACAAGCGTTTTGTAAGCTACTTCTTTCGTCGATGAGTCACATTTTCTTAGAATTCTTCCTATGAATCTCAACCTGGCGCCTGCTTTTCCCACTATTTGTTTTATGTGATCATTCCACTTCAGATCGCTCCGGATAATAACTCCTAAGTATTTTACGGTCGTTACCGCTTCCAATGATTTACCACCTATGGCATAATCGTACTGGAATGGATTTCTGCCCCTATGTATGCGCATTATATTACATTTATCTACGTTTAGGGAAAGCTGCCAGCTGTCGCACCATTCATTAATCCTCTGCAGGTCTTCCTGGAGTACGTACGAGTCTTCTGATGTTGCTACTTTCTTGTAGACAACCGTGTCATCTGCAAATAGCCTCACGGAGCTACCGATGTTGTCAACTAAGTCATTTATGTATATTGTAAACAATAAAGGTCCTATCACGCTTCCTTGCGGTACTCCCGAAATTACCTCTACATCTGCAGATTTTGAACCGTTAAGAATGACATGTTGTGTTCTTTCTTCTAGGAAATCCTGAATCCAATCACAAACCTGGTCCGATATTCCGTAAGCACGTATTTTTTTCACTAAACGTAAGTGCGGAACCGTATCAAATGCCTTCCTGAAGTCCAGGAATACGGCATCAATCTGCTCGCCAGTGTCTACGGCACTGTGAATTTCTTGGACAAATAGGGCGAGCTGGGTTTCACATGATCTCTGTTTGCGGAATCCATGTTGGTTATGATGAAGGAGATTTGTATTATCTAAGAACGTCATAATACGAGAACACAAAACATGTTCCATTATTCTACAACAGATTGACGTAAGTGAAATAGGCCTATAATTATTCGCATCTGATTTATGACCCTTCTTGAAAATGGGAACGACCTGTGCTTTCTTCCAGTCGCTAGGTACTTTACGTTCTTCCAGAGATCTACGATAAATTGCTGATAGAAAGGGGGCAAGTTCTTTAGCATAATCACTGTAGAATCTTAAGGGTATCTCCTCTGGTCCGGATGCTTTTCCGCTACTAAGTGATAGCAGTTGTTTTTCAATTCCGATATCGTTTATTTCAATATTTTCCATTTTGGCGTCCGTGCGACGGCTGAAGTCAGGGACCGTGTTACGATTTTCCGCAGTGAAACAGTTTCGGAACACTGAATTCAGTATTTCTGCCTTTCTTCGGTCGTCCTCTGTTTCGGTGCCATCGTGGTCAACGAGTGACTGAATAGGGGATTTAGATCCGCTTACCGATTTTACATATGACCAAAACTTTTTAGGGTTCTTGTTTAGATTGTTTGCCAATGTTTTATGTTCGAATTCGTTGAATGCTTCTCTCATTGCTCTCTTTACGCTCTTTTTCGCTTCGTTCAGCTTTTCCTTATCAGCTATGATTCGACTACTCTTAAACCTATGGTGAAGCTTTCTTTGTTTCCGTAGTACCTTTCGTACATGATTGTTATACCACGGTGGATCTTTCCCCTCGCTTTGGACCTTAGTCGGTACGAACTTATCTAAGGCGTACTGGACGATGTTTCTGAATTTTTTCCATTTTTGTTCCACATCCTCTTCCTCAGAAATGAACGTTTGATGGTGGTCACTCAGATATTCTGCGATTTGTGCCCTATCACTCTTGTTAAGCAAATAGATTTTCCTTCCTTTCTTGGCATTTCTTATTACACTTGTAGTCATTGATGCAACCACTGACTTATGATCACTGATACCCTCTTCTACATTCACGGAGTCGAAAAGTTCCGGTCTATTTGTTGCTATGAGGTCTAAAACGTTAGCTTCACGAGTTGGTTCTCTAACTATCTGCTCGAAGTAATTCTCGGACAAGGCAGTCAGGATAATGTCACAAGAGTCTCTGTCCCTGGCTCCAGTTCTGATTGTGTGACTATCCCATTCTATACCTGGTAGATTGAAGTCTCCCCCTATTACAATAGTATGATCACGAAACTTCTTCACGACGTTCTGCAGGTTCTCTCTGAGGCGCTCAACTACTACGGTTGCTGATGCAGGTGGCCTATAGAAGCATCCGACTATCATATCTGACCCACCCTCCGTATGAGGTAGTGTGCAGGCGAAAAATGCGGTCACCGTTTGATTTAGTGAAGCTACAGAAAGGAAGGACTGGCGAATCTATACGTCAATTCACAAGAACAATTTGAGATGTTTGGAAACAGGTACAAAAGGCGAGTACGAAGGCTTTGGAAAGGCAGGAAGACGCAGTGAAGCGGGAAGGAAGTTTACTGCAGTATAGAGTAGGGCAGTAGGTAATGCTATCCAGTGCCTATGCGCCAAAAGGGAAAATGAAGAAGTTCGTCATGAGGTATCAATGACCATACCAAGTAGTTGAAACCACATCCTCCGTAATGTTAAGCTTCAGCTGCCAAATAGAATAACGACAGTACACACTGGGCGGAACAACGATAGTACACACTGGGCGGCTGCGGCCATTTAAGGGTTGTCCAGATGTGATTCCAGGCATGTCACAGGAAGGGAAGATGAAGAAAGGGAGTGTGAAGAGAGGTGTTCAGCGCAGAGAAAACCAGGAAGATAGAGTACAGCATGATGTACCATATGATTTTTTGATCCAGAAAGTAGTGCAGTATCTGTAGTTTCTTTTTTGGTTTCTTGTTTTGCATCATTTGGTTAGCGTAGATTAATTAGGCATTGTATATTCATATGCTGTATGTGTTTTCGAGTATTGTGAGCCTGCTAGGGACAGCAGTATTTGAAGATGAAGGAAGTGTGCTGGTGATCCCTGCCCTCAGGTCACTGAAAAGGGGATCGTTGAGCAAGTTTGTAGAAGTAAAAACTGAGGAGGTATTGCTGTTCTCGACAGTTAACAGCCGGTACGCCGAGATGCCAAGGGAGGAATTATGGAGCTGCCATAGAGGGAACGTAATGGTATGTCCAGCCAGGGTGATAAGCAGCAATCCGTACACAAGCACGGTGCAGTTATTTTCATCCAGGAGGGAAGAAATAGACTGTCCAAGGGACATCATGGAGCCAAAATTGAGCTTGCAACAGGTCGGGCTCCATTGGATCTTCTCCACCTACGAAAAATTAATAGTAGTAGCAAGTGGTTTCAAGCAGGGAGTATTTGCCGAAGCGAAATATATAGAGCTCGAGGGGAGCGGAATTTTAATCGATGGAACTATGAGTAACATAACAGGATCAACCTTCCATCTGCCAGTGTCATTCAGGAGACTCACAACTGAATGTTACACAGCCACAGCTGTACTGGCGAGAAGCAACTTCAGAGTTTTTGCCAAGGCAGAATCTGACCTTGCTAAATCAAACTCTGGAGTCAGGTCTGTTGAGATATGTAAACCGGTTCATTTCAGAGCAAGAGGGGTGCATATCAGCCGAACAGCTTGTGCAGCATGTCGCTCAGTAGAAGGAAGGGCAATGACAAGTAACTATCGTTTTGGGCACCTCTGTGCCAAGTGCCATCGCAGCCTTAACTTCGTTGTGTGTTGTTTTTATTCTGATCAGGTAGAGAGCCAATTCCCAGAGGGAATGGACGTTAGTCCAAATCCCATTGGAGTGGATACTGAGGGCGTAAGATGGGTAGGTAAGGGGTTGATCGAGTATTAAATGGTCATCCAATAAGGAATTTTTACGTTTTGTCTCATGTGTTTTAAGAGGACTAGGCTACATCTAAGTCTTCTAATAGTAGTAGTAAATATGTCATAAGTATGTGCCAACCAAAACAAGTTTAAGAGTAGTTAGAGGTCGACCTGGGGACCTGGTCTTTCCGAAGGGGGGAATAAAGTAGCGGCACCAACGTTTAAGATGGAAAAAGGTTAGCTTTGGTGCAATATTTTGAAGCGCACAAGTTACAGGCAGGTGCGGGCCTGTCGACAGTAAGTTACGCTACCAGTGGTTGCAAAGTAGGATGGAGGTCACAGGGCCATAGGCCGATGAAAAGAGTAAATGCAGCAGTGTGCATGGTGCAAGTTACAGGCAGAAGGGGCCCACTGGCCCACCCCAGGTGTTATGAGTACATGACTCGGAGCAGCACATTAGCAAAACAGAGGTTCACAGCCACGTGTACATAGGCGCCGGTTCACTAACAAGGGATTGAAGTGTGACAGCTCTCCTGGACGATGGGGTGTGTCACACCACCGGCTACATGCAGCAGCAGATGGGGGCCAGTGTTTCAGTTCATGGCAGGTCACTGGTTCGACCCTCTGAGGCCAATGCGGGGTCAGGAGCCAGCCAGTGGCAAGCAACACCATGGCTCGCTACTGGGGGAAGCCTTGTTGGCTCCCAACACACACCGGAGGCATCCCGAGGTGAGGGCCGCAGATTCAGACGCTGGACCACGGGCGCTTGTTGTCGCCGTGATCTTAGTCACGCCAGCGAGGAATCATGCCGCAGGCTGCCTTGCAGCTTGTTGCGGTTGACGCTGAGGCAGCAGGGGCGAACACCGCTGAGTTGACAGCCAGCACATCTTGACGTCGTCACAACTCCGCGGCCGTACAAGGCCGACACACAACACTGTGCTGCAAGGGTTGCTGAGGCAGCCATTCCACGCCGAGCCATTTCATAGACGGTGGTGTCCTCAGCATTGTGTGACTCAGTGACGCAGACCAAGAGGAATGGGGGCACTGCAGCAGGAAATAATAAATCACTTGGGGAACTCGGACGAGTTTTACTATGTCATATCGTGACTTTTTCCACCCTCGTCCAACATTACCCTACAAAACGAATGTTAGGGCCGCCTAGAAGTTCTTGCAGTCGTACCATCATATTCAAGGCAACTGCGAGCGCAATAATCGAAATGAATTTCAATCTATGTTGAATGTTTACTGACGTCAGATACACAAATTTTTCCGAACTCTCGAGTCCAGAAAGACCAATTGGTCAGACTTTCTAAATAAGAGGTGCTGGCTATTACAAACACTGTTTAAATAACTGTTTAAATAACTTTAACGACGAAAAGTACTGATTTATGTTATATGTAGAACGAGAAACTGTGATTAAGGTAGCATGTTTCTCTTGTAGAGTATTATGTGCTCACAAATTCGAAGTTCTAGTAAAACTATCCAGACACTCAGTCAGTGATATGAGGATAAAGTGATTCACGAGTTGGAATATAATACAAAAGTGAACTGAAAGACTGTGTAAAAGCACAGCGAAAACGGACAGTATTTTTCTGTTGACGAGTGTCGAATATGTATAGTAAACTAGTATAGTTTAAGAATTTCCAGTGTGCATGGTGAAAATAATAAAAGTGTAATGTAGTATGCAATGATTACTGTATCAATAGTGTTAAAATCACGAACAAAATAGACTTCCTATGGACGGACAATCCAATGTGGACTGTGTTCCGACGCAATACTTGTCTGACAGTGAACAGCAGATTCCAAGCCAACAGTCGAATGCTGCAGGCGACGCAATTGCCAACATAGGAATCTCAAAAAGTAATATGGCAATGTAGTCGCACCGAACGCTCACCTTAGTGAAACAGTGCAGTGCCAAGTTTGTGAAGACGAAATAAAAGCATTAATTAATAAAAATGCGAAATAAGTGTTGATAAAAAACGAAACATTATTTGAAGAACTGGATCTCGTACATTGAAATACCCTATTAGTGGAGACATAAATAGCATACACGTATGAGTGAGGAGCGAATGACGTTTCCTTTCAGTCTCTCGTATATATATATATATATATATATATATATATATATATATATAGATATATATATATGGCTCTGAGCACTATGGGACTTAACATCTATGGTCATCAGTCCCCTAGAACTTAGAACTACTTAAACCTAACGAACCTAAGGACAGCACACAACACCCAGCCATCACGAGGCAGAGAAAATCCCTGACCCCGCCGGGAATCGAACCCGGGAACCCGGGCGTGGGAAGTGAGAACGCTACCGCACGACCACGAGATGCGGGATATATATATATATATATATATATATATATATATATATATATATATATATATACTCCTGGAAATGGAAAAAAGAACACATTGACACCGGTGTGTCAGACCCACCATACTTGCTCCGGACACTGCGAGAGGGCTGTACAAGCAATGATCACACGCAGGAACCGCGGTGTTGGCCGTCGAATGGCGCTAGCTGCGCAGCATTTGTGCACCGCTGCCGTCAGTGTCAGCCAGTTTGCCGTGGCATACGGAGCTCCATCGCAGTCTTTAACACTGGTAGCATGCCGCGACAGCGTGGACGTGAACCGTATGTGCAGTTGACGGACTTTGAGCGAGGGCGTATAGTGGGCATGCGGGAGGCCAGGTGGACGTACCGCCGAATTGCTCAACACGTGGAGGGTGAGGTCTCCACAGTACATCGATGTTGTCGCCAGTGGTCGGCGGAAGGTGCACGTGCCCGTCGACCTGGGACCGGACCGCAGCGACGCACGGATGCACGCCAAGACCGTAGGATCCTACGCAGTGCCGTAGGTGACCGCACCGCCACTTCCCAGCAAATTAGGGACACTGTTGCTCCTGGGGTATCGGCGAGGACCATTCGCAACCGTCTCCATGAAGCTGGGCTACGGTCCCGCACACCGTTAGGCCGTCTTCCGCTCACGCCCCAACATCGTGCAGCCCGCCTCCAGTGGTGTCGCGACAGGCGTGAATGGAGGGACGAATGGAGACGTGTCGTCTTCAGCGATGAGAGTCGCTTCTGCCTTGGTGCCAATGATGGTCGTATGCGTGTTTGGCGCCGTGCAGGTGAGCGCCACAATCAGGACTGCATACGACCGAGGCACACAGGGCCAACACCCGGCATCATGGTGTGGGGAGCGATCTCCTACACTGGCCGTACACCAGTGGTGATCGTCGAGGGGACACTGAATAGTGCACGGTACATCCAAACCGTCATCGAACCCATCGTTCTACCATTCCTAGACCGGCAAGGGAACTTGCTGTTCCAACAGGACAATGCACGTCCGCATGTATCCCGTGCCACCCAACGTGCTCTAGAAGGTGTAAGTCAACTACCCTGGCCAGCAAGATCTCCGGATCTGTCCCCCATTGAGCATGTTTGGGACTGGATGAAGCGTCGTCTCACGCGGTCTGCACGTCCAGCACGAACGCTGGTCCAACTGAGGCGCCAGGTGGAAATGGCATGGCAAGCCGTTCCACAGGACTACATCCAGCATCTCTACGATCGTCTCCATGGGAGAATAGCAGCCTGCATTGCTGCGAAAGGTGGATATACACTGTACTATTGCCGACATTGTGCATGCTCTGATGCCTGTGTCTATGTGCCTGTGGTTCTGTCAGTGTGATCATGTGATGTATCTGACCCCAGGAATGTGTCAATAAAGGTTCCCCTTCCTGGGACAATGAATTCACGGTGTTCTTATTTCAATTTCCAGGAGTATATATATATATATATATATATATATATATATATGTGTGTGTGTGTGTGTGTGTGTGTGTGTGTGTGTCGCGCTGTGTAAATGGCGTCGACCTGGCTTTCCAGACAGCACAGCTGACAGGCGCCGTGCGACAACCAATCTTCGGCTGTCACCACTGACATCAAAGCTCCGGTCATTGAACCGTCGACCCATGCGGCGTACTGCCGCCAAAACTGCTGCCGTCACGTACCACCGATTCGCCGTCCGCTTCTCAACAATTTCATCACTACCGACGACATTTTCTTCGACAAAATGACAATACTTGTTTTTGTTCAACGAAACGAGAAACACATTGTTAAATGCAAACTTTCTTTTCACCAAACGTTACGTAAAATTGATACTCAAAACGAAAAACTGATTTTTTAAACAAATATACACAATCGTGACTTTGTTGATTTTGTAAATTGCGTGCCAAGACATTACGAAACTACACTTGTGTTGAGGGCACAGACACATACAGTACCTCTATAAATAATACAAAAATGAAGACATTTTTTCAAAATGAACCTTTTTTCAAAGTCAAGGTACAGAGCACGTGTTCTTATTCATTTTCAGTTCTTACTGTCAAAAACTATTAATTCTCTTGTTTTATTTTGATTCCAAAAGTAATAATGACCATATAACGCATGGCTGTCAACAACCCGTAGACTGGGCGGGCTTTTCGGTCCGTTTTCCCGTACGCCTGTAACCCAAATGGCAGAGTGTAATCCATTACCTTATGGGTCTGTAGGGTATACCAGGTTGTTCACCCATAAAGCGACACAGGGTTAGACATAGTTTGTTTACCACCCCGAATATGTAAATAGAAGTCCATTCATGTAATGAGGTTGTAAAAAGTGTACAGCATATTCCAGTGTAACTTGACTTAATGTACTTGTCAATGCGATGTAAAGGTGAACTTTTGGACGACTTTATGAACCAGTAGTGTCCACCAAACAATGCTCACAATTTTTGGGTCCATCCTCACTAGGGGGGCCATTTGGCGGTACGTCACCGGGAAAAGGTTTCAAGTGCGATGGGTTTTGTGCAACGAACGTTAACATTTTGAAGAAAAAGAAATAATTTTTACTGTAATAATTATGTAGAACTTTCTTTATTTTATCTGTGTTGGTTAATGAAGAAGACCTGAGACATTGTATCATGTTATTCACTCTCTTGTCTTAGATTCTTGTATGGATGATAGGCGCCTTTGTACGCTGGATATAATTGTGTGTAACTTCTGTAAAACTACTCAGAATACAAATAAAAATTCCATGTAATAACATTTACTTTTTGTTCAGCTCCCACCTCTCATATTAGTGAATTAGTATTATGTGTAAACTTGTAGTTTTAGCATGTGCTCCGGAGTAGTTTTAGCATGTGCTGCTCTTGCAGCATAGGTCGGCCATTACGCTGGCAAAACTGTTATTCTTAATAAATCATTTGTAAATGTAAACGCAGGAGGGTTCTCTGTTTTTCTCATTCAATATTCTAAAGTTTTTAAATTTAAATTAAGGCTTCTGTCATTAATATTTTCTTTGCATTGTGTTTAGTAAATTTTCGACTGGTCGCAAGGGGAACCGGAATTATGAAAATGACAAAGTTAACGTTTTTTTTCATTATAAAATTATTTAGAGTTTTCTGAATAAAACAAATCAAGCTTCACCCTTCTAAGTGAATTCAAAGTGAATTATAAGTGTGTTTTTTATCGCTGCAAAGTTGGCGCGCCGCGTAAACGGTTGTAGCGACTTGGTGTGTCACCTCTGACGGCGCCGCTCGCTGGCTGCAAGCAGGGTACCTTTGCGGAATTACACAGTGTTTTGTTTTCCAACTTTGTATGGGTTTATCTCTGTGACAAGTGACTGTTCATATCGGTAAACATAAACGCTATACCGTGTGTATTGACTTGTGGAGTTTGCTTTGTGTTGTTTAGCTGTTCAATTTTTTTTTATTTGACGAATTTTTCTCGTACCTGTTTTACGTATTTGGTTTGTGGATATCAGTATGCCCAATTCCAGCAATCGAGTGTTTAAGAAAAGGCACAATGAGTGGAAGAAGAAATCTTTAGTTGTTTCGAAGGGAGATGCTGCTCAGACTGCTTCACCGACTGCTGCAAATGAATGTGATAGAACTTCTTCCAGCAAGAAACTTTGTGACAGCTCTCTAATATTTTGAAACATAACGTATTATGCCAGCTTTGCAAAGAAAGGGGACTGGAATTGAAAATAACTTTACACATGGTTTGGCATGTAAAATGTTGTTGAAGTGTAACAAATGTGCTGCAGAAGTTTCGTTTTCTAATTCTAGCAGTATTCCTCATAGTAGTAGTAGTGGAAAGAAGTTGTATGATATAAATGTTAGGCTATTGTATGGCTTGCGTTGCACTGGCAAAGGCAGTGCTGCAGGGACCCTCTTATGTGGAATTATGAACTTGCCAAAACCATCAACCACGTTTGTATTTTGTAATGAATTGGTGGGATCTTCTGCTGAAGATACTGCTCAGGGAACAATCAAGAAAGCAGTTGAAGAAGCTGTGACATTTAACTGTTGCTGTAGATGGATCATGGCAACGTAGAGGTCATAAATCTCTAAATGGAGTTGTGACAGCTACGAGTAGAGATAGTTGCAAAGTAATTCATGTTGCTATTCTCTCAAAACATTGTAGATGTAAGGAAAATACCAAGGACGCACATAGTGGAAGTTGTGAAGCAAATTTTCACGGCACGAGTAGAGTGATGGAAGTAGACAGACTGAAAGTAATTTTTTCCAGATTACAGGAGTGGTATAATGTACGATACACTAACTATCTAGGAGATGGTGATCCTAAGGGATAGAAAGCTGCAGAGGAACTCAAACCTTCTGCTGCTGCTGTGGTCTTCAGTCCTGAGACTGGTTTGATGCAGCTCTCCATGCTACTCTATCCTGTGCAAGCTTCTTCATCTCCCAGTACCTACTGCAACCTACATCCTTCTGAATCTGCTTAGTGTATTCATCTCTTGGTCTCCCTCTACGATTTTTACCCTCCACACCGCCCTCCAATGCTAAATTTGTGATCCCTTGATGCCTCAAAACATGTCCTACCAACCGATCCCTTCTTCTAGTCAAGTTGTGCCACAAACTTCTCTTCTCCCCAATCCTATTCAATACCTCCTCATTAGTTACGTGATCTACCCACCTTATCTTCAGCATTCTTCTGTAGCACCACATTTCGAAAGCTTCTATTCTCTTCTTGTCCATACTATTTATCGTCCATGTTTCACTTCCATACATGGCTACACTCCATACAAATACTTAAATCTATACTCGATGTTAACAAATTTCTCTTCTTCAGAAACGATTTCCTTGCCATTGCCAGTCTACATTTTATATCCTCTCTACTTCGACCATCATCAGTTATTTTACTCCCTAAATAGCAAAACTCCTTTGCTACTTTAAGTGTCTCATTTCCTAATCTAATTCCCTCAGCATCACCCGATTTAATTTGACTACATACCATTATCCTCGTTTTGCTTTTGTTGATGTTCATCTTATATCCTCCTTTCAAGACACTGTCCATTCCGTTCAACTGCTCTTCCAAGTCCTTTGCTGTCTGATAGAATTACTATGTCATCGGCGAACCTCAAAGTTTTTACTTCTTCTCCATGAATTTTAATACCTACTCCGAATTTTGCTTTTGTTTCCTTTACTGCTTGCTCAATATACAGATTGAATAACATCGGGGAGAGGCTACAACCCTGTCTCACTCCTTTCCCAACCACTGCTTCCCTTTCATGCCCCTCGACTCTTATAACTGACATCTGGTTTCTGTACAAATTGTAAATAGCCTTTCGTTTCCTGTATTTTACCCCTGCCACCTTTAGAATGTGAAAGAGAGTATTCCAGTCAACATTGTCAAAAGCTTTCTCTAAGTCTACAAATGCTAGAAACGTAGGTTTGCCTTTTCTTAATCTTTCTTCTAAGATACGTCGTAAGGTTAGTATTGCCTCACGTGTTCCAACATTTCTACGGAAGCCAAACTGATCTTCCCCAAGGTCCGCTTCTACCAGTTTTTCCATTCGTCTATAAAGAATTCGCGTTAGTATTTTGCAGCTGTGACTTATTAAACTGATAGTTCGGTAATTTTCACATCTGTCAACACCTGCTTTCTTTGAGATTGGAATTATTATATTCTTCCTGAAGTCTGAGGGTATTTCACCTGTCTCATACATCTTGCTCACCAGATGGTAGAGTTTTGTCAGGACTGGCTCTCCCAAGGCCGTCAGTAGTTCTAATGGAATGTTGTCTATTCCCGGGGCCTTGTTTCGACTCAGGTCTTTCAGTGCTCTGTCAAACTCTTCACGCAGTATCGTATCTCCCATTTCATCTTCATCTAAATCCTCTTTCATTTCCATAATATTGTCCTCAAGTACATCGCCCTTGTATAAACCTTCTATATACTCCTTCCACCTTTCTGCCTTCCCTTCTTTGCTTAGAACTGGGTTGCCATCTGAGCTCTTGATATTCATACAAGTGGTTCTATGTTCTCCAAAGGTCTCTTTAATTTTCCTGTAGGCAGTATCTATCTTACCCCTAGTGAGACAAGCCTCTACATCCTTACATTTGTCCTCTAGCCATCCCTGCTTAGCCATTTTGCACTTCCTGTCGGTCTCATTTTTGAGACGTTTGTATTCCTTTTTGCCTGCTTCATTTACTGCATTTTTATATTTTCTCCTTTCATCAATTAAATTCAATATTTCTTCTGTTACCCAAGGATTTCTGTTAGTCCTCGTCTTTTTACCTACTCGATCGTCTGCTGCTTTCACTACTTCATCCCTCAGAGCTACCCATTCTTCTTCTACTGTATTTCTTTCCCCCATTCCTGTCAATTGTTCCCTTTTGCTCTCCCTGAAACTCTCTACAACCTCTCGTTCTTTCAGTTTATCCAGGTCCCATCTCCTTAAATTCCCACCTTTTTGCAGTTTCTTCAGTTTCAATCTGCAGTTCATAACCAATAGATTGTGGTCAGAATCCATATCTGCCCCTGGAAATGTCTTACAATTTAAAACCTGGTTCCTAAATCTCTGTCTTACCATTATATAATCTATCTGATACCTTCTAGTATATCCAAGATTCTTCCAGGTATACAACCTTCTTTTATGGTTCTTGAACCAAGTGTTAGCTATGATTAAGTTGTGCTCTGTGCAAAATTCTACCAGGCGGCTTCCTCTTTCATTTCTTAGCCCCAATCCATATTCACCTACTACGTTTCCTTCTCTCCCTTTTCCTACACTCGAATTCCAGTCACCCATGACTATTAAATTTTCGTCTCCCTTCACTATCTGAATAATTTCTTTTATTTCATCATACATTTCTTCAATTTCTTCGTCATCTGCAGAGCTAGTTGGCATATAAACTTGTACTACTGTAGTAGGCATGGGCTTTGTGTCTATCTTGGCCACAATAAAGCGTTCACTATGCTGTTTGTAGTAGCTAACCCGCACGCCTATTTTTTTATTCATTATTAAACCTACTACTGCATTACCTCTATTTGATTTTGTATTTATAACCCTGTAATCACCTGACCAAAAGTCTTGTTCCTCCTGCCACCGAACTTCACTAATTCCCACTATATCTAACTTTAACCTATCCATTTCCCTTTTTAAATTTTCTAACCTACCTGCCCGATTAAGGGATCTGACATTCCACGCTCCGATCCGTAGAATGCCAGTTTTCTTTCTCCTGATAACGACGTCCTCTTAAGTAGTCCCCTCCCGGAGATCCGAATGGGGGCCTATTTTACCTCCAGAATATTTTACCCAAAAGGACGCCATCATCATTTAATCATACAGTAAAGCTGCATGTCCTCGAGAAAAATTACGGCTGTAGTTTCCCCTTGCTTTCAGCCGTTCGCAGTACCAGCACAGCAAGGCCGTTTTGGTTAATGTTACAAGGCCAGATCAGTCAATCATCCAGACTGTTGCCCCTGCAACTACTGAAAAGGCTGCTGCCCCTCTTCAGGAACCACATGTTTGTCTGGCCTCTCAACAGATACCCCTCCGTTGTGGTTGCACCAACGGTACGGCCATCTGTATCGCTGAGGCACGCAAGCCTCCCCACCAACGGCAAGGTCCATGGTTCATGGGGGGGGGGGGGGACTAGAGTGCATTGGACATGTGCAGAAGCATATGGGGGCTCGCTTGCGCAAACTAAAGCAGACATAAGAATCCCAGAAGCTTAGTGATGGTAAAACTCTTGGAGGAAGAGGAAAATTGACAGATAAAGCAATTGATAGATTGCCAAGGTGTTATAGATGTACAATTAGTTAAAATACAAGAAGCATTGAGCATATTAGGAGAGCACTATGGGCATTATTTTTTCATACTGCATCAACAAATGAGCACCCACAATATGATCTGTGCCCCACAAGTGATGACTCATGTTGTAAGTACCAATCAGGAAAGGAATATGCCCATAAAATCAGTTTTCCAAATGCTGTAATTGATGTAATTAAGCCTACATTCAGAGATTTATCACAGCCAAGTTTATTAGAAAAGTGTTTAAATGGGAAAACACAAAATCCAAATGAAAGTGTAAATAATTTAACTTGGATTAGGATTCCAAAAAGAGTGTTTGTACAGATAAAGAAATCGCATTTTGGAGTGTATGACGCAGTGGCAACATACAATGAAGGAAACATTATCAATTGTGATGTGCTGAAACGTTTAGGTTTCCAACCAGGATACAACACCATTTCCACAATGCCCTTAATTGATGAAGAAAGACTAAGAGGTTCAGGAAGAAGAACAAAAGCCTACAACATGCAGCAAAAAGGAAGAAGATACCAGTGAAAAGGAAACTAACGCTGGAAACAGAAGAAGATGCAGATAATCCATCATATGGGGCAGGAATGTATTAAAAAACTTTGGAAGCCATTTCCTGTAACTTTAAAATTTTCATATTTCAGGAACATTTTCTCAAAAACTGCTAACAGTATATCAATGAAATTTATACACAATATTGTTTACTTGTTTTCCTTCTTTTTACAACAAATTGTAAGAAAATATTGTATAATTCAAGAGTTACAGAAGAAAAAGTCCAAAATTTTAGAGAAAAAAATAAGCATGTCTTTGAAAAAATTGTAAAACAAACACCAATAAATATTTCTTACCGTAGCATTATAAATTTGTAGAGAAATATTCACTCAACATGTAGTCCAAATTTCAGAGCAATATGTTAAATGGTTTTAGAAAAAATGTTCCTTCAATTTCCTAAAATTAATATGGAGGAGATGGATCGTTCCGGCTCCCCTTAACGTCAGATGACGAGAATCTCCTTAGTTTTGCCTTGCTAAGCATTTTATTACCTTTCATGAAAACAAAAATATCTCTGGTATTAATGATCGTTTTAAAATTTGTACATAATCAAACCAGGGCCATAAGGCTCCCTGCGAAGAAATTTTTATTAGAACATTCCGTGTAATATACGCAGATATGTATTAATAATAGCAGCCATTCACGCAAACCTAACTGTAGAAGGTGGTGAGTCACGCACTCTGTTTCAAAAAGTGTTATGTACGCACCGAGAAAATTCCTAAGTCTACGTAAATGCTTGTGGTGGTATTGAGTTTGCTTAACAGCCTCATGCTAACCAAAATCAGGACCCTGTGCTAATTATGACCATTTCTCTTTAAATAAAGCACCACAAAAGAAACAGGAAATTACAATTCTACGTGATGTTATCACCTAACAAACAGAATACATTATTATATTTTTTATATACTACCACAGCGTCTGAGATTACTAAAACTTGAAATAAAAAAACCATGCTTTAAACATGATTTTGATTGCCAAAACTTGGACACTTTTACCGCTTTAGACATTAGAGCGTCCCAAAGTTTAGTTTGTAGTGATGTAACATCAAAGAACCCTTAGGTGTCTTCAAGGGGAAGGAACATGAGGCTATCGATTCCCCCTCCCCCCTCCCCCCCTCTTCCCCCAAATCTCTGGAAACTGGGTACAGTGTTGTTATTCATATGTCGATTTGATAACCGCGAATTCTCTGTGATATAAACTGAGGTAGCATGAGTCATCGGATACCCCCTAATATCATGTCGGACGTTCTTTTGCCTGGTATAGAGCAAAAACTCGACGTGGTACGCACTACACAAGTTATTGAATGTCTCCTGCAGAAATACTGAGCCATGCCGTGCGTGATTGCGAAAATGTTGCCAGTGCAGGATTTTGTGCGCGAACTGGTCGCTCGATTACGCCCAATAAATGTACGATGGGGTTCATGTCAGGCGATCTGGGTGGCCAGATCATTCTCTCGAATTGTCTATAATGTTCTTCAAACCAGTCACGAACACTTAGCCAGGTGACATGGCGCATTGTCATCCACAAACATTCCATCGTCGTTTGGTAACACGAAGTTCATGAATAGCTACAGATGGTCTCCAGGTAACCGAACATAATCATTTCCAGTCAGTGATAGGTTCAGATGGGTCAGAAGATCCAGTCCAATCCATGTGCGTGCACACCCTTATGAAGCCGCCATTAGCTTGCACAGTGCCTTTCGACAACATCGATCAGTGGCTTCGTGAGGTCTGCGCCACACACGATTCCTTCCATCAGCTCTTACCAACTGAAATCGGGACTCATCTGACCAGGCAACGGTTTTCCAGTCGTCTAGGGTCCAACCGATATGAAATGATAATTAAATGGACACCCTAGCTGCAAACAGGCGTTGATGTACTTCATTGGGGACATGTTGAAAATGTGTGCCCCGACCGGGACTCGAACCCGGGATCTCCTGCTTACATGGCAGACGCTCTATCCATCTGAGCCACCGCGGGCACAGAGGATAGTGCGTCTGCAGGGACTTATCCTCTGCACGCTCCCCGTGAGATCCACATTCCCTACATGTCCACACCACTACATTCGTAGTGCGCCTAATAGATGTTTGCCCATCATACTCATTACTCGTGGCAGATTAATCTACCAAGTCCCGTACGAGTTCGGGCATAGCGTGTGCGATCGCACAAGAAGGTCAATGGCCGGGAAGCCATATTTTTAACTATATACGACGGTAGTATCTGTTCCCGAAAGAACAGTTACCGTGGATGACCATGCAGCTTTGCTAGAGATGAAATGATAATTAAATGGACACCCTAGCTGCAAACAGGCGTTGATCTATTAGGCGCACTACGAATGTAGTGGTGTGGACATGTAGGGAATGTGGATCTCACGGGGAGCGTGCAGAGGATAAGTCCCTGCAGACACACTATCCTCTGTGGCCGCGGTGGCTCAGATGGATAGAGCGTCTGCCATGTAAGCAGGAGATCCCGGGTTCGAGTCCCGGTCGGGGCACACATTTTCAACATGTCCCCAATGAAGTACATCAACGCCTGTTTGCAGCTAGGGTGTCCATTTAATTATCATTTCATTTCTAGCAAAGCTGCATGGTCATCCACGGTAACTGTTCTTTCGGGAACAGATACTACCGTCATATATAGTCCAACCGATATGGTCCCGAGCCCAGGAGAGGCTGCAGGCAAACGCCCTCGCGTCGGCCGTCTGCTGCCATAGCGCAATAAAGCCAAATTTAGCCACACTGTTTTGACGGATACGTTCGTCGTACGTCCCACACTGATTTCCGCGGTTATTTCACGCAGTGTCGCCTGTCTGTTAGCACTGACAACTCTGCGCAAAAGCTGTGCGTGGTGAGACATAATGCCTGAAACGTACTGTACATCTCGGAATATTAACCTATCTAACGATTTCCGAAGTGAAATGTCCTATATGTCTAGCTCCAACTTCCGTTCTGCGTTCAAATTCTAATTCCCGGCGTGCCATGAATCACCTGAGTTCAAATGACACCTCCGCCAATGCGCTGCCCCTTTACACCTTGTGTACGCGATACTACCTCCATCTGTATATGTGCATATCGCTATCCCATGGTTTTTGTCGCTCCGGTGTAATATGTTATCCGTGCGATTTATTCAGTTTAGCTATGACCTGACATATGTCGAGACTGTGTAACTCGTCTGTATAAAAGATGTGAATTCTGAAGTCTTGCGCCCCGGCCACCCCTCCCAATCTGGAAAAATACGAGGGCCGTTCAGAAAGTAACCTCCGGTTGATTTAAAAAAATACACCAAGTTAAATAAAAATATTTTAATATATACATCTTACAACTACATCTTTGCACTATTTTTCTACATAGTCTCCATAGCGATTGAGGCACTTATCGTATCTCTTCACAAGCTTTGAAATTCCTTCTGCACAAAAATCACCCGCTTGTGCCTGGAACCAGCCTGTGACCGCATCTTTGAGCTCTTCGTCGTCATCAAACCGCTGTGACCCGAGCCATTTCTTCAAATGCATGAAGAGGTGATAATCACTTGGCGCCAGGTCTGGGCTGTAAGGTGGATGGTTGATAACGTCCCACTTGAAGGACTCAAGAAGGGCCGTTGTTCTGCGAGCAGAGTGAGGACGGGCGTTATCGTGCAAAAAAACGATACCGGAAGTCAGCATACCACGGCGTTTGTTCTGTATAGCCCGTCGTAACTTTGTTATTGTTTCACAGTACACGTCTTGATTAATGGTCGTACCACGTTCCATGAATTCAACCAACAACACCCCTTTGGCATCCCAAAACACCGTTGCCATCAGTTTTCTGGCAGAAAAATCTTGCGAGGCTTTTCTTGGTTTGGTAGGCGAATTTGAATGTGCCCACATCTTTGATTGTTCTTTTGTCTCAGGGTTCACGTACTTAATCCAGGTTTCGTCACCGGTCGCGATTCTGTTTAACAATGGTTCTCCTTCGTCCTCATAACGTGACAGAAAGTCTAATGCAGAGGCCATTCTTTGAGTTTTGTGGTGGTCGGTAAGAATTTTGGGCACCCATCGTGCACAGAACTTACGGTAACCCAATCTTGCTGTCACTATCTCGTACAAGAGAGTCTTAGAAGTCTGTGGAAAACCAGTAGACAACTCCGACTCGTCAGTCACCAATGATGGTCTACCACTCCTCTCTTCATCATGAACGTTTTCTCGTCCACTTTTAAATAAACGTACCCATTCACGGACAACTCCTTCACTCAAAACTCTTGGTCCGTACACGGCACAAAGCTCACGATGAATAGCTGCTGCAGAATATCCTTTGGCTGTAAAAAACCTTATGACAGCACGCACTTCAAATTTGGCGGGGTTTTCTATTGCAGCACACATTTCAAACTGCCACAAAAACTAAACTAGCGCAGGTACGACGTTCACTCGACCACGGCTTGATGCCGACTGACCTGTTGAGTGCGTGAACGCACTGATGGCGTCGCTACTCCCCCCACAACCCGCACTGTGATCAATCGGAGGTTACTTTCTGAACCGCCCTCGTATATGTGAGTGCCCTTGAATGTACCTAACTCATAAGTTGGACCTATTTCCAATGGTATAATAGTACGCGCTGGCTGTGTCCTTGGATCACTGACCAATCACCGAGCGTGTGTCTGTTTACTTAAGAGGTAAACGACAAATATGAGTATAGTGTGTGGAACTTTTAAAACATTTCGTCACACCGAAAGCAAGAACGGAGTTGCTGCACTAAGCGTGGCAGACCGTGCTGCTGGGCCATTCCACCTGAGGTGGTATTTCATGATTTGTTTGTCTATTTTTTGGAAGAGTGGAGTTCTGTTAAATATTATGATTAGATAATCATGCTTATCTTACATGAAAATAAACATAGGGGGGTACAACTTAAATGGCTCTGAGCACTATGGGACTCAACATCGTAGGTCATAAGTCCCCTAGAACTTAGAACTACTTAAACCTAACTAACCTAAGGACATCACACACACCCATGCCCGAGGCAGGATTCGAACCTGCGACCGTAGCAGTCCCGCGGTTCCGGACTGCAGCGCCAGAACCGCTAGACCACCGCGGCCGGCTAAAACTTAAATAAACTATAAATAGTCTTGCTAGTGCCCTTTCAAATGCAATAAAAATAAGGGTAACGCTCCAGAAAACCCACTAGGGAAAAACACTTTAGGAGTAGAAATTAGTGTTTATATGTACTGTAATGTATAGATTAACTATCGTAAACAAACGGGAAACGTTTCATTACTCACTTATAGGAATGTTATCACCATGCCCACAAGGGCTGTTGTATGGGGAAAGATGCAAGTCACAGAGAAGCCATCCTTTAGTGTGGCATTTTTAAATTTATAATTTCGCTTTTTATTCATATTTCATTTCGGTAATAGATCTAAAGAGCTGCCGATGCTTCCCTGATATGACACAGCTACAAATTATGTCTTAAAATACACAATTTTGAGAATATTTTCAAATTATGTTCATCCGCAAAATAGCAAAAATTGATAACACGGTGAAAGAAACTTAACACTGTTGAATACGGCGAAATTACGTAAATCTAGCATGGTGGACCTGTTTTTCTGCCATAAGCCAATAGCAGTATAGCTTGTTCAGTGGAATGTTGTGAGTGGGAATCTCTCCGAGAGTTGATAATTGCAGTTTGTGTTGCGGTCTCACCTTTTGCTCTGATGGAAATGAGGCAAGGAAGCAACAAGTTTTCGTGAAAGCGCATTACAGCTATATTTATATTCAGACTTGGTACTTATTCGTAGCTATGAATATGAAATTAAATTAAATTAATGAAACAGCTCAAGGTCAACAGTTCACTACGTAATGGCTAGTGCATTGTCACTTAAAACAATGTCAGCTCGTGCAGTCTGGCAAGCACGGTAGCGAACGTTACGAAAACTTCCGAATTCTGTCGTCGAATTTTTAGCTGTACTAGGAGCCATTGCCTCAAGAAAGGCAGGACAAGCTGCATGAAATGGTCAGATTACGCGAATGCAGTTGCCCTTAGGGTACAAAGTAAGGAGCTGCAAGGTTGATTGACGCAAACATTTACATATGATGTGGGTCAGTTGCTTCTATCGCCGCTACATGAGTGCGAAAGAAATGGGAATGGTATGATGTATGTCCTTAAACAGAAAAACTTTCTGATTTTGAATTTAAAAGAAAGCCATCGAGTTGCATGTGAACAGTGGCGTGGAATCACGTTCTTGCATTTAAGGCCAAAAGACTATTGTACAGGTACATAACTCATAGAAACATATTCGCCATACCCCAATCACGCTGCCTTGGCCGGGAATGATTCATCTTCTTTGGACAGTGGCGGTGTTTTGATAGAATCTTGTCGATGGTTATACGAAAGTTTTCGTGCGGCTTTGTAGCTGCAGCCCATTTATGCGGTCTACCAACTTGTACCGCTGCAGCAGTCATTATGCAGTGAACGGCTTATTGTTGCTACAGTGTTTTCGCTTTGTTGAGCGTTACGTTGAATGATATCGTGATATGAAGAAAGACTGTTTCTGAAACCGAAGTGTGCATATTACAACGAGCTGAATCTTGATTTGTATAATTCTGATGTGAAATTTAACTTGACTGTATGACTTATTTGTCATTCACAGAATGAGATTTTCACTCTGCAGCGGAGTGTGCGCTGATATGAAACTTCCTGGCAGATTAAAACTGTGTGCCCGACCGAGACTCGAACTCGGGACCTTTGCCTTTCGCGGGCAAGTGCTCTACCATCTGAGCCACCGAAGCACCGGTCGGGCACACAGTTTTAATCTGCCAGGAAGTTTCATATCAGCGCACACTCCGCTGCAGAGTGAAAATCTCATTCTGGAAACGTCCCCCAGGCTGTGGCTAAGCCATGTCTCCACAGTATCCTTTCTTTCAGGAGTGCTAGTTCTGCAAGCTTCGCAGGAGAGCTTCTGTAAAGTTTGGAAGGTAGGAGACGAGACACTGGCAGAAGTGAAGCTGTGAGACCGGGCGTGAGTCGTGTTTCGGTGGCTCAGATGGTATAGCACTTGCCCGCGAAAGGCAAAGGTCCCGAGTTCGAGTCTCGGTCGGGCACACAGTTTTAATCTGCCAGGAAGTTTCTTATTTGTCATTGTGTCAAGTTAGCCATGAAGCGAGTTTTAAGCCAGGAAACTCGTTCTGCCTCCAATGATGCACATAAAAAATCTAAAACACCACCTAACCGCAAGTGTGACGAAAGCTAGCTACAATTTGGTAATACAGTAAAGGCTGGTACAGCAACCGCTGATAACCCAATTCCCCAATACGTTCTTTGCTTAGAGACGCTTTCAAATCAGAGCACGAAGCCTTCTTTATTAAAACTTCATCGAAGTTCTGAGCACTGTGAGTTAAAGGGTAAACCTACCGACCTTGTTTGGAAGAAAATCTTGGTTTTGCAGATGCATGGCAAATTTCATAAATGCTGATAGAAACAAGTCAGTTGATGAAAACCTCATACCTGAGTCTCTCTTACCGTTCGCAGCTAGGGACTTGGTCGAAAGAGTTTTGGCGAAAAAAGCTCCAATAGGAATACAAAAAGTTCCGTTATCTAACAATAAGGTCAACTAAAGACATGTCTTCCAATACTGAAGAAATGCTGTCACTACAACTTTAAGAGTGCCCATATTTCGCTCTTCAAATATACTGCAGAGTAGACGTCACAAATATGGCGCAGCTAGTCGCTTTTGTAGGTTTTAACCGCTAAGAAGATATAAGAGAAGAGATTTTCTATTCAAACAGCTTTAGTCAAATGCTACAGCTGAGAACATTTTCAATATGATTAACCTTTATTTGTTTAAAGTATCGTAAAATTGCGTTACTTAAGCCACTGGGTTAACAAAAGTCAGTTTGCAAGATAATCTTTGAATGCTGATATTGGGATTACTGTTTTTAGTTTGCTAGCTTTTGTTGGTGCTGTTGAGTACGTAATATATCACAGTTTCTCTCTATATCTTTGAAAACTGTTTGATATTTGAAGGTGAGTTTAGGTAATTATTTTCGTTCCAGATCAATTTTAGTGTAATTTTATGCTTTTCAAAACTTTACTTACTGTAATGATGTTTACCAACGAAGTTTAATATCAGCACTTTCCAACATAACTTTAAATATATTTGAACTTCTTGGCTGCTTCACAACATCTTTTTCCAAAACTTTTTTTTTATGTTAAAAAGTTTACAGAAGTTTCAAATATTGGTTCACATAAGCCACCTATAAAAGAGTGGTTTTTGTTCCCCCTTAATATATAGCGTAATGTTTATAAGAAATAATTGGTATTATTTAACTCATTTTACGGAACAAAATTGTCCGAAAGTATGAAAAGTTTTTTGGAGCTCGAAAGTATAAAGATTACACGGAAGATACATTGAAAATGCGCTAGAAGAGTGAAGAGTGATCATTCAATACGGCAGGCTTCTGAAAAGTATCAAGGTGTGCACTTCTGCTACAGAGAAAGGAAGAAAAAACAAAGCAGATAGGCCTTTTGTATTCTCCAGTGAAGAACAGCAGCAACTGGCAAATGTGCGAGGGTGGCAGAAGCTTGGAGATTCCCACTGACTCTCTTTGACACTAGGTTGGTTTTCAAAGCCTATCTTGACGGAAGTGGAAGGAATGAACCATGATTTAAGGACAACATTGTAATAAAAATCTAGAGCTCCCTTTTTAATAAACTTGATACTTAAACTATAAAACTTTCATTATTTTCAATTTTTTTATCATAATGTGTATTTAAAGCTGTTGGTGTGTCGAATTTAGCACAGTGTATGGCTGTTGATACCCTAATCCCACCTAACTTGAACCAAACAATTTCTAACTACTGGCCTCTGTTACCCCATATTACTGGGTAGCTAAGGCCACCACGTTTTCAGGTTACAGCTGCAGACATATGTTTCATAACATTTTCTCATATGTAAATATAAAATAGATTAAAGACCCATGTTTTAGCCCAGTCACTAGCTCTCTCAAGTAAATAGTTTTTGAATGGCAGATGTTTGAAGTTAAAAACTGGCGTAAGTAGCCCCATTTCGCATTAGGTATTCCTTGGCAAAAATGTGAAGGTATTTGTAGAGATTCAGTCACCTCAAAAGTGAAGAAGTTGGAACCCGGTTGTCGAAACTCACTATGTTATACGCCGAGATCATTGACTCCTAAGTATATGTATGAAGCTCCAAAATTCGTTATTTTAACAGGCTGTAAATTTCATCAAAGCCAGGGCTCTGAACTCACGGCTATTTACGCTACTGTGAGAAGATGCGGGAGGCAGAGTTCGCGCTGCATACGGTGGCCAATGCACAATGTTCAGTTTTCGTCCGAAGCGCTGGGAGGATTCGTGAGTTTGTTCGAAAGGGGAGACCGACAGTGATTGTCAACTTCCGGCCGGTCTGCGATGACAAAGTCGAGGTGCACGCCCTGCAATTTTTCTTAAACGATTTTACAGAACTTATTCGGTAAAAAATAGCATTTTTACTTTACTTCTAGCTTTACATGTCAGGTTCTTGAAGACGTACGCATCATTTCCTTAATGGTTATTGTTATTGTAATATTAATGTGGAAATAGGACACTTCGTCAAATTGAATTTTTCTTTAGACTTTGGTGGAGGTTTCTATCTGTCACCAATCTCGAGAAAACTGATCTGACGTAGAACACTCATTTACGATCGCGCCGCGCCAGCGATAAAGCCAGAGTGAAACGTCAACGACATTCCTTACATTTCACACATTTCTTATACAGGTTGGTAGATTCCTAGTGACCGGGCCAAATATTTCACTACATAAGCATCAAACGAAAAAACTACAAAGAACGATACTCGTCTAGCTTGAAGAGGGAAACCAGATGGCGCTATGGTTGGCCCGCTAGGTGGCGCTGCCACAGGTCAAACGGATATCAACTGCGTTTTTTAAAATAGGAACCGTCATTTTTATTACATATTCGTGTAGTACGTAAAGAAATATGAATGTTGTAGTTGGACCACTTTTTTCGCTTTGATATTTGCTTCGTGATACATTACCCGTGTTAAAATGGACCGTTTACCAATTGCGGGAAAGGTCGATATCGTGTTGATGTATGGCTTTTGTGACCAAAATGCCCAACGGGCGTGTGCTATGTATGCTGCTCGGTATCCTGGACGACATCATCCAAGTGTCCGGCCGTTCGCCGGACAGTTACGCTATTTAAGGAAACACGAAGTGTTCAGCCAAATGTGAAATGTCAACCACGACCTGCAACAAATGATGATGCCCAAGTAGGTGTTTTAGCTCCTGTCGCGGCTAATCCGCACATCAATAGCAGACAAATCGCGCGATAATCGAGAATCTCAAAAACGTCGGTGTTCAGAATGCTACATCAACATCGGTATCCTGCATATTTCTATGCACTAGGAATTTCATGACGACGACTTTGAACGTCGTGTACAGTTCTGCCACAAAAGAAATTATGGGACGATGACAGATTTTTTTCACGCGTTTTATTAGCGACGAAGCGTCATTCACCAACAGCGGTAACGTAAACCGGCATAATATGCACTATTGGGCAACGGAAAATCCACGATGGCTGCGACAAGTGGAACATCAGCGACCTTGGCGGGTTAATGTGTGGTGCGGCATTATGGGACGAAGGATGATTGGCCCCCATTTTATCGATGGCAATATAAATGGTGCAATGTATTGTAACCTCCCTGGAGAATTTTGTAAAAAGACAATAATTAAATTTTAATGGGAACAGAGCCAAGTGTAACCTCCCCGTGAAAATATAAGAAAATAAAAGGAATTGAATAGAATTGCAAATAGTGCCAAATGTTAGCTTCCCACAGTAATAAAACTCAATGATAATAAAAATGTGCAAAAATGTTAAGTCCCCACAAAATTAACTTTAAGGTGAACCTGATAAATTTTATATGGGCAGCTGCACTGACCTTAGGCCCTGTGCAGTAATTAATCTGATAAATTGATTCTAGGAGGAAAAGCATAGGAAATATTGTTTCAATTGGAATGATTATTTTCTTAAAACGACTGCTTTGAAAACAAAATTATTATTGGGGCATTTCTTGAACAAATTAATTACAATTAACAGATGTTATTGGCTGAGCGCAATGCTGTTTCATTACCTTATTTAACAATATACCTCGTCCCGAACCTTGACCAGAGACCCATGTCGACGCCCGCCGACTCCTCACACACAACTCCGACTGAGTACAACTCGCAACTGTTCTTCGCGACTCCCTACACGCAACTGAACTCTCGCGCAGTCAAGCGCAGACAAGCACCGATAAATAACTCTCTTGTCAGAGATTCTGTCATGCCTCGCCATCGCTGCTACTAAATACATACGTGTTTCAGTATGCTGATTTCCTACGTAATGTTCTACCGATGTTACTACAAGAGGCTTCACTGCATGACAGAACAGCGATGTACTTCCAACATGTTGGATGTCCGGCACATAGCTCGCGTGCGGTTCAAGCGGTACTGAATAGCACATCTCATGGCAGGTGGATTCGCCGTCGAAGCACCATACCATGGCCCACACGTTTACCGGATCCGACGTCCCCGGATTTCTTTCTGTGGGGAAAGTTGAAGGATATTTGCTATCGTGATCCACCGACAACGCCTGACAACATGCGTCAGTGCATTGTCAATACATGTGCGATCATTACGGAAGGCGAACTACTCGCAGTTGAGAGGAATGTCGTTACACATATTGCCAAATGCATTGAGGTTGACGGACATCATTTTGAGCATTTATTGCATTAATGTGGTATTTACAGGTAATCACGCTGTAACAGCATGCGTTCTCAGAAATGATAAGTTCACAAAGGTTCATGTATCACATTGCAACAACCGAAATAAAATGTTCAAACTTACTTACGTTCTGTATTCCAATTTAAAAACCTACCTGTTACCATCTGTTCGTCTAAAATTGTGAGCCATAAGTTTGTGACTATTACAGCGCCATCTATCACAAAGCGAAGAAAGTGGTCGAACTAAAACATTCATATTTATTTACGTACTACACGAATTTTTAATAAAAAATGGGGGTTCCTATTTAAAAAAACGCAGTAGATATCCGTTTGACCTATAACAGCGCCATCTAGCGGGCCACCCATAGCGCCATCTGGTTTCCCCATTCAAGCTAGACAAGTTTCGTTCTTTGTAGTTTTTTCGTTTGGCGCTTATTTCGTGAGATATCTGGCCCGGTCACAATCAATGGACCACCCATCATTATATATTGAGACACCGAAATGAGATTTTGATAAGTGATAGCACACAAAGAGGAGAGCATTTTGTCGCATGGTTATTATGAGAAACTTAATTACCAACCGTGTTATTCCACTAATAACAGACGTTTTCGATGAAAGAATGTGATTTTTAAGGGCCACCGATAGCTCTAGAAATGAGAAATGCTTTCGGTTTTGGAACGACGTATGTGAAGACATCACACGTTCACGTCGTAGCGAGAATGTGCTTTTTCGCATTTCCATCTGAACAACATGTTACTGAGGTGAAACTGTGAAATCTCTGCTGTGTTTTGACAAAAGAAGTAAATTTTAACAAGGAAATGAGATAACTGTGTAGGTTTTACTCAAATTCGCCACTCATAACGCATCTCCGAATGTTACAAATGGTTAACAAGCCACGCGAAAAGAAATCGCTGCATTTTCAACATAATTATTTTTAGATACTAACCAAAGCGGAGGTGAAAGATCTTTCTGAATAGTTACCACGCAAGTGTGGGCGAGAAGGTGGTCCACTCAAAATGTAAGAAAAACGTGAGCGTAGGAGCCGTCTGCGCATCTACTGGCCATGGAATTTTCCACGGACTCTAAATTTAGAAGTTTGTTCCTCAATACTGAAGTAAGTTGACACTCTCACTGAAAGTTTTGAAACAGAATATTTGAACTGAAGCGTGAGGTTTTCATGTTTCTTAGTGACAAAACATTGGCGTATTGGGGTGCGTAGTAGACTAGCCTCCACGTGGTGCACCCCGGGCAACGTGATTATATCGCGGCTAAATAGTCTACAAACTTGGCTACCAGACTATCCTTTGGGATCTCCTGGTAATTCAAACATGCAACGAAGTGACCAAACGAACGATTCCTTTGGGAACCATCCGACTAGAAGATTGGGACCATCAGTCCGGATCTGCCAGCTAAATATTGAGGGAATTAGTCGATCCAAATCTGAATATCTTTCAAAGTTTCTATTGGACAATAGCATCGATGTGGTACTCCTTCAGGGAACACATACCGACTCGCAGGAAGACTTACAAAGAAGAGGACGTATTCAAGGCTTCCAACAAATAGGCGCAACATATCATCACGCCTATGGCACCGCCACATATGCCCGATCCGATATTGAACATGCACACCTGCTGTCCACAAGCACAGACAACAACATCCATGTTGTTGATATAAAAGTAGACAACATAAGACTTATAAATGTCTACAAACCACCAAACCAAATCTGGCCAAGTATTGTACTACCCGTACATGAACACCCAACGATATATGCCGGTGATTTTAATAGCCATCATGAAATGTGGCGATACACCAAAAATAATGAACATGGAGAAGCGCTGGTGGAATGGGCCGACGAGAACAATCTACATCTTATATTCGATACCAAGGAGAGGGGCACATTCCACTCGGCCGCCTGGCGCAGGGACTACAATCCGGACCTCTGCTTTGTAACTACCGATAACGAGGGAAAACCAGTGCCTATACATAGAAGGGTAGACATCGGTGTCACTATACCCCTGATACTGTCCTTCCCTCGACCTAGATGGAATTTCCAAAAAGCTGACTGGGAGAAGTATTCAGCGGACCTTGATAAATGCATCCGGTTTATACCGTCACTACCTAAATGCTACGATCGTTTCAGGAGAGCTATAATTACCACAGCTAAAAAACACATCCCTAGGGGGTTTCGAAAAGAATACATCCCAGGATGGGATGCAAAATGCCATCAGCTATATGAGGATTTTACTAGTAGTGGTGACCAAGAAATAGCTGATGACCTCCACAATCTAGATTCCGCAAGAAGACAACGATGGGCTGAAGCAACTGAAAGAATGAATTTCACTCAATCAAGTAGGAAGGCATGGAGTTTGTTACGTAAACTCGGAGGTACGACAAGACCAGCCCAGAAAAATCCAACCATACCACCAGAGAAAATTGCAAATAAGATTGTCGAAATGTCAAGAGCTCCGAGAGACAAACCACATACCAGGATGATTAAGCGCGAACTCAGAACACTAAAAAAGAGTACTCCAAATATATCAGAGCTTTCCAGACCATTCACTGAGGATGATGTCATTACTGCCCTCAAGGATATGAAACCGGGCAAAGCCCAGGTTTTGACAACATACATCCAGAATTTCTAACCTACGCTGGAAAGAACGTAGTCAAATGGCTGGCAAATTTCTTTTCGAACATTCTGACTACAAACCATCTCCCTAGAGAATTCAAAAAGGCAAGAATAATAACTTTGCTGAAACCAGGGAAACCAGCAGACCAACCGCTAAGCTACAGACCAATAGCACTTCTTAGCTGTACATACAAACTTATCGAACGACTTGTCCATAATCGAATTAGCGGCATTATTATGGAGAACTTACCTATAGAACAGGCAGGCTTCAGACCTGGCCGTAGTTGCTGTGACCAAGTTCTGGCATTAACATCCTACATAGAGGCTGGCTTTCAACAGAAATTGAAAACAAGTGCTGTATTTCTAGACTTAACATCTGCATATGATACTGTTTGGAGAGATGGAATAATTTACAAACTCTTAAGAGTGATTCATTGCCAGATTCTAACATCCTTAATACATATTATGCTGAGTAACACAACCTTCCAGGTCACCCTAAACGGAAAGACAAGCAAAACAAAACTTATTAACAACGGGCTTCCGCAAGGCTCCGTATTGGCTCCTCTTCTGTTTAACCTCTATATAGCAGATCTCCCAAACACAAAGTCAAGAAAATTTTGCTATGCGGATGACATAGCATTGGCTACCAGAGACAAGTATCTCTTCAATACAGAGGAAGTCCTTAATAATGACGTTGAAATACTATACAATTATTTCAAGAAATGGAGACTCAAGCCAAACCCTAACAAAACTGAAGTATCTACATCCCATCTTAATAACAAAATGGCAAATGAAATTACTAACATAAAACTCGGAAACACCAACCTCAAACATAATAAGTTTCCAAAGTACTTAGGTATAACATTGGATCGCACTCTTCCTTACCGAAAACATCTGGAGAACACCACTGCAAAAATTGTAACACGGAATAACATCATCCAAAAACTTAGCGCTACTACTTGGGGAGCTAACGCAAAAACATTACGCACCTCATCTATCGTCTTAGTGTTCTCTGTAGTGTCGGCAGACTTGCCAACACTACGCACACTAATTGAAAGAGGCGGCCAAGATGCACGCGCTAACTCACGAAGGATGGAGTGATGTCTGAAACAGGATACGTAATGAATGCTATAAAGAAAAGTACGTAGCGGCTATAATACTTAACTTTATTCATCCTTGTGGTACATCGCTCTTGACGAATCAAGTGAGACTCTTAAGATACATGCAATGTTACAAATGGCGCCTTGCTAGGTCGTAGCCATTAACTTAGCTGAAGGCTATTCTAACTGTCTCTCGGCAAATGAGAGAAATGCTTCGTCAGTGTAGTCGCTAGCAAAGTCGTCGTACAACTGGGGCGAGTGCTAGTCAGTCTCTCGAGACCTGCCGTGTGGTGGCGCTCGATCTGCGATACTGACAGTGGCGACACGTGGGTCCGACATGTACTAATGGACCGCTGCCGATTTAAGCTACCACCTAGCAAGTGTGGTGTCTGGCGGTGACACCACATTCTCTGTGGCTGAGTACTGCGCTCCAGTCTGGATTAATAGCTGTCACACCAAACTTATTGACAGGCAATTAAATAACACAATGAGGTTGATTTCTGGAACTGTTAAATCAACGCCCACGTACTGGTTACCGGTGCTATGTAGTATCCTGCCCCCGGACCTGCGTAGAAAAGCGGCCCTACTGCACGAATTCAGAAAGATTGAGACAAAACCAGAACTACCAATTAAAGAAGAATTCTCACAACTGCGACACACTCGATTGAAATCAAGAAAGCCACCCATACGCACAGCTGAGCAGCTTCAAAATAATAACTATGACCACATGAAACAATGGAGACTAGATTGGAACCAAAAGACAAATGACCAACTACAGACCTGGTTTGAGAGCTATAACTGCAACATCTCTGGAATGGAACTAACACGGAAAACATGGTCCGCATTAAATCGAATACGTACTGGACATGGCAGGTGTGCGGATTCACTACACAAATGGGGAAGAGCGATGTAACCAGAATGCGACTGCGGTGCCCCTAGACAGACGATCCAACACATCCATGATGAATGCTCCTTGCGAGCATATGCATGGAACTGGTCCGACTTCCTGGAGGCATCCCCATCGGCGCTAGAATGGATCTCAAACCTCGATATAGCCTTTTAACTGACCAATATAAACATAAATTATATTTATGATTGTTATAAGATTTTAATGTGTAACACTTGATGTATTAATGTTGCATTTATAGCCATACGCTAAATAAAATAAAATTGGCGTATTATATGAAGAATTTTTTGCTGATAATCAGTGATTACCTACGTTGGCCCACTAGACTGATGTCTTTGACAGACTATATATTTTGAATATGGGTCTACAAGGAGGATGCATAAAAGTTCTTAGACGGTAACAAAATATCGTATTGACTCTCTTTAGGCCACAAGTGTCGAACAATAATTTTTTCGCATTACACACACTTACACCATTTTTGCAAGATAATGAACTGAGTCTCATGGGATGTTTAGTGTGAGGCACTACTAGATTCAAGAAAGTTACAAAAAGTACTTTCCTGAAGGTAACACAAAAACTATGACTGGATAAGAAATCCATTTTCAGGAAAAGTACAAGAAGATGTAATCAAGAGAAAACTTTCATCGTCCTGACTAGTGACAGTTCAATGGAAGGTGCTTTCAAAGAAAACTCCGCTTCCTCACTGGATGTGAAAAAAAAAAACTGAACTTCAGTACAGTATCCCTCTCTTTGAAACGAGCAGTCCGATTTTTGACTGTTGTCTGTTACTACTCACATGTGTGACAGTGGGTTTTCTGAATTGTTATCCATTAAACATTAATATCGATCGGCATTAGTACTCAAAAAGACTTCGGTGTGAAGTTGAGCTCAATCACAACAGACTTTCTAGCTCTGATTAAATGGAAGCAACAACAAGGTTCCATCTGAAACATTTAGATTTTCTGCCATCAGGATTTAAATTCTGAAACTGTCTAATTAGTGATTCTGAAGTATGATTTAGCGTCGAAGTTTGATCCTGAATTTATTTACTTTTTGAACCCTAATTTACCATGCTAGATATTCAATTTATTACTCTCTTGTACAACTGGTTTATATTATTTGTGATGAAGTTTAACTTCTTCCTGTTTTCTCGATTGATCTGTGTTCAGTTTTTCAAGGCCTATCCACTGTGCCAACTTATAACTGAATCTGATGGGGGTGCGATGGGGAGGTTCCCTTGTCAGTAAAAAGTGATATTTCTTCGTTTGTTGAAGAACTGACTTAAGCAATGTTGTCCAATTTGAAATATGAAATAATACATGGGTAACTACTCTGAGAAAGAAAGCATCTGAAATGGACTGGCGCATGACATCCTGTCTGCTGGCGCTAGGTACTAGCGGTATTCGGAGCGATTTACATCAATATCAATAACAATCGCAATTTTCCGGCTGCAGTGTCTTCAATTACATTCACTTGTGTCGAAATTTTCAGTAGATATAACTTGTATTCTAACTCTAAACTTTGAATCACTTTATGGTAGTTTAGCTACAAATAATTTGGAATACTGACCTGAATGAACAATTTGTACTTAGACGGAACTGAGCCCCGCAGCCTCCCCCGCAGAAACGATTATCTACACCCCTGCCCAAGGGTTACATGCTGGCTGCCTGTTTTGGGAACATTTACCCTCTTTGTACTGCGGCAGGAAATCGCCATTTTGGATGTGAACGCAACGCTGGCTTTTCGGAGTGTTCATTTACTAGTGGACATCAGAAGATACCTGAAGTTGGTCCCGACAGACGGGTTGAAACGTCATACTTTTGAAGAAGTGAAAGAGGAAAATGATGCGGCATAATCAGATAATTTTACGAGGGTCGTTAAATAAGTGACGCCCCACATTTTATTTTAAAAAAAAGAGCCATTAATATACACAGACAAACGTCCTTGTTGGTGCTTCACATGTGGTGTTTGTTCTGTGCACCTGTGAAGTAGCTTGCTGTTATTGAATTCTTGTATGCAGAAAAAAGAAACCGGTGAACATCCAGAATCGTTTGTGTGCAGTGTATGGCGATGCTGTTATTGATAGGAGTACAGTCGGCAATGGGTAAAGAAAGTTATAGCCTCAGGAAATGCAGAAACGGAGTTCCACGCTCTGCACGTCCTGTCATAGCCACAGCTCCAGATATGCTTAATTGTGTGGATTCCATTATTCGTGCCGACCGAAGCATCACAACTCGGCAATTGGTTCTACAGTTGTCGGTCAGCATTGGAAGTTCAAATGCAGTGATCGAAACTCTCGGATATTATAAGAGGTGCTCACGATGGGTTCCGCAAATGCTCACAACAGCGGACCACAAGATTCAAAGGAAGGCCATTTCATCTGAACTTTTGGAGCGTTTTGAGACCGACGGAGAGGTCTTTCTCTCACGGATCGTTACGGGGAACGAAAGCTGGGTGCACCACTTTGTGCCAGAAAGAAAGAGGCAGTCCATGGAGTGGCATCATCCTCATTCACTACAAAAGAAGAAACTCAGTCCCCTCTGCCGGAAAAGTCATGGTGATGGTCTTCTGGGATTGTGATGGCACGTCATTCTCGTGGATGTGGAGCCATGAAGATCAACCATTAATTCAGAGGCATGCATGAAGACTCTAAATAAAATCGAGAACCGTTTTCGACATGTTAGATCGGACAAGGATCCAGCAGAAATCTTGCTCCAACACGATAATGCAGGCCCACACACAAATCTGAGAATCCGAGAACACGTCGCCAAATTGGGTTGGACATGTAATCCCGTAGATTTTGCCGGCGTGTTATATATTCGTTCTTCACAGATATGCAGCCGGATACAATCGTCTTCCATACACGACATTTCGGCGATACATCTTGTCGCCATATTTAAGTGCGATCGCTGAGACACAATCATGCCGGCATGAGTGACATTAGAAACGGCGGCCCCTTTATACCCCGGGTCCAGGCCCCTGCGCCTGCGCGAGAGACGGAAGAGCTGCCCCCTGCGAAGCGAAGAATTGCGGGGCCCCCTGCGGTAGAAACTGGCGAAAGTGATAAATCGCAAATTAAAATGTGGCGGATCGAAAACCAGTCCGTTGTTGTTTTATATCAGATAAAATAGGGTTCCATATCTTCCTTAAAGGAAAACCTCTCTGTTAACAATGTTGTCCTTTAAGCAAGATATGGAATATTACTAACAGAGATAGAGGTTTTCCTTGAAGGAAGCTATGGAACCCTATTTTATCTGATATAATGCAACAACGGTCTGGTTTTCGACCCGTCACATTTTTATTTGCGATTTATCAATTTCGCCAGTTTCTACCGCCGGCGGGGCTGCAATTCTTCGCTTCACAGGGGGCAGCTCTTCCGCTTCTCGCGCAGGCGCAGTGGCCTGGACCCGGGGTATAAAGGAGCCGCCGTTTCTCATGTTCATTCACCCTCCCAGATGATGCCCTCTCTCCTTCCATTTATCCCCCCTGTAAACTCTGATCCTCACTCCCCCTCCTTTCCTCTGTCCTTTTCCCAGGCTCCCTCTCCCCCCCCTTCCATCCTCTTTCTTCCACACCTCCCCTCTCTTTGCCCCCTTCTCTCCCCTGAGTCCTTTTACATTTCCCTCCTCTGCCTCCTCTCATTCCGTCTCGCGTCTGCCCTTCTCCACCCTTTATTAGTCCTCTCCCTCCTTGGTTCCCCCCTTTTCGTTTTTTACTCTCCCCCCTCCTTGTTTTTCCCCCTGCTACAGGTCCCCACCCCCCCCTCTTCCTTGGATCGGGAGTGCCATCTTTGTGCCGCCTTTTTCGTGCAGTGTTTTACAGTGTGTTTTTACAGTGTGTGCTCCATGTTGTGTCTTTTGGGAAGTGTAGCGAACAGCCCTCATACTGTCGCTGGGTGTGCTTTTTTTTTTTATCACTTGCGAACAGAAACCAGACTGTCGCCATGTTTTTTAATTGTGTGTCTGCTATGTTACTTGTCTGATTCCTGTGTATTTTATCAACATTGCCAACCCCTTTTGCTTTCTGTTTTAACTTTCCCCATTTGTACGCCATTTTACACTTTAAATCACCATTTTATCGCCTGTTTTCCTTGTTTCTTTCTTCTTCCTTTTTTAAACAAAAGTCTGTAGGCTGTAGAGCAGCGTAGTAAGCTGCTGCCAGCCCGCCCCCTTGGGGGGAATTGAAAATCAATAAAGAAAAAAAATCATGTTCATTCACTTCAGCCGCTGACCGTGTCTCAGCGATCGCACCTAATGATAGCGGCCAGATGCATCGCAGAAATGTAGTGTATTGAAGACGGCAGCATATCCATGAAAAACATAATTGATTGGACATCATTGCCTCATCCAACCATGTTCCTTGATCGAACCTACAGTCCAGACCTGGCACGGCTTCCGCTTTGAGCCGCTTAAAGATTCTCTATGGGGAACGCTCTTTGAAGATGAGGAGAGTGTCAGTGATGCAGTGAAAATATGGCTACTCCTACAGGACAAGAGCTTTTACCAGCAGGAAATACATGCTCTTCCACAACGGTGGCATACGGCCATAGAACGTGGAGACTACGTAGAAAAATAGGACATGGACAAGACAAGTTGGTGTATATTGTCACCAAATTCTGACTCTTAACAATAGATATGTTCTGAGAAAAAAATGTGGGGCATTACTTATTGAACGACCCTGATACTTTCATAAAGATGAAACTTAAACAGACGCAAAATCCCCAAGATTGGTGATCTTTTATAGAAGCTCGAAATTTAGCCCTGAGTTCAATGCGAGATGCTTATAATAGTTTCCACAACGAAACTTTGTCTCGAAACCCGGCAGAAAATCCAAAGATTCTTCTCGGGTGTGAGGTATGCTAGCAGCGAGACACAATCAATGCCTTCTCTGCGCGATAGCAATGGAGATAATATCGAAGGCAGTGCTGCCAAAGCAGAGTTACTAAACGCAACCTTCCGAAATGCCTTCACAAAAGAAGAGTAAGTAAATATTCCAGAATTCGAATCCGAGAGCAGTTGCCAAATGAGTAACGTAGAAGTAAATATCCTCGGAGTAGTGAAGCAGCTTAAATCACTTAATAAAAGCAAGTCTTCTGGTCCAGACGGTATACCAATTACAGTGGTGGAAATATTTATTGCATCACCTCTTTCAATTAATAATTTTTGTTACAATATTGGTAACTGAGCTAAATTTGACTGATTTCTATCAGAAATGAATATACACAACAATTTTTGTCAATTTGTTTTTATTCTTAATTTTTGTTTCTATAAAAATGTTGGTTTTTTAAAATTTAACACTTTCTTGAAAAATGAGTGTAAGTGGATATTGTAATATTAGTAATTTTCGCCTCACAAACATTAGTATACATTCAATAGTAAACGCCTGATGGCCTCAAGTCCCGAAACCCGGCAGAAAATCCAAAGATTCTGCTCGGGTGTGAGGTATGCTTGCAGCGAGACACAATCAATGCCTTCTCTGCGCGATAGCAATGGAGATAATATCGAAGGCAGTGCTGCCAAAGCAGAGTTACTAAACGCAACCTTCCGAAATGCCTTCACAAAAGAAGAGTAAGTAAATATTCCAGAATTCGAATCCGAGAGCAGTTGCCAAATGAGTAACGTAGAAGTAAATATCCTCGGAGTGGTGAAGCAGCTTAAATCACTTAATAAAAGCAAGTCTTCTGGTCCGGACGGTATACCAATTACAGTGGTGGAAATATTTATTGCATTACCTCTTTCAATTAATAATTTTTGTTACAATATTGGTAACTGAGCTAAATTTGACTGATTACTATCAGAAATGAATATACACAACAATTTTTGTCAATTTGTTTTTATTCTTAATTTTTGTTTCTATAAAAATGTTGGTTTTTTAAAATTTAACACTTTCTTGAAAAATGAGTGTAAGTGGATATTGTAATATTAGTAATTTTCGCCTCACAAACATTAGTATACGCTCAATAGTAAACGCCTGATGGCCTAAAGTTAGCGAACAATTGTAAAGTAAGAGAAATGAACCATTGCATAGCAGCGGCAGAATCTATTATTCTTTATCTTTGCCGTTCTTGCACGGTGCCTGTAAATCTCTGTGTACATGTATCGATTAATGATATCAAAATGAATTCTGTTGTTTCAAGACAAATGAGGCATTGGGCGCCTCACCTTTTACTGTTTGTATTCCATGAAAGGCGGACGCTGACTGGCTGCGTTCCGCATCGGTACTTTATATTTTATGTGAAAATATTGAGTGAATTTGGTAACTGTTATTTTTACAATCAGAAAACATGTAGTTTCTTTTAACTGATTACGAACAGACAGCATCAAGAGGACATTTGACTGTTATGAATACAGTATTTAACCACAACGATCATCTATTTTAATTTAATGTGAAAAGGTAAGTAGCATTAAAACATGTATTAAAGATAAGTGTGCTTATTTTAGTAAATTAACCTTGATGATTTCCATCTCCTTATTTACTTGAATGATAATTGTTTTGTTTTAGTTTATCACCAGAAATTACGATCATGCTGATGAGCCGAACGCAGCAGGAGGCAGAAGGAACATTATGGTTTTCCTATTATTTCTGAATCAACTCTTTTTTTAATTGTGTAGTGTTACGTTTCTTTTAAAGTCTGTAAATCTTCTGGTCCCTTTGTGTTGTTCCAGGTATGACTACATCGCGACTATTAAAATGCATAGAAATGATAATGTTTCTTCCGAACGATCTCAAATATATCAATATGCTGCTCTTATTCAGGTATTTAATGTAAAATCACTGATTTTGTTGTCAAGTGGCCCACCAAAATATTCACTTTTTCGACATTTTTCAAAAAAAAGAAAAAAAAACAATTCTTTTCCTTTTCGCCCCCAAAGAGCAACGCTACAATACGTCAATTATTCTGTTTGCTATTCTGAAATATGAATACCAATGTTGAAAGAAACACTGCATATTAATGTTGTAAAATAACACTGAGTGATTTTAGTGTTTGTATTGTCTCATATGAACAAACTGTTGCATGTAATACTTTGTTGCTCCACCACGCGCCTTAATCACCGCATGGCATCGTGAAGACATTGAAAGAATTAACTTTTTCATGTACTCCTCACTCAGTTAATGAGACCACACACGCACAAGCGTCTCCAACAGATCCCGTTTATTCCGTGGCTTCTTTTTGGTGATAGCATTTCCCATTATCTTCCAACAGTTCTCAATAGGATTGAGATCAGGGCTGCTTCCCGGCTACCCTAATACTCGAACCCCATTTTGTCGAAGGAAAGATTTTACTTGAAATGTAGAAGAACGTGATAATTAACCAAGAAAGTAATCTGCTTCGTCTTTGGTACAAATATTAATCATAGGACTCACCTTCAAAGCTCTATGGCAAGGAGCGGAGTCATCCCGAAAAATGCAATTGGAAACATCTCCAAACCGATCTCTTATGGTTGGCATAAGCTTCCTTTCAAGGATGCTTATGTAGGCATCTATATTGACAGTGCCATTGATGAAGTCCAGATGACCTACTCCGTGACAGGAAATGCACCCCCAGACCATCTGTCCTTGTGGATGTTTGACTGTATGTTTGATGCATGATGGCAAAAATTCTTTACCTTTTCTTCGGCGCACGAACACTTTTCCATCTGAGCCATGCGGATTAAATCTGGACTCGTCTGAAAAGATTACTTTGTTCCACATCTCTGGTGTCCATTTCGGTGTGCCTTTGCCCATTTTAGTCGCTGTTGTCGCATTATCTTGGTTAATAAAAGCTTCCTTCTAGGACGACGGGATGAGAGTCCAGCCTCCATAGTCTATTTCTTACAGTTCTACTGGTTACTAATATGTCGCACATTTCTTCCCAGTCTCGCTTTAGTTCAACAGATGACAGGCGACGATCGTTGAGCGAAAGCCTTTTCAATACCCTGTCCTGTTTGGCAGTAGATGCCCTTTTCCAACCTCTTCCTTTCTCACGATCAATATTTCCTTTTTCACTGTATTTTTTCAGTAACATGGAAATCGTAGACTGATTAAATCCTGTCTTAGAGGCTATCTCTCTGGTGCTGAGACCAACAGACGAATAAGCAAGTATAGCACCTCTCTTTTCTGGCGTTAATTCAAATGACCTGCCCATCTTCTCACTGCAAAGTCTCAACTCAAAATGGCAGTATAAACACTGGTTTCATTGTAAAACCAAACGACAACAACAAAGAGTTGAGTATTGTTGGAAAATATGCGTGAAGAAGTCAGATTATGAAGGCAAAAATATTTCAACAAAGTTTAGGAACAATGGGACTGGTATAACCTGAAGCAAACTGCTGCAAAAGACAAAAAGACGAAGTAATTCACAGTGATGCAATAAATATTTCCACCACTGTAGGTTCCTTTTGGAGTATGCTGATACAATAGCTCCATACTTAACAATCATATACAACCGTTCACTCGACGAAAGATCCGTACCCAAAGACTGGAAAGCTGAACAGGTCACAACAATATTCAAGAAAGTGAGTAATCCACTAAATTACAGCCCCATATCATTAACGTCGATATGCAGTAGGATTTTGAAACATATATTGTGTTTGAACATTATGGAATACCTCGAAGAAAACAGTATTCACATGCAGTCAGAAAGGATTTAGAGAACATCGTTCTTATGAAACACAACTAGCTCTTTTCTCGTATGAAGTGTTTAGTGCTATTGACAAGGGATTTCAGATCGGTTCCGTGTTTCTGGACTTACGGAAGGCTTTTGACACTGTACCAAACAAGTGGCTTGTAGTGATTTTGCGTACTTATGGAATATCGTCTCAGTTACGTGACTGGATTCATGATTTCCTGTCAAGGTGGCCGTAGTTCGCAGTAATTGGTTCAAATGGCTCTGAGCACTATGGGACTTAACATCTATGGTCATCAGTCCCCTAGAACTTTGAACTACTTAAACCAAACTAAACTAAGGACATCACACAACACCCAGTCATCATCGCAGTAGTCGACGGAAAGTCATCGAGTAAAACAGAATTGATTTCTGGCGTTCCACAAGTTAGTGTTATAGGCCCTTTGCTGTTCCTTATCTCTACAAACGATTTGGGAGAAAAGCTGAGCAGCCGTCTTAGGTTGTTTGCAGATGACGCTGTCTTTTATCGACTAATAAAGTCATCAGAAGATCAAAACTAATTACATATCGATTTAGAAAAGATATCTGAATGGTGCGAAAATTGCCAATTGACTCTAAATAACGAAAACTGTGAGATAATCCACATGAGTGCTAAATGGAATCGGTTACTCTTCGGTTACACGATAAATCAGTCAAATCTAAAGGCCGTAAATTCAACTAAATACCTAGGAATTACAATTACGAACAACTTAAATTGGAAGGAACACACAGAAAATGTTGTGGGAAAGGCTAACGAAAGACTGCGTTTTATTGGCAGGACACTTAGAAAATATGACAGACCCACTAAGATGACTGCCTACACTACGCTTGTCCGTCCTCTTTTAGAATACTGCTGCGCGGTGTGGGATCCTTACCAGATAGGACTGACGGAATACAGCGAAAAAGTTCAAAGAAGGGCAGCATGTTTTGTAATATCGCGAAATAGAGGAGAGAGTGTCACTGAAATGATACAGGATTTGGGTTGCACATCATTAGAACAAAGGCGTTTTTGCCGGCCGCTGTGACCGAGCGGTTCTAGGCGTTTCAGTGCGGAACCGCGCTGCTGCTACGGTCGCAGGTTCGAATCCTGCCTCGGGCATGGATGTGTGTGATGTCCTTCAGTTAGTTAAGTTTAAGTAGTTCTAAGTCTAGGGGACTGATGAAAATGGCTCTGAGCTCTATGGGACTTAACATCTGAGGTCATCAGTCCAGTAGAACTTAGAACTACTTAAACCTAACTAATCTAAGGACAGCACACACATCCATGCCCGAGGCAGGATTCGAACCTTCGACCGTAGCGGTCGCGCGATTCCAGGCTGTAGTGCCTAGAACCAGGGGACTGATGACTTCAGATGTTAAGTCCCATTGTGCTTAGAGCCACTTGAACCATTTGAAAGGCATTTTTCGCTGCGGCGGGATCTTCTCACGAAATTCCAATCACCAACCTTCTCCTCCGAATGTGAAAATATTTTGTTGACACGGACCTACATAGGGAGAAACGCCATGATAAAATAAGGGAAATCGGAGCTCATACGGAAAGATATAAGTGTTCGTTCTTTGCGCACGCTATACGGGATTGGAATAATAAAGAATTGTGAAGGTGGTTCGATGAACACACTGCCAGGCGCTTGAATGTAGATGTAAAACGTTGCTCTTGGTGGTGATGATACACTGCAGAGGCTCCCTTTCCTACTCGGCTTAAGGCTAACGCGAAGAGCACGGACGGCTGCCGCTACTGGTTTACATTGTCCAGAGAGAGGCGGCAGCTTTATATTGCCTGTCTACGCTTTGCGCCGGCCAAAATTGAGCTGGTTTACAGGCCAGCGAGCTGACAGCTGTCCGTCCACGCTGTGTCCACAGCAGAGGCCGCTGCAGCGCGGAACGGCCAGACCCGTTAAATAAACACCCGGAGGAACGCACAGCAGAAAGGCAACACCGCCCCGCCGCTGTCACTGCAGTGATGGAGGGCGCACTCTTTGGCAGCTGTTCGCGGCATGGCGGGGCAAATAAATACCGGCGCTGGACGAAAACACTCGCATCTCACCTTCTCCCTCTGCACATATTTTTTTAACGATCCCTTAACGCGGCGAGGACGTTGGCGCTCTTGCTCTGTTACCATGTGTCGGCTGTGGTAAATTGTGTACACCCGTTGCGGGATGGAGGTACTTCTTTTCTTTCCGATACCGTAACACTAACCAAATGTCACAGTACGCTCAACATCACAAACAGATCTTTCCACCACGAATATTTTATTTTAGGAAAATGATGAATAACGTGAATTTTCCGAACATTTTGTTGTTTAAGACAAAAATTTGTGGATAAATTTTTACACAAAAAATTTAGTGAGGAAAACACTCCCCGGTGGCGTGGGTCAGGTTTCGTTTCAGCTTAATTGTTCTCTAACTTACTGCAACAGGTGAGATCCCAGCGGAAGAACACTCATATAGCACCACAAAAAGAGGGGTAAAAGCCTCTGCGGGGTACCAAGTTGCCTCATTCTCTGTTGCTCAGCACTTTTAAAAATTCTCGAAAATATTTTGGCACTTGAGCATATTCACACTCTGTTTCTATACGTTATCCGTTCTGAGCTGACTGCAATTTAATTAAAAAGAACTACGCCAGACGCGTTTCGCTTTTATTTATAAATCATCTTCCGTGGTTATTCTGCAAATTGGATACATACGTTCGTGCAAGCTGAGCACAGGGATTTGTTTGTTGCACCTTTCTTTGTTCATTGTTTTCTATTGTACGTTTGATGTCTTTCAAAGTGTTTCTCGACATCGTTTGGCATCTATAATCGAATCTGATTTTAGTTTCATAATTTTGTTTTTTTGTAATGAACTCTTGTGTCTTACTGATGTATTGCTCTTTATCCATGAGAACCACTGTGTTTCCTTTATCTACTCTTATGATGATAATGTTGTGTTGCCTTAATTTCTTTCTAAGTTTTGTCAGTGTTATGGGCTCTTATTGTTACGGTTTCCTCTGTTTTCGTTCATCTGTGTTATTATGTTTTTCATTTCATTACTGACAACAGATACAAAGAAAACGTAAGAGCATGGAAGTATACGAAAAATCATTCAACTTTTGCAGAAATTGCAGCCAGAGACACAGACAAGAAAATCATAATAATAAACAACAAAAAAACCTCCTCACTTTACAGGAAAATCATCACATTCAAAAAACCACACACTCTTTAAACTAATTGACACTAAATGTAACATTAAATATACACATATAACCACATGTTCATATGTACCACTAACACCTCCTCCTAAATTCTGCCCTACAATCACCATCGAATCCCATCCCCGCACTCCCTCCCCCCCCCCCCCCACTGAACATAAAATGTCAAGCCACTCCCCACATCCTCCCCCCACACCCACACTCACAAAGAAAAGAATAGTTTACAGGTTGGCAACACTCACAACGTGGACAAATACAAACTAACAGACATAAGCACTGTGGCAGTCCTGAATGAGAAACACTGTAAGAAAGTGAAGTATAAATAACGCAGTGCACGAAATACTGCAGAATGGGAAAAATTACCAAATGCAAATGAGAAATAAAGCCTTTCGATGCCAACCGCTGCTACCAAGGAGGGAAGGAGCAGAGTATGTAAACAAATACCGTAAGTAACTTGCAGACCAACTTTATACATAAAACAGTGTTTCTAACCTAAAACAATAAAAATTGTACATACGTTTGTATCCAGTTTGCTGAATAACCACGAAGGACGCTTTATAAATAAAAGCGAAACGCGTCCTGTGTAGTTCTTTTTAATTACGTTGCAGTGAACTGAAGACGGATAACCAATAGTAACAGATTTTAACAACTACTGCGGAATATTGCCAGACAAACAAACATCTTCACACTTTTTTCAGCATGCAACTTACCTCTCACTCCCACGGGCTTCGCCAACTGTAACTCGCTCACATCCACTACTTCATCACTGTAAGTCGCTCATACTAGTCCCCTGCCAGCATCCCATTCTCATTCACTCATTCAGTACAACTAATTGTCGTTATCACTTTGTATTTCTCTAATTATCAGTATTCCCTCTTCGGCAGCGTCTTCTATGTTCCCCCTACTAATGCTGTGCAGCCACAGTCTTCTACTTTCCCCCTACTAATACTGTCATTGTCTCAATTTTGCTCTCTGTCATTACTCTATGTCATTCATTCATTCCCACTACTGCTGTCTCTTCACACTGTCACTACCTCGCTCTTTCTCGTTGTCAATGTCATAGGCTCTGCCTCTCATTATCACTGGCTCTCAGCCACTTCTTCTCTTGATTCCTCTTCCACTGCAATCTCTGCATCACTCTTTTCCTAACACTATTTTGTCACTGTCAGCTATGTCCCTCTGCCTCACCTCCATCTTCAGTAAGGTCTTCGAATCCATCCTCTCCCGTCGTATCCATCAGTACCTTAATCAACACCACCTCCTCCCCTTTACCCAGTGCGACTTCCGACCCTCCTTCTCCACCAAAGACCAACTCCTTAACCTCGTTCACCTTCTCTCCCTTTAGCTTAACTCCCGTTCCTCTGCCATTTTGGTTTCCCTCGACCTCCAAAACGCCTATGACCGTGTATGCCATCCCAGTCTCCTCTTTCAACTTCAAACCTATGCCCTGCCTATCAATTTTGTCCGGCTGGTCACTTCCTTCCTCTCGCGCTGTCCTTCCTAAGTCACCCTCCGCAACACCAACTCCCGTCTCTTTTATCCCACTACTGGCGTCCCCCAAGCCTCCATCCTCTCCCCTCTCCTTTATCTCTTGTACATGGCTGATATGCCCGAGCCACCCCCCCCCCACCAGCCCACCTTCTCCAATATGCTGATGACACTGCCTTCCTGGCTTTCTATCCTACACTTCAACGGTCCCAATGCACTTTCGAAACCCACCTTGACCTGTTCACCACTTGGTGTAACCAGTGGCTCCATCGTCTCAAGCCCTGCAAAACCCACACAATCATCATGGGCAGGACTACCCACTCCTTCCATCTCCATGATTTCTACCTCACCATTTATGGTTGTCCCATCAAGCTCACCCCAACCCTGAGATACCTTGGCCTCACCCTTGACCGTCACCTCACCTGGACCCTTCACCTCCTGACCATCCAACAGAAATCCCATTCCAGCCTCTGCCTCCTGAAACTCCTGTCTGGCTGGACATGGGGTTTACATATTTCCACCATCCTCCACACCTACAAATCCCTCATCCGTCCTATCCTCTGTTATGCAAGCATTGCCTGGATCTCCACACCCACCCACTTTTACAAGGCCCTCCAAATCCTTGAATGCTATGCGATCCATCTTGCCTCCCATATCCGCCTTCCTTCCGCCACAAGGCTCCTGTACGATCTCATCCTCTTCCCCATGTCCTTAACACTGTCTGCAGGTTTGATCCCCCCCCCCCCCCCCCCATGGTTTCCTCCTTTGTCTCTGCCCCCCATCCATTGCTGCGCCTCTATCACTGTATCCATCCCTCTTTCCACCTTCACACCCTCCTCTCCTTCATCAGCGCAATTTCCAGCACCTCCCCCTCCCCAAAGTTAAACTTTGCTGTGACATATACCCTTTCTTCCAATCGTAATGTGGCCTTGTTCCCCTCCTACCCAGGGCCCCACTTTTCCTCTCCCCTCCTTCTCCCAGAGCAGGTTTTCCTCCTTCCCACCCTGAGTCCCTGCACCCCATCCTTGCCCCTTTCCCTCCCACGTCCTTCCCTCCCCGACCCTCTTTGGCGTGCCCTCCACCCATCTCCCCCCTCTCTTCCCCTCCCTACATTCTTCCTTTCTCCCTCATCTCCTTGCACTTGGCAGATCCTCCGTTTTGCTCATCATCATCACTGTGCTACATCAGTGTTGTGTTTGGTGCTGTTTTCCTGTGTGTCGAGAGGTGTGATTTTAATTGTGTGCTGGACTTTTACATAGTGTTCCTGTCAGTGACTGTTATGTGCTACGCCATCCGTCGATACTTTTGTGCTCCAGTCAACCTTCGCCTTGTGTTCTTTTAATTGTCCAAGTGTGTGGTTTTCTTGTGTACGCTACTTTTTTTTATGGTTTTTATCTCCATTTTACAGTCGCCCTTTTTTAGTCTACTGTCTTCCATAATGTTGCCACCTTTTTTATATCTGTGTACACCATGTTTTCTCTTTTATGTTATTTTTAAGTGTCTTCTATTGTATGTTTTATGTCTTTCAGCTGAGCATATGCTGCTGCCAGCCCATCCTGCTGGTGAATTGAAATACAATAAAGAAAAAAAAAATCAGCTTGTTCCACTGCCACTGTGTCCCTCTCTTTCTCTCAAGCTGCCATTGTGTCCTACACTCTTTCCACACCACAACCACTGTCAATCATCTTCCAGTATTTACGACTTTTCTGTCTCTTTGCCATTGCCACTGTCTCCTGATCTCTCAGTATAGAAAAGCGCGATTATGTTTGTACACAAAAATGTTTGTGAAAAATTGTAAAGTTGCCAAAGAAGGTGGAATAAGACAGCCAGTACCCCAGTATTCAGTCAGTCTTTCAATAAACAGGAGCATATTCGCATTTTTTTGTGCTCCAATAGTAGCATTTTTTGCTGATTTTCTTCTTTTTCCCGCAACAGCTGGGCTCGTCATTCATATGAATAGAAATTCTTGTGTCAGTAAAAGTTTGATAGTTTCTTTACGTGAAACTGAAACAACATAAAACTATATGATTTTAACCCTCACTCGATTTTATGTGCAGAAAAATTTTGCATCTGCTTCAATACTACAACAACATGGTGGTGTTAACGGATACACTTTAGAGCATATTTCTTCTTGCTTCGCCACTTTATAAATTACGTTTTCGCCTTGCACTGGATTTTGTGTGCAAATTTTACGTGTAGAAGTAGAATAACTTTCAACCTCTGTATCTCCGAAACGGATAAAGATATCAAGAAAAGTTTCAAGAGTATTCGAGACTGGGATCTTAGTATATCGTAAAAATATTAGCCATTTGCTGGGCGTAGCTGCCTTGAAATCTGCCTGGTTTTCTCAGGAACCGCCCACGAATAAAAGAGTACCTCCATGAGCACCTCAATGCGCACCGTCGACCGCACCTCATCTAAAAGAAACCAACTGATCTGCTCCATTTGTCCGAACTTGAGAAATTATGTTATATTCAAACTTTGACCCTGTACTGGAAGACAGTTACAGTAAGATGATCCTTCATCTGGGTAGCCAAATGGCTCCTAACCCAATGGCTATCCAAAACACTTAACCCTACCATTCTGTCACCGATAAAATCCGAGGTATGAACCCAGAAGAATCCCATTTTTATGTGCGGCGTTTTGGAACAAATTAGCTAGCCCATGTTCGCATGTGTAACGACTGTGGGAATAGTAATGAATAAAAGCGTTTTCTTATTTTTACTTTTAGTAGTATAAATGTACAGGCCAAAAAGCATATCAGAGACATCATAAATTTAAGAATATTCCTAATGCTCTTTCCCGCAATCAGTTTTTCGGACTCTTTGTGCAGAAATCAGCTGATGACATTTGAAATAGATAGGAAGTACAGCAAAAGCTAACGAAACGCCATTCATATCAGAATGATCTAATAGAGATCGAATCTAATTTTATGTTAGACATGAAAATAACAAAGCTATAATGTGCACGAAAGTTATCCAATAAAAATTTGCCAAAGACAGTGATACACCGAGCACACAGACGTATCTATTCAAGGCTGAAGTTAGGTGCCTATCACAACAATCGTGCCAGTACAAATTTAGCGTAAATTACTGCGTTTAGACAATAGATTGCCAGTAATTATCAATAGTACTGAGCCATGCGCGGCTCGTGTTCGTGCCGTTTATCACTTGACATCTTGTCTTTGCAGTACTGCCGTCCCGTTTCTTATTCAATTTACTGACGTCACTAAGTTGCTGGCCTTCCTGCCAGTGAATGGCAGCAGCAGCGATTATCGATAAGAGCACTGTCGTACCATCTTTGGAGCGACCGCTAGTATTTCCGGGTCGTCATGCGTCGGGAGTTCAGTCAGGATGGAGCTCCAGTAAGGTCAGCACAGCCAGTACTCGCCGACCGCTGACGACACACACGTGCACTGTCCGGCGGAAGGAGACTTGAGCGGGGACGACCGCTGGTTGGTCGTTCGGTCGGTCGCCTCATCGGGCGACTTGTATTTGGTCTTCTGACCGCTTCTGGACCCCTTCAAATGGTCATCTTGTGGGACTTGGGTCGGTTCCTTCCTTGTGCAGAGATGTCGTGTGGCCAATGGGCCGGTGTTCCCTCTGCATGGTTGGGTCCGAGCCAGTGTCTCTGGGTCGTCGTGTGTCCGAGTTGCGAACGGATATCAAGGGAGTCGGGGACGGAGCGCCAGTGAGCGCGGACAGCCAGTACTTGCCGACCGCTGGCCGCGCACATGAACCGTCCGACGGAAGGAGATTGGAGCGGGAACGACCGCTGGTTGTTCATTTTGTTGGTCGTCTCATTGGGTGACGTGTATTTGGTCTTTTGATCGTTTCTGGGCCTCGTCAGTTGATCATCTTGCCGGACGTGGGTCGATTCCTTCCTTCCGCAGAGATGTCGTGGCCAATACGCAAGAGTTACCTCTGCATGGTTGGGTCCGAGCCAGTGTTCCCGGGTCGCCGTGTCTCTGAGTTCCGAACGGACATCGAGTTGAGTCGGGTTGGAGTTGCAGTGAGCTTTGGACAGCCAAGACTCGCCCGACCGTTGCCGACACACATAACTTGAGTGGGGACGACCTTGGTTGGTCGTTCGGTCGTCTGGCTCATCGGACGACATGCATTTGGTCGCCGACAGCTTATGGAAACTCTGTGTGTTTCGACTTGTCATTTCTCCTTATTGTTCCACGGTGATTAGTTTTACGATTGCCGGAGTTCTTGGTGCAAGTGTTTACATGGAACTGTGTGTAGCTTCTGTGATTTCCACTGAGCAGATGAATGTTGTCTGCATACGGGAGTAGCCAGTCAGTCGGTTGCGACAGAGCAGCAAGTGTGTGTTTCCACGCTGTGTTGATGCTGTCTGGCACGGCGTGTAGTTCCACAGCCTTCGTGTTTGTTCATATTATTCAGTGGTGATTGTGCCTTGACTGAATTTAGACGCCAGTTTTCGAGATGTAGTGCTGCTGGTATTCTCGTCCTCGCTCATATTTTTGGTTGTCGTGCCGTTGGTTGGGTGGAAGGGAAATGATTAGGTTGTTGGTTGGTTCTTTAGCCATCCCTAGGTCGTGCTGCCACCCGATTATTAAGTGTTACGCTTGCATGCCTGTCTCACTCAAACTTATGTTAGTTTTTCCTCCCCAGGCTGACCCTTGGAACACTTCTGAACACCACTGTTCTGCTGTTTGTGGTTGCGATTTTCTTTTGTCGCAAGTACTGTGCCAGGCCTTCAGCCGTGTATTAATTTTATCTGTTCTATGTTCAGTATACGGCCTTCAGCTGAACCTTATGTGAAATATTTTAAAATTAGGCCTTCAATCGTGTTTCATTTAAAATTTGTGGCTTTCAGCCGTAATGTGTAAATTCCTATTTGTAAGGTTTCTCTTTAACTATCTTGAATTTTTAAAATGGCTTTCAGGGATACTGCGTTAATGATTATCTTAAGGTTTGTCTTTAACTATTTTGAATAATTGTTTGGGCCTCCAGCCTTGAAGATATTTCAAGTTTTCTCAAGATGATTTTCTGTTGTACTGTGTAAATGCTTTCTTTAAAGGTTGCCTTTTTATTATGTTGCAGAATTATTGGGCTTTTAGCAGAGGAATTAATTTAAATTTTCCTTAATATGGCTTTTAGCTGAGATTGGTAAATGCTTGCCTTTTAAAGAATTTCCTTTGCTGATCTGAAATATTATTTAAGGATATTTTAATTTTACTTAAGTAAGGTCTTCAGCCATTTATCTAAATTCTTGTGTTTTAAAAGGGATTGTTTAAACTTTATTATTGAGAAATTACTTGGGCCCTCAGCTGTGAATTGATCCTTCTTGTTTTAAAGAGGATGTGTTCGTGTTTTACAAGCAATAAAGTTCTGTGTTCTTGTGTAACTAACAGTATCTGCTCTTGGCCCCTTTCCACAGCCTGATCCGCTCTGTCCTGCACAACCAGATATCAAGTACAACATTGTAAACTCATCTTAAAACACCCACACTTGGCATATCACCGAAACAACTCAGTTTGACGTAATTACGAGTTACTGATCTGGCGATGACATTGTGTTTTCGTCTTGACAAAGCTTAGTTACATGTACCTCGATCTGTTGGCGCCGAGTAGCAGCATAAACCAGAGAAGTTCGTGGCACAGAAAGTGAACAATCGTTGCCGGTGTTGGATAAAAGGCAAGAGACTATGTCGGGCACAAAAATAAATAAATAAATAAAACCGGAATTAGCATTACTGTGTGGGTCAGATGGAAAGGGATTCATCGGAAACAGGGTAGCAAGTGTTTTCCATTCACTATGGCCTATTATTTACTGCAGTTCATAATTTTTAACACCTACTTTCGTTAGTAAAATAAGTTACTCCGCTCTTTTGCTAACATATTTCATAATATTTTAGGTTCCCTCTGAGGCAGACAAAATAATGTACTTGAGAGAGGACAAGTTACTCTCTCATTTATCTTTCGCATACGGAAAATTATTAAAGATCTTACTACAACCTGATGCACCTTGAGCGAGACTCCAGAACAGCCTGAGCAGACGTTGATGGAGCCCGGTAGGGCGCTAAAGGCATGAGGTATTTTTATGATTCTTAGCTCATAGAGAGGGCATGTTGGGAGTTGAAAGCAACTGGCGGCAAGCCCATCCCTTAGTAAATCTTACTGGACAGATCCACAGCTGTACAGGGCAGACTCTCATTGGGACAGGACTCCAGCAAAACAATGCGATGATACCTGCCATGGCGCCAGCAGAAGCCTGGACTGGGGCGACGGTCTAAAGGAATGGGTCTACACAGTGGAGTTGTAAACTGGACATTGGTGCAGAGCCACGCTTAGTAAAAATTCACACGTTTTCATGTTCACCGATATTGCATGAAGGCCAGTGAGCCACTTCCCTCAGCCACCCCTGTTGTATAAGAAGCTCCAAGGCAGAGGCGATTTAGATAAAGATTTTTGAGATTGTACCTGTTAGCTTGTTGTAGTTGGAAGAGATATGATGTCAGAGAAAATCATCTTTTCCCCCACTGCGAGAACTTAAAAAAGCCTGTAATTGGCGGTTTCTCTTTTTTTCAGAGATGCAGGTTTCTTAACTCTTGCCCTGGTTTGACATGAGTTTCTGCTGTCGTGTGGGAGGGGAGATTTAGTGCCACTAGAGCCTTGTGATTGTCTCAATGCGGTGTAAAGGCAGTGTCGTTTATGTACTTTGTGGGAAAATGAAATTTTTCTCTGCATGGGTGGGATGCACTCGGGTGCGGGACTTTGGTCTGGTGAGCACTTCTGGTCGAAGCTCTGGCGTGTGTGGTTGGTACTTCGAACCAGTCCTGAGACTGACTTCACTTGCGAGTAGTTTAGACTGGGGAGCCTGTGCTGGAGTTCTTACTGTACCGACAGTGTGACGTCAGACGTCTCGGCATTCTCGTTTGCTGAGGGCACACTTATTCGTTTTTGATTTAACAGTCTTGACGTTTGGTATCCTTGTGTCCTCTGTCGTATACGTGGGCCAAATAAGTCATTGGTGCGACCAGCCAACGGGTGTGTCACACACTGAAATCTATCGCGATTTCAGGGCTCTGGTAGAGAGTAAATTGTGACCCGTTTGCAAGATTGCTAGAACGCGAGATTTTTGCCTTTCTTTCATACACTCCTGGAAATGGAAAAAAGAACACATTGACGGCGGTGTGTCAGACCCACCATACTTGCTCCGGACACTGCGAGAGGGCTGTACAAGCAATGATCACACGCACGGCACAGCGGACACACCAGGAACCGCGGTGTTGGCCGTCGAATGGCGCTAGCTGCGCAGCATTTGTGCACCGCCGCCGTCAGTGTCAGCCAGTTTGCCGTGGCATACGGAGCTCCATCGCAGTCTTTAACACTGGTAGCATGCCGCGACAGCGTGGACGTGAACCGTATGTGCAGTTGACGGACTTGGAGCGAGGGCGTATAGTGGGCATGCGGGAGGCCGGGTGGACGTACCGCCGAATTGCTCAACACGTGGGGCGTGAGGTCTCCACAGTACATCGATGTTGTCGCCAGTGGTCGGCGGAAGGTGCACGTGCCCGTCGACCTGGGACCGGACCGCAGCGACGCACGGATGCACGCCAAGACCGTAGGATCCTACGCAGTGCCGTAGGGGACCGCACCGCCACTTCCCAGCAAATTAGGGACACTGTTGCTCCTGGGGTATCGGCGAGGACCATTCGCAACCGTCTCCATGAAGCTGGGCTACGGTCCCGCACACCGTTAGACCGTCTTCCGCTCACGCCCCAACATCGTGCAGCCCGCCTCCAGTGGTGTCGCGACAGGCGTGAATGGAGGGACGAATGGAGACGTGTCGTCTTCAGCGATGAGAGTCGCTTCTGCCTTGGTGCCAATGATGGTCGTATGCGTGTTTGGCGCCGTGCAGGTGAGCGCCACAATCAGGACTGCATACGACCGAGGCACACAGGGCCAACACCCGGCATCATGGTGTGGGGAGCGATCTCCTACACTGGCCGTACACCACTGGTGATCGTCTAGGGGACACTGAATAGTGCACGGTACATCCAAACCGTCATCGAACCAATCGTTCTACCATTCCTAGACCGGCAAGGGAACTTGCTGTTCCAACAGGACAATGCACGTCCGCATGTATCCCGTGCCACCCAACGTGCTCTAGAAGGTGTAAGTCAACTACCCTGGCCAGCAAGATCTCCGGATCTGTCCCCCATTGAGCATGTTTGGGACTGGATGAAGCGTCGTCTCACGCGGTCTGCACGTCCAGCACGAACGCTGGTCCAACTGAGGCGCCAGGTGGAAATGGCATGGCAAGCCGTTCCACAGGAGTACATCCAGCATCTCTACGATCGTCTCCATGGGAGAATAGCAGCCTGCATTGCTGCGAAAGGTGGATATACACTATACTAGTGCCGACATTGTGCATGCTCTGTTGCCTGTGTCTATGTGCCTGTGGTTCTGTCAGTGTGATCATGTGATGTATCTGACCCCAGGAATGTGTCAATAAAGTTTCCCCTTCCTGGGACAATGAATTCACGGTGTTCTTATTTCAATTTCCAGGAGTGTAGTTGCAATCGATTCACAGGGGCCGCTTCCATGTCTCACCTCCTCCGCCGCACACATCTCGCCAGCTGCAACCCACACTGCTGCCCGAAGTAAACAGGGTAATGTGCTGCCGCTCCAGCATTGTCAGGGAGTACAGATCTCAATCGCCACTTGTACTCAGGTGCACCTATATAAAGAAACTTCATTAGAAAAAAAAATCTGTGTGAAATCTTATGGGACTTGACTGTTAAGGTCATCAGTCCCTAAGCTTACACACTACTTAACCTAAACTATCCTAAGGACAAACACACACACACGCCCATGCCTGAGGGAGGACTCGAACCTCCGCCGGGGCCAGACGCACAGTCCATGACTGCAGCGCCTTAGACCGCTCTGCTAAGCTTCAGTAGATCCGATCAGTCAAAGTCTGCACAACAATTCAGCTTGCGTCATCCACATTTTTAGGGCCAGATTACTTGACTCACTGATCACCTAGTTAAACTGTCTTTGCCAACCAGGCGCCACTCAGTGGATTGTTTAATCATCTGTTAATTGCTTTGGGAATTCAATCTATAACTTGTTTAGTATAATTTGGTTTGATAAATGCTGTTAGTACACTAAATTTTGCCAACATTATCAATAAATTAAATAGTCGAAACAAGTTACCTTTGATACTGTGGTGTCACCGCCAGACACCACACTTGCTAGGTGCGTGTCGCCGCTGTCGGGATCGCGGATCGAGCGCCGCCACACGGCGGGTCTCGAGAGACTTACTAGCGCTCGCCCCATTTGTATGGACGACATTGCTAGCGACTACACGTACGAAGCCTTTCTCTCAATTGCCGAGAGACAGTCAGAATAGCCTTCAGCTAAGTCCATGGCTACGACCTAGCAAGACGCATTAACCATATCTGGAGAGAGTCTCACTTGTATTATCAAGAGAAATGTACCACAATGAATTAAAGTTAAGTATACGAGAAGCTCCGTTCTTTTCTTTATAGCTTTCATCACGTATCCTGTTTCAGACTTAACGCCAGTCGGCGTGTGTGTACGCGTGCCTTTCGGTTACCCGTCACTGTGGACTGGCTGCCTTGTCAGTCCACTACAGATACTATTACAGTCTTTGTTGTACAGAGCAATAGCAACTACCTTTATGCAAAATGACCTATTACGACCAGTGTAAAGCATCTTCAACGAACAGAAACTGTTAATGTATTTGAATGTGAAGCACCTTCCTCCAGCAGTACTACCGCACAAGTGAGAACAAAGCTTGGCACATTATGGTGCTAAGGCACGCCACCAGCTGTTGAACACTTTCAGGATTTCAGTTATAAGAGTGATGTATATTAATGTGTCTTGCCATTTATGGCACAGTGGAGGCCCTAGACCCCTCAGGAAGTGACGCGAGAATCAGCAGGCAGTTTTCTCGTTGAGAGCGACAGGGTATCAGGCAGAGCGAAGGAGCCGCAGCTGGCGTCATCGGTTTCCAGGAGATGGTGCCCACAGTGACCGAGTGCAGTCTGGCAGAGAGCAGCGGAACGAGTTGGATACCCAGACAGCGAGAGGCGTTGCAGTGGAACACTAGCGCGGTGAAGACTCTTGCTGGCTGAGAGCGTATCGCGAGGACGAGCGACCGACGGGGCGGACCCTACCCGTCTAGTTGGCAGGACGGCACAGAGTAAGCGGCGGCGATTGGACAGGCGGAGTGGCGACGGGACAGTTCTGGTCGGCTTGTTTCCTGATGCTTGCCTAAGTCTTATGGCTGGAGGGTGCGGGTAGAGTCTGTACCCGCGCTATGCTCTCCACTGCTTAATCGAAGGATAAAGTGTATTAAGTGAATGTCGCATCAGGGTGGCTTAATAAATACACTACTGGCCATTAAAACTGCTACACCACGAAGGTGACGTGCTACAGACGCGAAATTTAACCGACGGGAAGAAGATGCTGTAATATGCAAATGGTTAGCTTTTCAGAACATTCACACAAGGTTGGCGCCGGTGGCGACACCTACAACGTGCTGACATGAGGAAAGTTTCCAACCGATTTCTCATACACAGACAGCAGTTGACCGGCGTTTCCTGGTGAAACGTTGTTGTGATGCCTCGTGTAAGGAGGAGAAATGCGTAGCATCACGTTTCCGACTTTGATAAAGGTCGGATTTTAGCCTATCGCCATTCTAGAGTATCGTATCGCGACAGATCTGCTCGCGTTGGTCGAGATCCAATGACTGTTAGCAGAATATTGAATCGGTGGGTTCAGGAGGGTAATACGGAACGCCGTGCTGGATCCCAACGGCCTCGTATCACTAGCACCGCAGTTCATCAAGACTACTGACTGGCGTATTGTGACGAGCCAGTTGCTCGGCCACCATTGACCAGACGTTTCCACTTGGTGAGAGATATGGAGAATGTGCTCGCCAGGGCAGTAGTCGAACATTTTCTGTATCCAGAAAGGCTCGTGCAGGACCTGCAACATGTGGTCGTGCATTATCTTGCTGAAATGTAGAGTTTCGCAGGGATCGAAAGATGGGTAGAGCCACAGGTCGTAACACATCTGAAATGTAACGTCCACTGTTCAAAGTGCCGTCAATGCGAACAAGAGGTGCCCGAGACGTGTAACCAATGGCACCCCATAACATCATGCCAGGTGGTACGCCGGTATGGCGATGACGAATACACGCTTCGAATGTGCGTTCAGCACGATGTCGCCAAACACGGATGCGACCGTCATGATTAAAAAGAGCCTGGATTCATCCGAAAAAAATTACGTTTTGCCATTCGTGCACCCAGGTTCGTCGTTCAGTACACCATCGCAGGGGCTCCTGTCTGTGATGCAGCGTGAAGGGTAACCGCAGCCGTAGTCTCCGAGCTGATAGACCATGCTGCTGCAAACGTCGTCGAACTGTTCGTGCAGATGGTTGTTGTCTTGCAAACGTCCCCATCTGTTGACTCAGGGATCGAGACGTGGCTGCACGATCCGTTACAGCCAAGCGGATAAGATGTCTGTCATCTCGACTGCTAGTGATACGAGGCCGTTGGGATCCAGCACGGCGTTCCGCATTACCCTCCCGAACCCACCAATTCAATATTCTGCTAACAGTCATTGGATCTTGACCAACGCCAGCAGCAATGTCGCGATACCTTAAACCGCAATCGCGATAGGCTACAATCCGACCTTTATCAAACGTGATGGTACGCATTTCTCCTCCTTACACGAGGCATCACAACAACGTTTCACCAGTCAACGCCGGTCAACTGCTGTTTGTGTATGAGAAATCGGTTGGAAACTTTCCTCATGTCTGCACGTTGTAGGTGTCGCCACCGGCGCCAACCTTGTGCGAGTGCTCTGAAAAGCTAATCATTTGCATACGACATCATCTTCTTCCTGTCGGTTAAATTTCGCGTATGTAGCACGTCATCTTCGTGGGGTAGCAATTTCAATGGCCAGTTGTGTAATTGAGTCAGAACCGAAGAGCGCACTTCTACTTGACAAAAAAATAAATTACTTGTAATGTTTTGCTTCTTAAGGACTGTATCAATTTTCAAACTAACACTAATCTTTCATGGGCGTAGGCTATTGGAGATATAATAAAGGTGTTAGTTGGATTTCTGACGCATCCACTGCGTCTCCCGAGACTTTCGGCAATACTTGTTACGAGGGGAAAATCTTCAACAAACATCTGCTTACTGTTTGCTCTGGAAACTGTTTTCGTTCGTTCATTCATACATAAAGTTCATTTCGTGTAGTAACTGCACCAAAACTTTGTGTGAGCCAGTTGTTCCCTAAGTTAGGACTAGCGTTGAAAGTGTATAAGTATACACACAATCATGGTACGCACGGGAACTGAAATCTGTGTCGTTTGGTCCTCTCTAACAGTAATAAATCAAAGGTCGCTGTTTCAACGAACGATACCTATCGTTTGGAAAAGAGCGCAGATCATTCCTGGTTTCAACAAGGTTTGTAGAACAGATATAAATAATTACAAGCTTATCTCGCTAATGCCAATCTGTTTTACCGGGTGGTTAGTGCAGATACAGAGGTTCAAGGTGGGCTCTAATTATCGCATGGCAGTGAAACTTGGTGGACTTTGCAAGGCGTTAATACGAAACTGATTTACACTGGAGAGACTAATTACTTCCAATTTCATCCACCAGGTGCAGATCTGGTGCTGTGAATCCAAGAAAGAGGTACAGATATGTTACCATATGTAATGGATTAGGACGGGATGTAGGCAGAAATAGTGTTGTCTTTATTATAAACCCCCCGTTACAGTTTGTCAAATATGAGCACTGTAGACGTCTACGAAATGCTGCATCCTTAAAACGACGTGATCGACAACTACTCGCAGCAGTTCCAGTGGAATCTGCTCAACGTGTTCCTACATACTGGCATTCAGATCAAGTTGAGATCGAAAGAGCCGTGGTAAACGCGTTTCTTCAGATGTCCCCAGAATCAAAGGTCACGTGGATTCAGATCAGCTGATTTTTCAGGACACGCATTGGGAAAACTTCTGGAGACAGCACATTCATGGAATGTTGCATTAAGCAGATCTCTAACTGGGCGAGCAACATGACGTGTTGCCACATCTTGCATGAAAACAGTGGTTCCCTCACATTTGCGCTCTGACCAAAGTGGGAATCACATGCTGTAGAAGGGGGTCTCGATAAAGTGGAGAGGTCCATTATACGGTTGTCAGGTCCTCTGGCTGTATTCCCTTAAAAGAAGAACGGACTGAGAATAAAGGTGATACTGAGTCCACACACAGTCACATAAGGCGAGCGGTTCTAGGCGCTACAGTCTGGAACCGCGCGACCGCTACGGTCTCAGGTTCGAATCCTGCCTCGGGCATGGATGTGTGTGATGTCCTTAGGTTAGTTAGGTTTAAGTAGTTCTAAGTTCTAGCGCACTGATGACCTCAGAAGTTAAGTCCCATAGCGCTCAGAGCCATTTGAACCAACCAACCACATAAGGCTAGTGCAGTGTCTGTTCGTGCATACCACGTGATTTAACAGTACACCAAATGTAAAATGTGATTCGTTATTCCACAGAATATTGCCCGACTACATTTTATCAACTTCCACCCATGCCAGAAACCAGAGAGCGAATTCAGAACTTCGCTCCGGATCATGATGTTTCAGTTACTGCACCATCTGGATGTTGTACGGGCACCAATGTAAAACAGACCGCAAAACTTTCCGTGCTGTTGACTATGAAATAAACGATTCCTCGTGACACTGAACGAGCGTTAGCACCACCCGGGCACATGCTGCCTGGTTAGTTACAGCAAATATAACCTTCTTCCTGTTCCACATGCCACACCAAGCACATCCGTGTTCTCGAAGTTCGTTATCATTTAACGACACTACGCCCCTCCTCTCACATCTTTCAGTTGGCGATACTTTCTCAAGTAAGAAAGAGTGGGAACAGCCATGAATCATTAGAAGGCGTCGTCATTTCTCTTCACGTGCTTGCGACGTCGGCATCTGTTCCAGAACTATTGTCGTCGGTGTTGGTTTGCTGACGATTCCGATGACAACAATTCTATAGATGAACTGTTCACAATAACTCTGTTCCTGTCCTATCTTCCTATTCATAATGAATCCTGTTCCCATTGTACTATTTTCTGCTGTTGATAGTACCGTATACTTGTCTGACAAGGATCCTTGTCTTTTTTCCATTTCACTTCACCGATTCTCATATCTGGACTGATGCTTAGCATTTCCCTTTTCAGATTTTCTAGATCCCTGCTGCATTAAAAATAAGACACTGCACGCCCATATTGGTAGAACGTTACGCTTTCATTGGTTACTCAATCTTTTTCTCATGGTTCGTCTCTCCCATCACAGTCCCCTCCCGGAGTTCCGGATTGGGGACTAGTCTGGAATCGTTTGCCAATGGAGTGATCATCATGACACTTTTTCAAATACAGGCCTGTCCTATGGATACACATTATGTGTTTGTTTTTAATGCAGTAATTTCCATTATCTTATGCTGTTTTTTCCTTTTGGGATCAGCTTCCCATCCCAAGAGCAAGAGAGTGCCCCGTCTTCTCCTCCGCCTTCTTAGAAAAGCGCCGAAAGTCTTCTGAAGCTGTTGCTGATGATTTTTAATCAAAATTTGAACACTGACGAGGTTTGAATCCTGGACCTCGGACGTTCAGATTATTAAAGAAACTATCCCCCTTTTTTTTACGGTACAGAAAATGCTTTTACCGGCAGGGAGGAACGGGCGCAGTCAGTTTCAGGCTGGCTAGGGACAAGGCGAGAATGAGTCAATCCCAAAGCCTCAAGGCCCCCCCCCCCCTCCCATCCACCCCGCTGTCACTATGCTGGTCCCTCACATGGTACTGGACTCCTTACTTTTTATATACTTTATATTTTTTTTGAATCCCCTCAACTTGCTACAAAAAAAAAAAAAAGAAAGAAATACACTCCTGTAAATTGAAATAAGAACACCGTGAATTCATTGTCCCAGGAAGGGGAAACTTTATTGACACATTCCTGGGGTCCGATACATCACATGATCACACTGACAGAACCACAGGCACATAGACACAGGCAACAGACCATGCACAATGTCGGCACTTCAAATGGTTCAAATGCCTCTGACCACTATGCGACTCAACTGCTGAGGTCATCAGTCGCCTAGAACTTAGAACTAATTAAACCTAACTAACCTAAGGACATCACACACATCCATGCCCGAGGCAGGATTCGAACCTGCGACCGTAGCGGTCACGCGGTTCCAGACTGAAGCGCCTTTAACCGCACGGCCACACCGGCCGGCATGTCGGCACTAGTACAGTGTATATCCACCTTTCGCAGCAATGCAGGCTGCTATTCTCCCATGGAGACGATCGTAGAGATGCTCGATGTAGTCCTGTGGAACGGCTTGCCATGCCATTTCCACCTGGCGCCTCAGTTGGACCAGCGTTCGTGCTGGACGTGCAGACCGCGTGAGACGACGCTTCATCCAGTCCCAAACATGCTCAATGGGGGACAGATCCGGAGATCTTGCTGGCCAGGGTAGTTGACTTACACCTTCTAGAGCACGTTGGGTGGCACGGGATACATGCGGACGTGCATTGTCCTGTTGGAACAGCAAGTTCCCTTGCCGGTCTAGGAATGGTAGAACGATGGGTTCGATGACGGTTTGGATGTACCGTGCACTATTCAGTGTCCCCTCGACGATCACCAGTGGTGTACGACCAGTGTAGGAGATCGCTCCCCACACCATGATGCCGGGTGTTGGCCCTGTGTGCCTCGGTCGTATGCAGTCCTGATTGTGGCGCTCACCTGCACGGCGCCAAACACGCATACGACCATCATTGGCACCAAGGCAGAAGCGACTCTCATCGCTGAAGACGACACGTCTCCTTTCGTCCCTCCATTTACGCCTGTCGCGACACCACTGGAGGCGGGCTGCACGATGTTGGGGCGTGAGCGGAAGACGGCCTAACGGGGTGCGGGACCGTAGCCCAGCTTCATGGAGACGGTTGCGAATGGTCCTCGCCGATACCCCAGGAGCAACAGTGTCCCTAATTTGCTGGCAAGTGGCGGTGCGGTCCCCTACGGCACTGCGTAGGATCCTACGGTCTTGGCGTGCATCCGTGCGTCGCTGCGGTCCGGTCCCAGGTCGACGGGCACGTGCACCTTCCGCCGACCACTGGCGACAACATCGATGTACTGTGGAGACCTCACGCCCCACGTGTTGAGCAATTCGGCGGTACGTCCACCCGGCCTCCCGCATGCCCACTATACGCCCTCGCTCAAAGTCCGTCAACTGCACATACGGTTCACGTCCACGCTGTCGCGGCATGCTACCAGTGTTAAAGACTGCGATGGAGGTCCGTATGCCACGGCAAACTGGCTGACACTGACGGCGGCGGTGCACAAATGCTGCGCAGCTAGCGCCATTCGACGGCCAACACCGCGGTTCCTGGTGTGTCCGCTGTGCCGTGCGTGTGATCATTGCTTGTACAGCCCTCTCGCAGTGTCAGGAGCAAGTATGGTGGGTCTGACACACCGGTGTCAATGTGTTCTTTTTTCCATTTCCAGGAGTGTAGATTACTGACAAGATTTTTTGGATTGAACCTTGGCGGCTTTAATTTTGGCGGTATGGCATTCCACTGGCGCCAGTGACTACTTGGGTTGGCCGATCGCTGTGGCCTAGCGGTTCTAGGCGCTTCAGTCTGGAACCACTCAACCGCTACGGTCGCAGGTTCGCATCCTGCCTCGGGCATGGATGTGTGTGATGTCCTTAGGTTAGTTAGGTTTAAGTAGTTCTACGTTCTAGGGGACTGATGTCCTCAGATGTTAAGTCCCATAGCGCTCAGAGCCATTCGAACCATATGGGTTGCCGATGTCGATTGGATCGTATGTCGAGAGCTGAGGTCTTTAGTTGAGGTGTGTGTGTTTGTCTGTGTGTGTGTGCGTGTGTGTTTGTCTGTGTGTCGAGGGTCTGGTGGAGCCTGGAGGATGGAGCGTCAGTTGGCTGGAGCTCACGTGGCTGATAATTTGTTGCTTTTGGGGGACTCCATTATCTACATCTACATCTACATCTATATTCCGCGAGCCACCTTACGGTGTGTGGCGGAGGGTACTTATTGTACCACTATCTGATCCCCCCTTCCCTCTTCCATTCACGAATTGTGCGTGGGAAGAACGACTGCTTGTAAGTCTCCGTATTTGCTCTAATTTCTCGGATCTTTTCGTTGTGATCATTACGCGAGATATATGTGGGCGGTAGTAATATGTTGCCCATCTCTTCCCGGAATGTGCTCTCTCGTAATTTCGATAGTAAACCTCTCCGTATTGCGTAACGCCTTTCTTGAAGTGTCCGCCACTGGAATTTGTTCAGCATCTCCGTAACGCTCTCGCGCTGACTAAATGTCCCCATGACGAATCGCGCTGCTTTTCGCTGGATCATGTGTATCTCTTTTATTAATCCAACCTGGTAAGGGTCCCATACTGATGAGCAATACTCAAGAATCGGACGAACAAGCGTTTTGTAAGCTACTTCTTTCGTCGATGAGTCACATTTTCTTAGAATTCTTCCTATGAATCTCAACCTGGCGGCTGCTTTTCCCACTATTTGTTTTATGTGATCATTCCACTTCAGATCGCTCCGGATAGTAACTCCTAAGTATTTTACGGTCGTTACCGCTTCCAATGATTTACCACCTATGGCATAATCGTACTGGAATGGATTTCTGCCCCTATGTATGCGCATTATATTACATTTATCTACGTTTAGGGAAAGCTGCCAGCTGTCGCACCATTCATTAATCCTCTGCAGGTCTTCCTGGAGTACGTACGAGTCTTCTGATGTTGCTACTTTCTTGTAGACAACCGTGTCATCTGCAAATAGCCTCACGGAGCTACCGATGTTGTCAACTAAGTCATTTATGTATATTGTAAACAATAAAGGTCCTATCACGCTTCCTTGCGGTACTCCCGAAATTACCTCTACATCTGCAGATTTTGAACCGTTAAGAATGACATGTTGTGTTCTTTCTTCTAGGAAATCCTGAATCCAATCACAAACCTGGTCCGATATTCCGTGAGCTCGTATTTTTTTCACTAAACGTAAGTGCGGAACCGTATCAAATGCCTTCCTGAAGTCCAGGAATACGGCATCAATCTGCTCGCCAGTGTCTACGGCACTATGAATTTCTTGGACAAATAGGGCGGTGCGGTTCTCGAGAAGCCGCGAATGGTTAAATCGGTCGGGGGTATGCCTTGCCGGCTCGCTTAAGGATTGATAGAGGCTAGCTGCGGGAAGACTTATGGACGTTTCGTGCAGCCTGGTCCGCAAGTTCTCGGCTCACTCTGCAAGCTTCAGTTTTACGGCATGTCGACAACCGCCGGTACGGATTGGAGGGGCTAACACCCTGGCTGGAATCCTGCAAGTTTCGGGTCCTCCACACTTGAATGGAGATGAGGGTTGTTTTCTTATGTTTGAGTACTTGATGTTTTAAGGCCTGTCTGCCACAGTTTGCCGTCCGTTGAAGGATTTTCCCAACGTGCTATTGTTCTGTACGGCAATGCCGATTCCCCGCACGTCTCTTGAAGACCTTGATGACACTGTCGTGCTATACGATCTCTGGCACATTCAGTCTTGATCCAACTTCGTTGTTCCTGTTTCGAAAACATAGTGACACCGTTACGTTAGACCGCTCGCTCACAAGTGACTGTGTTTCCCTCGATTGTGCGCACGCAGTGTCGTGGGACGGGCGAATCCATTTGCTCGGAGCTAAGGTAGGTATGTCAACAACATGTGGTATTAGCGACAATAGTAGATTCCATTGCATAGTGTCTCCACAGCAGTGTTGCCACTATTTAAGTTCCAACCTACATAATTTTTAGGAGTGTTAAACCTGTAACTTCGTATAGGTAGTCGCTTGTGCGATTAGTTCAGATTTCCTACTCCTTAGGCATTCTTGTGTGTAGCCTTATTTGCGTAGATTATCGTTCCCTTTTAATATGTGTTGACATGGTAGCTTTGGCGGCGAGCGACGCGTTCCTGCCCCCTGAGCCCGGAGTAGAGATGTCTTTGCTTTTTGACAAGGCGACAGTTCCGTCGTCGCACGGCGCCTGGGTTGGCTGGCACTCTAGTGCCTCTAACATCCACGCCGCAATGCCTCAAGTAAAGTTGAGCGTTTTATGCGTGCCACGGCGGAGTGCCGCTGATGAAGCGGTAACCGGTAATCTGCCCTATTGGATGAAGTTAATAAGCTCAAGAGGTTTAAGGCGTGTTTGGCTAGCCTCAAGTTCCTTCTCACTATACATCTTTAACTACTCGTTTATACCTTGCGCCCTTAGCACTACTTCTCAGAGTGTTAAGTAAATTGTCGTACCTTACCTTGATCCACAGTCATTAGCTAAGTCCACTCACTATGAAACTTGGCTGCTCGTTCCTTGTTGGCTGTGATGGCGATCTGCTTTAGCTCTCAGCTTACATTGAATTTCGGAGATTGTATTTTTATTAAGGGTCATTGTCAGCGTTTGCGCTGGTCTGTATCAGTTGGGAGTCACATATAAATTGCATGTCCTCCCCATGTATCTTGAATTTTGAGCAATTGTATATTTATATAAAGGTCATTGTCAATGTTTCTGCTCGTCTGTAACAGTTGGGAGTTACATTTAAATTGCACTTACTCCCAACTTACTTGGTATTTTGGACAACTGTACTTTTATTTAACAATCATTTTAATATTTTGTTGGACTGTACTAGTTGGAATTTCAAAATGGTTCAAATGGCTCTGAGCACTATGGGACTTAACATCTGAGGTCATCAGTCCCCTAGAACTTAGAACTACTTAAACCTAACTAACCGAAGGACATCACACACATCCATGCCCGAGGCAGGATTCGAATCTGCGACCGCATCACGCGCGCGGTTCCGGACTGAGGGGCCTAGAACCGCTCGGTCATAACGGCCGGCAGTTGGAATTTATATTTAAATTTTATGCCTTCTCTGTTTTGAGGGATTGTGTATTTTTGTGCTTAAGCGATTTTTTTTTATTGAGGCTTATACACTGCTAAGCGGCCTCCCAAAAACCAAAATCAGTGGCGGGACTTGTCATCCCTTCTGCATTTGGATGGCTGTGTTATCCAATTGTGTAACGATGGCTTAAGTTTCGAAATCGTTAGCACATTTAATGGCTGCCATTGTAATTCCTTTTGTTCATAAAATCGTTTGTTGAACCGGCTTGCAGCCACGCCCAGCTGGTGTGGCTTTTCTTTCTTTTTCTTTCTTTTTTTTTTTCGAACTGTATACTTCCGGTTTCAAGCCTGGTCTTAATGGCATAATTTTTAAAATTTGGTTTTAATGAATTGAGCCTGTTCAAGTTTCGAAGACTGTGAGAGTTGTGATTCCACGTAATAAGGTTTTTTTTATATTGGAATGATAATAGTGATGTTAAGTAATAAAATGTATTCCATGAAAGAACAAATGAGATATGTGGGTCCACCTTACATTTGTTTCCCTTGAAACTATGCCAAGCCTAGTTGTGAGGTATCGGAAACACTTTTAAAGTGAGTTACAGTATTTATTTCTATGTACATGACCATTTTGTACATGACCGTTTTGTATATTCGAACAGCTTCTCACATTTCGAAAAAGCTTTCATTTCTGAAGCAATTTTTGTAGCTTCAGAAAAGTCTGAAATACACACAAAGTGAATGCTATCATTTCAAAATGAAATAAGGAATTGTTTTAAACTCGTATTACAGGCTAAATGCGGAAATCTGAACAGGTGTCAACGGTGTTCCCTTTACTGAAGGCCTCTACTAAGGTAAGGGTCTTGTCTGATAATGCGATAGAAGAATCAGGACGTGGTATTGAAGACCTTAGGAATCCTTTATTAGAGGCAGAACTTTAAAGATTTGAAATTAAATTGGGCACGTGGAAAAGACGGAGTTACTTTTTAATTTCTAAACTCATTGGGGGAAGTACGATGTAGCGGTCTCTGTGTTTTTTACAAGAACGCTGCGATGTTTCTTTGAAAGTGCATCCATGTGCGAAATAAAAGGCTCTGCAACGACTGCAGGCGTTATGAAATTCATGAAAAGTGTTCGCAGATTCGAATACGAACAACAATCAGCGGTTCAAGGGAACGACGAGAGTGAAACTTTCAAACATTTGTTGAAGCGTTAACCTCACGAATATTCAGGTTGATTTGTAGGATGGAATAGAATCTATCGACTTAGAGATAACGTCCCACGATGTAAATCGGTGCAAGGTGTATGAAATTCTGAGAAAAATAGGAATAAGCTATAAACAAAAACCCGTAATATACAATACGTACAAGAACCAAGAGAGCGCAATAAGAGTGGAAGACCAAAAATGAATTGCTCGGATTAAAACAGGTATAGGACAGGTGTGAAACCTTACTCATGTTAATGATAAGATTCGTTGTAGATATTTGAATGAAAGTGCGAAAGTTTTAAAGGACGTACTGAGTGTAACGAAACTCTAATGAATAAAGAATAGCGATTGAGAGTAAACCGAAGAAAGGCGAAATTGATGAGGAGTATCAGAAACGAGAACAGGGAGCAACTTAACATACAGCATTGTACAGTAGTGAGTCATGCACAGTGGCGAAGCTATTGGCATTATTGATATCGATAACGGGCAAAATTCGTAGAGATCCTCGATTCCCGGAATGTATGAAGTATCCATGAGGTTTGTGTGGAACCATCGGAGCGAGAATCCTATTTGCATATATTACAAATCTGGGCGAAATCCGTGTTGTTGACTAAACGCAGAGAAACGTAAGTATTTACCCATGCAAGCTCGCCTATGCGTAAATGTTGTAAATAAAAGCGCGTGCATCTTACCCATGCAGCTGTATGTTTTTGTGTTTGCGGTCTTACTGTGAGGTGACAAAAGCCATGAGATACCTCCTGACGTCATGACGGACCTCCTTTTACCCGGCGTAATGCATCAACTCTACGTGCCATGCATTCAACAACTCGCTCGAAGTCCCCTGCGGAAATATTGGGACATATTTGCAAAAGTGTTGCCTGTGCAGGATTTTGTGCACGAACAGAACTCTCGATTATTCCTCATAAATGTTCTGTGGAATTCATGTCGGCGGATTTCGGTGACCAAATCATTCACTCGAATGTCCAGAATGTTCTTCAAAAAATCGCGAACAATTGTAAGCTCGTTGACATAGAGAATTGTCATCGACAAAAATTCCATCGTTTGGGAACACGAATTTCACTGATGGCTGCAAGTGGTCTCTAAGTAGTCGAACATGATCATTTTCTGTCAATAATCGGTTCAGTTGGACCAGACGACCCAGTCCATTTCATGAGAACACAGTCCACACCATTATTGAACAACCATCGGTTTACACAGAGCCTTGTCGACGACTTGGGTCCATGGCTTCGTGGGGTCTGCGTCACACTCGAATCCTACCATCAGCTCTTATCGACTGAAATCAAGGCTCATCTGACTAGGCCATGGTTTTCCAGACGTCTATGGTCCAGCCAATATGGTCACAAGCCCAAGAGAAGGACTGCAGGCGATGTGCCATAAGCCCATTAACACCAAATTTCGCCGCACTGTCCGAACGTATACGTTCGTCGTATGTCCCACATTGATGTCTACTGTTATTTCACGTGGTGTTGCTTGTCTGTTAGCACTGACATACAAATGCCAACACCGCTGCTCCCAGTCGGCCACTGCATTGTCCGCCTGAAATTTGTTATTCTTGGCACACTCTTGTCACTGTGGGTCTCGGAAAATTGAACCGGCTAACGATTTCGAACATGAAAAGTCCCACGCCTCTGGCTCCAACTACGTTCAAAGGCTGTTAATTCCCGTCTTGTGGCCAAAATCACGTCGCAAACCTTTCCACGTAACTCACGGTGGCGCCAGCGCCCTGATCTTCTATACCTTGTGTACGCGATATACGTGTATATCGCTATCCCTCAACTTCTGTCACCTTAGTGTGAAAGCATACTTGGGTATCATTTCCTACAGCAGCGTACACAACATTGCGACAGAGAGGGTAAACACAGTACGCTAGGTCATGCAGGAGCGTTTATCCCTGTCAGGCCCTACGTTGGGACAGGACACGGAATTGTTTACATAAACCCGTGTATAAAAATGGCCGGGGCGACCACGTCTCGAGCACCTGCGGCAGCGAGCATAGCAACCATTGTTGCTGTGTTTCTTGACGCGGCAGCAGAGAGGCTCGTCGTCCACTACACAAGAAACAGGCGTGGCATTATGCCACTTTTTAAGACGAAGTACTATGTACAGACTGGACCATTTCACTTCGGACAACATGAAATCTTGCGCTTGTTGCGGGGCTCCAGTTTTTTGCCATCTGAAGTAGACGTTAAGTTAATATCTTTTGTAAGCTCGCAGCTGAGATAAACAACTGCTTCCGGTTCCTTATGGGTCAGAGTTACCGTGATTTACTGAAATCACGCGATTCTAAGACTCATAACTTAGGAACTATTGAAAGAAAAATTCTCAAATAAAATACAAAACTAAGGTATTGTACTGTCTTGTATGGATCTGGGGGCCTAGAAACGACGGACAGGTTTCGTCCCCGCCGTAGCACTCAATGGTTCACAACCCCCCAATAGACTACAGCAGTCCACTCGCCCCACCGCCGCCCCACACCGAACCCAGGGATATTGTGCGGTTCGGCCCCCAGTGGACCCCTTCTCCACCCGCCCCCCTACCCAACCTCCATCCCCCACCCACCCAGCTGGGTCGTCTCACACCACACGAGTGTAGCCCCAAGAGCAATTATGGTGTACGCGTACGTGGAGAAAGTGTTTGCGCAGCAATCGCCGACGTAGTTTAACTGATGCGTAATAAGGGGAACCAGCCTCCATTTGCCGAGGCATATGGAAAACCACCTTAAAAACCATCCACAAACTGGTCTGCACACCGCACCTCGACGCCGGGCGCATTCGTGCTAGGGCCGGCTCGCCTTCCCAACCGGAAAGCAGTGCGTTAGAGCACACGGCTAACCGGGCGGGCTGAATTAAGGTAACTTGTATAGTTTTGAAGTCTTACGTAGTCACTTTGCATTTCTAGAATTTAAATATAATTTTCATCATGTGTGATTTTTTTCTAAAAAACACCATTGTAAACGGAATAAAAATAATGCCACATTCTTCAGCAATTGATCTAAAAAAATCATCTTCGGTGGAGAGTGTAAGAAAGTAGTAAACAGAAAGAGTGGGAACAACCATGAATCATTAGAAGGCGTCGTCATTTCTCTTCACGTACTGAATTACTTGATAAACTTCATTTTCTCATCTTATGCTTGCGACGTCGGCATCTGTTCCAGAACTATTGTCGTCGGTGTTGGTTTGCTGTCGATTCCGATGAGAACAATTCTATCGATGAACTGTTCACAATAACTCTGTTTCTGTCCTATCTTCCTATTTGTAACGAATCCTGTTCCCGTTGTACTATTTTCTGTTGTTAATATTACCTTATATTTGTCTGACAAGGAATCCTTGTTTTTTTTTTTTCCATTTCACTTTACTGATTCTCATATCTGGACTGACGCTTAACATTTCCATTTTCAGATTTTCTGGCTTCCCTGCTGCATTAAAACTTATGCCACTGCACGCCCCTATTGGTTGAACGTTACGCTTTCATTGGTTACACAATCTTTTTCTCATGGTTCGTCTCTCCCAGCACAGTCCCCTCCCGGAGTTCCGGATGGGGGACTAGTCCGGAATCCTTTGCCGATGTAGTGATCATCATGACACTTCTTCAAATATAGGCTACATGTCCTATGGATACACATTATGTGTCTGTTTTTAATGCTGTAATTTGCGTTGCCTTCTGCATTCTCTTGCCGTTGATCACTGCTAGTTTTTCCTTTTGGGGTCAGATTCCCATCCCAAGGGCAAGAGAGTGCCCTGTCTTCTCCTCCGCCCTCTTTGAAAGCACCGAAAGACTCCGGACGCTATTGCTGATGATTTCTAATCAAAATTTAAGCACTGACATCGTTTGAATCCTGGACCTCGGACGTTCTGATTATTAGTCAAAGAAACTATCCCCCCTTTTTTTTTACGGTACAGAAAATGCTTGTACTGGCAGGAAGGAACGGACGCATTCAGTTTCAGGTAGGGTGGAGGCAAGGTGAGCAGGGGCCGAATCCCAAGACCTCATTCCCCCTCCCCACAACCACCCTGGACTTCTTAATTTTTATATTTTTTTATGTTTTAGAATCCCCACAACATGCTACAAAAAAGAAAATAAAAGATGAAATAGAATCGTTCGTCCTACATGCCTTCTGCCACTTAAACAAGAAACTTTCCAATTTATGTCTGCAACAATTTTGTATATTTTCTTTTTATTAATTAAAAAGAAAAACGAGATAAAAATAGCCACAAAACCGAAATAAACTACGTAGAAATACCGCTGAACGGGACGATGACGAGAATACCACAAGGACTGGTTAACTCAAACGATACCTTGACGACGAGATACAAGGTTCAACATATTGGCGAATAAGTCGCAAAACTGAGAAAGGTGCAAACTCTTACAGTATTCATTGGCCATACATTGTTGGAAGGTGAATGGGTCCCCATCGTCAACTTCACCTACAGTCTAATGAACATAGTGGTCCAACAGTCATACAGTGGTATTGGACTTTGCCCACGGAAATTATGAGAAATCTCGACGCAATAGGATATCAGACAAATAGGCAGTATCAACGGATCGAGGTAGAAACGCTAATTGTTTTTTACGCTCCAGTTCGCTTCGTGACCATAACAGGTAAAATATACGTTGTAACTTATCTATGGCGGGACACCGACTACACTGATCTGTGACGCTAAGTCCAATACGAAATAGGCACTCATTGGTGGATAATAGATTGTGTATTTTCACGTGATACCACGAGAACGCCACCCCTTTGCTATAACAGGAAGGCTCAGATGAAACCACACACTCTTCCAAGAAGTTTGCGTTGATGCCCGTTCAACCGCCCCCCTACAGTCAATCCCTCCCTCGCGCATTAACAAAAATGTGATAGTGAGGGGCTGCCTCTGCAGAATATCAACCTCCAAATAAGTGAGAACAGTAGAAAGTTCACGGACATGTTTTAACTGGAAATTCACTCGACCACATCGAGAGGCGGATGAAGACGGCCCGGCCGCAGACAGTATAATAACCGAGACGTGAATGTGTGGATTACGTGAGAGGTAGTCGGCACGGTGCATCGAACAAATAACATAGACACTAGACCACGGCTCGTAGCCCAAATTTACTAGACATTATTTTCTGTTTCTGGTGCGTAATACAACTTCTGCAGGTTGTCTACCCTACAATCTTAAGCTACGTTTACAATGAGGGATTTGTCGCGGAGATTTGTACCCGGCACAAGTCGCGGAGAAAAGTATCTCGGCACATGTATATCGCGACTTAGTTCAGGGAATTGTGCCCGGCACAAATAGCCAGGTAGAGCGTTCTCACTGGCGACATGTAGCGAGTCAGTTTCACGGAACATTGCGTCAGATGCAGAACTTTTATTCCTGTGCGCTAGCGCTGTGAATGTAGTTGTAAAACGGGAAAATAAAAGTCGGAGAAAGAAAAGTAGATGACGGGTGCGTAATTTTCTCAGTAAATGGTGTAGTCATGGATCTTACAGTTCAGTGACGAGTGACCTAAAAGTTCAAGACGTACAGGGTTCCAAAAATTTTGTTCGTATGTCTACGACGGACTTTGAAGTATTACTGCCCAATACTACACATTGAAGGACACAACTTTTTGAGATGCTGTAACTCCTGCTAATCAACTTGCAGTTACATTACGCTTTTTAGCTACTGGAGATTGGTATAGCTCGTTGATGTACATGCATAGGATTTCCAAATCCAAAATCATTCAGATAATACCAGAAGTGTGTAAGCTATAATAAAGGCAATTCTAGGAGAAATTAAGGTAGGAACTGTTATCTTTTATTTAAACGAAAATTAAAAATTTAAAATGAAGAACCTATTACTACTTGACAACTTCAGTTATCTTCTGAAAAAATATATACATTTTCGGACTGTCCCTCAAAGTTCAATTCAGTTACTTCACTTGTACACTCAAATTCTTCTAGCCCTTTCTTTTTCGCTTCGAAGATCAAATCTTGTATTTTCTTTTGTAAAATTGTTAAACGTTTATTGTTCCGTATTTCTCTTAGTTGACATTCAACGTATTTTGAAAACGACGTGAATTTGTCATTGTTTTCACCTAGAATGTGCTGGCTAGTGCGCCCGAGCACCTCTTATGCAGCAGCTTCGTCTGTTGTGTTTAGATAACCGCTGATAATGTTAGCTTTCTTCCGCGGTTGACTTGAAGGCTCTGATCGTGTTCTGAGGTACTTGAGGTACTCTGTTCTTTTCTGCAGGTACTCTGTTCCTCTCCCAGCGTTGAGTCCTCTTCACTTCTCTCTTCTGATGTAGACTAAAGAAAAAAAAACAGGAAAAACAATCTTCAGATTTTTTGTTTATTTTTTTAGGTACCGAATTCTGAAGCACAGTGGAAGGAAGTTGCACGAGAATTTGAGAGTCACTGGAAGTTTCCTCACTGCATAGAAGCTTTAGATGGTAAACATGTACAAATACACTCCTGGAAATTGAAATAAGAACACCGTGAATTCATTGTCCCAGGAAGGGGAAACTTTATTGACACATTCCTGGGGTCAGATACATCACATGATCACACTGACAGAACCACAGGCACATAGACACAGGCAACAGAGCATGCACAATGTCGGCACTAGTACAGTGTATATCCACCTTTCGCAGCAGTGCAGGCTGCTATTCTCCCATGGAGACGATCATAGAGATGCTGGATGTAGTCCTGTGGAACGGCTTGCCATGCCATTTCCACCTGGCGCCTCAGTTGGACCAGCGTTCGTGCTGGACGTGCAGACCGCGTGAGACGACGCTTCATCCAGTCCCAAACATGCTCAATGGGGGACAGATCCGGAGATCTTGCTGGCCAGGGTAGTTGACTTACACCTTCTAGAGCACGTTGGGTGGCACGGGATACATGCGGACGTGCATTGTCCTGTTGGAACAGCAAGTTCCCTTGCCGGTCTAGGAATGGTAGAACGATGGGTTCGATGACGGTTGGGATGTACCGTGCACTATTCAGTGTCCCCTCGACGATCACCAGTGGTGTACGGCCAGTGTAGGAGATCGCTCCCCACACCATGATGCCGGGTGTTGGCCCTGTGTGCCTCGGTCGTATGCAGTCCTGATTGTGGCGCTCACCTGCACGGCGCCAAACACGCATACGACCATAATTGGCACCAAGGCAGAAGCGACTCTCATCGCTGAAGACGACACGTCTCCATTCGTCCCTCCATTCACGCCTGTCGCGACACCATTGGAGGCGGGCTGCACGATGTTGGGGCGTGAGCGGAAGACGGCCTAACGGTGTGCGGGACCGTAGCCCAGCTTCATGGAGACGGTTGCGAATGGTCCTCGCCGATACCCCAGGAGCAACAGTGTCCTTAATTTGCTGGGAAGTGGCGGTGCGGTCCCCTACGGCACTGCGTAGGATCCTACGGTCTTGGCGTGCATCCGTGCGTCGCTGCGGTCCGGTCCCAGGTCGACGGGCACGTGCACCTTCCGCCGACCACTGGCGACAACATCGATGTACTGTGGAGACCTCACGCCCCACGTGTTGAGCAATTCGGCGGTACGTCCACCCGGCCTCCCGCATGCCCACTATATGCCCTCGCTCAAAGTCCGTCAACTGCACATACGGTTCACGTCCACGCTGTCGCGGCATGCTACCAGTGTTAAAGACTGCGATGGAGCTCCGTATGCCACGGCAAACTGGCTGACACTGACGGCGGCGGTGCACAAATGCTGCGCAGCTAGCGCCATTCGACGGCCAACACCGCGGTTCCTGGTGTGTCCGCTGTGCCGTGCGTGTGATCATTGCTTGTACAGCCCTCTCGCAGTGTCCGGAGCAAGTATGGTGGGTCTGACACACCGGTGTCAATGTGTTCTTTTTTCCATTTCCAGGAGTGTAGTTAATCCCGCACATGCTGGAAGCACTTACTGTAACTAGAAAGACACTTTCAGTATTGTTTTAATGGCATTAGTGGATGCCGACTACCAGTTTATTTATGCATATTTGGGAGTACAAGGACGTGTATTTAATCGTATAAGCTTCAGCAAAGCCCTTCAAGCAGGTGCGCTGCATGTACCAGGATCGAAATCTCTATCTTGAAGAACAGTGTCTACAGCCTACGTAATTATTGCTGACGATGCATTTGCATTGCAACAACACGTCGTGAAGGCCTTCCCATGGAGTCATAACAAAGGCAGCCAAGAAAGGATATATAATTACAGGCTCAGTAGAGCCTGTCAAGTTGTAGAAAATGCCTTTGGCATATTATCATCAGTCTTTCATGTTCTACGAAAACCGATTCGCCTCGATCTCCAGAAAACAAGTATTGTAACTCTGTGCTGCATTTATCTCCACAATGTCTTAAGAAGAAATCGAGAAGCTCGCATAATTTCTTCGCCGCCAGGCAGTTTCGATTATGAAAATATAGAACGAGGGACCATAGAACCTGGGAGATGGAGAGACCACCCACCACTCACATCGCTACCAAGAACGGGTAGAAATATTGCCAAAGACGTGAAGCAAGTGAGGAATGAGTTTGTTGCGTATTTTGTCACCGAGGAAGGACAAGTGGAGTGGCAATATTTGTTTGCTTAGTTCATATAAAATGCTTTCTTTTTCCTTGGATAAGTGTAAACAACACAATTACATTCCTGATTGTTATGTCAATGATTATTTTTGATAAAAATAATCTAAAATAAATATGCTATAATCACCTCAAACGTGGTTTGTTTATATCCTTTAGGAAGGGTAACGATTCGAAGGCATAGCATTTTGAAGAGTAAATCTCTTCTCTTCCATTTATTGAATTCCCTGAGGAACTTTGACCTTCAGGCTATGTAATTTACCGTCCATCTCCTTATCAGAAACTTCGAATAAACACGCTAGCTCAGGAATTGCATCTCGTTTGGCGCTTCTCTTTCTGTAAGCGGGGGATGTGGGATCCCACAACGAATGCCTTTCGCGAAATTCTTCAGTAAGTTTCAGAGTACTGCTTTTCGTCCACTCCATCTTTGCAGATTGATATTTAATGACTGATACAGAATACTACAACAACCTAACCTCCTTGTACACACAACTGATTACTAGCACCCAAGATGCAACGCAACGAGTCTGCCTGTGAACCGGGCATGCGCAGTAGAAAATGTATCTGGAATTTGTCCCGTGTTTTCGATCAGCGAGCGGATACAGGCACATGTGCCAGAGCAGAGTATTTCACGGAATTCTGGCGATGATGTTGCAGGCACATGTCGCAGGAACTTCCAACTTGTGCCACCTCTCATCGGCTACGTGTGCCGGGCACAAATCTCCGCGACAAATCTCTCAGTGTAAACGTAGCCTTAGCAAGAACAGTACCGGTACATGTATTCCACTGTCGCAATTATAAGAACGATTTTCGCTTCGAATCGGTAGTTTTCGCGCCCTCACGTTGATATATTTACCCTACTCCATCATCTCTGGAATTTTGTACCATCGTCACGGAATCACCCTTGTAGTTGGTTAAATGTTTTATAATGTGCAACCGGACACGCAAAAAGAATTTATTCTAGTAGGTAGAGAAGATGAACGGCCATTTCATGTTCATTTTTCAAACTAATGCAGAGCTTCGTGGCGAGGTAGCCGCGAAGCTGCAAAGTAATCCACGATTCGAGTGAGAATCAGGGCGTTCATCTGCGCACGATAACGAGCTACGGCATATTTCACTGGAAACACTTTATTCAGGCATCAATCATGAGTGTTGCGTCGGTAACTAATATCTGTTGATTTTACTGTAGGTACATGAGTGAAACACGGTTACAATGAATAATCACACTATTCACTAATTATTTGTTTTTGGAGCTAGGTTTACGATTATTGGTCCAGTTTTCGCTCTTTTGACAAGAATTTTGCGGTGCATATTGGCACAAACATAAACAGCAAGCAATTTACAGTCACCAAATAAATTAATTACGAATACTAAATTTAAGAAAAAGGTTGTTACAGTCATAGACTACTGTAAAGAACAACTGGCAAATCCAGTAACAGTAGATTTCAACTTAAAACAAATAAATGTTCCAATATATTGGCAATATGAACAAGGTGAGAGTAACTCGAAGAATAGCTTCGTTGAACGCTTCGTGATCCCTAGTATTACACGCAGGGGCAAAGTCTGTCCATTGTGTCAAGAGTGCAGTATTTCTAGATCTTCTACTACATAAACTACGCTCTGGTCACAATGCCCAGAAATACTAGAGGTAACTAGACATTTATTGTACCGTAGTTACTGTTGCCCAAAAAAAAAAAAAGACGAACATCTAAACTGCACGTCACTATACGAATAGTTAAAAACGGGATAGTTTTAAAATAATTTCATTTATACAGCTTTAAAAGAAATAAGAATCCGTATAGGAAGTTTTGATAACTTCTCAAAAATTGAAGAATCTAGAACTGAGGACACGCAGTATTGTCCTTTATGTGAATTAAAAACTATTGTTCTTATTTATTTATTTTTTAGTTTTTCCTTGGGTGAATGTCAGCCCATTGGTTAGGTAACGTAGGCTGACAACTTAAAACTCTGTGAGAGGGAGAAGCATTTTGCCCATAGCGGCGTTTGGCAATTTCCTACTCTATGTGGGTAAAAGGCAATGTCGTGAAATTCGACCCACGAAGCGAGTGAAATAAACGATAAACATTTTTACGAAGTTATTTCATTATGAAAGTATTTTTAAAGCGAGATCTATGCAAATTTGTATTTGGCTTCCCTGTCAGAAAGACTAATAGGTGTTCCACTGTTTATTGAAATAGAGGATGAAAGTTTTTAAGAAGTTACTTCGTTACATTAAAAAAATTTTAAACCCAAATCAAAGAAAACTGGCGTTTCACTTTTCGGTTAGATATAAAGAAATATGTAATAGGGGACGAAAGTTTGTAACAATACGAGTCAAGATAGATGTTACGGAACTTGAATAGCGTATTCGCCTCTATTGGTTACGGTAGAGAGATCGATCTTTCGGTCCTGTCTGTATATTTATATATAATATTGCATGAGTAAAGGCTGGGCGAGTGTAAAGCTATCGTTAAAAACGCACGCCGCGCGATTTGTTACGATTTGGTCGGTCATAATAATAATAACATGCTTTTGGATACGATTAAAATATAACGGCGATACCTTTTTAGTGTTATTGGAAATAATATGTAGTAAATTAATGAATAAGGTAGCCGATCCTATAAGAAGTAGTAAAATTGGGTATATTTTGCTTTATATCAACGAAGCCGATGATACGGCGTCAATTTTTCGTTTACTCTTAGAAATAAACAAGTAAAGAAAAAATATAGGGGCGAGTTTTAAATAACTACGGTATACGATCAGAGTAACAAAAGGACATTTAGTTACACGAAATCGCGGATAGCGAAGTGTAGTCATTAAATTGAGTACACCTACAGGGCGGTCAATTCTAGGATAAATCTATACGCATCTCACGAGGGACGCGGTATTGAAACCGTTTTTTTTTTTTTTTAATTATATCGCGGAGAGCGGGCTCCAATTTATGAAAAGGAAAAAAACGTTCACTTTTACGCGAACTCTTAATAATAACGGACCGGAGAGAAACGTGTGTAATTGTCTTATGCCTAACAAACATTTGTGGAGGGCGGCGGCTAAACTTGAAGAGTCAATTACAAAATACTGTACCATTATCATTGACTGTTGGTGACGAGCAACCAAAACTGTTCATCAAAGGGTTTCGATGGAACTTGGGAATTAGGGTTCGAACACTCGCATATACTCCACGTCAGAGTGTGAATGAGTGGTGCATGCAAAATAAAACTGTGAACAAAGTTACGTTAAATAAAACAGAAGAAACAAGACAGTTTGGTCGTATCTGTTATTATTCCATAACTGTAACATTTCTTATCGTTGTACGAGGCCTTTATAGATGATCTTTATGACAAGGGATCTCGTTACGAGTTATGTTTTGGGGACCTGGTCAAGAGGGGGCAGTTCGTAGATCCTAACTACTGCAGCTATTCTGGAATCAGGTGCTACCGTGACCGTTGTGTGTTGTCAATGACTTAAGGTTGCCATATCTCATGGTCTAAGATCGACGCGCCTTTCCACTTGGTAAAACGGTGCCTCACGGCAACTACGACAACGCCGACGACGAAGGAAGATGCGGTAGAAGTTTCTACGGAAATATCCAAAAGAACGCAAAGCGCCTAATTAACGAAAATCTAGAATTCCAACTGCCAGAATCACTTTTTGGTCAGAAGTACATTCGGAAAGATCATTCTTCTGTGACCTTCATTAGCGCGAAAAGTTAGGTGTTGCAAATTGCTTCGAGAAGGCAAGTATGCCTCGGACGTTCTACAATCCGATCCTGTACGGTCCGCGCAGTTTCCCCCATGTAAGATTTGTCGCATATACACGGAATCCTGTAAACACCTGTTTTGTCCAACTCTAAGTCGTCTTGAACAAATCAAAAAGTACTGATAATTTATAAGGAATCTTCTCAATATTATGCCTCTTTTAGCTGAAACAAGGTGGACGCGTAGTTGTTTTGAAAGCCTCATCTTCTTCCTTGTTCTGGCGTTTGTACGCCGGAAGCGCTATCTGCACTTGTTGAGACGAATATCTCACCTTCTGCAAGCAAATAAGCCCGTTATTGCAGAACAAAGTATTTCCACTGGTCAATGAAACAAAAATTGTGGCCCTTACGTCAAACTTTCGGAGGTGAATGATCAATGAATCAGTGGAAACACGGATATCTGAATCCCTGTTGAATCGAAACTGTGTTTTCAGTTAAATTCTGCTTGGGACTCGATTATGGAAAAACTTAGTGCTCTCCGTAATCGGCCTCGTCCTGCGATCTTGCCACGCGAAGAGAATCGTTTTGATATCGTAGAGGCGGGCTTTCGCGATGGGGGTCACCCACAGCAATGCACAGACTTGCAGCAGAAGCGCATGCACATTGCCCACTAGGAACGTCCCTCATGTTTCGGCGGGATCTTCAGCAGGGGAGCTTAGGGTTGGGTTGGGTTGTTTGGGGGAGGAGACCAGACAGCGAGGTCATCAGTCTCATCGGATTAGGGAAGGACGGGGAAGGAAGTCGGCCATGCCCTTTCAAAGGTACCATACCTGCATTTGCCTGGAGCGATTTATGGAAATCACGGAAAACCTAAATCAGGATGGCCGGACGAGGGATTGAACCGTCGTCCTCCCGAATGCGAGTCCAGTGTGCTAGCTACTACGCCACTTCACTCGGTGGAGCTTAGGGTTTTGGTCGTCAGTATTCACCTGAAGATAGACGGACAACTATGAACCGCAATATCGTAGTAGAAGGTTAGAGATATCCGACAGTTCTCCCGAAATTTTATACGACGCCTAGTAAGTTGGTACCGGGCATATCACGTATAGGCATATTATATCCTTGCTTCCAGCGCTACCGACTCTTGCTAGAATTGAATTTAAGTTTAGTATGGACTATGAGATGTCTCTTTAAAAAATGACTCCGTCTATTCAGGTTGCAACAACTTCCTTTGGAAAAGTGTTACCATTTTCCCTTCGTTGATTATATAATCACTGAAACTATCACGGACGTAGATCGCCAGTCAGAGACTAATATCTAAATAGTTTGTACAGATGGCTTACAAATGTTACTCCACACTAATAACTTTGGGTTCACACTTCCGTGCTAGTTTATTGTTTAATCTACTTTCGTGCTACTTCGGCAGATGATAGCAGTCTGCTTAACTGTTATTGAACCTTCCTCTGTAGCTCCTACCCGTGAATTGGGAAGGAGTCAGTGTGTGGTTCCCACACGTATTCCTTTAACCCCTTCCCCTTCTCTGCCTCCCCCTTTCCCTTTTTGCCGGTTCATCGTATTCACTAGTTACTTTGTCCATACAACATAGCTCAGTTGCATGTGCCAGTACTCATTCGTGTACTATTTTTATTTGCACATTCTTATACTTGTAATTCGTGAATATACTATGTTAGGTTAGATGTACTACAATATTAGATTTAATTTATCTAATAATAAAGTTTATTTGTTCATAGCTTCTTTGTATAATTATTATGCTTGTTTTTTGTACGGAGATATTTTTCGGAAAAAATCTTTGTGTAGCTATAAACTCTCGCTGATATTGTGTGCACTATATATTAAATATTTGCAACATCAGTACACGCCAGGACTCTGGCTATGTCTCCCTTAGTTGTACAGGGTGAGTCACCTAACATTACCGCTGGATATATTTCGTAAACCACATCAAATACTGACGAATCGATTCCACAGACCGAACGTGAGGAGAGGGGCTAGTGTAATTGGTTAATACAAACCATGAAAAAATGCACGGAAGTATGTTTTTTAACACAAACCTACGTTTTTTTAAATGGAACCCCGCTAGCTTTGTTGGCACATCTGAACATATAAACAAATACGTAATCAGTGCCGTTTGTTGCATTGTAAAATGTTAATTTCATCCAGAGATATTGTAACCTAAAGTTGACGCTTGAGTACCACTCCTCCGCTGTTCGATCGTGTGTATCGGAGAGCACCGAATTACGTAGGGATCCAAAGGGAACGGTGATGGACCTTAGGTGCAGAAGAGACTGGAACAGCACATTACGCCCACATGCTAACACCTTTTTATTGGTCTTTTCCACTGACGCACATGTACATTACCATGAGGGGTGAGGTACACGTACACACGTGGTTTCAGTTTTCAATTACGGAGTGGAATAGAGTGTGTCCAGACATGTCAGGCCAATAGATGTTCAATGTGGTGGCCATCATTTGCTGCACACAATTGCAATCTCTGGCGTAATGAATGTCGTACACGCCGCAGTATATCTGGTTTAATGTCGCCGCAGGCTGCCACAATACGTTGTTTCATATCCTCTGGGGTTGTAGGCACATCACGGTACACATTCTCCTTTAACGTACCCCACAGAAAGAAGTCCAGAGGTGTAAGATCAGGAGAACGGGCTGGCCAATTTATGCGTCCTCCACGCCGACCGTGGTCCGTGTTTGTTACAACACGCAACTGAACGTCGGAGGTTTCAAGCGTCAACTTTAGGTTACAATATCTCCGGATGTAATTAACATTTTACAATGCAACAAACGGCACTGATTACGTATTTGTTTATATGTTCAGATTTGCTAACAAAACTAACGCGGTTCCATTTAAAAAAACGTAGGTTTTGGTAAAAAACATACTTCCGTGCATTTTTGTATGGTTTGTATTAAACAATTACACTAGCCCCTCTCCTCACGTTCGGTCTGTGGAATCGGTTCGTCAGTATTTGTTGTGGTTTACGAAATATATCCAGCGGTAACGTTAGGTGACTGACGCTGTATATTACTTGATGAAATAAAGGTAACCATTTTGTGACGAAACGTACATAAATTATGAGCTGAAGAACTCATATATTCTTTACCACAGCATATTTAGGGTTCGAGGGGTCCCCCTTCAATTTATACATTGATCTCTTCAAAACCAGAGAGGGGTAGGCCTGCGAGTAAGTGTACCTTTTTCTGTATTTCTTTGTAACTGTGTGAACTTGGCTGTATTATCTTACTGTGTCTCGGGTGCTCAAGCCGTTGCCTGCATGTCGGTGCTTACATGCTCCCACAGTCGCCGTACTTGCACGTTAGGCTGCGGCAACGCCCTCAGACGAAAACTATTTGATCGCCCATTATGTTATTCTGGAACATACTGTGTATTCCAATTTTCGATACTTAGCAATGACATTTCGCGTTTAATGTGCATCTGTGTTAATTTATTTCATTTTCCCAGTTCTCCTTGTCACATTCCTTATCCTCTTTCAAAAGTGGCGTCAACCAGCAATAAAAGACTTTATGTCTAAAGTAATGGTGAACGTTTATAGCGCAAATTTTTCAGTGAGAAAGTATATGTGATGAAAATGTTGATGATAGTGGAAATACCCACCACTCATCTACAACATGGCTTAAGTCTTACCGAAGTAGTGAACAGCAGTCATGAAAATATCCATTGTATTTGTCATATGTTGGTTAAGGAACTGGTGTTTAGTGGTTTCACAATTATTCAGCGACGATGAACTTTGTGCATAGAAAATTGTGAAATTTACAAAATTGCATGAATATATACAAAATTTGCTTGACAATTTGTTGCGGTAATTCAATAATACCATGGAAAATTTATCTCACGTTGGTATATTTAAGTAAATTGCCGGTAAACAAGGAATGAAGGAAAGAACGAACCACACCACTCTTAACAGTGACACACTTATACAACATACAGTAGACATACACAAAATTTTAATATACCTCTGTAAGAACAGAACGAATCTTGCCAGGAATAAAACATGTCCAATTTCCCCGTTCCGACGAAGGCTTTTGGGAGGCTTCTGTTCGTTGTCAGCTAAAAGCCACACTTGGTAAACGCCTCCTATCTGATCACAATTCGGAACTCATTTGCCCACTAGCAACTCGCCTGGTAACTGGCTGAAAGAAACCGCGACTCTTTACTGGGGAAGGATCTCAAACAGCCCGCTCTATTTCTTGTAGTGGTGAATAAAAAAAGGTACTGACATTTAGCACTTGGTCAACCGAAAAAGACTGTGTAGAGAAGCAGTTTCGGCTGTTTTAAGGAAATTTCCAGATAGGCCGTAAGAAAACCACTGCAATATAAGATGAAGGAAGCTTATGATTTCTTGATTTTGATATAAAAGAAATTTGTAAATAATATAGAGGAAACTATGCTGTGACGTGTATTTTTGAAAGGGAAAGCAGTAAAGAGGGTAGAAATTATATTGTTGACGTAAGTTGCATTTAAATCGTTATGTCTAAATTAAAATATTGGCGTCCATTCGTGTTTGATGTAACTAAATCTTACCCACTGTTTTTAAAAGACCGCCTCATCTGTATATATTGTATTAATAGTACGACCGGTTTCTCAGCATTTATGCTGTATCAATGAGTGCTATACAATCAGGCTACGTTCTCATCTGGAGAGGGGAATAACCCAGCTTTTACTGACAGTTTTGGCCAAATTACGAGCATTACAGCTTATAAAACAGCACTTCCGTGGCACCTGTATGTCGTTGTCTCAAGCTAACCAAGTGTTGTGGTTGTTGTGGTCCTCAGTCTTGAGACTGGTTTGATGCAGCTCTCCATCCTACTCTATTCTGTGCAAGCTTCTTCATCTCCCAGTACCTACTGCAACTTACATCCTTCTGAATCTGCTTAGTGTATTGATCTCTTGGTCTCCCTCTACGATTTTTACCCTCCACGCTGCCCTCCAATGCTAAATTTGTGATCCCTTGATGCCTTAAAACATGTCCTACCAACCGATCCCTTCTTCTAGACAAGTTGTGCCACAAACTTCTCTTCTCCCCAATCCTATTCAATACCTCCTCATTAGTTACGTGATCTACCCACCTTATCTTCAGCATTCTTCTGTAGCACCACATTTAGAAAGCTTCTATTCTCTTCTTGTCCAAACTGGTTATCGTCCATGTTTCACTTCCATACATGGCTACACTCCATACAAATACTTTCAGAAACGACTTCCTGACACTTAAATCTATACTCGATGTTAACAATTTCTCTTCTTCAGAAAAGATTTCCTTGCCATTGCCAGTCTACATTTTATATCCTCTCTACTTCGACCATCATCAGTTATTTTACTCCCTAAATAGCAAAACTCCTTTACTACTTTAAGTGTCTCATTTCCTAATCTAATCCCCTCAGCATCACCCGATTTAATTTGACTACATTCCATTATCCTCGTTTTGCTTTTGTTGATGTTCATCTTATATCCTCCTTTCAAGACACTGGCCATTCCGTTCAACTGCTCTTCCAAGTCCTTTGCTGTCTCTGACAGAATTACAATGTCATCGGCGAACCTCAAAGTTTTTACTTCTTCTCCATGAATTTTAATACCTACTCCGAATTTTTCTTTTGTTTCCTTTACTGCTTGCTCAATATACAGATTGAATAACATCGGGGAGAGGCTACAACCCTGTCTCACTCCTTTCCCAACCACTGCTTCCCTTTCATGCCCCTCGACTCTTATAACTGCCATCTGGTTTCTGTACAAATTGTAAATACCCTTTCGCTCCTTGTATTTTACCCCTGCCACTTTCAGAATTTGAAATAGAGTATTCCAGTTAACGTTGTCAAAAGCTTTCTCTAAGTCTACAAATGCTAGAAACGTAGGTTTGTCTTTTCTTAATCTTTCTTCTAAGATAAGTCGTCTTCCCCCATGAACCATGGACCTTGCCGTTGGTGGGGAGGCTTGCGTGCCTCAGCGATACAGATGGCCGTACCGTAGGTGCAACCACAACGGAGGGGTATCTGTTGAGAGGCCAGACAAACATGTGGTTCCTGAAGAGGGGCAGCAGCCTTTTCAGTAGTTGCAGGGGCAACAGTCTGGATGATTGACTGATCTGGCCTTGTAACATTAACCAAAACGGCCTTCTTGTGCTGGTACTGCGAACGGCTGGAAGCAAAGGGAAACTACAGCCGTAATTTTTCCCGAGGACATGCAGCTTTACTGTATGATTAAATGATGATGGCGTCCTCTTGGGTAAAATATTCCGGAGGTAAAATAGTCCCCCATTCGGATCTCCGGGCGGGGACTACTCAAGAGGACGTCTTTATCAGGAGAAAGAAAACTGGCTTTCTACGGATCGGAGCGTGGAATGTCAGATCCCTTAATCGGGCAGGTAGGTTAGAAAATTTAAAAAGGGAAATGGATAGGTTAAAGTTAGATATAGTGGGAATTAGTGAAGTTCGGTGGCAGGAGGAACAAGACTTTTGGTCAGGTGATTACAGGGTTATAAATACAAAATCAAATAGGGGTAATGCAGGAGTAGGTTTAATAATGAATAAAAAAATAGGAGTGCGGGTTAGCTACTACAAACAGCATAGTGAACGCATTATTGTGGCCAAGATAGACACAAAGCCCATGCCTACTACAGTAGTACAAGTTTATATGCCAACTAGCTCTGCAGATGATGAAGAAATTGATAAAATGTGTGACGAGATAAAAGAAATTATTCAGGTAGTGAAGGGAGACGAAAATTTAATAGTCATGGGTGACTGGAATTCGTCAGTAGGAAAAGGGAGAGAAGGAAACATAGTAGGTGAATATGGATTGGGGGGAAGAAATGAAAGAGGAAGCCGCCTTGTAGAATTTTGCACAGAGCATAACTTAATCATAGCTAACACTTGGTTCAAGAATCATAAAAGACGGTTGTATACCTGGAAGAATCCTGGAGATACTAATAGGTATCAGATAGATTATATAATGGTAAGACAGAGATTTAGGAACCAGGTTTTAAATTGTAAGACATTTCCAGGGGCAGATGTGGATTCTGACCACAATCTCTTGGTTATGAACTGCAGATTGAAACTGAAGAAACTGCAAAAAGGTGGGAATTTAAGGAGATGGGACCTGGACAAACTGAAAGAACCAGAGGTTGTAGAGAGTTTCAGGGAGAGCATAAGGGAACAATTGACAGGAATGGGGGAAAGAAATACAGTAGAAGAAGAATGGGTAGCTCTGAGGGATGAAGTAGTGAAGGCAGCAGAGGATCAAGTAGGTGAAAAGACGAGGGCTAATAGAAATCCTTGGGTAACAGAAGAAATATTGAATTTAATTGATGAAAGGAGAAAATATAAAAATGCAGTAAATGAAGCAGGCAAAAGGGAATACAAACGTCTCAAAAATGAGATCGACAGAAAGTGCAAAATGGCTAAGCAGGGATGGCTAGAGGACAAATGTAAGGATGTAGAGGCTTGTCTCACTAGGGGTAAGATAGATACTGCCTACAGGAAAATTAAAGAGACCTTTGGAGATAAGAGAACCACTTGTATGAACATCAAGAGCTCAGATGGCAACCCAGTTCTAAGCAAAGAAGGGAAGGCAGAAAGGTGGAAGGAGTATATAGAGGGTTTATACAAGGGCGATGTACTTGAGGACAGTATTATGGAAATGGAAGAGGATGTAGATGAAGATGAAATGGGAGATAAGATACTGCGTGAAGAGTTTGACAGAGCACTGAAAGACCTGAGTCGAAACAAGGCCCCGGGAGTAGAAAACATCCCATTAGAATTACTGATGGCCTTGGGAGAGTCAGTCATGACAAAACTCTATCATCTGGTGAACAAGATGTATGAGACAGGCGAAATACCCACAGACTTCAAGAAGAATATAATAATTCCAATACCAAAGAAAGCAGGTGTTGACAGATGTGAAAATTACCGAACTATCAGTTTAATAAGTCACAGCTGCAAAATACTAACGCGAATTCTTTACAGACGAATGGAAAAACTGGTAGAAGCGGACCTCGGGGAAGATCAGTTTGGATTCCGTAGAAATGTTGGAACACGTAAGGCAATACTAACCTTACGACTTATCTTAGAAGAAAGATTAAGAAAAGGCAAACCTACGTTTCTAGCATTTGTAGACTTAGAGAAAGCTTTTGACAACGTTAACTGGAATACTCTCTTTCAAATTCTGAAGGTGGCAGGGGTAAAATACAGGGAGCGAAAGGCTATTTACAATTTGTACAGAAACCAGATGGCAGTTATAAGAGTTGAGGGGCATGAAAGGGAAGCAGTGGTTGGGAAAGGAGTGAGACAGGGTTGTAGCCTCTCCCCGATGTTATTCAATCTGTATATTGAGCAAGCAGTAAAGGAAACAAAAGGAAAATTCGGAGTAGGTATTAAAATTCATGGAGAAGAAGTAAAAACTTTGAGGTTCGCCGATGACATTGTAATTCTGTCAGAGACAGCAAAGGACTTGGAAGAGCAGTTGAACGGAATGGCCAGTGTCTTGAAAGGAGGATATAAGATGAACATCAACAAAAGCAAAACGAGGATAATGGAATGTAGTCAAATTAAATCGGGTGATGCTGAGGGGATTAGATTAGGAACTGAGACACTTAAAGTAGTAAAGGAGTTTTGCTATTTAGGGAGTAAAATAACAGATGATGGTCGAAGTAGAGAGGATATAAAATGTAGACTGGCAATGGCAAGGAAATCTTTTCTGAAGAAGAGAAATTGTTAACATCGAGTATAGATTTAAGTGTCAGGAAGTCGTTTCTGAAAGTATTTGTATGGAGTGTAGCCATGTATGGAAGTGAAACATGGACGATAACCAGTTTGGACAAAAAGAGAATAGAAGCTTTCGAAATGTGGTGCTACAGAAGAATGCTGAAGATAAGGTGGGTAGATCACGTAACTAATGAGGAGGTATTGAATAGGATTGGGGAGAAGAGAAGTTTGTGGCACAACTTGACTAGAAGAAGGGATCGGTTGGTAGGACATGTTTTGAGGCATCAAGGGATCACAAATTTAGCATTGGAGGGCAGCGTGGAGGGTAAAAATCGTAGAGGGAGACCAAGAGATCAATACACTAAGCAGATTCAGAAGGATGTAGGTTGCAGTAGATACTGGGAGATGAAGAAGCTTGCACAGGATAGAGTAGCATGGAGAGCTGCATCAAACCAGTCTCAGGACTGAAGACCACAACAACAAGATAAGTCGTAAGGTTAGTATTGCCTCACGTGTTCCAACATTTCTACGGAATCCAAACTGATCTTCCCCGAGGTCCGCTTCTACCAGTTTTTCCATTCGTCTGTAAAGAATTCGCGTTAGTATTTTGCAGCTGTGACTTATTAAACTGATAGTTCGGTAATTTTCACATCTGTCAACACCTGCTTTATTTGGGATTGGAATTATTATATTCTTCTTGAAGTCTGTGGGTATTTCGCCTGTCTCATACATCTTGCTCACCAGATGGTAGAGTTTTGTCATGAATGGCTCTCCCAAGGCCATCAGTAGTTCTAATGGAATGTTGTCTACTCCCGGGGCCTTGTTTCGACTCAGGTCTTTCAGTGCCCTGTCAAACTCTTCACGCAGTATCTTATCTCCCATTTCATCTTCATCTACATCTTCTTCCATTTCCATGATATTGTCCTCAAGTACATCGCCCTTGTATAAACCCTCTATATACTCCTTCCACCTTTCTGGCTTCCCTTCTTTGCTTAGAACTGGGTTGCCATGTGAGCTCTTGATATTCATACAAGTGGTTCTCTTCTCTCCAAAGGTCTCTTTAATTTAATTTTCCTGTAGGCAAGTATCAATTCATAATCTGAATTATTGCTTTCACCTGCGAAAGCGCATTGTTGTAAATAACATCGTTGGCTTGTTAGCGTTCCGTGATTTTTAACACACTTGGGTATTCCGTGACTTAACTAACCTTTTTTTCTGCTTGTAGACTTGACTACAGAAGGACGTATTTTCAAATGAGGTGTACTTCTGTTGTTGAAAATGAAAAGACAGCGCCCATTGGTGCTAGATAAAAGAAAATATTAATTTTTGTCAGTATACGCTCTTCTAAAAAGCTGAATATATACTGTAATAGCTAAGCACTGAGAAGAACGTTTTTATGAAATAATAATTGTTATCTTAAAAGGTAAAATTTTTCTCATTTTTGTAGTGAATATTATGCTCCTCTTTCCTCTTCTAGTATTTACGATACAAAGTGCAAGGAAGCAGAAGACTTAGGATACTGAGTAGTATGTAGTACTGTGCGATCCCTGTTTAATATCACGGTCTTTTGGAATGAACAGTTTCTCTTTTGTGAATAACAAAAAATCGTGGAACTTGCATTACCGACAAAGTCTATCATAGTTGTTTATAGTCGTATCCGTCTGACTTACTCTTCAATAACAAGCAGCAACAATTTTTCAGAGCTACATTAGACGCTGCTTGGCTACTGGAGGAACGAATACACAGTCTAGTTTATATTAATAGTCGCTGATGTCAGTTGTCTTCTGTTGTGCTTGGTAACCGTCATATGTTTAAAATGGTTACTCCACAGCAGAAATCATTTTGTGTTATCGAGTTTTCGAAGTGCAATTCCGTGATTACAGTGCAAAGACGTTTCAGGCTGAGGTACTAATTTGATCCTCCGGATGGGTGGAACATTCGGAGATGATATCGACAGTTTCTAGATACAGTATGTGTATGTATAGGAGAGAGTCCTGGCCGCCCTCGTGTTGAAGAAAATGTTGCACAAATTCAAACCGCTTTCTAACGTAGTCCTTCAAATTCGTCTTGCCAATCGAGAATTAACAATTGCCTACGACAACAATTTAGCGTGTTTTGAGACGTCGGTTGATTATGAAGCCGTACAAGTTACAGCTGTTACAAGCTCTGCGCCCTGAAGACAAACGCAAACGTGTGGCATTTTGTAATGAGATTCTTGAAGCTATTGAAAATGATGAAGCGGTGAGATAAAAAAAACACACTGTTCGAATTTGGGCCCTACAGAGCCCTCATGCACCCATTGAACATGTATGAGATTCGCCCATAGTCAATGTGTTTTGTGCGATATCCCGATCATCTGTCTGCGGCCCATTCTTCTTTGATGGAAACATGGTTAGCGGGCAGCTCTATTTCGCTGTTACAAAACTGGCTGTTTCCGATGCTGCACGAGACAACTTCATTTTTTAACAAGACGGGGCACTCCCTCACATGAGTAACCATGTGAATATCTGAATGAAGCTCTACCGAACCGTTGGATTGGTCGTCAAGGAGCAGGCGACTTAGCATATGGTTCAAATGGCTCTGAGCACAATGGGACTTAACTTCTGAGGCCATCAGTCCCTTAGAACTTAGAACTATTTAAACCTAACTATCCTAAGGACATCAGACATATCCATGCCCGAGGCAGGATTCGAACCTGCGACCGTAGCGGTTTCGCGGTTCCAGACTGAAGCGTCTAGAACCGCTCGGCCACATTGGCCGGCCGCTTAGCATACCTCGGCTGGGCTCCACGTTCGCCGGATTTGACATCATCTGACATCGTCCTGTGGGGTTTCGTTAAAGACAACGTTTACATACCACCCCTCCAGCAGAACCTGGGAGAGTTGAAGAACCGGATCCGTACCGCCATAACATCCGTGACGACGGACGTGCTTGCCCGAGTATGGGAAGAATTTATCGATGTGATATTGCTCTAGCCGCTGATGGAGGACATATTGAACATTTGTAATATGAACTTGAGAGGTTCGTAAATATGTGTGTTAACTTTCATATTGGTATGTCTTAAAATTTAACAAATATAATACCTATATTATTTTTGAAACACCCTGTACTTACAGCTGAAGCGCTCTTATCTTCAAAATGCTATACCGAGGCTGTGGCTGCTCGGACTACAAGATCTGCTTGCCCAATATACTTGAAACAGTCTTACCAGACGTTCTTCAGGCGTAAATACATCAAACCGCCTTCAAGCGCCAATAAAGCTGCGACAAATAAATCACTCCTATGAGGCCATATTCAACAGTGTCATAAATTTACAAAATTGCAGCATGCTGCAGGTGAAAAATAAGTCCGCAACTTGTCTTGAAATTGAAATAAATATTTATAGCTTCGCCATAAGTTGCATTTAGAACTATCTATCGTTTTTCTTGATGGTGACTAGTTTCGGAAAAATGTGTCCATTTTCAAACTATCCGTGCTGTAAGTGTGACAAATACGGGCGATAAACCATGTACAGAAAGTGCTCCTGCAGTAAACAAAACGGCGTTCTAGGCGCTTCAGTCCGGAACCTCGCTGCTGCTACGGTCGCAGCTTCGAATCCTGCCTCAGGCGTGGATGTGTGTGATGTCCTTATGTTAGTTAGGTTTAAGTAGTTCTAAGTCTAGTGGACTGATGACCTCAGATGTTAAGTCGCATAGTGCTCAGAGCCATTTGAACCATTTTTGCTGACTTCACAACAGCAAATTACACCATATAGGACGCACATTTTATAACGCAAATGTGTCCGAAACTAGTCACCATCAAGAAATAGGTAGTAGATACTTCTCAATGCAGCTTGTGACGAAGCTACAGCCATTTATTTCTGCGTTATAAACGTTGTAAATTATCACATTAACGCAAACGTTTAATTGAATCTCACGATGCTTATGAAAGCCTACGCTTGCAGCTTATTTTAAATTACGAACACTCACATTTCTATTTCATATTCAGGTCTATTTCTATTTTCAGGTGCTATAATATCTATTCTACATGCGTCCTTTTATAGCATTTCTGTGTCAGTTTGGCAATGTAACTTATCAGTATCACATAACCAATGAGCTGCAATTTGCAATGTTTTACCAACTATTGAATTAACAGTTTAACCTTAGCTTGATATACTGTCAAATTCTAAATTGTATAAAATAATGCATGCATGTGTTGTACAATCTAGGCCATCTGAATGTAACGCCAAGTTGTCCGAAAATTCACTGTTCGTGATTTAAAGCAACTTTCGTTTGCGGCTATCAGCAGAATTTATAGTATATTCGTGCGATCTAATTCTATGGAAAACATTCCTATAATTTTATTGATTGGCGACTCCATGTTGTCTTGTGCACTACGACCAGATAACAGGTATACTTGAAAAAAGAGACAGCATTGGTCGTATATTTTTTACTATTGCAAAATCGATTTTCTGTCACTGAGTGACCATCTTCAGTGCTATATTGTATAACTTAAATTGGGATGCACTGTTGTCACTAAGCTTACGGCAATCCAGTCTATGTGATTGCCGTAAGCTTAGTGACAACAGTGCATCCCAATTTAAGTTATACAATATAGCACTGAAGATGGTCACTCGGTGACAGAAAATCGATTTTGCAATAGTAAAAAATATACGACCAATGCTGTCTCTTTTTTCAAGTATTCCTATAATTGGTTTGGATGGATATAAGTGTAATTTAAGATCTTCAAAATCTATTGATGTAAGACAAAGGGATGTGAATCATTTTCGAAACACCCACCACTTCAACCTCTTCAGTTTTCACACTGTTCTCGCTTTACTTCACCACAGCGCTGTTTTCCAGACATGTTGTTTCACCAAATGCCTTTGGTCCCCTACACCAGATGTCGATGTCAATAGATTTATTTCTCTGACCAGCATTTCATCAGGCAACCACAATTTTTTTTCTTGCTTCCTTGAGCTTTCTATCTATGTATCAGGATTCCTTCCACCTTATTTATCCTGAGTGTCTTTAGTATCACGGCTAGGTTTTACGTATGTTTCTAATTCGCTTAATCATGCGCCAGTTATTTGATAAGCAGACAGTCAAATCGATCGATCAATTCATCTGATTCCTCGTTACCTGCAGGCACATCGGTATCGATCATAATTGTTAGTTTCCGTGTTTCATCCTTCGTCTTTCCTGGATTTCGAAAATTTTAGCTCTCTTTATGTTAAATTTTTAGCTAATCATCTTGAAGACGGCGACGCTTGGTCCGCAACTCTGTCTGTGTACCTCCAGGATGGTAAGGCCCACAACCACTACAACATGGCTCTGGTGGCTGAAACCGGTTGTGATTTTCAAAATAAAATTGCGACTGGTGTTGTGATTTGTTTTCAAGTTTCTTTATGTTGTCTAAGATCTCCCGTGCAATAGAAATTGCAATCTTGTTATTCGTGACGAAAGGGATATTAAAGAATTTATGCACGGAAGAATACTTCAAGAGTGTACGTAGTAGCATTTTCAGAAATGTTGAGAGGCTAAGGATGAGTTTCAAAACATGAATGGAAATTCAAGTTAAATAGATACTAACACCAACAATAAGATTTGTAGACGACAGATATCTTGTGTCCGAAAGTATGAAGAACTGGAAGACATGTTCAATGTGATAGACAGCTTATTTAGCACAACACTGGTGAAGGAAACGAGGCAAGAACGAAGGTCGAGAAAGGTAACAGCGACTTGATGAACTTCGAAAATGCGTGCAGTACACTAGACAAAGTGAAAAAAAGAGTCTACCTAAAAACTCTTCTCATCTCACTGAACCCCCTCCCCGCCCCCTCCATTGTCCTTCTTGTATGTACTACTGTTCTATAAGTGAATGGTGCGTGGAAGTCTCTCCATCGAGTCGAATGTATCTGAATTCACTGTCTTAGTGAGATATGAGTGGAAATAAAGTAAACATTTTTTAATTCTTCTTTAAATATATGTTACTGGAATTTTATCGCTAAGCATCTCTTGCAATGTCAGAACTGCTAAATAGTAATCACAGTATTTTCGAGGACTTGGATTCTGGAGGACGAAACAGATCAGTTCGAGGTAAAAGTTATTCTTTTCTCTGTGGTTTTAGGGGTGCCAATAATGGTTTGATTTGTGCTAAGTGATACAGAGATGAATTTAGTAAAAGGAATGAAGAGGTACACTAAGGCAATTACAGTAATGTTTTCTTGTTTACAGTATAGGTACATGCAGCACAGTCCTGCAGTAATTTTAAGCGATAGGTTATGTACGGTAAAGAAAGTCCTCGAGTAAAAAGCTGCATCATTCTTTTATCATGCTTGAAGAAAGGTGAAATGCTAGTCATGGTGAGGGCATCCACATAGAGCGATATCATAAGAGCCCACTCTCCCGACGGACGTTTTCTCGTCTTCTCGTGGCGCTTTAGGAAGTGGGATATTTCAAACCAGGGCAACATGATCGTCCTAGAATTCGCACAGGCGAAGCCGCCAATGTTATACTGTTCTCGCTTCTCTTGCAATGAATCCCAAGTGTGAGCACACAACTTGAAAAGGATATTGGCATTCCGAAACCAGTGTACATCGCATTCTAACACGTTAGAGGTTCTATCCTTATCATGTACGACCGTCTGATGGCGGTTGGCTTGCTGCTCGCTTGTGTGAGGATGCGGAAATTACGTCGGCAGTCATCTCATTTTGTAAGAAGAGCTCCCAATGCCACACCGATGAAATCACAAGGACTTGTTGCAGTCTGCTCTTCGCAGTAAAGCAGAGTTGTGCCGTGTCTCAAAGTGTGCATCATAACTTGGCCGGAGCGTTGAGGCTTGGTGAAATGTTGCTCTGTGCTGTCGGAAACACAAGACAGCCGCGGCACGGAAATTTCCATCTGCCTTCGCTGTCAAACCAAAGGCGAACTACTTAAACCTAACTAACCTAAGGACATCACACACATCCATGCCCGAGGCAGGATTCGAACCTGCGACCGCAGCAGCAGCGTGGTTCCAGACTGAAGCGCTTAGAACCGCGATGCCACAGCGGCCGGCACTCAAGTTTTTAAAACAAATTTAACTGTGTGTTCATCTTTAACACTGCAGTTGTCTCACTTGGACTATCTTTTAGTAAGTAAATTTGTTATTTTAATAAACACTGACCAAGGTAGTTTCCCCTAATTTTTAAATTTTTGTGTCGGTAAAATAAAAGTCATAAAGTTCGCTTGAGTGTTAACCTCATTTATGTTACTACTGTTCCGTAAAACTTTTGTGTATGTAAGAGTGTAAATGGTACCTTGTTTCTGTTTTGACTAATTGCTGCTTTAAGGCTGTTCGCTCCAATGTTACCTACCCGAGGGGCGTCCGCTGTCAGCATCATGTTTATAGACTTACTGCACCCGCTTAAGATTAATGTCGGTACTGATCTGACTTGTAGAATATTTCAATTATTTGTTGTAAATCTTTAATTCCAAAAAAAATGTCAGGTTCTAAAATGTATGGGCTCCAGTTATCAGTTAGCTTCTAAACAAGAGCGTAAATTGGCCTTCCAATTCGCTCTGTGTTATTACCCGTCCTTTCACCGTATGCTTGTGACGTTTATATACTTGCTACCTGACATTCACTTACAAGAGTTTAAGTTCTACAGTTTTTGCAAGTAGAGTCGGACTGTTCAACACTTACACCAAGAATTTCATGCGAATGTTTTCTAGAATCGAGTAGAGTTCTATCAGTGGATATAGATGTAAATCATGGCCAACTAGAACTTCTTCTGCGACATTCTTATTACTAATGACTGATATTCTCAAAGAAATTACACGCCACCTATATCAGAAAAGTTCCAGAACAGATTATTTTTATTTTTGAATTTGCAGTACTAAAAAGGGGCATATGTTGTTTTTATGTTACCCGGTATGTCTGTGTCGTTAAAATGCCTTTCACCATGTTTCCGTGCAAATTCACTAGGTGGCTGGGGTATGCTTAGCAACACACTGTTTCGGTTCTTGGCGCATTGGTTATGGCGCTCCAATGGATACTGATTGTGAGCAAAGAGTTAACTCGGGAAAACCCCTAGTGAAAGGTGGACAATGATTAAGCAAGCATATGCACGTGAGGCACTTTCAAGAAGTCACGTTTTCGGGTTGAAGAAAAAGATTTCGTTAAGTCATAGATCCAGTGCAAGACGATCCTAGAGCTGGTCGCCTGTCTACAGCAGATACAGATGTAAATGTGCAGCATGTAGGGCAATTATTACAGGAAGACTGTCATGTAACTGTGCGTGCGATATCAGAACAACTTAATTTGAATGATGATGTATGTCATAATATTTAGTGAAATACAAACTTAATGCAAACTCGATTCTCACACTGTACCAGACGGACAGAAAGAGGAAAGACGAAGAATTTCTGATCAACTGCTGAATAGAGACAGATGTGAGCCATTATTTCTGTCAAAGAGTATTGCTGGGGATGAAATTGGTGCTACCAGCATAACCCTCACACGAAGAATCAAAATGCTGAATGGTGGGGTTCTGGATCACCAGCTTCCAAGAATGTCAAAACGGCAATCTTCCAGAATGAAGACAATAAGCACATTCTTTGACAGTAAAGGATTAGTTCACTATGAGTATGTTTCTCCGGCTCAAAAGAAGAAACAAACTCTTCATCAAGATTTATAAATTACAGAGTGCAGCAATCAGTCGTCCTTTCTTAGATTTTATTACGCAAATCCAGATTCCGGCTAGTAGCTAGCCATTCTCAATGCACTTTTTCTATTGTCAATGTACGAAGTCCCTAATGTTTGGGCGTCAGTCACACTTCTTCAAAGATGCTGCAGACATCCGACCGGCTATGACAAATGAGCTTACAAGCATTGCAATTGAAAATTTCCCTGCTTGTTTCCGAGACTTCCAGGAACTTTGGCAACTGAGAGTAGATAGCCAAGGGGTCTATTTCGATATGAGCTAGAATCATCATCACCTGATGAGCGCAATTCTCTGTATTTTAAAAAAAACTGCCAAGGAACTTTTCTCATAAAGCGAGTACAAAGAACATTCATTATTGGTCCACTGAAATGCAGGGTATCTTCGGCAGATGGAACATAAGTGTCAGTGGCGAGTTATTGTCTGGTGTGGGATGCTTGGTGTTGAAATTATTGGCACTTGTTGCAAACGGTAGGGTATATGCCAACTTTCTCAACATGAATTCCTCTTCATTCTTGCGGATGAGGTGCGGCTAAGAAACAGAATGCTTTTGTGGTACCAGTACCATTGATGTCCAGGTTATAATGACTTGTGTGCAAATCCGTTTTCTCATCGAAGGTATCTGTCACGACATTGCAACAGCGTCAGAGAAAAGGCAGGATCGTATCGCGCTTATAAGTAATTCACTTGAAGATAACACTGATTCAGTGATGTCTTCTTTCATTCAATGCATGGACCAGTGTAATTACTTCCTGTGGCAACCACTTTGAGCACATCTAAATGATCTGGCTCTGAGCACTATGGGCCTTAACGTCTATGGTCATCAGTCCCCTAGAACTTAGAACTACTTAAACCTAACTAACCTAAGGACAGCACACAACACCCAGCCATCACGAGGCAGAGAAAATCCCTGACCCCGCCGGGAATCGAACCCGGGAACCCGGGCGTGGGAAGCGAGAACGCTACCGCACGACCACGAGACGCGGGCTCTAAATGATCTACCCCTTTTTGTGGCTGCAATTGGTTACAGTACTACAAAATTGTGTAATAGTCTCGTTTCTGTTTCTTCTTAAACTGGATGTTAAAACGTTTACATCTACACGTCATAGGGGAAAGTGGGAGAATTTGGGGCGCTTAAGTCATTCTGATCATAACTTTTATTCTATAACGCCTAGAGGCTCCAATTTTCGAATAGTATTAGCTGCATGTATTCACTGTAACACACACACACACACACACACACACACACACACATATATATATATATATATATATATATATATATATATATATATATATATATATACAGGGTGAGTCACCTAACGTTACCGCTGGATATATTTCGTAAACCACATCAAATCACATCAAATACTGAAGAATCGATTCCACAGACCGAACGTGAGGAGAGGGGCTAGTGAAATTGTTTAATACAAACCATACAAAAATGCACGGAAGTATGTCTTTAACACAAACCTACGTTTTTCTAAGTGGAACCACGTTAGCTTTGTTAGCACATCTGAACATATAAACAAATACTTAATCAGTGCCGTATGTTGCATTGTAAAATGTTAATTACATCCGGAGATATTGTAACCTAAAGTTGACGCTTGAAACCTCCGACGTTCAGTTGAGTGTTGTAACAAACACGGGCCACGGTCGGCGAGCAGCATCTGCAGGGACATGTTTACGATGACGACCGTGTTTACGAGTGTGGCTGTAGTGCACTGTTGTGGTTTGGCCTAGCTGTCGCAGTGTCCGCATGTAGCGCTTGCTGCTATTGTTATTCTGCATTCGTCTCCGCATGCAGACCAACTGTAGTACACCGTGTTACCAGACGTCTGTGATAGTGTAGTGTTGCAGGAACTGTGACCATGGTGTATTCGAACTCTGAAAAGGCGGAGATGATACTCATCTATGGCGAGTGTCGACGAATTGCAGCTGAAGCCTGCAGGGTGTATGCAGAACGGTACCCGGACAGAGAGCATCCAACGTGCCGCACATTCCAAAACATCTACCGCCAACTGTATGCAACAGGTATGGTCGTAGCACGCAAACGGGTCCGTAACAGGCCCGTCGAGAAGCGGGTGCAGTTGGTGTGTTAGCTGCTGTTGCCATGAACCCACACATGAGTAAACGGGACATTGCGAGAGCCGGTGGACTGAGTGAAAGTAGTGTCATGCGCATACTGAATCGTCACCGCTTTCACCCGTTTCATGTGTCGCTACATCAGCAATTACATGGTGATGACTTTAATCATCGAGTGCAATTCTGTCAATGGGCATTAACAGAGAATGCGTTGCAGTTCTACCTGTTTACCGATGAAGCGGGTTTCACAAACCACGGGGCAGTGAATCTACGGAACGTGCATTACTGGTCCGTGGACAATCCTCGCTGGCTCAGACAGGTAGAGCGACAGCGACCGTGGACTGTAAATGTATGGTGCGGAATCATTGGCGACCACCTCATTGGTCCTCACTTCATTGCAGGGGCCCAAACAGCTGCAACATACATCGCGTTTCTACAGAATGATCTGCCAACGTTGCTCGAATATGTCCCACTGGAAACGCGTCGACGTATGTGGTATCAGCATGATGGTGCACCTGCACATTCCGCAATTAACACTAGGCTGACCCTTGACAGGATGTTCGACGGGCGCTTCATAGGACGTGGAGGACGCATAAATTGGCCAGCCCGTTCTCCTGATCTTACACCTCTGGACTTCTTTCTGTGGGGTACGTTAAAGGAGAATGTGTACCGTGATGTGCCTACAACCCCAGAGGATATGAAACAACGTATTGTGGCAGCCTGCGGCGACATTACACCAGTTATACTGCGGCGTGTACGACATTCATTACGCCAGAGATTGCAATTGTGTGCAGCAAATGATGGCCACCACATTGAACATCTATTGGCCTGACATGTCGAGACACACTCTATTCCACTCCGTAATTGAAAACGGAAACCACGTGTGTACGTGTACCTCACCCCTCATGGTAATGTACATGTGCGTCAGTGAAAAAGACCAATAAAAAGGTGTCAGCATGTGGACGTAATGTGCTGTTCCAGTCTCTTCTGTACCTAAGGTCCATCACCGTTCCCTTTGGATCCCTACGTAATTCGGTGCTCTCCGATACACACGATCGAACAGCGGAGGAGTGGTACTCAAGCGTCAACTTTAGGTTACAATACCTCTGGATGAAATTAACATTTTACAATGCAACAAACGGCACCGATTACGTATTTGTTTATATGTTCAGATGCGCTAACAAAACTAACGGGGTTCCATTTTAAAAAAACGTAGGTTTGTGTTAAAAAACATACTTCCGTGCGTTTTTTTATGGTTTGTATTAACCAAGTACACTAGCTTCTCTCCTCACGTTCGGTCTGTGGAATCGGTTCGTCAGTATTTGATGTGGTTTACGAAATATATCCAGCGGTAACGTTAGGTGACTCACCCTGTATATAGGGTGTTACAAAAAGGTATGGCCAAACTTACAGGAAACATTCCTCACACACAAATAAAGAAAAGATATTATATGGACATGTGTCCGGAAACGCTTAATTTCCATGTTAGAGCTCATTTTAGTTTCGTCAGTATGTTCTTCCACCTACGCTCAATGGAGCAATGGAGCACGTTATCATGATTTCATACGGGATACTCTACCTGTGCTGCTAGAACATGTGCCTTTACAAGTACGACACAACATGTGGTTCATGCACGATGGAGCTCCTGCGCATTTCAGTCGAAGTGTTCGTACGCCTCTCAACAGCAGATTCGGTGACCGATGGATTGGTAGAGGCGGACCAATTCCATGGGTTCCACACTCTCCTGACCTCAACCCTCTTGACTTTCATTTATGGGGGCATTTGAAAGCTCTTGCCTACGCAACCCCGGTACCAAATGTAGAGACTCTTCGTGGACGGCTGTGATACAATACGCCATTCTCCAGGGCTGCATCAGCGCATCAGGGATTCCATGTGACGGAGGGTGGATGCATGTACCTCGCTGACGGAAGACATTTTGAACATTTCCTGTAATAAAGTGTTTGAAGTCACGCTCGTACATTCTGTTGCTGTGTGTTTCCATTCCATGATTAATGTGAGCGGTAGCGTTCTCGCTTCCCACGCCCGGGTTCCCGGGTTCGATTCCCGGCGGGGTCAGGGATTTTCTCTGCCTCGTGATGGCTGGGTGTTGTGTGCTGTCCTTAGGTTAGTTAGGTTTAAGTAGTTCTAAGTTCTAGGGGACTTATGACCACAGCAGTTGAGTCCCATAGTGCTCAGAGCCATTTGAACCATTTGATTAATGTGATTTGAAGAGAAGTAATAAAATGAGCTCTAACACGGAAAGTAAGCGTTTCCGGACACATGTCCACATAACATATTTTCTTTCTTTGTGTGCGAGGAATGTTTCCTGAAAGTTTGGCCGTACCTTTTTGTACACCCTATATATATATATATATATATATATATATATATATATATATATATATATATATATTGGCCACAACATCTTGGTAGATGATTGTTGCAGTGTCTGTGTGTTTATGGGTTGCATTTTTTTCATATGACTTGTCAAGCCAATGGTAGCACGGCATCTCTTGCCGCAGTTGTCACAAGTTTATCTGGCTGCTGAGGCAGGAGCAGTGGTAGCATTGCGAAGCTTTTTCTGCCTTAATCTGTCTAACAATCCTTTATCATGCTTCGACATTCCAGATGATATATCATCACGCCACTCTGGTCTCATGCTAGCCCGTGCCTCTCATCTGTTTGTGTCGATTCCAAAGCTCTCCATATCTCCTTTACAGGACTCCTTGAACCTCAATATAGGACGTCCTACAGGTCTTTTAGCTATAGAGATCTCTCCAAGCATCACCTCAGGTGGTAATCTGTCATGATCCATACGGTGGACGTGTCCCAACCAGCGGAGTCGTCTCTGCTTCAAGATAGCTGAAATACTGTTGCAGTTTGTTTTAGATAGCATTGCTTCGTTGGTCACTCGGTCCTTCCACGTAACTCCGAGGATGGATCTCAGGCACCGCCGAACACAAAGCCGATTATCACACTAGATAGCACTACTCTGCAAGTCGTAGATAACTTCTGCTATCTTGGATCTACTATAGAATCAAACATGTTTGTTGACAAGGAATTTGATGCTCGCATTGGAAGAGCTGCGTCAACTTTTCGCAAACTCTCTACACGTGTTTGGAAAAACAACAAAGTCTCTTTGACCACCAAAATTCTTGTATATCAAACTTTCGTCCTCAGCATCCTTTTGTATGCAGCGGAAACATGGACTACCTATGCCAAACAAGAACGTCGCCTTAATGCTTTCCACATGCGGTGTAACATCTTAAAACTAAAAATATACAGCTACAAGTTTTATACAAAATCTCATTATGGTGACATCATTGCATTGTCTAATTTTACACGACAAAGTAGATAAAATGACGCAGTAGGTGGGGTACACTGGAGCAAGAAATGGCATAAGGTATTTAACTGTGCACATATTGTAAGACAAAATGTATTTATTGAAGATAAACAGTATTAAATAAAACAGTGAGCAACATAGTTTACAGAAAGAAAACAGCGAAAATATCTGCTCAATTAACTATGAAATGGATATAAAACAATAATAATAATAATAATAATAATAATAATACCCGTGGAGGCCCGGGAAAAGAATAGGCCTCCGGTATGTTCTGCCAGTCGTAAAAGGCGACGAAAAGAACAAACCACTAATAGGGCTAACCCCCCTTTAGTGTGATTAGTTGGTTCAGGACAGAACTAAAGAAGCCTCGGACAAGCGCCGTCATGGTCGGGGACGACGCTTGAACCCTATGCCAGCCCACAATGGTAACGACACTGCTAGCCAACTGGAAAATGATTTAAATCCAAATAGAGGTGTTTTGCAGGATATGCTTCCTGCAACCACCCTAGAAGGAAAACAAAGACAGAGGATGAGATGATCAGATGAAGTTAATCGACACCTCATGTTCTGTTATTACCAAGCAACAAACCTAGGAACCAACACAACTGGATACAGATCACAAGTATACACAACATTTATTACCAGATACCCAGAATTAAAATTTTTAACAGAACAACGACTAGCTGATCAGATCCGTGTAATAATCAAAAATAACAGGATACCCCAGTCAGAATTAGAAAACATCAAACAACAAGTACAACAAATACTGGAACAAAATATTGTGCAATCAGAAGAAGAAGAAAATACAGTAATGGACTCAAACATCCCAGAGAAAACAAACAAAGAACAACACGCACCAATTAAACAATCAGAGGAAAACGAAATCTTAAGACAGCCACCAGAACAAGCACAAATAGAACACGAAGTGACACACATGTTAGATATAGAAGAAAAATTTCAGCTGACATATATAGAATACAAAGACACAAATACAGACATAAGACCATTCTTGCATAGACCACCAAATAACCCACAAGTCGAAACAACAATAAAAACTATCAACACAATCATACACAACAAAATAAATGAAAACACAACTATGGAAGAGTTACAACTACTGGTTTATATAGGAGCACTCACTACACTAAATATACACACTAGACAGAGATCAGAACCAACCAACACACAGAAGAAACCCACAAAACCAGCATGGCAACACAGGCTACAGATCAGAATAGAAAAACTGAGAAAAGACATCGGACAGCTAACACAATTTATAAGAAATGAAATCTCGGAAAAAAACGAAAAAGGTTAGGTAAAATCTCACAACAAGAAGCGACAGAGCAATTAGACGAAAAGAAGCAGAAATTACAAGCATTAGCCAAACGACTCAGAAGATACAAAAAAAAGTGAAAATAGAAGGAAACAAAACCAAACATTCAACACAAACCAAAAGAAATTTTACCAGACAATAGATAACACACACATTAAAATAAACAATCCACCAAACATAACAGACATGGAACACTTCTGGAGCAACATATGGTCTAACCCGGTACAACATAACAGGCATGCACGGTGGATACAAGCAGAAACAGACACATACAAGATGATACCACAAATGCCTGAAGTGATAATTTTGCAACATGAAGTCACCCAAGCAAATAATTCTACTCACAATTGGAAAGCCGCTGGAAATGATAAAATAGCAAATTTCTGGTTAAAGAAGTTCACCTCAACACATTCACATCTAACTAAATTATTTAACAGTTACATTGCAGACCCATACACATTCCCTGATACACTTACACATGGAATAACTTATCTGAAACCTAAAGATCAAGCAGACACAGCGAACCCAGCTAAATATCGCCCCATAACATGCCTACCAACAATATACAAAATATTAACTTCAATCATTAAACAGAAATTAATGACACATACAACACAGAACAAAATTATAAATGAAGAACAAAAAGGCTGTTGCAAAGGAGCACGAGGATGTAAAGAGCAACTGATAATAGATGCAGAGGTGACATATCAAGCTAAAACTAAACAAAGGTCGCTACACTACGCATACATTGATTACCAAAAAGCTTTTGATAGTGTACCCCACTCATGGTTACTACAAATATTGGAAATATACAAAGTAGATCCTAAATTGATACAGTTCCTAAACATAGTAATGAAAAATTGGAAAACCACACTTAATATCCAAACAAATTCAAATAATATCACATCGCAGCCAATACAGATTAAGCGTGGAATATACCAAGGAGACTCATTAAGTCCTTTCTGGTTCTGCCTTGCTCTGAACCCACTATCCAACATGCTAAATAATACAAATTATGGATACAATATTACTGGAACATACCCACACAAAATCACACATTTGCTATACATGGATGATCTAAAACTACTGGCAGCAACAAATCAACAACTCCACCAATTACTAAAGATAACAGAAGTATTCAGCAATGATATAAAAATGGCTTTTGGAACAGACAAATGTAAGAAAAATAGCATAGTCAAGGGAAAACACACTAAACAAGAAGATTACATATTGGATAACCACAGCGACTGCATAGAAGCAATGGAAAAAACGGATGCCTATAAATATCTAGGATACAGACAAAAAATAGGAATAGATAATACAAATATTAAAGAAGAACTAAAAGAAAAATATAGACAAAGACTAACAAAAATACTGAAAACAGAATTGACAGCAAGAAACAAGACAAAAGCTATAAATACTTATGCCATACCAATATTGACCTACTCATTTGGAGTAGTGAAATGGAGTAACACAGACCTAGAAGCACTCAATACACTTACACGATCACAATGCCATAAATATAGAATACATCACATACATTCAGCAACAGAAAGATTCACATTAAGCAGAAAGGAAGGAGGAAGGGGATTTATCGATATAAAAAACCTACATTATGGACAGGTAGACAATTTAAGAAAATTCTTTATAGAACGAGCAGAAACTAGCAAAATACACAAAGCAATCACTCATATAAATACATCGGCTACACCACTACAATTTCATAACCACCTCTACAACCCTTTAGACCACATAATATCAACAGATACGAAGAAAGTAAATTGGAAAAAGAAAACACTTCATGGCAAGCACCCGTATCATCTAACACAGCCACACATCGATCAAGACGCATCCAACACATGGCTAAGAAAAGGCAATATATACAGTGGGACAGAAGGATTCATGATTGCAATACAGGATCAAACAATAAACACCAGGTATTACAGCAAGCATATTATTAAAGATCCCAATACCACAACAGATAAATGCAGACTTTGTAAACAACAAATAGAAACAGTAGATCACATCACAAGCGGATGTACAATACTAGCAAATACAGAATACCCCAGAAGACATGACAATGTCGCAAAAATAATACATCAACAGCTTGCCTTACAACATAAACTTTTAAAACAACAAGTTCCTACATACAAGTATGCACCACAAAATGTACTGGAGAATGATGAATACAAATTATACTGGAACAGAACCATTATAACAGATAAAACAACGCCACATAACAAACCTGACATCATACTCACCAATAAAAAGAAGAAATTAACACAACTAATCGAAATATCCATACCCAATACAACAAATATACAAAAGAAAACAGGAGAAAAAATTGAAAAATACATCCAACTGGCTGAGGAAGTCAAAGACATGTGGCATCAGGATAAAGTTGACATTATACCAATTATAGTATCAACTACATGAGTCATACCACACAATATCCACCAGTACATCAATGCAATACAGCTACATCCAAACACATATATACAACTACAGAAATCCGTAATTATTGATACATGTTCAATTACCCGAAAGTTCCTAAATGCAATATAACACATACCGTACAGTTAATAGGAAGTGACACTTGATCAATGTCCGCGTCACTTTCCATTCTCAACCAGACTTAACGTCTGAGAAAGTAAAGAAATAATAATAATACAGGATCAAACAATAAACACCAGATATTACAGCAAGCATATTATTAAAGGTCCCAATAGCACAACAGATAAATGCAGCCTTTGCAAACAACAAATAGAAACAGTAGATCACATCACAAGCGAATGTACAATACTATAATACTAGCAAATACAGGATACACCAGAAGACATGACAATGTAGCAAAAATAATACATCAACAACGTGCCATACAACATAAACTAATAAAAAAACACGTTCCCACATACAAGTATGCACCACAAAATGTACTGGAGAATGATGAATACATATTATACTGGAACAGAACCATTATAACAGATAAAATAACACCACATAACAAACCTGACATCATACTCACCAATAAAAAGAATAAATTAACACAACTAATCGAAATACCCATACCCAATACAGCAAATATACAGAAGAAAACAGGAGAAAAAATTGAAAAATACATCCAACTGCCGGCCGCGGTGGTCTAGCGGTTCTAGGCGCGCAGTCCGGAACCGCGCGACTGCTACGGTCGCAGGTTCGAATCCTGCCTCGGGCATGGATGTGTGTGATGTCCTTAGGCTAGTTAGGTTTAAGTAGTTCTAAGTTATAGGGGACTGATGACCACAGATGTTAAGTCCCATAGTGCTCAGAACCATTTGAACCATTTTTGAACATCCAACTGGCTGAGGAAGTCAAGGACATGTGGCATCAGGATTAAGTTGACATTATACCAATTATACTGTCAACTACAGGAGTCATACCACACAATATCCACCAGTACATCAACGCAATACAACAACATCCAAACGTATATATACAACTACAGAAATAGGTAATTATTGATACATGTTCAATTACCCGAAAGTTCCTAAATGCAATGTAACATATACCGTACAGTTAAAAGGAAGTCACGCTTAATCAAAGTCCGCGTCACTTTCCATTTTTAACCAGACATAACGTCTGAGAAAGGAAAGAAATAATAATAATAATAGTTTTCTTATGAAGTAGTGACAAAAATGAAGAAGAAGATTCGAATATGAGCGAATTCAGCAGTTGGTCTCTTGCATGTCTCTAAAACAACTAACTCTTGTAGATACAGGAATCACAGGTATAGTTTCAGGGCTACACACCCACTATGTACAGATTCACACTAAGAAGCACAAGAAATACACCGCTTCCACTCCTCGCCACCTTTGTCGAATTCACCACATAGTACACACAGATCTTTGGGTCTGATATGTTGTGCTAGATGGCGCACTGTTTAATGGAAGTCCCATTACGAAGAGCACTGATGGCATTTCTTAGACCAGGCGCCCTCCAGAAAGGTCTCTCTGGTTTACGGCGTCTGAACAAAGGAATCCATTCTTATAAAAATGAAACACTATGGTGTTCTGACTTTCATTAAATATGCATTAACATACCCCGTTTAGTTACACATTTCATTAATGTGAAACTGAAGTGGGATAAAATGTCGCATGAGGCCTCTGTATGTCATATTTACCCAACAAGTGTTGTTTATAAAAACTATAGTTCCGCATTTGCGCTTTGTTTAAGAGACGTAATAGTTACATAACCGTGAGTGTTAATGTGCAGAGATAGGCATGAGGAAAAAAAAACTTGTATTTTAACATAACAGAGAATCGCTTACCTCTTAGAACCTAGAGATCAAATACTAGCAGACACAAAGACAAAACACGCTCTTGCAATTTGTGTGCTTATTTAAGTACCTGAGAATCAGATGGCAGCACTGATCAGATAAGACTAGCTCTCCACAGTTAAGCACATATTGACGTGCGTCATTTTACCTGCTGCGCCAAATTCTCCCACCCTCCCGTACGTTTTTCAACGAGTATTTTGGAGAGCAAGTGAATTACCGAATAAAAAATACTGGATGTTATTTAAAAAAGACGTACTGCTGTTTATATCTTCGTAATGAACAAAGATACAAAGAAAACAATCACGCTGGTTAATGGGCCTCTGGTAGCTAAACAACGTATGCATTTACATTTTTTTAAATTTGCTTCTGAAAAAAACGTTCACTGAAGTATTCAAGGTAAGTGAAGCATCCTGAATATAAGCTCCACATTATAATGTTGTATCAGCGAACACAGTACTGGCACGTCTGTTTCGTGTTACAGAATTAGTACGTCGATTACTCCCGGTCCATGTGCATACCGTAATTTTTACTGTCTTTTAATGAATGTGTTCGATAATTAATATGCGAAATGTGCTGTAATACCGAAAAGTAATATTAATGAGTTCCTGTCGGATTTTGAAAGGAAGGACTTACGCTAATTTTTTAATTTTGTTTTCCTGTATGCGAACAATATCCATCAAGAGAATGACGTGTGCTGTCAGCTATGTTGGTTATAACCGAGCGCAGCTGTGCGCAAGGGAAACGAGAAGAGAAAATAAATGGCGTCAGATAATATCTCTAATGTTCGGACTGTAGCGTGGATTAAGCCTGGGAGCGTACGCAGCAGTACATACTTTCTTTACTATTAAACTGAGTAAAAGGCCTGGATTCAAATCACAGGAAAATGTAAAAGGGAGGAAAAGTTATACAGCACAGTACAACAAGTACTGGTGAATTTCGCCAGAAACAAGAGTCAAAGTTCACCATACATGTTGGAAATGTTTAATAAGTACAATTAACCATACTATTGAGGTTTCAGAGATTGTTATTTTAGTGACCTGCAGTCCTAAGACTGGTGTGATGCAGTTCTTCAAGTTAATCTATACTGTGCAAGACTCTTTATCAACGAATACCTACTGAAATCCGCATCCATTAAAACCTACTTACTGTAATGGTTCCTTAGTCTTCATTCAGATATTTACCTCCAACTTTTCCTTATATCACCGAGTTAACTATTCCTTGACGCCTCAGCAAGTGCTCTGTCAACCGACATTTTCTTTCAGTGAAACTGTACCACAAAATTTTTGCCTCCGATTCACTTCAGTACCTCGTCCTTAATTACTTCATTTACGCATATGATCTTTAGTGTTCTTTTATGTCACCACATTTCAGAATCTTCTTTCTCTTATTATATAAACTGTTTATGTCCACTTTCACTTCCGTAAAAGGCCACACATCAGACATCTACCTTCAGAAAGAACTTCCTGATATCCAAAAATTCATTCTGTGTTAATAAATTTTTATTTTTCAGAAGTTTTCTTCTTGCCATTGGCAGTCTGCATTTTATAACCTCTCGTCTTCGGCTCTCATTGCTTATTTTGCTGACCAGAGGGCAAAAATCTTTTGTTATAGATTTAAATCGACTACACTTCATTACTCATGTTTTAATTTCGTTGATGTTCGTCTTATAACCCCTTTTAAGGAAACGATATGCTTCCTTCAACCGATTTTTCAAGATCTTTGCCTTCTCTGACAGAATTATAATGTCTTCGCAAACCTCAAAGCATTTATTTCTTCCTCTTCTTTGGCTCTAATTACCTTTACAAATTTTTCCTTGGTGTCCTACACTACTAGCTCAATGTACAGATTGAATAACATCTGGGAAAAGCTACAATCACGTCTTACTTCCATCTCAACTACTGCTTGCTTTTTGTGTAATTTGACTCTTATAAGTGGCCGAGCGGTTCTAGGCACTTCAGTCCGGCTACAGTCGCATTTTCGAATCCTACCTCGGGCATGGATATGTGTGATGTCCTTAGGTTAGTTAGGTTTAAGTAGTTATAAGTCTAGTGGATTGATGACTTTAGATGTTAAGTCCCATAGTGCTTAGAGCCTTTTGAACCACTTTTGACTCTTATAACTGCAGTCTGGTTTCTACACAGATTCTAGATAACCTTGCGCTCCCTGCGGTTTATCCCTGTTATGTTCAGGATGTCATTATTCTCAACAGTTATTTCTAATCTGGAATTACTATAAACTTTATCTTTCTTTAACCTGTCTTCAGGTCAGTATTGGCTTGCGAGTTCATACATTTCTCCAGAAAGCAAAATGAACTTCCCCAGGGCGGTCTCTGTAAATGGAACCAATGTTTAGCAACTATGACTTACGAAACTGGAAGTTCCATAATAAAAATGTTATCACCTCTCTTTTTGGCAAAGGGAATGATTACATTATTCTTGAAGTGTGAGGGTATTTCATCTATCTCACAGATATTGCATACCAGGTGGAATAGTTTTGTTATGACTGGTTCTCACAGAGACATCAATAGCTGTGAAGGAATGTTGCCTACTCCAGAGGACATATTTGGATTTAGGTCGATCAGTGCTGTATCAAATTGATCTCACAGTATATTAATTATATACTATAATATTTTCCTCAAGTCCATTTCCCTTTCACAGCCCTTCTGTATATTCTTCCACCTTCAGCTTCCTTATATTTGCTCTCTCAGCTCTTGATATTCAAACATGCACTTCTGTATGTAAAGTCTCTTTGATTATCCTATAGGTGAACCTATCCTTCCGCTAGCCACGCATGCATCTACAGCTGTACATTTCTCCTGTGGCAACTCCTGCTTTCTCATCTAGCAGTTTCTATCAGTCTCATATTTTAGACATCGGTGGTTTCTTTTTCCTCCTTTGTTTGCAATATTTTTATATTTATTTCTTTGTCAATTAAATTCAATATCTCTTATGCCACACAAGAGTTTCACCTGGGCTTTGTCTCTTTGCTCATTTCATCCTCTGTACGCTTCACTGTTCCGTCTGTCAATGCTGCCTATTTCTCTGATAATGTATTTCTTTCCCCTGTTTAAGTCAATCGTAGTCTAATGCCCACATTAAAACTCTCACCAACCTCTGGTTCATTCAAATTATCCAAATCTTCTTAATTCCCTTCCTTCAATTTATTCAGTTGTAATCTGTTGTAAATTACAGCAAGAGTTGTCTGCTTCTGGAAAAGTTTTGCACTTTAAAATTTGGTTTATAAGTCTGTCTTACCATGATATAACCTAATTGAATCCTCCAGGTGTCCAAAGTCTTTTCCAAGTGTACTACTTAACTTCATGATTCCTAAACCTAGTTGCTATTAACTCATTGGTAACAAGCCTGTATCAAAAGGTGCATTCGTCGAATGGAAATGTGTACTACGCTGTCAATTTATGAACGAATGATATGACTGTATTTTATAAACATCATTATTATTTGATTTCAGATGTCCTTTACAAGTTTATTAATAATTATTAAATATTAAATCCTAAGTCACGTAGGTAACTTTTTCAAACTCATAGATCTTACTGAGCAGTAAAACAAAAACTATCTTCAGCTATCTGAACATGCTAAATGCTGCAAAGATTCCTTAGTAAAGTAAAAGTCAAAATAGCAAAGTGTCGTGCTGCGGACGAAAACTATGAGATTATTTCCCTACGAGAACATCATAATAACGAGAACAGCCAAATTCTTTGTGTAACAAGCAGCATTCTTGAAATTTTGCTGAAGTTTCTTCGCCCCCTAGGTTACCAATCATTTGAAGTCACAGTCCCATCGTTACCTTTCAATTCTGCATTCCATTGTTTTCTCTGTTACCTAATTAAAACTTATCTGTTCTTTAGCTAACATCCTACCAATTACTGACATACACTCCTGGAAATTGAAATAAGAACACCGTGAATTCATTGTCCCAGGAAGGGGAAACTTTATTGACACATTCCTCGGGTCAGATACATCACATGATCACACTGACAGAACCACAGGCACATAGACACAGGCAACAGAGCATGCACAATGTCGGCAGTAGTAAAGTGTACATCCATCTTTCGCAGCAATGCAGGCTGCTATTCTCCCATGGAGACGATCGTAGAGATGCTGGATGTAGTCCTGTGGAACGGCTTGCCATGCCATTTCCACCTGGCGCCTCAGTTGGACCAGCGTTCGTGCTGGACGTGCAGACCGCGTGAGACGACGCTTCATCCAGTCCCAAACATGCTCAATGGGGGACAGATCCGGAGATCTTGCTGGCCAGGGTAGTTGACTTACACCTTCTAGAGCACGTGCATTGTCCTGTTGGAACAGCAAGTTCCCTTGCCGGTCTAGGAATGGTAGAACGATGGGTTCGATGACAGTTTGGATGTACCGTGCACTATTCAGTGTCCCCTCGACGATCACCAGTGGTGTACGGCCAGTGTAGGAGATCGCTCCCCACACCATGATGCCGGGTGTTGGCCCTGTGTGCCTCGGTCGTATGCAGTCCTGATTGTGGCGCTCACCTGCACGGCGCCAAACACGCATACGACCATCATTGGCACCAAGGCAGAAGCGACTCTCATCGCTGAAGACGACACGTCTCCATTCGCCCCTCCATTCACGCCTGTCGCGACACCACTGGAGGCGGGCTGCACGATGTTGGGGCGTGAGCGGAAGACGGCCTAACGGTGTGCGGGACCGTAGCCCAGCTTCATGGAGACGGTTGCGAATGGTCCTCGCCGATACCCCAGGAGCAACAGTGTCCCTAATTTGCTGGGAAGTGGCGGTGCGGTCCCCTACGGCACTGCGTAGGATCCTACGGTCTTGGCGTGCATCCGTGCGTCGCTGCGGTCCGGTCCCAGGTCGACGGGCACGTGCACCTTCCGCCGACCACTGGCGACAACATCGATGTACTGTGGAGACCTCACGCCCCACGTGTTGAGCAATTCGGCGGTACGTCCACCCGGCCTCCCGCATGCCCACTATACGCCCTCGCTCAAAGTCCGTCAACTGCACATACGGTTCACGTCCACGCTGTCGCGGCATGCTACAAGTGTTAAAGACTGCGATGGAGCTCCGTATGCCACGGCAAACTGGCTGACACTGACGGCGGCGGTGCACAAATGCTGCGCAGCTAGCGCCATTCGACGGCCAACACCGCGGTTCCTGGTGTGTCCGCTGTGCCGTGCGTGTAATCATTGCTTGTACAGCCCTCTCGCAGTGTCCGGAGCAAGTATGGTGGGTCTGACACACCGGTGTCAATGTGTTCTTTTTTCCATTTCCAGGAGTGTATTTTGTGGCTTTATTCATCTGATGTAGTTACGTTTTCCTGGATACCTATTAGGGATATTTTTCAGAAATTTTTTCTGGCGTACTCTGCTAGTCAGTTTTCCAGAGCTCAAGACAACAGATTTTTGAAATGCTCGGTAAATGGGAGACTTCAGTTGCAGACAAAATGTCTTTGAGAAATAGAGTAACTTTTGTTGAGCTATTACAGGAAGTATGAAAGACATTCATCTGCTTTCGTAAGTCTGTATTTTATAGATGAAAGAAGACAGAAACGTGGAGTGGTTTTTAACTTACGCTTCGAAAGAAAGAGTTTCCCTTAGGCCCTTCGTAAGTTGCCGGCTCATGCAGTTGAGGCAAGGGCGCCATTGGTGCAGCTAGCTCGCTTGTTCACGCCTTCCTCCTTAAGTGCGAGAGCATGTCGAAAATTTCGTTTCCCAATATGACGTAACATCGGTGCACTGGTGTCTGCGTGTAAGACCATTTCATTATATTGCGCTGCCTGAGCGATTAGCACGCTGCAGCATTGGCCTCCAAGGTCGCCCCAGCTGACGGTAGGTGATTTTCTTGTATGATTTGTGAGAGACTCCATCTGTGTCACTCACCTTCGAACAGCATCGAATGAGCTGTGATAATAGGACGTGTTAAAAACACACTGCCATGCCTAATACGACTTAGGAAAACTGTTGTCATTCAAATCTGCTTTCAGTCCTCTCGGAATGGATAAATACAGGTCCAGCATGGTTTTGACAAGGATCAAGTACCCTTCTTTCCAAAGCAGACCAAAAACTCTCAGTAACATTGAGATCTAGTAACTGTTGTGGCCAGGGGAGATGGGATAATTATTCATCCCCGTGCTCAAAAATACAGTCTTGGACGATGCGAGCTCCATGAACAGGGGCCCTGTCTTCTTGAACACAGCATCACCATTGGAGAACAAACTTTGTTCATTGGGATGGTCGTTATCTGTTTAAATGGTCACATAATCCTTGCCAGTAGTGCGATATTGCAGATTAACCGTGGGGCCCATAAAATACCACGATGCATCTGCCCGCACACAGCTTCACCGAACCCTCGCCACGTTTCATTCTTGGGACGTAAACTCGGCCACAAGTCGCAAACAAACAATGAGAAGCAAGACTCATCCGACCAAACGATCTTCTTCTATCGCTTCATACTCGAGGTTTTATAGCTTCGGCATCGAGTTTTCTTGTTACAGGTATTTGCATAGCGGAGGAGTGGTTTTGGAATTTCAGCTCGTCCTCCAGTTCCCAGCTTATGCACTCACTTCGCGTTGCTTCGTTGCTGACAAGTTTCACGAGAGCGACATTCAGTTCTGCAGTGACTTTTGCAGCTGTCCACCTTTTAGGTTTCGTTACAGTCCTTTTTCCAGACCGTCTGTCACGATAACTCCATGCAAACTTTCGTCCGAGTCGTGACTTAGCGGATGATATTTTCCCGCTTTTCCTATATGTGGTGTAAATCTTCGGCCTGATGGCCCTTGAAACACCGATCACATCGGCTTCCATGATTATACACTACTGACCATTAAAATTGCTACACCACGAAGATGACGCGCTACAGACGCGAAATTTAACCGACAGGAAGAAGATGCTGTCATATGCAAATGATTAGCTTTTCAGAGCATTCACACAAGGTTGGCACCGGTGGCGACACCTACAACGTGCTGACATGAGGAAAGTTTCAAACCGATTTCTCATACACAAACAGCAGTTGACCGGCGTTGCCTGGGAAACGTTGTTGTGATACCTCGTGTAAGGAGGAGAAATGCGTACCATCACGTTTCCGACTTTGATAAAGGTCGGATTGTAGCCTATCGCGATTGCGGTTTATCGTATCGCAACATTGCTGCTCTCGTTGGTCGAGATCCAATGACTGTTAGCAGAATATGGAATCGGTGGGTTCAGGAGGGTAATACGGAACGCCGTGCTGAATCCCAACGGCCTCGTATCAATAGCAGTCGAGAAGACAGGCATCTTATCCGTATGGCTGTAGCGGATCGTGCAGCCACGTCTCGATCCCTGAGTCAACAGATGGCGACATTTGGAAGACAACAACCATTTGCACAAACAGTTCGACGACGTTTGCAGCAGCAGGGACTATCAGCTCGGAGATCAAGGCTGCGGTAGCCCTTGACGTTGCATCACAGACAGGAGCGCCTGCGATGGTGTACTCAACCACGAACCTGAGTGCACGAATGGCAAAACGTCATTTTTTCAGATGAATCTAGGTTCTGTTTACACCATCATGAAGGTCACATCCGTGTTTGGCGACATCGCGGTGAACGCACATTGGAAGCGTGTATTCGTCATCGCCATACTGGCGTATCACCCGACGTGATGGTATGGGGTGCCATTGGTTACACGTCTCGGTCACATCTTGTTCGCACTGACCGCACTTTGAACAGTGGACGTTACATTTCAGATGTGTTACGACCCGTGGCTCTACCCTTCGTTCGATCCCTGCGAAACCCTACATTTCAGCAAGATAATGCACGACCGCATGTTGCAGATCCTTTACGGGCCTTTCTGGATACAGAAAATGTTCGAGTGCTGCCCTGGCCAGCACATTCTCCAGATCTCTCACCAATTGTAAACGTATGCTCAATGGTTGCCGAGCAACTGGCTCGTCACAATACGCCAATCACTACTCTGGATGAACTGTAGTACGTGTTGAAGCTGCATGGGCAGCTCTACCTGTACACGCCATCCAAGCTCTGTTTGACTCAATGCCCAGGCGTATCAAGGCCGTTATTACGGCCAGAGGTGGTTGTTCTGAGTACTAATTTCTCAGGATCTATGCACCCAAATTGCGTGAAATTTTAACCACATGTCAGTTCTAGTATAATATATTTGTCCAATGAATACCCGTTTATAATCTGCATTTCTTCTTGGTGTTGCAATTTTGACGGCCACTAGTGTAGAAGCACCCACTTTACACCTTAAGAGAACCAACAATTTGCTCACGTTCGAATTCACTTAGCTTGTACGTGATGCACTCACAACTACACAGGATATATCTCTGACCACGGCTGACAGTTGCAACGTATTCAGGACATTGCACTCATGCCGCTAAAGGTCAAATACAACAGCGCAACCGGCAGGTGTTGATAACATCTGAATTCATGTTCGGGCGTACATTACTCGCGGTGTTTCCATATTTTTGTCCATTTCCTGCAGCAACAGGAGTGAATGCAGTAACTTCAGACATGATCGCAAACGACTGGGACGAGTCTGATTATCTGCAACTTCCTGGAAGATTAAAAGTCTGTGCCGCACTGCTGTTCGAATACCCTGACAGATGTCATGTATAATATTGGTATCTCGATCAACCGTGAGCGAGCAGTGATGTTGTAAAGCAGTATCGTAGAAGTTAGGTTAGTATCTCTGAGTGCGCGAGGGCGGGATGGCATTCATCTCAAGCTAGGTGAGGAGAATCCTGCGTCATAGTGACGTAATACTACGTCATCGTGACATAAATAAACCTAAATCGACTTCATGAGTACGTATATCACAGAGGTTGCACGGTAACATGAAAGCTAAATGTAAATACAGGTGCAGAAACGAAGTTACAGCAGTTGTGTGGTATGTTCAGCCGAGTTGAATTAGTTATTAAGATGGAATACCAACAATTTTGGATATTATTGCGTGTTTCTTGATGTAATGAATGTCTGAACGAAGGAACCATAACAATAACGAAAGTCAAAAATACCGTCTAGTCATTTTCTAAAAAAATCCGATGAATTGTGCATAAATCATGTGGATAGAAACATGAAATAGAGAGAAATTAGTTTCGTATTTTTATGAAAGCTAGTGGATTGTACATAATTCTTCTGGGCAGAAACGTCAAACTGAAAAATTAATGTGGTTCCAAAGATAGTTCCGAATGTTGCTGAAATTTTAATTTTGCCTTCATGCTGTAGATCAGCACAGTAACTTTTGCTCTTCAGAAAAAAATTATTGCTGATGATTATAATTTACTAACCTGTTATAACACATGCCATTGTTTTTCTTCATGCGTTGTATACTGTGTAAAAACAATGACATGCAAGTCACATTTACCAGCATTTTAAACAACTCAAAGCAATGAGTGCTGCTGCCATTTTCAGCTTCTTTTTGTATGGCTCTTAAGCAATATGGAAATAGCTTTAATAATCATGCCAATCACCTCCAAAATTTATAGTATGTGTATTGAGAGAATAAACATACACAGTATTCCACCATCGCATGGTGAGGTTATTTTGTCAAGTAGCTCACCAATTGTGACAGTGTTGAAAATAGTTCAAATGGCTCTGAGCACTATGGGACTTAACATCGAAGGTCATCAGTCTCCTAGAACTTAGAACTACTTAAACCTAACTAGCCTGCCCGAGGCAGGATTCGAACCTGCGACAGTAGCATTCGCTCGGTTCCGGACTGAAGCGCCTAGAACCGTTCGGCTATCGCGACCGGCAGTCAGTGTTCAACATCATTGGGCAACTAGTTGGAAACTTGCTTTTTGTAGTTTATACTGCTTAAATATTAAAATGTAACAAATATAGACGAAATATCATTGTTTTTTCACAGTATACAGCGTATAAAGAGAAAATAACATGTGTTATAAACATGTTACAGTATACATTATAATGATCAGCAATAATTTATTTCTGAACAGCAAAATTTTCTGAGCTGATGTGCAACATGAAGGCAAAATTAAAATTCCAGCAACATTCGGAATTATATTTGGAACCATATTAATTTCTCGGTTTAACGTTTCTGCCCAGAAGAATTATGTGCAGTCCATTGGCCTTCATAAAAATACGAAACACTTTAACTTCCCCCTTTTCACGATTCTATCCACATGATTTATGCACAACAAATCAGATTTGTTTTAAAAATTACTACTCACTTTTCTTGGCTTTCGTTGTGGTTATGGTTCCTTCGTTCAGATATTCGTTATATTCATGAAACACACAATAACATCCCACAATTTTGGGATTAGAGCTTAATAATTAATTATTTCACGTTTCTGTCGACACAATCATGCACGATTGATGGGATTTTTTAAAAATGACTACAAGTTTTTCTTTGACTTCCGTTATGTTCATGAAATACCCAATAACATCACAAATTCTTTGGATTACAGAATGATTTGCCACATGACTTATGGACGATTCATCGCATTTGAAAAAAATGACAGCAAGCGTTTCCTTTTTTCTTTCGTTACCGTTCCTACGTTCAGACATTCATTATGTTCAAGAAACACACAATAACATCCAAAATTGTTGGGATTCCATCTTAATAACTAATCAACTGGGCTGAACATGCCACACAACTGCTGTAGCTTCTTTTCTACACATGTATTTAGATCTAGCTTTTACGTTACCGTGCAACCTCAGTGGTACAACTGCAAAGATCGCTATATGTATTCATGAAGTCGATTTAGGTTTATTTACGTCACGATGACGTAGGGTTCTCCTCACCTAGCGTGAGATGAATGCTACCCGCGGGGGCCCAGTTGGTCAGACAATGTTAAGCTGCCTTGGAGTGAGTAAGCAAGATTGTAACGGAAACTGATTTGTGACGGAGGAAGTCTAATGGAATGTCAAAGATAAACATTATAATAAGGTTACTGTTTCTTCACTATTGCTGAGCCATCGGTCTAACTTGGTTATTGTACTGAGAGTTACTAGATTTCGGAGATAGGAAAGTGAATTATTGGGATGTTAAGACGTTCATTAATTGTGAACTCAGCCATGAGCACTTTTTCACCGTATACAAAAAACTTTGTTGTCATTTATGTCCATGTTTCATTTCTTATCAACCTTTCTCTTACTATTTTTAATTGATCATGGAGCCAAGTGAGATCGGAAAATACGTCAATTTGTAATTCACAGACAACTCATTACACCTGTTGAGTGTCTGTGTAGATACAATAATTTGCAGCCTTAGCATAACGGAACGCAAGACAGAGCAGTACAGCAATGCTTTATCCAGATTTGCGCAGATAAAGGTAAGGACTAAATATTTTGATGTTTGTTTTTATTCAATCAGGGCCACCTTAGGTCATTCAGAGACAGTCGTTGTGATCAGTTTTGCAGAACTTATTATTGTAGGTTTACGTCAAAGTTCATTATACAGACAGTTTAAACTGTTCAAAATGCTTGCTGTCATATTACTAACTTTTATAGTATGAAAGACTTCCCTTTAGATTACGACATTTAATTATTGTGTGACTGCAGCTTTACCTCCAAAATACGACAGTTCATTTATTATTACAGCTCAGCGCTTAAAATCAGAACCAGTACTTCAGTCGTATTTAGATAACTTCCAACTCTTACGTTTCTCTGGGATGAGCTGTTCCAGTAGAGTATTTTTCCAATAAAGGAAGGGGTCTAAGGTTCTAACCTCAATGCGGCGCACAGTTTTAACCTACCGTAAGTTTCAAATCAGCACACAGTGCCCTGCAGAGTGAAGACTATTACTTGAATCTGACTATCGCTTCGAGATCTGTCATGTGCCCATTGGAATGCACATTCAGCATATGTGAAAGGTAAATGAAAACGTTGTCCCAAAACATAATGGTAAAAAGTTTCCCAAGGTTCAGGTGCAAGCAAATGAAGCATGTTCCCTTACAAAACTGGATGGTTCTTTCAAAAGTAAAAAACATTGTATCTATACGTCTAAACTGACATTTGTCCCAGAGTTTATATCTTCATTCATACAGAAAATATACTTTTGTAAAATCGTATGAATCGTATTGAAATATCCTGTACAAAACGTTTAATATCAATTTAATTAGCAAGAGATGGGCTCTTGAGGCGGGAAAGCCTTGACAACGAAGGGATCTGTGCTTTCACACCTGCTTGGCGATAGACTGCTAGCTGCGGACTCGCAGACCGCTGATTACGTCATGCGTTTGCTGGGAACGTAATTAATTCAGTGCGGCAGTAATTGCGATGTGCTGCGGAGGTGTTGATTGATGGACGTTTCGTGATTGAATACGTGCAAGGGACGCAATGCGAGCGGCGGATGGGAAATGGAAATAAAAATAAAAGCATACACATGGTGTTGGCTTATTGTGAAATCAGTGCTTAACGAGCATCTTTTGTTCATCCCTCGCCGAAACTGACTGGTTCTGACAGTTGTTAATATTGGTTAGAATGCATTCGGCTCTTCAAATCTTCAAGCAGAGTATTAACTGTCACCCGACCCCACTCTAAAGGGCGCGTCCCTTTTAATACTGGCGCGCAATTTGCCGAGCGTAGGGAAAACTATAAAAAAAGTACTCAGTCTTTGACAACTAGAATCTTTGCAAAAACTGAAATGTAGTTACCACGCTTGCGTTCCTGTTAAGTCGTTGCAGGTGCTTCAAGTGACCAGCGTTAGGAAGTAAGCAATGTCGTTCCGCCGAATTGTGTTTAGTGTGACGGCTACCGCAGACGAATTAATGATATTTCAGGGACGCCTTTAGTGTAATTAAAACTGTGTGCAGACAGCTACCTACAGCTCCAACATATATGTAGAAATGTATTCTAATTTGCCATAGTCTGTATATGTGATATTTATTCTTGACCGCTGTCGGTTATTTCAATCATTGTCAAATAGAAGACTGAATAAATAGAATAAAAGGTATGTAATATACACAGAAATCGAAATAAAGGAGATGCACCTCTGAACATCAACATTATACAGGGTGCTTGCAAAAATTTAACACGAAATAGAGGATGCTCCACTGAACAATTTGAGATAGGGAAACTGTGGTCGGAGAAGCCAGCCTAAGGAGATATGGAAATAAATTTGTCTACCGCTTTGTCTAGCATTACTGTTTTCCAGCTTATGTGCAATTAACACGGGTGAAAGTTTACACGTTCTGCGCTGTTTATTCACATGTAAATTCCTTATTTCCTGCAAGGAAACAAGGAGGACCATCTCATTGGGCCATATCTTCTACTTGGCCGTCAATGCCCATCTGTGGCAAAGAGTTCTACCTGAGTAGTTGGAGAACGTACACGTGGCTGTTCCTGACAGGGTGTGGATACAACACAACGGTCTACCGCCTCACTTCAGTGTTCATGTCCGCAAGCATCTCAGCGCTGTATTTCCAGGTCAGTGGATTGGAAAGGCAAGTCCTATTCCATGGTCTGCGAAGTCATCTGACCTGAATCCCCTTGATTATTTTCTGTGTGGATATCTAAAGTCACTTGTTTATGAGACCCCAGTGGATAAACAGGAGGAATTAGGTGCCAGAATTGTAGTTGCCTGATTCGAAACACATCAGGGATATTTGTCAGAGTGCGTCTGAATCCTGCTTGCATTGAGGCTGATGGCCATTAGTTTCACCACATTTCGTACGTTACAGAACACATGGTACGTTCGTTGTGTCAATGTTGGTATTTACAGTTAACTACAATGAACTAATGTAAGTAAAACCTTACACAGTTATGTGATTTTATTCCTATTATCTTGCGAGCTAACGTCCCATAGATGTTCCGGATCACATGCTGTTCCACTTCGTCGAAATGACTTGGCTCAAACTCGTCTAGGGGTAGAACCGCAGAGTCGCAATACACGCCCTAAATTAGACACTTGTGACCCTTTGTTTAAATCGTCTAGCTGATGGCAAGTTTGCGAAATACAAAGTTAACGTAACATATAATAACAGTTATAATAATTAATGACTAAGTGACAACCTCAGCTGCCAACAGGTGTTGCTGTTATACCTCGATGTGGACAGCTGAAAATGTGTGCCCCGACCGGCACTCGAACCCGGGATCTCCTGATTACATGGCAGACTGGGCGCTGATGACCCCGCTGTTTAGCGCCCGTACACCTCAAACACACACACACACACACACACACACACACACACACACACACACACTACATGGCAGACGCTCTATCCATCTGAGCCACCGAGGACACAGGTGAACAGCGCGACTGCAGGGACTTATCCCTTGCACGCTTCCCGTGAGACTCACATTCCCAGTGTTAGTCATCATTTATTCCAGGGAAAAGCTGCATGGTCATCAACAGTAACTGTTCTTTGAGAACAAGTTACTGTATTCATATACACTCCTGGAAACTGAAATAAGAACACCGTGAATTCAGATACATCACATGATCACACTGACAGACCCACAGGCACATAGACACAGGCAACAGAGCATGCACAATGTCGGCACTAGTACAGTGTATATCCACCTTTCGCAGCAATGCAGGCTGCTATTCTCCCATGGAGACGATCGTAGAGATGCTGGATGTAGTCCTGTGGAACGGCTTGCCATGCCATTTCCACCTGGCGCCTCAGTTGGACCAGCGTTCGTGCTGGACGTGCAGACCGCGTGAGACGACGCTTCATCCAGTCCCAAACATGCTCAACGGGGGACAGATCCGGAGATCTTGCTGGCCAGGGTAGTTGACTTACACCTTCTAGAGCACGTTGGGTGGCACGGGATACATGCGGACGTGCATTGTCCTGTTGGAACAGCAAGTTCCCTTGCCGGTCTAGGAATGGTAGAACGATGGGTTCGATGACGGTTTGGATGTACCGTGCACTATTCAGTGTCCCCTCGACGATCACCAGTGGTGTACGGCCAGTGTAGGAGATCGCTCCCCACACCATGATGCCGGGTGTTGGCCCTGTGTGCCTCGGTCGTATGCAGTCCTGATTGTGGCGCTCACCTGCACGGCGCCAAACACGCATACGACCATCACTGGCACCAAGGCAGAAGCGACTCTCATCGTGAAGACGACACGTCTCCATTCGTCCCTCCATTCACGCCTGTCGCGACACCACTGGAGGCGGGCTGCACGATGTTGGGGCGTGAGCGGGAGACGGCCTAACGGTGTGCGGGACCGTAGCCCAGCTTCATGGAGACGGTTGCGAATGGTCCTCGCCGATACCCCAGGAGCAACAGTGTCCCTAATTTGCTGGGAAGTGGCGGTGCGGTCCCCTACGGCACTGCGTAGGATCCTACGGTCTTGGCGTGCATCCGTGCGTCGCTGCGGTCCGGTCCCAGGTCGACGGGCACGTGCACCTTCCGCCGACCACTGGCGACAACGTGGATGTACTGTGGAGACCTCACGCCCCACGTGTTGAGCAATTCGGCGGTACGTCCACCCGGCCTCCCGCATGCCCACTATACGCCCTCGCTCAAAGTCCGTCAACTGCACATACGGTTCACGTCCACGCTGTCGCGGCATGCTACCAGTGTTAAAGACTCCGATGGAGCTCCGTATGCCACGGCAAACTGGCTGACACTGACGGCGGCGGTGCACAAATGCTGCGCAGCTAGCGCCATTCGACGGCCAACACCGCGGTTCCTGGTGTGTCCGCTGTGCCGTGCGTGTGATCATTGCTTGTACTGCCCTCTCGCAGTGCCCGGAGCAAGTATGGTGGGTCTGACACACCGGTGTCAATGTGTTCTTTTTTCCATTTCCAGGAGTGTATATAGTTAAAGGCTTCCCAGCCACTGACCTTCGTCTGTGCGAATACGCACAGGTTGCCCAAACTCTTACGGGAATCGCTAAAGCGTGCGGGAGTAATGAGTGGGTGGGCAAATGTCTATAAGGAACAATACATATGTAGAATTGTGGACAGTTGGGAATGTGAGTCTCACGGGAAGAGTGCAAGGGATAAGTCCCTGCAGTCGCGCTATTCACCTGTGTCCTCGGTGGCTCAGTCAGTCTGCCTTCGGCAGGGCAACAGAGCGGACGCGTACGTGTTGACTTCGTGCGGCGCGCGAGCTCGCCTTGTTTACTTTCTGACGGCCGTTGCTTAAGTGCCGGCTTACCTTGTACGATCCATGGCGAACCGTTACCGTAAATCAACACTCCGATTTACTTTCTGCAACGATTATGCCCGACCCAAAGCACTCGAGGTGGAGCGTTTTCTGCGAGAGGAAGTGAAGATCCCGGCGACCGATATTATCGGCATACATTTGTCCATCGTGAGCAGCACGGTCTATGTGAAAATCATTAACGACGCGGCGTGCGAACGCATACTACGTGAGACCAAACAGGGGCTCCGCTTCTGTCACGCTGACGGCAATGTGGGGGAGGTAACCGTCGACCACGCAGGCTTAGGTATGCGAACGATACGCATTTTCGAACTGCCATTCGAACTTCCTGCTGAGGAAGTCGTCGCGGCACTACGCCCATATGGCACAGTCCATGGCCACACTGCGGAGAAGTGGACACAGTTTCGGACGTATCCTGTCCTAAACGGGGTCCGACAGGTCACCATAGATCTCCGAAGCCACGTCCCGTCCTATTTACAGATTGGCGGATGCCGTGCAATAATTATATACGACGGCCAGCCTCGGACCTGTTCCGGGTGCGGCAAAGAAGGCCACCTTAGATCCGAATGCCTACAACGGCGTATTACGCAACTTCCAGCTGCCGAAGAACCACCCACGTCGCAACCTACGGTGCTACCGGTGACCTATGCCGCTGCTCTAGCTTCTCCTACCGCTTTGCAACGTCGCCCGGTCACCACAAACGACGCCACCAACGAGCCCGACCCGACACCGACGGAGAGCGCCTCGGACGACCCGCCGCCTCGGCCGGCCATCGACGCCGCTCCGAAGATGCCGGCGCAACCAGACGCTGACCCTGGCCTCGAAAACACAATGGAGATCGACTCGCTCATCGTTCCTACAGCGGCCTTTCTGCCAGAACGACGCGACTCCCTTGCGTCGTCTGACACGGAGGGTCGCACAAGGAAACAACGTTCCCCGAAACGTCGCAAGCGAAGACGTCGCACCGTTTCCGGCCAAGAGGAGACGTTACAAGTCGAGGAGGACGTAACCGTCGACCAGCACGAGGCCTCAGAACCCACTACTGCTGACGGAGACGTTATGAGCGCGGAGACATCTATCGGTGTGCCTGCGCCCCGTGCTGACGCTGAACTAAATCATGAACGTCTCACAGGCGACACTACACCACGCACAATTACAACATCTTCTGAAGACAAAATGGACGATACACCAGTTTCCGCTTCCACGGCGTGGCACGAGGAGGAGGTCACGGAGCAGGAGCCGTTACGGGACCCTGCGCCGTCACGGCCGCACCACTAATCATACTCCCCAGACTCCCCTGCGGGCCAGCGGGATAATGTTCCGCTGCGACGCCCACACCCTTGCGCGGACAGCGGAGTGGACCAGCCTCCAGCAATCCGACACCAGGCCTACCGGATAGCAACCATCAACACCAACAACATCCGTTCCAGGGTGAAAATCCGCCTTATGCAGGAGATGTTCTGGGCTTCGGATATTGATTTCGCCCTTCTGCAGGAAGTACACTTGGCTAGTCTCCCGGATATCAATGGCTATACCGCCCACGCCTCCGCGAGTGATCCTATGGGCCGCGGGGTGGCCATCTACGTCCGCCACGGGATTTCTGTGACCGATGTCGCCTTCCTTCCATCAGCTCGGGGCATGGCACTCACTGCCATGGGGACACGCATCATTAATGTCTACGCTCCCTCAGGCACCGACCGACGGCATGAAAGAGCCCAGTTTTATTCCGAGGAAATCGCTCCCCTGTTTTTAGGGCGGTATGACCATTGCCTACTAGGAGGTGATTTTAACTGCGTTCTCAATCCTAAAGATCAGATTCCCCACTATACTACATGCCAGGAGCTACGTATAGTGGTGCGAGACCTCCTGCTTCATGATACCTGGGAAGTTCAACACGGCGACCTTTCTGGCCATACCTTTCTTACCAGTCATTCCGCAAGTCGACTAGACAGGATATATGTCTCACAAACTCTTAGATCTGCGATACGGGGCGCCGAACGATGGCCGCTGGCGTTTTCCGACCATTGCGCTTACATCTGTACGGTCCTCCTTCCGCCGCAATCAGTATGGCGCAGCCGTGCGCCATGGAAACTCAATACCTCACACTTGCATGACCTGGCGTGTCGCCAACAAGTCACTGAAACGTGGACAGCCTGCGAACGACGCCTTCCCCGCTACCACTCGACATTGACATGGTGGTTGGGTTGTGCCAAGCCGGCGATCCGGAGGACACTGATGAGATACGGGAAGGACATGGCCGACTGGCATCGCACCACTGTTGACTTCTATTACGCGATTCTCCGAGATCTGGATGCTCAACCGCCAACTCCGGACAACCAGTTGGAACGGCAAAGAACTAAGGCGAAGATAATTGCGCTGGCACGCCGGAAACTGCAAGGGGTCGTGATACGGACGCGGCGCCACGATCACGCGGATTTAGAAATTCCATCCATGCATGATATAGTGTCCGACAAACGACGGAGTCGTCGGCAGATCATCAGCACTCTGACCACGCCTCATGGGACGCAGGTGACCACTCAGAATGACATCGTCCACGCATTCGTCGAGCACTACCGTCGTACTTATAGTGATGAAGACGCTGGAACTGCAGCAGACGACTCCATTTTGCATTACGTCACGCGCACCCTCCCCCACACGGAGGCGGATGCTTTGACAGTGCCGGTCACGCTAGACGAAGTCAACCATGCCATCGCCAAGGGTGCAGTCAACAGATCGCCCGGCTTTGACGGCTTACCGATTGAGTTTTACCGTACCTTTCGGGACCTCATGGCACCACGGTGGACGACTATGTACCAAGAACTGATGACATCTGACCAAGCAATCCCACCCGCCTTTGCTGAGGGCATCATTATACCGGTCCACAAACCAGCCCGAGGTTCGATGGTCACGAGTTACAGACCGCTCACCCTACTCAATGCCGATTACAAGATTTTCGCGCGCTTACTGGCAATGCGGCTCCGAACTACACTCCCTCATATCCTCTCGCCAGAGCAAACGACGCCTGGCGGACAGGTTAACATACAGACTGCCACAGGGGAATGCCGCGACTTAATTGCGATAGCGGCGGCCTGCAGACTCCGGGCAGCGGTCGTCGCTATAGACTTCGACAGCGCCTTCGATAAAGTGCGTCATCGTTTCCTGTTTTCGGTGGCAGCCCGAATGGGCATCCCCCCTCCGTTTCTCGACGTCATCCGGCGTCTTTACGACAGTGCCAGTTCACGTGTCCAAGTCAATGGACGTTTAGCAGGGCCGGTACCTATCTGCCGTTCGTTACGGCAGGGGTGCCCCCTCTCTACCCTCCTGTATGCCATTGCCCTTGAGCCCCTTCTTGGTGGCTTGACGACCAAGCTCTCTGGCCTCACCCTACGCCAACACACTTTTTGCTGTCGGGCATATGCTGATGACCTCCTCCTCCTCATTCGCTCCGGATCTGAGATTCGAGAAGTCCTCGAATTGATTACCCGTTATGGGGCTGTCGCTGGCAGTGCCATGAATGTCGCCAAATCTTCTGCAATGCACATTGGACGAGGCCTCCAGGAGGGTGAAGTTGCACCCCTGCCGCTTGTGCGGACTTTCCGGTACTTGGGCATTACCTTTACCCCCACGGTAACACGCACAGCGGCAACGAATTTCCGTCGCCTGTTACACGTCATCCGCAACGACGTCCGCCAGAACCTCTTGCGCCGCCAGGACACACTTCAACGGGTTGAGTTTATTAATCTTTATGTGGCATCAAAATTGGTTCACATCGCGCAAGTTCTCCCTCTGCCAACTGCAATTGGGCGCAACCTTCAGGCGGCTTTTGGCTATTATCTCACGGCTGGTTCAATGTTTAAAGTCCGTTATGAGACACTTACCCTGCCCTCACGGTATGGTGGCGTCGGGCTCGTCAATGTCCGTATGCGAGCTGCAGCCTTGTACATGAGTACCATGAGAAAACAGTGGATGGGCCAGGGTACATCTCTAACACGCAGCCTGCTTGAAGTCCTCCTACTTGCTTCCACCTCACCACCGGTGTCTGTCGGCCATATCGTGCCTTATTTGTCCCATATTTCGACCTTTTTCGTCGACTACAGTTACATGCATACCAGTCTCCCAGATACACGCCCACCTAGGACTAAGGATTTTTACAGCCTGTTGCTGCGCTGTGTTCCCCGGAATGTGATGGAGACCAAACATCCCTCCATCCAGTGGCCCATAGTGTGGACTACCGTCCACCAGCCCTTCCTCCCTACGAACGTCCGGGCACTGTGGTATCACATAGTCAACAGGAAATTTGCCACGAAGCAGCGCCTGCACAACATTGGCTTGTCAGAATCCCCTCTTTGTCTCCTTTGCCTGCAACTGGACACTGATGAACACCGTCTGACATGCGCCTCGTCGCAAGATGTATGGCGCTTCGTGCAGCAAATCATTGCCTGCTATCTCCGGGTGCCACCAGACACAATCGAACCTCGAATGTTTCTATACCCGGAGGACCGACATTTTCCCGCCGCCAAATGTCATGCTATTACGTGGGTCAAAGGATGGGCGGTCGCTTATCTCTTTCATGAGGGACCTAAATCCCGCCTCGACTTTTGGACCTATTTACGAACAGCCCATGCAGCTCTCGAACGCTCGCCACGTTACCGAACATTATTTGCTAACTATCTTCGAGCGGTCTTTGTTAGACCTCCACTGAGTTGGGGGGTGCCTGGCTTCTCCCCCGGCGGTGTCTGAGTTTCAACCGCCTACGATCTATTCCATTATGACCTCCGCGGATGGGAGAGCGCGTCGCAGATTGCGCGGATTTTATTTCCTTTTTGCTTTACCTTTTTCCTTTCGTTTTCTTTGACCAGAATTTATATTTCTTTTCTTTTTCGCCGATGTGTTCCCATAATTTCATGATATTAGTGAATCTTGCAAACGTACATGCAAATAAATAAATAACAACGCCTTCCACTACTGTTGATTCCTGTGTCTCCTATTTCCCTAAGCACCACAGACTCGGTGGTGGTGAGGGGGACACTGTGGCCAGGCCTCAGGTTTCGACCCCTGCCCACTTTGCCCCCCGCGCCCCCAACGTCGCCTCAAAAAAAAAAAAAAAAAAAAAAAAAAAAAAAAAAAAAAAAAAAAAAGATGGATAGAGCGTCTGCCATGTAAGCAGGAGATCCCGGGTTCGAGTCCCGGTCGGGGCACACATTTTCAGCTGTCCACATCGAGGTATAACAGAAAAACCTGTTGGCAGCTGAGGTTTTCAGTTAGTCATTATTTTTCCAGGGAAAAGCTGCATGGTCATCAACAGTAACTGTTCTTTCGAGAACAAGTTACTGTCTTGATATATATAGTTATAATAATACCGGGAACTAAATTAACAACGCGTAAATGATGTAGGCCACACAGTTGCCATTTGGTTAGAATAATGTTTACTCCGTAAGCAAACTAATAGTGAAAGTGGTCGTATTTAGAGTCACTGTTACACTCGAGCGCATATCCATTTCACACAGTTTGATCATTCACAATCTCATCGCGAAACACAATACCTACCTCGTCATTTACACGAAAAGTTCACACCAGGCGCGCGGCTGCTCACCGCTCAGAGACTAAGTCCCGCGATACCATACAACGCGAAATTTGTAAGTCGTTTCACTTTCTAGCTGCCTCCTTTGGTGTCTCCAGCCGAACTGTCCGCTTTCGCGTCTGCCCCAGCAATGTCTCCGCCCATCCCCGGCCGCGTTTCCCGTGCGCCGAATATCCTCTCTCAACTAACTAAGGCAGTTGCCTTTCCTGAAGCCGTCCATGTTTTACTTTCATGATTTTACATGAAAGTTCATTTTTCCATCTAATATGTGAGTTAACAGGTAATGCACAGTCCTTATCTGTCCTTTGAGGTTTACAGGTCGTAATGGTTTTTTATTTACGTAACCATTACGGCACTTCAACCCCAGTTCTCGATACCAGTAATATCGTACTACTTTACTGCGAAGTAACAGACATATTTTTGTGACAAGATTCACATTTAGTTTTACTAATGTATAGGTACTCCGATGTATCGATATATTACAGTGATATGGTTCTTGTGTGTATTCATTTCTGTGAGACTGTCATAATCTTTGACTTACTTGTAACCGTTTTGGCGCAAATGCGCACAGAGCAGTCTTTGTTTCACTTTGCAGAAGATAAGTTGTTATTTCGCTTTGTAAAAGAACAGTCAAGACTTGTGTTTGGTTAAAGTGGAAATTAAATATATGAAGATTGATACAAAACTGTTTTCTTGATGATGTGACAATTAAGAAGAAGTATATGTGAATTTACAAGAAGTTTAATAAAAATGTGGATCGTGAACACCAATTCCAAAATTATTTCTACCATACCATTGTTCTGATCTGGGATTGTTTGATCATTAAGAATTTCCTGAAAAACGCATTTGTTAGGTCTTCAAATATTTGCTAAAATACAGATCTGGACCTTCTAGCAGTCAAAGTGGAATCAGCCTAGAATCAACAAGGTGAGCCATAACAACTTCGACGAAATCTACGTGGGATTCCATTCACGGTAAGTGTCAAAATTAATGACTTTTTTACAGTGACTTCATTATTTCCATTCTGACGATACCATCTACAGTCAATAACTTTGTTGTTGCCCGATAAAGCGAACATATGCTGCGTGAGCAACATTATTAACCTGATTTCTAACCTACTTTGCAAGTGGTGGTATTGCTAGAAGCTGACACTGTAATTCTGTCTGCGACAGCAAAGGACTTCGAAGAGCAGTTGAACGGAATAGACAGTGTTATGAAAGGAGGATATAAGCTGAACATTAACTAAAGCACAACAAGGATAATGGAATGTAGTCGAAGGAAATCAGGTGATGCTCATGGAATTAGTTTAGGAAACGAGAGACTTAAAGTACTAGATATGTTTTTCTATTTGGGCAGCACTATAACTGGTCATGGCCGAAGTAGAGAGGGTATAAAATGTAGACTGACAATGTCAACAAAAGCGTTTCAGAAGAAGAGAGAAATTTGTTAATATAGAATAAAGATTTAATTGTTAGGAAGTCTTTTCTGAAAGTAATTGTATGGAGTGTAACCATGTATGGAAGTGAAACATGGACGATAAACGGCATAGACAGGAAGAGAATAGAAGCTTTTGAAATTTGATGCTACAGAAGAATGCTGAAGATTAGATGTATGGGTCACGTAACTAATGAGAAGCTACTGAACAGAACTAAGGAAAAAGGAAGTTTGTAGCACAACAGACTAGAAGAAGGGATCGGTTGGTGGGACACATTATGGGACATCAAGGGATCACCAATTTAGTAATGGAGGGAAGTGTGGAGGCTACAAATCGTAGAGGGAGACCAAGACATGAATACAGTAAGCAGATTCAGAAGGATGTAGGTTGCAGTAGTTACTCAGAGATGAAGAGGCTTGCACAGGTTAAAGCAGCATGAAGAGCTGCATTCAACCAGTCTTAGGACTGAAGACCACAACAAGAAGAAGATCTATTGTGTTTGTTGACCCGCCATCTTATTGATGATAAAGAAGACGCTTGATACGGCAATGAAAATTTGTAACTCTAACATTGCTTCATTGAGTGAGAAGCTCAAATGACGTAATTAATACTGTACTTATATGTGTTGCTTATACAACGCCACTACTATACCATTACAGCGCTATTCCAATACATTAGTTTCATTTGTTCAATTTAGTTGATTGACCTGTTCAGAAAGTTAGCCCCGTTTAGCAGAATGCTGTCTGCTGATAGCAACCATATGGTTTCAACACTGAAATTAGTCTTTGTAACTAGTGTCCTCTCTGACTTCACAAATAATTTGTTACAAGAACTTTATGTTTTTACTCTGGGATATTAGACTCTTTGATCGTCTGAGGTTACATAAACACGGAATGCCAGACGTCTATTAACTGTCGGGAGTGTATGTGCAATTTACCCAAATTTTCAAGATATTGTCATACTCTGGTTATGTTGCATTCCACGTTTTGTCATTGTCGCACGTGGCATCCGAAAGAGTCTACTAAGAGAAATATGCATTTTTAAACCATCAGATGTTACAATTTTGTAAGTATTCTATACGATATTGATGTTCAGAAATTCAGCTCTTATACTTCGCTATTCTGGTCTGTGTATACTACATATGGTTTTTTCTGTTTGTTCAGTTCTCCAACTGATGATGGTTTCATCAGACGAAAATGTTCAGGAATAAATTTAATATATACAGCTGATAGCAAATAAAAATGCATTTCTATAAAAGCCTTTAGGATAGATCGCTTTCACGATAAATGTCATTGTTGAAGTCCTCCTAAAACGTAAATGTCGTAAGCATAAGACAGGATGACTGTTCAATAGCACTTTTACAACCTGCATAGAATGCATCATAATTAATTGGGAAAACAGACATGGATGAAATATACAATATCAGAAGTGTCAGCAAAAGAGCCGTTGGGGTGAAGAGCCACCACTGGCGTCAATGTGATATATTTTACTACCCACAACAAGTGTGTTTGACACGTAGCTTTCGTCCAAATATAACATATTCAAATTTCACACAAATCCCATGGCTGAGCAGTGCGGTACATGCATAACGACTCACCGACACCTGTTGCTGCTGATGTACCACGAGCTCTAATGCGGAAATATGGCCCAAGATGCGTGGGTCGCTCAGGGTTTGTATGTTGGCTTCCAAAATCAATTCTCTGGATTTTTCTTTCTTGAGTCACTCAAAACTGAAGTGTACAGCACTCCTGTTGATATGACATAAACTAGGACTCTGTTAGATGAGGAATTAATCTGAAAGTTTACTTTTCAAGTAGTCTTGTACTAACTAGGACAATATTTCATACTGAAGTCAGCGGGGACTTGTAACCACATGTTTGCAATTACGTCTACTATTGTGTACATTCCTTCATGTCAGTTATTACTGTTGCTTGAGAGCAGTGGCATCCTGGTATCATCCTACATATCTTAACGTTCAGTAGATTAGCTTCTTTGAACCTGTGGAAATGTGCATTTACGGTGGACAAAAAACAAGCCGTTTACTGAGGCAGTTAACGAAAAAGTTTCCATTTGAAAAATATCAATTTCAATGTAAAGATTATTTTTAGCGTCGACAGAATTTTAAAAAAAACGATGACCAGTCAATTTACAAATACATCTTACGTTCATTGACTTCGAAAAGGCCTTTGACTAATCATTAGAAGTAAACTATGGACATACAGGGTGTTTCAAAAATGACCGGTGTATTTGAAACGGTAATAAAAACTAAACGAGCAGCGATAGAAATACACCGTTTGTTGTAATATGCTTGGGACAACAGTACATTTTCAGGCGGACAGACTTTCGAAATTACAGTAGTTACAATTTTCAACAACAGATGGCGCTGCAAGTGATGTGAAAGATATAGAAGACAACGCAGTCTGTGGGTGCGCCATTCTGTACGTCGTCTTTCTGCTGTAAGCGTGTGCTGTTCACAACGTGCAAGTGTGCTATAGACAACATGGTTTATTCCTTAGAACAGAGGATTTTTCTGGTGTTGGAATTCCACCGCCTAGAACACAGTGTTGTTGCAACAAGACGAAGTTTTCAGCGGAGGTTTAATGTAACCAAAGGACCGAAAAGCGATACAATAAAGGATCTGTTTGAAAAATTTCAACGGACTGGGAACGTGACGGATGAACGTGCTGGAAAGGTAGGGCGACCGCGTACGGCAACCACAGAGGGCAACGCGCAGCTAGTGCAGCAGGTGATCCAACAGCGGCCTCGGGTTTCCGTTCGCCGTGTTGCAGCTGCGGTCCAAATGACGCCAACGTCCACGTATCGTCTAATGCGCCAGAGTTTACACCTCTATCCATACAAAATTCAAACGCGGCAACCCCTCAGCGCCGCTACCATTGCTGCACGAGAGACATTCGCTAACGATATAGTGCACAGGATTGATGACGGCGATATGCATGTGGGCAGCATTTGGTTTACTGACGAAGCTTATTTTTACCTGGACGGCTTCGTCAATAAACGGAACTGGCGCATATGGGGAACCGAAAAGCCCCATGTTGCAGTCCCATCGTCCCTGCATCCTCAAAAAGTACTGGTCTGGGCCGCCATGTCTTCCAAAGGAATCATTGGCCCATTTTTCAGATCCGAAACGATTACTGCATCACGCTATCTGGACATTCTTCGTGAATTTGTGGCGGTACAAACTGCCTTAGACGACACTGCGAACACCTCGTGGTTTATGCAAGATGGTGCCCGGCCACATCGCACGGCCGACGTCTTTAATTTCCTGAATGAATATTTCGATGATCGTGTGATTGCTTTGGGCTATCCGAAACATACAGGAGGCGGCGTGGATTGGCCTCCCTATTCGCCAGACATGAACCCCTGTGACTTCTTTCTGCGGGGACACTTGACAGACCAGGTGTACCGCCAGAATCCAGAAACAATTGAACAGCTGAAGCAGTACATCTTATCTGCATGTGAAGCCATTCCGCCAGACACGTTGTGAAAGGTTTCGGGTAATTTCATTCAGAGACTACGCCATATTATTGCTACGCATGGTGGATATGTGGAAAATATCGTACTATAGAGTTTCCCAGACCGCAGCGCCATCTGTTGTTGAAAACTGTAACTACTGTGATTTCGAAAGTTTGTCTGCCTGAAAATGTACTGTTGTCCCAAGCATATTGCAACAAACGGTGTATTTCTATCGCTGCTCGTTTAGTTTTTATTGCCGTTTCAAATATACCGGTCATTTTTGAAACACCCTGTAAATAGACAAGTGAGACTAACCCATGCATCGTGTGCAGATAATAAAAATCATATATGAAGACACCAAAGCCGGCCGGAGTGGCCGAGCGGTTGTAGGCGCTACAGTCTGAAACCGCGCGACCGCGACGGTCGCAGGTTCGAATCATGCCTCAGGCATGGATGCATGTGATTAGGTTAGGTTTAAGTAGTTCTAAGTTGTAGGGGACTGATGACCTCAGAAGTTAAGTCCCATAGTGCTCAGAGACATTTGAACCATTCTTTTAAGACACCAAAATAATAAAAATAGAGGAACTTCATTAACTAATAAAATACTAATAAAACAAGGTGTCAGACAAGGAAGTAGCATGTCACTGGCTCTTTCGATTTTGAAGACCTGATTAACTGGAGCAAGGAAACCCCTGAAGGTATACTACTGAAAAGGAGCTACCATCTAAATACTTCGCTGTCTGCAGGTAAATTGATTGTATTACGAAATACAGAGGTACAAGTAGAACACTCCGTGTATAGGTTATACGATTTTGGAAGAAAACATTACAATCTAAAAACATCTGCTATTGAAAAAATTTATGGTTCACTATCGAAAACTGTGCGGCTGGTCCTCCCTCGGGCATGAGTGTGTGTGTTTGCCCTTAGGATAATTTAGGTTAAGTAGTGTGTAAGCTTAGGGACTGATGACCTTAGCAGTTAAGTCCCATAAGATTTCACACACATTCGAACATTTGAACAACACTATCGAAAGTTCGCAGTTCAAATGGTTCAAATGGTTCTGAGCACTATGGGACTTAACATCTGAGGTCATCAGTCCCCTAGAACTTAGAACTACTTAAACCTAACTAACCTAAGGACATCACACACATCCATGCCCGAGGCAGAAGTCGAACCTGCGACCGTATCGGTCGCGCGGTTCCAGACTGAGTTCCCAGTTCGATCTGAAACTGTTATCGAAAATAAGGTACTTGAGCAAGCGTCAAGTTTCAGTTATTTAGGCACTGACATAAATCTAGATACAGACAGAGACGTAGAAAAGAAGGCAAACAAATTTCAACGTATATGTGGACCGACAAACAAAAGTAGAAAAGCCACAAAACTGAACCTATATAAAACAGAAACTGAAAATAGCTACTCAGATATATTAATTAACTGCGGAAAGTATCCGAGGTTTGTTTACCATTCTAGCCTACATCTTAAAAGTTATCTTTATAATTTGCCAATATCCGCACATCATATTTCACACCTCTGTTTTTTTTTTCAAATTTTAATTGTTGTTGTTCTCGTATTTGGTCTGGGCGGACGTCACATGCCACATGTTCAAGTTGATCGTTTACTACTTCACTCAGGTTTCCTAACTACAGAGCGCAAACAGCCGTCTCGCCGATCACACTGAGTTAACGTGTTTTGCAATCTGTTAGTCGCGAGGAATCTACGCTGTATAACTGCGTCCACTGGTCGATTATCCGTGTAGTCGCTTCTGGTTGTACTGTGCTAGTTTATCTTGTCTAAGGTCTTTGAGGCGAGCGAAGACTTGGCTAATGAGAATCGTTACTATCAGAATGTCTTACATATTCAAAAGGAACAAAGCTTCATTTTCTCTGTCCTATTCGACTCCGTTCTGGAGGTTGGAGGCGTGAATTTTTCTTGTTTTTTGAATTATATTGGGAAGGAAGGAGAGTGATGTATGAATGCAACCTTGGGTTTGTATACACGAATTTATGCTGAGAATTCCGTATATTATTTCTGCGTTCTTCAGCTCTGGAAAATAAGGTAGTATTTTTATGCATTTACTAACTTGTCGAATCATATGTGAAAAGGAATCTTTCTTGCGTGTTGAACCAGTATAAATAACAGAGTGGGAATTGTGGTTACGCTAGATGTGGGGAAGTTTCCGTTTTATTTACACGGTGTATTTAATTAGTAAACGACCTGAGCAAACAGATTTTTCGTTCACCAAAAGTTTGTTGCATTTTGACAGCTTGACTACGACTGTGTGCGTGAATTTGTCCGATAATGGCTGTGGGTACCATGTGACTTTTGTGTCACATGGTACGCATAAAAGTATAAATAACGTGTTGTTTTTCAATAATCAGTAGCTATTGCAAAGTTTCTTGCATTTATTTACACGTTGTTTACTCAGCAAATTAAGTTGGAAAGTACGTCTTCATAAAGTATATTTTCGGAAGACATTAGGCTTGGTGAAAGTGTATCTTGCAGTAACGAAATCCAGCTATGATTTTGTGCCATCAAGACGACCCTTACTTCAGCGAGAATCTTTCTTACACTGCACAGATTCTTCAAGGGCGAGAGATTACTTGTTCTATTCAAGTAGAGTTTTTACAGGTTCCAGAAGGTAAGTTTACGTCGAAAACTTTGGATCAGCAGTGGTAGTGCTTTGCTGCATGTAATTTGTGTGGAAAGTTACGAGCTCGCTGTATAGAGTGTTTTGGATTCTAAGGAACAGCCAAGCATGATCCTTGCACTTGCTTCCCCTCTGAGATGTAATATGGAAAATGTTTGGACGACCACTTATTAGCTTCTGAGTGAGAGAGATTATGCACTATTGAGTAATAAATAATTTTAAGTAACCAATTAACCGTTGCAATTATAATGTTTCTCGTGTTAAAATTATTCCTGAATTCAGACTGCATTGTAAAACTATTTTATGAGTCAATATACTTTGAGAAAAGAGGGCATTGTCATCAGAGCACGTTTCTGTTAGTATTTTCAGGCCGACTCAGTCCATTCTGCCAGGCACAGCATTCTAAAATCTTGCAAAATAGAAACCGTGCCGAGTATTCAAATGCAACAGTCATCAGAAAAACAGACACGTTTGTCGGCAAATCGAAAAGAATCGACGTGCTGTCAGTGACACACAAATGTCGGAGAGGTTTTCATGGAACAGCATTAGGTTGTTCGGAGTGAGCTGAAGCAGACGGCAATCCGGAAGCAACGTGGCCTTACATCTGAAGTTTGATTACCTGCCATTCATACCGTAGCGGGATTTCAGAGAAGTCTGAAAAGGTCGGCAATATCCATCAACCATTGGTTAGCTTACGCCTGAGTATGGGGCGATGACATAGTACGAGGGTTGCGCAGAGAGTAATGGACCGCATTTTTTTTTTTTTTCTCAGTCGAGAACAATGCCACGAATGCGAAACGTTGCGTATGTACACTCCTGGAAATGGAAAAAAGAACACATTGACACCGGTGTGTCAGACCCACCATACTTGCTCCGGACACTGCGAGAGGGCAGTACAAGCAATGATCACACGCACGGCACAGCGGACACACCAGGAACCGCGGTGTTGGCCGTCGAATGGCGCTAGCTGCGCAGCATTTGTGCACCGCCGCCGTCAGTGTCAGCCAGTTTGCCGTGGCATACGGAGCTCCATCGCAGTCTTTAACACTTGTAGCATGCCGCGACAGCGTGGACGTGAACCGTATGTGCAGTTGACGGACTTTGAGCGAGGGCGTATAGTGGGCATGCGGGAGGCCGGGTGGACGTACCGCCGAATTGCTCAACACGTGGGGCGTGAGGTCTCCACAGTACATCGATGTTGTCGCCAGTGGTCGGCGGAAGGTGCACGTGCCCGTCGACCTGGGACCGGACCGCAGCGACGCACGGATGCACGCCAAGACCGTAGGATCCTACGCAGTGCCGTAGGGGACCGCACCGCCACTTCCCAACAAATTAGGGACACTGTTGCTCCTGGAGTATCGGCGAGGACCATTCGCAACCGTCTCCATGAAGCTGGGCTACGGTCCCGCACACCGTTAGGCCGTCTTCCGCTCACGCCCCAACATCGTGCAGCCCGCCTCCAGTGGTGTCGCGACAGGCGTGAATGGAGGGACGAATGGAGACGTGTCGTCTTCAGCGATGAGAGTCGCTTCTGCCTTGGTGCCAATGATGGTCGTATGCGTGTTTGGCGCCGTGCAGGTGAGCGCCACAATCAGGACTGCATACGACCGAGGCACACAGGGCCAACACCCGGCATCATGGTGTGGGGAGTGATCTCTTACACTGGCCGTACACCACTGGTGATCGTCGAGGGGACACTGAATAGTGCACGGTACATCCAAACCGTCATCGAACCCATCGTTCTACCATTCCTAGACCGGCAAGGGAACTTGCTGTTCCAACAGGACAATGCACGTCCGCATGTATCCCGTGCCACCCAACGTGCTCTAGAAGGTGTAAGTCAACTACCCTGGCCAGCAAGATCTCCGGATCTGTCCCCCATTGAGCATGTTTGGGACTGGATGAAGCGTCGTCTCACGCGGTCTGCACGTCCAGCACGAACGCTGGTCCAACTGAGGCGCCAGGTGGAAATGGCATGGCAAGCCGTTCCACAGGACTACATCCAGCATCTCTACGATCGTCTCCATGGGAGAATAGCAGCCAGCATTGCTGCGAAAGGTGGATATACACTGTACTAGTGCCGACATTGTGCATGCTCTGTTGCCTGTGTCTATGTGCCTGTGGTTCTGTCAGTGTGATCATGTGATGTATCTGACCCGAGGAATGTGTCAATAAAGTTTCCCCTTCCTGGGACAATGAATTCACCGTGTTCTTATTTCAATTTCCAGGAGTGTATTATCTGAAGTCTCCTGAGTGAACGCGACATGTTTCCGTCCCTTCAGACAGATAGCGCTGCTGGAGCACAGTTTCAAAATGGCATCTGTAGGTGATGTACTCTACAGTCAACGTGCCGCCATTGAATTTCTCACTGCAGAGAAAGAAACTATGGGGAATATTCACAGACGCTTGTGCACAGTCTGTGGATCATCTGCAGTCGCCAGAAGTAAGTCGCTGGGCACGGAGGGCGAGGTCATCAGTAGGCGGTCTGGCGGAGCTCCACGATTTGCAGCGGTCGGGGAGACCATCCACGGCTGTCACACCTGACGTGTTGCAGAGAGCTGATGTTGTAGTTCGCGAGGACAGACGCACAGCAGGTTGATCGGGTTGGGGGCTTGAGGATCTGACGTGCAGTGTCACGTCTCCCATGGCGAGACCCAAGAGCTGGGTGACAACAACTGGCAGTGTTGGTGTCGTTGAGGAGCGGAGGCATCACAGATTTCAAATGGCTTTACTCAAGAATAGCATCCTGCGTCCCACCGTGGGGCTTACGTAGTTGGACTTGGAATGGCTGGCAAGACTGGCAGCAGCTGAGGATCCAACCATCTGGCGCATGTATGTGAGGAGAACAAATATAGGAAGAGACTTAAGGGACTTAGGTGGCTGAAAGTGGTGCTAAAGGACCTTGAAAACGACGTGGACAAATTGTACGCAGAACATGGATGTGAGGATCGGAGTGCTTGGAAAATAAAATTTCGGAGACCAGAGGGTGGAAGTGAATGTGGGGCCATGTGAAAAGTTAGCCTGTTGGACCTGAAGAGCGTAAATGAGTGCAGAACAACAGGAAACGGAAAATGAATGCACTGGAAGAGTAAAGGTGATTGTGGTACCACTTTTAACATTTTAACGTGTTATGACTGTACCTCGTCAAGAGCTAAAAGTAGTGTATCTGTCGATCCATCGTGGATACGGGTCAGTCAGGTATTTGCTAAAGAAACCATATAATTTCAAAAGTTGTAATTTTATGTTGTTGGTTACTACTGTATTTACCGATCATAGATTCTCGTATGCTGTCATTAATTGTTGCCCAGCAACATGTATATGTGCTGTGTAAAACATAAATTCTGTAGTGTAGTCTGATATAATCTAGGCAGACTCAAAGAGATATATTCGAAAAATAAATGTATTTAAAATGTAGATAGCATGGAAAAGGTAGCAGGAATGCAGCGCCATGTGTTGATTGGTTAGCCGGCCGAAGTGGCCGTGCGGTTAAAGGCGCTGCAGTCTGGAACCGCAAGACCGCTACGGTCGCAGGTTCGAATCCTGCCTCGGGCATGGATGTTTGTGATGTCCTTAGGTTAGTTAGGTTTAACTAGTTCTAAGTTCTAGGGGACTAATGACCTCAGCAGTTGAGTCCCATAGTGCTCAGAGCCATTTGAACCATTTTTTTTGTTGATTGGTTACGAAGCAACTAAAGTCACTGTTATGATTCAGTTGTTGTTTGCCTATTTGTAAAGATAAACAACAACGGATTGTAAGATTGTTACTCATGTCAGTTGCTAAGTGTGCGATGTAATTCGATTTTTGTGTGTGGAAGTATCTGTAGCTGCTCAAATACACCATGAGTTTGGCCTCGCTTGTAGTGTATTTCAAAATTAGGCTATCTGTCGATAATAAAGAAATAGGTCATAGACACACAAGAAAAAGTTTCGTAGGGGTTGGGATTGTTTTTCACCTATTACCACAGGCAGACACTTCAGACATTACGTCTCGAAATATCAGCCTCTGTAGCTGAAATTTCATCACGAAGAATGATAGCTCCAATAACAGCAACATCACTTCATTCATCAGGTGCACCAGTAACTCATGTTTCAGCCCATGTAAATGAATAAACAACATTACTCTTCCGCGATACAAAACCTTGCTTTATGCTACCATTCTTAATTATGAATGTTTCAGCAGCTGATCTTCCGAGGCGTAAAGTCATTCTTCACAAGTGTCTACTTGTATGCGATGGTTTACAAGCAGTTACAACTCCGCAAACTTAGTTCTTATGTGCCGCAAACCTGTTACTTTCTCACAGACCGAAACTCTGTAAGTACTTTCCAAATGTAATGTTGAAATGGACAGGAAATTGAGAAAAATGACAATTACAAAATTGTGTCTAAACTTTAAGAGTGGCAGCACAGACCTCAATGAACACGATGAAGACTGGAGCGGCATGCCAAGTATCCACACAGATGACATCGTATCACAAGTGAACCACGATATTGCTGTCTCATCGACAATCGAACGTTGGTTGCTTTGCTGATAAACTTTGTCATCTTAAACGGATCAGTATCTATACGACTCCCACCGAATAGCCCGGAAAATGCTAAGTGCGTGCCGGATAGGCGCGTCCACTTGCGGCCGCCCAACGAAGGATACGGTACAGAATTTCTATTGGGCGTTTTTCTGCCTCCTCTATGCAGCACCGCTCTCGCAACCCAACGGCTATTTCCTCTTGTTGCTCCTGAAGAAAGAAGTAAATGGAAAACGGTTTGAAGAATATCAGCAAATTTATATCTGCATGGTTAACTGGTTCAGTTGGTAGGTAGAGAACCTTTCACCAGAGTGTTTGAAGAAGATAGTGCAGCATTACAAAAGGCACTTGAAGGTAAATGGTAATGTGGAAAACTGAAGTAGGTTTCTAGGAAACTAAAGCCGAAAGATAAAAGTGTTTTTTATGTCCGAAGAGCCATACTTTTCGAGTACCCCTCCTACATACGGCTCAGAATAAATGAATTCACATTTTCAGATCCCCCAGTGAACGTAAATGCTGCATGTTTGTGCCTTTACGTCTACACCATAGTAAAGGGCTTTCTGTAATAAAACCCGGAGGGAACGCCTCCTCCGCAGCCGCGGTTCCCGTATATGAACTTCAATTCAATAGCGATTTGCCCCGATATAAGCGTTGCAAGCTACTGCACTTGCAGGAAACGACTCCGCAACGAACGATATATAGCGACGACGTCGATAAAAACGATTGTCAGTCAGTCGCAATATTGCCAAGGATTTGCTTCCATAAAGCCCTACCTAGAAGCTCTCTGTCATTTCAGATAGTCTCTGAAATTCAGCTACTGACATAAAGAAGGTGACAGGACTTTACTCGTGAAACATATATACAGGGTTATTACAAATGATTGAAGCGATTTCACAGCTCTACAATAACTTTATTATTTGAGATATTTTCACAATGCTTTGCACACACATACAAAAACTCAAAAAGTTTTTTTAGGCATTCACAAATGTTCGATATGTGCCCCTTTAGTGATTCGGCAGACATCAAGCCGATAATCAAGTTCCTTCCACACTCGGCGCAGCATGTCCCCATCAATGAGTTCGAAAGCATCGTTGATGCGAGCTCGCAGTTCTGGCACGTTTCTTGGTAGAGGAGGTTTAAACACTGAATCTTTCACATAACCCCACAGAAAGAAATCGCATGGGTTTAAGTCGGGAGAGTGTGGAGGCCATGACATGAATTGTTGGTCATGATCTCCACCACGACCGATCCATCGGTTTTCCAATCTCCTGTTTAAGAAATGCTTCTGCTTTAGCCTTTTCCGTAAGATTTTCCAGACCGTCGGCTGTGGTACGTTTAGCTCCCTGCTTGCTTTATTCGTCGACTTCGGCGGTTACGCGTGAAACTTGCCCGCACGCGTTCAACCGTTTCTTCGCTCAGTGCAGGCCGACCCATTGATTTCCCCTTACAGAGGCATCCAGGAGCTTTAAACGGCGCATACCATCGCCGAATGGAGTTAGCAGTTGGTGGATCTTTGTTGAACTTCGTCCTGAAGTGTCGTTGCACTGTTATGACTGACTGACTGATGTGAGTGCATTTCAAGCACGACATACGCTTTCTCGGCTCCTGTCGCCATTTTGTCTCACTGCGCTCTCGAGCGCTCTGGCGGCAGAAACCTGAAGTGCGGCTTCAGCCAAACAAAACTCTATGAGTTTTTCTACGTATCTGTAGTGTGTCGTGACCATATGTCAATGAATGGAGCTACAGTGCATTTATGAAATCGCTTCAATCATTTGTAATAGCCCTGTATTTATGAATTTTCTTAGGACGTTGCATTTAAAAATAATCCCGCTGTATTAAAACTGAAATATCTGTAAATACTATTTTTAAGTTCAAACCAAACTGTGAGGATCCTATATCCTCATTCGACGTATAATTAACTATTCTTGACATTTGTTAGTTTATTCTTTATTTAGATGCATATTGTGTATCAACAGTCATGCATGAACTGGTTAATCTGTATCTGGGAATAGAAACAACCTTTTTCTGCAACCAATGTTTTATGAATTATAACTTTTATTCGTATTGGGGGCGTGCTTGGCGTACTATTTCAGTCACTACATTGGTCAGATGCGCTCTTGGAGCCGGCCGGAGTGGTCGAGCGGTTCTAGGCGCTACAGTCTGGAACCACGCGATCGCTACGGTCGCAGGTTCGAATCCTGCATCGCGCATGTATGTGTGAGATGTCCTTAGGTTAGTTAAAGTAGTTTTAAGTTCTAGGGGACTGATGACCTCAGAAGTTAAGTCCCATAGTGCCCAGAGCCATTTTGCGCTCTTGGAATGCTGGCTCCTTGAAGTGTATTTGTTCTATGTAACTGGGACAAAGTTTGACTTATCTCGAGATTATATTCAGTTTCATCTTTTTCTCCTTGTTTACAGTGTATGTGAACGTTCAATGTCAATAAATTCACTATGCGTTGGGCACATAGGACTTTTCTGATACAAAACATTGCTACAATATTTCTGGGGAAAGAGCAATTCCAACAACAAACAATTTAGTTCGTGGTCCGAATTAAATCCTTTCTTCTCCGTATCGTAATCTGCTACTGAAGGAATACATAAGTTGTTGTAAGTGTAAATAGAATAGTTATGATTGGTCGATTGCAGACACGGGTTTGGGGAAGAGTAATGTAGAACTGTTGCAAATATTGCTGTTGGAGTGGTGAAGAAGTATAGCAATAGATTATGTTTATACTTGAGATCGTAGATACATCGAATTGTAATCTTAAGGAGTGTTAATTTGTCCAACGCAGTACTTACTTGGAAGCATTGCCCGTCTGCTCGGCCGTTGATCTGTCGAGGTGCTGAATGCTGCTGCGCAAACTCCGCAGGTCATCGGTCTTCTCACGTTGGACAGAAACGTCACCAATGTCACACACGTGCCGGCCGTCCTTGTTAAACTGCTGCCGCTTCCGAATATTGTGGCTTAACGTGTCACAGTCTCTAAAATGTCCACTTAACCTACAATAAGTCTTTGTGTATTTTTATGCTTTGAACAACCATAAATAACACATAATTACTATGCACAATTATTATATTGGATCGCCTGTGGCCAGCAAGATCCAAAAATCTGATCCCGACAGAATGTGTGTTGGACCATCTCAGGCGGCTAATCTTTCCAGTGCCAGCATCCAGGATATCAAGAACCACATACAATAGTTGTGGACCAGCTTGTCTCCGGAGGAGATAAGACGATTTCATGACATCCTTCCCATCCGAATCAATGCACGTACCAAGGTCAGAGGAGGAGGAACATCATAGTAATAAGCGGATTGTTACTGTCAAGTTCTTTGTAATTACGACTCCATATCGTACGCTGTCAACGCGTTAAGTTCCGTTTCGTCGTCTCCTGGGTGCTTTACATTTTGGTCGGGCAATGTACGACGGTCGTTCAATAAGTAATAGTCCACCTTTTTTTTTCTCAGAACATATTTATTGTTAAGGGTCAGAATTTGGTGACAATATACATCAACATGCCTTGTCCATGTCCTATTTTTCTACGTAATCTCCATCACTTTGTATGGCCGCACGCCAACGTTGTGGAAGAGGATGTATTCCCTGCTGGAAAAGCTGTTGGCCTGTAGGCATAGCCATGTTTTCACTACATGACTAACACTGTCGCCATCTTCAAAGTGTGTTCCCCGTAGAGAATCTTTAAGCGACCTAAAGAGATGGAAGTCCGAGGGTGGACTGTGAGGTGGATGAGGCAGTCATGGCCAACTCAATTTGGTGATGTGTTCCCGGATTCTCAGACTTGTGTGCGGGCGTGCATTATCGAAATGGAGCAAGATTTATGCTGGATTCTTGTCCGAGCGAACACGTCGAAAATGATTCTTAAGTTTAATCAGAATCTTCACGTATGCATCTGAATTGATGGTTGACCCTCTTGGCCTCACATCCACGAGAATGACGCCACCTCAATCCCGTCATGACTTTTCCGGCAGAGGAGGTGGTGAATCAGGAGGATGCCACTGCATGGATTCCTTTTTTGTTTTCGGCGCAAAGTGGTGCACCCAGCTATCGTCCCCCGTAACGATCCGTGGCATAAAGGCCTCTCCGTCGGTGTAAAATTCTCCAACAATTCATATGAAATGGCCTTTCTTCGAATCTTGTGGTTCGCTATGGGGATTCGTAGAGCCTATCGTGAGCACCTCTCTGAACATCCGAGAATATCTATCATTGCAGACGCACTTCCAATGCTGACGACAACTATAGAGCCAATTGTCAAGTTGTCATGCTCCAGTCGGCGCGAATAATGGCACCCGTACGATTCAGCATGTCTGGAGCAGTGACAGGACGTTCCGAGCGTGGCTGATCATGGAGCTCTGTTTCTGGATTTCCTGAGGCACTTCCTTTACTCATCGCCCAGTTGCACTCCTATCAACTGCAGCATCGCCATACACTACACACAAACGTTAATGGATGTTGGAAATTGAAAATTTGTGGTAAGGTCTTATGGGACCAAACACCTGAAGTCATGCGTCTCTATGCTTACACACTACTTAATCTAACTTTAACTAAATTACGCTAAGGACGACACACACACCCATGCCCTAGAGAGGACTAGAACCTCCGACGGTGGAAGCCGCACGGACCGTGACAAGATGCTCGAGACCCCGCGGCTACCCCGAGCGGCGTTAATGGATGTTCATCACGGTTTCTTTTCTTGCACACAAGACTTCAATAATACCACCCTGCTTGTGACGTGAGTCGTACGTAGACGCCATTATTACGCTGTACTACGGCTCTGTCATCTGCCAGAACGGTTCGAAATATCATCAGCGCACATGAGCAAATATCAAATGTAAAACAACATCAAGGATATTTGTGTATGTATATTAAAGAAATTTTTTTTTAAAATGTAGCACATTACTTATTGAACAATCCTCGTATATGAGTGAATTTCGAGACTCGCAAGGAAAATATATAGCCACATTTAGGGGAAGGTGAGGTAAAATGACGGGAGTGGGAAAAGAGACCATTGCATATTTTTTCCCCTAAACAGTGCTGCTGCCTACCGATAAGTGGTCACACTAGCTCTAAAATACATCATTAATGTTAGTGAGCTTGATAGAGCAACCTTATTCCGTTAGCGTTTAGCAAAACTTTTCTGATTTTCGGATGTCTCATGTAAAACAAGTAATTTGTGTTATTCTTGTTACGTCACTTGAACGTAGTTACATTCTGTTCCAAAATATCGGTGCTTAAATAAAATCTTTTGGCTCACAGATGTAGTTCCTTGTTGCCTCTTTCGGTTTGAAAGCTTCATCTATGAACAGTTAAAACTGACATGCCGTACATTTGGGAAAACTGGACACAATTCTCGCCGAAAAAGGAGGTCAGCGTGACTGCTTTTCCCAGCAGTTCATTTGTAATCTGTTTACCGCAATACGAGATAGTTACTTCTATGTATCACATATATGACTGCACATTGATTCTAAATCCTTTTTGACGGTTCTGAATTAACTAAGTTATTTAAAACCATCAATGATCTATTGTATTTGTTCTAGTATAAAATCTGATAGAAAATAGTTTGCTGCAGCTGCTTCGTATTCTTTCAGATACAAGGGCATAAAGACGCCTAAAAGTTTGTGCAGAGACGACAGCACCAAACTTGCGACCCTGCTGCAATAGAAAATGTGACTGAGGCTTTAAAAAGTGATGAGATGCCTTCTTCTGAAGCAGCAAAGCAATTTCTTGTTGCACGTAGTATGCTGAAAAGAAGAGTTCTAGGAAAAATAGAGATGGAGTAGATGGGAAAAGATTACAGGATATTTATCTAGTAAATTCAGTAAAGAATAAGAAGAAGAAATCTTTGATTATGTTTTTGATGTGGAGAACCGATTTTACAGATTTAAAGCGAATAATTTATGGAGGTCAGTATTTCAACTGGCAGAGTGTAACAAAATACTGCATCGTTTTAATAAAGTCAAAGACAACACGCAAAGACAGTACCTTAATACTAATGTTAGGGAGCTTGTCTCGCTGCCTAGAGGACAAGATTTTAACAAGGCTAGTGTAATCCATTTTTGTGAAATCTGTGCTAGTGTAAGCTTTCGCCGGCACACCAGTCGGACTGATGTAGCGCAAAGATTGATAGTAGACACTGGATGAAGTGCGCCTATCATGACAGAGGCCAGAGACACACCAACAACGAACACGCCGCCAGCGCCCACTCGACAGCATGTATTTAGGTTCAAATGGTTCAAATGGGTCTGAGCACTATGGGACTCAACTGCTGAGGTCATAAGTCCCCTAGAACTTAGAACTACTTAAACCTAACTAACCTAAGGACAACACACACATCCATGCCCGAGGCAGGATTCGAACGTGCGACCGTAGCGGTCGCGCGGTTCCAGACTGTAGCGCCAGAACCGCTCGGCCACCAGCGGCCGGCTGTATTTAGGCCGCCGCCGCTGACAAGAGAGTCTCGCTGACTTACACCTCCAGTCTGATGTCTGTCAGTTCATCGCAGAGCAGCCTCAGTTCATGTCACAGGCGGCGACAGTACGTAGCGACCAGATTAGTGCCTCTAGCGGGACTAGAAAAATGTATTCTGCCTTAGTGCAGGTCTTGTCATGGGGGAAGCCTCATCAGAGAGGTCCACCGCATCAGCGTCTAGGGAAGTGATTCCAGTGGTGGTTTCCCGTTGCCTTCCACTGGTGATTATGAAATGATAATGAGGACAACACAACACCCAGTCCCTGAGCTGAGAAAATCTCCAACCCAGCCAGGAATACCGAGCGAGTTGGCGCAGTGGTTAGCACACTGGACTCGCATTCGGGATGATGACAGTTCAGTGCCGCGTCCGGCCATCCTGATTTAGGTTTTCCGCGATTTCCCTAAATCGTTTCAGGCAAATGCGGGGATGGCTCCTTTGAAAGGGCATGGCCGACTTCCTTCCCCATACTTCCCTCATCCGATGAGACCGATGAGCTCGCAGTTTGGTCTCCTCCCCCCCCCCCCCTCCCCCAAATCAACCAACCAACAGCCAGGAATCGAACCCGGGCCACTTGGCGTGACAGACAGCCGCACTGACCACTCAGGTATCGGGACGGACAGCGGGACTAGCAGTGAGATTGAAGTCTGTAACAGCAAGATTATCGATATTGTCGGGCCGCCCGGTGTGGCCGAGCGATTCTAGGCGCTGCAGTCTGGAACCGCGCGACCGATGTGGTCGCAGGTTCGAATCCTGCCTCGGGCATGGATGTGTGTGATGTCCTTAGGTTAGTTGGGTTTAAGTAGTTCTAAGTTCTAGAGGACTGATGACCCCACATGTTAAGTCCTATTGTGCTCAGAGCCATTTGAACCGCTTTTGAACCTATATTGTCTGCAAGAGGACTATTACTGATCAGCTTGTGCCACAGAACATGGACTCTTATTCCAGTTAAGTAAAACTTACAGTTCATTAAGTAAAGAACTGTGTTAATGCACATGCGCATTTGTGTTGTCGAATGAGGATACCGGCTACCCATAACAACATCCTATCCATTGCTTCCTTTCGGTGCAAGACTACAAAATCCTTAAAGCAGTGAAGAGAAAACAATTTCATCCTGCTCAGCACACTTGTAGTGTATATGAAGCAGTTCACAATTGAGTCAAGTATTTATACAAACACAAACCCAATGGTGTTACTTTCCTCGAAATAGCGTTGCTGCCCATTTTCGCTGCAAGTATGATCTCACTGTCCACTTTACTTCACTAGGTTGGGAAAAGTGGCCACCAAGTAACGCATCAGGAAACTGCATGTAGGTCCTATTTATTTTACAAGAAACGTTGCGACGAACTTCGAGTGGTTCTCGAAGGTTCTTGACGAACAAATCGAGGATGGAAACTCTTTTCTGGAAATTGGAAATCTGTCGTAAGTTCACATGGGATCAAAACTACTGAATTCATCGGTTCCTAGACTTACACACTACTTAATATAATTTAAACTAACTTACGCTAAGAACAACACACACACCCATGCCGTGCGAACCGTGGCAAGGCGCCGTAGACCGCTCGGCTACCCCTCACGGCGTCTTTTCTGGGAAAGTCATCCAACAACGCTACAGAGCGTAAAAGTTACAGACCCCAGCGCCTGACACTAGGCCACCGCTTCGGCAGCAAAAGTGACTGTGTATGCTATCGAACCGTAGGTAGAACGCCTCAGTGTTTTTTACTCGGTGATTGGGACTGATTGCCACGATCGCCAGTGAAGAAGATATTGTGTAGAACGGTCTTGCGCCCTATGAATGTGATCCTCAGTGGATGATGGTTCTAGACATGGGTTTCCATCTGCAGTCTATGTTTCTCCTGGAACCCTCTAAAATCCGTTGTTTCTGTATGCAAGAGCAAAATAGCTGCAGATCGAAACCTGTATCTTAAACCGTCATCCACCGAGGCCAAAGAGCATCCCATTCGTAGGGGACAAGAGATTTCCACAAAAATACCTAGCTCCATCTTCTCCGCCGGCGATCGTGGTAATCAGTCGAGAGCACTGAATAATAAACAACGTTGTGTGACGTTCCACCTACGCTCCGTCAGAATATAGCCGTTTTTGCTGCCGAAGGCGTGGCCTCATGGCAGAAGCTGGTGCCTATAACTTCGACATTATATAGCATTGCTGGATGACGTTTCTGGACATGGGTTCCTATTCTCAATTTGTTCCTTATAATACCTAGATGCAAAATAAATAAGCAGCAAGTCTCTATCAGTAACAACGGTTTGGCGAAAGCTGAATTTTCTTTATAGTGACTGCTTTACCCCACCTTCCCATATTATAACACCACTTCATAGTTTTATGGCGTAGTCAGATATTTTATTGCATATGCAGTGTGCTTCAAAAATATTCATCCGGTTTCACAAGAATATACACTCCTGGAAATTGAAATAAGAACACCGAGAATTCATTGTCCCAGGAAGGCGAAACTTTATTGACACATTCCTGGGGTCAGATACATCACATGATCACACTGACAGAACCACAGGCACATAGACACAGGCAACAGAGCATGCACAATGTCGGCACTAGTACAGTGTATATCCACCTTTCGCAGCAATGCAGGCTGCTATTCTCCCATGGAGACGATCGTAGAGATGCTGGATGTAGTCCTGTGGAACGGCTTGCCATGCCATTTCCACCTGGCGCCTCAGTTGGACCAGCGTTCGTGCTGGACGTGCAGACCGCGTGAGACGACGCTTCATCCAGTCCCAAACATGCTCAATGGGGGACAGATCCGGAGATCTTGCTGGCCAGGGTCGTTGACTTACACCTTCTAGAGCACGTTGGGTGGCACGGGATACATGCGGACGTGCATTGTCCTGTTGGAACAGCAAGTTCCCTTGCCGGTCTAGGAATGGTAGAACGATGGGTTCGATGACGGTTTGGATGTACCGTGCACTATTCAGTGTCCCCTCGACGATCACCAGTGGTGTACGGCCAGTATAGGAGATCGCTCCCCACACCATGATGCCGGGTGTTGGCGCTGTGTGCCTCGGTCGTATGCAGTCCTGATTGTGGCGCTCACCTGCACAGCGCCAAACACGCATACGACCATCATTGGCACCAAGGCAGAAGCGACTCTCATCGCTGAAGACGACACGTCTCCATTCGTCCCTCCATTCACGCCTGTCGCGACACCACTGGAGGCGGGCTGCACGATGTTGGGGCGTGAGCGGAAGACGGCCTAACGGTGTGCGGGACCGTAGCCCAGCTTCATGGAGACGGTTGCGAATGGTCCTCGCCGATACCCCAGGAGCAACAGTGTCCCTAATTTGCTGGGAAGTGGCGGTGCGGTCCCCTACGGCACTGCGTAGGATCCTACGGTCTTGGCGTGCATCCGTGCGTCGCTGCGGTCCGGTCCCAGGTCGACGGGCACGTGCACCTTCCGCCGACCACTGGCGACAACATCGATGTACTGTGGAGACCTCACGCCCCACGTGTTGAGCAATTCGGCGGTACGTCCACCCGGCCTCCCGCATGCCCACTATACGCCCTCGCTCAAAGTCCGTCAACTGCACATACGGTTCACGTCCACGCTGTCACGGCATGCTACCAGTGTTAAAGACTGCGATGGAGCTCCATGTGCCACGGCAAACTGGCTGACACTGACGGCGGCGGTGCACAAATGCTGCGCAGCTAGCGCCATTCGACGGCCAACACCGCGGTTCCTGGTGTGTCCGCTGTTCCGTGCGTGTGATCATTGCTTGTACAGCCCTCTCACAGTGTCCGGAGCAAGTATGGTGGGTCTGACACACCGGTGTCAATGTGTTCTTTTTTCCATTTCCAGGAGTGTATTTCAACACGAGTGGAGAAAGAAACTTGGTGTACCTTGTACGTTACCCATCAAACCTAATAGTTTACTTCAGCGCCGCTTCTTGTGACGGCCTTTATGGGGCCTGCCTGGTTCAGCTAGCTCAATGGCTCATTCTTACAAAACAGCTGCCTGAAAGATGTATCGTTCACAAGTGCAAGTTCGGAATTCTCATTGCACTGTTGGCTACCACGACCGCTTAATCTCAAAGTATGTGATTGTTTTGAGGAAGTCTGTAGTGATTCTCGCTCTTTGCCGTCCCTTGTAACAACTTTGAAGTGCGACAGCGATAAAGCAGAGTGAAGTAGCTCAGGCATGCTCCCGAAAGAATTCGAGAGTACTGTCTTGATATCCGTTGTGCATCTTGCAAATTGTTAAAAGCAGTCAAATGTTGGGTGTATTGCATGGGAGACATATACCCCTATAAAATAATGTAGTTTCTTTCAAATTACTAACTTTGTAGCTCTAGGTGTAAGTTAAAGTTTTCCTTAGGTTTATATCTTAATTATGGTGGAAGATGTGGTTATTTGATACCTTATGAGTCTTTTTGAAACACACTGTATATTCAGGGTAATTATTCCTCGATGTAATATAAAGTTATAATTACAGTAAGATGATAGATACTAATCTTTTATGCATACGAACGTTACACTATCACCGGTATTTATTCGTTTTATCCTTGATGATGGTTTATACATGTATGATACTATAAAAGCTGTTGTTATTGTTGTGTCGATTCCCTAAGGTCTCGACACAATGAGTGGCTAGGTGCACGCGAAACTAACGCAGACGGGCGTAAATTCTGAAACAGGAGACTGGATGAAAAACTATAAAGAAAAGAACGTATTGGGTAGATTACTTAACTTTTAATGATGTTCTTCTTGTTGAAATACATCTCTTGCATAGTAGTAAGCAATTAGCAATGATACACATGGCGCCTTGCTAGGTAGTAGCGATGGACTAGCTGAAGGCTATTTAATCTGTCTCTCGGCAATTGAGAGGAATACTTGGTAGGTCTAGTCGCAAGCTATGTCGTCCGTACAACTGGGGCGAGGTCAAGTCCGTGTCTTGTGACCTGCCCTGTGGTGGCGCTACGTTTGCGAATACACAGTGGCGACACGCGGGTCCGACATGTACTACAGGACCGCGGCCGATTTAAGTTACCACCTAGCAAGTGTGGTGTCTAGCGGTGACACCACATTCCTCCCCCGCAAATCGGCGAACGGTCGTGAGATAAGGCTTCCGCCCGCCGTGGGGAGGACCCCATGTTGACGTATGCGATGAGGTGGGGAGCCTAACAACAGGCGAGGCTGTGCCACCCGCACCCGGCCATTCGGTCCGAGGGGAGCTAGGAAACGCCTGCAAACCTAGTCCAGGGTGCACGTCAACATGAGGTGTTTGCGCACGTAATGATATAAGAGGAGCCGCGGGGTCGACCTCCATGTGGTCGGAGCACCCGACGGGCGAAGACGACATCTGGTCCGGAGCGGGCAAGAGGTCCATGGCGGAGGACGGCTGGTCACGGGAAGCAAGCGGCGGCGCGTGACCCAGGGAGGCGCGAGGCGGCTGCAGCGAAGCGTCCGCTGCTGGCGGCGCCGGCGGCGGCTGCGGCGGCGCGACGCCATGAGGCAAAATGGAAGGCATCGTCGGTAACACCTGGGGATGAGTCGAGCCAGTAGATGGGTCCCCAGGGCGCTGACCTGACGGCTCCGTCGCTGAAAGCAGACGGGGAGCGGCAGAACCCAGGCGACGACAGAGGCGCAGCTGATTGAGATGCCGACGCACCTCACCAGAGGCCCCCAAAACCAAATACATCGCGCGGCCGAGGCAGCGAAGAATGCGCCCTGCGAGCCAACGCTGTGAACCGCGATAGTTGCGATAATAGACAACGTCGCCAGGAGCAAAAGCAGGAGTCTGCCGCTGCACAGGAACCTGATGTGGCGGATGCAGCAAAGACATCAGAGTTCGATGAGGACGACCATGGAGCAACTCAGCCGGCGAGCGACCATCGCGAGGCTGAGAGCGATATGAAGACAAAAAGAGCAACAAAGCGTCCTCCCGAGAATGCGACTCTTTCAACTTCAACATCTGTGACTTGAAAGTCCGGACCAATCGTTCAGCGGCACCGTTTGACTGAGGCGAAAACGGCGCGGATGTCAGATGTTGAATACCATTGGCCTTGCAGAACGACTGAAATTCGGCGGACATGAATTGTGGGCCATTGTCGGAAACAATAGTCTGCGGAAGACCTTCAATGCAAAAGATAGCGGACAGGGCTTGGATTGTGGCAGAAGACGTCGTGGAAGACATCCGGACAACAAAAGGAAAATTACTGAAAGCATCGACCACAACCAACCATCGAGCATTCCAGAATGGACCAGCAAAATCGATGTGCAAGCGTTGCCAAGGGGAAGTGGCTTTCGGCCATGCAAAGAATTTCCGCGGCGGGGCGGACTGTTGTTCGGCACACGCCACGCAAGAGGAGCACATATTCGTAATCGCAGCATCGATGCCGAACCAAGTACAGTGCTGTCGAGCAAGCTGTTTCGTTCGCACTATACCCCAATGTCCTTGGTGAAGAAGCTTTAAGACAGAGGACTGTAACGAACGTGGGACCACGACTCGGGATTGATCATTATCGGAACGCAACAACAAAACACCACGTCGGACAAAAAGTCTCTCCTTGTGAGCAAAAAAACGGCGAACCAAAGGATCCTCGATCCGTGACTTGGACAAGGGCCATTGCGTAGCAACAAAACGCAAAACGGGAGCAAGGACAGGGTCAGCAGCTGTGGCTGTAGCTACACGACGAAAATCAATCGGAAACGATGCGACCACGTCATCGGCTTCCGAATCAATGAACATGCAAGCAAGTTCGGAAGAATCGAATGCTTTATCCTCAGCAACAGGCAAACGGGACAACGCATCAGCGTTGCCGTGCTTAGCAGTGGACCGATACAAGATATCGTAGCGGTACTGCGAGAGAAAAAGTGACCAGCGAATGAATTTCTGCGCTGTACGTGGAGGTACAGGCTTGTTCGGATGAAAAAGCGATGTCAAAGGTTTGTGGTCGGCGATGATTGTAAAGTGACGACCATACAAGAAGTCATGAAACTTGGTAACACCAAACACAAGAGCCAAAGCTTCCTTCTCTATTTGTGAATAATTTCTTTGCGCAGATGAGAGCAATTTGGACGCAAAGGCAATAGGGCGATCATGCGAGCCATCTTTGTGCGCAAGCACAGCACCGATCCCGAAATCCGAGGCATCTACCATCAACAAAAGGGGTTTTCGGGGATCGAATGGCGTAAGGCAAGTATTGGAAAGTAACGCCGATTTCAACTGGCGAAAGGCGCGTTCGCATTCCGTCGTCCAGACGAACGGAACACCTTTACGGCGTAAGCGATGAAGCGGAGCTGAAATGGAAGAAGCATTGCGCACAAACTTTGAATAATAATTTACCTTACCCAGCACACTCTGTAGCTGTTTTAAGTTTTGCGGTGACGGCAAGTCCTGAATGGCACGAAGGTGCTCTGGACTCGGATGTATACCTTGGGCATTTATGACATGCCCCAGGTACGGTAAGTCACGAGCAAAAAACACACATTTGTCCTTCCTCAAGCGAAGACCATTCTGACGCAATACCTGAAATAATGTTCGGAGATTCTGCAAATGTTCTGCTTCTGTCTTTCCTGAGATTACAATATCGTCCAGATAGTTCGCAGCCGTAGGGACCGACGCACAAATAGTTTGTAAATATTGCTGAAATAAAGCAGGGGCGGATGCACACCCGAATGGCAGTCTTTTGAAGCGATACAAGCCAAGATGCGTGTTTACCACTAAGACGCGCTGGGATTCTTCGTCCACAGGTATTTGCAAGTACGCATCTGCTAGGTCCAATTTTGAAAAAGAATTTCCCGGGCATAGTTTGTCAAAAAGATCTTCCGGGCGGGGCAAAGGAAAAGTAGCAGTCACAAGTTGTGGATTCACAGTTGCCTTGAAGTCCACGCAAAGTCTCAATTTTCCGGAAGGTTTTGGCAAAATTACTAAGGGTGAGGCCCAGAGAGAAGCCTGCACTCGTTCAATGACACCTTGAGATTCTAATTCGGCTAATGTTCGTGCGACCTCATCACGCAATGCGTGGGGAACATTGCGCGCTCTGAAAAATTTCGGTTGCGCGTTGTCTTTCAGTTCCAAATGCGCTTCATAGTTCTTAGCGCAACCAAGGCCTGGTGCAAAAATGTCTGCAAATTCTTCACAAAGACTAGAAACACTGGCGGAAGGCACAGTCTGATTCACTGATAGGACCTGATTCACTATAGACAAATGAAACAATTGAAACAAATCTAAACCAAACAAGTTCACTGCACTAGAGGAACGAAGAACATAAAATGACACAAGTTTTGTCTGTCCCTTGTATGTTGCAATAAGGCTGCACTGTCCTAACACAGGTATATGCTGTCCTGAGTAACTAGTTAACGTAACATTTGCGGCACGCAATGGCGGGGCGCCCAGTTGTTTGTACGTGTCGTGATTGAGCAATGAAACAGCAGCTCCGGTATCGAGCTGGAATGGGATCACTTTTCCTGCAAAGTCTAAGTCCACAAAAAGTTTATTGTCTTGGTGACGACAAGAGCGACTGTCTCGTGCAATTTGAACTGATACAGGTCCAGAAGCACTTGCGACTTTACGGGATTTCCGGCGACGTCGACGCACACGTTGGGTGGGACGAACACAGTCACTGTTAGCTAAAGTGTCACTGGACGGGTGGGCATGAACTACATTAATGTCCATGGGCGAAGGTCCACGAGCCTGATTGTCCTGGATTCGATTCCGGCGCGAAGCAAAAGGCCTGGAATTTGTGTGATTGTCTGATCGTAACTTTTTCCGGCAAACACTTTGTACATGTCCTTTCTTGTGACAGTAAAAGCAAATAGCTTGGCGTGACGGGCAATTTTCACGCGAATGTCTAGTTGCACACCGCGGGCAAGATTTCACTGCATTTGCTTGCTTACGCGGCGCACGTGGTTGCAAGCTAGGCGGCCGCAGCGAAGTCGGGCGCGAGGGCCGCTTAGCGTCCCGTGCAGCGGGCCGAGCGGGCCGGTTAACGTGACACACTGCTGGCGAAGTTTCAAATGATGCCTGAGCAAAGTCAAGTGTGTCTTGCCTGTCCAAAATGTCTATCACTTGTTGCAGGGAGGGATTAACTAGTTTCAAAATCTGTTCCCTTATGCGAACATCAGAAACGTTCTGTGCAATTGCATCACGCACCATAGTATCTGAATATGGGAGGCCACATTCACAGGCAAACGCACAGTCTCTAGTAAGTCCGTGCAAAGTTGCTACCCACTCCCTATTAGTCTGACCGGCCGTACGTTTTGTACGAAAGAACGTATACCGTTTTGCAACTACATTAACTGTTTCTTTGAAATAGGCATCTAAAGCCGACAAAATTTCCTCGTAGGTCAGAGTTGCTACGTCGCGTCGGGGAAACAATTTCACTATCACACGGTAGGTAGACACACCGACACAAGAAAGCAAAAACGGCTGCCGCTCTTTACCTTGAATTCCATAAGCAGTGAGGTGGAAGTTGAACTGATCGGCCCACTCAGTCCAGCTTTCGGTTGTGGCCTCAAAGGGCCTAAATGGCGGTGCGACAGCGTTGTGTGGCTGCGGTAGCGATGAAGCGGCTGCCGCCGCATCGGTTTGCAGCGCACGTTGACCCTGGACGAGCTGTCCAAGGGCTTCCAATAACGCCTGCGTCTGCTGATTCTGCAAGCGAAAAAATTCGGACAGTACATCTGGAGAATGCGGCGAAGCCATGACACAAGCAAATTAGAGCAAGTATAACACAAAGACTGCAACGTGGGCGCGGCACCACTCCTCGGCGCCAAAATATTGTTGTGTCGATTCCCTAAGGTCTCGACACAATGAGGGGCTAGGTGCACGCGAAACTAACGCAGACGGGCGTAAATTCTGAAACAGGAGACTGGATGAAAAACTATAAAGAAAAGAACGTATTGGGTAGATTACTTAACTTTTAATGATGTTCTTCTTGTTGAAATACATCTCTTGCATAGTAGTAAGCAATTAGCAATGATACACATGGCGCCTTGCTAGGTAGTAGCGATGGACTAGCTGAAGGCTATTTAATCTGTCTCTCGGCAATTGAGAGGAATACTTGGTAGGTCTAGTCGCAAGCTATGTCGTCCGTACAACTGGGGCGAGGTCAAGTCCGTGTCTTGTGACCTGCCCTGTGGTGGCGCTACGTTTGCGAATACACAGTGGCGACACGCGGGTCCGACATGTACTACAGGACCGCGGCCGATTTAAGTTACCACCTAGCAAGTGTGGTGTCTAGCGGTGACACCACAGTTATATCCTTCTCGCTTCCCGCGCCCGGGTTCCCGGGTTCGATTCCCGGCGGGGTCAGGGATTTTCTCTGCCTCGTGATGACTGGGTGTTGTAGGATGTCCTTAGGTTAGTTAGGTTTAAGTAGCTTTAAGTTCTAGGGGACTGATGGCCATAGATGTTAAGTCCCATAGTGCTCAGAGCCATTTGAACCATTTTTTGTTGTGATATCCACCAGAAGATGGATGTTAGAGATAGGTATAGCGTTGTTGGCTCGTCTGTTACTGATATTGTAGGACGCATAGAAGTAATTGAATCTCTCCAATACTGAAATTAGTGAGTCGTATTTTACTATTGACAGGAAGTAAGTGTTTCTCCATGATACAGTTGCAGACCTCTGTACCGAGCGTCCATATTACGGCAATATTTAGTTCATCAGCTGTCTTTCTGCTTTTTGACCAGTCAGTATGGCGCAGTGGTTAAGAAACTTAGTCGCCATCAGGAGCAAGCAGTGATGATGAAAGCGGTATTCTGTTATGCCGATTTAAGTTTTTGGGATTACCGTGTGCGCCTGAGATCCACCTCCAAGCAACACATGCGTCTACCGCGGGCTTTCGCCTCTCCAGCCGCTGGTGCAGGAAAACAGCACGACGGTAATGTAAGCTATCCCATCTCCCGCAGCCGCCGTGGAAACACGTGACCCCAGCTTCGTCGGCAGCGGCGCGGGAGTCGTCTCAATTGCAGCTGCACCCCGGGCACCGATTTTCCTCCGCACGTCACGTGTCCACTGGTCATCGCGACAGTATTCTACCACCGGGCAGCTGTAAAGGGCGTCGCCTAGCAACCCTGCACCACTTTCGCACCGGGAGTCTCATGGGGCCAAGTGCCGACCCCAATCACCTGCCCCTCAATCGGATCTCCCTTCGCCCCAGCGAAGTCGTCCGGTCCGAGCCGCATCTAAGTCTTCGCGTTTCATCCGAGTTCTCCACCCTAGCCGGACTGTGCGCAGCTCACCGTCTCTCCTGGATTACGCCAGCCACTTCGGCGGCCCACCCAACGGAGCTCATCTTTCCACATCGTTCGCAGCAGCCACGCTACATCCGACAGGTTACGAGCTTGCACCTCGCCGGGACGCCCTTTCTCGGCCATCCTCGAGACCTAACACACTCTACCCATACAGTCGCAAGAACGTCCTTGTAAGAACTCTGCCAGTGCAACATCGGTGACTGCCGGTAGACTAGAACCAAGTAGTGCGGATTCAAGTCCAAGTAACTGTTTGCTACATTCAGTTTATAAACGTAAATAAAGTTCATTTGTTCTTGCTACCAGGGGTAGCTCTCTTCGCCATGACACAGAAGGGATTTCCTTAAATCAGCTAAGGCGAATGACGTGATGATTGTTTTGAAACGGATGAAGTCGACTGCCTTCCCCTGCGTTATCGTGCCAAAGATAGCTCTCTGTGGTTTACGAAATCATTAATCGGACTCTAACGTTTGGAATTAGTGATTTTCCCCTGTGTGTATCATTTATTCAAAACAGAGACACGACTCCATGGTTGTCAAACACTCTTACTAGTAACCCATCCCATGCTGGTCTATTGTTCCCACTGGTATATTGCTTTGACAGCAACGTAGATTGCAGATGGATATTTGGGAATGTTTGCATCTTAGGAGCATGTAAAGGATAGCCTTTCATCTACCAGGTGTTTCAGTTTTATTTTGTCAGCTAGGATTCACTTTCACCTCTCTCACTGCTCACAAGTTTTTCTTCAAATACACTAACAGAAAATGCTAATCAGTCTGTCGAACAACTAACGGCCACCTTACTTTCAAATGTGAACCATAACTTCTCTCAACGTTTTTGTGACAAGTTTAAACAGTATGAAGGACCGTGGCTCGAAAGGAGAATTCTTGTAACTCAGACCGTGAACTTGGCGGTATTCCTACGCTATAACTTTCAAATTCCACGGTGGCTTCCCCACGTAACATCAAAACTAGCATTTCTTCGAAGAAATCGAGAGTTCGGATTTATTCTACAACCTCAGGGATGTTACTGAATCAACTTACTTTAATTCTTCATTACAGTACGGCAATTTGAGTAATTAAGTGAAGTTCATAATTGGACCTTAAAATTGTTCAAATGGCTCTAAGCACTACGGCGGCACTTAGCATTTGAGGTCATCAGTCCCCTAGACTTAGAACTACTTAAACCTAACTAACCTAAGGACATCACACACATCCATGCCCGAGATAGGATTTGAAGCGCCTAGAACCGCCCGGCCACCGCGGCTGGCGCGCCGGACCTTCTTTTCCCGGTGTAGTGCAGAAACTCGACGTGGCATGGAATTCGTTGGAAGTCTCCTGCAGAAATATGTTGCCCCTTTGGCAGTCTATAATTGCGTTAGAGTTTCCGGTGCAAGATTTTGAACACAAACTGACCTATCGATTTTGTCCCATAAATATTGGACGCGATTCGTGCTGGGCGATCTGGGTGGCCAAATTAATGACTCGAATTGTTCAGAATGTTGTTGAGACCAATCGCAAACAACTGTGGCCCAGTCACATGACACATTCTCTTCTGCTAAAATTACATCGTTGTTTGCGAACACGGAGTCCATGAATGGCTGCATATAGTCTCCAAGTACCCAAACACAAGAGTTTCCAGTCAAATGATCGGTTCAGTCACGCCAGAGGACCCAGTTCATTCCATGATGTTTGGTTTGTGGGGCGCTCAACTGCACGGTCGCCAGCCCCCGTACAAAGTCCCTGTCTTTACACGGTCCATGAGATCACAAATACCCAGTCCCCGGGCAGAGAAAATCCCCAACCTGGCTGGGAATCGAACTCGGGACCCCGTGATCCAGAGACAGCAACGATAGCCACTACACCACGAGCTACGGACTCCAATCCATGCTAACACAACGCACACCGTTATGGGGCCGCCACCAGCTTGGACAGTGCCTGGTTGACACCATGGGACCATGACTTCGTGGCGTCTGCGCCACACTCAGACGCTACCATCAACTCTTACCAGCCGCAATTGGGGCTCATGTGACCAGGTCACGGTTTTCCATTCGTCTAGAGTCCAACCGAGGCTAGGAGAGTCGCTGCTGGAGTTGATGTGCTGCTAGGAAAGGCACTCGCGACGGTCGTCTGCTGCTGTAGCGCTTACCGCCAAATTTCGCTGAACCGTCCTAACGGATAGGTTCCTCGTACGTCCCCCGTCAATTTTCTGGCAATTTTACGCAGTCTTGCTTGTTTGTTAGCACTGACAGCCACTGCTCTCGGTCGTTAAGTGAAGGTCGTCAGCCACTGCTTTGTCCTTGGTGAGAGGTAATGCCTGAAATTTGGTATTCTCGGCACACTCTTGACATGGCGAATCTCAGAATACTGAATTCCCTAACGATTCTGAAATGGAATGTCCCATAGGTCTAGCTTCAACTACCATTCCACGTTCAAAGTCTGTTAATTCCTGTCGTGCGGCAAACCATTCCACATGAATCAGCTGAGTACAAATGAGAGCTCCACCAATGCACCGCCTTTTTGTACCTTGTGTATGCAATACTAGCGCCATTTGTGTATTTGCATTTAGCAGTTCCATGACTTTCGTTAACACAATGTAGTTAATGAAACCAAAACCGAATAATAAAAGATTATCATTACTATTTTAATATTGTCATTATTATACATGATTAATTAAGACAGTGATCAATTAATTAAGAATTTGCTCAGATCTAGTTATGAAGCCTCTGCCCTCTTGGCACATACGAGGGTTGAAACTTTAATAGTGGCAACTATTTATTTACAGCTCGTACAAAATACACTCCTGGAAATGGAAAAAAGAACACATTGACACCGGTGTGTCAGACCCACCATACTTGCTCCGGACACTGCGAGAGGGCTGTACAAGCAATGATCACACGCACGGCACAGCGGACACACCAGGAACCGCGGTGTTGGCCGTCGAATGGCGCTAGCTGCGCAGCTATTGTGCACCGCCGCTGTCAGTGTCAGCCAGTTTGCCGTGGCATACGGAGCTCCATCGCAGTCTTTAACACTGGTAGCATGCCGCGATAGCGTGGACGTGAACCGTATGTGCAGTTGACGGACTTTGAGCGAGGGCGTATAATGGGCATGCGGGAGGCCGGGTGGACGTACCGCCGAATTGCTCAACACGTGGGGCGTGAGGTCTCCACAGTACATCGATGTTGTCGCCAGTGGTCGGCGGAAGGTGCACGTGCCCGTCGACCTGGGACCGGACCGCAGCGACGCACGGATGCACGCCAAGACCGTAGGATCCTACGCAGTGCCGTAGGGGACCGCACCGCCACTTCCCAGCAAATTAGGGACACTGTTGCTCCTGGGGTATCGGCGACGACCATTCGCAACCGTCTCCATGAAGCTGGGCTACGGTCCCGCACACCGTTAGGCCGTCTTCCGCTCACGCCCCAACATCGTGCAGCCCGCCTCCAGTGGTGTCGCGACAGGCGTGAATGGAGGGACGAATGGAGACGTGTCGTCTTCAGCGATGAGAGTCGCTTCTGCCTTGGTGCCAATGATGGTCGTATGCGTGTTTGGCGCCGTGCAGGTGAGCGCCACAATCAGGACTGCATACGACCGAGGCACACGGGGCCAACACCCGGCATCATGGTGTGGGGAGCGATCTCCTACACTGGCCGTACACCACTGGTGATCGTCGAGGGGACACTGAATAGTGCACGGTACATCCAAACCGTCATCGAACCCATCGTTCTACCATTCCTAGACCGGCAAGGGAACTTGCTGTTCCAACAGGACAATGCACGTCCGCATGTATCCCGTGCCACCCAACGTGCTCTAGAAGGTGTAAGTCAACTACCCTGGCCAGCAAGATCTCCGGAACTGTCCCCCATTGAGCATGTTTGGGACTGGATGAAGCGTCGTCTCACGCGGTCTGCACGTCCAGCACGAACGCTGGTCCAACTGAGGCGCCAGGTGGAAATGGCATGGCAAGCCGTTCCACAGGACTACATCCAGCATCTCTACGATCGTCTCCATGGGAGAATAGCAGCCTGCATTGCTGCGAAAGGTGGATATACACTGTACTAGTGCCGACATTGTGCATGCTCTGTTGCCTGTGTCTATGTGCCTGTGGTTCTGTCAGTGTGATCATGTGATGTATCCGACCCCAGGAATGTGTCAATAAAGTTTCCCCTTCCTGGGACCATGAATTCACGGTGTTCTTATTTCAATTTCCAGGAGTGTAGATACGAGTTTTTAAAGTTTTACTGACCTTCAAAGTAGTCACCAGCGATGTGGAAGTCAGAGGATAAGCTTAGCAGTGCCAGTTGTGTTGACAGTTCGAGCGGCGCGGTCTGTTGCCCTACGAATTTGTAGCAGTTCTGGAGCCAATGCCGTGAAGTGTTTCCTTCAGTTTATAAATCGAGTTGAACTCACGAGGGATTAAATCAGGGGAGTGCAGTACACGGTGTAGCACATAGAAGCCCCATCAGTCAAACAAACCACTAACAGCTTGCACTGTACGTGGTTGTAATGTACTGTAAAATGACGGTCAGGTCTTGCAGAAAGTGCCATCACTTCTATCGCACGCTGTTCGCTTTTGGAACACAACCTACGACCAGATTAGAAATCATGAGACTTTCTGCAGGACCTGACCATCATTTTGCAGGACAATGATCAAGCACGTATAGCGCAAGCTCTCACTGATCTGTTTGACAGATGGGGCTGCTAAGTTCTATACCAGCTACTACACTCCCCTAACTTAACCCCTCGTGAGTTCAACTCGATTTCTAAACTGAAAGAAACACTTCACGGCATTCGCTTAAGAACTGCTACAAATTCGTCGGGCAATAGACGGCACTTGAACTGTCAACACAACTGGCACTGCTGAGAGTATCCTACGACTTCCACATCGCTGACAACGGGTTATACACAATGCTGGTGACTACATTGAAGGTCAGTAAAACAGTAAAACTCTGAAACACTTATCTATTTTGTACCAGCTGTAAATAAATAGTTGCCACTATTAAAGTTCCAACCCTCGTCATATGATGCGTCTCTGGTTTGTTGTTATAGTCTTCCCGACAAAATTGTGGTCAGCTGCATTTAAGTCTGCCGAGTGGTTTACGCTCAAAAATTTTCATTTGCCACGAATGATTTTGCATTCTCAACAGGTGCCCATCCCAATTTAATGATTTTCTTCCAGTCCGATCTGCGACTGTTTCATATGACCACATTCTAACTATTACTTCATGTTTACACCTTTTCTTGCACCAACATTATTTGCCTTGGACCTATGCTTTATGATACATCTGTAAATAAGGCTGGGGTAGAACTAAAGTACAGAGTCGATGGAGTATTATTTAACCAATCCAGACCCCACTCAAGAAAATTCACCAGTACAACTCGTGTAACAGAGCTGCAGTATGCTGAGGACAATGCCTCTCCAGCTCATTCACCTGCAGAGATGCAAAAGTCTGTTAATTGTTTCAGGAAGGCATAGAAACTATTTGGTCTTTCCATCTATATTCAAGCCGGCTCCTGGCTCTTCCCTTCCCGATTTCAGCATACCCATTTCTGATACACCTTTGGAACAAGTGCACCATTTCCTTTATCTAGGGAGCATATTGTCATCTAATTGGAAAAACGAATACGAGCTCCCATGTAGCACTTACAAGGGGAGGCCGCCAATTGTGAAATTCAGATTCGACTCATACTGCGCATAATAAAAGCTCATGGCCAGAGGTGTAGTGTGGCAAAGCACCAAGATGCACTTCTCAGCCGTTGTCGAGAAAATCGACAGTTCAAAGAAACCGTTGCGGTGAAATACTCTCTACGATTAATAATTTTCAACAGCGTCGTGGCGCAGCGGTAAGCGCTGGGGTTCGTAACCCGAACGTCGCTGGATCGAATCTCGCGCCATGTAACTTTTTTTTTTTTTAGTATTTGTTTTTTGTAATTCAAATGTGTATACACACACACACACACACACACACACACACACACACACACACACATATATATATATATATATATATATATATATATATATATATATATATATATATATACACATATATATATATACATTATGCATATAATAAGTTGTTGAAACTCGTTTGTCGTGGAAAAAACTGGCGACTTCGAACATCATTATGTTTTCCGCAAACAAAGTTGTATTTGACAAATGTTATTAATTGTCTTCATAATGTTAACAACGTATAGTTAACGGAAGACGTAGTAACGATATTTCGAAACGAATACGTATAGCGTAAGTCAAACGTTCGAATTAGAATAGAAACCCCACGAACACAAATTTGCTGTGGCAGGTATGAAATATAAACTCCGTTACTCGCTCGTTACACTTGAAGGACGGATGTTGAATAGGCCGAAACGAGCCGCCGCATAGCAGCGTAGTTGCCTGCTAACTTCGAAAGAACGTACTGTAGATGCGGTCCCTAGCGCAACTTATAACATCGTCGAAAATCAGTGCGGACGTGAGAGCTTTGGTACACCCTGTTAAACAAACGGAAAAATGGAGGCGGTACAATTGAAGAGCGATCCGCCTTCACCAACATGCATAAGCAATTCATTAATAGTTCATATATATGAATTACAAAATACTAATAATAAAAAAAAAGTTTCATGGCGCGAGATTCGATCCGGCAACCTTCAGATTACGAACTCAAGCGCTTACCGCTGCGCCACGACGCTGTAGAAAACTATTTATCGTAGACAGTAATTCACCGCAACGGTTTCTTTTAACTGTCGATTTTCTCGACAACGGCTGAGAAGTGCATCTTGGTGCTTTGCCACATTACACCTCTGGCCATGAGCTTTTATTATGCGCAGTATGAATCGAATCTGAATTTCACAATTGGCGGCCTCCCCTTGTTAGTCGTCTCAGAAAACGTGTCTTCCTGAATAAAGACCTAACACTATACAACAGACTGATGGTGTATAAAGCTGTTGTCATTTCACCGTTGCTCTATGGTTGCAAAACCTGAACGTTATACCGCCGCGATTGGAAGAAACTAGAACGCTTCAACCAACAGAAGCTAAGATACATCATGAACATGAAATGGGATGACCTTACATCAAGTACCACCGTTCTTGAGAAAGCGGAAATGAACAGTATAGAAGCTCTCATTGGTGGGCACCAACTAAGGTGGGTTGGGCATGTCCAGCGGATAAGAGATGACACACTTCCACGTAAAACGCTGTACAGTAAAGAGCGCGCAGGTAAAGGGCCGCGAGGTGCCCCTGGTTCAAATGGCTCTGAACACTATGGGACTTAACATCTGAGGTCATCAGTCCCCTAGAACTTAGAACTACTTACACTTAACTAATCTATGGACGTCACACATATCCATGCCCGAGGCAGGATTCGAACCTGCGACCGTAGCAGTCGCGCGGTTCCGGACTGAAGCTCCTAGAACCGCTCGGCCATAGCGGTCGGCGAGGTGCCCCTCTTATACGCTATACGGATCAGTACAAGAGAAATCTAAAAACCTTGAAGCTGTTGTATGCTGACAGTGTCCCAGCAGCAACTTCCTGTCTCTTTATTTATGTGCATTTTATGTTACTGTGTCTTTGCTTGTCTGCATTTTCTTGTCGACGATATAGTATTTTAGTATTTACAGTTCTGTGTGGTTGCTTTTCCTACAGGGGCCAGGTTCTGGTAGTAGTAGATTGTAATTCATTATTGTGAGTCACTTGATTGTCCCGATTTATTTTAATATGCCCGTGTACAGTTATGAATTGGCCGAAGTTAGTTAGTTTTTTTTGTTTAGTGCCCATTAGTAAAGTAATCACAGGCACAAAAAATTTGTGATTTTATTGTGGTGCCCTCACACATAGTTTTTCTGTGGCAAAGCAGGATTTCATTTATATCATGAATGGATGTATTGTCTCGTAAGTTGCGTTGTATATAAACACTTGAATCATAATATTCCTGAAATTTTTATTCTTAAAATTGAAAATGAGTGCTAGGGCTTGATATTCGTAAGTGCTCTGGTGTTATAATTAATATTTTCTTGATTAAATAATATATCACAAGTCCACGCTTGCTCAATCCCCTGCCAGTCTCCACTCAAATCAGTGTTCATACGTTCATCATTCTGACTCCATAGATTTGATCCAGAGCAAAGGACAAAATCAGTCATTAGCCTAACCACTCTTATCTTATTGTTGCAGATCTTCTTTTCTGAACAAAAAGAACCCACAACGAGATACTCTATTTTTGTTTGACTCAGAGAGTCCACGAATCTGAATGAGACGCTTATGGCCGGAATGATGCCTTTCCTCATTTCCTCTGAACTTCGATCGGGAATTCAGTCCATTAACTGTGGCACTACAAAATAAAGATCTCCTCACTTCATTCCTGAAAAGAAAACTAAACACTGCGTCTGAGTTTTGGATCAAGTGAACGAAGGATATTGGACCTGGTTCACACTTCAGGAAAAATTAATGAGCTTCAGTTGACAAACATTCAAACTGGGGAGCAGGAGTACCAGACTGTAAGAAGGAACTTAATAAAAAATACAAAGGAATACGTCACATAAAGTTTTCAGTCTGTCTCGTTGGGTGTTGTTACCCCTCTGTATGTTTTGAGCACTTAACAATGTGGTCTTTATGTGTTTGAATACAACTGAAAGTGGATGTTGTGTTAGTAGAGTGGGCAGAATAAGGACATTTTTCTCTTACTGACATTGAATCAGAAGATTCAGAAGCTTTCCAGTTTTACTATCCCAACGCTTAAGCCGTTAGGCAATTAACCTCTATCAGAATGTAGATGCCTAATGAAGAGCACTATAATTTGTTACACAACGTTTTTTTGTTAACACTAAGTTTTGGCCCGACAGACTTCAAAAGGGAGGTGGAGCAGTGGCTCTTTAATTTTATTTTGTGGCCAGGTTAGGTACGTATGTAATGAAAGTCCAAGTTACCATAAGTTCTATTGTTTATTATAAATCCGCATACAAATGGAGTACAGTAGTTGCACAGAAGTATAACACGAACATGTTGACTGACAAATTATGACAAGAACATGAAACACTTACAGATAAGTAAGATTGGGGGAGAGACAGGGCAAGGAACTGATAGGTAGGATACTTCTTTAATAGCACACTGATTCGCTTCCGCGATCTGACGGCAGTGATTCCCAGAATTAGAGCCCGAAAATTATGCGTGCCAGAAGGGCGTCTTCATCCTACTCATTAACACTCTAATGTTTACTGAGTATGTTGTGACCTATAGACCCTTACACGCCGACGCTGATTGTGTACCTTACCGTTCCTTTTAACAGTATCGCTGTGTTGTCCTCCAGTGCTGCTGTCGATGTCTACTGTGGACGATGCCCGTGAATCCCGAAAAGCTACCTGAGCCTCGCACGGCTCGCGTTCATGCCATTTATTGTTTGTCATCTTCTATTACGGTACTGCCGCCTCGTTTCCTTATTCCATTTACTGGCGTCACTAACTTCCTCCCTTATATGCCTGTGAGCGGCAGCAGCAGCGCGTATCGATAAGTACATTGTCATACCATCTCTAGAGTGACCTATAATATTTCTGGATCATCGTATGTCTGGCAGTCAGTAGGAGACGGAGCAGCAGTGCAGTCGGGACGCAGCAGCAATGAAGTCGGGGGACGTAGCGCAGGTGAGGCGCCGACAGCCAGTGCTCGCCGACCGCTGGCGACACACGTGAACTGTCCGACAGAGGAAGATTGGGGCGGGACGACCGCTGGTTGGTCGTTCGGTTGTTCGTCTCATCGGCCGACGTATATTTGGTCCTTGCACCGTTTCCGGGCCTGGGCAGTTGGTCGGTTGGCGTGGAGCAGCGAGGAAGTCTCCGTGGCGCGTGTCTAGCCGGCGCCGCTCGCAGGGTCCACGCGCGGTCGGAGTGTGAGGGGCTGTTCCCATTTATATGAGGCCCGTGGCTCACCGATCCCGGACACGAAAGTTAAGTCTCTACATAATCTACCAGCCAGCCCCAACTGTTGACATTGTGTTGTTTGAATTTCGTTGTGGGCTGTTGGGAGCTCCTGTCGCTTGGTTCGTTAACTGTCTGTCGATTAGGTTGTCGTCAGATCGTGAATGTTTGGCCCGACTGCCTGTCTCACCCATGCGAGCGTTAGTGTTTGAATTCCAGGCCGACCCTCGAACATCTGAGCGCCCTTGGGACTACTGCCCTTTTTTTTATTTGTTCTTGTTGTTTGTACGTGCATGGCTTCTAGCCGATTCTTTTAAAAATTAAGGTTTTTTTGCCCTTAAGGCGTAAGATTCTTCAGGCCTTCAGCGTAATTTAAAGAACTGTTTCACGTAAGACCTTTGGCATTTTACAGGTTTTAATGTTGTTGAATTTTAAGTGTTGGGCCTTCAGCCTAAATTAAAGAACTGTTTCGCGTAAGGCCTTTGGTACTTTTTTTTAAAAAAATTAATATTATGGAGTTTTAAGTGTTATGTCTTCAGCCGATTTGAATTTAACTTGTTTGCTCTTGAAGTGCCTGATTCTTTGGGCCTACAGCCCAACTAAAGAACTGTTTTAAGATAAGGCTTGCCTTTTAAATTTCTGTTTTGCTTGAGTTTTGCCTAATTAAGAACTGTTTTACGTAATGCCTTGATTTTTTTTTCAAAATTTAATGTTGTTTAGCCATAGTGTTGGGCTTCCAGCCGATTTTGAATTCAAATTGTTTGCTCTGAAAATCTCAGATTCTTTGGGTCTTCAGCCTAAATAAAGAACTTTTGTAATTAAGTCCCAAAGATTAAATCAGTGTGTTTTAAAAAAAATTTTTTTTTGGCTCTTGTAATGTTTGATCAAATAATAAAGTTGTATGTTCGAGTTTACTGACAGCCTATTATTTTGGCCCCTTTCCACAGTTTAAAGTACCTGTCCTGTCCTGCGGGTGAAGTGGGGTGTGTCACTACCTAACACTAACTTTACATCGTGCTCCAGATGGAGCTGCAAAGTGAAATGAAGTGAAATTCTGCCAGCAGAATTCGAAGTGATTCCCTCACTAGTAGCGGACGAAGTGCCACATTACTTCCTCCCGTCTTCCCTTGTAACATTCGCCCCTTCTTCCAGAGCCAGTCCTTGCCTCTCACAAGCACTCATCCAATCACAAGAATCAATTCTCGTGGAACGTCCTCCCACTTCTCAATAATTTTCCAAAACTACTATGACACACCAGGCTGACCAATAAAATTTCCCCATTTTCACGAACAGAGGACTACAGCTACAAAAAGGAATGTGTTTTGGCTCTGTCCTGTCGGTGCCTCAAAGGAGCGCATTAACATGTCGTTTCCTCCAAGGATTCCTATCTGCTCTATGTATATGGGGACCAGTTACATGTGTTTTTGGGACGAAAAAATTGCAGTCTTACACTCATAGAGCCCTCAAACCTAGACTTCCGTGTTCTGCCGAGAGCATAATGAATACCTGCAGCTTTCACAGAATCTGATCAATGTCCACCAGTTTCTTGCTCTCCTATGGGCAGTCTGCCGTCGTCTTACCTGCATTCTCCGCCTAAGGCTCATTGTTACCAGCCTTCCGGGAACTTTACTGAACTTTACAATGCCCTCAATGCAGAAAAACACCGTAAGAACGTGGGAAATGTGGTCATCTGGAGCAAAATTCCAACGACGACGTTACTTGCTGGTGGCAATGTACGAGCTCGCGACGGACGTGTGCTTACCCCGTCCAGTGCACACAACAGCCTTCGCCGAACGGCGTCCTACCTGGCGTCGACGTCACTTTTACAACCCACGATAAGGCAGGGGCGGACACAGTAAAACCTCAAGGAGGAGGCGCTAAAGATATCTTGAGCTGGCTTTACTTTTACCGTAATAAAAAATAATCAAGTCACATGCAAAGTTTAAAGAAGTTTTATTTAAACTGATTATACAAATATGAAAGACTATGCCATCTTATGATATAAAAAAGTTTCAGTTGTGGTTCTATTCCGTAAATGATGAATTCTATGCCCCTATTCTTTCTGGCAAACTGGTTAATTACGTCAGTAGGACAATCAATGTCAGGGTGAGTGCTCAACAGAGCTAAGCCATCAAGTCGACCCTCCTTCATTGTCGACGATAGAAACGTACGAATAGCGTGCGGGCTGACTGGCGTGGGCGACGCGGGTGGCAATGCGGGTGGCTCCGGCTGGGGGGGGGGGGGTCGGCGGGGAGGGGGGGCGGGGCGCCCCGCGCGCATCCTCCATATGTATCCGCCACGGCGTTAAGGTGATGGTGCCTATCGACCAAAACAACTGCAACTGTTTCGTGTATAGGCAGTCACTATCGGATAATCTTTTCACTCTATATAGGGGGCCTTTCATGACCACCAGCGGCGTACGTCGCCCTCACATAATACCACCCCAAAACAGCAGGAACCACTACCTTGCTGCACTCGCTGGACAGTGTGTCAAAGGCGTCCAGCCTGACCAGTTGCCTCCAAACACGTCTCCGACGGTTGTCTGGTTGAAGGAATATGCGACACTCATCGGTGAAGAGAACGTGATGCCAATCCTGAGCGGTCCGTTCGGCATGTTGTTGCGCACCATCTGCACCGCGCTCCATGGTGCTGTGGTTTCAAAGATGGACCTCGCCGTGGACTTCGGAAGTGAAGTTGCGCATCGTGCAGCCTGTTGCGCACAGTTTGCGTCTTAACACGACGTCCTATGGCTGCACGAAAAGCATTATTCAACATGGTGACGATGCTGTTAGGATTCCTCCGAGCCATAATCCGTAGGTAGCGGTCATCCATTGCAGTAGTAACCCTTGGACGGCCTGAGCGAGGCAAGTCATCGACAGTTCCTGTCTCTCTGTATCTCCCCCATGTCCGAACAACATCTCTTTGGTTCACTCCAAGATGCCTGGACACTTCCCTTGTTGAGAGCCCTTCCTGGTACAAAGTAACAATGCGGACGCGATCGAACGACGGTGTTGACCGTCTAGGCATGGTAGAACTACATACAACACGAGCCGTGTACCTCCTTCCTGGTGAAATGACTGGAACTGATCGCTGTCGGAACCTCTCCTTCTAATAGATGCTGCTCATGCACGGTTGTTTACATCTTTGGGCGGATTTAGTGACATCTCTGAACAGTCAAAAGGACTGTGTCTGTGATACAATATCCACAGTCAACGTCTATCTTCAGGAGTTCTGGGAACCGGAGTGATGCAAAACTTTTTTGATGCATCTGTTATACAAAGAAACAGTTTAACTAGGGAAGATGATATTTTATTCATGGTGGGATTAGATGGGTTACAGTTTTTTGAAAAATTCGTTCAAAAGCTTCGAAGGGTTTATTCTGGATGCTAAAAGCAACAAATTTTGTCCGAATTTGTGCGCAAGTAGTATGACCTAGGTAATAGTTACCTAATAATGTTCCTTAGATTTTAATCATAGGTATACACAGAGGGTCGTAGGCAGAATTACTGCTGCTCCAGGCACGTTGCAAGCCGCCACTAGAATTAGGCACACTCAATCAGATTTGCCACTGGCATACAGTGAGTATACTCTCTCGGGGTTAAAGTCCCCCACTACGCTCCAGATGTATGAAAATTAGCTTAGCAGAAGGGAACAGAAGGAAGGATGGCCCTAACACGTACCTGTAAGCCCCAAAAAAGATTAATAACTTCTAATGATGGGGACTATCAACTACCATGATACAACAAGAGTTTGCAAATCACGCACATATACTGACTGAGAATTCATATAATAATGATTAAAATAAACAGTGAATCAACTAAATCGTTTGGAGAAAATGAGTGCCGATATTCACATCAACACATAATTGTCGTGGGTTACACGGAAATACGGGAACGGAAATGTTCTAACGGAGTAAGCCGAATTGATAAGGGTCACATCCATTCGTGCTAGCTGAATTTATATTCGTGAAATTAAATCTGTTGTGATGTTTACATTGGAAGATTAGTGAGTAAAAGAGTAAGAAGCCCAAAAGGTAATGTGGCCGAGCGGTTCTAGGCGCTACAGTCTGGAACCGCGCGACCACTACGGCCGCAGGTTCGAATCCTGCCTCGGGCATGGAAGTGTGTGATGTACTTACGTTAGTTAGGTTTAAGTAGTTCTAAGTTCTAGGGGACTGATAACCTCAAATGTTATGTCCATAGTGCTCAGAGCCATTTGAACCATTTGAACCATTTTTGAACCAAAAGGTAAAGTCATGGGTAAGACGTCACCTTAAAGGTGAATGATCAATTAGTATGGGAAAACCTACCATCATCCTTGTATGATTTTCGTTCGGCGCTTGGTCACGAATTCTATGAGAAAAGGTGAGGCGAAGTCGCAAGCAGTGATGGAGTCTGGCATGGAGCAGCCCGTCTGTTCACCAGCGACAACCAGTCTTCTTGACAAGGTCTCTGCTAGACAATCTTCAAATGCTCTAACCATATGAGCTTTCTGAAGAACCTAACCAGAACGCGTAAAGCCGAATGCCAAGAAATTCGTGATCTCCACTCCTTCACGGAATGAGCCCACCAAAACCGCAGTTTAAGTCAATATGAGACCGCGTCCCTTACTCTCCCAGTCAGAATTCTCCTAGCAACGTTATTCTAAAATGTTCGGTGCCACTTTTTTGACAATTGCGAGTGCCAACCTGTGACAAGTCGCCATTCCAGAATGTTGCAAGCGCAGACATATGATAAATCACCACTCCTAAAAATTGCAAATACTTACCAACCAATAGTTGTCCTGCCAAAACTCTTTCTAACTTTCCTTTCGCAATGTTTTCGACCGCAACTCCAGTGGCACGATACCAAGACTTGCCTACGGAGGCGTCCTGTGTCTCACACTCTACAGCAAGATGTTATCATTCCTTGGTACACAGCACTACGTGGGTGTCCAACTGCCTTCTGGAGAATCTAAGTCCGTATTCATATTCGCCACTGTGGAGAGATCTGAGGGCAGCCACTGAACTTTTAGAGCGGAGGCACCAACCTCCGTGAGTGTCGCTAATACGGTCAATGGCTCGCACCGCCCTCGGCCGCAGGGAATTGGCTGAGGGGCTTAGGACGGACTTGGGTGTCTTCACCCCTACACCTCCCCCCCACACTCCCCCGTCACACGACACGAAGACAACTCGCCTCGCTAGCTGTGAGTAGCAGAAACCGCTGGGTCACGCAAGACCACTCCCCACTAATTGCCAAAGAAATGAATTTTAGAAATAAAAGAAAAAAATTAATTCCTCAACAATAATCACAGCTCCCACAGATAATACTGCTCTATGTTGCATTAACATTAGATATCAAGAAAGAAACTCCCCTATAATATCACGGAATTAAGCTTGCTGGGTCGAAAAGAGTGAACAACAGCGCTGGCTACAATCTGACGCATTTCAAGATCATCTGGCCGAAGATTACAGCTACCCCTGTGCAGCCAGGGAGGGTGGCTATTGATATAATAAAATAAAGAGCATTTTATTCCAGTCTGTGACATTTTCTTTGCCCTTAACACTTATTATACTAGGTACGTAAAGTAAGTGATGCACCACTGACTGATAACCTCAGAAGTTAAGTCGCATAGTGCTCAGAGCCATTTGATGCACCACTTTCTCTGAAAGCAAGTTGGTTTTCTTCAGGAAACAAATACATCATATTACTCCCCACTGTTGTGGCCACGAAACCCTATTCTTCAATATAATATCCCTCTTTTCAATACGACGGCCTTACGCCAACTTATTCGGAGGGCCTGTATGCCCGTTTACTACCACTCTACTGGTTGACGTCGAAGTCAAAGTCTTGGTGCATGAATAAACTCTCCATCATCCACGTTCTGATTCCTGTGCAGTGCATTCCTCATTGGACCGCCGGCCGGAGTGGCCGAGCGGTTCTAGCCGCTACAGTCTGGAACCGCGCGACCGCTACGTTCGCAGGTTCGAATCCTGCCTCGGGTTTAAGTAGTTCTACGTTCTAGGGGACTGATGACCTCCAATGTTAAGTCCCATAGTGATCAGAGTCATTTGAATCATTTTTGAACCTCATTGGACCAATCAGATAGTAGTCATAAGTAAACAACAATTCAACAGCCAAGATAGCATAAAATATTTCTTTATTTAAGACGGTCAGTTTCAATAGATTATTCTGCCATCTCCCGGACTTAAAATCTGTTGTAAAACGTGTTCATTTTACGCTGAATCTCACGCACAAGACGTCAATCCGATAAAAATCAGCACACTATAAAAGATTTATCTTCGCTAAAATGATTAAGAAAGAATCACCTTATGCAAAAGACTATATCTATATACATATTGCTCAATGATGCTTGTTACATCATACGAACACGATACACATTAGCACATCTGTTTAGATATGCTTTGAGAATACGTCCAACATAAATAAACGGATGCGCAAATGTATAACGTGTTGGTATGATACAACAATCATATGTGAGGAATATGCACTGGGTAACAATTATTGAACTACATGGAATAAAATAGTCATAACTTCTGAACGGTTTACGTTAAGACGTTCAAATTGCACGGTTGGCCATGGGGCACGCTGGGAATTAGTATGCGCATGCGGCTTGGTTTAGAGATGAAGCCCACTTTCATTTGGATGGGTTCGTCAATACGTAAAATTGGCGCATTTGAGGGGGTGAGAATCCGCATTTCGCGATCGAGAAATCTCTTCGCTCATAACGGGTGACTGTGTTGTGTGAAATGTCCAGCCATGGAATAAATGGTGCGATATTCCTTGATGGCACGGTGACTACCGAATGGTTCTGAAACGTGGGACTTAGGAAAAGCAGGAAAAGGTGTGAACGGATCCTAATCAGTTACCCTTGGTTGCGTAGTAAACACATACACTTTATTTAAGGAAATAACATTTTTTTAATACAATCATTTAAAAAAAATTGACTTTAACGCAAGCTACACTGACGGCTGAGGGCCTTATTAAGAAGAATTAAAATTATTTGTCTGCTGAAGGCCACAAGCAATACGAATAATACAAAATATTATTTTAAACAATTGACACAATCAGACCAAATAAAGAAGAGAGTGATCCACAGACAGTGCTCCAAGGATCGACCTGAGAAAAGCCGCTACAGCTGTGTAAGCGGTGAGACAGACAGCCAAGATTTATGCTCACCTAACAGGATGGCAACTCAAACGATGGCAGTTTAAACGCCGATCAATGCTCTTAGCAAATCCACCTAACGTGTGATAACCAGTACAACAACGGAATAATTCAAGCCAGGACGAAGTGAAAGACAGCACTGCGTATTCAGCATCTGGTGTTTAAAATATCGAAAGGCAGAAGGAACCACTACAACTAAGGTAAACAAAGGAAGCCACAATCCACACAGCAATCAAGGAGGCTGTCGAACTACACGTCATGCCGGACAACATCGGCAAGACGAGGAAAAGTACACTGCCGCAAAACACGCTAACCTCCAGGGCAGGTAACTGGGGCATTAGCGGCCTCTAGGCAGTAAAATACCGCTGGTCGCACTTCACCAATAATAACATAAAATTCAAAAACTAATAACAGGCAGTAAAAGACAGCTAATAGATTCCGCCAACTCTTCACACTCCACTTGTTGCTGTTCGTTTCACGGTGACCCTGCGAGCAGCAACGCATGAACAAACGGTGTGATCACCAAATAGTGGAGGTTATTATTATTGGTGAAGTGCGTCCAGCGGCATTTTACTGCCTAGTGGCCGCTAATGCCCCAGTTACTGGATTAATGTTCACTCAACGTCGTGGGTCCGGTGGACAACGAGGTTGTGCCCCTCGCAACTACAGCCCCTCGATCCGGCAATGCGTGCATGCCACCAGCGGCCCTGGCATGTTCTCGCACTGCTGGACCTCTCTGCTGCTTCGTCCCAACCAAACTACCGACACACCAGACCCCTTCCAACGATAGTACGGGTACTAGATATCGATAAACACTGCTGCAGCCACTCACTGGCAGACAACACTTGCAAACATAGTGGCGCCAGTAAAGAGAAGAAGAAAACGAGACGCCACTATCGTTATTACACTATGCCAACCTACCAACGGCACCAACGCGAGCCACACACGGCTCAGGTATGTGAAGATTTAGGAAGATGACTTCATCCCCATTATCGAAAGTGCGCCAAATTTCGGCAAGATGTGGTTCATGCAAGACGGAGCTCGACCCTATCGAAGCAGGAGAGTGATGTCCTGGAGGAGCACTTTGGGGACCGCATTCTGGCTCTGGGGTACCCAGAGGCCACTGGCATGGTCCTCGATTGGCCGCCATATTCTCCGGATTCGAACACATGCGACTCGTTCCTGTGGGTCTGTATTAAAGATAAGACGTACAGCAATAACCGCAGAACAATTTATGAACTGAAAACAGGCACTCAAGTGGTCATCGACAGCATCGATGTTCCGACACCTCAGCGGGTCATGCAGAATATCGCTATTCGTCAGCGCCACATCATCGCCAGTGATGGCAGGCATATCGAACATGTCATAACCTAAATCCGAATATCTCTTACGACGTTTACATGATGAAAAAAGCGTCTACATGCCGTAGTTTGCAACTAATTTACGTTTTTTTCATGTAGTTCAATAATGTCACCTTGTATATCCACATGGGCTTTTGTAAAAGGCGCTTTATGTTTTCAAATATTTTAGTGATGACAAACCTTTTATAATGTGCTGATTTTCATCACCTGATAACTTGTGCATGAGGTTCAGCGCAAAATGAACATGTTTTACCACAAAATATTTTAAGATCTGAAGGTGACAGCATAGTCTGTAGAAACAGGTTGCTTAAATAAAGAAATATTTTATGTGGTATTGGCTGTTGAATGTTCTTTTATCAATTAAAACAGATCGCCATCCCGTATTCTCAAAATGAGAAAATTCAAGTAAGTCAGAAGGTGCGAGATCCTGGCTGTAGGATGGTTCAGAAAGAACAGTCCAGTAAAGTTTCGTGTGCTCTCCTCTGGGGTGCACAGACTTGTGTGAGGGCTAACGGTGTCTTGGAAGAAGGAGAATTTCGTTTGCATTTCTGTGGCGACGAAATTCTGAAGACCAACACTGCATGGGTCGCAGCTGTGTGCAATTGGCCAGCCCGCGGGCCAGTTAGCGCGGCCTGCTTTGCAATGATAATAGACGCCGCGCCCAACGACTCCCCGCGCTTTTGTTCTCTGCCTTGTATACATTCTGCAAGCGCCTATGAATACCTGTGATGCTTCGGTTTTCCCGCAAAAGAAAGTCAATGACAGCTCTCTGCTTGGAACGCATCTCTATTACAGACGCCGTTTCCATGGCTAATTATACCGCCACCATCTACCGAAACCGTGCTGAAGCGACGTCCCACAATAAATTCTGCGTTTTCACAATCGAAATTGGAGGAGAAATAAATTTGTTGCACCACTTATTGAACGGCCCTTGTATTTTAGGGAATGGGCTGTTTAAGCATCGTGTCTTGATTTTTCTGGTGAAATGGTGGAGCGCCCTACGAAGCAGAGCATCGCGGTACCCAGGCAAAGACCGCCGCCCCCGCAGCGCTGTGTGTTTGCTGGGGTGGGAGCGCGCCGCGTTTACGACGTCGCCGCCACCCTGCCTCACCCCCCCCCCCCCATGCCATCCCTCTTCCCCATCCCGCTGCGGCCACACGGTTTACGCCCACGCGCAGAGTTTTACAGCCGCCCGGCCGCGAAGATCTGATAGAGCGCGCCGGCTGTTACGACCGCTAGTCGCGCCGCGCCGCGCCGTGCTGGGTCGCGTGTGCGATTACTGTGCTGTAGGAACAAACGACACGCTGGCTGCCCTTACAAATAAAAAAAAAGACGAACGAGAAAAATTAGCACTGAATTGCTTGCCGATACTGCGGTTTCTTGCTGCGGGAACAGATACTATAAATCCTTTCGTAATGGCGCGCTGGACCATTCTCTGTTGGGAGTAGACGAATTATGAAATACGAACGAGGAAACTAGGGACATCTTTGACCTTCAGACAGAGTTGTGAGGACTCAAGGCTGTACCTAGGTTTCCTTTATCAGTCTTTTGGTTTACTCTCCTGTGCCAACCTCTTCACTTAGGAATAACTCCTAAGTATTTCAGAATAAAAACTGTCTTGGATGCGAAATTATATCAATGACTCTTTTGACCCTTTTGTGGCATCATCAGATTGTGTAAGAGTAGCTGTATATGCAGCCCATGCATCATAAACCAAAGGAGAATGGAAAATAGACGCAATAGTTACTGGTACAGGTACTTGTACTAGCATCTTCCGGCGTATAGTCAACACCCGGCACGCCAGGGGGGAACGTTACAGCAGAGAGACGACGTCAGCCAATTCCACGCTGACCGACCCCTCCCCAGGATGACAACCTAACGGCAGCGCCTCTACACGAAGAGGACATCAGCGCCGTACCGCCTGTCCACGGCCCAGTTGAAGACTAGCAATTCTACGACTTCCACAGCTGCTTCAAGAATAGGCACTTATATAGGAGCGGCTTACGAACTGTATTACTTCTCACGTATTACGCATTTTATATACTGAAGGGATTTCTTGTTTCTCTGTCATCCTTTGCTCGCGACACGTCTGCATCTCATGGAGTTAAGTATTGTGATCATTTCCTTTTGTAATAAAATTTACTAATACGATTTGCTTGAATTGTTGTCTATCGATCCAAGATAGTTGGTTTCCTAGGCACCCCATATTTGGCGAGTAGGCAGGACAAAATACAGTATAAAAACAAATTGAAATAAACCTTTGACATCGACATCAAATGCCCAAAATGGGAACTTAGACATTTGTAAGGTAACAATGATTAGGAAAATGCGTCACTGGTACTCTGGTAACAAAAACAATAATGTATCTTCATTATGCAGTAAATGTAAATGCTGCTATTACGTCTTGGGTAGTCAAATGCTACACAATGATTTGTAAAATGAAAATAAATAGTGTTACTTAAATATAAAAGGGGTGAGCTAGTCCTTTTGTCAAAACCAATATTCACGTATACACAGTGTCCTCAGCACGAAATATGTGCTAAAATTAGTAACCAAAGGTATTTAAACATTCCAGTTACTATTCAGAGAATAAATAGTCATTTCTCAGTCATTAAAACTGACTTGAATCACCACTGTAATTAGCTATAGCACAAAAATATGAGTATACAACAATATGAGTGGTTTGTTACTGAACCTATATCTTGACTTAACAGAGTTGTGTATTAAAATTATGTCAATCTCTTGGTATAAAAATGGCCAATACATAAAGTGACTAGGACTCTCGCTAAAAAAAGGATATAGTCGGGAAAAACTTTTGCCATAATAAATAACAAACCTATAAACAAACAAACCAGACGATCAACCTAGAGTAACAGTTTTCTTTTATGATAAACATAAATTTCTAATTCTTATAATGTATTGAGCAAAGTTTTCTTGGGAGGCATTATGAAGAATCATAAGATTGCCTGAAATAGATTCTACTGTATGTTTTGTACTGTACGATATATTGACCAAAGACAGATTTACTACTTTCCACCTCTGAAGTATGTTCACGGAATCTAATTTGAAAATTCCGGCCTGTTTGCCAATATAAATGTTGTCCCATTTGTAGCAGATTATTTTATAGACTCTGGATTTTGTGTACGTATTGTAATGGTTCTCAATGGTGCGTCTAAGTTTATACTGCAAGGTATTGTTAGTTGTGAATGCTATAGGTAAATCATTATTCTTAACTAATTTATTTAATTTGTCAGATATAGTACCTAAGAAAATCTCTTTACAGTAATTTTATAGTTATTGTTAACATTTGCCGGAAGCGAATTTTGATACGATATTTCTAGCTTGCTGAATAATCGATGAACATCATCAACATTAACATCATTTGCTTTAACTATCTGATAAAAAATATTAATCTCTTTCTGAGTCATTTCTGGTTCTAACGGCAATTTCAGAATGCTGTGAATCATAGTCTGGAAGAAACCTGTATTATATTTCAGTGGATGACATGAATTAGCATTAATAACTACATCAGTTATTGCAGGCTTCCCGTAAGTTGCAAATTTATGTTTGCAATCGTGATTGGTAATTGTAACATCTGGGCAACTGATCGTTTTTTGAGTTTCGTGTTCAACTGTAAACAAAAGTTTTGGAAGCATGTTATTTAACAAAACAGTTAATAAATCTTATTCATATCTAGACCCGTTATATAAGAGTATCATCGACATATCTGTCATAATAAATTGCCTTCCTAGCGATGTCTGAATTATTTTTAAAGGACTGTGTTTCTGTGTAATTTACTAATATGTCTGCAACTGCGCCTGCTAAAGAATTGCCCATAGCAAGGCCATCTCGTTGAAAATATATTTCTCCATTCAATGAAAATGAAATGAAAGCGAGGTAGGTCTCAAGCAATAATGCAGTGAACTCAGAAATTTCTCCTCGATTAATTATTTTGTGTCTAATCAAATTAGCTTTTATGATACCAATACCTTCAACAACTGGTATTTTAGCAGAAAGATTCGTGATGTGAAGTGATGCAAACCTAGCACCATCTGGAATATTAAAATTGTATATTTGTTCTACAAATTCGAAAGTTTTCTGGATGCATTACCGCGGTGTCCCATTGCAGGCTGTTAACGACGGAACGAGCGTAAGGAATAAGTTCACAGATATATGAGTGGCTCGAAGACTTCTTAAATGGTAGAACCCAGTATGTTCTCTTCGAGGACAGTGTTCATCAGAGACAAGGGTATCGTCAGGAATGGCTCAGGGAAGTGTGACAGGACCACTGTTGTCCTATATATACATAAATAATTTGGCGGACAGGGTGGGCAGCAATCTGAGATAGTTTGCTGATAATTCCGTTGTGTACGGTATGGCGTCGAAGGTGGGCGACTGTAGGACGATGACCTAGACAAAATTTCCAGTTGGTGTGATGAATGGCAGCTGGCCCTAAATGTGGAAAAGTGAACGTTAATGCGGATGAGTAGGAAGAACGAACCTGTAATCTTGGGATACAGTATTACTAGTCTCCTGCCTGACACGGCCAAGTCGTTTAAAGATCTGGGCGTAACGCTGCAAAGCGATACGAGGTGCAACGAGCATATGAGATAAATGGTAAACTTAGGTTTAGTGGGAGAATTTTAGGAAAGAGTGGTTCACCTGTAAAGCAGACCGCATATAGGACGCTCGTACGACCGATTCTTCAGTACTGCTCAAGTATTTGGGATCCATATCAGGTCGGATTGAAGGAAGACGAAGCAATTCAAAGGCGGGCTGCCATATTTGTTACAGGTAGGTTCTATCAACACGTAATTGTTACGGAGATGCTTCGGGAATTCAAATGGGAATCCCTGGAGGGAAGACGACGTTCTTTTCGAGAAACACGATCGACCAAATTTAGAGAACCGGAATCTGAAGCTGGCTGCCGAATGATTCTACTGCCGCCAAAATACACTGCAAGTAAGGACCACGAAGGTAAGAACGTGAAATTAGGGCTCATACGGAGGCATATAGATAGTTTTTCCCTCGCTCTATTTGCGAGTGGAACAAGAAAGGAGATAACAGTGGTATAGGGTACCCTCCGCCACGCACCGTACATTGCCTTGCGGAGTAAATGCTACAATATTCTACGAAAACGTAAAAACGTTTCAGTAGATAGCTTAGTTTTCTATTAAGTTTGTAAGATGGACGATTTTTGTCATCCGCTATAGGGCGGACTGGCATATGTAGCTTAATTTATAATGCCACCTATGGTATTTACGGATTTATAACTTTAAGAAAGGGTTTTTTAGTTGAGAAAAACAAGAAGTTATCCTCATTTAGTTTCTTTGAATTAGCATAAATTTAAGTATTGCGTCCTTATCAATTTCTGTAATACAATTTTTACTGAAAAAAATGTAGGGAATCTAGGGTGACAGAGATGTAATCCTTTTCATTAATAATAGTTAAGGTATTACCTTTATCATTTTATGATGATTGCTTGATTTTCAATTAATTTGTTGTTAATGCTTTGAACAAATCTTTCTTCGAGGTTCTTTGTATACTTGTTTTTATTTTTGTGTTTTAACATAAAATCTGTGGTTTGTAATACTATTTTGCAGATCTCCGATTTATTGCATTTAGCATATTTAGTAACAACTCTGATTGAAGCAATAAGACGTTTAACATTTGCATAGTTAAGAGAGGGAGTTACGTCATATTTCAAAACTTTATTCAGTACTCTATTCTTAACTGACATAAACTAAATATTAGTAAGGTCCGAAATCCTTGGGAGGAAATTATCTACATCATTTGTACATTCAGGAAGAGTATTCTGCTGTTGACTAACTGGCTGATCTATGTTCTTTTGGCGTTCGTTCCTAATTACTTCACTTTTCATCTACCGGAGAACGTAGGTTCGAAAATGCTAAGGGTGAGAGTAGATTATTTAATAAAAGATATAATTCCCTCATTTTAGGGTTCAAACTCTTTTTTTCTTTGAAAGCATTACTAATTTCGAACTAAATGCAAAATACTTTGCTTTTCTGGTGAACGAAACGAATGACCGGAGAGTTACACTACTGGCCATTAAAATTGCTGCACCACGAAGATGACGCGCTACAGACGTAAAATTTAACCGACAGGAAGAAGATGCTGTGATATGCAAATGATCAGCTTTTCAGAGCACTCACACAAGGTTGGCGCCGGTGGCGAAAACTACAACGTGCTGACATGAAGAAAGTTGCCAACCGATTTCTCAAACACACACAGCAGTTGACCGGTGTTGCCTGTTGAAAAGTTGTGATGCGTTGTGTAACGAGGACAAATGCTTACCATCACGTTACCGACTTTGATAAAGGTCGAATTGTAGCCTATCGCAATTGCGGTTTATCGTATCGCGACATTGCTGCTCGCGTTGGTCGGGATACAATGACTGTTAGCAGGATATGGAATCGGTGGGTTCAGGAGGGTAATACGGAACGCCGTGCTGGATCCCAACGGCCTCGTATCACTAGCAGTCGAGATGACAGTCATGTTATCCGCATGGCTGTAACGGATCGTGCAGCCACGTCTCGATCCCTGAGACAAAAGATGGGGACGTTTGCAAGACAACAACCATCTACACGAACAGTTCGACGACGTTTGCAGCAGCATGGACTATCAGCTCGGAGACCATGGCTGCGGTTACCCTTGACGCTGCTTCACAGACAGGAGCGCCTGCGATGGTGTACTCAACGACGAATCTAGGTGCACGAATGGCAAAACGTCATTTTTTCGGATGAATCCAGGTTCTGTTTACAGTATCATGATCGTCGAATCCGTGTTTGGTGACATCGCGGTGATCGCACATTGGAAGCGTGTATTCGTCATCGCCAAACTGGCGTACCACCCGGCGTGATGGTATGAGGTGCCATTGATTACACGTCTCGGTCACAACTTGTTCGCATTGGCGGCACTTTGAACAGTGGACGTTACATTCCAGATGTGTTACGATACGTGGCTCTACCCTTCATTCGATCCCTGCGAAACCCTACATTTCAGCAGGATAATGCACGACAGCATGTTGCAGGTCCTGTACGGGCCTTTCTGGATACAGAAAATGTTCTACTGCTGCCCTGGCCAGCATATTCTCCAGATCTCTCACCAATTGAAAACGTCTGTCAATGGTGGCCGAACAACTGGCTCGTCACAATACGCCAGTCACTACTCTTTATGAACTGTGGTATCGTGTTGAAGCTGCTTGGGCAGCTGTATCTGTACACGCCATCCAAGCTCTGTTTGACTCAATGCCCAGGCGTATGAAGGCCGTTATTACGTCCAGAGGTGGTTGTTGTGGGTACTGATTTCTCAGGATCTATGCACCCAAATTGCGTGAAAATGTAATCACATGTCAGTTCTAGTATAATATATTTGTCCAATGAATACCCGTTTATCATGTGCGTTTCTTCTTGGTGTAGCAATTTTAATGTCCAGTAGTGTAGATTTGAAACTCACGTTAAGGTATGTCGGAACGACATTTTTTGAGAGAAATTCCATATTAAAATCAGTCCGAGTATTTAATTTCGTAATGTTAGTGCTAGTTCCTCTAAACATTCTAATATTTCCATATACCTGACTAGGCACTGCATATAAAATTTTTTGGAACATTTCTCCATGTTTGTATAGGAAAGTCAGGGGCTATAACAAAAGTTAAATTTTTTTTATAATGAATCAGCCCCAGTCACATAACGAAGTTTATATATTTACTTGTAACTGGTTTCAACCATTGTTCTGGTCATCATCAGACCGCCTACTCTGTGAGGAGAGTGACATGAATGTACTTAGAGAATGGAAATTACTGCCATTGGCTGACAGTGATGTAATGCTGGAGACAGTGGGTGGAGCTTCCGCTATTTAAGCGATATACACTCCTGGAAATGGAAAAAAGAACACATTGACACCGGTGTGTCAGACCCACCATACTTGCTCCGGACACTGCGAGAGGGCTGTACAAGCAATGATCACACGCACGGCACAGCGGACACACCAGGAACCGGGGTGTTGGCCGTCGAATGGCGCTAGCTGCGCAGCATTTGTGCACCGCCGCCGTCAGTGTCAGCCAGTTTGCCGTGGCGTACGGAGCTCCATCGCAGTCTTTAACACTGGTAGCATGCCGCGACAGCGTGGACGTGAACCGTATGTGCAGTTGACGGACTTTGAGCGAGGGCGTATAGTGGGCATGCGGGAGGCCGGGTGGACGTACCGCCGAATTGCTCAACACGTGGGGCGTGAGGTCTCCACAGTACATCGATGTTGTCGCCAGTGGTCGGCGGAAGGTGCACGTGCCCGTCGACCCGGGACCGGACCGCAGCGACGCACGGATGCACGCCAAGACCGTAGGATCCTACGCAGTGCCGTAGGGGACCGCACCGCCACTTCCCAGCAAATTAGGGACACTGTTGTTCCTGGGGTATCGGCGAGGACCATTCGCAACCGTCTCCATGAAGCTGGGCTACGGTCCCGCACACCGTTAGGCCGTCTTCCGCTCACGCCCCAACATCGTGCAGCCCGTCTCCAGTGGTGTCGCGACAGGCGTGAATGGAGGGACGAATGGAAACGTGTCGTCTTCAGCGATGAGAGTCGCTTCTGCCTTGGTGCCAATGATGGTCGGTCGTATGCGTGTTTGGCGCCGTGCAGGTGAGCGCCACAATCAGGACTGCATACGACCGAGGCACACAGGGCCAACATCCGGCATCATGGTGTGGGGAGCGATCTTCTACACTGGCCGTACACCACTGGTGATCGTCGAGGGGACACTGAATAGTGCACGGTACATCCAAACCGTCATCGAACCCATCGTTCTACCATTCCTAGACCGGCAAGGGAACTTGCTGTTCCAACAGGACAATGCACGTCCGCATGTATCCCGTGCCACCCAACGTGCTCTAGAAGGTGTAAGTCAACTACCCTGGCCAGCAAGATCTCCGGATCTGTCCCCCATTGAGCATGTTTGGGACTGGATGAAGCGTCGTCTCACGCGGTCTGCACGTCCAGCACGAACGCTGGTCCAACTGAGGCGCCAGGTGAAAATGGCATGGCAAGCCGTTCCACAGGACTACATCCAGCATCTCTACGATCGTCTCCATGGGAGAATAGCAGCCTGCATTGCTGCGAAAGGTGGATATACACTGTACTAGTGCCGACATTGTGCATGCTCTGTTGCCTGTGTCTATGTGCCTGTGGTTCTGTCAGTGTGATCATGTGATGTATCTGACCCCAGGAATGTGTCAATAAAGTTTCCCCTTCCTGGGACAATGAATTCACGGTGTTCTTATTTCAATTTCCAGGAGTGTAATTTGTATGCCATGCAGCAGTGGTTCAAATGACTCTGAGCACTATTGGACTTAACGTCTGAGGTCAATAGTCCCCTAGAACTTAGAACTACCTTAAACCTAGCTAACCTAAGGACATCACACACACACCCATGTCCGAAGGAGGATTCGAACCTGCGACTGTAGCGTGTCTTGTTTTGTTCTTTTGTAGAATTATGTACCAATGTTTTTTAAAGATAATATCTCTGTCAGCGAGTACTGAAACCGCCACAGACGATACTTATTAAATATCAAACAAAGATGAGAATATGTGACAAGTATAAATAGTAGTGACCGAACATTAATTTCTCTGTCGTCTTCTTGGAGTTACGTGAGTAGGAAGAGCCTGTGACGTTATATTGTACGCTTGCGTAGCATTCTTTTGTCAAGATTGAGAGACGTACGCCATTACGTACTCAATCTAAAGGTGTGTAATAATTTAATCTGTTTAAATATTTAGAATAGTTACTTATAGAACACTTGCATTATGACTTGTAATAAGCTTGCCTGGTATTTTATCCCATCCTTTTAAGACGTTTTCAGCTATTTAAATATTATTCGTGGTGCAGAGCTGCGCTACGAACGAACGAGCCGCTGCCGCCGCGCATTCCAACTCCATTAAATGAAACCAATCATACCGCAAAGAAGCGGACAGGTAATAGTGAACTAAAATTATGTCTTTCGGCTTCCGGAATTGCAGAGCAGAGCAGCAGATTTTATGATGTGTTTTACAGGTGGACGCAGGCTGCTGATGATATATTGTTAACAGTGCAAAAAGATAATTTACCTTCATAACATAAAAGAAATCTTGCTGTGCGTAGTTCTGGTCTGGCAAACATTATAGTAAAAACATATTTTTCTGTGATAATAGTTTCATGTTCTCGTGTTAGTCGTGGTACTTATTGGTGTTTTACTGTTAACAAAAATCCACTGTAAAATTTTGATGTTGAACAAACATTGCGTACTGTAACATCAGTATTGATAACGAAATAATTTTCAGTAACCTTTTCAATAACTGTAAAGGAAGGAAGATATGTTGAACTTTATGGCGAGTTACAGTAACGAAAAAATATGTTCCTTTAATAGAAAGCTAGATTCAGAATAATAAGAACATAATATAATTTATTTTGTTGAAAATTAATGATCCAAAGAAAGTCACAGCACAGTATCCCTAAAAAGTGTTTCGGGGCTCTTTTCGTAGCAACATATTTTATGTCATATATTAGTTGTTATGCGAGTAATAAAACAAAGCAGAGAGCCAGCGAAAGGGCCCGGGTTCGATTCCCGGCTGGATCGGGGATTTTCTCCGCTCAGGGACTGTGTGCTGTGTTGTCTTCACCATCATTTCATCCCCATCCGGCGCGCAGGTCGCCCAATGTGGCGTCGAATGTAATAAGACCTGCACCAAGGCTGCCGGACATGCCCCGTAACGGCCCCCCGGCCTATGACGTCAAACGTTCATTTTCATTTTCCACACAAGTTGAAAAGCAGGTAACTGCGAAGAAGCCTTGGGTAACAGAAGAAATAATTCAGTTGATCGATGGGAGAAGGAAGTACAAAAATGTTCAGGGGAATTCAAGAATACAACAATACAGTTCACTTAGGAACGAAATAAATGAGAAGTACCCACAAGCTAAGGCAAAATTGGTGCATGACAAATGTAAAGAAATCGAAAAAGAAATTATTGTCGAGAGAACTGACTCATTATGTAGAGAAATAAAAAAAAACCTTCGGGGAAATTAAAATCAGCCGCGGTAACATTAAGAGTACAATGGGAATTCCGCTGTTCCATGCACAGGAGAGAGTGGATAGGTGGAATGAATACATTGAAGGCATCTGTGAGGGGAAAGACATGTCTGATGACGTGATAGAAGAAGAAACAGGATTCGACAGGGAAGAGTAGTAGAAGAAGAGAAGGTAAGAGTCCAGTAATAGAATCAGAACTGAAAAGAGATAAGACAGAAGGTACAGATAAAATTCCAGCGGCGTCTTAGAATCATTGAAGGAAGTTCCAACAAAATGACTAATGTCTTTGGTGTGTGGAATACACGAGACTGGCGATATACCGTCAGAATTTCGGGGAAACAACATCCACACAACTCCGAAGATTACAAGAGCCGACAACTGCGAGAATTATCACACAATCAGCTTAACAGCTTAAGCATTCAAGATGTTGCTATGAATATTATTTAGAAGGATGGAAAAGAAAATTTAGGATCTGTTAGATGATGATCAGTTTGACTTTAAGGAACGTAATGGCACCAGAGAGGCCGTCCTGACGTTGCGGTTGATAACGGAAGCAACACTGAAGAAAATTCGAGACCCGATCACCGGATTTATCGACCTGGAAAAAGCGTTCTACAATGTAAAGAGGTGCACGATGGTCGAAATTCTGAGAAGAACAGGGGCAAGCCATAGTGAAAGACGGGAAATTTACAATATGTACAAGAACCTAGAGGGAACAATGACACTGGAAGACCAAGAACGAAGTGCTCTTATTGAAAAGGGCGTAAGACAGGGATGTAGTCTTTCGTTCTCAATGTTCAGTCTGTTTATCGAAGAAACAGTGACGGAAATAAAAGAAGGATCAAGAGTGGAATTAAAATTCAAGGTGGAAGGATATCAATGATAATATTCGGTGATGACATTGCTGTCCTCAGTGAAAGTATAAAGAATTACGCAATGTGTTGGATAGACTGAACAGTCTAACGTGTGCAGATATGGATTGAGAGCAACTCGAAGAAAGACAAAAATAATGAGAAGTAGCAGAAATGATAATAGGTAGAAAGAGAATTGGGAACACGAACTAGTTGAAGTTAAGGAATTCTGCTACCTAGGCAGATAAAAACCCGCCATGGATGGAACAACGAGGATACAAAAAGTAAACTGCCACTGGCAAAGAGAGCATTCCTGCCCAAGAAAAGTGTACTAGTATCAATCATAAGTTTTACGATAGTGAGACATGGACTGTGGTAAACCGAAGCAGATGGGGATCGAAGCGTTTGAGTTGTGGTGCTACCGAAGAATTTTGAAAATTAGCTGATTCTTTAACGATATTCAGTCTGCGAGGTGTCATTATGAACAGTGTAAATTTCAGATCTTTTTGCTGAACGTTACTGTTATTCGTTACGCCTCTTATTCTCTCAGTGCTCCTATAAATTGTGTTTTTTAATTAAACACTAATACGAGGTGTGGCTAGAAAAAAACCGGACTAGTACTGGTGAAACAATAAAGCGAATGCAATAAGGCTGAAAGTCGCGTGGCCTGTCACGTGACTCTCGCTCCGCCTACTGCTCGAGTTTCATCTGCCTCCTGCACTCAGTCTGCCCGTGGCGTCTGTTTTAAGTAGTTGACGTTTTGTCTATGCGTCGGAAAATGTTGAGTGTACAGAAAGAACAGCGTGTTAACATCAAATTTTGTTTCAAACTAGGAAAATCTGCAAGTGAAACGTTTGTAATGTTACAACAAGTGTACGGCGATGATTGCTTATCGCGAACACAAGTGTTTGAGTGGTTTAAACGATTTAAAGATGGCCGCGAAGACACCAGTGATGACACTCGCACTGGCAGACCATTGTCAGCAAAAACTGATGCAAACATTGAAAAAATCGGTAAACTTGTTCGACAAGATCGCCATTTAACAATCAGAGCAGTGTCTGAGTTAACAGGAGTTGACAAGGAAAGTGTTAGGCAGATTCTTCATGAAAGTTTCAACATGAACAAAGTGTGTTCAAAAATGGTTACAAAGTGTCTCACAATTGAACAGAAGGAACGCCGAAGAATGATTTGTTCTGACATCCTGGAAAACATTGAAAGTGATCCCACCTTCTTACAAAATGTTATTACTTGCGATGAATCGTGGTTTTTTACTTACGATCCCGAAACTAAACGCCAATCGATGCATTGGAAAACTCCTGGTTCTCCACGACAAAAAAAAAGCACGAATGTCAAAATCGAAATTCAAGGCAATGATGATTGTTTTTTTTGACATCAAAGGGATTGTGCACATTGATTGGGTACCAGAGGGACAAACAGTGAATCAGCATTACTACATTAGCGTCCTGGCTACCCTACGTGAGCGAGTACGGAGAAAACGGAACGATTTGTGGAGCAAAAAGTCATTAATCCTTCACCAAGACAATGCCCCAGCTCACAGTGCGTTGTCAGTGAAGACGTTTTAGGCAAAACACAACATTCCCATCTTAGATCATCCACCCTACTCACCTGATTTGGCCCCCTGTGACTTTTTTCTTTTCCCTAAAGTCAAGTCAGCTTTGAAAGGAACTAGATTTGAGACTGTTGAAGCAGTAAAAGAAAAAGCGACGGAAGTAATGTATGATCTGCAGCATTGCTATGAACAGTGGAAAATTCGTATGGAGCGGTGTAGAGACCGAGGAGGAGAGTACATTGAAGGAGATAACATGAAATTGTAAATAATGGTAAATAAATGTTTTTTCCAGCATCAGTCCGGTTTTTTTCTAGCCGTACCTCGTATACTGTCTGTTTTCGCTGTGGTTATCTAAAGAGGAAGGGTAAATCCGACTACTTATAATTAATTTTCACCTCCTGGCTTGGAAGTTGGTCTATATGAGCCACAATACGAGCTGCTTGGTACTTACCGAAGTAATGGATTCCTCTGTCTAGTTAAGTTCAGTGTTTGCTATCTTAAAATATTGCCTTGTAAAAGACTCACGACTTCACAAGAATCACAACGCTTGTCTGTAAATTTATTGGCGTTCCCATGTGTTGCAACTTTTTATCTGCCTCGTGTCCGACCTGCCTTAAGTGCTGGCGCTGTCGGGAGCAGTCAGTGGGGGGCTGCCTACGTTCTCTCAAGGGTGCCGTAGTGCAAAAACACAACGTTGACGATAAAGTGCTTTCTTCTAAAGAATTGTTTTTGCTTGTAAATCATGCTGTATTAAGTAAGAGAAGGTACAGGCCACTAATTCTACTCGGCCTATCAGGATGCGGAATAGACAAATTAAAACTTTGGTTTTAGGGATTTTTTTTCTATTTTTCTGAAACTGCGTTTTTTTTTTTTAAATTGTCAATGCTATAAATTGTGTCGTGTTTCAAGTTCCGTTGACTAGGGATTAGTTATATCCGTGTAACGATTAATTTTTTTATGAAATTGCGATATTTGAATCTGAAGTTTAAGTTCAGTTGAGATATAATTTCACTAGCCGTGCCTAGGGGTGATTACATTGAAACATTCGTAGATGTACATTCTGTTTTTCTTAAGAATTTACGCTTTTAATTTTACGTGTGTTAAATTTCATTGGCTGATCAACGGTGGCTGCAACCTACAAATTCAATATATTGTCAGTTTTAATTTCTGATTTTATTTGCACAATTTATTTAAATAAAGTTTACTGGCTAAGAACCGGTTACTGTAGTCTTCAATAGCAACGCTGATACTAGTGTGCAAAGATATTATCCTATTATGTTGAGGTAAACAAGGAAAGTAAAAAGGATATTGTTATATACACTCCTGGAAACTGAAATAAGAACACCGTGAATGCATTGTCCCAGGAAGGGGAAACTTTATTGACACATTCCTGGGGTCAGATACATCACATGATCACACTGACAGAACCACAGGCACATAGACACAGGCAACAGAGCATGCACAATGTCGGCACTAGTACAGTGTATATCCACCTTTCGCAGCAATGCAGGCTGCTATTCTCCCATGGAGACGATCGTAGAGATGCTGGATGTAGTCCTGTGGAACGGCTTGCCATGCCATTACCACCTGGCGCCTCAGTTGGACCAGCGTTCGTGCTGGACGTGCAGACCGCGTGAGACGACGCTTCATCCAGTCCCAAACATGCTCAATGGGGGACAGATCCGGAGATCTTGCTGGCCAGGGTAGTTGACTTACACCTTCTAGAGCACGTTGGGTGGCACAGGATACATGCGGAAGTGCATTGTCCTGTTGGAACAGCAAGTTCCCTTGCCGGTCTAGGAATGGTAGAACGATGGGTTCGATGACGGTTTGGATGTACCGTGCACTATTCAGTGTCCCCTCGACGATCACCAGTGGTGTACGGCCAGTGTAGGAGATCGCTCCCCACACCATGATGCCGGGTGTTGGCCCTGTGTGCCTCGGTCGTATGCAGTCCTGATTGTGGCGCTCACCTGCACGGCGCCAAACACGCATACGACCATCATTGGCACCAAGGCAGAAGCGACTCTCATCGCTGAAGACGACACGTCTCCATTCGTCCCTCCATTCACGCCTGTCGCGACACCACTGGAGGCGGGCTGCACGATGTTGGGGCGTGAGCGGAAGACGGCCTAACGGTGTGCGGGACCGTAGCCCAGCTTCATGGAGACGGTTGCGAATGGTCCTCGCCGATACCCCAGGAGCAACAGTGTCCCTAATTTGCTGGGAATTGGCGGTGCGGTCCCCTACGGCACTGCGTAGGATCCTACGGTCTTGCGTGCATCCGTGCGTCGCTGCGGTCCGGTCCCAGGTCGACGGGCACGTGCACCTTCCGCCGACCACTGGCGACAACATCGATGTACTGTGGAGACCTCACGCCCCACGTGTTGAGCAATTCGGCGGTACGTCCACCCGGCCTCCCGCATGCCCACTATACGCCCTCGCTCAAAGTCCGTCAACTGCACATACGGTTCACGTCCACGCTGTCGCGGCATGCTACCAGTGTTAAAGACTGCGATGGAGCTCCGTATGCCACGGCAAACTGGCTGACACTGACGGCGGCGGTGCACAAATGCTGCGCAGCTAGCGCCATTCGACGGCCAACACCGCGGTTCCTGGTGTGTCCGCTGTGCCGTGCGTGTGATCATTGCTTGTACAGCCCTCTCGCAGTGTCCGGAGCAAGTATGGTGGGTCTGACACACCGGTGTCAATGTGTTCTTTTTTCCATTTCCAGGAGTGTAGTATCCTTAAATGGGTCTGGTCCTCCTACTGCTCCAGCCATGTGCTTTGCAAACACCTGCCAGTTGTACGGAGTTTAATTCGACATTGACCTATTTTCTGACTTCGCAAATTTGGATCTGAAAGACAGATATTAAAAATATGTCATTTCTTCAAAAATTTTTTAATTTAGAAGTGTTGGATTCCAATTTAGTTCTTATCTCCCGACTATCAGTTCTTTAACCATAGACATTATACCATTAGTGCAGAAAGTGCCCGTGTTGATGCATTAAGTACAACACAATGTCTTTCTGACATGCATACATATCTTAAGGAAGAGGCGCTGTTTTAGCGATTTGCAGCTGTAAAAGTCATGAAATTGATTCACATATTGTAAATACATATTAGCTTCAGCTACTTGTAACAGATCAATACATTTTTTTTTTCAAAAAAAAAAAAAAGGAAGAAAGAAAGAAGTAGAGCGGTCACCTTCAAGCTGGTGGAGGCAGGGTGTTGGCAGGGGTTGGAACACGAGGGCCATCCACGATGCCTCCCGCTTCTCGCCCCTGAACTGCCCCCTTACAAGGGAACCTCCCCATCGCACCCCCCTCAGATTAGTTATAAGTTGGCACAGTGGATAGGCCTTGAAAAACTGAACACAGATCAATCGAGAAAACAGAAAGAAGTTGTGTGGAACTATGGAAAAAATAAGCAAAATATACAAACTGAGTAGTCCACGCGAAGATATACAACATCATGGACATTTCGAGACTAGGAGCACCGTGGTCCCGTGGTTACCGTGAGCAGCTGCGGAACGAGAGGTCCTTGGTACAAGTCTCCCCTCAAGCGAAAAATTTTTCTTTATTTTAGCAAAGTTATGATCCATCCATACGTTCATTGACGTCTCTGTTCACTGTAATAAGTTTAGTGTCTGTGTTTTGCGGCCGCACCGCAAAATCGTGCGATTAGTAGACGAAAGGACGTGCCTCTCAAATGGGAACCGAAAACTTTTGATCGTAAGGTCATAGGTCAACCGATTCCTCCACAGGAAAACACGTCTGATATATTCTATACGACACTGGTGACGGCATGTGCGTCACATGACAGGAATATGTTGTCGACCCACCTAACTTGTACACTTGGCGAATGGGTAAAAAGATTCTTCCACGTTGCCCGATTAGGTTTTCTTGTGAATGTGATAATTACTCCCAAAAAAGTGATGAAAACATAAGAGTTTGTCACTTAAACTGCAACAAATCAATCCAAAAGTCTCACACTCGGACACTTTTCCCTGTGCTCTGTCAAAACATATATTTTTTACGTTTTCAAATTTTTCCGTGTGTAGACCGTCAAATCCTGCATATGTCCAAGCAAATCTGAACATGTCCTGGAATTTTGGAGAGCGAAGTTGATTATGTGTGAGTGCCTGAACTTTGATAATTGTCTGAAAATAAAGAATTAAACTTTTTGCTCGAAGGAAGACTTGAACCAAGCACCTTTAGTTCCGCAGCTGCTCACGCTAACCATGGGACCACGGCGCTCCAGTATTCTGTCGGTACTTGATGTTGCCTATCTTGCGCATGGACTACTCAGTTTGCATATTTTGCTTATTTTTTCATAGTTCCACACAACTTCTTCCTGTTTTCTCGACTGATCTGTGTTCAGTTTTTCAAGGTCTATCCACTGTGGCAACTTATAACTAAATCTGAGGGGGGTGCGATGGGGAGGTTCCCTTGTTAGATATTAACCACCAATATAACGTAAAGGCCGCCCTTCCGATGGGACCAACATTACACACAACACTCGTGCGGCTATTAGCTTCCTCGGATCCTTCTAACCCGTCACTGGGGCTGGGTAGTTCTTCACAAAAAGGGTCAGTATGGTTCTGTCACTCGTTCTGGTTCGTAAAATTGACAGACACATAAATTTAACTTCTCATACCCGGTACACCGCAACTACGGGAAGGGTCCAAGAAGACATTACCCAGTTAATTAGCAAAGTATTAGCGGTGGCGTGGATGGCCCAAAAATCGAGAAAATTCTTCTCGGCATCCCAGTAATGGTCTAACCGTTGATCCGTTTCACTACATGCATCTTAGTGCGTGGATAAAATATCATGTCTGGGAAAAGAAGGGAGGTCGGAATCACTGCAGCTGGTGTCGAGAGCGTCATCCTCCATACCTCTGTGGGAGACCCCTATCACAGACTGTGTTCATACACATCTGGTAGACGACACCGGAGACATAAAAGACATTGTGCCTTACAAATGGAACGCAGTCTCTGGCGATTCATATATTTGTGGTTGACCATCAAATACCATGCCTATCTTGCGTCCAAATGAAGGAGAGGCTCATGCACTGAACGCCAGACCACCGTCAAGTAGCCAAGGGAAAACGGCTTTCAATTGGTTTCTGAGGGTAGCCTTGCATCATGGGCCCTCCATAGCCACTTACATGGCAGGTCGGTGATGACGTAACTAAAATGCACAAACAACCATTAAGGCGAGACGGGAAAAATGGTTCAAATGGCTCAGAGCACTATGGGACTCAACTTCTTAGGTCATCAGTCCCCTAGAACTTAGAACTACTTAAACCTAACTAACCTAGGGACATCACACACATCCATGCCAGAGGCAGGATTCGAACCTGCGACCGTAGTGGTCTCGCGGCTCCAGACTGTAGCGCCTAGCACCGCACGGCCACTCCGGCCGGCGAGACGGGAAAAAATGCGCCACTGCAATCGATGGTTCGTGAGAGGTGGAGGCCATTTCTTAGGTCACAGGCCGACTGAAGCTGCGCTGTCGGCCAGTCAACGTTTGCATCATCATGGCAACGTACAAAACAGTTGCTCTAACCGGCGCATTCACTGTTCGAGACTGCCCGCTGCAGCAGGGAGCATATCGTTTCACACTTTGATAATTCCCTCACTGGCGTAGTAACCAGAGACCAACTGTAGACTGTGTATTATCATCTATAGCGTCGGGTGAACAATAGCCAGAAGGTTAGTCCTGTGCGTCTATTGATCATAACATGTGAAGTCGTGCCACGCAGAAGACGCATGACGATGTTAATAAAGGACGGGGAAGACAAGCAGATGCAGCACCTTCTCAAGACAGTGGCGTACCCTATCGAAAGCTTGGATAAAGCTCACTGGGACCAGGGCACTAAGCACATACATGCACCGGTGCGATGACATCGCGGTTTATCACTGAGCGACATCTGGATTTTACTATTACCACCGAGAGTTCTGGTCTTTAGAGACGGCTTGGGGCAGGACACATCGAATGCAGACAACCAGAATCCTCGTAAAGGTCTTGAAATCACTGTTGAGCAGCCTAAGAGCATGATAATGGTCAACATCCTTTGCGGCAGATGGCTTGGGGACAGATGATACTGTCGACAAAAACAGGCACATCTGAACTGCAGGAGTCATGAGTTCCAGGTACACTGTAACCGATCATGGCATCGTAATCTCGTTGAACATAGGATAAAAATCCAACGGGACACCCACAAGCCTGGGCGGTTTGTTAGTCGCCCCTTCGCAGTGGGCGTCGGCGACTTCATCCGCCGTTATGGGGTCCATGAGGGTCGCCACCACGTATCGACTGAGGACTTTTTCCATCTCCATAGCGTCAGGGTCTTCCGCGGCGGATAATTACCAAAGAACGCATTAGCGACATCATTTTGGGATATCACGCCAGCTACCCATCATATCCAGCAAGAAGATCAGCGCTCTTCAGTACCTCCAATGTTCAGGGATAATGTGAAGCGCGGCCAGCGATTCACTCAGTGATCTGGTCCTGACAACGTTTGTCCTCGTGACGGTGTTGTGTAAGCGCAGTGATCTTCACTTCCAATCGCCAAAATGTCTGACGTCATGGTGTCCGTTGTGTAAGTGTAGTGATCTTCACATCCAAACCCCAGAACTCAGCCTGACGTCCTAGTGACGGCTATTGGGCGGATACCTCCCATTTTCTTTATTTTGTTTGTGTCATCAGTCTTCTGACTGGTTTGATGCACCCCCCACCAATTCCTGTCCTGCGCCAACCTTTTCCCAGAGAAGCGAGTGAAACTTATGTCCTCCATTATTTGGTGGATTTATTCCAATCCCTGTCTTCCCCCACAGTTTTCACTGTCTACAGTTCAATCTAGTACCATGGAAGTTATTTCCTGACGTCTTAACGGATGTTCTATCATCCTGTTCCTACTTCTTATCAGTGTTTTAAATATTTTCCTTTCCTCGTCGATTCTGCAGAAAACCTCGTCATTCCTTACCTTTTCATTTCACCCAATTTTCAACATTCTTGTGTAGCACCACTGCTCAAAGGCTTTGATTCTCTTCTGTTGCAGTTGTCCCACAGTCCATGTCACGCTATCGTAAAATGCAGTGCTGCAAACGTATATTGTCAGAAACTTTTTCCTCAAATTAAGGCCTCGTGCTTAGCAGTTTTCCCTGGCTTCTTATTAAAACATTTTAAATGCTTTATGTCTGGCAGAACCATAGCAACTCATTTTTAAGGCACAACCGTTAACACAGTGAGCCAGTTTTTTAAATCACCCTTCTCCACAGTACTCGCCGCGAAGTCAGTATCGAGATCGGACTGGAGTCTGTGGTCGCAGCATATCTTTGGCGAGTTGTCTTCCTGATCGCCGCAAGGCGACGAAACGAGGAACAAGGGGGTTGCTGGTAGCTAGCTTTGGACTGTGCGCGAGGAGCGACGTCGGTGTCGGAGGGCAAGGTCGCTTGGTCGATGGTCCCGCGGAAGCAGTGGGTTGGGGAGCCGGTGTCGTCCTGATGGCGATCACCGTGTGCTCATTCAGGGGCTGAGAAGTGGTTTCTTAGTTCTGCACTTGGATTCCGACGAAGAATTACGGCGAGTTTGGTTGAGCCGTGGTAAAAATTGCTGTTTTGAAGAGCGCGCCGCAGCGCATAGTGTGAAGCAGTCGCCCTCCGTTTGTGGCGGTGGCGCCGCTGTGGCAATCGCAGCTTTGGTGTCTCCCTCTGGTGGGAAAGGGAAAAGGTTGCCTGCCCACGTGAATTTAAGGGGCGCTATGAGCTCGCCAGTTTCCCCCCTACCCTCCATCTCTACACCCTACATCTCCTTTCCCAAGGTGGCTTCCATCAACTCCCCCTCCCGGATGATGCCCTCTCTCCCTCCACTTATGCCTCCTATCAACTCTGATCCTGATTCTTGAGTTTCTCCCGGCGTATTTGATAATCAAAATATCCACGGGTGTACTGCCGGTCTACAGTGTCCAACGGGCACAATATTTCGGCGATCATACATGTCGCCATCATCAGGTGAACTGACGGACTGAGCTCCTGTGAACGTGCCGGCACGGAGATCCGTACACTATGGCTGCTCAGGTGGAACTGGGTTCGGTCGCGGCGGCGGCGGATTTAAATACCCTCCGCCCGCGGCGCGCTCTCTCCGCCGTCCGCGCCCCGCGCCACGGTCGCGCGCTGGAACAGATTGCGACGGCGTCTGAGATGACGTCGGTGTGATGGCTCCGTCCGCCGTGGTCGTCACAACTATACATTTGCTCGATTTACTCTTGATTAACCCAATCGCTGGTTCCCAAGCCTTGCTAAGATTATAGCCACAGTCACGATTTATGAGGTCGTCATTGGTGCGAATTTCGATGGCCTCTCTAACAACGCTGTCCCAGTATCTCGACGTCTGTACCAGAATCCTCGTGCGTTCATACTCCATAGCGTGATTTTCCGAAAAACAATGTTCAGCGACCGCCGACTTGCTCGGATACATCAGTCGAGTGTGCCTCTGGTGTTCACGGCATCGATCCTCGACGGTACGCATCGTCTGACCAATATACGACTTGCCACATTGACACGGAATCTGGTACACGCCGGCCTTTCTCAAACCGAGGTCATCTTTGGCGCTCCCCACCAGTGCACGAGTTTTATTCGGAGGACAAAACACCGTTCCGACCCGGTGTTTCTTCAAAATGCGGGCGATCTTTCCCGAGAGTGCGCCTGTATATGGGATAAACGCAGTGCCTACCTCCTCCCTCGTGATTTCATCCATATCCACAGGTTGTGCTGTAGTGGTTGGGCGGAGAGCACGTTGAATCTGCCACTCTGAGTACCCATTTTTTCCGAAATACAGTTCTCAGATGTTCCAATTCCTGGGGTAGACTCTCTGCGTCAGAGATAGTGCGCGCCCTATGTACTAGAGTTTTAAGTACCCCATTCCTCTGTGAAGGGTGGTGGCAGCTGTCTGCGTGCAAATACAGATCAGTGTGCGTTGTCTTCCGATACACCCCATGACCTAGGGTGCCGTCAGGCCTTCTCTTGACCAAGACGTCGAGGAAAGGTAGTTTACCCTCCGTTTCAGTCTCCATAGTGAATTTGATGTTGGGGTGTATGGAGTTTAGATGTGTAAGGAAGTCAAGGAGTTTATCCATACCATGTGGCCAGATGACGAAAGTGTCGTCCACGTAACGGAAAAAGCAAGTAGGTTTCCATTCGGATGACGACAGGGCTTCCTCCTCGAAGTTCTCCATGTACAAATTCGCCACCACCGGTGAGAGTGGGCTACCCATGGCGACTCCCTCCGTCTGTTCGTAGTATTCTCCATTAAAAAGAAAATACGTGGAAGTCAAGACATGCCTAAAAAGTTCAGTGGTCTTCTCGTCAAACTTCTGACTAATCAATTCTAGTGACTCTCGCAGGGGTACCCTCGTGAACAAGAAAACGACGTCAAAACTCACCATGATATCTGACTCACCCAACGTGAAGCTATCAAGGCGTTTAACAAAATCCACGGAATTACGGATGTGATGAGGGCATTTACCCACGTAAGGACTTAATATTCCCGTCAGGTATTTGGCCAACAAATATGTAGGTGCCCTGATGTTGCTGACAATGGGGCGTAATGGTACCCCCTCTTTGTGAACCTTCGGGAGTCCATATAGTCTAGGCGGTACCGGGCCTTGGGGTAACAATTTCTTAGCGTCACCCTCCGGTAAATCTGCGTCCTTGAGAAGCGACCTCGTCTTGTTGTCCACCTTCTTTGTAGGGTCAACGCTGATCTTCTGGTAGGAATCGTCATTTAGCAGGCTCTGCACCTTATCAGTGTAGTCCTTATGGGAGACAACAACTGTAGCATTGCCTTTGTCGGCCGGTAAGACAACAATTTCAGAGCGCTCCCTCAGATCACGAATGGCCGCCCTCTCTTTACTAGTGATATTTGACTTCATCGGCTTGGATTTCGTCAACGCACGACAAGTTTCACGACGTATTTCCTCAGCTGATTCAGGCGGAAGTCGAGCTGCAACCTGTTCAACAGCACTAACAATTTCTGCGACCGGAGTGAACTTGGGGGTGGGAGCGAAGTTGAGACCTTTCTGCAAAACCGAGACCGCATCATCACTCAACACCATGCCACTCAAATTGATGACAGTCTTGCCCGGAACCTGCAGTGATGGTTTGTCAAGGAGACGTGAGAACTTAGCGAGCCAGCCTCGCATTGGTACGTGAGAGAGTGCAATTCACCCGCCGGAGCCTTGAGTTTATCTCACAGGAATTACTCAAACTACATTTGCAACTGGCTAGTAATTTCACTTCTTTTTCCTGGGATTGGATTGATGGTGTCACCTGGGTTGCAGCTGATTCCGCCCATAAGAAGGCAACGGGACGTCAAACAGCTAAGTCGTCATCCGAATGGAAACCTACTTGCTTTTTCCGTTACGTGGACGACACTTTCGTCATCTGGCCACATGGTATGGATAAACTCCTTGACTTCCTTACACATCTAAACTCCATACACCCCAACATCAAATTCACTATGGAGACTGAAACGGAGGGTAAACTACCTTTCCTCGACGTCTTGGTCAAGAGAAGGCCTGACGGCACCCTAGGTCATGGGGTGTATCGGAAGACAACGCACACTGATCTGTATTTGCACGCAGACAGCTGCCACCACCCTTCACAGAGGAATGGGGTACTTAAAACTCTAGTACATAGGGCGCGCACTATCTCTGACGCAGAGAGTCTACCCCAGGAACTGGAACATCTGAGAACTGTATTTCGGAAAAAATGGGTACTCAGAGTGGCAGATTCAACGTGATCTCCGCCCAACCACTACAGCACAACCTGTGGATATGGATGAAATCACGAGGGAGGAGGTAGGCACTGCGTTTATCCCATATACAGGCGCACTCTCGGGAAAGATCGCCCGCATTTTGAAGAAACACCGTGTCGGAACGGTGTTTTGTCCTCCGAATAAAACTCGTGCACTGGTGGGGAGCGCCAAAGATGACCTCGGTTTGAGAAAGGCCGGCGTGTACCAGATTCCGTGTCAATGTGGCAAGTCGTATATTGGTCAGACGATGCGTACCGTCGAGGATCGATGCCGTGAACACCAGAGGCACACTCGACTGATGTATCCGAGCAAGTCGGCGGTCGCTGAACATTGTTTGTCGGAAAATCACGCTATGGAGTATGAACGCACGAGGATTCTGGTACAGACGTCGAGATACTGGGACAGCGTTGTTAGAGAGGCCATCGAAATTCGCACCAATGACGACCTCATAAATCGTGACTGTGGCTATAATCTTAGCAAGGCTTGGGAACCAGCGATTGGGTTAATCAAGAGTAAATCGAGCAAATGTATAGTTGTGACGACCACGGCGGACGGAGCCGTCACACCGACGTCATCTCAGACGCCGTCGCAATCTGTTCCAGCGCGCGACCGTGGCGCGGGGCGCGGACGGCGGAGTGAGCGCGCCGCGGGCGGAGGGTATTTAAATCCGCCGCCGCCGCGACCGAACCCAGTTCCACCTGAGCAGCCATAGTGTACGGATCTCCGTGCCGGCACGTTCACAGGAGCTCAGTCCGTCAGTTCACCTGATGATGGCGACATGTATGATCGCCGAAATATTGTGCCCGTTGGACACTGTAGACCGGCAGTACACCCGTGGATATTTTGATTAACTCTGATCCTCTCCCCCCCTCCTTTCCTCTGTCCTTTCCCTGGGCTACCTCTTCCCCCCTTCTGTCCTGTTTTCTCCCCACTAAACCTCTCCCTACCTTCCTTCTCCCCCCCCCCCCCTGAGCCTTTTGTATTCCCCTCTTCTGCCTACCCCACTCCCTGTCGCGTCTGCCCAGCGCCCCCCACCCCTCTTATGGGTCATCATCCTCCATCAGCTCCTTTCCCGGCTCCCCCCCCTTTTTTTTATTTTCCCATCATCAGTTTCCCCCCATCTGTTCTCGGCTGTGGTATGTCACATTTGCCAACTTTTTAGTGCAGTGTTCCAGTGACTGTTCAGTGTTGTTCGTCTTTCTCGTGTTGCGAACAGAAACCATGCTGTCGCTGGGTGTGACTTTTATGTCCTTTGCGAACGGAAACCAGACTGTCGCCGTGTCTTTTTAATTGTCTGTCTATTGTTTTACCTGTCTGCTTTGTATGTATTTTCTTAGCGTCATCATCCCTCTGCTCTTTGTTTTAAGTTCCACGATTCCTTTTCGCCATGTTACTCTTTAAGTCTCCGATTTTATCGCCTGTTTTTATTATTTATTCTCTTCATCATTCTAACAAAGTCTGTAGGCTGAAGAGCGGCATACTAAGCTGCTGCCAGCCCGCCCCCTTCGGGGGAAATTTAATTTCAATAAAGGAAAAAAAAAAAACTCGCCAGTCGGGTCAGTCTGGGTCAGTCTCTCACCCCCAGCTTGCTAGCTGTCTCTCGTCCGCATTTGTTAGGTAGTTACTGTCTGTCTGTCGTTCGGAGTGCTAGTATGTCTGTCGTTCGGATCAACCTTTAAAGCCAGCAAATGAGAATTTTTCCACTCCGCCAGCAAGAGGACTCAGCGAGTGGTCGCCCGGTCGGAGCTTAGTACCTGCATCTGAATCTGCGCGTTAGGCCGCGAGTCTGTTCGAGTTTGCTCAGGCAATGGCCATTGGCGGTTGGATCGATTGGTTGGTCGGTCGCGCACTGAGACACAAGATGACTTGTCTGCCTTGAGCGTCGGCGCATGTGAGGTCGCCACGTGAGTCCAGTGGGCCGCGGCATATAGCGAGGGGTAGCGACTTCGCGGTGGACACGAGAACAACAGGAGTAAACCCACGACATCAGTCTAGCCGGTGCGAACTGCGACGCCGTGAGACGGGAGATCGGCGCGCCTTCCTGCGTCCGTTGAAGCGGCTGGCAGTGGACGGTTCGGGAGAGCGATTTGGGGGTGCTGCACCCGGTCTTCTCGATAAATCGCAGTTTATTAGAAGTTAAGTTATTGGTGATTTGTTGTTTGATTTATTCTTGTTAAATTCAATTTGTTTTCTTGGTGAGGTCACCAGACGTTTTGCTTTGGGGTCGCCCCACCATTCTTCTTCGTTTGCCCACCCGCCGGAAGGTGGTTGTTGATAAGTAGGGTGGTCCGTTTTTCCGTTGTGGAGTAGAGGTGGGTTAGAGCAAACTGCGGTTCGGGTTGTACGGTAATCTCCCTATCAATCTACCGTACGTTAGTAGCTGCCTCTGTCATGTTTATCGGATTTGGTGTGTTAACGAATTTATTGCTTCGAGTGTAACGGCCTAATACCTGAAATATGTCTTCATCTTTGTAAACTTTGATATTGTTGCCTATAATCTTGAGAGGCGGTATCTGTGTACTATAGAGCATCTTAACTATTGTTTGGCCAACGTTGTGGAATTTTATATCAGATTGCATTTCGTGGGCTTTTATTTACATGATTATTTTAGTATGTACAGCTGCCACCCCTTCACCGTAAGACTTTTGTTAGAAGTTAAAATCAGGTTGCACCTTCGGTGGCAAGTTTAATATTTTAATTGTTAGTATTTTGTACCATTTCCATACCTCCTACGAGGGGGGGGGAGGGTGCATGTGTGCTTGTATGATTTTGTTAAAACTCTTAGTTTAAAGTAATCAGGTGTGTTGCAGATTTGCACCAGTGTTGTCTTTGAGAGGCTGTTGTGAGCGGTCGTTACTACGGCCATGTCAAAAGGCAGCGGCAAGGTTCTCTGCCCAAAAGCTCATACAGTCAAAAGTTGTTTCTTTCTGCCTGTGAATAAATTGTTAACTTTGATAATTAGAGGGTGCTTTCTGATTATAATTTTAAATCTGTTTCTTTTAAAAAATGCTTTTAGGCACTATTAAAGTGAACAAAATTCCCATTTCTTAAAAGGAATTTGGTTATGAATTCATCAGTTACTCCCTGGAAACTTGTTCCATTCTTACATAGTGTAATTAAATGTGTTAATGTTCTTGATGAATCGCTAGTAAATAAAATAAAATCTTATATTCTTTGAAAACAAATCACGGTTTATTGGTGGGTGAGATGAACATAAGAATTATAAAAAAATGCACGTTGGTGGCGCGTATATCAGGCTTGTAAGTGGTGTGTGCTTTGCTTCGGTACTGCAGTCTCCAGTTAGAGCCTGGAGGAGAGCGTTGATATGAGAATTTTCATCTATTTAGCTGTTTTAAAGCAAATACTAATTGTTTTGGATCGAAGGTGGATCCAAGTGAGGGACCGAATCATTGCTGGTCTTATTAAGACAACCAGGTCGGCCCCCAGCGTGTAAAATTCTTTTATCTATAGTTATAACGAGTAATTTGTCACTCTGGTAGTGTCCACGAGAGAACTTTGGAGTTACTGTTAAGTGTTTGTAGTAATGGAAAGAATGACTGTGGAGCATTTCAGTCTGACGCTTCATTTCAGTTCACTTCGTGTGGTATTTTACGGTTCTACTTGTCGCAAAGTATTTTCCTAATTTAGCTTGGGACATCATTCTGTTGTTTGGTGTGGCCCTCCCAAGAGTTTAAGGCCCCAAATATTTTCTTATTGCCTTTGCTGAGATTGCCTTGCAGCAGTTGTTGGTTTGTTTGCTGTCTACCCCATCGTACAGGTGTTTGGTGCGGTGTGGTATAGTCGAAGTATTCAGTAGTAAGGCATCTACTGCCTCGCCCGTTTAAAGATTTGCCAGCCGCATCCATATCGACGTATAATCCCAGTATGCGATTTGTATAAGTTGGCTGCGCCCTGTTAACCTTCTGCACGTCGTGGAAAATCTTTCCCATGCCGCATGTGATCCTGAAGGACAGCAAGGTGCACAACAGCGCATGACAACGACGACATCGAAAGATATGTATTGTATATTACTTTTTAACGTATGTAGCCATTGTGTGTTTTTTTTATTTATTTTGGAAGGAAAAGATTTACATACATGGTTAATTATAACATCTATTCTTAATTATTTGTCATAATCACATGTAGGGAGGTTTATGGTGTAAAGTGTTTAAAAGGAAGGACAATATTTTGTGCTACGGTGCGCATCGCGGAGGCTACGGGGTTTGAGTGTACGTTGAATGAAATCAAATTTTATTGCATTTAAGTTGTTGTTTTAATCAAAATTTTGTGATCAATATTTTACTGACTTTAGAGATCACAGGCGATATCTAGGAAAATTTTGGTATTGCCATGTGGCGTTAGAATCTTTTATTTATCCTTGCATTACGCAATTTGTATTTTTTTTTCTTTTGCTTCGAAAGGGATTTTGAGTTTTAGGCGTTGTAAATTGATTGTGAGAGCTGTTCTTTGATCTGTTATTATTCGAGAGATTGTTGGTTAAATAATGCTTCAGGAACTTTCATTAAGATCTTGCTGTTCATCTTAACGAATGTTCCTTTACTATTTTAAAATCAAGTTAATAAAGTTGTAAAATTTTAAAGGTAAAAAAATTTGCTAGAGAAACGGTGCCTGCCCGTACTCCTCACAGCTTCCTCGTATTCAAGGTTGTGGCCTTCGGGCGTTGTCTGATGTTTTCCCCGGTATCTTTCCCAGCCAATGCCTGCGCGGCCATGTCACACAGACCACAGGAAAATTGACAAAAAATTGTTTTTAAATACGAATAGCAGTATAGAAATGGCAGATTTCGGGCACTCCTGAGCCAGAATGTAAAGTAGCCCAATCACAGTACTGCACGCTGAAAGGTGGCTACACTGAGCCACAGCGCCAGAGATCGCGCTAGAGAGTATTGTTCCGCCGCCTCCACTGGCAGTGATTATTGAGAACTCGTGGTAGTCAGTGCTTGGGGAGAGCTTGTGGTAGTCAGTGCTTGTTAAGAACTCGTAGCAGAGAGTGTTTGTTGAGATGTGCTAGTAGGGAGTGCTTGCTGAGATGTGATACTGAAAAGTTCTTGTTGAGATGTGGTAATAGCGAGTCGGTGTGGAGATATATTGTAATGATTAGAGTGATTTTGGTCAATATATGAAGGTAACGAAACTTGATTTATTTTTCATTATTTAATGTCGTAAATAATGCTTCATTACAGGTTCAGTCAACAAAGCATCTGGCTTGTGTTCTGGGATTAGAGTGTAATTCTGGTTTTCTTGAGTAATTATGGTATTTCTATTTCCTTTAATTAATTCAGTATAAATGATATTTAAAATTTCTTGTGTTGTTGAAGAAGAACCGTGCCAGATGCGTACGTTGAGTCATACTCCCACAGACAGAACAGTTACACTTGTGCTTTGGTTTCGTAGGTTTTATAGTTGCTGGGGACTTAATTAATTAATTGTGTTAACGAAAATTTTCATTTCAGTCTTTGTTGTCGTTCTGTGCAGTCAGACTGCGTAATAATACTAGTCAGGGCCAACCGTTTACGAGACTTCGTAATCGAACAGACAGCTACTAAATCAAAAAAATAAAATTATTGGCATTTTATTTTAATTAAGCCCCCATGCAACGCATCCAACAGGAAAATAACCGCCAACGACCTGGTATTTCAGAGCACAGAACTACTGAACCGCTACAAAGGACGCCGTCGGTAACAGCAGTACCAGGGTGCCAGAGAACAGGACACAGCCACGTCCAGGCCTAAGCCACCCGCGAACAGCAACTGCTGGCACTGCGGACATTGTCAACCCCACCTCCGCTACGCCAACGTTTCCTCACCGCGCCCATTCGCTCAGCTGCGTCGCTTCTCTGCGTCACCCCAAACCAGCAGCGGCACATCACTGTTTCACGGCTGAGTTCTCGCTGCGATCGCCGTAGCCGTACCACTCTCGGTACGCGAGGGTACTGTCCTCTCCCGGACGAGCTCGTAACTCCTACCAACCTCGCTGGAAACAGAAAACTCAGCCCGACATAGCCCCCTTCTTTCAAACTCCACGTGGCCAGTCATGTCACGGCAAAGCAAAAAGGCGAATAGCCGACACACAGCTGGAGCCAGAGATAAAGAGAAGGCGCCACGGATCAAGAAATTGAGATTGAAGCAAACAAAATGATACACTCCTGGAAATGGAAAAAAGAACACATTGACACCGGTGTGTCAGACCCACCATACTTGCTCCGGACACTGCGAGAGGGCTGTACAAGCAATGATCACACGCACGGCACAGCGGACACACCAGGAACCGCGGTGTTGGCCGTCGAATGGCGCTAGCTGCGCAGCATTTGTGCACCGCCGCCGTCAGTGTCAGCCAGTTTGCCGTGGCATACGGAGCTCCATCGCAGTCTTTAACACTGGTAGCATGCCGCGACAGCGTGGACGTGAACCGTATGTGCAGTTGACGGACTTTCAGCGAGGGCGTATAGTGGGCATGCGGGAGGCCGGGTGGACGTACCGCCGAATTGCTCAACACGTGGGGCGTGAGGTCTCCACAGTACATCGATGTTGTCGCCAGTGGTCGGCGGAAGGTGCACGTGCCCGTCGACCTGGCACCGGACCGCAGCGACGCACGGATGCACGCCAAGACCGTAGGATCCTACGCAGTGCCGTAGGGGACCGCACCGCCACTTCCCAGCAAATTAGGGACACTGTTGCTCCTGGGGTATCGGCGAGGACCATTCGCAACCGTCTCCATGAAGCTGGGCTACGGTCCCGCACACCGTTAGGCCGTCTTCCGCTCACGCCCCAACATCGTGCAGCCCGCCTCCAGTGGTGTCGCGATAGTCGTGAATGGAGGGACGAATGGAGACGTGTCGTCTTCAGCGATGAGAGTCGCTTCTGCCTTGGTGCCAATGATGGTCGTATGCGTGTTTGGCGCCGTGCAGGTGAGCGCCACAATCAGGACTGCATACGACCGAGGCACACAGGGCCAACACCCGGCATCATGGTGTGGGGAGCGATCTCCTACACTGGCCGTACACCACTGGTGATCGTCGAGGGGACACTGAATAGTGCACGGTACATCCAAACCGTCATCGAACCCATCGTTCTACCATTCCTAGACCGGCAAGGGAACTTGCTGTTCCAACAGGACAATGCACGTCCGCATGTATCCCGTGCCACCCAACGTGCTCTAGAAGGTGTAAGTCAACTACCCTGGCCAGCAAGATCTCCGGATCTGTCCCCCATTGAGCATGTTTGGGACTGGATGAAGCGTCGTCTCACGCGGTCTGCACGTCCAGCACGAACGCTGGTCCAACTGAGGCGGCAGGTGGGAATGGCATGGCAAGCCGTTCCACAGGACTACATCCAGCATCTCTACGATCGTCTCCATGGGAGAATAGCAGCCTGCATTGCTGCGAAAGGTGGATATACACTGTACTAGTGCCGACATTGTGCATGCTCTGTTGCCTGTGTCTATGTGCCTGTGGTTCTGTCAGTGTGATCATGTGATGTATCTGACCCCAGGAATGTGTCAATAAAGTTTCCCCTTCCTGGGACAATGAATTCACGGTGTTCTTATTTCAATTTCCAGGAGTGCAGTTTCCGTACAATATCGGGCAAAATTTAAACTGCTCAAAGAGGAAATTTCTGGTAGTATTCAATGAACTGTGGATGAAGCCCGACCAACAGGCATTACATACATTGATCAAAAATGATAGTGCACTGAGAATGACTAGTTTCTACCTGAAATCTAGATCTGCCAATAAACTTTAAAAAAGATGACTAATAGCTGAAACCTATGATTTACAAGTCAATATAACAGTCGCTGAGTGCAACAGCCTTCTGAATGGAGAGTAACCTGATGAATTGTAATATTGTTGGATTCATGGGATGGTCAGTGTGAATGAATTGTTTTGAGTGTCGTACATGAGGACAAGAAACTTGTTCATCTGGTGATCATAAAAGATTCGATATGGCAGATGCAACCGTTGTACATGGCTTTCGATACTAGAAGAACTCTGTGAGAAGATTTTGAGACCTAGTTCTGCTGCATGATTATGATGTCTGTCTCCATCAAGGTGTAGTCACTGGTACATAGTCCATTCTGTTCTCCAAGGTTTTTCAATGTACTAAAATACGCCTGGCACAAATCACGATATTTGCAGGCTCGCCCACCATATTTTCCGCCATATGCTGAATTTTGTTATTTATTGTCTTGTTCATCGTTTGTTTTACATAAGGGAATGTCGTTCATTTTGTGTGCCTGATGTAGAAAACCGTTATGTTTTAAGCGTTTCTTTACAGATTATTATTGTTGTAACGATTTTGTATCATAATGAGTTACTTACTACTTTCAATTAGTAGAATATACGTACATGAAACAGTAAACAAAAAACAAAAAGAAAAAGATCATGAATTGAAAACGTAAAATAACGGACTACACAATACAGCAAAATATATGCAACAAACAATTAGAATAATACAAAACGTTGCAAGCGGTCGCATGTTTTAATCATAAATATATGTCCAACTGATGCTAAATGTTATTATCTTTACATAAAGAAATTTATTATCATCTCAACAATCTCCAAATCGTGAGCTACACCCGTAATTTATATGTATGAAATTAGTGAACTAACGGCACTTTTGTTGCCTATGTCTGCCGTCACTTTCGGAACTCAGATTAATAACCAAATAAACTAATTTAAAACGATTGAATGTTGAATTTCTGCTGTATACATGTATCACCATAATAAAATAAAATCTGTGAATGGTTGGCGGAGTATGAATGAGAACAGTGGCGTATTTAAGTTGACAAAAATAATGACAAGTTTTTATTCATCCTTTTATAACTTTAAAGCTGAGCTGATAAATCTTCCAAAAATGACAAAAGTACTGTAGAAACGGTGTGGTATATGATTGCCAAAGCATTTATTAGGGCGGAAACCATATAGATTCTCCCCTGAATTAATCCATCTTACAACGCAATATGACTTTGTTTACGAGAATCCACTGTGAGGCTCAGTTCTATTCAACTGGAATCAACTACGACCAAGGGCACCAAAAACTATGGCTCATTGAGAACAGGGAGCTGTGAATATCATTTAATGACCATACGCCGGTGCAGCAATACTTCACCCTTCCATCTCGATTCAGATGGCAACAAAAACAGCACGCTGTGGGCCATGACCGGCGCCCTGCGGCAGCTTTCATGTGAGGTGTCCACGAGAATTTGCAAACTACGCGGACTGGCGTTCTGATTATTATAACGCAAGAAACTTTCCTGTCACAACCCTGAAATCCCAGCATACATAAGTGTGATGTGTACTCGACCGCTGGCCTGGCCAAATGACTCACAGGCCCGGTGGCGCGTGCTGGAATTGTCACACGTCAGGCGGCCGTCTCAAGACGAATAAGTGCACCTTCCTGACACACGATATGTCAGACATGACATGAAGTCCCACTTCCTCTACATTTAGAGACTACCCCTGGCTCTTAGTCCACAACAAGTCACAGAACACAAGTCTCACCCACTAGGGAAAGACGTGAAGTCCTCAACCAGGGGAGGAGCAAAACACGAAGAAGACAAAGATACACAATAACTTTTCATCAAGCCTCTATACTCTTTGAACCTCCCCTCTTGATTGTTCTGCTCGCCTTTTAGCCAATTCAGCCACAGCGCTGAGGTTCCCACGCTGGGGGAGCAAATCTCTGCTTTGTATATCCAGAGAGGAGCCAACCAGACTCAAAATCCCTTTTTGTGTCTGAAAAAAGATTTTAGACTAGAGAGGTGTTCTTCTCTTTGTAAGTGCGACCATGTTTCTGCAGTAAACGTCTACCTAGACGGGACCACAGTCCATTTGCGGAGAGATCTAATATTTCCAGCCCAAAATTTCCAATTTCTGAAAGAAGGCTCTTATGCTTCCCAGACAGTTGTTCCGTAAAATACGAGGGTTGGAACTTTAACAGTTGCAACTGTTTATTTACAACTCATACAAAATAGATAAGTGATTCAAAGTTTTACTGACCTTCCAAGTAGTCACCAGCATGTGCGTAACCCGTTGCCAGCTATGTGGAAGTCGTGGGATACTCTTAGCAGTGCCAGTTGTGTTGACAGATCGAGCGGTGCGGTCTATTGCCCGACGAATTTGTAGCAGTTCTGAAGCGAATGACGAAGTGTTTCCTTCAGTTTAGGAATCGAGTTGAACTCACGAGGGCTTAAGTCAGGGGAGTGCAGTATGTGGTATAGTACTTAGCAGCCCCATCAGTCAAACAAACCACTAACAGCTTGCACTGCACATACTTGTACTGTACTGTAAAATGGTCAGGTCCTGCAGAAAGTGCCATCACTTCTGTCTCATGCTGTTCAGTTTTGGAACACAACCTACGAGCAGCTTAGAGACAGAAGTGATGACACTTTCTGCAGGACCTAACAATCATTTTGCAGGCCAATGCTCAAGCACGCACAGTGCAAGCTGTTACTGTTACTATTAAAGTTCCTACCCTCGTATATGCTTTTGCCGCTCGCTAAAAGAAACTGGCGACTTCCTAGCAACTGAGAAGTTGCAGTCTGGCCTCGACCAAAGATGTGCACCAACCGCTTTGTTCGCATCGTCCCAATTTCTAACATCTGAATGCTTTTAGTTTTATGACAGAAGCACAAAAGCTCTGATTACAGTAATCTGGCCGCTTTCGCAGTGGTCTGTCGCCTGGCCCAGGAAAATTTTTTTTCTGAGCCGGTGCCTCCTGCGCAGACAAGTGGGAAAGGCGAGTGCCACGGCGTAAGTCGCTCTGCAGGTACAATTTACAGAATGCTGCTTTCCTGAATCACTCGCACAGCGAGGTATCTGGATACAACATTTATGGCCCGCAATCCATCTTTCTCCCTGTTCTCTGTTGCCTCCACTATGGGCGATCGGGTACTAGTTCTCTACAGGCTACACATGCAGTTATATGAACATTCTACCCACAATTTCCTCAGATAAAATAGCCATCAACTACATAAACCAAATGTAGTAGTGGAGAACACGGAGATGATTATTAAAGTGACCGACGGTGTAGTTAACGTGCCACCTCTCATAGTTTCGATATTTTAACTAGGAATGTTGCACATACTCCGACAGCATGTTGTGTACAACATTTTTCCAAAAATGGTATGAAACTGGATTTATTACACATGGATCAATTTAGCGTGAAAGCTTCTTTAATTTATGTTGTAATGAAAGTTTCCATTTTACAAAATTCCGTAATAGTGATTCGCAAATTTATATTTTTTTCGAAAGCTGATTATACAGTTTTCGAAAAAGCTAGTTACATTTCAGGTTTTATATGAAATACCTTTGCTGTATTTCATGGTTTCGAAGGTATACCCTCTAAACTTATATGCCACATTACCTTTCAGGATGTATTTTACCCCTTAAAAGTGAAACTGGGCATAAAAACGTACCGCGTCGTTTTGCCCCCTCTACACTCCCGCCAAGTATCATCAAGATCGTTCATCGACACTTGGAAATATTCCCTTGTAAGCGAAGCTCAAGGGTTATTGTATTATCTAGCTCAATTAGTTGGTCTGGAGACGGATAGGTCCAACAGCGACACCCTTGAGGCAGGAATGTACCAGAACGGTCAGCTGTAGGATTCTCTGGGTAGGAAGGTATGACCTGACAGAGAGGTTGTTAATAGTTATAGCCCGACGGAGCGTCTACCCATCTCTACAGGGGGAGTGGCCATAAGAGAGCGGTGTACTGCATATATCATGGTCCCATGGGGAATCAACGGACTATCAGGAATAAGCCATAGGTTATTGAGTCAAAGAGACAGACAAAAAACCCTGGTATTTAAGGTTACACCTCATTCTGTGGCGGTAGTGCTAGATCATGTTGAAAATGGTAAATATGAGTGTTTATACAACCGGAAAATATAAGGAGGTAATATCTGAGACGGAGGTACTACATCCTGGATGGGAGAATACTCAGGGGATGATAATAGCTACCTGCAGAAATAGAATAATAGCTTTATTTAATAATTATATTATCATTGTCGATGAGAATTGGTTATCAAGGTCAGTTTAATTTTATATATGTACACTCCTGGAAATGGAAAAAAGAACACATTGACACCGGTGTGTCAGACCCACCATACTTGCTCCGGACACTGCGAGAGGGCTATACAAGCAATGATCACACACACGGCACAGCGGACACACCAGGAACCGCGGTGTTGGCCGTCGAATGGCTCTAGCTGCGCAGCATTTGTGCACCGCCGCCGTCAGTGTCAGCCAGTTTGCCGTGGCATACGGAGCTCCATCGCAGTCTTTAACACTGGTAGCATGCCGCGACAGCGTGGACGTGAACCGTATGTGCAGTTGACGGACTTTGAGCGAGGGCGTATAGTGGGCATGCGGGAGGCCGGGTGGACGTACCGCCGAATTGCTCAACACGTGGGGCGTGAGGTCTCCACAGTACATCGATGTTGTCGCCAGTGGTCGGCGGAAGGTGCACGTGCCCGTCGACCTGGGACCGGACCGCAGCGACGCACGGATGCACGCCAAGACCGTAGGATCCTACGCAGTGCCGTAGGGGACTGCACCGCCACTTCCCAGCAAATTAGGGACACTGTTGCTCCTGGGGTATCGGCGAGGACCATTCGCAACCGTCTCCATGAAGCTGGGCTACGGTCCCGCACACCGTTAGGCCGTCTTCCGCTCACGCCCCAACATCGTGCAGCCCGCCTCCAGTGGTGTCGCGACAGGCGTGAATGGAGGGACGAATGGAGACGTGTCGTCTTCAGCGATGAGAGTCGCTTCTGCCTTGGTGCCAATGATGGTCGTATGCGTGTTTGGCGCCGTGCAGGTGAGCGCCACAATCAGGACTGCATACGACCGAGGCACACAGGGCCAACACCCGGCATCATGGTGTGGGGAGCGATCTCCTACACTGGCCGTACACCACTGGTGATCGTCGAGGGGACACTGAATAGTGCACGGTACATCCAAACCGTCATCGAACCCATCGTTCTACCATTCCTAGACCGGCAAGGGAACTTGCTGTTCCAACAGGACAATGCACGTCCGCATGTATCCCGTGCCACCCAACGTGCTCTAGAATATGTGACAAGTATAAATAGTAGTGACCGAACATTAATTTCTCTGTCGTCTTCTTGGAGTTACGTGAGTCAACTACCCTGGCCAGCAAGATCTCCGGATCTGTCCCCCATTGAGCATGTTTGGGACCTTTCGCAGCAATGCAGGCTGCTATCCTCCCATGGAGACGATCGTAGAGATGCTGGATGTAGTCCTGTGGAACGGCTTGCCATGCCATTTCCACCTGGCGCCTCAGTTGGACCAGCGTTCGTGCTGGACGTGCAGACCGCGTGAGACGACGCTTCATCCAGTCCCAAACATGCTCAATGGGGGACAGATCCGGAGATCTTGCTGGCCAGGGTAGTTGACTTACACCTTCCAGAGCACGTTGGGTCGCACGGGATACATGCGGACGTGCATTGTCCTGTTGGAACAGCAAGTTCCCTTGCCGGTCTAGGAATGGTAGAACGATGGGTTCGATGACGGTTTGGATGTACCATGCACTATTCAGTGTCCCCTCGACGATCACCAGTGGTGTACGGCCAGTGTAGGAGATCGCTCCCCACACCATGATGCTGGGTGTTGGCCCTGTGTGCCTCGGTCGTATGCAGTCCTGATTGTGGCGCTCACCTGCACGGCGCCAAACACGCATACGACCATCATTGGCACCAAGGCAGAAGCGACTCTCATCGCTGAAGACGACACGTCTCCATTCGTCCCTCCATTCACGACTGTCGCGACACCACTGGAGGCGGGCTGCACGATGTTGGGGCGTGAGCGGAAGACGGCCTAACGGTGTGCGGGACCGTAGCCCAGCTTCATGGAGACGGTTGCGAATGGTCCTCGCCGATACCCCAGGAGCAACAGTGTCCCTAATTTGCTGGGAAGTGGCGGTGCGGTCCCCTACTGCACTGCGTAGGATCCTACGGTCTTGGCGAGCATCCGTGCGTCGCTGCGGTCCGGTCCCAGGTCGACGGGCACGTGCACCTTCCGCCGACCACTGGCGACAACATCGATGTACTGTGGAGACCTCACGCCCCACGTGTTGAGCAATTCGGCGGTACGTCCACCCGGCCTCCCGCATGCCCACTATACGCCCTCGCTCAAAGTCCGTCAACTGCACATACGGTTCACGTCCACGCTGTCGCGGCATGCTACCAGTGTTAAAGACTGCGATGGAGCTCCGTATGCCACGGCAAACTGGCTGACACTGACGGCGGCGGTGCACAAATGCTGCGCAGCTAGCGCCATTCGACGGCCAACACCGCGGTTCCTGGTGTGTCCGCTGTGCCGTGTGTGTGATCATTGCTTGTACAGCCCTCTCGCAGTGTCCGGAGCAAGTATGGTGGGTCTGACACACCGGTGTCAATGTGTTCTTTTTTCCATTTCCAGGAGTGTATCTTGCATTTAAATCATATAATCATTAAATAAAAACTTGTTTCTAGTGATATAATTAAGCATACAGCATAGCATGACAGGAAACGTATTATGTCAAAAACATAGACAGTTTTCCAGTGCAAAAAATGTACACAGAGCATCATAATTGTAGTAGCAAAAAAAAACAATGTAAAATAGTCGCGATGTTGAGATATCATAAGGCAAAATGTCAGAGTCAACTGGTGTTTGTTTTATCTTAAAGATTACATAGTGCATACAGACAAAAATTCTACTTTCGATAGGAAAACAATCATACATACATAAAAAATGGAAAATGTGCACGGTCTGATATATAAAGACAAGGAAAGCGACCTGCTAAACTTACCTTGCCGGACACTTGCCAAGGAAAAAATATGATAATCATCAGTAAGTGTTCATATAAATATCTGGAAATGGCATTACAGTGCGACAAATAGTAAAGTATGTTCATTCGATAAAGGGTTTAATATTAGAAATATGGTGATTGCCCTTGCTTTTTCTGGTTCTCAAAGATTCGACGTGTACTACATTGGGGTGAGGAATGCTGCGAATTCGATACGGACCTGCGCATAGAAGCTCAAATTTACTGCATCTGCTCTTTCCTCTGTTGGATAAATAGTGTGTACGTACTAATATCTTCTGTCCTATGTGAAAGTCACGGAGTGTACAAACCTGTTTTTGCTGTCTTCTCCGGCGCTCTGCGGCACGTTTGATGTTGTTCAGCGCAGTGTCAATTATTTCATGGTGGCGTAGTCGACGAGATGAAGGAAAAGATACTTGTTCTTTAATTTTGTTGGGTGGTTCAACATTTTTCAGTATAACAGTCGGAGATAGCATAGGAGATTCATTTGGTATGGAGTTAATTACATCCTGGAATGAGAGTATGTGTGTATCCCAATCAATATGTTTTTATGGCAGTATATTCTACATAGTTTACCAATTTCTTTCATTAGTCGTTCACAAGGATTCGAAGAAGCGTGGTACCTGGATATATAGATCGGAGAAATGTTTCTAGCTCGTAACATACGTGTCCATATCGCAGATCGAAACTGTGGTCCATCGTCGGAAATTACTTTCAATAAATGCCCTACATGAAAAAAAATGTTTTACAAATGCATTCGAAATAGATTTAGCAGTAGCTTTGCGTAACGGAATGAAGGTTACAAATTTCGAAGTGAGTTCAACAGCGACAAAGATGTAGCAAAAACCTCTGTTAGATCTGGGAATCGGACCAAAAATGTCAACAGCGGCCATGTGTCTCAATTTAACGGGTACAGTGGGATGTGACGGAGGAATATGTGAAGTCGTGTCTGATTTAGCTTCCTGGCAGATTTTACATGACGCTAAAACTCGTCGAATACGTTTCTCCATGTTCGCCTAATAATAGCTCTGTCTCAGTATAAGAAAACATTTTCTGGCTCCATAATGTGCGTAACTTAAATGAGTATACCAAATTAATGTGTTAACAAGCTCGTCAGGAATACATAATAACCAACTGTTGCTGTCAGGGTGAGAGCGGCGAAACAGAATGCTATTGCGTACAGTGTAAAGGTTTCTAATGGTAACGTTATTCTTATCTTGCCAAAGGCGTTTAATTTCTTTCCATACGTTGTCCCCGCTCTGCTCTTGTGCTATGTCTCGTAATGACGATGAAAGGAAGTTTTCAAATGCGACTTGTTGAATATACACTCCTGGAAATGGAAAAAAGAACACATTGACACCGGTGTGTCAGACCCACCATACTTGCTCCGGACACTGCGAGAGGGCTGTACAAGCAATGATCACACGCACGGCACAGCGGACACACCAGGAACCGCGGTGTTGGCCGTCGAATGGCGCTAGCTGCGCAGCATTTGTGCACCGCCGCCGTCAGTGTCAGCCAGTTTGCCGTGGCATACGGAGCTCCATCGCAGTCTTTAACACTGGTAGCATGCCGCGACAGCGTGGACGTGAACCGTATGTGCAGTTGACGGACTTTGAGCGAGGGCGTATAGTGGGCATGCGGGAGGCCGGGTGGACGTACCGCCGAATTGCTCAACACGTGGGGCGTGAGGTCTCCACAGTACATCGATGTTGTCGCCAGTGGTCGGCGGAAGGTGCACGTGCCCGTCGACCAGGGACCGGACCGCAGCGACGCACGGATGCACGCCAAGACCGTAGGATCCTACGCAGTGCCGTAGGGGACCGCACCGCCACTTCCCAGCAAATTAGGGACACTGTTGCTCCTGGGGTATCGGCGAGGACCATTCGCAACCGTCTCCATGAAGCTGGGCTACGGTCCCGCACACCGTTAGGCCGTCTTCTGCTCACGCCCCAACATCGTGCAGCCCGCCTCCAGTGGTGTCGCGACAGGCGTGAATGGAGGGACGAATGGAGACGTGTCGTCTTCAGCGATGAGAGTCGCTTCTGCCTTGGTGCCAATGATGGTCGTATGCGTGTTTGGCGCCGTGCAGGTGAGCGCCACAATCAGGACTGCATACGACCGAGGCACACAGGGCCAACACCCGGCATCATGGTGTGGGGAGCGATCTCCTACACTGGCCGTACACCACTGGTGATCGTCGAGGGGACACTGAATAGTGCACGGTACATCCAAACCGTCATCGAACCCATCGTTCTACCATTCCTAGACCGGCAAGGGAACTTGCTGTTCCAACAGGACAATGCACGTCCGCATGTATCCCGTGCCACCCAACGTGCTCTAGAAGGTGTACGTCAACTACCCTGGCCAGCAAGATCTCCGGATCTGTCCCCCATTGAGCATGTTTGGGACTGGATGAAGCGTCGTCTCACGCGGTCTGCACGTCCAGCACGAACGCTGGTCGAACTGAGGCGCCAGGTGGAAATGGCATGGCAAGCCGTTCCACAGGACTACATCCAGCATCTCTACGATCGTCTCCATGGGAGAATAGCAGCCTGCATTGCTGCGAAAGGTGGATATACACTGTACTAGTGCCGACATTGTGCATGCTCTGTTTCCTGTGTCTATGTGCCTGTGGTTCTGTCAGTGTGATCATGTGATGTATCTGACCCCAGGAATGTGTCAATAAAGTTTCCCCTTCCCGGGACAATGAATTCACGGTGTTCTTATTTCAATTTCCAGGAGTGTACATGACGCTAGAATTTGCTTGGCAGAAGTTGGTTGCGATGTCTTGCTAATTGTTGCTGACAGAACGGGATAGTGCGTCTGCTACAATATTTTGTGTACCGGGAATGTGAACAATTGTAAAATTAAATTCCTGTAAATAAAGTTTCCGTCTGCTTAATCTGTCGTGTGTAAATTTAGCGGAAAGTAAAAACTGTATAGCTCTATGATGTGTGTAAACGGTGGTATGTATTCCATAAAGAAAATGCCTAAATCTCGTAAATGCCCATACGACACATAATGTTTCAAGTTCTGTAACAGAATAATTGCGTTCAGCAGGTGACAGAATGCGACTCGCAAAGGCGATGTTTTTAATTACTGTAGTACCGTCTTCTTCAATTTCCTGAAAAATACGTACGCCTAAAGCGGTGTTAGAACTGTCGGTGGCAATGGAAATGTTTCTAGTAAGATCTGGGTGTGATAAAAGAGGTGCGTTCAATAAAGCTTGTTTTAGATTGACAAATTCAGACTGTGCTTGGCTATCCCAGGACCAAATAGCGTTTTTACCCGTCAGCTGGCATAATCTAGGGGTGTCTAAAGCAGAGTAATGAATAAATTTGCGGAAAAAGTTAATTAAACCCAAAAAGCTGCGTAATTGTTTCTTCATCGTAGGAACAGTAATGTCACGTAAAGCTTGAAGTTTTTCCGGGTCAGGCGCAATACCTTCTGCTGAAATTACATGTCCAAGAAATTTTATGGAAGTTTTGCCAAAGTGTGATTTGCTAAGACTAACTGTGAGTCCTTGTGCACGAAAAGTTTGCAACAGTTGTTCAAGAATCAGATTGCGTTCAGACCAGTTAGCTTCTGCAATAAGGATGTCGTCTACATACGTTGTGATTCTGTCTTTTAATTCTGTCGGAAGTATAGTATTCAAACCGCGAATAAACGCTGCTGAAGAAATTGTTAAACCGAACGGTAATTTGCAAAATTGATAACAGTCACCAAAACAGAGAAATGCTGTGTACTTTCTGCAGTTCGGATGGAGCTGAATTTGCCAAAATCCCGATTTCATATCTAATTTGGAATAAATAGCAGTACCATGAAATTTCTGTAGAAGTTCTTCTAGTGTCTGTGGGCGATCTGTTTCATTAATAATAATGTCATTGATGTGACGCGAATCAAGTACGAGGCGAAGTGAACCATCCTTTTTATTAACAATATGGAGCGGGTTTATGTACGGACTAACTGCCGGTTCAATAATTCCTTGGACTAGCATAGCTTGTAATTCTTTCTTAACTTGTTCTCTGTAGATATACGGAATAGGATAATTTTTGGCTTTAAACGTGTCGTGCTGTTTAACTTGAAATTCATACATAAAACCGGACATAGTATCAGGGACGTTGTCAAAAACTGGAGCTTGCTGTAAAAGAATATTGCGTAGTTGAGTACGTTCGTCTGTTGTATTTGCACTGCTCTGTTTAACTTTATCAGAAATCATTTGCATAACGTCATAGTGGGCTTAGTCTGGTGTATTGTAGTTGTGAACATACGTATCTGTGAACAATGTGGAATGACAGTCTATGTTACGTGATGCAGAAAAGACCTCTGTTCGATTAATTGTTTGTTCTTCTGCAGATAAAGAGTGCTGAAATTCTAATGCCAGTTGTACATTTTTATCCTTTAACATTAAATAGGAATTTTGAAAGTCAATAATTGCGTCGTGTTGTACCACAAAATTCGTACCTAAAATAACGTCTGTTGTCAATAAGGGAACAATCCAAAAATTAGAGTGGAACGTATGACCTGCAATACAAAACGATAAGTGTGTCTGTAATTTTACATCTACTCCTTTACCAGATACTGCTCCTTTTACTTTAGTTTTGCCTAATGGTAACGTAGGATAAATATTCCTTTTATTACATTCGTTGAAGGTTTCTTCATTTATGACTGACGTAGGTGATCCAGAATCGATTACTGCTGAAAATGTGGATGCTCCAATCTTTACTTCAATTACAGGGTGGGAAATGGCTTTTTGAATAACTGGTTTTTCATTCAAAAGTGTGTCTCGGATGTCGTCAAAAGTAATAACATTTTCGTGAACAAGATTCTCTGTGTCAAAAGTATTGCTTGCGTTGCTGGAAGATGCAACCTGTACTGTATCTAGTCAAATTCTTTCTGACGTGCTGTTATTTGCGGGAGGATGCTGTGGCATTTCGACTATTTGTACTGTTCTGTTATTTCGTCCTGACGCATTAGGTTCGGGATGATACCTACTGTCTGGTTCATTCATGATAATCTGTTGTTGCGGATGATTTTGCTGCTGGTAAGACCGACTGTTACGCTGAAAACTGTGCTCATTACTTTTACGTCTGTCATGATAGTCATTACTATACGGCGCATTGCGATATGAGTTGAAATGGAGTGTTTTCTGTAGGTAGTGATTTCCTTGTTGCTGTCCGTTACTATTTTGTGGAGCCGACGCTATACGTGTAGGCGGCGGAACATTAAAGCTTGGTTGACCTTGCAGACTACATTGTTGGTTAGGTATGCTAACCGGCTGGCTTTGATGCTGTTGCGGGGAAAACCCTCTATTGTTGCCAAAAAGTGTATGCGATTGCTGAAAATTTTGTACATACTGATGATTAAAATTTTTGTCTGTTATTAAAATTATGCTGGTAGTTCTTGTCATTTGGGGAGTCTCTAATGAAAACAGTCGCTTTATGTAAAACTTCTCATATCAGGCTTTCTTTGCTCATTCCTAATTCTAGATAGATCAATAGTTGAATAGCTGTTCTGATAGTTATAAAGGATAGTGAAAGAGAAGGCAGCAGTGCAGAAAACTAAAGATGAAATAGCACTACTACGGCTCGGGTCCCTGTGCACGCTATGGCACATATTCATCGAAGTGTAATGAATCCCCTGAGGTCACTTACGCGCTGCAAATAAATTTTAGTTTCTGCGTTACAGGCAATGGCGGTGAAAATTCAAAAGCAAATTGTTGTATCCAGTCCAAAGAGTGTATCGGTGTTCTGTCATTCTTAAATACCTTAAATTTTATCACGGATAGAAAGTGTCTGAGTATGTTCAGGATTGCATGAGACTCTATTTGCCTGTGTGTGTTCGGAATCCTCTAAGTCACGTACTCTCTCTAAATCACCTAAGTTACACTGGCTGTGTGAGTGTGAGAAATGTTCAGAATTTGGCGTATGCTGTGACGTGTTAGAGACTGCAACATTTTTCGTCTCTGTCGCTTTAAAACATTCGTCAATTTGACTGTTCTGTTGTTCAAATCGACTTTCGCATCCAAAGTTTGTGAATGTTCTGCTGACATTAATTTAAACTCGTCGCGTAACTGTGTTGCGTTTTCAGAACATTGTTTAGCTACTGCACTAATTTCATCTCCAAGTAATTTCGTTGTGGCTGCATGCGTATTACGTAACTCTTCGCTATTATTCCTAGCACAAGCCTTAATTTCCTCACGTAATTGTTCTTTAGTATTATTACAATGCACCGAAATAGCTGTAATCTGTTCATTAAGCTGTTCAATAGGGGTGCCAAGTTTTTCATTAATTTGCTTAAACGAACTGTAATGTTTTTCATTCGACTGTTTGAAACTTTCATTAAGTTGTTTGTTCGATTCATTACGGTTGTCGTGTTTTTCATTCAACTGTTTGAGATTTTCATTAAGTTTTTTATAATTGTTGTCTTGTTTTTCATTAATTTGTTTGAAATTGTTGCTTAGTTTTTCATTCCACTGTTTGAGATTTTCATTACGTTGTTTGAAATAGTTGTCTAGTATTTCACTCTGCTGTTTGAAATTTTCATTAAGTAGTTGTATCAATAATGCCGTAACTCGATCCATGCCAAAATTAGCTGCTGTATTCTCTGTGCTGTGTGATGGTGTATGTGCATTTGTCACGTTTTGTGTACCGGTAACCATTTGGTCATTGTCTGATTCACAAAAAGGTTTGCCAATCGGAAGTGCACTGTTGGTCACTACACCGGAATCAAATAAACTTGACGTGTTTTGTGAATATTGTTCTTCTTCGTTAGAAACATTTATCTGTTTACTGCGTAAATTTTGCAAGTCAGGTGTGTCAAACTGGGCAGCGTTCATTGTAACGGAACGTGCCACGTCATCAACTGTTAAATTTAGTCTGGACATAATTGAATCTGTTTGCTCATCATTAGGATTAAAATCATTACTAGTTGTCGGTACGCATTGATTATCTGTAATTAGAGGATTATCATTATAACACTGAGTGTCGCTAGTATTATCGGTCGAATTATTCGAGTCGGCTTTCTCACTCATTACACATCGCGATCTACTGTTAGCAGTTTTACGCGGCATTTTCACAAATCAAAGTTAAGCACAAAATGAAACAAAGACAAAGCAAAAATTGAACAAATACAATTACAACAAAGAGCAATAAATTGCCGATGATCTGTGAAAGAAAGAGTAACAAGTTAGTAGATGCGTTGCGCCAGATGCAAACTACCTTTAACAATAGTGTAAATAAGAGCAGATATATAACTGACTATTTCACATAAATTCACAAAAACACGATCCTGGCCGTTTGTCGCCAAGTGTAACCTCCCCACAATAAATAAAATAACATAATAAGAATAATATTCTAATTTAGTTTAACCTCTCAACAGTAAAAGTTCCGAAACCTTCCAACAGTAAAAAAATATAACCATAACATTGACATTTAGCGTAACCTACCAACAGGAAAATTGCGTAACCTATCAATAATAAAATGTCACTAATCTCTCAATAATAAAAAAAATGTGACTCACTTATAACCTTTCAATAATTGACTGTCAATTTAACCTGGTAAATTTTGGACGTCAGCAGTGCTGCGTCATGGTCCTGAAAGATCATACTGAATAAACTGAAAATTCTTACCTCAATTAGGTCGCCGAATAACGCGTATATATCTGCTCCTATAAGAAAATTTTCTGGCGCAGCTGAGTGCAATGCTGGCCGATAGATTTGTCATATATAAAAAGAACAATTGATTTTTCTTTGCAATAATCGGGATGACCATGGATTGGAGAAATTGGTGAATTCTTTAAATTGAGATGAATGTCAAAAGTTACTTTTTATGAGAAAGATTATTATTAACAGATTTTTTTAAACATTTACATAGGACTTGATATAACAATACTACATATGCGCGAGGCTGCTTTTACCTTATATTATAACGCTCAGGCTCCGCCATCGCTCCACACGACCGGCCCAGCGAACACGATACACCAGACTGCTCGCTAGTAACTACTTACTGCTACTAACAGTTCCTACTGCAGTCAGCACTGCTCTTTGGTCTCAGATTCTCTTATATCTTACATATCGCAGGCAGCGCGTGAGCAATCCATCGAAATTACATCTGCTCGAGTGCGCTAGCAACAAATTCTTTAAACATGGACCTCTTACAGCAAGTACTACGACAGTTACGAGGGAGCTGAGAAAACTTGGATTTCATGGTCGAGCGACCGCTCATAAGAGAGACATCACGCCGTAAGTGCCAAACGACGCCTCGCTTGGTGTAAGGAGCGTAAACATTAGACGATTGAGCATTGGAAAAACGTTGTGCGGAGTGACGATTCACGGTACACAATGTATCGATCCAATGGAATGGTGCGGGTATGGCGAATGCCCGGTGAACGTCATCTGCCAGCGTGTGTAGTAAAATTCGGAGGCAATGTTGTTGTGGTGTGGTCGTGTTTTTCATGGAGGGGGCTTGCACCCCTTGTTGTTTTGCGCGGGACTATCACAGAAAAGGCCTACATTGATGTTTTAAGCACCTTCTTGCTTCCCACTGTTGAAGAGCAATTCGGGGATGGTGATTGCAGCTTCCAACACGATCGAGCACCTCTTCATAATACACGGCCTGTGGTGGAGTGGTTACGCGATATAACATCCCTATAATGGACTGGCCTGCACAGGGCCCTGACCTAAATGCTATAGAACACCTTTGGGATGTTTTGGAACGTCAGCTTCGTGCTAGGCCTCACCGAGCGACATCGATACATCTCCTCAATGCAGCACTCCATGGAGAATGGGCCGGCTGAAAGTTTGTCTGCGAGAGTGGAAGCTGTTATCAAGGCTAAGTGTGGGGCAACACCACACTGAATTCCACCATTGCCGATGGAAGGCGCCACGGATTTGTAAGTCATTTTCAGCCAAGTTCACATAGAGTACAACGAAGAATAATGTACGTGTTAAATCGATGTTGTTTTTAAATATAATTACGTTGAATGATAAATGTTTTTTCTGTACATCTTTACGTACATCTTTCAAGAATCATATAAGTCTCAATTCATTGCATTGTTCGTAATTCCATATGAATAAATATTGTTCTCCTCAGGGCAATCAGTACAGTGCAGACACGTATTCGGTTGGGAAGGGCGTCATAAAGCCCTTGTTTACTTTCCTGAGCCAAACTGGTCCATAACTATTGTTAACTGGTTCTTGATATGCTGGACACTGGCACACAGTTGACGTCCAAACTGGTCCCACATAAGTTGCCTCAGGGATGGATCTGGGCATCTTTCTAGTCACAGGAGTACCTAAATACCATGCTGACAATTCAAAGAGGCACATATCATTTGTAGATAAGCGTTGTGTTGTTGAAAAGTGGCAGCAGCATACTGTCACGTGAGAGGTAACACATGGGGAAGCAGAATGTCCGAGATGTACCATTGCCTGATCAGAGATCCCACGAGCTCCCCAGGCCTGAAATCATACTCGACCGTTCGCCACACCTTGACGCCAAGAGTAACACAACTGCACCCCTCCATAACAACGTAAGAATGGGATCTCATCCTAGGTTGGCGTCACACATGCCGACGATTGTCATCTGGGGAAAGCGCAGAATCACGATTCATCGCTGAACACAATGTGACGCCGTTCATCTACAGTCCATGCTTCCCAATCACGGTACCATTCAAAACGCAGCAGTCTGTGCTTTGGTGTTTATTATAGCCTACATTTGAGACTAATGCCTTAGTACGGGTCCTGCTAGTCTTCAGTGGTGCGGTATGAAACAGATTGTTGGGAGTCTGTTGTTCTCGGATGTCAGTCGCAAGTGTGAAGGTTTCATAACGAGCTTGGTGCACAATGCGACAGACACGGTCCACTGGAAATTTGAGGGCTACTACGTGTATGTCTGTCCTCACGCCCCAATGGAGCCCAACTACGAGATACCCTCAGATCTGAATGCCTCACGATTTGACCAGCTGGAAAAATGGAGAAGCCCCTTTCAAACTTTGTTACACCAGTATGTGGCGTCGCGTGTTCTTCAGTGATCACTCAACATGTGACGCTTTTCCCTTACAAACCCTATCTATGCTGATAACAACTGAACCTAAACAACGTTAATGCTCTCTGGTGGCCATTCCACCTGTGACAGAAATCTGCTGGCCTGATTATATACCCGCCGATGTGTACGAAGATGCTTCAATTCCTTTTGTCAGACAGCGTATATATCTGGAAAGGCAAAAATGGCTCTGAGCACTATGGGACTTAACTTCTGAGGTCATCAGTCCCCTAGAACTGAGAACTACTTAAACGTAACAAACCGAAGGACATCACACACATCTATGCCCGAGGCAGGATTTGAACCTGCGACCGTAGCGGTCGCGCGGTTCCAAACTGAAGCGCCTAGAACCGCTCGGCCACAGCGGCCGGCTGGAAAGGCATTTATTATGCAAGTACAACAAATATGTATAATAGGACACTGAGAATTATTTGCTAGTAAAAAGAAACGAACTGAGTATTGCTTAAAAACAAACAGCCTTTTATGAAGTTGCGGAGCCAAACCATATCTCCAAGAAGATATTAATAATGGTATTAAAAATAAGTACAATTAATACCAATTTAATACGTTTTTCATAATGCTGTGCCACAGCCATAATATACATTTCTTTAAAGTCAGTACAGCCATTAGATTGTTGTTTATTTACAGTGTTGCATTTACACTTACACAATCATGATTTCGGCTTCAAAATGCCATTATCAAGTGTTTTAAGTGTTATAAATTGCTTGGGATGACATACTGTCGTATTAAAATACACTATTAGACACATTGTCTAACAGTCGATATTTCTGGCAGAACTTACTGCTTTATTTCATTACAGTGTACATGAGTGTACACCATCAGTCAAGATGGTGTACACTGTAATGAAACAAAGCCGTAGGGTCTGCCAGAAATATCGACTGTTAGACAATGTATCTAATAGTGTAGTTTAATACGACAGTATGCCATCCCAAGCAATTTATAACACTTAAAACACTTGATAATGGCACTTTGAAGCCGAAATCATGATTGTGTAAGTGTAAATGCAACACTGTAAATAAACAACAGTCTAATGGCGGGACTGACTTTAAAGAAATTAATACCAATATTTGGAGCAAATCATGCCAAGAAGCGATCCAGTTAACTGGGGTATCTGTTCTTGTTATTGGCCTTACTTAAGCACTGTTGGATGCATCTCGACATGTGGTGCGTTGGCTTCAGTTGTAGCGCCACACTGTGGCCTTTACGTTCTGTAAATCGAATTATGTAAACATAGTATGAAATCTACTAGTATCATTTTCGAAAGTTTCAGGAAAGGCAATGTTATATTGTTGTCAGTTGTAAGTATTCCCTGGGCAAGGATCGAAGAGGATTTTTTTACGAAAAATCGATTTTGTAATAGTAAGAAAACAATTTTTACGGAAACATTATTATGCTGTAATGTGTCTTAAGGTAAGACATTAAATAGAGAAGAGAAACATTGACATGCGTTTGAAAGATGCTCGAAATCACGTACAGTGAATGAGATGTCGATTGAAAGTTTAAAATTCAAAGCTTAATTTTAAAGAGGACGAGGGGATATTTGCTGAACACGATTTCAACCATCACTTAAAGCTCGGTCAAATGTTAATTTGGTTAATTTGTTTCCTTCAGACAAATCACTTCATAGAAGATCTGATCCGTTTATTTCCATAATTGTTCTTTTTCAAAGTTTTTGCGAAACTACCCCACTACTCTGAAATTTCGAACAAAACATCATTGTGTGATTCTTAGGATCTCGTTATTCAGATAAAACACAGTAAAGTGATATTCAGTCTTAGCAGCACATCATAAGTTTCCAGTATACTTTTCAACAGATATAGCTAAGAAAACAGATGGATGGCTCTGACCTCATCGACTCCCTAGAACTACTTAAACCCAACTAACCTAAGTACATCACACACATCCATTCCCGAGGCAGGATTCGAACCTGCTAAGAAAACAACTGCAACTGTCGATTATGTGTATTGCCCACGGATGATTTATTGGAGCTTGTGTCAGGAAAAAGAAACGTACTTCATACACTTGAAAATATGGCTGTCATACAAAATTTCCTGGACAGGTTTGAATAAAATATAGTAGTGGCCGTTGTGATAGAACGTTTGAACACTGCAGATTAGAAAGAGAAGTAGGAAGTAGGAAGCCGTGCGTGAAGCGCAGGAATGATAATTGAGTCCCGTTGGTGTTTCTTTCGTCCACTACCTTCCACTGCGAACGAGAAATAAACCTATCTGTGTGAGATCGGCGTCCGTCGGGAACCTCCCTAGAGAGAGTTTTGTAAGAGTTCAATTTTTCTTCCGTTTTTATTACTGTCGTTGTCACAGTGCTCACGAATTTACATTCAGCCGCACTTATATTTATACGCATACAGATGGCAGACGAGGAAATGAATGGAGCAAGAGATAACGTTGTTACAAGGAAATGAGAGGGAAGTTCCATGCATAGCAACGAGCCGCACCTACACGACAGTGCATTTGGTGCTGGATTTATGTTTTTGAAGACAGATAGCTGTCGGCGTGGGGAGGCGTTAGGGAACCGGGACTCTCAGAGACGCTGAAGATGCGCACTTACAGCATGGAATGTCCACACGGCGTATTGGCGTATCTTTGGTCGCTATCAAGTCGATCTCATTCTACACGTCTGAACTATAGCATACGTGTTTGTCTCATGATAACATCAATATCGTCCTGCTTTTAGATTAATTTATGAATGTTTGTATCCTTATCATTATTTGTTTTAATGATGTTGCAGTGCGCAGATCAGAGTATATATCGAGGAACGACATTATTACCTACCAACAAGTTGTTGGAAGGATATATTATTTACTGTCAAGACTAGTTAAGGTCCAAAGTACATGCTTCTATCCTCGAAAGTATTCGTTACAGGAAATGGTTTGAAGGAAAATTCCTTGTGTTTGTTGGGAAGATAATTTTCCTCGACTGCATATGATCTTTTGATCGAAACTAGGCACAACAACACGTCGTACACCCATGTGGCATATTTTCTGTGGGGAAAAAAGACGTTGTTCATGCATTTGGAAAGTGAAGGACATTACTTACACAGAATAATATGGACATAGGCTGCGTATCTTTTTAATATACATGGTATATAAACAGATATACAATAACATTTAAAAATCTCGATACATATACACTCCTGGAAATTGAAATAAGAACACCGTGAATTCATTGTCCCAGGAAGGGGAAACTTTATTGACACATTCCTGGGGTCAGATACATCACATGATCACACTGACAGAACCACAGGCACATAGACACAGGCAACAGAGCATGCACAATGTCGGCACTAGCACAGTGTATATCCACCTTTCGCAGCAATGCAGGCTGCTATTCTCCCATGGAGATGATCGTAGACATGCTGGATGTAGTCCTGTGGAACGGCTTGCCATGCCATTTCCACCTGGCGCCTCAGTTGGACCAGCGTTCGTGCTGGACGTGCAGACCGCGTGAGACGACGCTTCATCCAGTCCCAAACATGCTCAATGGGGGACAGATCCGGAGATCTTGCTGGCCAGGGTAGTTGACTTACACCTTCTAGAGCACGTTGGGTGGCACGGGATACATGCGGTCGTGCATTGTCCTGTTGGAACAGCAAGTTCCCTTGCCGGTCTAGGAATAGTAGAACGATGGGTTCGATGACGGTTTGGATGTACCGTGCACTATTCAGTGTCCCCTCGACGATCACCAGTGGTGTACGGCCAGTGTAGGGGATCGCTCCCCACACCACGATGCCGGGTGTTGGCTCTGTGTGCCTCGGTCGTATGCAGTCCTGATTGTGGCGCTCACCTGCACGGCGCCAGACACGCATACGACCATCATTGGCACCAAGGCAGAAGCGACTCTCATCGCTGAAGACGACACGTCTCCATTCGTCCCTGCATTCACGCCTGTCGCGACAACACTGGAGGCGGGCTGCACGATGATGGGGCGTGAGCGGAAGACGGCCTAACGGTGTGCGGGACCGTAGCCCAGCTTCATGGAGACGGTTGCGAATGGTCCTCGCCGATACCCCAGGAGCAACAGTGTCCCTAATTTGCTGGGAAGTGGCGGTGCGGTCCCCTACGGCACTGCGTAGGATCCTACGGTCTTGGCGTGCATCCGTGCGTCGCTGCGGTCCGGTCCCAGGTCGACGGGCACGTGCACCTTCCGCCGACCACTGGCGACAACATCGATGTACTGTGGAGACCTCACGCCCCACGTGTTGAGCAATTCGGCGGTACGTCCACCCGGCCTCCCGCATGCCCACTATACGCCCTCGCTCAAAGTCCGTCAACTGCACATACGGTTCACGTCCACGCTGTCGCGGCATGCTACCAGTGTTAAAGACTGCGATGGAGCTCCGTATGCCACGGCAAACTGGCTGACACTGACGGCGGCGGTGCACAAATGCTGCGCAGCTAGCGCCATTCGACGGCCAACACCGCGGTTCCTGGTGTGTCCGCTGTGCCGTGCGTGTGATCATTGCTTGTACAGCCCTCTCGCAGTGTCCGGAGCAAGTATGGTGGGTCTGACACACCGGTGTCAATGTGTTCTTTTTTCCATTTCCAGGAGTGTAGTAATCCTACCCATTTTCAAATTGAAACTATGCGAAATATTGCCATTGGCACTATTATTCATACATATGAAGCAACTGGAAAAGTCTCTCTCTTGCTGTGTCGTCAGAACAATACACAACTAGGGCAGGTGCAAAGATGCGAGTTGGTGCCAGTGCCATAGAGACTCGCGACTTGCGCGAGTTCCACCAGCTCCACGGACGGCGCTGTGAATGAACATATCGACTTCACCTAAACCAATTGCCGGCCTAGCACAATCCGCCAATGACCGGACGACAACGCACAGAAGCCTATTCGGAAGACAGAAGAACAGCTCTGCCGCACTTGGTTATAGATCATCGTCCAGGGCTGACTTAAGCGGGGAACTAGTTTAGTGTATTCTTAGAAATGAACAGACAGTTGTTATAAATTGCATTTGCTGTGTACTGAGAAGTTTGCCTACGATTATTTGCACTCTGACGTTGATGGCCTTTTTGTGTTATATTACATGCAATGTTGCAGACTTAACCATTCGACAAGTCTCAAAGATAAGTAAATCTCTTTGTGTGAGTTTGTTACTAATTTGTTGGAGTGTTGTAGAACCTTCGTTATCTCAATAATTTTACCTGAACCTGGGGCGCAGTTGTGTAATAGTGGCAGAGAGAAATTGTCTTAGCGACGTACTGCACCGGAAGCCGTTTCACGAACTCACAATCTCTGCCTACCGTAACAACAGTGGCAACTCGGGCTCCACAGAAGTGGCGACGAGGCCTTTAACAGAACTGGCGAAAAGGGTTTACATAATCTCTCACATCCCATATACCAATGATAACAACCAATGTAACTATTCAGTTTAAGTGACTTCATCTCCCAGTCAGGATTTCGTTTGCAGTAACAGTAGACATGGCTCAATGGCAGAGGGTAGGGTGGAAGAGGAGAGGGACAGAGTGGGTGGGGGGAGGAACTGGACGTAGAAACGGGGCAGGAGGAGATGGACAGAGAGAGGGGGATGGAGAGAAAGATACAGAGAGAGGATGGAGGAGAAGGAGATGGATAAAGAGAGATGGAGGGAGAAATATACAGAAAAAGTGGTAACAACAAGATTAGGACGTATATCCAATACCCATACACATTAAGCATTTGTGGAGGATTGCCAGGTTTGCTGGTATTACTCCTACATAAAGACAAGAGGTTGTCTAACGTTACGAAAAATCACGAGAAGTTCTAACGAAATTACTTCAAATTATAAATAAACATTCGAAAGAACATAGGCTACATATTCTTTGAATATATTTGTCATCTAATTAGATAAATAATACGTAAAGTTGAAACGTTGCTAGCAAAAATTTTGAGACGTTCTTGAACAATTTATTTCCAATTTTTATACGGTACTCTAATAAAAATTCGGACGGTCAAGGACTATATATATTTATGACATACACGCTGTATATAAATATTTATATAAAATAACAAGGGGAAACGTTGTTAGCAAAAATCTCGAAAAGTTCTTGGCCGATTTACTTCTAATTTTTACACAGTACTCTAAGGCATACTTGGATGGACATAGGCTGTACTTTATGTGCCAACAACCTTGATGCACTCGTAATCACGGTTCCTTCAGACGACTGAAGTTATGTGCTGTCAGACTTGTCTAACACTTGTATGGGTGACCGTCTGCTGTTTCCTGTTGGCAAGCGGGGTGCACTCAGGCCTTGTGAGACCAATTGAGGAGCTACTTGACGGAGACGTAGCTCCTCCGGTCAGAAAAACTGACACCAGCTGGGAGGCTGGGAGGCTGGGAGACCACGTGTCCCTCCTTATCTGTATCCAGTGACGCCTGTCGGCTGAGGATGGCACTGAGGTCGATCGGTATCATTGGGCCCCTCGAGGCCCGTTGGAATGGGGTTTTCTTTTTTTAAGTTATACCTTATACATATAATATACAAGGTGCATTCAAGTTCTAAGGCCTCCGATTTTTTTTCTCCGGACTGGAAAGAGATAGAAACATGCGCATTGTTTTAAAATGAGGCCGCGTTCATTGTCAATACGTCCCAGAGATGGCAGCACCATATGGCAGATGGAATTTTACCGCCAGCGGCGAGAATGAGAACTGTTTTAAATACCTAAAATGGCGACGTTTTCCTTACTTGAACAGCGTGCAATCATTCGTTTTCTGAATTTGCGTGGTGTGAAACCAATTGAAATTCATCGACAGTTGAAGGAGACATGTGGTGATGGAGTTATGGATGTGTCGAAAGTGCGTTCGTGGGTGCGACAGTTTAATGAAGGCAGAACATCGTGTGACAACAAACCGAAACAACCTCGGGCTCGCACAAGCCGGTCTGACGACATGATCGAGAAAGTGGAGAGAACTGTTTTGGGGGATCGCCGAATGACTGTTGAACAGATCGCCTCCAGAGTTGGCATTTCTGTGGGTTGTGTGCACACAATCCTGCATGACGGCCTGAAAATGCGAAAAGTGTCATCCAGGTGGGTGCCACGAATGCTGACGGACGACCACATGGCTGCCCGTGTGGCATGTTGCCAAGCAATGTTGACGCGCAACGACAGCAAGAATGGGACTTTCTTTTCGTCGGTTGTGACAATGGATGAGACGTGGATGCCATTTTTCAATCCAGAAACAAAGCGCGAGTCAGCTCAATGGAAGCACACAGATTCACCGCCACCAAAAAAATTTCGGGTAACCGCCAGTGCTGAAAAAATGATGGTGTCCATGTTCTGGGACAGCGAGGGCGTAATCCTTACCCATTGCGTTCCAAAGGGCACTACGGTAACAGGTGCATCCTACGAAAATGTTTTGAAGAACAAATTCCTTCCTGCACTGCAACAAAAACGTCCGGGAAGGGCTGCGCGTGTGCTGTTTCACGAAGACAACGAACCCGCATTTCGAGCTAACGTTACGCAACAGTTTCTTCGTAATAACAACTTTGAAGTGATTCCTCATGCTCCCTACTCACCTGACCTGGCTCCTAGTGACTTTTGGCTTTTTCCAACCATGAAAGACACTCTCCGTGGCCGCACATTCACCAGCCGTGCTGCTATGGCCTCAGCGATTTTCCAGTGGTCAAAACAGACTCCTAAAGAAGCCTTCGCCGCTGCCATGGAATCATGGCGTCAGCGCTGTGAAAAATGTGTACGTCTGCAGGGCGATTACGTCGAGAAGTAACGCCAGTTTCATCGATTTCGGGTGAGTAGTTAATTAGAAAAAAAATCGGAGGCCTTAGAACATGAATGCACCTCGTACAATAGGTAACAGTTGTTACCCAAAATCTCGCAAAGTTCTTGACCAATTTATTTCAAGTTTTATATAATATTCTAACAAGCATTCACACGAGCATAAGATACATATTTTTCTAAGTAATAACTAACAGATTTTCTGTTAAAACCACCAACGAGAAAAAAATGCTGTCCTATTAGTTATCAAAGGGACAAAGATTTCCTTCAGTTAATAGTTCAGACAAAGAAAAATATCATTTGTGCACATGCACTGGTTACTTTGAAAAATTGGTCCAAAAATCTTCTGCATCAAAAGAATCGATAACATAAGTTTACACACAAGTCTTCATCTCCATAATAAAATATTCCAGATAATTTCTCTCACATTCACAAATACCAAAGTTCCTTCTCCAAAAAAAACTCAACTGCTGGCTACCTAGCCTCAAAAACGAATGCCACATCGCTGTCCAGCACACCGGCGGGCAAACGAACTACAGATAAATTTAAACACAGAGTCAAGCATCTTATTCTCTACCAGTGCAGTGCGCTCATTCATTTTTGTTCGAGTACAGTAAAGGTTAATTTTTTACAGTGGCAGAAAACGTATGAAAATCTTACATTATCCCCTGCTCCGCAGAAAAAAATTTCATACGAATTGTCTTAGTGTGGTAAATTATGATGCTAGCTGCTGTAGCTGAGATCACATATTAACTTCAGCGAGAGGGCGCTGCTATGCTGAGAGGAGTGTCTCCCATAGGTTGTGTGTCTCGGGTATCAATTTGCGTTGCAGGCTTTGGTGTTGCAACGCGATCTCTGGACGATAACACACGAGAAATATTAAAAGTCCGCAATTACATGTAGGGGAATGTCGGGTGTATTTCACGGGAGCTGTTTCTAAACTCTAGCGATAGCGACAGCAGATGTCACACCAGTGCAGCGTGACCTACAGAAGAAGGAGAACACCCATACAATGTTCATCAAAATAAGTCACTTTTTCCGTTCAAGAACTTACTTTGGAGTATCGTGTTTTGTTTGTAAATACGGTAAGTACTATTAAATTTTTATTTTGTCTTTGGACACGACTGATCCTTTTGCCTCTATTCTAGGCTCTGACAATATGTAGTCCAAGTAATAACAATGCGAATATCTAACTACCAAACAGGTGCGTTCGGGTTTTATCACAAAGAGCAGCATCTGGATTTACCGGACAAAACAGTACAAAAACTTCAGTTGGTACTCTTTTTTGCTCTTTAGCAGGCATCGACGGAGAAATCAGGACATTAATGAGATGAAAATGATATGAAGGAAGCCGTTGAAAAAGGTCTCGACAGTCAGGGAGGTGAATGAGAAATAATCAGTTTCAAGAAGTACGTTAGGTTAGATTTACCTGAAAACAATGATGTGACCATGAGACCTGTTTTAGGATCTAAGTCTTTTCCGAGAAAGAACAGCGAACAGATTTATGGAATGAAGTTAAAAATTTAGACAACCAGCTCACACCATTGAGTAAAATCTGAAATCTAGTGTGTAAATGTGCAGAGTAAACTAAAGCAACAATTCGATAAGACAAAGATGGAAGCGAGTTACATTTTTACTATTATTTTATGAAAATACCTGAAAATTTAAGGCCGAGGACAGAAGACGCCACGAGCTTGCAGTGAGCAGCACGTTTCAACAAGAAACAAGTTGCCACATCTTTGAGCAAATAGATGAGCTACAAAACTAAATATTTACAATCCAAATAAAACATTTTTACAGCGAAAACGAAAATTTTACACACCACAATTTCATGTCCAATGCAACTGTCCAAAAATGTAAACAATAAATTTTCAAGGGTAAAAAAAGACTTTAAAACATCATCGAATGTACGGTATATTGTTATGATACCGAGTTTTATATCTTGTCGTTAAACAGTTTTGTGTGAATAATGCTCCAGTGAAACGTTTAGAAAACAATTTGTAAAAAATTTAATTTATAAAAGATTTACATTTCTGATACTGCCCTACCGTCCTCCTCGTGGAATCGCAGTGTTAACATCGGCAACTAAGTTTCAAAATCATTCTCAGTTTGTTGGACATTTTCATGTATTTTACTACTGGCGTTGTCGATGAAACATATCTGCTATGTCGGATCGCAGCTGACCATCGGAATGCAACCGAGAACGCCGCCTGAAGTTGCGAAATGCAGTGCGTCTGGAGGACGCTGTGAAAAATGATCCTTGAGGATGGGCGAGCTGCTGCAGACCGTGAATGTCGGTGGTCCCCCTAAATGTGTCCGGTGAGCGATGGACGCTGCCTCCTTCTGCGAAAGAGGCGAACTGAGGGCCGCGGATCGATAGGGCGACCCTTTCCAGCTCATGGTGGCCAGAGATACTCCAAGTGCGTTCACCTGATTGGTAAGGAACGTATCTGGTGTGGAAGTCTTCATATTTCTGAGAAGAAGCTACCCGAGGTAAATATTTCTGTCCGGATTTTCACATGGGACCCCTCCTGGCCGCACATCAGGTGCATTATGCCTACACGAAGTCCTAGAAGGAGTGGTCATTAATCAGGAATACGATAGGAACGGTCATTGGAAGCAAAAATGTATGGTAAACATGGGTTCTGAAATGCATACCTTAAAAGCTACGAACTCTTGCCCATCGCCGCCACTGTGAAGCGCATCTCTTCTGCTGAAGAGGAAAGTATTTTAGAGCCGTTTCTTAGGTGACATTTTTGCTTGCAATTATCCTTTCTATCGTATCCCTGGATATTGACCATTCCTCCTGGGACATTAAGCATACGTCCGAACGACCTGTCTTACATAGCAGTAATAAAACGTATACCCAAGCCTTCCTCAGTCTACCTGTTTGTGAAAACCGTACAGAAATCCCTGCAGCTTGTCCTATGATTACAAATTCCTAAGATTAGCTTCTACATAGAGACGGAAAAACTCGGGGCGGGGATGAGGGGCTTTAATAAGAATGTATACTAGAATGATAAATGCTCCCTTCATAGCACAAAAAAGGCAATTATATTTTACGCATACACAAACAAGGGCGAATATATCAAGATATTTTAATTTAAAAGTCTTTGAAGCTGCCAGACAAGTGAATAAGCCATTTCCCTTCCTTTACATCCCTATTCTGCCCAGGAGATACTCGCCTTTTTGTGCTAGAAAAGGACCAGTTTTCCTTCTCGCTCCCAACTTTCACTCTACCGTAATTCCGGCATTATACTGCCATAGCTTAGCAAACGATGTCGATTTTTCTTGGCTCGGGTCACGACTGATGAGGTATAGGTTTTTATAATAGTATTTCGAACCTCGTTGCTTTTATCGTAGCAACGGATAAAACTGCCGCAATCTGCTTTGGGCTGTCTTTGCCAGATATGGCGTTTTAATGGTCTTAAAATGTTTAGCATTGTACTCGACAATGGCGTAAAATTCGAAACCCAGACTGTACAGAAGCAAAAATACAATAAAAAATGCAGGACGACCGTTAATTACAGCGAAACGTCCCATTAGAGTACTCAGACATTTCTCTCTTTACTTATTCTGATCAACACTAAACTGACACACAATATTTTTAGCGCAACGCAATCTGACTTTCAATAATCCCTACAAGAGAATGGCCCTGACTGAATTAACCTAATCGTTTCACAAATCACTTACCTCACAAAAATCTTCGTTACTCGAACTACTGCAATACAGTGAGTGCCACTACTGCCAGCTAAATAAAAGATTCAAACTACTGAAGGCACTAACTGCTGATAGGCATAGTTAGCAAATGAAATATTTTGATAGAGAACAAACAATGTATTTACCTTAATAGTGTTCAAAAGTTATATATATATATATATATATATATATATATATATATACTGCATATCATGAACTGATATATATCAGTTCATGATATGCAGTATTACAAATTTACTCTTTCTGATGGACACACGTCCAGATCGTCCGCTCTCAAAATTCTGCCATCTCTCTCCTCACATGTAGCACTGCTGGCTGCTCACCTCCAACTGCGCAACGCTGCGCGCTGTTCACATCCAACTGCCCAACACTACAATAGCAAATATTCCAGCAATGCAAACCAGCCACAGACTGCACACAGCACAGTCAGTGATTTTCATACAGAGCGCTACGTGGCGTTACCAACATAAAAACCTAAACAGCCTACTTACAACAGGCACACGCATCAGCCAGAACATTATGACCACACCGACCTACTACCTATTAAACCCGCCCAGGTGTTAGGAGCATCATCTGACGAGGGCTGACTGCTAGTCAGACACATGCACCGTGCATGTAGAATCAGTGAGTATGCTGTCTCTGTGTAAACGGGGAAGGCACGCTATTTATCTGAGTTTTATCGAGGGCAAATTTTAACGTCCCAGAGGATCGGCACGAGTATTTCGGAAGATGCATGGCTTGTCTCGTTTTCAAGGAGTGCTGTATTGAGTGTCTTCAACACGTGGAGAAAACAAGGTAGCACCACGTCCAGACGTCGCGGGGTAGGGCGGCCATTCCTCGTTACAGATGTTCTACGTCGTAGTCTGGGCAGACTGGTAAAACTGGACAGGTGGCGAACTATGGTGAATTGACATCAGACTTTAGTGCTGGGCAGAGTAAACATGTGCACCAAACACTCCTAACGGTGGGCCTCCGCAGCCGACGACCCATGCATGTGCCAGTGTTAACACGACGACATCGGCAAGTGCGACTATTGACACTGGACGGTGGTGCAGTAGCAGAGCCTTGCATGATCTGACGAATCCCCATACTTTTTCCAGGGGTCGAATACGTCGTATTCCAGGGAACAACTCCTAGACGTGCTGAGGGACGGAAAAAAGCTGGCGGCGGCTCCATTATGCTGTGGGGAACATTCACATGAGCGTCCATGGGACCAGGTAAGGCAGCATGACGGCCAAGAAATATCGTATGTTGGTTACACACCATGTATACCCCTTCACGACGATCAAGTTGCACGACGGAAATGGCATTTTTCAAAAGGATAATGCGCCACGTAACAAGGCCAGGAACGCATGGAGTGATTCGAGGAACACAGTGGCGAGCTCCTGTAGATGTTCTGGCCCCCCAACTCGCCAGACCTGAACTCCATCGAACACATCTGGAGTGTGATTCAACGTGGCATCAGAACTCATCGTCTTCCTCCCCGGAATTTACGGGAGTTTGGTGACTTGCGTGTGCATATGTGGTCGCAACTCCCTCCAGCGGCCTACCAAGGACTCAATGCTTCATTGCCAAACGCGTTCTCCATTGTATCGTTAGAATGCATTTTTTACTTATCTGGGTCACTTTAAACCGTTTCCGCTCATTCTAAGTTCTAGGGGACTTATGACCACAGCAGTTGAGTCCCATAGTGCTCAGAGCCATTTGAACCATTTTTTGTAATCCGAGGAAACAAGTAAGTTCTTTTTGTTCTTGTAAAAACTGGAAATGAAGAGTAATCTGTTCAGGAACTCTGTTTCAATGTGTGGCGCTCTACAGGGTGAAAAGTATTTAAACCGACAAACTCTGGGAGGTTGTAAGGGCCATCAAAATAAATATTTTTCCCTAATGTCATTTTTTCCTATGAGGATTATTTAAACCGGTGGAGGCCGTATTACGCTCTTTCGTTGTAGGAAACTGCTGTCCACCAGTGTAGTAGTGCATTGTCTCTGTTTGCTAATGGAGCGGTACAGCTGGAGTGAGTACACTGACGGTTGGTGCGTACTACATAGCGCACCACAACGGACGAGCTGCACAGCGGGTTTATCAACAATAATATCCTAATCGCCGTATCCCGCATCATACGACCTTTGCTGCTGTGTACCAACGCCTGCGTGAGACCGGGTCATTTAGTAGATTACCTGGACAGGGACGCCGTCGCATGGTAAGAACACTGCAATTTGAGGAAGCTGTCTTGGAGCATGTGAAAGGACATCCTTCAATCAGCACTCGAATGTAAGAACAGTCCTTTGAGAGCAATTGTTACGCCCATTTCACTTACAGCGTGTAGTAATGGTCGCCTAGTCGTAGATATTCCTAATTGCTATAATCGCACTATTTCACTCCAATTTACGGAGCTTGTTAGCACTTGATGTTAGGTTGGCACCATTAAAATGCATTGTGGTAATCGCTACTGCTTGCTGGATCGCTGCTGTGTCTCGATGCTGATGCTGGCTCTAAATCTGGTTGTCTAGGTCCCGTGTTTTTTATGTGCTGTTGATGATAAAGAACGAGCGAAACCAACAAATATGTAAACATCAAATATTTATTACTCTGGTGGCCATCTAAATTCCACTGTCCACCAAAGACCATGACACAACACAAAGTAGTACTTCCTTTACATGTTCTTTGCATTGTTTATCCACCTCAAACAATAACACACAAACACACTTTACCAAAGTGACGTTCCAACTGCGCCCCCGACCCTTCTTGCTGCTTGTATTTATAACATTGTCAAAGAACTACTAAAAAAGAGATATAGTTTATAAGTCACATGTACATCTGTTATCATAATTTGTGCAGATAAGTTATTAATTTGCATCGAGTGACATAATTTAACATGTTATTAAAATGACAGACAGATTTGTTGACTTGACAGAATAATTCTTTGTTACAAAAAGGCCGTTTTTTAGAAGTTTGCCAATTGACTTCTCTAATTTGCATAAATAATGAAGTAACATGAATTATTAAGAATTACATTGGTTTTCGTCTAAAATAGGATTGATTACGTGAATACTGAGTGAAAACGCTCCTAGTGAACAAATAGGTTTCACTGCGTGATTTTTATTTAAGGAGATCCAAAATACCTAAGTTGGCCACCATTTTTCGTACTTCATATTAATTAAGATAAACTTAGTGTTTTTACATGATGACATTTGCTGTATCAGTGATCAAGTGATATTAACTTTTGTGTGGGTCAGTATTTCAGTATAATTTAGTGGGTTGACTGTTTATGGAGACATGTTGTGCAATCATTGTTAACATACACAATAACTTTTCTATAATCATAAATACTCGTTAAGCTGGTTGAATTTGGAGGGTATTGCATACTTCATTAAAGTGAAGCCTTTAATATGTTCCGTTACAATACCCCCCTCGGGTAATATCATTTACAGAATGTTAATGATATTAGCCGACTAGGACAAATGTGTCAAATGGTTAAAATTTGGAAAATTACTACTTTAATAATTTTTTTTGTTTTACTATGCATAATGTGTATGTATACAATGACCGTTACATCGTTTCAAAATGACTTTTTCCTGCAAATATTTTAGTTGTGTTGTTTCAAATGCACTTTGTGTTATGGCTCTCCGTATGACAGCACAATAAAAATGTTTAGTAATATTTGAAAGTAAAAAAGAACTGTTAATCTTTGCTCCCAGTGATCCACATGGAAAATGATCGAAAACAGACATAAATATATCACATGCGATCTTAAGATATATAAAAAATATATATGTAAATTATTTCAAAGTCAGCTCTCATTGAGTCACAGAATAATCAAGATAATAGAAGGAACATAAATATATTACATAGATGGACAGGTCAGATGTCCATAGGAAAATATTGCAACTGTCTGCTCTTTTTGAGCCACATAAAGGAAATGAAAACAAAGAACATAATTATAAGTATGGACATGATATATAAACACAAACACTAGAGAAGTCACATGTATGAATATAATATGCTTTTGAAAAAAAAATGATTTTTTTTACAAATATTGTCTCCCATTGAGACACATAGTAAAGATAGTACAAGAACATATGAATACCAAAATTGCACACTTAAAAATTGGTCACAACACAACACAAACATCAAACTTGGTGAACATCTGATTAGCTGTAGAAAATTGCACACAAATCTTATGCCTAAGAAAAGAATAGTAACAAAATGATGGGTCTTGCACAACAATTTTTTACATTGTCTTTTATATTTGGCGCAAGTATGTCCCATGTTCAACAATACAAACAGAAAGTAATAAATGTTTGTTAGCTCTTTGAGTGCATGGTTAAACTTGCCCCTTGCAAGTAAAGAAGATGTCTCCAAATTTAATATGTAATAGTGACAATAAAAATATAAAAACATTGTCTCAGAGATCTGGAACTTTTCCAAGGTATATAGGATGAGTGGTAGTTGCTATCTGACACACCCAGTAAAAATCTTTGCTGGTAAAATGCTTTACGGAAAATGGGTAAGTAACTGTATTCAAAAAGGGAAATGTGCTTCATCATGTTTATATGGTTTCAATTCAGTGATGTTTCTTAATCCAAATAACCTTCTTGATCTGGGAAAGATAAGTCAATACACATTAGGATGTTGGCTTTCTTTTATTTCAAATGGACAAATGTCAATGTTTACTTTTACATATAGACAACCTAGCTCAACATCTTTGTCTATTTCAGTAATTTCAAACAATAGACCATTTTCAGTTTCTTTAGTTCCTAAGTCTAATCCCTCTTTCCTACACTTAGACACATACCTCTCTGTTTGCAAAGCATTGACATTTAAATTTAAACCTTTGTTTTTATCTGTTCCTCTTAACACTGTGTTGTCACTTAACAAACTACTGTTTTCGCCCCATTTTTTATAAAGTCCACTACGGATTCTTATCCATCATGTAGGATACAAGGTTGCACTTACCTTTGCTAATTCTTTCCAAAAGGCATCTTTGTTTATACAGTTTCCATAGTTGTTCCACAAAACTTCTAAAAACCTTTCCCCTTTTTCTTGAAAACACACATTTACATTCCATCCCTTTATATTTCATTAATATTATTATTATTACCATTCTCATAGGTTAGTGTTTCATAGTTACCAATAGGCAATAGCTTGTCCTCAGATACACTTTCCCCAGTCTGCATTTCACTTAAAGCAACATCATTATTACCCATGTTTGTCACATCACTTACCTTTACCACATAATCACTTTTCAATTCTACAAATACTTTTATTTCTTCCTCCACACTCTCATCAATAACATCACTTGATTTAGGATCATTATTTAAATGTCCCTCTATTACTTCTTCCTCCTCCACAAAAACCCCATCTTCAGTTTCCCCCCTATGTATCTGAATCTCAGCAATTGAGTCTTTGGCTCCATTAAACACTTCGTCATCCCCCTTCTCATCAAATAAACCCCCCAAAATAGATTCTATTTGTGGTGTGTCTGACTTGTTATTAACACCAGTATCTTTTTCAGCCCAACTGTGGAACTCTGCAATACCTTCAACGTCTGCACTTTCACTAACTACCTGTGCTTGAACACTGTTTCTATTAACTGTATCACTTTTACTCATAGTATCCCAAAACCTTTTATTAAATTCTAATTTATTCATTGTAACATCAGTATTTTCGTGGTATTTACTCTTTACATTGTATCCTCTCCTTTTCCAGTTTCGGTTATGTGTTGTCCTGTCATAATATTGTCTAGCCCCAAAACTACGGACATCTAGTGGGACTGACCACCGTTTCCCGGCTGGTTCCCTCGGTCTGTCCGTTTGTAGTTGTCGTTTTGTTCACTAGTTTCAACAAACCCCCTTCTATCTTGTTCTCTTCCCCAATACCTATTTCTATCATTCCTGTTATCTCTCCTCCATCCTCCCTCCTGTGTATTGTTTCTGAAATCATTTTCATATCTCCTATCTCCCCTATTTGGAGCATTATTTCCAGAATTTTCAAAGTCTCTCCTCCCATAATAATCTCTACTTACATTCCTGTTCCACCCCCCATACTGGTTGTTGCCATAGCCAAAACTTTGGTTCTTTTCTCTTTCCAAGGCCCTATATAATCTATCTACAAATTTCAGGAACTCTTCCATTGAATCGTCTGGTCCATGGACCAATTCCCATTGCAGTCTCTCTGGTAACCTTCTTTTTAAAACATCAATTTGTGTCATAATATCAAAAGAGTTATTCAAATGAGCAAGTTTTTTCAATTGATCTCTGCAAAATTTTTGCATTCCCCCTACTTTCCCTCTATACACTGGTCCATTTAGAAATTCTACCTTTAATCTGACTTGTATGGATTGTGACCAAAATTTACAAATAAATTTAGCTTCAAACTCTTCAAAAGTATTCCAAGAATCATTATTCTCATTTGCCCAGGATAGGGCCTCCCCTTCTAGAAACCGTTTTACTAACTTACTTTTTATGTTATCTGACATTCCTACAACAAACATATCCTTACATTTGTGAATAAAGTCAATAGGGTGCAGATTTTCACCAGGAAAGCATTTCACTTGGATGTGCCCATACATTGTATTTTTATTGTAAATCGTTTGTTTGGACATCAATGCGTCCTCCAATTGTGTATATTTAGTGTGTATATTTTCTACTTTTGTATCTACATTAGTGGTATATAGGTTGTATTCTTGTTTAAGGTTTTCTGATATTTTGTCTATTCTCTGATTTAATCTTTCAACTTAAGTATCTACTCTGTTGTAGATGACAGCAATGCTGTCTGTGTTCGCTTGTATGTTTTCATTTAAACTTTCAAATTTAACTTGAAATTCTTTTCTGAAGTGTATCAACTGTTCTCTAGTGTTCTTACTGAGGGTAGTTTTAATTTCCTCACACTTCTCATTGAGATGAGTACTTAATAGATCAAAATTCAAACTTAACTTATCCAGTCTATCTGTGTTTTCTTTAAGTTTCAAACTTACTTGTTCAGTCGACTGTTTAAGTTGCGAGCTTATTTGAGTTGCAAACTCTGCTAGCCACTCTATAAGTTTAATTGTTCACCATCCCCTGGTTCAATTTTTACATTTCCTACGATCTCATCACTCTCAGGTAGAGACATGTTAACTATTAATTTTTTTTAATTGACAACAACAACAAAATACCTTGCTTTATGTAGCTATGCTATGATGTCGTGATTGGTGTTCTTGTCGGCTTTCTTCACTTCTATTCGGTTTTATCGAAGCTGAAATCTTGATTGATGAATTCCATTGACACAATCCAGAAGTTAATCTTCGGAGCAGTGTGATGATAGTTTTTCGTAGTCGCACATACACACGTTTTTTTTCCACTTTGACACATTTTCACTATTGCCACATTGCACAAATAAACCTTTTTGGAGTGCTAAGCACTTACGAAATTTATCGCTGCACTATTATCATCGATGCACTTAAAGATCCCGGACGGGCCCCCACTTTTGTAATGGTCGCCTAGTCGTAGATATTCCTAATTGCTATAATCGCACTATTTCACTCCAATTTACGGAGCTTGTTAGCACTTGATGTTAGGTTGGCACCATTAAAATGCATTGTGGTAATCGCTGCTTCTTGCTGGATCGCTGCTGTGTCTCGATGCTGATGCTGGCTCTAAATCTGGTTGTCTAGGGTTAAAAACATGAGGTCCCATGTTTTTTATGTGCTGTTGATGATAAAGAACGAGCGAAACCAACAAATATGTAAACATCAAATATTTATTACTCTGGTGGCCATCTTAATTCCACTGTCCACCAAAGACCATGACACAACACAAAGTAGTACTTCCTTTACATGTTCTTTGCATTGTTTATCCACCTCAAACAATAACACACAAACACACTTTACCAAAGTGACGTTCCAACTGCGCCCCTGACCCTTCTTGCTGCTTGTATTTATAGCATTGTCAAAGAACTACTAAAAAAGAGATATAGTTTATAAGTCACATGTACATCTGTTATCATAATTTGTGCAGATAAGTTATTAATTTGCATCGAGTGACATAATTTAACATGTTATTAAAATGACAGACAGATTTGTTGACTTGACAGAATAATTCTTTGTTACAAAAAGGCCGTTTTTTAGAAGTTTGCCAATTGAATTCTCTAATTTGCATAAATAATGAAGTAACATGAATTATTAAGAATTACGTTGGTTTTCGTCTAAAATAGGATTGATTACGTGAATACTGAGTGAAAACGCTCCTAGTGAACAAATAGGTTTCACTGCGTGATTTTTATTTAAGGAGATCCAAAATATCTAAGTTGGCCACCATTTTTCGTACTTCATATTAATTATTTAAGATAAACTTTGTGTTTTTACGTGATGACATTTGCTGTATCAGTGATCAAGTGATATTAACTTTTGTGTGGGTCAGTATTTCAGTATAATTTAGTGGGTTGACTGTTTATGGAGACATGTTGTGCAATCATTGTTAACATACACAATAACTTTTCTATAATCATAAATACTCGTTAAACTGGTTGAATTTGGAGGGTATCGCATACTTCATTAAAGTGAAGCCTTTAATATGTTCCGTTACAGTGTCCACAACCTGGAAACAGTTGATTATCCACCCAGAGCACAGTTTTCCCAGTGGCACCTGGAACAGTGTGAAATGCATCCTACATTTCCATCCTTTGTGTTGTTTACCGAGGAAGCAACGTTCGGGCGTGATGGAGTCTTCAACATGCACAATTCGCATGTTTGGAGTGAGGGTAACCCACATGTCACAGTTACTAGCGCTCATCAAGTGTGGTTCTTCGTTAATAGGTGGGCAGGTGTTGTTAGGGACTGTTTAATTGGGCCATATCTGCTACATAGGCCATTAAATGCCAGGCACTATTCTAATATTCTCGCCAGAGCATTGCCAAAATTGCTGGAAAACGTCTCGCTCCCTACAATACAATGCATGTGGTTCCAACATGACGGGGCGCCGGCACATTTCAGTCATCGTGTGCGTCAATTCCTGGACCGACAGTTCCCAGAAACGTGGATTGGCAGAGGCAGAGTGTTTCTTGGTTTAATTAATTTGCCGCCAGAGGAATCTTCTCTGCCGCTTTAAATACTCCTCATAGGAAAAAATGACACTATGGAAAAATATTTGTTTTGATGTCCCCTACAACCTCCCAGAGTTTGTCGGTTTAAATACTTTTCATCCTGTATAACACATTGGAAGAAAGTAATGGAACTGCGATGTGACATCATACAGGTCCAGCAGCATAGAAATGTATTCCAGCGTCTTGTGAAGAAAGACGCGGTTTGCTTATTGAGATTTATCTGCCGTTTCATTAGAATGTAGATCTATGGAGTCTCCCGAAGGAAGCACCAGCTTGCGGCCGTTACAGCTCATTGTTTAGAGTGCGAACACTAGTGATCTTTGACGTTTATCTATGGCACTCTTAGAATATCTTACTTCATTTGCTTTGTATAAATATCTTATATATTTTACAACTAATGCTTCACCATACACATGGCAGATATCAATTGACTGCATCCTTACCTATTAGAGGGACCGGAAAGTAATGTCGTTTTTTACGTTAACTTGAAACACATAAATTGTTACCATGATTTGCTTTTTAATCAGTGATGTAATCACCCTCGTTATCCATATGATTTTGCAATCTAATGTGGAAATTTTCAGTGCTACATCGATAAAAAGAATGGTTTTTTGAGCATTTGAGTGAAATACCTGGAGATGGCATTTTGGAGACATTTTCACATTTTTCCCACCTATAAAATGTTTTAGCGTTCGGAATAAATGAAATTCCGATAGTGCAATATCGGTCGAGTTTGGTGGGTGAGGCGGTACCTCCATCGCAAATTCATTAATTTTTTCCGCTATTCGTCTTGCGCAGTGCGGTCGTGCATTACCGTGCTGCCGAATAACGCCGTTTCTGTCGACAATCATTTTTTAATTGAAAACTGATTTACTCCATCCATTTGTGCACAGTTATGTTTAACATTCATAGTATGACCAGCTTTAAGCACTTCGAAGTGAACGAGCGTGCAATTACTCCACCAAACGCAGAAAAGCGCCTGTATGGGGTGCAAACTTGACTTAGCTGTATTTCATGGCGATACATTCAGAGAGAACCACTGCCTTTAGCGTTTTGGATTATTATCGAAGACCTATTTTTTACGTCCAGTGATCAAGTGATCAAAAAACACTTCTGTACTGTGACACATAGGGGATCCGTCCTTCATATGTTAGTGGCTAATTCCTGATCGTTACGAATCGCAAAGAACAAACTTACCGGATTTGAAAATAGAACGTTAGGAATTTATGAACATCTAATGCACTTGGATAAACATCGCAAATGTATTTGATTGCAGCTGATGCGTTACTACCCTTACGAAGTTAAGAAAAAGCATGCAATGTCGGATAAATGTCTCTTCTGGTACTTGGCTGGCAATGTTACTATAAATTAAAGAAAAATAAGGATTAAATTATTTACAAGTAATTAATCGTCTAACGTGCTATTTTCGCAGCAAAAAAACACCAAAGTCAGAGCAATCAACTATGCCATCCATTAAAGAATTTCGGACGATTCTGTCACCTAAAACTCCATTAACAGCATCGTGAATGTTGACGTTATTTTAAATTATCCAACTGAGCGTTCCACCGCAACGCTAATAATTATTTTGCGCAACATTAATCCGCCTGTATTGTGCTATGGACCAGGCTCTCCGCCAAAAAAATCACGCCAAACGTCATTGGGGCGACAGTTCTGAATGGCAAGGCAAACGGTGAATCTGTTCTCATTCCACGTATTCCTAACATTCCCATCGACATGCCATTTCATTTCAGCGAACACAGTTCCCTGTTCATCAAACATTCTCGACGACCATCTACAAAATGTAATGTCAACTGGTTCAAGTCAGGAAAACACATGCATTTCACCTGGTCAGTTATATGGTGCATGCTCATGAATGGGAAAGCCGATAAATTTATTTGTGTTTGCTCAAAACGGAAAGGCCAAAAATACTATCCCAAAGCATTCAGTAAACTAATTCACAAGTAACGCAATGATGTAGAAACCATTTTTTTATTCATTTCGTACGTATTGTCTTCTTCGTTTATGTGTATCTACTTCCAATAAATTAGGAAACAATTGAAAGAGGTATTGCAACGCATGCTGGACATTAACTAGTTTTTGTGTAAAACGAACCATAGAACCAACCAGTAAATCTGTCTTCTTTTGCGTTACAGGTCTGACACCAATCAGCACTTACTGCGGCTAGTTCCATCGAAGTCAGTACGTAGATAGCATTCCGACACTGTATATCTCAGGCTCTATACAAAACAAAACCCATACACAATATTCAATCGTGTCTTTTCTTCGAAATTTTCAGCTATGGCAAGTCACATTCCTCTGTGACGTCAACATGTAGGTGACTGCACGACAGGTGTCTGCACACAAACACTCTCAACTTGCAGCAGAGTTCGCATTTATAATATTTATAATCTTCGACGGATTGCTCACAGCCCTCAGTTTATTTCATAAGGCAGAGACAGACACACACACACACTAAAAGGAACTCCACAATAGGAATTTCACGCACAACAGATTTAGGCCTATGTGTTATTGCACTCTGGTCGTTGCTAAAAAAACACTTTTATCTGTGACAGTAATGTAAATTTATTAGTCTAAAACCTAAACCTTTTTTTTAAATTCCTTCAAGCAGATGTAAATTTGTGGTAAGTAGTGTTAATGGCTTTCCAGTATAGGTGTGGCAGATTTTTACTGTATTAGCGGTATATATAATTCTTGATTGTTCAGTGTCTCTTCCTTATCTTATCTTTGGTAGACGGGGCATACAGCATTTTTGGTGATGTTGGCCGTCTATTTCAACACATCTTGTAAGATACAGTACAAATGGTACGCTCATTGTATCAGTGATGATATTTGCAGTTAACTAATGGAAATAAAAAAGTACACAGTAATGTGATTTTATTCCTATTATCTCCTTAAGCTGGCTTTTCGATGCAGGTTACCCACCTCAAATTGTTCAGCAGAGCATCCTTTATGTCCTGTTAAATTTTTGCACACTCCTGTGTACTATATGTAATCAGTTTCTACAGGCTTTGCATTCTTAGTTGCATGACAAAGTTCTTCTAACTCAAAGGAAGGAAGATTTACTTGCACTGTCCGAATAAAAAACTGAAGCACTCAGAAGATAATAATGTAGCTTTGTACACGTTCATACTGTCACCAAGTATGTAAATGAATAGATTTGCAGGTCTCCGTGATATGTTGAATGGACACAAGGGTGCATTATGTGTTGTTTGTGTTTAGTGTTGTAACGAGGTCTAGTTTGGTATATAAGGGACGTGAACAGCAATTGTTGAGTGATCACTGTGAAAAATGTGAAGTTGCTGTGTATTTGTGTGAGAAGTGTTACCAACACATAGCAGAGTGTGGAAGAGGCCAGTTTTGGCATAGATCGATACAATCCTCACTAGCGTCTCACAGTTTGTAACAGAACGTACGTTTGTGACAGCGATAGTGATAATGTGGGGGCTGGGTAGATCCAGTGATGCGCGCCCGCTGAGCCACGCCTTCAGTGGCGCCAACTGTGGGTTCCCTCTGCCACCGCGATAAAGGACGGCTGGCGGCAGCTACGTGGACCAGCCTCAATCACAGTCTTCGACAGTCTTCAGTCTCTACCTTCGACAGTTCACTCGTGCATTAAGAGTGAAAGCCACGTACTGCACACTGCTCTTTGGTTTTGTAATAGTTGGACTTGATTGCTGTCTGTTCTTTTGCAAAGTTTGTTCACGACACTTGTGTTTGTATTGGTGCAGTGACCAGCAAGCAAGGATGGCTGATGAATGTGTTCAACGATGAAACGCGGGTTCTGCTTTACCATAATCGTCAAATATCTTGGCGACTTTGGGAGAGGCCCCATTCTTCCAATGTTTGAGAGAGAGACACTCCTGAAGTCATGATGCGGGGTCCCATTGGGTCTGACGTCAGAATGCAGCTTGCAATGCCGGAGGGAACTATGACAGCACAGCAATCCTATTGTGTTACCAGAATTCCCTCCGTCTTCTTGTGTTACCTCTTCTGTGACAATAGGCCCATTACCAAAATGTCTATACGGTCGGCATGATACTGAAGTACTCCTGCCAGGATGATCATCGAAGCCTTCTCTGATGGGAAGTGTGTGGCACCAGCTTGGACGTCAAATGTGTCCCACTGCGTATATCCGGGATTTAGAGAACGAGATATAATCGTCGTCGGCCAGCCTGCATCCGGAGAAGATACAATTCTTTCCCACACATCTCCCAACCGAATCAGTGAAAGCATTCAGGTCAAAAGGTGTGTAATACCATACTAGTACGTGGGGTCCTACTGCCATGTTATTTGTAAATTTGGATCGATTTCGTAATCACTGAAATAACTTCACATGCTCTCTCAGCCCTTGGGCCTCAGTTCTATTCCTCTTCCCCTTCTGTGTGCATGACTTCTTTTACTAAACAGTGTACGTTCAAGTGAATAGACGACATACTTAGCATTCAAGTGAACTACGGATAAATTAAGACGAAAAATTGGAAGCGTAGTACGAATTGAAATAGCAAGTTTCTCAATATTAGAACTGAGAAACATACAGTAGAAGTGAAAATTTCTTTTGTCGGGGTGACAAGAGAATGAAGAACTGCTGAAGGAAGAAAATAATGGGAAGCAGACTATCACAGGTGAACAAAGTTTTCTTTGACAAAGAGATTCTCTCGGTATCAAGTGTTGCTAAGGAAATTACGAGAGCGTCTTTAAATGTCGATGTTCGGAAAATAATAGTGAAACGTTGATCTGGCAGAATACGAAGGAGAAGTAACAGTAAGCATTTGAGACAGACATCCTTTAAGAAATCCTACTTCCTCAGAACTTTTGTGCTTCATTTGTAATGTTCATTTCCGAATAAATTTCGGTCTGACTTCGGTTAATGTTTGTACATAAATTTTATGTTCCACATCTAAAGATAATTTAGCATATATTTCAACACCAAGTACTATTTTATTGATAATATAATTCTACTTTTCATATCGATCCATTTAGCAACATCGATCTTGAACCACGAAAATTAGAAATCATAATTGTTAACTTAAATGAGTCAGAAACTACTTTATAGTGAAACTAATATTATTGTGTCAGTTTTCATGTAAACAAAATTTCTGTTTTCATTTTTAGTTTTTCCAGTTTAGCTATCGATAATTCCGTCAACAATAATACGATAACAAGAAGGTGACAGTTTTTATATTGTCAAAATTTTCAATCTTTATTATTAATTACTAGGTGCAGAAATGTTTATATAAATCATTATTTCCAGCAAACGTTATGGAAATTATACCTGAAAAATAATTTGAGTTAAGAGAGTCATAATAAAATTCGTTTGAACTACTTTCTAGTCCAGAAGCATTCGGATGCTATGAACTTTAGAAATTTTAGGCGCCAAAGGCGCCATAATAGTTTCAGTTGTTGCAGAGATTGCTGCACTGTAACTATCAAGTTATTTGTGTTGTGATGAAATGTTGCACAGTCCATTTACTTAACAAGGAAGTTGTAGAAAGTGTCAATAATGTATGAATAAATATTGATGACGTCAAAAGGCAACAATATTCCAGCTACTTTTACTGAAACTAGAAATCTTGTACCTATTAACTGGAAAGCATAATCACGAAGGGATACCCTATACAAAGAACAGATACTATAATATTTCTGCCCTTATGAAATTGTATAAACGTTGAGAACACTGGAATATATCAATGCAGGATCTTTACTCTTTGTGCATATATAACATTTTGATAATAAGGGATGTATAACAGTATAATTTTCAAATTAAGTAGACAATGAATTTATGTAATGAAGATTACCGGTTATAATAGATTAAGCGCGTGGAATACGGAAAGCCCTTATCATAGGAACAAACTTGGTAGTGGGAAATTTGCTGTGGTATCCATTGATGTTTATTTAGATGCTGGTAGTTTGTAAAAGTATTTGTTTTGTAAAAATATTAACCCAACGTAATAAATGAAGGATGATCAGCAAAATAATTTGAAGGAATGTGACTGGACGACAATTTGCTGTGCGTCCTTCCCTAACATGGGCTCAGAGCTTTTCCTTTGAATACTGGTGGTTACGCAGTACAACTGCGCTGTCTGGACTTAACTGTGTGAAGCCCAGCGGCAGGTAGGGTTTGCCTATCGTAAAAAGAGAATGCTTACATGCGAGTCTGCTAAGGTTAATCGGTCGAATCCTTTTTTTGGGTGTTACGTCTTTTGATTAGTTTGATGCGTCCTACCATAATTTTATTCTTCTATGACAGTTCCTTCATCTGAGACTAACAACTACACACAACCACCACAATTATTTGTTGTGTAGATAGCGATCTCTTGTGTTCTTCTACAGTTTATATTCTTGTGGAAGTTGTTCTCTGATGCCTTAACTAATTCCCCGTCACTCTTTCCCTGCTTGAAGCTAGAGTTATCTACATATTCCTTTCTTTGCAAATATGTGCATCAGCTGTAAATTTCTTACTACCAATCGATTTGATTTTCAGTATGCTAATGTAACAACACATGTAAATCGCTTTGACTATTTTATATTCTAGTTTAGCCACAGCCCGTTGCACTTAGTGTCATGATACAGGGAGTTAAGGGGAGGTTTACTATCTTTGGCCCGAAAAAAGCATGTTCTTTGATAATTTGTTTCTCGGGATTTGTTATAGATATTAATGTAAAATTTGGTCAAAATGTTTATTGATATTTTCTCTACAAACTGGAATTTTTTCGACCGGAAATGTCAAAGAGATAAGGCGGAAGTGCCGTCGGAACGAAACAAAATTTAGTTGTAGACATCCACGCGCGGTATGTCACAGGTCAGCCGGCCCGTCTGAAATAAAAATTGAGTTGACGTTAGCAAAGTATATAAGATTCTCTAGGAGTTGTACCTCGCTTAAGTTATTTGGACCATTGGAAACAAAATGGCAGCCATTTGAAACAAATAGGGTTTTTTCATCGATTTTTCGACTTCGTCTGCCAAGTAAAAATATTTATAGTTGATGGATCGAAATAAAAGTGCTATATCTCCTAGACAATTTAGTTAGTTTCGTCGGAAACAAAGAATCATGCCAATCGGTTCAGTAGATTTGAAGTTACCACACCGCGCGAAAAAAAAAAAAAAAAAAAACCCTCATTTCGAGAAAAACGCCTTTGAAGTTTTGACTACATATAAATGCAAAATTATGCAACTTGCGTTCAATCTGCTATTTCGGGTCCTTAAACTAGTCCTTCCTCTTCCTCAGAGAGGGCGTTCTGCTCGATCTGGGCAATCCTGCGCTGCTCCAGAGCCGCTCGTACGGCCGGTGACAAGCGGTTTTCGGCCGCTTGAATCCGGTGGACGTCCGAATGCTTGGAGAACTGCGTCGAATAGAGTCCCAGGGTGACGTCCATCGTTGTCATGGTCTTCAGAATTGATGAATACCCTTCGTTGAAGCTGCTCACTGCCAGAAATGTCGCAATCTCCACAGTCTTCGCACCAGAATGCAAATGTTTGGGGGCTAACTTCCAAACACACGAGTTCAAACTTTCATTTGAATTTTGTGTTTCCTACCAAGCTCCGGTGCAATAACTCGCACTCCGAAAGAAAAAAACTGGTGCGTGAAAAAGGGCGATTTCAGGCAGATGCATTTTTTTGTTCAACCCGGAATAAGAAACACTTCCGTTCCGTATTCGGAAAAACCGTTTCAGTGGTGGGTTCTAAACACTTTTATCGGTCAAAAAATGAAATTAAAAAAATCAATTTTTTGAACCAAAAGATAGTAAACCTCTTAAGGGTATAAATGCAGATATTTTTACTAGAAACTGATAGCAGCATACTGAACAACACTACATCAGTCTTTACGTCATCTGCAGACTGATAGTTATCGCTATTATGGGTAGTATATTTTTGGTTTAGGTTAGCACCTCCAAGTACGTATGCCAAGAGCAACTCATCAATGCTTATTTTTCTCTGAGCAGCAGGTCAGTTCTTGATGATGGATGCATGGATGCAAAACGATTGGTTCCTCTTGGTCGGGGCTCACAGTCATGTAGAAATTTTTATAGGACATCATATTCGGCGTTGACTGTAGACATTATTTATTTCACTGTTACAGTTTCGGCCTTTGGGCCATTTTCAAGTTTTTTGTGCAAAAGATTTTACTTTAGCACATGTCAGACGTTAAAATCCTCTGACATGTATACATGTCATCGTCAAAACACCTGTCGGAGGGCTTTAAAGTCTCACATGTGCTGAAGTAAAATCTTTTGCTGTGCCACTTGCCCAAAGGCCGAAACACTGTCATAGTGAAATACATAATATCTACAGTCAACGGCGAATATGATGTCCTTTAAAAAAAGGTTTATACTGTCAAGCGCAACGACGGTGCAGGAAATATCAAGTAGAAAATTATGTGGTGTGTTTGCTTGAAGGCTGTTAGACGTAGAGAATAAATCAACCAACACACTGGAAGTACGTATAAATGTAAAAGTGATTACAATATCTGAACTTATACCTCTAACACTCTCTATATCGGGAGTAGGAGTCTTCGTGATATTATTTATCGCTCTAAAGAACAAGATTCCAAGAAATCTGTTGAAGCAAGCGAATATTCTGGCCGTAGAAAAACAGATTTTTTCTGTTGCTAAAAGCTTCTGCAAACGAGTATAAAAGTCTTTGTTTCGAGAGAACCATTAATTCTTAAGTTTCTTTACTCTGAAACATAATCTGCTTTCTTTTAACGAGATGGGCTATTATGACAGGGCTCTTTCGTATGAACAATCGATGCAGGTCGAACAAGAAGCTGGCTGATGTTTTCACTGTTTACCATTTTCTTTTCACAATGAAGGTATTCATTTTTTACCGTAACACGCTTCGCACGTTCAACTTCTTGACAAATCAATGCGTTCTATAAGCTTCAAACCACTGTGAAGTGCATGATATGGGGTACTTCCCCTTATGTCGGTTACTAGGGCTTCTTCCCGTTCCATTCCCGTATGGAACACGGAAAGTATGGATGTGTAACCGTCCTTCTACCACGATTTCTTTTTGTTTCACAGAGTACCATTAGGGTCATAAAGACCCCAAGTAATCTACACGGGATATACTGGCGGTATTTTAATGAAACACCATAAAGACATTCATTACAGCTGTCAACGTAAAAGTCATCATTCTATTTCTGTAAATCTTACATTCAGAAAGCCAAAATAAACACAGATTTGGGTCATATTGACCTTTGTGTATTCAGTTCCAAAACCCGAATAAATGTTAAAGTGTTGAAAATATAAAACTAAACAACACATCCATGGATATAGTAGACTCAGAGGGAGAAATTCACATGTTTTCAAAATAATGGTTTTTAATTGCATGTGTTTCCGATGCGTTTGTGTTATCATATTGACTACAATGGCTCTAGGAAGGGCACAAAAACTGCTGAGGGAAGATATCCTAACAATGGATACACAAATAAGTCGGAAATGATAATTTTATTCTAGCAGGTGTTTCGTATAAAAGTTGTCGAACGTACTATTTTCGTAATTGTAACATTCAATAAACAAACAAAACAATTTGAACTGGAGTGTTACTGACCCCTAGTGGTACCCAGTGCAAAAACCACGAATAACTTTTAATGTGTTCTAAATATAGAAATGAACAAAACATCTCTGACTCAGAGGAAGAGAGTCACTTGTCTTGAAGATAACAGTTTTGGAAACGAAGGATATTTACATATTTTAAATGCTCTTATTGGGTCATATTGAGCCTGGTGATACTCGAAGTGTTAAATGCCTCTGTGTGTTGTAATTAGTGTAATCATGCCCTCGGTAATATTATGGGAGGGATACATAGGGGTTGTGGTATATTCCTATATTAATCACTTTCAGCTGGTTCTTGTACTTTGTATGTAGGCTTTCTCAAGATAGTCTGCGTCTTTCTTCAAGCGACTACCAGGTCAGTTACTTCAGCATTTCCGGACACTCTTCCATAGGTCAAACAAACCTCTGACCATTCGTGTTGTGCTACTCTGTAGACAATGAATATCGCTATCAGTCCTATTTGATATGGGTCCCAGAGACTTGGGGAGTATGCTAGGATGAGTCGCCTGATTGTTTTGTAAACACTTATCTTGGTAGCTGGAATGTATTTTGGTAGTATTCTACCAAATTTTACATTTACATACATTTAAAGCAAGTTACCAGTTATTCCCCCGCTGCGAAATCTTATAAAGGGTGGACTGAATATTTATGCAGCTTATTTCACACAGTAGGTCATTGTGGAAAATGGCATAATCATCAGAAATTATGTGGTTACAAGCGCTACGTCATGTACAGCAATGGTCCCAACACAATTCTGTTGGGACCCACTTGAGGTACTTCTGCATCTGTCTGTGACTCTCCATCATAGACAACTTTTCTAGAGGAACACTAAGCGCTCGATACAGTGACAACAGAGATATTAAATTCATTCAGGTCAGAGGACATAGTGCGTAATACTTATCGACAAGCTACAACACTTTACAAAAGTAATTATGGGGGCATAGATGAAACATTTATTAACTCAGCAATCTATACTAATAATAAAACTAAATAACCGTCGTGTCTACCTGTTCGTCTGTTTGAACACCCAAATTTCCATAAGTACTACACGAAGTTTCACAGGCAACCTGAGTGTAGCTTGGGGCCGGCCGCGGTGGTCTAGCGGTTCTAGGCGCTCAGTCAGGAGCCGCGTGACTGCTACGGTCGCAGGTTCGAATCCTGCCTCGGGCATGGATGTGTGTGATGTCCTTCGGTTGGTTCGGTTTAAGTAATACTAAGTTCTGGGGGACTTATGACCACAGATGTTGAGTCCCATAGTGCTCAGAGCCATTTGAACCATTTGAACAAGTGTAGCTTGGGCAGTATATTCCCTGCGTTTACCAAAATCGGATGACGAAAAATTATATTAAAGTTTAAATTTTTGTCTCCTATCTGTTTGCAAAGGTCCAATGGAATGAGATGTTACTTCTTTCCAGCGTAACATCATAGAAGTGGAAATCTGGATGGGAAGTGGCGGAGACGACTGTTGCTTTGCAACCCCTGTTCATTTCGCTTTAAACGTTGTAATATCGCCGGGGGCAATTTTCGCCGACTCAAAGCACCAGGAGTCCAGGACGATGAAAAAGACGGACACCATCCGGCGAGCGCGCAAACGTTGACACTGGAGCCATTTTGCAACCACACAGGGTTCAAAACGGTTCAAATGGCTCCAGACACTATGGGACTTAATATCTCAGGTCATCGGTCCGTTAGAACTACTTGACCTAACTAAGCTAAAAACATCACACACACCATGCCCCTGGCAGTATTCGAACCTGCGACCGTAGTAGCAGCGCGGTTCCGGACTGAAGCGCCTAGAACCGCTCTGCCACAGCGGCCGGCCCATCACACAGGGGGTAGGCGGGAGGATACCCTCGCCTCTCTCAAGAACTAACGCGTTGGGAAGAGTCTGGCAGACAAAGGATGGACCCCTGCAACCGTTAGGACGGAGTGTCAAGAAAGCACACGCAAAGGCATGTCAATTCTTCTGGCCTCGCAGAAGTTATCTCCCTCAGAATGCGTGAAAGTGTCATCAATTCCAGCACTGGGAGAAGAGTATGCAAAGTGCGAAGAATTATCACAGGGAGACGTGGGAAAGAAGTCAGCCTGCTCAAAAAGAAGTTTTCTGCACACTGAGGACGTCCTTCATAAGCTACAGACGCCAGCAGATTCTGAGACGGTCGAAACATGAATCCGTCCAGGCCTCACGCAGAGATGGCCACTCTCAGAACAGCTTCGGAATGCAGAGCAACGTCGGAAGAACGTGCCACCAACACTGGTGAAATAGTGCGATAGGCGCCAGTTCGGGAGTCATACACCAGCCCGTGCCAGATTAGAAAATTTCCACCCTGCACAGAGAAGCGTGGTCACGAAACGGCGAACAGTCATTGGGCGGCATTGCAAATTTAATCTACCAGTGCCAATGTCGAGAGGAGACATGCAGTGGAGAAAGAGATAAAGAGTGAAGGGAGTGGGTGAGACTGCTCGGAAGCGAGAAAACATGGGCGTTCTTCCATCCATTGCCAACAGCCGCCTTCCGACACCGTGATATTGCATCCACAACGGGTAAACAAGGCGGACATCGTACATGAGCTTCGCCGCAAAGCCGCGATTTCTGATAAGGGCAGCTAAATCGCGCCGCATCGACGTAACGCCGGCCGCCGACAGCACTACACGACGAATGATCACGAATAATTCTGAGATGATTCGTCCCCACCTCCTTCCCCTTAATAACTGATTCGCATCCACGCCCAGTGAAATCAGCACTGAGATTTGCAGTTTTGTTTTGGTCTGTGTAGACGGTATTGAAACAAATACATTACTTTCATGTTTTAGTCGTCTAAACAATCTTTTCCATTCATACATCAATCCCTTAATCTCATAAACTTTAGTGCTTCGTTTAGTTTAGTTACTGACGTCAGTTAATTATTGGCTGCCAACGGGGGCAATCGCATTAATCAGCTACATGTCATTTCAGGTCAAATAGCAGAGAAGACTTCCCAAATTCCAAATCACTACATTTTTGGTACCCAGTGTGGAGTGATTTCATTGGTAGTTTTCATGTTGTGTGATGTCACAAATAATTTATCGAGGTCACTAGAACGAGCACAATTCCCGGTGAGCTTATGCGATGCCTTGACCATAAACAGAGCACATGGCCAGTCGCTGTATGTTATGGGCGTGGATCTCAGTGTCAATAGCTTTTCTCACAGCCAGCTCGACGTGGTTTTCTCCAGTGGTAGTGGAGTAAACAAGCTCTATTCACAGCCCCAATTATACTACTTCAAACGTTGGATACGAAGAAGCTTTAAAAGTCAAAAATAAATTCCATGCATGTGAAGTCTCGGGCACAGCCATCAATGCCTGGACAATGCGTGGTTTCTTAGCTAGTAAGAAATACAATTATATCGCTTCAGTTTTTAAAACTAATCGTTACCAGTAATGTAGTTCACTGTTCAAATCAGTAGTCTGTAAAATATTATTAGATCTTTTTGGGCTGCTTTCCTTATCATTTTAACCCGAGGTTACACTTTTAATTGCCCGCAGTTTACAAACTGTGCCAATAAGCAATAGATTACTGTGAACTACAGAGTACCGCAATAATATTCATCATGAAACTTCCTGGCAGGTTAAAACTGTGTGCCGGACCGAGACTCGAACTCGGGACCTTTGTCTTTCGCAGGCAAGTGCTTTACCAACTTTTTTTTTCATTTTGGTCGGTATCGTTCGTTGCGTTTGGTCTGGGTGGACGTCACAGGACATCCGTTCAAGTTGACCTTTCTTTCCTTTAGTCAGTTTTTTTTTTTTTTTTTTTTATTACAGTGGGTTAGCGCCTCTCTGACCGAACACGCTGAGCTACCGTGCCGGCGCCGATTGAGCTACCCAATCACGACTCACGACCCGACCTCACAGCTTCAATTCTGCCAGTACCTCATCTCCTACCTTCCAAACTTCACAGAAGCTCTTCTGCGAACCTTGCAGAACTAGCACTCCTGGAAGAACCAGGATATTGATGAGACATGGCTTAGCCACAGCCTGGGCGACGTTTCCAGAATGAGATCAGCGCACACTCCGCTGCAGAGTGAAAAGCTCATTCTGGAAATATTCATCATAGCTAGAAATTATCAAAAAACCCGTAAGTTTGAGACTTTATAATCTTGGAACAGCACAAAAAAATGTTGACGAATTTGCAGTCCTTCAAGTAGAATCTGCTCTGTTTCAGCTCTAGCCCTCGAGTAACATTTTGTTTCCGGATTATAGGCAGCAAACGCAATGGAACCTGATAAGTATCATCTTGCGTTTCTTGCATTAGATCTTTGTCTTTCGGTAAGCTACAGGTTTTTTTATATTCATTGAATCCCATACTTGTACATTTCTGTGTATTTTCTGATTTTGGTGGAAAGGGAGAGTGAGGGTGGATACATTGAAAAACTGCCCTCTGAGACTTCCAATGGCTCCAGAATGAGATTTTCACTCTGCAGCGGAGTGTGCGCTGATATGAAACTTCCTGGCAGATTAAAACTGTGTGCCCGACCGAGACTCGAACTCGGGACCTTTGCCTTTCGCGGGCAAGTGCTCTACCAATTGAGCTACCGAAGCACGACTCACGCCTGGTACTCACAGCTTTACTTCTGCCAGTAGCTCGTCTCCTGCCTTCCAAACTTTACAGAAGCTCTCCTGCGAACCTTGCAGAACTAGCACTCCTGAAAGAAAGGATATTGCGGAGAGATGGCATAGCCACAGCCTGGGGGATGTTTCCAGAATGAGATTTTCACTCTGCAGCGGAGTGTGCGCTGATATGCAACTTCCTGGCAGATTAAAACTGTGTGTCCGACCGAGACTCGAACTCGGGACCTTTGCTTTTCGCGGGCAAGTGCTCTACCAACTGAGCCACCGAAGCACGACTCACGCCCGGTACTCACAGCTTTACTTCTGCCAGTACCTCGTCTCCTACCTTCCAAACTTTAGTAGTAAAGCTACTTCTGCCAGTACCTCGTCTCTTACCTTCCAAACTTCAGTAGTAAAGCTGTGAGTACCGGGCGTGAGTCGTGCTTCGGTAGCCCAGTTGGTAGAGCACTTGCCCGCGAAAGGCAAAGGTCCCGAGTTCGAGTCTCGGTCGGGCACACAGTTTTAATCTGCCAGGAAGTTTCACTTCCAATGGCCTTAATGTGTTGGCTTGTGGGCGTCATAGGTTTGTCCACATGGTCGAAAACTACTTCTGTGACCAATAATTGACAACAATTGTGCAGCGTTGTGTTGAAATGAAGATTTAAAGCAGGGATGATTCGTATTTAGTTACGGAGTGGAGTTGCTACATTTATGAGATGAGTAAAATACCTGTGATTGGATATTGTTAACCTCAGGGCAGTTTCACCAATAAATTTTAACTCCTTTTCATAGCCAAATACGCAACGCTTCGCCGACTCTCAGTGATGAGGAATAAATTGTTGACGAAAAATCACGCGCCTCCCTTCTCTCCTTCCCCTGTTCATAGCCGACAGTCATATCAAAAAGAATCTGATAGCGACACATGATTCCAGTGCGAATAGTTTACTGGTAACCAAGACCAGGGTTTCCATAACATTTCCTCAGTAGAACAGATTCCTGGTAACTTGCTGTTTATTTGAAGGTTAATAAAATTTTAAAAATTAGCAAAAATTATTTTGTTCGGTGATTATTAGTAACAAAGAATTCACAATATAATTTAACAAATACTCACTATCATCAAAAAGTTGAAAAACAACGCCGTGTTATTAATATATGATTGTAGGTTTTCTCGGCGTAGTCCTGCGATAACATTTTCTCGGCTGGTGACCGGAGTAGATTTTATCATGTTATTAACAGTTTTTTGTGGGGAATTTATTCATTCCCCGCCGAACCCTGATGTTACGCGCAACACTGTTTGGAAAAGTCTGTCCTAGAGGACTCTTCACTACTAGTACATCGTTCTGTGTCCACCGACCGACGAAAACATGTCTGCAGAAAGAAGCGGCCTGGTGCATATTATCGAAAAAAGAAAAGCACAAGAAACGAAGCAAAATGGAAAGCAAAAATAAAGCTATGAAAGGTTTTTACGTCACTTGGCACAAGAGGCGAAATAGAAATACTATGAGATTAGATGATAACCTCCGTAGAGCAACAAACGTGTCTTGAGGAGTTGAACCGCTGGTGGAGCAGTTAAGTTTACTATATTTGCTTGTTGCCAGAATTCCTTTCTTGCTTCTAAATAATTTCGAATATTATATGGAGAACAAAATTTTACTACGGTAATTCTTTATTATTACATTCACAAGATACAGGTACGGTAATAGCCATAGTCACAGAGATATGGCCATTAAAAATGACGAATATCTGACTCGCGATCACCCAGTCATCCACGCGTATGAAGCCTTCACAAAAAATAAACCTTGCGAAAGCATTGCAAGCGGGAGTCTCCCTCTACCCCCAATTCCAGTGCGCTTACCTCTGTTGTATCATGAAGAGTGTGGAGCTCCTTCCGTACTTCTTGCTTCTTTTCGCGTTTCGAGCAGTTGAGTTATAATCATATAACACATGTTAATACGTGTGCAACAGTCTTATTCTTGGATTTTCTGTCCTATAATCAGTTTTAAAACGTTCAGTACAGTACGTCAGTGTAGTGGCCTCCATTAAGATGTGAGGAACACAAGGCCAAATTTTTTAAGGATACGGTAACAAACCGGTCGAGCCCTTTCAATCGAAACAACCCAGCATTTACTTGGAGTGATTTAGGGAATTATGAAAAACCCAAATCTGGATAACCGGAGCCGAAATTGAACTGTCATCATCCCGAATGTGAGTCCATTGTGGTAACCACTGAGTCACCTCTCTCGATCTTGAATTTGAGTAGGTTTTGTTACACAAAAACGTGTAGATTCCCCCGCAGCTTAGCTTTTAGGTCACATTAGCACAGTACAGTTTCCTTCCGACATTTCGCCGACACCTGTGGTCCTCATTGTGTAACGTATTTTCCCTCACATTTTTCACAGTGCTGACAATGTTTCTAACTTTTCCCATCACGTCTGTGACTCTTCACACCGGCGAACGTCAAGAAACTGTGGACGATAGCTTGTTTTCAAGAAACTAACGGGGGGGGGGGGGAGGGGGGGAGGGGGGAAGTGAAGAAAACAAGTCGTAAAACCCTAAATGATTTTATTTAAGTAAGTGGTCTTTTTAATGATACACATGGAGTGAAAAGTGATCAATTACATAACTTTAGCATACGTGAACCTTTTGTTTTCCAGCTCGCTCTTTTGCGACATTATGCTAGATCGTGGAGTCTACTCTAACATGATGGACGATCTCATGGCTCCTTGACGCTCCAGTAATTTATTGTCCATGACCATCTTTTCTTTACGCTACAGACATTTATTACAGTCCTCGTACTTAAATACAAAATGTCAGATTCTGGGTTACAAAAAATATTTTTCTCAAGTAGAAGCATTTATCATCTCTGAATAGTGATACAAATATTAGTTTCACAAGGAAAACACGATACAAAGTTAACTTCCAAAAAATTATTTTTGGTACTGTGATCTACCATCAGACGTCGTGTTTAAAACAGTCCGTCAGACTTTCTGAGACAGCTCTCAGGCTCAGCGGTGTTCAGCAAGGTGGCTCTTATTTTAAAAGTCTTATTTTTTCTTTGTGCTACCCCCTAGTTTGCTTCCACTGCAGGAAATAATGAGTTTTGCGTAATTTGAAATCCGTAGGAAAAAGAGCAGTCGTGTCCCTGTGTGCCTACATAAAAAAGCTTAAAATCGGTCAATGGCATCAACATTTCATTTACAAGTAATTTGGAGTTCATAGAATAAAGGGCAGTCGCCTCACTGCGCACCTACAAAAAAAAAGCTTTAAATTTATCAACAGCATTAGCATTTCATTTAGATGTATCTCATTACACCGAAGTAGATGATGAAACGATTACTTTCAATTTAATTTATTGGTCTAACTTTAATAATCTACAACTTTTGTGCCTAGAATGTTTGTGAGCAAACATGAAGAGAAAACCAAATTTTCTGTTAAAAATCCTTATTCTTCCATAAAGCCACAATTTTCTGTCGTAAAAACTTCAGCGAATCTTGGATACAACCTGGTGCACATGCTGCTTCTCTTTCTCTTTTTAGGAAATAATCTAGTCTAGTTCTCCAAGAGCTTGACTCCTCTTGCTGGTGGATCATTGCTTTCAGTTTATTGGTTAGGAATAGAGTGTTTATGAAATATTCATTTTCATGCCACTGTGAAAAATCTGTTTTTATGGACATATCAGTCATAAAAAATGTGGTACCCAACAGTCTGGTTTTATTACACAGAAATAGTTCGATACCTTAATTTATGGTTTATGGGATTTTATTAGTTGTTATTTGAATCCTTTAAATTTTTTTCGTATCAGGTTCTGCTCGCGTTTCAGTGCACTGTCCATTTTAATTTATGAATCAAGAGACAACTTAGTGTCAAAGAATGAAGAAAAATGCAGGAGACAGGAAAACATAAACGACATCCACACACGGTGATTCTGCTGCAGAAGAGGCAGAGAACCACATTCCAACATGCACACTGACAAAGAAAATAGAAATGTCACAGATTGCATTCTTGTGCAGGTAATTCATATTCATCGTCGAACATGAACATTTAAAAATTGTTGTAGTCAGTCCTGTGCTATTGGCGCGCGGGATTAGCCGAGCGGTCTAAGGCGCTGCAGTCATTGACTGTGCGGCTGGTCCCGGCGGATGTTCGAGTCCTCCCTCGGGCATGGATGTGTGTGTTTGTCCTTAGGATATTTTAGGTTAAGTAGTGTGTAAGCTTAGGGACTGATGACCTCAGCAGTTAAGTCCCATATGATTTGAAACACATATAGACCTGTGTTATTACACTCCATCGTTTCCACAAAAACACTTGTGGAACTGATTTCAAGTATGTGACGCCTGCAAGAGGTCTTGCAAGAGCCCCCATTTATACTAAACCTCCAGAAATGTCTCAGTTCAGTCAGTGAGTCCGTACAGGGGTAAATAAGAGGCTTACAGTATGACTGGCGGTGCTTTCCTTTCCGAGTTTTGTGGAGACACTCCGTCCTTGGACTATCTTAGTAGGTCGTCGAGTAGGATTCTTTCCACCGGCTTTGCCGAAAAGCTCTCGAAGTTTATGTCCCTCGCAGAAGCAGTATCAGCGCCGTTGGGATCTCTGCAAAGTGCAATTCCAGTTCACTTTATTTTAAGTGATGAAGCGAGAAGCTATGTTATTCGGAATATCGTTCAGAAGGGATGACAGTCTGATTTACTAAACGCTATAAACTGTTATGATCGACACAATTAATAATAATGATTAACTGGAAACTAACACTTTACTGATAGCATGATATTATGACAGAAGGCATCCTATCGACGACAGGCAATTATGGCCCGCAGCCTGCACCTCGTACTTGCACTTGTGATATTTCTTAACTGCCCGCGCATTTTCGTTAGCTTAAACGTTATTCATTTATTTATTAACATGTTTAGCTTCTTGTGCTGTAATACTGTTGTAGGGAAGTACTTACGATCTGTAAGTTTTTCCTTACATCTGTATAGGAAGAAGCGACTTCTATCAGTAAATATGTATTACGCACGATTTCTTGCTTCGCACGAGAATAAGTGTGCTTAGTCTACGTACCTCGGTGCTGACGCTACGGTCGTTCTCGTTTAGCCACAGCGCCTCACACCACCTTCCACCTGCAACACCGTATGAACTACTGTCTGCTTCAGGCAGCGTGGGAACTGAAATCTTACTCCCGACTCTGTGCGTTCTGCAGTACCATTTTACTCGTTTAATACTACATGAGATCTGCAGTCGAGATGCAATACCGTAAAATTGGAAAGTAAAGAAATAAAATGTTAAAATTTTACAAACAAATACCTTACGCTATTGCGTAAAAAGTTCTCGGTTTACTTGCCGCGTCAAATTTGGATAAAATCCCAAGCTTTCGATGACTACCTCCGCCATCTTCATCCCCTGACGAAGATGGCGGAGGTAGTCATCGAAAGCTTGGGATTTTATCCAAATTTGACGCGGCAAGTAAACCGAGAACTTTTTATGCAAGGACTCCGTCGCGTAAGACTTCGTAGTCACCTTACGCTATTCTTAAATTTCACATTCACTGGAGCCTCTTCTCAGGTACCTCTGATCGTTCATGTGGTCTTTTGTTTTTCTCAAGTGGTTGGCGATAGATTTTTTGGTTCGGTGCAAAGACCCGGGCTGTCTTTCAACGACTGGCTGATCGAAAACCATGGACGTTCTTGGGAATTAATGGTAGGTACAGCATTAGAATGTGCTATGTCAAAAATCTATCAAATTTTTTGACAAAACCTATTCCTTTAAAGTCAGTACTGCCATTAGTCTGTTATTTATTTACAGTGTTACATTTACACCTACATAATCACGATTTCGCCTTCAAAGTGCCATTATCAAGAGTTTTAAGAGTTATAAATTGCCTAAGATGGCATACTGACGTATTAAATTACACTATTGGACACAATGTGTAAGAGTCGATATTTATGGCAGAGCCTACTGCTTTGTTTCATTATTGAGTACACCATCTTGAGTCCAGATGCCAGAACTCTTAGACAATGTGTCTAATAGCGTATTTTAATACGTCAGTATGGCATGTTAGACAATTTATAACTCTTAAAACTCTTGATAATGGCACTTTGAAGCCGAAATCATGATTGTGTAAGTGTAAATGTAACACTGTAAATAAATAACAGTCTAATGGCGGTAGTGACTTTTAAGAACAAATACACTCCTGGAAATGGAAAAAAGAACACATTGACACCGGTGTGTCAGACCCACCATACTTGCTCCGGACACTGCGAGAGGGCTGTACAAGCAATGATCACACGCACGGCACAGCGGACACACCAGGAACCGCGGTGTTGGCCGTCGAATGGCGCTAGCTGCGCAGCATTTGTGCACCGCCGCCGTCACTGTCAGCCAGTTTGCCGTGGCATACGGAGCTCTCTCGCAGTCTTTAACACTGGTAGCATGCCGCGACAGCGTGGACGTGAACCGTATGTGCAGTTGACGGACTTTGAGCGAGGACGTATAGTGGGCATGCGGGAGGCCGGGTGGACGTACCGCCGAATTGCTCAACACGTGGGGCGTGAGGTCTCCACAGTACATCGATGTTGTCGCCAGTGGTCGGCGGAAGGTGCACGTGCCCGTCGACCTGGGACCGGACCGCAGCGACGCACGGATGCACGCCAAGACCGTAGGATCCTACGCAGTGCCGTAGGGGACCGCACCGCCACTTCCCAGCAAATTAGGGACACTGTTGCTCCTGGGGTATCGGCGAGGACCATTCGCAACCGTCTCCATGAAGCTGGGCTACGGTCCCGCACACCGTTAGGCCGTCTTCCGCTCACGCCCCAACATCGTGCAGCCCGCCTCCAGTGGTGTCGCGACAGGCGTGAATGGAGGGACGAATGGAGACGTGTCGTCTTCAGCGATGAGAGTCGCTTCTGCCTTGGTGCCAATGATGGTCGTATGCGTGTTTGGCGCCGTGCAGGTGAGCGCCACAATCAGGACTGCATACGACCGAGGCACACAGGGCCAACACCCGGCATCATGGTGTGGGGAGCGATCTCCTACACTGGCCGTACACCACTGGTGATCGTCGAGGGGACACTGAATAGTGCACGGTACATCCAAACCGTCATCGAACCCATCGTTCTACCATTCCTAGACCGGCAAGGGAACTTGCTGTTCCAACAGGACAATGCACGTCCGCATGTATCCCGTGCCACCCAACGTGCTCTAGAAGGTGTAAGTCAACTACCCTGGCCAGCAAGATCTCCGGATCTGTCCCCCATTGAGCATGTTTGGGACTGGATGAAGCGTCGTCTCACGCGGTCTGCACGTCCAGCACGAACGCTGGTCCAACTGAGGCGCCAGGTGGAAATGGCATGGCAAGCCGTTCCACAGGACTACATCCAGCATCTCTACGATCGTCTCCATGGGAGAATAGCAGCCTGCATTGCTGCGAAAGGTGGATATACACTGTACTAGTGCCGACATTGTGCATGCTCTGTTGCCTGTGTCTATGTGCCTGTGGTTCTGTCAGTGTGATCATGTGATGTATCTGACCCCAGGAATGTGTCAATAAAGTTTCCCCTTCCTGGGACAATGAATTCACGGTGTTCTTATTTCAATTTCCAGGAGTGTATATTATGACCGTGGCCCCGTATTATGAAAAAATTATTAAAAATCCATTCCTTTTCAGTTACGAACGTCCGACTATCAATGCTTTTGTGTATGTATGTGTGTGTGTGTGTGTGTGTGTGAGAGAGAGAGAGAGAGAGAGAGAGAGAGAGAAAAGGGGCACCAAATGGTATATCGTTTGTGTGCAACAATACTCTCGACCTGTCCCTGCTCCCTGGACTCGACAGTAACATTAAATAGTAGCTGAACGTACCGTGGGACACCAGGACCTCGGCTAATCTGCTCAATTAATCGTCCCTCATATGAACGTCGCGGTCGGTAGCATGACGCGCCGCACGCAACAATGTCCCAAGACACATACCATTGTGGCTACACATCTGCGCCTGGCTATGTGCCAGAGATGTCGCCCACGCGATATCCATACATATCTAGCACTCCAGCTAACAGTGGCTCCTGTTGTCAGCTGTGGTAATAGTTTCTAACCTATGGTACGTGGGTCGCAGAAACCTTTATTCGGATATCGCAAACGCTAGCCCGAATTTTATCACACACTGCAGTTGAAAGAGTAGTGAAAGAGAGTTATTAAAACGACATAGGGGTATTCGTTTGCTACGTTAAGAGAATGACAAAGGCTTCTGGAGAAGCTCTAAAACCTTTTAATTACATTTATAGCACTCCGCTACTGACTGTTAGTTCATGACAACTTTTTAAAGTGTTTTGGTTCAGTAGTGTCCGTGATATACTAGTGAATTATTTGCCTGGAAACATATTCTTATTAGGCAACGAGGACTTTAAAGCAACATATAACAGGAAAAAAAATGGAAAGCAAAGAGGCTTTGAGGAAGTCAAAACTTTCCGTTGACTGGGCTTCCTGGAAATCTTATACTGACGACGCCATGAAAATACACTACAAGATGTGGACAAAGGCACTCCTGTTTCCCCCAATTGAACTCCATCCTGTAATACGAACAAATAATTCACATTTGATCCTGCTACCTCGTGTTACAGGGGAAAGCTTCGTTTGGCGCTGGCCTAACACGCTGCACACGGTTGATGGAGCTATGACACCATGTTCCCATTTCCAGCGAGTGGTCAAAACGCGCTCCAGTCGCACTAACTCAGATTCTCCTGTTTCCCCGCAGGATGCAGAAAGTCTTAGATACAGCACTCTCCGTCTTCCGTACAGGACAGGACAGACTCTAAATTGGACGATCACATGGATTAAGCTGCGAGGAGAGCTGGGCATAGACATAGGAGCAGTTACACGATGCAGAGGGACTGTCTAAAAACAGCGCTGGAGTTCCTGGTGTATGGAATCCTTAGCAGCTAGCTCGAGATACGAGAATGGCATGAATGTGATCGAACGCAAATATGTGGTAGAATGGATAGACTTGATTCGAAATTGTGGACAGCATTTCGGACAGTATTTCTGCCTGAAAGCATAACATTATCACCGAACGTGTGTACCTGTAGACTCAAGATCGCTTTTTATGCAGCGTGATGATAACATAGGTGTTATCGTCGTGTATTTTAATAGTGCGGTCCTTACGCAAAATGTATGTTGTGGGTTGTAGATTCCCTCTATTGTCAGCTTCGATGTCGTTTCTCACTAGTGTTCATCGAAAAGAACGTCGTATTCCCTCCTTGGATTCCCAGTTGTTCTACATCGCGAGTGTAATCTCCAATTGTTTAGTTGACTATGTCCGAAAAAACAGACACCATATCCATATAAGTATATACACTCCTGGAAATTGAAATAAGAACACCGTGAATTCATTGTCCCAGGAAGGGGAAGCTTTATTGACACATTCCTGGGGTCAGATACATCACATGATCACACTGACAGAACCACAGGCACATAGACACAGGCAACAGAGCATGCACAATGTCGGCACTAGTACAGTGTATATCCACCTTTCGCAGCAATGCAGGCTGCTATTCTCCCATGGAGACGATCGTAGAGATGCTGGATGTAGTCCTGTGGAACGGCTTGCCATGCCATTTCCACCTGGCGCCTCAGTTGGACCAGCGTTCGTGCTGGACGTGCAGACCGCGTGAGACGACGCTTCATCCAGTCCCAAACATGCTCAATGGGGGACAGATCCGGAGATCTTGCTGGCCAGGGTAGTTGACTTACACCTTCTAGAGCACGTTGGGTGGCACGGGATACATGCGGACGTGCATTGTCCTGTTGGAACAGCAAGTTCCCTTGCCGGTCTAGGAATGGTAGAACGATGGGTTCGATGACGGTTTGGATGTACCGTGCACTATTCAGTGTCCCCTCGACGATCACCAGTGGTGTACGGCCAGTGTAGGAGATCGCTCCCCACACCATGATGCCGGGTGTTGGCCCTGTGTGCCTCGGTCGTATGCAGTCCTGATTGTGGCGCTCACCTGCACGGCGCCAAACACGCATACGACCATCATTGGCACCAAGGCAGAAGCGACTCTCATCGCTGAAGACGACACGTCTCCATTCGTCCCTCCATTCACGCCTGTCGCGACACCACTGGAGGCGGGCTGCACGATGTTGGGGCGTGAGCGGAAGACGGCCTAACGGTGTGCGGGACCGTAGCCCAGCTTCATGGAGACGGTTGCGAATGGTCCTCGCCGATACCCCAGGAGCAACAGTGTCCCTAATTTGCTGGGAAGTGGCGGTGCGGTCCCCTACGGCACTGCGTAGGATCCTACGGTCTTGGCGTGCATCCGTGCGTCGCTGCTGTCCGGTCCCAGGTCGACGGGCACGTGCACCTTCCGCCGACCACTGGCGACAACATCGATGTACTGTGGAGACCTCACGCCCCACGTGTTGAGCAATTCGGCGGTACGTCCACCCGGCCTCCCGCATGCCCACTATACGCCCTCGCTCAAAGTCCGTCAACTGCACATACGGTTCACGTCCACGCTGTCGCGGCATGCTACCAGTGTTAAAGACTGCGATGGAGCTCCGTATGCCACGGCAAACTGGCTGACACTGACGGCGGCGGTGCACAAATGCTGCGCAGCTAGCGCCATTCGACGGCCAACACCGCGGTTCCTGGTGTGTCCGCTGTGCCGTGCGTGTGATCATTGCTTGTACAGCCCTCTCGCAGTCTCCGGAGAAAGTATGGTGGGTCTGACACACCGGTGTCAATGTGTTCTTTTTTCCATTTCCAGGAGTGTAGTTCTGGCAATACCGGCCATGACCTTCCTCTTTGTGCGGATGCACACATATTACTCGAACTCTTATGGGAACTGGTAAGAATGTCTTCTACGAGTAATGAGTGTGTTAGGGTAGGGACACAACGAATGTAGTGGGTGGACATACAAGGTGAGAATTTGGGTCTTACGGGAGGCATGTGCGAGATAGTCTCTGCAGTCGCAGTATGCTCTGTGCCCTCGGTGGCACAGATGGACAGAGAGTCTGCCATGTAAGCAGGAGATCCCGGCTTCGAGTTCCGGTCGGCGCACACATTATCACCTGTCCACGTTGATATATATCAACGCTCGTCAGTTGCTGATGGTATTAATATATAATTCTAATTTCATTCTAGACAGCTGCAGGTCATCAATGGAGTCTGTACTTTTGGACATGGCCGAAAACACACACCATATCCATGTAAGTAGAGATTTATTATGGTCGCACATGTTTTTTGCTTTTTGTAATAGATGCCTGATCATATCTGCATTGACGTCAAATACAATTGTTCTCCGTCGCCGTAACGTGGGCTGCTGCTGGTGAAGGGCAGGGGGGAGGTGGGGAGGGGGGAGGGGGGGAGGGAGCGTGTCTGCTGTTGTGGTAGCTGGACACAGCCACTCTCTATCCAGGGTGGCGGCATGTGGGGGCTCTGCCGTTATATTTTAGATGAACGAGTTGCATTTGAGGTGGCCTATTGTTTAGTTGACTATACAAGCTATTGTGCAGGTGTATGAGGGTCGCATTAAGGCGGCTGCAAGGTGGTGCAAAGCCACGTGCGGGCAGCGGCCTTAGAGGATGGTAGTGGAGGTGCAAGACGCTCAGCGGAGTATCGTAGAAGGGGGAGGGGGAGGGGAAAGCGTGAGGGGAAGTCAGACGGTCTTGGTTCTCGGCAGTTTGTGATTGTACATCGAAAAGAACGCACGTTCAACTACCACCCTCTCTGCCTTTTAGGACTACGATTTTCCCCCAGTATGTGTGCTGCATTATGACCCATTCATTAAGAGTGCTGGTTTTTCCACGACAATTTCGAAGTGTAATTAGAAATGTGATGCATTTTTTCCATCAATAGTGGTAGTGTGTTTTGGCTTCTATTACCTGGGCTGCAGGATGGTTTTTGAGCAGCCGTCTATAGCAAACTCTGATGTCAAACAGCGATAGATAATGAAACTTCCTGGCAGATTAAAACTGTGTGCCCTACCGAGACTCGAACTCGGGACCTTTGCCTTTCGCGGGCAAGTGCTCTACCAACTGAGCTACCGAAGCACGACTCACGCCCGGCCCTCACAGCTTTACTTCTGCCAGTATCTCGTCTCCTAGCTTCCAAACTTTACAGAAGCTCTCCTGCGAACCTTGCAGAACTAGCACTCCTGAAAGAAAGGATATTGCGGAGACATGGCTTAGCCACAGCCTGGGGGATGTTTCCAGAATGAGATTTTCACTCTGCAGCGGAGTGTGCGCTGATATGAAACTTCCTAGCAGATTAAAACTGTGTGCCCGACCGAGACTCGAACTCGGGACCTTTGCTTTTCGCGGGCAAGTGCTCTACCAACTGAGCTACCGAAGCACGACTCACGCCCCGCCCTCACAGCTTTACTTCTGCCAGTATCTCGTCTCCTAGCTTCCAAACTTTACAGAAGCTCTCCTGCGAACGTTGCAGAACTAGCACTCCTGAAAGAAAGGATATTGCGGAGACATGGCTTAGCCACAGCCTGGGGGATGTTTCCAGAATGAGATTTTCACTCTGCAGCGGAGTGTGCGCTGATATGAAACTTCCTGGCGGATTAAAACTGTGTGCCCGACCGAGAACATTCTGGAAACATCCCCCAGGCTGTGGCTAAGCCATGTCTCCGCAATATCCTTTCTTTCAGGAGTGCTAGTTCTGCAACGTTCGCAGGAGAGCTTCTGTAAAGTTTGGAAGCTAGGAGACGAGATACTGGCAGAAGTAAAGCTGTGAGGGCCGGGCGTGAGTCGTGCTTCGGTAGCTCAGTTGGCGTAGGGGAGGAAGGAGGCCCAAAAAAAAAAAAAAAATAAAAAAAATTGGTACAGCACTTGCCCGCGAAAGGCAAAGGTCCCGAGTTCGAGTCTCGGTCGGGCACACAGTTTTAATCTGCCAGGAAGTTTCATATCAGCACACACTCCGCTGCAGAGTGAAAATCTCATTCTGGAAGCGATAGATAATGTATGCTTACGGGTAATACACTTCTGAAACTCCTCTCTGCCCAACACCAGCATCATGTCAGTTGAACGTATTTCCACCAAAAATAATAAAGATAGTACCCTACATCCCTGCCTTTTTCCCGCCGGCTTACCGAGCGAGGTGGCGCAGTGGTAGCACACTGGACTCGCATTCGCGAGGACGACGGTTCAATCCCGCATCTGGCCATCCTGATTTAGGTTTTTCGTGATTTCCCTAAATCACTCCAGACAAATGCCGGGATGGTTCCTTTCAAAGGGCACGGCCTACTTCCTTCCCCATCCTTCCCTAAAAACCGATGAGACCGATGACCTTGCAGTTTGGTCTCTTCCTCCAAAAAACAACCCCCCCCTCCCGCCGGCTTGTGGCTGTAGGGTAAAGTTTGAGTGTCTGTCGCTAGTTTAGAGTGGCCTGCGAAATTTTTTCCCAGCAGGATAACACCAGTGGTATGGTACCGTCAGTTTTTGAGCTGTATTGCACTTTTGTACCGTCATTGTGCAGCGCTGTGCACAGAGTTGTGTAATTAGGCCTGATCTTTGTGATTAATTACGTAATTAGGATCGATATATCTGTCAGTTTAGCGACCACAATAAGTAAAGTACACTACCCCAACTTTCCTCACCCACACCAGGACAGTTTTCATGTGTTAGGTGGTGCATTTTGGCTTTCCATCCAGTAGAATCAGGGTTCGACTCCCAGAAAGGGATCAGCCATTTTTAATTTCCCGTAAATTCCAAGTGCCTCTGGTGGTTTCATTGTGTTGGGGGAAGGGAGGGATGGGACTACACTTGGGCTTTCCACCCAGGAGGACCAGGGTTCAAGTACCAAAAAGGGTACTGACAATTTTAAAATCCCACCAATTACCTTTGGGGGGGGGGGGTGAGTGGGGTGGGATGTCAGCACAGCAATGGGACAAATAAATACCCACGAAAATTCAAATTCCCGCCTAAATTCGAAATTCCCGCCAACAAGGTAGGTTGGGGGGAAAGGAGGTGCGGTGGTGGCAGGGGAAAAGAGGACTGGGGCACATGTGCAGGCTGACAAAAACACGTGACGTCATCTGGGGGCAGGGGTGGGCGTTGTCGACGTTGGGGATATCAGTTTGATATCAAAATTGCACCTAGAACCCCATCTCCCTACTACTAATGATGACTAAGTGGATCCTTGAGTGAAGCCTGTAAGAATGATAAAGAATGGAATGTGCCTATCTTCTGCACTTATATAGCAATTCGAATCTAGACACACGTTTCTGGAAACATCAGTGTGATATTCAGCAATTCCTTATAGGCTTACAATACTCCACAATGATTCTCGGTGTAAACTGCCAAATGCTTTTTTTGAATCAAAGAAACTGTGAGCAGTGGGAAATTGAATTCTGTGTACTGTTCCGTTAGATTTCGGAGAACAAAAATTTGTTAAAAGCAGTATTTTCCACTTTGAAAGGCAGCCTGTTCTTCTCACAGTCTACAGTATGCTGTTTCCTGTATCCTTTTTAGAAGAACGATGCAAAAGACTTTGCTTGGCTCTGAGAGAAGCGTGGTACCTCTCCAGTTTGTCAGATTTCTTTTCTTCGGTAGTTTAACAATGATTCCTCGGGACAAGTCCTATGGAACATGCCTTGTTTCCCAACATATACTGCACAGTTTCCTAAGATGGCGAAGTAACTCCAAACCTCCATATTTAAGGATTTGGGCTGAGATTTCATCCAAATCTTGGCACGGGCATCATAGTTTCTTGAAAAATTATTAGTTAATAAAGTTTTCTTACGCGTTTATGTAATTCCTGACTACTTCAATAGTGTACAGAACATTGAATGCCTATATTTACATTGAGAAGTAACACATAACTATTGTATACAAATGATCACTAACAAGTAAAACACCTATCTGCGTTGCAAATGAGATATATTTTACGGCGTTGGAAGAGTGGATCAGTAAGGGAGCTGCAGACGTATTCGCCTTCCGCAGCTGGCGTGATTGGAAACGAAATTTGCATCTCCGAATGAGCCTGATATTGACTTAGGACCCAATTTCCTGAGCTTCATATAAATTCTACAGGCTTCGTAGAATATGCATCAGGCCTACAGTTCTATAAAGAGGTATTTTCTGCTGCTCTTGATATAACTCCACCATAAAAGAGTAGCTTCAGAGCTGTATATTTAGGGAGAAATTGTTTGCTAATTTTTGTTTGTTTGTATGTGAATGAACTTGCAGATATTATCCATTCTCAGTGAATTTCATTCCTAATGGATGCTGCTGAAATCCGTGACTGTTTCTTTACAGGGTGTAGAACAAGATCCGCTACCAGTCAAACTGAAGGTGATTTACTGGGGACACGACCAGTTGATTATACTTTCACTTTCATGTTCCAAAATGCGATGTTGGAGTTCACATTCGTGATGTTGGCCAAATAGACACAGGTGAAAGAAATGGAAGTGGCGAAATGACATGTGCTAAAAATATTAGCTGGAGTATCCAAATCGTATATGTGACAAATACGCAACTATGATTTGTATACTCCAACTGTATGTAAGTACGCTAATATTTTTCACACGTCACTTTTCCATTTCCGTTTCTTTCACCTCCGTCTATTTAGTGAATATCGCGTCATTTGCCTTTAATTTAAGCGGTGGTCTCCATCATTGAATGTGTAAACATGAAAAAAAAATGTATAATGACCTGAAGATGGGTACAAGGCCGAAACAGGTCGTGTCTCAAATAAATAACTTTCAGTTCGGAGTGATAGCGTATCTTATACTACAGTCCGTTATCAGTTCCGATAATAGTGATCTAACATGTTTCCAGTATATGCAAGACACTCATTGCTCAGTTCCTTATTATTGTCTGCTTAATTTAAAGGGCTGTGCAGTCAAAATAACAAACATTTATACTTCCTTTACTTTACGCTATCAGGCCCAATGGACCTCGCGCTGCTTCGGTAGATTGCCTCCACTTCAGCCTGTCTTCAGCTCCTTTCTGCCGTCCTTCCAGCATTCCCACTCTCTGAAGGCCTTTGGATACGTAGTCACTCCATCGAGTCCTAGGTCTTCCTACGGGCCTTCTGCGTTTAATTAATAAAACAATGTGATTTCTTTTTGTCTGTATGGTAGTTTCCTATGCATTTCGGAAGTCAACATTTCGCGATGACAAGAGTGGTACTCATAGATTCATTCTAATGAGTAGACTAAGATAACTGGGGAAAGCGTTGCATTATGTTGGATTACGTATATTTAATCTGTGTGAAGAATAAGGGTCGAGTGCAATGTAGCACAGTCATTTATATGTGTAATAGGGATGACGCAGAAACACTTGTTATAACACTGAACAGCTACAGTCATTTTGGAGTTTTCATCGAGGCTGTGCTCTTATTGTATGTTCCAGAAGTACAAGAATTTTCTACCCATAGTCACAGGAGTATTGAAATACAAATAAGCAGCATCGAGTTAAGGTTTCAGATACTATAGAAAACTTACTAAATACATTTGTATACATTACAAATAAATAAAATAGCAAAGTGTCGTTTCACTTCAGTAACAAAAGCAAAGAACGAGCTCATTTACAAGACCTGCCGATATCAAGAGTTTCAGTAATAGATGTAATTTTACTGCCAATTATCGCTGTATACTGATTGCACGAGGGGCATCCAACGTGGTTCACATGTCCAATTTCAAATTATATCACTCCCGCAGCCTTAGGAATATATTTCCATAGGCGTATTACTGGGCTCGTCTCACACAGATACCCAAATAAAGGTCTTAGTGCTTGTCAGAAGTCACAAGATTTTGTGTAGAAAATACGGACAAAAGGAACTGGAGCCGCGAGAAAATTCAATTTAGTTAAAGACTGTCGTCAACGATTTCCAACAGTCTCACGTAGAAGAGAAGTCGGTAGCTAGTGTGCTGCAGCCCTTATATTTGTATAAATACAACTACGTAAGTCGTAAGTATTTAGCAACAAATCATACGGTAGGTAATTGTTTCCATAATTTCAAAACAGCTTCAAAGATCCTGCATGCAGAAAATTCATATAGATAAGAGTACAGCCAGACAAATAGGGGAAGAACTTATGCAGCGTGTCGTCGTTGAATACGTAAGTGAGATAAGCCCTTTCCTTTTCGACTTCTGTAGTTAGACTGTTGCGACTGTAATCTTCCAGTTACGCAATCAAAATAGAAAAAGGTATTAATTACTAATACCACAAAATATTGTCAGCCTCTTGATATAAACTGGTTTAGACACTATAAGCTACATGTGACTGGAATCGTTGACATTATCCTCAAGGGAAACTTGGCAGTTCATATGAAGTTACGGTTTCTCTCTGCTATATAAAACAAGGCTTTACTGTGCTACAGATTCTCAAAGGTGCCCCCGTCTTTGAACTAAAAGGAACTCTTTACCGCATCTTATAGGTTTAACTCGTTTTATCAACTCATCGAGTGTGTCCTTACGGTTTATAATTTTTCAGCAACATTTACTCCACTTCCTGTTGAGTGGTTAAACTGATATTTTGTGTTCGTATGTGAAACAGGTGACACTGCGAATTTACACTACTACACAATAAGTTTACGATAGACCTTACTATTTTTATTTGTTATCAGTATCTGAATGTTTTCAGAAACTCAGGCCGGCCGGAGTGGCCGAGCGGTTCCAGGCGCTACAGTCTGGAACCACGTGACCGCTACGGTCGCTGGTTCGAATCGTGCCTCGGGCATGGATGTGTGTGATGTCCTTAGGTTAGTTAGGTTTAAGTAGTTCTAAGTTCTAGGCGACTGATGACCTCAGATGTTAAGTCCCATAGTGCTCAGAGTCATTTTTCAGAACCTCATATCACGAAATTTCGACGATATAAAAACAAGAAGTAACTTCATTCAAAATATATTCACTAATTTCCTTTTTAATTCTGTGGTCCTAACGGCTTCTTTATTATTTTTTATCATAATTACATCATATGGTGCATCGTCTACGTTCGATCCCATTGTAGGAACAGAATTTCCTCAGAGAACTTCACACAATTAAATTTATAAAAACCATCAATGACTAAGACCCAGTAATCTGGACAATGGAAAAAACGAACACTCTTGTTCCAACTAGGTGCCACTATGCAGTAAGGGTGCAACTAAAAAATTATGGCAAGGAACCTCTTAATCCTACAAAAAAGAAAAATGTGATTTACTACTAACTGCAAACCAGGACTCCTTTACTTACGTGCATCTGCCTTCAGCTCTGGTATAACCCAAACGTTGCATAGTCAGCTGTCAGTTGTCCCTCGCGGTTAGTTGGGAGCAGTCTTTCTCGTAGTTGTTTTCGTGCAACGAGGATTACACTTTAAATTTTCCACTAATACAAGTTGAGAAATTTAATTATATACCTTACTATCATTGCTTATTAATTTATTTACCTTATTAACCTTCACTTCCCACCACTTTTGATACGAAGAAAATTAGATATGAAAAAATCTGCAAAATTCCTGTAGCTATGGAAAACAGGTCCAGCCACGTGTCTCGGTCACTGCTATGGTTGAGGGACGTTAACTGTGTGGGTCATAAACAGAAGTTGTAAAAACTTTGTTCTATATCTCGGAAGATCGGGGAACTCCATATACGAAGTGTCCTAGGAGAAATGGTCAGTATTCAGGAAGAGATATTAGCACTGCTTCATCTTCGGCACTATGAAACAAATCTCTTGTACTGCAGGACATTTTCTTTCTATTTTTACAGAGGGCCTAATATGGACCAAAACAGGGAAAAATTGTCTAGTAAACGCGTGCACTGAAAAGCATACCTTAAGAGTTCTGAGCAATAGCTCAGTAGAAGACACATATTCCTCACCGGCGAAAACGAACAAGTCCGCACAGCTTTTATGGTATGCTCTTTAGAGTCCACATTTGTTGGACCTTCTTTTGTGTCGGTTCATATTACCACATCTCGAAATATATAAAGCAAAGGACTTACAGTAGAAGAGATTTGTTTCACAGAATCTAAGATGAAGAAGTGCTCATAGTACTTAAAGTACCTATTTTAGAGCCCATGTTTACGAGACATTTTTACTTCGAGTGATCGTCACTCTCATGTCACTGAACATTGACTATTCCTCTTCGCACACCCTGTATGATGAAAAATTCTCATTTTTCAGTTACCTATTTATCCCATCAATTTTGATCCAAACGTGCGTCATGACCTTTAGGGGTGTTCAGAAATTGAAGGTGGGAGGAAACCGCAATGAGCTAAAATATGTCAGTCATAAACGTATGTCCAATCGGTTGATAGTGTCTGTGGCCTTTCCCGCATAAGACTCACACTGCATCTGTTGTGTGTCCTTAGCATAATTTGCGGATTCTCCTCACACACATACTTCACTGTAGAGTTGAAAGAAAATGGCATCTGTAGTGCTCTTCAATGTTTGCTCAGGATTATAACCTACAAACTATTCAGCGCACTTGGTTCACATTGAATGTTCTGGCGCACATAGGCCCCATCCTAATTCCCCTCCCCTTCCCGTCTCCACCCAGTCTCAGCGTAGTGTTAAAATGAGACAGCCCAATCAGGATGTAATTTCAGTAAATAAACTTAAAAAAGCCCAAGAAGATCTAACTAGCCCAGTTGTGCTATGTACATCTCTTCTTCCCCATCCAAACACAGTGTAGTATTAGAAATGATAGTGTCGTCATTTTCAAAGATATGTGAAAAAATTCGTAATCTTCACAGACGTCTAGATTACAGAAATTTATGTAAGACATTTCCCTCCAAATTGCGTGCACGCACATACCTCAGTCAAATTCTGTACTCCTTGCACATTTTGTATCTCCCCAGCAAAGGGTTCCAGTAACTGTATATGGAAAACTTTATTTCATTTCTTTTTTCTTTGTAACCACACAAACAGCTCCCGCCTCCACTCCACCGCCTCCCCCCCCCCCCCCCCCCACACACAAACTCTCTGATAATGTCATGTGAGGTCGTTGACACTGAACACTTGATATCATTAGCGACCTTGACACATGCACATACACCCCCAAAAATATACGTCTTCCATATTAGATGCACTGTGCAGCCACCTACTGCCAGGTACTGAATATCAGTGATCTCAGTAGTCATTAGACGTCGTGACAGAGCAAAATGGGCCACTCCGCGGAACTCACGGACTTCGAACGTGGTCAGATGACTGGGTGTCATTTGTGTCATATGTCTGTACGCGAGTTTTCCACACTCCTAGACATCCCTAGGTCCACTTTTTCCGATGTGTTCATAACGTACGGCCTGTGGAGGAGTGGTTGCACGACAATAACATCCCTGTAATGGACTGGACTGCACAGAGTCCTGACCTGAATCCTGTAGAGCACCTTTGAGATGTTTTGGAACGCCGACTTCTTGCCAAATCTCACCGACCGACATCGATACCTTTCCTCAGTGAAGAATGGGCTGCCATTCCTCAAGAAACCGTCCAGCACCTAATTGGACGTATGCCTGCGAGAGTGGAAATTGTCATTAAGGCTAAGGGTGGGCCAACACCATATTGAATTCCAACATTACCGATGGAGAGCGCCACGAACTTGTAAGTAATTTTCAGTCAGGTGTCCGGATACTTTTGATTACATAGTGTATGACATTATCAGTGACCTGGAATGTCCGACATAATCAAGATGGCAGACGGCAGGATATTTAAAAATTAAAGACGCCAATAAATTTAGACATTAAACATGGTGGAAAACTAAGAAATGAAACATGGCTCTAAATTTAGAAATTTTAGATTGCAGATGGTGGTAAATATAAAAACTTAAATATGACGGATGTCAGAAATTTTAAAAGTTAAAGGTTGGAAATATTTTCGATTTTATGTTAAATACCGTATCCTCATCAGCAAATTTGATTGTTCTTGTTTTACTCCTTTTCGTACTTAGTGATTATGTCGAATACTATACTCCACCACTGTTTGTGTCAAAATACTGTACCACCTCACCTTCAGTATATTTCGTTCATCCGAGTTTACGTCAAATACAGTATTACTTAATCATCAGTAAGGAAACTCAATCAAAAAACACACTACTGTTTGCAAAAAGGGAAACACTAAGACCCAGAGATGTTAGCGCATGTAATTTTTTTTCACCCATTACTGCCGTGGCATTACAGAGCTCTACGTTCACTTAACAGGGTAAATCCAGTACGGAGTAGCTACACAACGTGCTGCCATCAGGGCCTCTAGACGTCCTGGCGTGGAATCAAAGAGCGCCTGAGTTTACCGCTGGGAAATACTCGGTCGTGCAGTTTCTGGGCGCCGCCGCATAGCATCAACTGTGGCTGCTGGGGGGACCCGACTGTGCAAGTTACTGACCGATCGTATCCCAGACATGTCCGATTTACTTCACGTCAGGCGAACGGAAAGGCCAGGGAAGTGGTGGTGCCCGTGGTTTTTCGAAGAAGATTTTCACTTCCTCGCCACATGCGGCTGGGCATTGTCCTGCTGAAACATGGCGTGTGGGACGGCCTGCAGGAGAGGCAGTGTCTCAGGTCGTAAAACCTGCCTGATGTAGTGGTAGCTGTTCAGGTTGTCCTCGAGATGCGCGAGGCGAGATCCCGTGCTACAGACAAGGGCGCTCCAAACCATCACAGTTGGCGTTTGTCCCCAACGCCACTTATCAGTAAGGTCTGCACGATTACTTTTACCAAGACGGCATCGAACGGGTATGGGGATTTCACTGTAGGACAAGCTGAATCGGGACGCGTTCAAAAACACCACTCAGCACGCCAGTGATGGGGTTCACGTGCCAGTTGCAGTCTGCTGTGTTGGTGAGGTGTGGTCAGTGGAAGCCGACGCAATGGCATACATGCCACCAATCTAGCCCGCGGAAGATGCCGTCGAACCGTCGACGCAGACTTGTCCCCACCTGTTGCAGTGCTCCAACATCGCGCCAGCACTGTGGATGAAGCTGTTCTGTCTGTTACGCCCAAGCAGACAAGATGGCGGTCATTTCACGCTGTGGTCACAGTGTGTCATCCAGTACACTTTCGGCGCTGCGTAAGACTCTCTTCTCTCCACTGGGTCCACATACGCATCACTGTTAAAGCTATGTGCCCCGTACGAGCCGCAGTGTTGCGGAAAGACAGTCCCGCTTCCCTGAACACATATTTCTGCCCCATTCAATTGCACTCACATATTGATATTCCACCTTGTGATGTAAGTAAGGCGTAGGTTCACTTGGTTACCCGTCTCCACTTCGTATGACGGCTCTGCATCGAATGAACGTTTGTAACACCGTTTTGTCAGGTCACACAAAAGAGCAACCTTTTGGGCCTACTTACACGCCGCCTTTCTGCCATTTAAATCAATTATTATGGTTAGGCTTATAACACTGCAACAGCATATTTACGTAGCTTACGTAATCAAATACCAAATTTGGTTTATTACTCATTATGCCCCAACAGAACAAATAGTCCTGTCACGGTCGCCACGTATAACACTCATGTCCGCTGTTGTTACTGTTATACCATAACCTCAATGCTAGAAACAGGTTGTGACATAAAACTATTTTGTAAAAGCAATTATGGTACAAAGCAACAGAGCAGTGTTACCCTCTGAGAGGAATTTTGTTATGTTGACCGTGTTGTCCCTAACGGAGGTCGCTTATCGGAAATGAAAGTCAGAATTACGTAAATATTTGAACAGTACCAAACAAAATTTTGTTTATCTGCACTGTTCAACGGATAAAGAAAACGGTCGCCAGCCTAACTAGGCAAGAGAATGATTAACATTCTCGTTTAAGGAAGTATGTATAAGTAACTATAACGGACAAACACAACTTAGACTTGGCCACACGCGAGTGCAATGAACTCTGACACACACATAAGTTTACGGTAAGGTTGAAACTAACAGTCGGAACAGCACAAACTATTTGCAAAATTATAACAGTTACCGAAACACACTATTACTTTCAGGGCTTACACAAAGTGAGTGGTCTTTATACTGTTAATATGCACACAAGAGAGACAAACACTTAGTAATCATAAACATATAATTTCCTACTATGCAATTTTCCACTTTTACTACCATGAGACATAAAATTGACATTCATGTAAAATACTAACTCACTTTCTGCGATTTACAACAGGCAATAATGTGATCATTTACTAAGCAAAACTTTATAAGCCTGAGTCTTAAGAACTTTTAATTTTGCAGTTGGCAACAACACATTCATAAGCAGTTTTACTAGGAAAATTATTTCAGCAAGCATCATTAACTTTAACTTTCTCTTTACTAAGTTCAAGAGGGATTAATTAGCATAACATTGGTCATAAAAGTTCTTTCAGTAGGGGCACTCGCTGATTACATTAGTTCAAACGGAAAGGAACCTGAGAGGTGTTATGATGAGGAGAAAAATCAAGGTTGGTACATAAATTCAGATATAAATTACCTTATATTCGAGCACAATAACACCTCCATTAAGCTGATCCTTCACTGTACATCATTATAGTATTACGTTACAGTGATTGCGCAACGTGGTGGCAACTGCATGTTGGTAGGTGGATTCGCAGACTGAATTGCTGGACTCTGTCATTTCTTGGTGGCGACGACAGATACAAATTCCAGAATAGTTCCAGCTATTTATCCATCCAGCCGAGGCATTGGAAAGCAGCAAGAAAAGCCTCTCTCAGAACTAGCACCATATGCACCTTTTACATGGCAGTGCACGGACTCGTAGCTTGTCTCCGTCTGCTGGCTCGTCCCCGACTGACTATCAGTTCCACCTTTTCCACCTGAGCCAACCACAATTTGCGCGCGCTACACAGTTCCGTTCCCGAGGGGAACCACTACACCTCTTATACACAGAATACTAAGAGCCCTAAGTGAGGATCAGCAATTTACATAACAGCAACCAAATGCATTAAATAAAACAAAACATTCACACATATTGACATCTCTACAAAAAATTATGCACACAAAATTACAATCATATATAGTAAGTTTTATTCCCTCCAATTGGGACAAAGCATTTAAACGAGAGATATGCTACACAGCATACAATCAGACCATGACTCAAAGTTTGTGCAAAGAAAGAAATATACAGTTTTATGTTATCGATTCAATCGCACACAGTTACAGGAGCTCAGCGATGTAACATTAAATGAAACAAAAGTAAAATAGCATTAGAGCTATGGTGTTACAGGCTGTTCTACGCGTCGTCTTGTAGTGTTGCAGACCGTTGTTTCTTAGTGTTTCACTTTTCACAGACATTCGTGTGAAAAAGCATATATTCCAAAGAAAGATAGATGCACACTTTGATGACTGTGCACATTAACACACAATTGGTCATAATCATTATCATCAACATCATCATCATCATCATCATCATCATCAGCCAATTCGATCACCTCCTGGTGTGCCCTCTTTGGGTCGACGTGCAATGTAGGATCCCTGCAGATTCTTCCAATTCTGCCGATCTTGAGCTTCCCATTGCCAGTTCAATCCGGCTGTCTTTTTTCTGTCCTATCTGTCCGGTGGTCTTCACCTTGGACTTTTTTGGTAATCTGAGCTCCAATGTAGTACTTGTTTTTACCACCTGTCATCTTTTCTTCGAGTGACATGACCATCCCACTGCCATTTCAAGGTATTCAATGTTTCGATTACGTGACTGACCTTTGTCGTCTGTTTGATAGCAAGTGCTTTCTTCCTCTCTTTATTTGTGTAGCGTAACATGCATCTTTCCGTTCCTCTTCGGGCTATTATTAGTTTTCTGACAACTCATTTAATGTCCATGTCTCACAGACCTGATTTATTAGTGGTACTATGCACTGGTCAAAGGCTGTTTTCTTTAGCTTCGCCGACATCTTGGACTTCTAAACTGAGGAGTATCTTCCATAAGCTTCCCAGCCTAATTTAATAGGTCGAAATATTTTCGGTTTTAGATCTCCTTTCATATTTAGCAGCGGACCCAGATAGTCATATTCTGGGACACTTTGAAGTTGCATATTTCCAACAAATATATTTCCGTTCGGTGTCCATTCACTCATCATGATCTTAGTTCTATTATAGTTTATTTATAGGCCATCTAGTTTCTTCAACTACATTTATAAACGCTGTGGCGGTTTTGTGCATGTTGTATAAAACTTTTATATAGTCCTGTTCTATTTCTTTCTCTGTAAGAGCCTCAAACACAGCTGGGTCACTAGTCGAATCGAATGGCTTATCGAAATCTATGAAGACAAAACAAAAAGGTAGGTGGTACTCATTTGTTCTACTAAGGGTTTCGCGTAATATGAGGATATGATCAGTTGTACTAAATCCTGTGCGGATCCCAGCTGGCTTAGTGGTTTGGACCAGGTCAAGTGTAGTGCTCAGGCTGATAATCAAAATTCCAGTAAAAATGTTGTGCAGTATGGGCAGGAGGCTGATAGGGCGATAGTTCTTTATATTTTTGTACTACCTTTCTTGTGTATTAGGATTATTTTGGCTTTATCCAATCTATTGGTATTTTTCCGCTGTGCAAACAGTTTGAAAACATTTTAGCTAAATATATTATACATTCGTCATCCAGTAGCTTTAAAATCTCTAAAATTTCGGCTGAGAAGTCATCATTGCCTGGTGCAGTTCACTTTTTCATTTTGTCTATAGCGTGTTTGACTACTAAGGGGAGTAATTTGGTATTTGGGAAAAAGAATCATCCAATTCGTCTAGGATTAACATATCATCATTGACTTTACTGTACAGGTTACTATAAAATTTTCATTTTTTTCGAGTATCTCTTTCTTATCTGTAGTTCGGCTTTGGTCTGTGTCTAACGCTATTAGCTAACTCATTCCAGTCATAAGCTTCAGTTTGGCTTTCTTGAAACTAGATTTATTTACAAGACTGGCTTTTGCGTACCTTCTTCACACTTCTTGATGTCAACTTTCATGCTCTTTCTCAGAGCCTTGCACAGTTGTTCCCTTGTGGTTTTATTTTTCTTCACTTGCCCATCAAACTTATCGTTTTATTTGTCAGCTTCTTTAGTTGGTCTTGAGATCTGCGTAAGTCACACACTTCTTCAGCTGTTGTGATTATTATCTTTGTTACTGCTTCTGATTCACATTCTTTTAATTTTCTTTTCATCCTGTCTTGAAATTCCTCATTCCGTTCTTTGAGCTGTTTGAAACCTAAATTTTTTCCTTTATTTAGTTTCAGTCTTTCATGTTCTGTATTCAGTTCAAATCTTGCTCTTATTAATCATTGTTTGTATTGAACCCGATCAACACACAGGCATCTTTAACGTTTTCAGACCTGTTGCTAAGAAGACTATTTCATTTTTCACTTTAAAGTTAGGTCCCCTCCAAGTATATTTGCGACTAGGATTATTATTGAGGAATGTATCATTTGCATCCTGCAAACTGGACCAGTCTCTCACTTCTGTCATTTCTTTCATCTATCCCACGTTTGCCAGTAACTGAATCACTTTCCTTGACGTTACAACTTTCGCATTAAAGTCACCAACCCTCTTTTTTTTGTCATCAGTCTTTCGACTAGTTTGGTGCGGCCCGCCACGAATTCCTGTCCTGTGCTGACCTCTTCGTTTCGGAGAATCATTTGCAACTTACGTCGTCAGTTATTTGCTAGATGTGTTCCAATTTTTGTCTTCCTCTACAATTTTTGCCCTTTACTGCTCCCTCTAATACTATGTAACTCATTCCCTCATGTCTTAACAGATGTCCTATCATCCTGTCCCTTCTCCTTATCGGTGTTTTCCACATATTCCTTTCCTCTCCGATTCTGCTTAGAACCTCCCCAATCCTTACCTTATCTGTCCACCTAATTTTATACATTCGTCTGTAGCACCACATCTGAAATGCTTCGATTCTCTTCTGTTCCGGTCTTCCCACAGTCCATGTTTCACTACCATACAATGCTGCACCAGACGTACCTTCTCAGAAATTTCTTCCTCAAATTAAGGCCGATATTTGATATTAGTAGACTTCTCTTGCCCAGGTATGTCTTTTTTGCCATAGCCAGTCTGCTTTTGATGTCCTCCTTGCTCCGTCCGTCATTGGTTGTTTTATTGCCTAGGTAGCAGAATTCCTTAACTTCATCGACTTCGTGACCATCAATCCTGATGTTAAGTTTCTCGCTGTTCTCATTTCTACTTCTCCTCATCACCTTCGCCTTTCTTCGATTTACTCTCAATCCATACTGTGTATTCATTAGACTGTTCATTCCGTTCAGCAGATCATGTCATACTTCTTCAGGATAGCAATGTCATCATCGAATCGTATCATTGATATCCTTTCACCTGGAATTTTAATTCCACTCTTGAACCTTTCTTTTATTTCCGTCATTGCTTCCTTGATGTACAGATTGAACAGTAGGGGCGAAAGGCTACATCCTTGTCTTACACCCTTTTTAATACGAGCACTTCGTTCTAGGTCGTTCACTCTTATTACTCCCTCTTGGTGGTTGTACATATTGTATATTACCCGTCTCTTCCTATAACCCCCTCAGGGGCTCAGCATTCGTTTGCTGAGTACGGGCTTGGCGACCCCGGGTTTCCTGAGCTGGGGACTGGTAAGCGCCACCAGTCTTCTGTCACCGTAAGCTCTGGTCATACTTCAACGACCACCATGCGGCGCGGCGGTGGAACGTTGTGTTGTGTGAAGAGTGGAAGAATGTAGGCGTCAAAGAGGTGCAGAATTATATGAGGAGAGTCAAGGGCAAATTGGAAAAATCGGCAACGTTTATTCTGTTTCGTACTCCCGAATTACCGGAATAAATCCTTGCCAGCTATATCCGCCTTAAGGTTGTTCCTAACCCCACGCGCTGCTATAAATGTCAAAGATTTGGCCATACCACTATGGGATGTAACGGGAAGGATACATGTGGCAATTGTGGAGACTGCGCACACGAGTCAGGGATTTCTTGTACACTTCCTCCGAAATGTATTAACTGCTCTGGGGATCACCCAGTGTGGAGCAGAAAGTGTGGGGTTTGCAACGAGGAAAAGAAAATTCAAGAGTTGAAAGTACAGGGACGCATACCCTAAGGTGAAGCTAAAACGGCTTACAAAGCCACGCTACCACCGGTTTTTGCAACTTCTTTTGCATCAGCCCTTAAAACACCAATAGCTGAGTGTGATGCCTTCACACAAATTCAGACCACAGATTCAATTACGAGCACATGCACTTGCCGCTGTGCCTGTGGGGGGAAACGCTCCACTTGCAACTCATGTCGCTCAGAAGCCGTCAGCAGTAGACTTACCACCTAAGCCACATACCACTCCCCAATTTGAGAAGCCACCTAAGCCATCCCAGCAACCCAGGCAGCCTTCTCCTCCTGCCAGTAAAGAAAAACCTGCTTCTATAAGTAGTTCTAAGTCCAAGAAAGCGGTAGGTAAGCCTTCTGATCGACGAGCGCTCTCCCTTTCTGATGGCGACTATGCTCTTGAAGATATGGACTTCCAGTCGCAAGAACTAGAGAACGCGGAACATTCCCACTGACCACCCCGGTAAATCGCCGCTTACGAGGGAGAAAGGAAAGAACCGTCATCGCTAACCAATGGCTTCCATAGGGACTTCTGTGTTGCAGTGGAATTTGAATGGATATCGCTCACATTTGGAAGAATTGCAGCTGCTGGTCCAGGATAAACCATTCTGCATCTGCTTACAAGAAACGGGTTTTAAAGTCACGGATATACCTACATTACGGGGCTACCACATATACAGGAAAGACGATGCTGTTGAAGGCAGGGCTAAAGGTGGAGTGGATATTCTTCTTGATGACAGATACCACTCCTCTGCTGTCCCTCTTGCCACGAGCATCCAAGCAATTGCAGTGAAAGTCTCACCGTTTACTATCACAGTGTGTTCTTTGTACCTGACCCCCTCCCGCCCCCCCCCCCCCCCAATGACACTTGGGATACGGACGCACTGGCAGACCCCTTCCGGGAACTCCCGCGCCCATTCCGTCTTGTGGGGGATTTCAATGCCCACAATGTGCTGTGGGGCTCGGCTACTACTTGCTCCAGGGTTAGGCTGTTCGAGCGACTCGTCCATTCTGAGGATATCTGCCTTCTGAACGCGGGTCAGATGACTCACTTTTCCACAGCTACAGGGTCTTTTTCTGACCAGCAGGAGACCACGCAGGTGGATGATACAAATAGCAAATTGGTTACAGTTCAGTAGACAGGCTATTTTTAAACGAAATGATTGTGCACAAGAGGCGGTGGCCCATATCACTCATGAGATTCAAAGGGCTGCCGCAGAGTCCATCCCCAGGTCGAGTAATCGCCTTGGACGACGGCCTGTACCTTGGTGGAATGACGACTGTCGATTGGAAATCAGGGCCAGACGGACAGCTCTTAGGAACTTCAAACGGTGTCCAACTACAGACAACTTTCATTTTTTGAGATCTGCGAGAGCACATGCACGGCGAGTGATGAAAGAACGGAAGAGGGCTTCCTGGAGGGAATTCACGACTTCCATGAATCGGTCCACTTCCGCTGCGCACGTTTGGGACTCAATAAGACGGATTTCAGGCAAGGGTAGTCCACATCCCCCTTACGGCCTTGTCAAATAATGGAGTCTTGGTGGACACGCGAAGAGATGGCTCACGTTTTAGCTGAAGACTTCTTTACTGTTACTAAGTCATCCAGACAAGCTCCTGCTGTTCAGGTATTACGTCGGACTGCAGAGATGAGGAAGCTCAATTTTTTCTCGCGTAAAGAAGAATTCTACAATCTTCCATTCTCCATGTGGGAGCTGGAATCAGCTTTATCTGCAGCCAAAGACACTGCTCCAGGACTTGATGAAATCCATTATACCATGCTTCGTCATCTGTGCCCTGAGGCAAAAGGTCAGCTCCTATCAGATTTGTTTTGACGGACAGTACCCCACGACTTGGAAGGAGGCAATCTCAATTCAATTCTGGAAACCAGGTAAGGACCGGAGCGCCCCTAACAGTTATCGGAGTGTTGCCCATCATAGTTGTATGGGTAAGACTCTTGAACGCATGGTCAACCGCCGCCTCGTCTGGCTACTCGAATCCCGAGGTTACCTGAGCGGCTCCCAGGGTGGTTTCAGGCGCTACCGTTCCACTCTTAGCAAATTAATTCTACTGGAGACGGCGATACAGGAGTCCTTCTTACGCCGAAACCATTTAGTTTGTGTGTTTTTTGACCGCGAAAAAGCACTTGACACTACTTGGACGTACAACATCCTTCCTCAACTTCATGAATGGGAACTACGTGGACGCCTGCCGCTTCTGATCCAATCCTTTCTCGAGCACAGGCGTTTTCGTTATCGCATTGGCGATGCCATATCTGATTGCTATGTTCAGGAGAATGGTGTGCCCCGGGGCAGTGTCCTCAGTGTCACATTGTTTGCCATCGCTATCAATGACATTTGCTCTGCGGTCAGGAGCCCTGTCAAATGCTCTTTGTTTGTGGATGACTTTGCAATCTTCTTCTCTTCCTCTGATCTTACGACGACGAGGCAGCTACAACTGACCATTAGGAGGCTGGAAACCTGGGCCCAGACAACTGGTTTTCGGTTCTCACCTGAGAACGCTGTGTGTGTCAATTTTAATCGTGCTCGTCGGAGTTTTAACCAACCAGAGCTTACAATGGGGGACCGTATTTTACTTCTTCAAGACACAGTGCGTTTTTTGGGTTCATTAGTTGACTCGAAATTAACATGGCTCCCACACCTGAAACACCTACGAACAAAGGGCTTCCGGTTGTTGAACATTTTGAAATGCCTTGGCGGAAAACATGGGGAGCTGACATGTCCCGCATCCTACAGTTTTAGAGAGCATTTGTTCGATCACGCTTAGACTATGGCAGCACGGTTTCTACATCTACACGACTACTCTGCAATTCACATTTAAGTGCTTGGTAGAGGGTTCATCGAACCACAATCATACTATCTCTCTACCATTCCACTCCCGAACAGCGCGCGGGAAAAACGAACACCTAACACTTTCTGTTCGAGCTCTGATTTCTCTTATTTTATTTTGATGATCATTCCTACCTATGTAGGTTGGGCTCAACAAAATATTTTCGCATTCGGAAGAGAAAGTTGGTGACTGAAATTTCGTAAATAGATCTCGCCGCGACGAAAAACGTCTTTGCATTAATGACTAACTATCCCAACTCGCGTATCATATCTGCCACACTCTCTCCCCTATTACGTGATAATACAAAACGAGCTGCCCTTTTTTGCACCTTTTCGATGTCCTCCGTTAATCCCACCTGGTAAGGATCCCACACCGCGCAGCAATATTCTAACAGAGGACGAACGAGTGTAGTGTAAGCTGTCTCTTTAGTGGACTTGTTGCGTCTTCTAAGTGTCCTGCCAATGAAACGCAACCTTTGGCTCGCCTTCCCCACAATATTTTCTATGTGGTCTTTCCAACTGAAGTTGTTCGTAATTTTAACACCCTGGTACTTAGTTGAATTGACAGCCTTGAGAATTGTACTATTTATCGAGTAATCGAATTCCAACGGATTTCTTTTAGAACTCATGTGGATCACCTCACATTTTTCGTTATTTAGCGTCAACTGTCACATGCCACACCCTACAGCAATCTTTTCTAAATCGCTTTGCAACTGATACTGGTCTTCGGATTACCTTACTAGACGGTAAATTACAGCATCATCTGCGAACAATCTAAGAGAACTTCTGAAATTGTCACCCAGGTCATTTATATGGATCAGGAACAGCAGAGGTCCCAGGACGCTTCCGTGGGGAACACCTGACATCACTTCAGTTTTACTCGATGATTTGCCGTCTATTACTACGAACTGCGACCTTCCTGACAGGAAATCACGAATCCAGTCGCACAACTGAGACGATACCCCATAGGCCCGCAGCTTGATTAGAAGTCGCTTGTGAGGAACGGTGTCAAAAGCTTTCCGGAAATCTAGAAATACGGAATCAACTTGAGATCCCCTGTCGATAGCGGCCATTATTTCGTGCGAATAAAGAGCTAACTGCGTTGCACAAGAACGATGTTTTCTGAAACCATGCTGATTACGTATCAATAGATCGTTCCCCTCGAGGTGATTCATAATGTTTGAATACAGTATATGCTCCAAAACCCTACTGCAAACCGACGTCAATGATATAGGTCTGTAGTTCGATGGATTACTCCTACTACCCTTCTTAAACACTGGTGCGACCTGCGCAATTTTCCAATCTGTAGGTACAGATCTATCGGTGAGCGAGCGGTTGTATATGATTGCTAAGTAGGGAGCTATTGTAACAGCGTAATCTGAAAGGAACCTAATCGGTATACAATCTGGACCTGAAGACTTGCCCGTATCAAGCTATTTGAGTTGCTTCGCAACCCCTAAGGTATCTACTTCTAAGAAACTCATGCTAGCAGCTGTTCGTGTTTCAAATTCTGGAATATTCTATTCGTCTTCCCTGGTGAAGGAATTTCGGAAAACTGCTTTCAATAACTCCGCTTTAGCGGCACAGTCGTCGGTAACACTACCATCGGCACTGCGCAGCGGAAGTATTGACTGCGTCTTGCCGCTTGTGTACTTTACATACGACCAGAATTTCTTCGGATTTTCTACCAAATTTCGAGACAATGTTTCGTTGTGGAACCTATTAAAGGCATCTCGCATTGAAGTCCGTGCCAAATTTCGCGCGTCTGTAAATTTTAGCCAATCTTCGGGATTTCGCGTTCTTCTGATGCTTTTACCGTTGCCTCTGCAACAGCGTTCGGACCTGTTTTGTGTACCACGGGGGATCAGTTCCATCTCTTACCAATTTATGAGGTATGAATCTCTCAATTGCTGTTGCTACTATATCTTTGAATTTGAGCCACATCTCGTCTATATTTGCATCGTCAGTTCGATCCGTCCTTCCTACCTCCGGATGTTAGATGCTGTCCACCACGCGAGCATTCGGATATCGACTGGAGCCTTTCGGACCAGTCCAGCTCAGAGTCTGTGTGCAGAGGCTGGTGAATCACCACTGTGGATTCGGCGACGTATCCTTTTGGCTCGACAGGCGCTGAAATTCTCAGTGTCACCTCAGTCGTTTGCATTTAGTTCAGTGATCCAACCCACCTTAGAACGACTGACTGTTTGGGAATCGGCCCCACGTGACCCAGACATTTGGTATACGTGCTACGGCCTGCCTAAAGTATCTGGATCTTTCGAGCATGAAAATACACAAGCAGGGATGGAACGCCCTGCCTGCTTGGTGTCTTCGGAGGCCCAAAGTGATTTTATGCTTGACGCAGTACCCGACAAATTGTACTCCAGATATGGTTTTTACAACTCTGTTTTCGTCTATTTTAAGTATGTACCATAGCTTTATCGTTATTTATACAGATGGATCGCAGCAGGGGAATGCTCTCGGTTGTTCTGTGGTTTTCCCTGACAGGGTTTTAAAAGTGCGTCTTCCAGAACAATTTACAAATTATGATGCGGAGTTGTATGGCATTCTAATGGTACTATGTAGGGTTCACAGACATCGCGGTACGAGTGGTCTTGTCTGTTCCGACTCTCTTAAGGGGCTCCGGAACGCCCTATACTTGCAATAATAACGCTTATAAATTACATCTTTCCTCACAAAGTATTTGAGGTAGGAAGTTGAACTTTTTACAGATTATTTATTGGAATATGGGCTACAACATAACACAGGGATTTTACAAAATTTTAGTTCAGTTATTAAAGATGATTTTTTTTCAATTGTAATGAAAATTCACAACATTTTTTTGCAATTTTTTATTTATATATTCAAAAATATACAGTTTTTTGGAAAAAAGGCTGTGTTAAATTATGCAGAAGGTACTGTGTAACATTTACTGAAAGTTTGAAACAAATATGTTTGGAGGATCCTTAGAAAGCATGTAATTAGTATGAGAAAATAAAAGTTTTGGGAATCGAGCGACAAAGATTGGATTAACTTTTTAGTGCATTCCAGGTCCATAGGATGGATTATCTTCATCCTCTGCAAACTCCTCCTCCAGCTTCCTCTTGTTCCTCCTCCTGTTTACTCTTGCTTGTATTTCTAGACTCTTTACAGCCCTGTCTGCAGCCCGAAGGCGTTCCTTGTCTAAAGCAAGCATCGCTCGTACCATGTTAGAACCTATCTTCATTCCCATATTTCTAAATACCTTTGGCTTTCCAACATTTCTCCTTTTCTTAAAAGCCTTCAGAGGATTTCTAATAACTTTACTTTTACTCATTATTATACTTCAACAAAACAGAGACTCAAGGAACAGAATTAATTACGAATATTTTCGAGATAACGACAGAGTAAATAAACATGAAACAATCGACAATCACACCAGCGATATATATTGAACCATCACAGGTTAGCCACAACACATACTTTATCTCACATCACTAAAATGTACCTGATGAACACAGACGTTAATAATAACACAATTTGACAGCAATTTAACAGCGCCACGGTGGGTCACGCCCATGTAGAACACATTTCAAAAAAAAAAAATTAAAAATAGTTGTAGCCTTCGGAATTGAATAAATTATATATCTATTAAAAGGTAATAGTCTGCAGATTCAGAAAACGCAAAAAAGTAAAAATTGAACTTTTCATGATTTTGATCCTTTCCGGAGCCCCTTAAGTGCACTGCAAGCGCTTCACCAAATGTATCCGGTGGACCCGCTGATCCATGCTCATCCATGACTGCTTACAGCGGCTCCAACGCCGTGGCAAGGAGGTGACCTTTTGCTGGCTACCTGGTCACGTTGGGGTACAGGGTAACGACAGGGCTGATAAAGCTGCCAAGGAAGCATGTTGGGATGGTGCTGTCCATCAACGTGCCATCTCGTTGCATGCCATTATCTCATTTTCTGACAGATGCATCATGCGTCAGTGGGAGGCTGAATGGTTGCAGGTGTCGGACAACAAACTGCGGTCACTCAAACCGACCACAAAGGCTTGGCGGACTTCGTGTCAGCCTCGCCGCTGGAAGGAGGTTTTGCTTACCAGACTGTGCACCGTTCATAGCCCTTTCACACGTAGCTTCCTCCTCCGGGGGGAGGGTCCACCTTTCTGTGAATTTTGTGACGTGCCGCTTTCAGTTCAGCATATTGTGACTACGTGTGTCCTGTATACTGATAATAGGGCAGCCCTTGGTCTCGCTGGAGATCTGACCACCGACCTCGCAGATACCGATACCGGTGTTAACGGAGTGGTGAAATTCTGTGAACTATCAAGCCTCATCCCTAAACTGTTGCGGAAGGGCGGCAGACTTTAGTGCGTTGTAGACTGCTCTGCATGTGGGGACAGCCTTCGTCCCCACCCATGAGATTTCATATTGACTTTTCGTCAGGGCGCTGATGACCGTGATGTCGACCGCCCCCTAAACCTAACTCATCATCATCTCCCTATAGCTTACCCTTACTTTTTTCATAATTTCGAACATCTTGCGCCATTTAATACTGTCGAACGCTTTTTTCCAGGTATAAAAATCCTATGAACGTGTCTTGATATTTCTTTAGCCTTGCTTCCATTTTTAACCGCGTCAGAATTGCCTCTCTCGTGCCTTTACTTTTCCAAAAGCCAAACTGATCGTCATCTAGCGCATCCTATATTTTCTTTTCCATTCTTCTCTATATTATTCTTGTAAGCAACTAGGATGCATGAGTTGTTAAGCTGTGCGATAATTCTCTCACTTGTCAGTTCTTGCCGTCTTCGGAACTGGGTGGATGATGCTTTTCCGAAAGGCAGATGGTATGTCGTCAGACTCATATATTCTACAAACCAACATGAGTAGTCGTTTTGTTGCCACTTCCTCCAATTATTTTAGAAATTCTGATGGAATGTTATCAATCCCTTCTGCCTTATTTGACCTTAAGTCCTTCAAAGTCCTTCAAAGTCCTTCAAAGTCCTTCAAAGTCCTTCAAAGTCTCTACTAAATCGATTTATGTTTCTTCTTCTATAACATCAGACAAATCTTCCGCCTCATAGAGTCTTTTAATATATTCTTTCCACCTATACGCTCTCTCCTCAGCATTTGACAGCGGAATTCCCGTTGCACTGTTAATGTTACCACCCTTGTTTTTAATGTCAGAAGGTTGTTTTAACTTTCCTGTACGCTGAGTCTGTCCTTCCGACAATCATTTCTTTTTTGATGTCCTCACATTTTTCCTGCAGCCATTTCGTCTTAGCCTCCCTGCACTTCCTATTTATTTCACTCCTTAACGGCTTGTATTTCTGTATTCCTGAGTCTCCCGGAACATTTTTGTTCTTCCTCCTTTCATTAATCAACTGAAGTATTTCTTCTGTTAGCCATGGTCTCTTCGCGGTTACCTTCTTTGAACTACCTACTGAGTTATTCCTTGTTGCTGTACCTATAGCCTTAGAGAACTTCAAGCGTGTCTCGTCATTCCTTAGTACTTCCGAACCCCACTCCTTTGCGTATTGATTCTTCCTGACTAATGTCTTAAACTTCAGTCTACTCTTCATGACTACTATATTGTGATCTGAGTCTATATCTGCTCCTGTGTACGCCTTACAATCCAGTATCTGATTTCGCAATTTGTGTCTGACCATGATGTATTCTAGCTGTAATCTTCACGTATCTCCCAGCCTTTTCCAAGTAAACCTCCTCCTCTTGTGATTCTTGAACAGAGTATTCGCTATTAGTAGCTGAAACTTGTTACAGAACTCAATTAGTCTTTCTCCTCTCTCATTCCTTGTCCCAGGCCCATATTCTTCTGTAACCTTTTCTTCTAGTCCTTCCCCTACAACTGCATTGCAGTCCCCCTTGACTACTAGATTTTCATCCCCCTTTACGTATTGTATTAACATTTCAATATCATCATACACTCTCTCTATCTCTTCATCTTCAACTTGCGATGTCGGCATATATACCCGAACCGTCGTTCTCGGTGTTGGTTTGCTGTCTATTCTGATAAGGCAACCTGTCAGTGAACTGTTCACATGAACACTCTCTCTGCTCTACCTTCCTATTCGTAACCAATCGTACACCTGTTATACCATTTTCTTTTCATCTGACCAGAAATCCTTGACTTCTTTCCACTTCACTTCACTGACCCCTACTATATCTAGATTGAGCCTTTGCATTTCCTTTTCAGATTTTCTAGTTTCCCTACGACGTTCAAGCTTCTGACATTCCACGCCCCGACTCGTAGAACGTTATTCTTCTGTTGATTATTCAATATTATGTTCATAGTAACCTCCCCCGTGGCAGTTGCCTTTAGGAGAACCGATTGGCGGATATTCTGGAATCTTTTGCCAATGGAGAGATCATCATGACACTTCTTCAATTACAGGCCACATGTCCTGTGGATACACGGTACATGTCTTTAATGCAGTGGTTTCCTTTGCCTTCTGCATCCTCATGCCGTTGTTCATTGCTGATTTTTCCGCCATTTAAGGGCAGTTTCCCACCCCTAGGACAAGAGAGTGCCCTGAACCTCTGTCCGTTCCTCCACCCTCTTTGACAAGGCCGTTGGCAGAATGAGAGGTGACTTCTTATGCCGGAAGTCTTCGGCCTTCTATGCTGATTATTTAGCAAAATACAGTCAGCGGTGGTATTCGAACACGGGACCGAAGACATTTTGATTATGAATCAACGACGCTTATAAAAGCAACATCTCTCTTTTTCACAGGTTTCTTTCAGGCACTCATAAAAGAATTCTGTCTCCTTATCCGAGTGACAAGAAGCAGGTCCGTATGCTTGAACTATTTTTATTTTAAACCTTTCTGACATTTTGGGGACAAAACGCGCAATTCTGCTTGAAGTTCCTTCTGATACAGCTATCTTGTCTACTATGGTTTTGTTTACCAGATATCCGAATCCACTGAGTTTTCCATTTGGTTCACGACAATGATAGATTTCATGAATTTGGTCGAAGGCAATTTTCACCTTTACGACGGACTTCGCTTAAGCCAACAATGCTCCTGTTAATTTTTTTTCTAATTCCACTTCTATTTCTGTCAGTCTGTCCTCTCAGAATATCGAACGATTTTAGATTTTTTGACACTGAAGCAGCTACCATCCGGAGATCAGAATGTGGGACTAATTTAATTTAAAAAAAAAATTACCTTACTGCGCTTGCTTCAGAATGGACTGGCGATATCATTTTCCAGGCCGCCGCTAACCTATCGTACAAATGGCGTTGACTGGCCGCTCCTTTGGAGTATAGACGCCGCCTATGTTGCTAGTTTTGGTCCACCTCGATTATTTTATTTCTCTAGTGCCACCCATATCTGGGAGGCTTTCCCGATTGACCACTTGGCGAGGTGCGTTACGGGATCCAAGTGTATTCAGAGTTAAACTGTTAATGCTTTTGCATTAAATTTTTCTTATAATTTTTCACATATTTAAAGTGTTTGTTTCACGCTACAAATATACCCCAGTATCCTTAACGGCCTTATGAACCATGTTACACATAAACAGAATCACTTTTTATGTTATCACACAAAGTGCACACATACGAAATTAATACATATTCTACTTAATCTTCAACACTTGTTATAATGTCATCTATTGCAAGCAGTAGGTTGTTACAATAGGAGTAAATATTTCTGATATCTGACCTGGCTAATCAGTTTTGACAGCTGTTTCCCTGCATAAAATCGAAATAACACCAAATAGCATTTTCTGGAAATATGAGTAAGACATTCTTAATGTAACCATTAGCCAGTTCGTAATACTGAAACAGAATCACTTCATAGTGATAAATACATTCACACTTACCAACACTTCAAAAGCAACAAAGTGTTCACAATTTGTGAAGCACTGCTCCTTAGCGAGTGTACTAGTTTAACATTCACTTCTGAAATAGCGTTTAGATAACATCTAAAACCAATTACTTTATTTGCGAAAAATAAAGACTCTTGTGAATTAAACACAGAACAACAATGTTCTTTTAGAAAGCAATCAAGAATATCCCTTGTAGTTATATGAAAAATTAGTATTTTTAGGTTCATCGTTTCCATGTATCCGTATATGAAAATAACTTCAGTATATTTTGTTGTTTTCGGAATGAAATATGTCTATGTTGCTCACTCTTCTGTGATACATCACACAAATGAGCCTCGGGGGGTAGCCGCGCGGTATGAGGCTCCTTGCAACGGTCCCCGCGGCTCCCTCCGTCGCTGGTTCGAGTCCTCCCTCGGACATGGGTGTGTGTGTTGTCATAAGCTTAAGTTAGTATAAGTTAGTTTAAGTAGTACGTAAGCTTACAGACCGATGACCTAAGCAGTTTGGTCGCATAAGATCTTGACACAAATTTACAATTTACAATATCACACAAATGGTAGTGCTGTTGAGACAATGAAGGTCATCTTAGCTGGTAGATGGAATCTTGGTGACAGGTACGTCTTGAACTCCTTAAAGAGAGACCAGCACATCTGTTGCAAAAATGATGTTCGCTTCTTGGTCTCAAGATTGGTTGCTGCTCCTTCTTCTCCATTACCCGTAAGTCTTTCGATGCGTACTGCACTTCCGCGAAAACGATCAGGTGTTTCAAGTTGTGTAACACAGAAGCGGAAGAATCTCTATTTTCTTAAAGTATAACAAGTAAATTATAAGCAAATACAAATGTTATTAGTAGTAGTAGTGAGTAATAGACTTACATTTTTTCTGATTCAATAATACTCATACAGAGGACAGCAGCAGCATTAGCAACAGCGTCAATAGCAGCTGCGCCAATGAAGCCATTCCACCTATTTGTCTCCTATTTATACATATTTTTCCACTGAGACACCAACTGCAGACTTGTTCGGAGAAGTCCTGACAAGCAAATGTGCATTCTCATCAAGTCAGTATGTTTTGCAGACTAGATGCATGTCACCTTTCTCTGGCTCAACAAGCCAGGACAAGCTGAGTCTTGCTAAATGCATAGTCGGAGAGTTCAGTCTTCTGATACCTAACTCCATCCTCTATATACGTGCATCTGCTGTTGTCTATCATTTACATATTTTATGTTACACATTTAATAACGACATTTACTTTATTTTTTAAAGAGTTCGTAAACTTCAAGCTATTGTTGACGATTCTCGAAGTTCTTCTTCGATGGACGTTATTTTCTTATCATGTGATTTATTGCCTATCGCTTTAAACGAGAGCAAGAAAATTTATTTCGATATCTGCCGGCACTTTGTTGTAGAGCATTTTCTAACTCTGAACATCTTCTTCTTCGTCATTATAATCATCCTCTTCATCATCATCATCATCATCATCATCATCACAGCCATCTTTTAGTTCTTTTCCTATAATATCTCCACTTTCAGTTTTATAAGTACATTGTTTTCTTCAGCTTTAACGTCTTCAACTTCTTCATCTCGATCTGTCTCCTTCTACTTTCGGAACTACTGTTCCAGTCCCTGCAGTTGTTGAGAAACAGGTGTGATGGGCAGTTAAAGTGCATATTTATTGAAGTGTACCTTCTCATTTAAAAGTACCTTTCTGTGTCGAAGTACAGCTAGATAGGAATCTCAGGTTACATTCTCTCCCACACCGATACGTGTGTCATCATCACTCAATAATGGTCCACCAATTTCTTATCTGGGCTTAATAATATGGAAATCATTAATTATATTCTCTGTTGGAATTTTCTTATCTGTACTAGATATGTCTTTGCTTATGAGCAGTTGTAGCCCTGAGAATCCGAACATATTATAAAAATGGATTGACATATACATGTAAGTATTCATGCTCCACATCTGCTGCTAAACCACTGGCCGGATTTCAACCAAACTGGGTGTACATATGGGAAGACTCGCTGTTAGGGTAAGGAGCACATTCCTATTAATGGGATGGGAATGGGTGTAAAAAAGTAACATAGCACATGATGAAACTTTTTGTAACAGACAAAAATGATAAAAGGAAAAAAAAAGTTTGTCCTTTACTTCAGTTTCGCTTGGCATGCAGTAAAACTGCCACATCAGGCAGGCTTTTTAAATTATTGCTTCTTTGCTAACTCTATTCGCAAGACATTTTGTAGTTATTATTCACGTATACCTACAATATTATATCTTTGTACGACACATAGCTTTAGGATATATGACGTCATAAAAATTGAGCTGCGTGAGAACGAAAGTGTAGTGCAAATTTCAAACAAAGCAAGCTTCTCCTGAACCTCTGTATCGATTTAAACACACTTGATACGTTGCTGTCTAAACAGAAATACTGTCGGGGTAAGAACCAGCAACTTCTTATTGGGGTAGGGTGATAACTTGGAGAGGGAAGGGGTAGGAGGAGATAGACAGAGGCAGGTGGAGGAAGAGATGAACAGAGAGAGAGGCAGGAGGAGATGGACAAAGAATGGGAAGAAGAGAAGCTGGACAGAGAGGGGAAAGATGAGGAGATGGACAGAATGACGAGGGAGGAGGAGATGAACAGCAGCAAGGGGGAGAAGGAGAAGAAGCCGGCCGGGGTGGCCGAGCGTTTCTGGGCGCTACAGTCTGGAACCGCGCGACCACTACGGTCGCAGGTTCGAATCCTGCCTCGGGCATGGATGTTTGTGATGTCCTTAGGTTAGTTAGGTTTAAGTAGTTCTAAGTTCTAGGGGACCGATGACCTCAGAAGTTAAGTCCCATAGTGCTCAGAGCCATTTGAACCATTTGAAGGAGAAGAAGATGGACAGAGAGAAGGGGTAGGAGGAGACTGATAGGAAGAAACAGAGAAATTGAAGAGGAGGAGAAAGGGAGTAGAACTGTCTTGAGTTCCACATCAAACTGAGCTCTGATGACATACGAAGACGTGTATGTTGACGCCCCAAACGACAATGGAACATCATCCTTGAATACGGCTCGACAATCAGGACTGCATTTCATAGCAGAACCCATTTGGTTGACATCTGCGTCTCAGCGGTGGGTCGATGATGTTCTGCACCCTGTTGCCCTTCATGGCAAGCCACCTTTGGCTTGTATTTCAGCAAGATAATGGGCGTCGAGTGTCTCTACTGCTCATTTTCGTGCATGCCAAACCTAGTCTTGCGTAGCAAGGTCACCCGATCTCTCCTCAGTTGAGGACATTTGGAGCATTATGTGGAGGACCCCCTACGATATTGTCATTTTGACAATTTAACGCGCCAATTTGTCAGAATAGGGCACGATACCTCTCGGGAGGTCATCCAACAACTCAATTACTGACAAACCAAACACGTGCTTGCTTAAGGAGCAGAGACAGACCAATGCATTATTGACTTGCTCAGTTCATGAAATTCTTTCTCTTGAATACAAGTTTTTTGTTCGTACTTGCACATCATATCTATCGATTTCCGTCCAATTTGGGTAATTCCTTTGCGGTGTATCCGTTTTAATTTTTTCTCTCTTCTTGTTTTTCGGTCCTCTGTCTCCTCACTGATCTGATGCTGCCTGTCACGAATATCTCTCCTGTGCCAACCTCTTCACCTCAGAGCAGCATTTGCAACCTACGTATTAAATGATTTGCAAGATCTATTCCAATCTCTGTTTTCCTCTACAGTTTTCATCCTCTGCAGCCCCCCCTCCCCCCCTAGTACCGGGGAAATTATTTCTTGATATCAGAGGTCCTACTATCCTGACCCTTCTTTTCTTTCTGTTCCATATATTACTTTTCTCAGTGATTCTGCACAGAACCTCCTCGTTTCTTGCCTTATCAGTAGATCTACTCGTAATTTGCAACATTCTTCTGTAGCACTACATCTCAAGTTCTTCCATTTTCTCCCGTTACGATTTCCCCACATCGTTGTTTCACTATTATACAATGGTGTACTAGAAAGGTACATTCTCAGAAATTTCTTCCCCCCAATTAAGGTCTATGTTTGTCACCAGTACATTTCTCTTGGCCAGGAATACTCTTTTTATGTGTTAGCCTGCTTTTGATGTCTCCTGGCCCTGTCCGTAATGGCTTATTATGCTGCCTAGGTACCACAATTCCTGAACTTTATCTACTTTGTGATCAACAATTTTGATGTTAAGTTACTCGCTGTTCTCATTTCTGCCACATCTCATTACTTTCGTCTATCTTCGATTTGATTTCAATCCATGTTCTCTAATCATTAGACTGTTTATTACATTCAACATATCCTGTACTTCTTCTTCACTTTCACCGAGGATAGCAATGTCTTCAGCGAATCTTATCATTGGTATCCTTTCACCTTCATTTCTAACTTCACTCTTGAACCTGTCCTTTATATCTGTTATTGCTTCTTTGATGTATAGATTGAATAGTAGGGGCAAAATACTACACTCCTCTGCCGGCCGCGGTGGCCGTGCGGTTCTGACGCTGCAGTCCGGAACCGCGGGACTGCTACGGTCGCAGGTTCGAATCCTGCCTCGGGCATGGGTGCATGTGATGTCCTTAGGTTAGTTAGGTTTAAGTAGTTCTAAGTTCTAGGGGACTTATGACCTAAGATGTTGAGTCCCATAGTGCTCAGAGCCATTTGAACCATTTTTGAACTACATTCCTCTCTGACACCGTTTTTAATCCGAACATTTGTTCTTGGTCTTCAACCCTTATTGTTACTTCTTGGTTTTTGTACATATTGTTTATTAGCTGTCTTTCTCTATAGCTTACCCCTACTTCTCTCAGAAATTCGAACATCTTAAACCAATTTAAATTGTGAAACGCTTTTTCTAGATCGGCAAATCCTATGACTCTATCTCGATTTTTATTTAGTCTTGTTACCATTACCAACCACGACATCTGAACTGCCCTTCCGGTGCCTTTATCTTTCCTGAAGCCAAACTGGTCGTCATCTAATACATCCTCCAATTTCATTCCGATCTTTCTGTATATTATTCTTGTGAACATGTTGGATGAATGTGCTGTTAAGCTGACTATGCGACAATTTTCGTACTTGTCAGCTCTTGTAATCTTCGGAATTAGGGATGACGTTTTTCTGAAGGTCAGAGGGTGTATCGCCAGACTCATATACTGTACACAGCAACGTGAATAGTTGTTTTTTATCTCTTTCCCCAATGACTTAAGAAATTCTGATGAAATGTTATCGATCCTTCTGCCTTATCCAACCTTAACTCTCTGACACTGGTACTGGATCACCTATCTTTTCTATACCTACTGCTGTTTTTTCTTCTATCATGTCATCACACAAGTTTTCCCCATCGAAGAGGCATTCATTGTACTGTTTCCATCTATCACTCTCTCTCCTCTGCATTTCTACATCTACATCTACGTGATTACTCTGATATTCGCAATAAAGTGCCTAGCAGAGGGTTCAATGAACCACCTTCAAGCTGCCTCTCTACCGTTCCACTCCCGAACGGCTCGCGGGATAAACGAGCACTTAAAGTTTTCTGTGTGAGACCTGATTTCACTTATTTTATCGTGATAGTCATTTCTCCCTTTGTAGTTGTGTGCCAACAGAATATTTTCGTAATCGGAGGATAAAACTGGTGACTGAAATTTCATGAGAAGATCCCGTCGCAACGAGAAACGCCTTTGTTTTAATGATAGCCACTCCAATTCACGTGTTATGTCTGTGACACTATCTCCTCTACTTCACCATAGTAAAAAACGAGCTTCCCTTCTTTGAACTTTTTCGATGGTATCCGTAAGTCCTACCTGATGCGGATCCCACACCGCACAGCAGTACTCCAAAATAGGGCGGACAAGCGTTGTGTACGTAGTCTCTTTAGCAGACCTGTTGCACCTTCTAAGGGTTCAGCCAATAAATCGCAATCTTTGTTTGGCTCTACCCACAACATTGTCTATGTGATCGTTCCAGTTTAGGGCATTTTTAATTGTAATCCCTAAGTATTTAGTTGAATTTACAGCCTTCAGATTTGTGTGACTTATCGCGTACTCGAAATTCAACTTATTTCTTTTAGCACTTTATTCAGGGTAAATTCCTCTTTTTGCACCATACAGATATCTTATCTAAATCATTTTGCAATTCGTTTTGGTTATCTGATGACTTTACACGACGATAAATGACAGCATCATCTGCAAAAAAATCTAAGAGATTGTCTCCTATGTCGTTAACATAGATCATGAACAGTAGAGGGCCTGTAACACTTCCTTGGGGAACGCCGGATATTATTTCTGTTTTACTCGATGACTTTCCGTCTGTCAGTATGAACTGTACCTTTCTGACAGGAAATCATGAATGCAGTCGTACAACTGAAGCGATATTCCATAGGCACGCAGTTTGGTTAGAAGACGCATGTGAGTAACGGTGTCGAATGGAATCAATTTGACATACCCTGTTGATAGCACTCATTACTTCATGAGTATAAAGGGCTGGCTGTGTTCCGCAAGAACGATCTTTTCTGAATCCGTGCTGACTACGAGTCAATAAATCGTTTTCTTCGAGGTACTTCATAATGCTCGAATACAGTATATGTTCCAAAACCCTACTGAAAATAAACGTTAGTGATATGGGCCTGTAATTCAACGGATTACATTTACCAGTGAATTTAACATCACACTCTTAATTTTTGACGCCCTTTCTTTTAATTCCACCGAATGTTCTTTTGAGTTATTTATATGCTGAGTCAGTCCCTCCGAAATTCATTTTTAATTTCTTTACATGTGACCTGTATTTCAGTATTTCTGAATTTTCCTGAACATTTTTGTATTTCCTTTTTTTCATCGACCACCAGAAGTATTTCTTCGGTTACCCTTGGTTTCTTTGCAGTTACGTTTCTTGTGCCTATGTCTTTCTTTCCAACTTCCGTGTTTAGCCGTTGTACAGATGCCTATTCCTCTTCAACTGTACTGCTTACTGAGCTATTGCTTAACACAGTACCTGAAGCCTTCGAGACCTTCAAGCGTATGACCTTATTTCTTATTGCTTCCTATCCGTAGCCCACTACATTATGCATTGATTCTTCCTGACTAGAATCTCATGCTTCAGTTTGCACTTCATCGTTACTAAATTGTGGTATTAGCCTATCCTTACCATCTAATATATGATTTCAGAATCTCTGCCTACCTATGACGTAGTCAGACTGGAATATTACTGTATCTCTCGGTCTTTTCCAAGTATTCATCCTCCTCTTTTGATTCTTGAACAGAGTATTAGCTATCATTAGCTGAACTTTATTCGGGAACTCATTTTGTCTTTCCCATCTCTAATTAACAGAACAAGCCCATAACTTCCTCCTTTTTTCTACTCCTTCCCCTAAAACCGCATTCCAGTCCCCCACGATTATTAGATTTTTTACCTCCCTTTAGGTACTGAATTACCCGTTTCATATCTTCATATATTTTCTCTGCCTCTTCTGCTTACGACGTTGGCGTATATCCCTGAACCATTGTCGTCAGTGTTGGTTTGCATCGATTTTGATGAGAACAACCCTATCTCTGGACTGTTCACAGTAACTCACTCTCTGCCATAATTTCCTATTGAAAAGGAATTCTACTCCATGTATACCATTTTCTGTTATACTCATCTGACCAGAAATCCTTGTCTTGTTTCCATTTCACTACACCGACCCTCCTTTCTCCAGATTGAGCGTTAGCATTTGCTTGAAAAAGCATGCTTCCCTATCACGTTCAAACATTCCACGCCCCTACTCGTAGAACTTCATCTTTCCGTTGGTTATTGAATGTTTTTCTCATTGTCATCTGCCCCTTACCAGCCCCCCACCCCCCACACTTAGACATCTGAATGGAGGGCTATTCCGGAATCTTCTGCCAGTGGAGAGATCGCACGACACTTTTCGATTACATGGCATATGTCATGTGGATACACATTAGGTATCCTTGATGCATTCGTTTCCGTTGCCTGCTGCACCTACCAAATCATAGGTTGGTGTGAATCACATACTTGATACTGCGAATGATATCGCGATCGCCAAGTAACTCGGAGCAAGTGACTGAGGAAGCTCCAGCTTCCGATTATTACAGCCATGATTTGCAAATCCTAAAGTTTAGCAACTGTATTCGGCAACGCCAGGCACTCAGCTAGTTTTATAGTCATTCAAAAGAATCTCGTGTTGTGAATTTTTTTGCGGGAGGTTTAATTTTCTACAATAGATTGTATAATCGTTTTGCTCCTGAGTATCTTACATTGAGAATTATTAAATCACCTTCCTATGCAGTTACTGGTTCAAATCTGATAATGTACACAGTGTACCTATATTGTCTGTTTGTTCAACAAAAAGTGATGCTGACAGTTTATCCTCTGTCTCAGCTATAATTTTCTTTCGTCATTCCTCTTCATCATCATTATCACCACCCACTTCCACAGAGGTAAGCAGTATCTGTTATCCATTACGTGTTACCCATAACCTCTACTTATTTACAGTTACTCTTTTACTGTTACTTGTTCATCATTACCCATTTACTGTTACCTTGTTACCATTACCCATTTAGCATTATCCCTTACCCTTTAGCTAATACCCACTAACCATTTACCATTACCCATTCACTGTTACCTGTTTTTCACCACCCATATGCCATTGTCTGTTAGCCATCAGCTGTTACGCATTATCCATTTATCATTACCCATTTACTGTTACCTATGTACCATTACCTATTTACTGTTACTCATTTACCATTACCCACTTACCTTACCTTTACCTGTTGCCCATTTATTGTGACCTGTTTATCATTACTCATTTACTGTTACCTGTTTACTGTTACACATTTATCATTATCTGTTTACAATTACCACTTTACCATTTCATGCTTACTGTTATTCATGACCCATTACCTGTTGCCCATCTAGTGTTTACCATTTACTGTTCATCCATTCACTGTTTACCGATTTTTACTTGCAAAGTGTGGACAAATACATTGTGAGACTTGAATTAGACCAGGGATTCTCAGACGTTTCCCCTGATGGAACACTTTGAGGATAGTGGTGTTCTGATGGAAGACTGTTTATTTCGAATATTAGTAATATTTTTAAGAATGAGATAAAGTTGTTTTCTTCGGTGATTATTACAATTTTAAATCACAAATTGTAACAGAAATTATAATGAAATTTTAAAATATGATTAGTGCCATATAAATATAAAAAATCATGATATTAATAGTGTTTTGTGGAGCACTTACTCACTTCTCATGGAACACCAGTGTTATGTGGGACACACTTTAGGAATCGCTGCCACAGACATTCCTGCTTTTGTGTTCTTCACGTATTTCGCACACATTTTAGTCGTGGAAAGAATGTTGTGGGATTGACAAGCAGTACAAAAGTCGAAAACAATTAATTTGGGGAGCGGTTGTGAACATGTTCGTAGATGAAAGTACTAATGTTTATAAGTACTGTGGTACTGTCATGTATTGGTAACGATAAGTAACAGGAACATTTTAAAGTTTTGCAGAATAGTAACTGAAGTAAATTCCATCTATAGCTAGCTACTTATTTTAATACATTAATTACACTGAATAAGTAAAAAGGTTTTTAACTATTTATGGAGAACATGTTTTACAGTCATTTTCATGTAAGAGAAATACAAATAAAGCAAACTGTGTTTTATGATTGTAGTGATTCATCAAATAGCGTATATGCTTTCAAGCATTGAATAGATTTCGCTGTTTGCTGCGCGTGATAGATAGCCTCTGGAATACGAAATTTTGCTTCAGGGAGAGAGTTCTGAAAATTCAACGTAACTCTGTTTGGCCTGATGTTCTCTCGAAGTACGTGGAACAAAATCATATTCTGAAGATTCAGCTGGTTGGTACATGTGTCCGATGCTGGATACTAATTCAGCATAGGTCTGAGATCAATGATTTGAAAATTTGTTTCGAGTTTGGTATAGACAGACCTGCGTTTCTACAGAACATATTTTCTTCAAGAACGTTGGTGAATTTCATTTCATATATCAAATGTCTGCAGGAGACCTAATTCCAAAATGTATTATGTCAAAACGCACATAAAGTGTCTGCATTTAATGCTTTTGCATCAAAAAGTAATGCATCAACAAAAACTCCGTTCAATGAGAATTTTGCAGTCAGCTATTGTCTGTTCTTTTCCATAGTAAGTTCAACGTAGGAAACATTGAATGACTGAATGAATAATGAGAGAAAAACTTTGTTGATTCTTATCGACACGTGAACTTTACTCTGTACCTTAGATCATCTGTATCTCCCCATGTATTTTTTTCAATGCAGTATGTATATGATTACTCTGAGCTAAGAGTCAAATGCACTGGATGTCAGCAAGTCGAGACTTGTCGGAACAAGCAAAACACTCACACGGCAAGTTAGGTGCAGTGGACGTCTGCCTGTGTGTCTTGTGACGCTTGACATTTTACACTTGACATTTAGATGTGGAAAATAATTAATTTGAGGCCACGTTATGCCTTACACCAGAAATCGAACTTCGAGTGTATACAAGTACTGCTTCCCCTAATTTTTGGCTATAAGATTTGGGACGTGATTCAAGAAAAACAGATTGTTCTGATAGTTTTGAGCGCCCTATAAAATGCTTTGAAATATTGCAAAATACAATATCTGTGTAATTTCTTTCGTAAAAATCTTTTAAACGTGGTACAAAAAGTAAATCAGAAAGTTTGGTTACTTTTGAGCACTCTGTAAAGTACTTTGAAATATTGCTAGTTACACCCTTTATGTAATTTTCTTCCTAAACATGCCGCAAAATATAGAACATTCAGATGTTTTTGAGCACTCTGGAAGGTAATTTTAAATGCTTAAAATTCCAACCTTTATAAAAAATTTTCGTTGAATATAGCACAAAGTGTTCCGTGTTTTCTAATGCATTTCAGGAATCTGCAAACTAGTTTGAAACACTGCAAGTTATATCTTTTACATAATTTTTTTCTTGGCATAAAAGAGTTCAGTGCTTTTTGGTACTTTTGAGAATTTTTTTAAGCACATCAAAATGTGGCAAGTTATATATGGATAGATAATTTCGAATATGGCCTAAAAGAAATATTAGATCGTCCGGATACTTTTGAGCGTTCTAAAAGTACTTGTGTATGTTGATGTGTGTGTGTTTGTGTATTTGTATGTATGAGTGAGTGAATAGCACTATTTTACACACTGCAGGTGAAGAAGCTTGCTTAAGTTTAGGAAAAACTGTAGTATTGGCAACACTTTTTTATTTTTGAATATGGCACCAAAATCAGATGAAGAAGCTTGTGGAAATACTGTAATATAAATGAATATAATTAAAAAAGTACTAAAGTGTCATAGGCTGTAAAAATTATTCCACCACCATCATCTTGCACTGTGGTTCGTTGAAAAATATTTGCCACCAGTGCCATATTGCATTTTTAAAATTTTTTTTCATCTCCCATCCTTCATTTTTAAAATTCTCACCATCCATCATCTTTAATTTCTTAAATTTACTGTCACCCCTATCTTTAATTTTTAAACCAACCATCCACCTTCGAAAAGACATCATGCCTCAATGATCACTGATGACGTCATACGTGCATATGTTCAAGATCAATGACATCACGTGATGTTATCAGGGGGCGTGTGTGTGTGTGTGTGTGTGTGTGTGTGTGTGTGTATGGTTGGGGAGACGGAGAGGAATTGCGCTCCCGTGCTTGTATGTTTTTGTGATTACGAAGAATAAATAAAACTTTCCACCTTTCCACAAAGAATTACTGGATAACTTTGTATGAGGGAGATAACATGTACAACATGGAACCAATGCCACGTATAAACTCGAATTACGATATAGTCATGAAGCTTAAGACAATCGTACGGAAGGAGTAGTGTGGAAGATAGTAGGATGACAAAGACGTGTATGAAGGTCTCTAAAATATGGATAATGCAATAAGCAATAACACAGCACGCAGTTTATCTGAAGACGAGTGGGTATCTCCAAAAAGAGCAATGAAAGATATCGGAAAGACAAACGTAGATGCTAGAAAAGTAATTACGAAAAAGAAAATGAAACACTTCAGATGATTGATGAATGAAGGAAGAACAAAAAAGTTCAGCGAAAACCGGAATAGAGCCATATAAATCATTCAGAAATGAAATAAATAGAAAGTGCTGGGACGCCCAGGTAAAATGGCTGTTGGAAATCGAAAAAGAAATGATCGTCGGATGGACTTTCTCGAAATCAAAACAAACTTCGTAGAAATTAAAATTAAGGGCGGAACCATTAAAATAGCAAGGGGAATTCCGCTGTTAAAATAGAGTTAGACAGCATAGATGGAAAGAGTACATTGAAGGCCTCTATAAGGGACACTATTTATCTGATGACCTGATAGAAGATGGAGTCGATGCAGAATACATAGGGGATCCAGTATTAGAGTCAGACTTTAAAGTGCTTTGGAAAAACTGGGATTAAATAAGGTAGAAGGCCGAAAACATTCCATTGGAATTTCAGAAACTCCTTGGAGGATGTGGGAATCAAACGACTATTCAAGCTGGTGCGTAGACTCTATGAAACTGACGACATACCATCAGACTTTTCTGAAAATATCGATTCAGTTCCTAAGGTAGCAAAAAAAGATGGCTCGAGAATTATCGCACAATCCGATTAACAGCACATGCATCCAAGATGGTCACGAGAATAACACACAGAAAAATGGAAAAGGAAACAGAGTTGTTAGAGGATCACTTTGGTTTTAGAAAAACTAGTCATCAGAGAGGCAGTTCTGGCATTGCTGTTGATAATGGAAGCAAGACTGACGAATGATCAAGATTCGTTCATAGGATTTGTCGACCTGGAAAAAGTGTACGACAGTGAAAAATGGTCAAGATGTTCGAAATTCTGATAAAAACAGGCGTAAGGTGTAGGGAAAGATGAGTAATATGTAATATGTGCAAGTATCAAGAGGGAACAATAGGATTTGAAGACAAAGAGTGACATGCTGGAATTAAGAAGGGGTCAGAGTGTTTGTACATCTAAGAAGCAATGATGTAAATAAAACAGTTCAAGAGCGGGATCGAAATTCAGGGTGAAAGAATGTCAGTGACAAAATTCGTCAGTGACATTGCTAACCTCAGTGAAAAGTGAAGAACAATTACAAGATGTGTTAGATGGAATGCATAGTCTAATGAATACAGAATACGGATCGAGAGTAAATCGAAAAAAGACCACAAATAATCAGAAGTACCAGAAATGAGAACAGCGAGGAACTTAACATCATAATTGGTGAGCAAGAAGTAGATGAAGTGAAGGAATTCTGATTTCTAGGCAGCTAAATAACCCATGATGGATGGAGCAAGGAGAACATAAGAAAACAGACTAGCACAGGCGACGCGAGCATTCCTGACCGACACAAGTCACAGATAGGGCTTAAATTTTGGGGACGAAATATCTGGGAGTGTACTTTTGGAGTACAGCATTGTAAGGCAGATAACCATGGACTTTATGGAAACAAGAGTATAAGACTATCGAAGCTCTTGTGATGTGGTGCTACAGAAGAATGTTGAAAATTGGGTGGACTGACAAGATAAAGAATGAGAAGATTCTCCTCACAACCGGCGAAGAAAGTAGCGTATGGAAGATAGCGACAAGAATAAGTGACAGGACGGTAGGATATGTGTTACGAGATCATTAAATAACTTCCATGGTAATGGAGGGAGCCGCAGAGAGTAATAACTGTAGAGGAAGACAGTGTTGGGAATATATCCAACAAATAATTCAGGAGATAGAGTGCAAGTGCCACCCTGAGCTGAAGTGGTTGGCGTATAAAAAGAATTCATGGTGGATTACGTCAAACCAGTCAGGAGACTGATGACTCCGAATTAAATAAATAAATCTTGCTACCCGTTTTTGTTTCAAGAAGAGGGATCTGTGATACGTTCAGATATTAACCACTGATGGACTGTGCAACGAAGTTGAGCTAAGGCGTTAACAGATGAATACTACTTATAGTAATTTGAACTTATGCTATTAGGTTGGGTGTGTCTATAAAAGTTTCCCAAACATCAGGGAAAGGCTGTAGGCATACCGCGCGTCACCCACTAGAGGCATGGTTCGCCTGTTGACTGGGCCCTTAACCGCTGTACCTATTCTGAACTCTGTGCCGACAGGGTGGGGTGTGAGGTTGTTTCCTAAGAAGACATTACATTGCATTGCCTACAATGGCCACAGGTAATACAAGAAAACCGATGTATGAAGGTTTTATGATGCTACTGGTTGGCTGTGACTTGGGGCTTCCAACTCCGCTTTCGCCGCCACCGCCGTTGGCCGGCAGCTGGGGTGTATCTCAGCCGCTCTAGACGGAGGCGTGTTACCTACAGTGCCACTGCCTGGCTCTTGAAGGCCACCCGAGTGAGTCTGCAGCTACGAAAAGTCTCGCAAGCGAAGCTTGTGACCTGGGAACTCTGAGACCTTCGGTGTGCTTAGAATATAAATCGCTCATCGCGGAGCATCAGTCGCTGGAGAAACAATTCCGTGTATGAGACAGGCAGATTAACACGAGTCATAGATAATGTACTATCCGACAAAATGATTCACATCTGTGTGGGACAGCTCACGTGGAAACGTGAGGTATCCACAGAGTCGTACTCCCAAAGTACAGGGTGTATAAAGAGATGAGGTCAGTGGTTGACGTGATATAGGGCCTTATTTGCAACACAGAATCTTAGTACTACTTGCAATATTCTGAAGTATCAAATACGTCAAGGTCGCTTGTAAATCTCTTATTGGTTACCACTTAGGCAGATCTGCGCAGTTAATACCACTTTCCCGTTTTCATCCCCGTGTACGAAAAAAGAAGTGTACTAAAAAGGTAGTGCGTGGTAACTGTGTATTTAAACGCCATAATACCCGCCATATGTTGCTAGCCATTGGTCTTTAACTGCCGAATGTGTACGGTTCTCTAGTTAAGTACAGCATTCATTGTTACTGGTATTGGGTATTTTTCGTTTAGCCTTGTGCTCTCATGGACGTGACGGCTAAAGCGATCAGTTGCAATCGTGGACATACACAATGTTTACTAACGAAAAGTATCGTGACATGCGCCGGCCGGGGTGGCCGAGCGGTTCTAGGCGCTACAGTTTGGAACCGCGGGACCGCTCCAGTGGCAGGTTCGAATCCTGCCTCGGGCATGGATGTGTGTGATGTCCTTAGGTTAGTTAGGTTTAATTAGTTCTAAGTTGTAGGGGCTGATGACCTCAGAAGGTACGTCCCATAGGGCTCAGAGCCATTTGAACCATATCGGGACATGCACTTTGTTTGCAGTGTCTGTACGGTAATGCGGTCGTCACTGAAAGAAAATACCAAGACACGTTTCTGCGACGACGCCATGCAAAACACGAGTTATTTCAAGCCTTTCACCACGCAGGGGGGTTACAGGAATGTTACAAACGTACAAATCATGCTGGTCGACCAGAATCAAGATCGTAAGAAGAAAGTCTTAACAATGCAGAAGCACGTCCGTCTGTCAGTAGAAGGCGTCTAGGGCGACGTGTTGGTATCCCTCACTCATATGTTTTGCGAGTACTTCGTCAGTAAGGTCTTCGTTCGTACTATCTGATACCTGTGCAAGAATTAAAACCACTAGTGTACATCGTTAGCGTACTGTCAGTGGTTATTACAGATGATTAATGACCAGCCAGATTTTGTGGATTACATCTTATTCACTGACGAGTTAGGATTCACAAGCGATGGTGCTGTGAGCAGACACAAATATGCTGATGAGAATCCCCGTGTAAACTCTCCCTGCCTAATTCGAATCAGGCTTCGGTGTTACTGTGTGAGTAAATGTCCAGTGTCCAGTGATTTAGGGTAGCGTCTTTGATTAGTAGTCAAAATATTCTGAGTTTGCTGACATTGCTGGAATTTTAAATAAAAATGATCAGCAACGTCGGCCGAAGATGTCCGTCCGTGTCAAAGAGGGCGGAGGAGCGGACAGATGTTCAGCGCACAGGGGTGGGAAGAATCAGAAAAGACAAACGGCATGAGGATACAGAAATCAATGGAAACCACTTCAATAAAAACACGCAATATGTATCCATAGGGCATGTGCCCTGTAATTGGAAATTGACATGATGATGTGTCCATTCGCAACGGATTCACAGTCTACCTTCGGCAGGGCAACAGTGCACACGCATGACTGTTTCCCGCACACGGGGTAACGCTTACGCGCCGTCTGCTCTTCACCTTTTGCCCCTACTTTGCACAACCCCAAGCACTCGATGTGGAATGTTTCTTGAGAAACGAGATAAAGATACCTGCATCTCAATACAATATACAGGATGGTCCATTGACAGTGACCGGGCCAAATATCTCACGAAATAAGCATCTAACAGAAAAACTACAAGGAACGAAACTCGTCTAGCTTGAAGGGGGAAACCAGATGGCGCTGTGATTGGCCCGCTACATGGCGCTGCCATAGGTCAAACGGATATCAACTACGTTTTTTGAAATAGGAACCCACAGTTTTTGTTACATATTCGTGTAGTACGTAAAGAAATATGAAAGTTTTAATTGGACCACTTTTTTCGCTTTGTGATAGATGGCGCTGTAATAGTCACAAACGTATAAGTACGTGGTATCACGTAATATTCCGCCAGTGCGGACGGTATTTGCCTCGTGATACATTACCCCTGTTAAAATGGACCATTTACGAATTGCGGAAAAGGTCGATATCGTGTTGATGTATGGCTATTGTGATCGAAATGTCCAACGGGCGTGTGCTATGTATGCTGCTCGGTATCCTGAACGACGTCATCCAAGTGTCCGGATAGTTACGTTATTTAAGGCAACAGGAAGTGTTCAGCAACGTGTGAAACGTCAACCACGACCTGCAACAAATGATGATGCTCAAGTAGGTGTTTTAGCTGCTGTCGCGGCTAATCTGCACATGAGTAGCAGACAAATTGCGCGAGAATCGGGAATCTCGAAAACGTCGGTGTTGAGAATGCTACATCAACATCGATTGCACCCGTATCATATTTCTATGCATCAGGAATTGCATGGCGACGACTTTGAACGCCGTGTACAGTTCTGTCACAGGGCACAAGAGAAATTACGGGACGATGACAGATTTTTTGCACGCTTTCCATTTGGCGACGAAGCGTCATTCACCAACAGCGATAACGTAAACCGGCACAATATGCACTATTGGGCAACGGAAAATCCACGATGGCTGCGACAAATGGAACATCAGCGACCTTTTCGGGTATGGTGCGGCATTATGCGAGGAAGGATAATTGGCCCCATTTTATCGGTGGTGATCTAAATGGTGTAATGTATACTGATTTCCTAGGTAATGTTCTACCGATGTTACTACTAGATGTTTCACTGCATGACAGAATGGCAATGTACTTGCAACATGATGGATGTCCGGCACATAGCTCGCGTGCGGTTGAAGCGGTATTGAATAGCATATTTCATGAGAGGTGGATTGGTCGTCGAAGCACCATACCATGGCCCGCACGTTCACCCGATCTAACGTACCCGGATTTCTTTCTGTGGGGAAAGTTGGAGGATATTTGCTATCGTGATCCACCGACAGCACCTGACAACATGCGCCAGCGCATTGTCAATGCATGTGCGAACATTACGGAAGGCGAACTGCTCGCTGTTGAGAGGAATGTCGTTACACGTAATGCCAAATGCATTGAAGTTGACGGACATAATTTTGAGCATTTATTGCATTAATGTGGTATTTACAGGTAATCACGATGTACCACCATGCGTTCTCAGAAATGATAAGTTCACAAAGATACATGTATCACATTGGAACAACCGAAATAAAATGTTCAAACGTACCTACGTTCTGTTTTTTAATTTAAAAAACCTACCTGTTACCAAATGTTCGTCGAAAATTGTGAGCCATGTGTTTGTCACTATTACAGCACCATCTATCACAAAGAGAAAAAAGTGGTCCAACTAAAACATTCATATTTCTTTACGTACTACATGAATAGGCAATAAAAAATGTGGGTTCCTATTTAAAAAAACGCAGTTGATATCCGTTTGACCTATGGCAGCGCCATCTAGCGGGTCAACCACAGCGCCGTCTGGTTTTCCCATTCAAGCTAGACAAGTTTCGTCTTTGTAGTTTTTTCGTTTGATGCTTATTTTGTGAGATATTTGGCCCGGTCACGATCAATGGACCACCCTGTATGTAAGTGCAACATGAGTGACCTCAGGTGGTTGTGAATCACGATACAAAATTAACACCAAGCACAACTTTTTGTACATCTCCAACCCCATACATTCGACATGGGAAGCTGGATTCCAATCAGGTATTTTGTTGAGTAAGGAGAACGATTCGATTTTAGAAACTTTTATTTGAATCCCTTTTTTGCTTTTGGTAAAAATATGAAATTTGGGGGGCACCGTTCTATGACTAAATACGCTTTTAATTAAATAATTATTTAGAAGGGAACGTTTACTTCATGATAGCTTAATACTGAATTAATGAAACATATTTCCTTAGGCAGTATTAAAGTATAAATCAGATCTTAAATGACTCGTGATTCACTCATGACAGGGAACAAAAGCAATATTTCACTTAATTCTATTAAATGCAGCCCTTAACTTTTTGCTCTGGTCTGGCATTTGACGTGTAAAATGAGATCTAATTAAACACGTATGTTAAACGCATTGATAATATAGTACAATAGTCAATCATTAGACCTGCTTCCACATAGAGTCACAGTTATAAAATAAAGGCAAAAACATGAGTCTTTGAACTGTCTAACAATGATGAGGATGTATTACTGAACACATTTACGATACTGAACAGGTTACTATTTTACCCGCAAGATACGACTACAAAAAGATCCTAAACAGGCCATCTAGTTTGGAGCGCAGTTCCGCTAATTTGGAATACAGGCAAATCATGTAACTGCTGTACGGGATTAGTTCACTGAATATTATCAATTTAAGTACACATTGTGGAAAAGACAGCAAGATTACTGATTTTCGACACAAGTGTTCAAGAACTATGTTGGCAGATTATGAGAGTTCCATCTTGGAAAATCGAACTGCATTTGTGTTAAATAAAGGCAGGAAATTTTATTAGGTAATTTATGTATGAAATGAGGAGCAGTGTCGACCCTAAGACAAAATGTTCCCACTGAATCGAGACAACAACATCTTAACTGTGCGCTAAGGAACTGAATTTAAAATTTAACATGGAATAGAGCACGTTTTTGATTGAATAGAAACAAAAATTCTATATCAGAAATCTGCTGTGAGAAGAAACGTATGAAATACGTCCATTAGATAGTACAATTTCAAATTTGTTGATCATTTACCGTTGCGTGCTTTCTACCTTGTGGTGCTGTTCCTGTCATGAACTGAATGTTGCAATAAGTAATGAGCCCTTAATTGACACTGAGTACGTCACGACGTGAAAGTAACTCCAGATTTTGGATTTGTACACTCACTTTGTTCTTTCGTGACATTTACTCACCATAAACCTTCCATTATGGCTGATCAGCGCACAATTAACGACTTCATCTGGAAAAACTGAGATTTTAATTAATACTGCCGGCTGAGTCAATAATTCTATCATGGCCAAGAGTCACTTTGTCACTTTTCTTGAGGCACATAGAAAACTGGCTGTGGGTCTATGGATGACTCTGATCTACGATGACGGGTGGCGCTCCTCTTGTCAAGAAGTTTTTAATTCAGTCACACACGTGGTCAAATGGGAACACATTCCCTTTACAATGCGTAATTGTGGCGTTGGTTGTAAGCTTTTCGAAAATCCAGAAACACTGCATCAACCTGATTGCCTATACCAAAGCTTTAAGACTCACAAGCGAAGAACGTGATTCGTTTGTTAATATTTACATTCTTATCGAGTATTAATTCAATGTTGTTTATCTTGCAGATAAGAATAATTGTTACGCGTCCCTTTGTAAGCGATTTTCATCGTTGTGTTTCACCAAACATGTTTCCCATAATTGCTTTGTGTAGCTTCAGTGGCGTATTATTATAAGCGTTTGCCGTACTATAAATATTTTGATTTAACTTTTAGTTTAGATATGTAGATGTTCATAGCAGAACTTTCAAATTAACTTAACTAACTAATCACTTTACTTCTAGGTAAACTACACTCCTGGAAATGGAAAAAAGAACACATTGACACCGGTGTGTCAGACCCACCATACTTGCTCCGGACACTGCGAGAGGGCTGTACAAGCAATGATCACACGCACGGCACAGCGGACACACCAGGAACCGCGGTGTTGGCCGTCGAATGGCGCTAGCTGCGCAGCATTTGTGCACCGCCGCCGTCAGTGTCAGCCAGTTTGCCGTGGCATACGGAGCTCCATCGCAGTCTTTAACACTGGTAGCATGCCGCGACAGCGTGGACGTGAACCGTATGTGCAGTTGACGGACTTTGAGCGAGGGCGTATAGTGGGCATGCGGGAGGCCGGGTGGACGTACCGCCGAATTGCTCAACACGTGGGGCGTGAGGTCTCCACAGTACATCGATGTTGTCGCCAGTGGTCGGCGGAAGGTGCACGTGCCCGTCGACCTGGGAACGGACCGCAGCCACGCACGGATGCACGCCAAGACCGTAGGATCCTACGCAGTGCCGTAGGGGACCGCACCGCCACTTCCCAGCAAATTAGGGACACTGTTGCTCCTGGGGTATCGGCGAGGACCATTCGCAACCGTCTCCATGAAGCTGGGCTACGGTCCCGCACACCGTTAGGCCGTCTTCCGCTCACGCCCCAACATCGTGCAGCCCGCCTCCAGTGGTGTCGCGACAGGCGTGAATGGAGGGACGAATGGAGACGTGTCGTCTTCAGCGATGAGAGTCGCTTCTGCCTTGGTGCCAATGATGGTCGTATGCGTGTTTGGCGCCGTGCAGGTGAGCGCCACAATCAGGACTGCATATGACCGAGGCACACAGGGCCAACACCCGGCATCATGGTGTGGGGAGCGATCTCCTACACTGGCCGTACACCACTGGTGATCGTCGAGGGGACACTGAATAGTGCACGGTACATCCAAACCGTCATCGAACCCATCGTTCTACCATTCCTAGACCGGCAAGGGAACTTGCTGTTCCAACAGGACAATGCACGTCCGCATGTATCCCGTGCCATCCAACGTGCTCTAGAAGGTGTAAGTCAACTACCCTGGCCAGCAAGATCTCCGGATCTGTCCCCCATTGAGCATGTTTGGGACTGGATGAAGCGTCGTCTCACGCGGTCTGCACGTCCAGCACGAACGCTGGTCCAACTGAGGCGCCAGGTGGAAATGGCATGGCAAGCCGTTCCACAGGACTACATCCAGCATCTCTACGATCGTCTCCATGGGAGAATAGCAGCCTGCATTGCTGCGAAAGGTAGATATACACTGTACTAGTGCCGACATTGTGCATGCTCTGTTGCCTGTGTCTATGTGCCTGTGGTTCTGTCAGTGTGAGCATGTGATGTATCTGACCCCAGGAATGTGTCAATAAAGTTTCCCCTTCCTGGGACAATGAATTCACGGTGTTCTTATTTCAATTTCCAGGAGTGTATTTAGACTGGGCACTTGCTTCTATCTTTTGTATTTCATAGCGCTTTGACCTCAAAATCATGAAACTTTCATGAATAAAAATTTTCTATCATTGGTATTCCACTACACCACGCGCACTGGATTTCATCAAGCTGATAGATCTTGGGATGTACACCTGCAAAACGTGAACCTGCAACTAGCATCATACCTGTAAAATTCTACGATCCTGGCCATGTTACAGTACAATATGAGATTAATTAGGAATTTGGCCTGGACCTGATGATGCAGTAATTTTTAATTTGCTTCTGGGAGAATTCGTAGCTGAAAAAATACTAAGGCCCAGTAAGTGCCTCTCTATCTGATAGTGGCTGTAAAAGAGTAAAGATCCGACCACAGATGTGTTTATACGTACCTCCTTCCTGGAATTTGCCCAAAAACAGCCAATCGTCATGTGACGCACCGTCTTGTCTTCTTGTATAGGAAATAAGAAAAAAAATGTAGGTGGCAGTTTCGAATGCGTTCCGCCATTCCACTGCCTTCACCAAATGCCTCATTGCATTCATTTCTTCATATAGTGCTCAATATGTTTAATCGCCTTTCTTCAGCCAGTGCGTGGCACCTTTTTTCCTTATATCCAGCTCCTGCAGAAATATTTGCAGAATGTCCAACGTCAGTCAAGCTTATAGAGAAGCCACCTGGTGGTTTACTCCGAGTGTTGAAGAAGATGGTCTTGCAACCTGTAATTTATGAGCTCATACATCCTCATAGTTACCCTTGATACACATGAACATACATTTGTGATATTCTCTGGTTACTTTCAAGGGAACTCGAAAATGTCAGTTTATGATATCGAAGAGATGGAGAATCACTATGGTTCCTTTCCAGACTGCTTCCTGTAACTGAGTTGACAAGTTACTATTTTCATACAGAAAATCAGCAAGATATGTCGTTACTACCCTTCTTCCGATCGTTATGTCGAGAAGTTTATTTTAAGACCTTTAGTAGGTTGCCGTTCAGTGGATGTGCTGCATTTTTGAGTTGCTTATGACAAGAATCTAGTGGTTCAGGGAAAACGTTTACGTCCTGCGGTTCTTCTCTAGTCACCACAGACAACTAATGACGAATCATGTTCATATGACACCAATCACTTACGTTACCACACAACGTATGCACTGTGGACTCTACGAGACCCAGTGGTGCATCTCAAAACTCTGGACGAGACATTGATCTCCACTACTTCCTGGACACATGAAAGATTTTTATCTACTCAGGAAATAAAACCTTAGACGCTTACTGAGTTCCCCTATATATTCTAATTTTCTTAAGTCTCTTAAGGGGCTCCGGAAAGGCTCAAAATTATGAAAAGTTCAATTTTTTACTTTTTTGCGTTTTCTGAATCTGCAGACTATTACCTTTCAATAGATATATAATTTATTCAATTCCGAAGACTACAAGTATTTTTAAATTTTTTTTGAAATGTGTTCTACATGGGCGTGACCCACTGTGGCGCTGTTAAACTGCTGTCAAATGGTGTTATTATTAACGTCCGTGTTCATCAGGTACATTTTAGTGATGTGAGATAAAGTATGTGTTGTGGCTAACCTGTGATGGTTCAATATATGTCGCTGGTGTGATTGTCGATTGTTTCATGTTTATTTACTCTGTCGTTATCTCGAAAATATTCGTAATTAATTCTGTTTCTTGAGTCTCTGTTTTGTTGAAGTATAATAATGAGTAAAAGTAAAGTTATTAGAAATCCTCTGAAGGCTTTTAAGAAAAGGAGAAATGTTGGAAAGCCAAAGGTATGTGTTATTACTGTAAACAATAAAGACGATGAAAATCCCCAACATAGCTTGTGTCCCAAAGAAGAAGACAGTTGGTGTAAATATAACAAAGGATTGCTAACTGGTGAAGTGTACACTCATAAGCATAGTCTGCCTCATGCAATAATGGAGGTGATAAAACCTATTTTCAGAGACTTAGCACCACCTGAACTGTTGAAAAAGTGTATTCACGGAAAAACTCAAAACCCCAATGAAAGTGTAAATAGTGTTATATGGTCGAGAATCCCCAAGACTGTATTTGTTGGAATAGAAACACTTCACTTTGGTGTGTATGATGCTGTTGCGACTTTCAATGATGGCAACATTGTAAGGTGCAAGGTATTTAGAAATATGGGAATGAAGATAGGTTCTAACATGGTACGAGCGATGCTTGCTTTAGACAAGGAACGCCTTCGGGCTGCAGACAGGGCTGTAAAGAGTCTAGAAATACAAGCAAGAGTAAACATGAGGAGGAACAAGAGAAAGCTGGAGGAGGAGTTTGCAGAGGATGAAGATAATCCATCCTATGGACCTGGAATGCACTAAAAAGTTAATCCAATCTTTGTCGCTCGATTCCCAAAACTTTTATTTTCTCATACTAACTACATGTTTTCCAAGGATCTTCCAAACATATTTGTTTCAAACTTTCAGTAAATGTTACACAGTACCTTCTGCATAATTTAACACAGCCTTTTTCCAAAAAACTGTATATTTTTGAATATATAAATAAAAAATTGCAAAAAAATGTTGTGAATTTTCGTTACAATTGAAAAGAAAATCATCTTTAATAACTGAACTAAAATTTTGCAAAATCCCTGTGTTAAGTTGTAGCCCATATTCCAATAAATAATCTGTAAAAAGTTCAACTTCCTACCTCAAATACTTTGTGAGGAAAGATGTAATTTATAAGCGTTATTTTAACATTGCAAGTATAGGGCGTTCCGGAGTCCCTTAAGGGACGAAAGGGAAATAGAAGAAGCAGTCAACGGCAGTATATGTTAGAACGGTACCTTCAACAAGTCTGACATTACACTGAGGGGACAAAAGTCGTGGGGCACCTTCTAACACCCTGTCAGAGTCCTTTCTTCAGGCGTACTGCAGCAGCCCGATGTGTCATGGACTCAAAAAGTCGTTGGAAGTCCCCTGTAGCAATAATGAGCCATGCTGTCTCTATAGCCGTCCATAATTGCGGAAGTATTCCCGGTGCAGGATTCTGTGCACGAAATGACCTCCCAGTTACGTCCGATAAATGTTCGATGGGTGGCCAAATCTGGAACTGTCCAGAGTTTTCTTCAAACCAATGGCCCGGTGACATGGCGCATTGTCATCCATAAAAATTCCATTGCTGTTTGAGAATGGTTGCAAATGGTCTCCAAGTAGCCCAACAGAACCATTTCCAGTCAATGATCGGTTGAGCTGCACCACGCAACCCAATCCATTCCACGTAAACACAGCTCACCTCATTATGGAACGACCGCCAGCTTGAACAGTGCCTTGTTGACAACTTGGGTCCATCAGCTCTTACCAACTGAAATCGGGACTCACCTGAGCAGGCCACGATTTTTCGATCGTCAAGGACCCAATCGATGCGGTCACGAGGCCACGAGAGTCGTTGCAGACGATAGCGTGCTATTAGGAAGGCACTCTTGTCGGTCGTCTACTGCCATAGAACATGAACGCCAAATTTCGCCGTACTGTCGTAACGGACACGTTCGTCGTACGTCTCACATCGACGTCTGCGGTTGTTCCACTCAGTGTTGCTTGTCTGTTAGCACTGACAATTCTACGCATTCGCCACTGCTCTCGGTTGTTAAGTGAAGGCAGTCGGCAACTGTGTTGTCCGTGGTAAGAGGTAACGACTGAAATTGTTATTCTTGGGTCACTCTTGACAACGTGTACCTCGTAATATTTCCGCAATGGAATGCTCCACGTGCCTAGCTCCAACTACCATTACGTGTTCAAAATCTATTAATTCCCGTCGTGCGGCCTTAATCACGCCGGAAACCTTTCCACATGAATCACATGAAGACAAATGACAGCTCCGCCAATGCACTGCCTTCTTATAACTTGTGTACGTGAGTTGTGTATGTGCTTGTCGCTCTCCCATAACCTTTGGAACCTCAGAGTACTTTAAATTTCTTACATAATGCTTGTAAATGATTCGTGTGAAAAGCACGTGACTCCAGATTCAGTATTTTTTTGTTTAACCGTTAAGTGACGCCGGCCGATGTGGCCGAGCGGTTCTAGGCGCTTCAGTCTGGAACCGCGCGACCGCTACGGTCACAGTTTCGAATCTTGCCTCGGGCATGGATGTGTGTGATATCCTTAGGTTAGTTAGGTTTAAGTAGTTCTAAGTTCTAGGGGACTGATGACCATAGATGTTAAGTCCCATAGCGCTCAGAGCCATTTGAGCCGTTAAGTGACGCAAACGATCAAATGACAATGTTATACAGAGAATAGGGCACACAAGCGCAGGTATTACGATCATTGTTACCTTAAGGCGTACCGATTTTAATGTGTAAGATATTTTTTCTCTTCATGTATCAGTCTTTCCGCAAACACATCACATAATTTACTAGCTGATGTTTTCTCCATGGTTGTAAGTGCACCACTAGATACAACACGACTGTCAGTTTACACAATTTTGTGTCCAAGAGTCCACACGTCAACACAGGACCGCTGCCCAGTGGAAAATAAACATTAACGACTTGCTTTTGCCATATGTACTTGTTGGCACTAACCAACCTATAAACATACTACTCACAAACGCAATGATTATTTGTCTCCAAATGAAGTACATACTGCTGTAATGTTATTCAGTACACTGCCCTCAGTCCCCAATACAAATTCTGCACATACTCCCAGAAGGATTTCTTTAAAGTTATTATTTGTAATGGCGAGATACGCGGTTTTGATATACGACAAAGTATGCTGTTATTATGATTTTCAGTCCAAAGATTGGTTTGATGCAGCTCTAAATGTTGGTCTGTTCTATACAATTCTCTTCATCTCTGAATTACTACTGCAACCTACACGCATTTCAACTTGATTACTGTACTCACACCTTGGTCTCCTTCCACATTTATTAATCCTCATTCTCAAAACGTCCTTCCATTAACAATTTCACTATTCTCTGATGCCTCGAGATGTGTCTTATCAGCTGATCTCTTCTTTTAGTCAAACTATGCCATAATTTGCTTTTTTCCCCATTTCCATTCAATACTTATTTATTAGATCAATCCATCTATTTATCAGCATTCTTCTGTAGCATTACGCTTCAAACGCCACCATTCTCTTTATATTTGTGCTGTTTGTCGTCCAAGTTTCACTTCTGTAGAAGGCGTACAAATGTCTTCAGAAGAAAACTAGTTATTAGCTGATGTTAACGCATTTCTTGATTTCAGAAACGCTTTTCTTGTAATTGCCAGTGTATATTGTATATCCCGTCTACTTCGGTCACTGTCAGTTACTTTTCTGCATAAATAGCAAAACTCACCATCTAGCTTTAGTTTCTTATATCCGAGTCTAACTCTAAGAGCATCATCCGATCTAATTCGACTTTATTCCATAACCATTGTTTTACATTTGTTGATATTTATCTTATCATTTGTTTTCAGTACGTCATTCTTTTCATTCAACTGATCATCCGAGTCCCTTGAGTCTCTGACAGAGTTACTACGTCATCATCAAACCTAAAGATTTTTATTTCTTCTCGCCGAACTGTTATTTCTTTTCCAATATCTCCTTGCTTTCTTTTATTGCCTCCTCAGTGTACAGGTAAAATAACATAGAGGAGAGGCTACAACTTTATATAACTCGCTGCTCAACTACGACTTCTCTTTCATAAAACTGCAGCCTTGTTTCTCCATAAGTTGTACAAAATTTTCACTCTCCATATTTTATCCCTCCTACCTTCAGAATTTCAAAGAGGGTATTCCTGACGACACTGCATACAGACGTCTCTAAACCTACAGACGCCTTTATTTAATCTGAGATAAGTCTTAGCGTCAGTATCGCCTCGAGCGATAACAGACCTCTTGTTACGACGAGAGCTACCGTCCAAGAACAGAAAATCTTAAGCTTGTTGTAAAAGCTGTTTTTTGTGATTGTTTCCTTAGCCAAGTGGGAGGTAGTAATCAAACATTTTCTCTCTTTCTAGCGTCAGCTGCATGCAGTGCTTTGTTTTAGAGGTAACGTCACAGTTCGTGCTTCAAACGAGCTACCAGCTGTCGCTTCAGCTGGAACGCCTTCTCCCGGAATTGCAACGTCTGTCGCACTCCTTGTAACCCAATAATGCGAAAGTCTCCCGCCTCAGCTCTTTCTACACAGTTGCTTCAAACGGGATGAGTCGCCGAGGCACATGAGCAGTTTAGGATCAGTTGCAGTAAGGATTGTGGAATGTAAGATTGTTAAAAATATTTATTGACCAGTTGCACGTTATTAGCGAGCTCCTGTACCGAGAACACTACAGAACGGCCTCTCCTAGTCGTTTACTACCGATAAACGTGGGGTGGCGATCCAGGAACAAGTGTTGTTAGTTTTGTGGCACGAGGATGTTATGAGCATTTGCCGAAGTTGAGTACGATTTGAGGCAGGTATGTGATTATTGTATCGACTTAAATGGCCGGGAAGAATGTCACTCGCATTTAGTGGCAGACGGCTTGGAAATTTGTCTGCTACTTTTGGCTGCAGAATTCACTTGCAAAGTGGGATTAGTAAGCCAGCGCTTGTTGGACTTCTCTGAGGAGCACCTTAGTGTCTATACTGTGTGAACAATTATTGGGAGGTATCTGTTGTGTCATTTGGTTCTTTCAACTGTGTGTGGTATATTGTTTTAGGTTTGAGTTAGTTTATTTAACTCTTTATTTGCCACAAACAGAAATATTGTGAAGAACAAGTATTAAGTAACATGTATATGGCCAGTATTACATGTATTGAATCAAGATTATTACCTGTAAGGTCATTGCCCTATAAATCCGCATGCGTGCTACTATAATAGTGATTGGAAAAATGGTTGCGTTTTGCACTATTGCATTTGAAATGTCTTAAAACATTTCTGTTTTTGCTACAAAGCACAGAACAATTCTCCATTTTCTGCATTTTACAGTCTACTGTCCCTGATGGCAAACTCTGGATCTTATCTTTTGGCCCATCTGGTCAGTGACCTGAACTGTCATCTCGTACATAATTCACGGGCACAGAAGCTGTCGTTTACTTCTTGTTCTGGGCTTTTTGTCCATCCAATAGTGAAAGCCAGGCTTCCTCTTTACAGAAAAAGTAAGACCGTGCGTAACGACCCAAGTAAGATTTGTATAACACATTTGCGTAAGAACTCACGTTCAAGACTTCCTCTTTACGTTTAAAAGCAGTTTTGCTTGCACAGGAAGAAACAGCGTCTCAAAACCGAATGAAACTGCTCAAACGGTAATTGATGCTCACAAATCCATACAACATGTCTGCTATGGATGCACAGTATTCAGAAATTTTTCACCAGAGACAACAGAACAAGAGCTTAAATTTCGGTTGGAAGCACCATTACCCATCCAACGACGAAACTTAAAATATGCTACAGATTACAGTCAGCAGTTTTGACATGGCTTCAGAGCCAGATTGCCAAATAAAGGGTTAAAGAGCTCACTGGTTCCATCTAGGCTAGCTTACAGTGCTAAAACCGTTCATTTCTCAGTTATTCGTGGTGGGTCGTCTACTTCCCGTCTATCGCCTTTGAGACGCTGTTGGTATATTATGAATATTACGTATATGCTGCGTGAGTATGTTGTGTCGCAGAATGGCTATTCGAACTCGCCATTCTGTTTCTCCATCACGACATATAAATATCTTAATTCGTGAGTACTTTAAATGACATCACTCAAGCTACGTTTCTGTGAATTTGTGTGACCAAACTGGTGGTGCTCGATCTGTTTGTCTAAGTTTATTCTCACCTATAACTAAAATGTGTTGTTTATTTTGAAATCACGTGCTTCATGTGCAACGTTTGCCTTTTCCAAGTTGAAACGCGTACGTCTCATATGTACCAGCGATGGCGAGGCATGACAGAATCTCTGACCAGAGAGTTGTTTATCGTTGCTAGTCTGCGCTTGACCGCGCGAGAGTGCTGTTGCGTGTAGCGCGTCGGCAGGAACAGTCAGTTGCGAGTAGGACTCGGTCGGAGTTCTGTGTGAGGAGTCGGCAGGCGTCGACATGGGTCTCTGGTCACGATTCGGGACGAGGTATATTGTTAAATAACGTAATGAAGCAGCATTGCGCACATCTGATAATGTAATGAATGTTAATTGTAATTAATTTGTTCAAGAAATGCCCCAATAATAATTTCGTTTTCAAAGCAATCGTTTTTAAAAAAAGGAATCATTCCAATTGAAACAATATTTCCTATGCTTTTCCTCCCAGAATCAATTTAGCAGATTAATTATTGCACAGGGCCTAAGGTCAGCGCAGCTGCCCTTATAAAATTTATCAGGTTCACCGTAACGTTAATTTTGTGCGGACCTAACATTTTTGCACATTTTTACTATCATTGAGTTTTATTACTGTGGGAAGCTAACATTTGGCACTATTTGTGATTATATTCCATTCTTTTCATTTTCATATTTTCACGGGGAGGTTACACTTGGCTCTATTCCCATTAACATTCAATTATAGACATTTAAATTATTTGCGGGGAGGTAATTATTGTCTTTTCAAAATTCTGCGGGGAGGTTACAAAGTGTATTTACAGTGTCCATTTGTGTTCTAAATGCACTTGATGTGTCTGTTGTTTGTTTTGTGGGTCCAGTTAGAGATGCTTGGGTACAATAAATGCTTTTACTGAGAATGTCTATCTCTCCAGCGGCGATCGCCATCCGCACTTCAATGAAGAAAGAGTAATTGATTCGCTGTGCAACTCCCACTTGTACCATATTTTGAATTTAATGTGCAGTTTAATGTTTCTTCTATCTGCAAACAGTCACGTGATAGTGGATGGCTGATGTTAATGACCTGTTAGATATTTTCAATATTTCAAACTTGTAATGTGGAATGTATAGGTTAATTTTAGAGATTTGTAATCTGATAAGCGTCTATAAAAAACTTTTGCTTTAACTTAATATAGTTACCAAAATATATTTTTTAAAAATGTCTTTCAATCATTTCTGAAAGTTATTTAATATCTACCAGTTCTGTTGTTGGAAATTAATTTAAATAATTGTGGTGTAGCTGCTCAAATTAGCCAACGGCCTTGCCGCGGCGGTGACACCGGTTCCCATCAGATCACCTAAGTTAAGCGCTGTCGGGCTGGGAAGGCACTTAGATGGGTGACCATCCGGTCTGCCGACCGCTTTTCGCGAGCGGGGTGCACTCAGCCCATGCGAGGCAAACTGAGGAGCTACTAGACTGAAAAGTTGCGGCTCCGGTCTCGTAAACTGACATACGGCCGGGAGAGCGGTGTGCTGACCACATGCCCCTCCATATCCGCATCCAGTGACGCCTGTGGGCTAAGGATGACACGGCGGCCGGTCAGTATCGTTGGGTCTTCCAAGGCCTGTTCGGACGGAGTTTAGTTTTTAGCTGCTCGGAGTGTCTTGCATCTTTTTCTGTGTTTTAAGAAACTGGTTTGTGTTTTTTTACAAATATGATAATAAATTTGTGGCCTAGCATCCTTTCACTTAAGACCAGCTCGCTGCCACATTATAGTCGTGGTCTGAAACTCAGAACTACTACTCACCAAAATTTGAAGATTAAAACTATATAGCTGAATTTGAAACTGTCAAATGGCACGTGTTTTAAAAATAGTTTTTCATACAAATAGTTTACACTATTATTAAATAAAATTATTTCATCTCATCTGGGTAACATGTTACGTACTCCCAGCTCCTCGGTTGCTGACGACTTCAGGTTGCATTCGTGTTGCTTTTGCCGTCGTTTCGTCCATCTGCGGATCCGACTGTTTCATTAGCGTTTCACCTTTTGATTCTACCTGGACTTAAGCTTCAGCGGAGATTTCTCGCATATCTTTGCTATGCTGTTTCTTCCTCATTTTAGTCAACGTTTTGAAAGGTTTTTTTCATTTTCTAGAAAACCAAGGTACTGCTGAAGTTTCTTCTTGAGCGGAATGCGTTTTTCCATGTCCTCCCGTAATATACGCGCTCCTTGCAGTTCTTTTTCTACCTGGGTAACAGCCCCTTCTTATTGAGAGAGTTGCAAAATATCAAATTAATCAAACTTGAAGGACTCATGCGAACAATTTTTCCATAGAAAACAATCCTCTTCCTCCGAATTATGTTGTGAATTATTCTGCCAGTGTGTAAGAATCGTTGTTATCTTTTCTTTCCTTTAAATATAACGACGACGTTTCTTCAAGATCTGTCTCTCTATTACTTCTAATTTCTCGATCAGACTATTTCTTTTCATACAAAATCTTACTGCGGCGTCTTCTTGACTCAGATAATAATTCAGTGCAGTAATGTAGCATCTTGGCGTTAATCGAGATTTTTTTTTTTTTTTTTACAACTTCTCATCGATGTATGCGACTGCCATTGGCGTGTCGCCTTCGAGTTTACTAACTGTAACGAAATGCTGCTTACCTTATCTTTTCCTCTATTAGCCCACAGACTGGCGAGGAGTAGTCAAATATTGATTGAAACAGAGTTTTGTAAGCCACCCCTCTGTTGGTGGACTCTACCCCACTGAGGAGTCTTCCAGTGAATATCACTCTGGCATCTGCGTTTCCTGCGATTAGTTTTATGCGGTCTTTCCGCTTTACATCTCTCAATACGGTTACTCCTAGATATCTAACAGATGTTATTGTATATAGTGATCATTCTTCAATCCTTTAATCAAACAGTAATTGGTCTTGCTGCCTGTTCGTGTGCAATACGTTACGTGTGTTTATGTTGAGGGTCAACTCTCAGTCCCGTCACCAAGAGTCGATCCTCTGCATTTCAACTTGCATTTCGCTATTATCTTCTAGGGTAGCGACTTTTCTGTATACAACAACATCATCCACGACAAGCCTCATGGAACCTGCGATGTTTCCACTAGGGCCTATAACACACACTTGGGGTAAGCACGAAGTTACTTCTACGTCTGAGGATTTCTCTCCCGTTCATAACGATATGCTGTGTTCTGTTTGCTATAAACTCTTCAGTCCAGTAACACGGCTAGCTGATATTCCTTACGCTCGTATATTAGGCCCTAGTGCAGGTCTGCATCGAATTCCTTCCGGAAGTAAAGGCATACGGCACCAACTTGGGCCCCGGTATCTACTACTTCCTCGGTCTCGTAAACGATCAGAGCGAGCTGAGTTTTAGACGATCGTGATTTTCAGAATTTACGTTCATTACCACAAAGGTGATTTGCTGTCTACAAAAGCCACAATATACGAGCATATAAAATATGCTACAAAATTTTACAAGAGACCGAAGTCAAAGAAATATTAAATTTCTTCTGTCCGTTTTCTGTCTCTCGTACTCTAGATGTTAACGTTTCTTATAAATTCCATTTTTTATGGAGATCTGGAGTCCCACGGATTATAAAGATACATTACCGTAACTGTGGAAAAAAGGTGCTGAACAACAGTTTGAATATCTTTTATACCTTCGCCTGTCTTCCTTCCTGCAGCCGCGCATAGGTACCATAATGGAGTGGTACGATTCCATTTGGGAGAACATGTTCCTAACCATTTCCACCTGTCGTAATAGTTTTTCAACTGCAATACGTTAAGGTAAAACATATAGGGGAAGACAGAGATATGAATATGCCCAACAAATAATCGAAGACGTAGCGTGTAAATGCCACTCCGAGATGAGGAGATTGGCACAAAAGAGGAATTCATGGTGAGCCGCATCAGACCTGTCGGAAGACTGATGAAAACGAAAAACAGCAATTGAATAAGAGAGTCCCACTTAGTAATGTAGTACCTGTCTAGTATAGATGTGATACCGATGAGTCGTGACATGATACCTGGTTGTAAGCTTCTGTGTTGGCAGCTATGTGTTGCGCTTTGCATTGGATCTCTGACTCAGCTTTCTTTGTAAGAGACTCTGTTGTTGGTTGGACGCGTTGTTGGAAGTTAATCGCCAGTAGTGTTGGGCAGTTGGAAGTTAGTCGCCAGCAGTGATGGATGTTGGAGGTGAACAGCCAGCATTGATGGATGTTAGATGTGAGAAGTTAGCATTGATGGAGGGTAGAGGTCTGAAGTGTTAGCGTGGGCTAACAATCTGTACGTGTTCGACTTGGAGATTGAATATTATTCATGATTATATACCTTTGTACTAGATCTCAATGACGATTTATACTCGTGTCTGGACTGGATGTCACATTATTAAGGTAAAAAATATATTAATTGGTTTGCAACAAATTCGTTCCTTTGCTAACCACATGCCTCTTAGTAGTTAGTGGCTTTAATTGTTAGAATCTTATATTTAGCTGGGAGTATTGACGCTCGCTGTACTGCAGTAGTTCGCGTAATGAAGATTTTTGTGACGTAAGTGCTTAATGAAATGTAAATAAAGGTTATTGTTAAGATTTCTTTTTAGTCATGGCCATTCTTTTGAATTAATTACTTGAAGACAGGTTGCAATTTCTTTTGAGCAGTCAGACTGCGTTGCGCTAGAATATTGCGGGTCAGTGTTGACATGATAAGAATAAGTAAAGAGAAGGTAGGCTCTGTACGTTCAGTTTTACTCAGCTGTTTCAGAATTAAATAACGTAGAAGCTTCAACTTCCCATTTCATTCAGCAATAGAAGTAGAAAAGAATTTAAATAAAGAAATTTTACGGTGTCGTCCTGATCCACGACTGTCCAACCACGGTTGACAACTCATAGACATTTTCTCAGCACCAACATTCCTTTCCCGTTTCTTAGCGTCAGTTATCTGTAGACGTTAAGAACAGGCCACTGCAACTGCCAACAAATGCACTTTCCGCTATCATTTTTCATGCTTTCTCTGCGACATAACAACATATTCTACTTCGAAATGGAACCTGTGAAAGAGGGCTGTCGAAGTCCACTTTAATTTTGTATTTCGTATGACATTACCTGGTAACGTCGTTAGATTTAATGCAGAATGTGTGTGTGTGTGTGTGTGTGTGTGTGTGTGTGTTGTAGTCCTTTGAAAAGAGAATGTACGTGGCGCAAAAATACGTATTTTACGTAATAACGCGCATCATCTTCTCATCTGATTCATATTCAAGAATGACCTCGGCAAGTATCAACGTTTGTATTTAAATGTGCCAGTGAGGGACAGAGAATATTTCCTGTGCCTTTGGGTTGTGTAGTGCAGCGGTGATAATCTTCTGCACAGAGATGTGGCAAATTTGCATCTTTGTGAGTCAGAATGTTTCTCGCTTTTTCTCTCCGAATTGTTGCCTGTAGGATACTCGCCCAGTCACTTAATGAACGGCTATTCGCGGCAACTGAAGCTGGGTGGTTTTTTTGCAGTTCCCTCTGGGTTCCTTCGCTGAGCTAGTAAGCACGAATATTCCATGGAGCATACTTTAGAACGAATTCTATTTCTGATACCGAGGGCATATACTTGTCCTTTGGTAGAAAATTACGTCATTAGTTTGATTAAATGTGTGGACCTGTTTCTTATTTTGAATGACGGAGTTTTTCTAATAACTTTCACGAATGATGTTTGAACACGAGTTGTTTCTTTGTACATCTCAATACCAGTCACTAGCCATCAGAACTGGTGTTTTCTTTAATCGAGAATCTTTCTACATTTGTTTGAAACTAGTGTTTTCCTCAATTGGTAAGCATAACGATGTGTTACAAATAAATTTCTTGCAACATAAGCAGATTGAAGCTTTTTTGTGATCAGCCTCGTGTGTAAGTGGGGTAAAGTTTGCAGATGATTAGTCAAAGATACCACCAACAGTGATCAATCGTCATTTTGATGTATTTTCATGAATCTGATAGCAGGATTTGACGTTTCTTCTCTGTTTCTGATGTAAGACCGTTTCTGTGGCGTGGACACGAAGGGTGAAAAAAGATATCAAGAGTACAAGGTTTCCTGCTTGGTATAATATGGGACTCTACACGGAATGAACCGCAGTTTCCATAATTTTTTTTTTAATGAAATGGGTGTAGTTGAATTTATTTGCCTTAGTAGGAAGGCTTTGACATTAATTTTAGTGGTAGTGGAGAAGGAACTGTCTCGTTCAGTCACTATTTTGCATATGATAACTTTAACGTCAGTGGAGAGTTACTCTCGTACTTGAGTGGTCTCCCAGTTTTCAATACCTTGCGTCTGAAGTTATTTACACTATTTCTTCCGTGTTATTTTAAGTGTAATTTTCATGCAAGTAACGCACTGCACAGTTTTACTGCTCGCTTTATGTCAATTCATATTGTGTTTCGAAAGAATTTGATGATCATTATAGTAAACCACCACATTCGATAAGAGATTGTTTCCAAATATTCACCCTCATCATGCTCTCCCAAAGTCTGCAGTTGTTCCCTTAAAAGACGAATGAGTCAAGTCCTCTTAGATTCAAAATATCCTTTAATCAGATTTAATGCGCAATGGATGTGTATGTTATGTGCACCACATCCCCGTGTAGTCGAATTTAAACACAAGGACTTGCACAATAAAATATTATTACAACCTTATGTTTAATATGACAACGCTGGATGTCATTTTCAGCGTCTGTAGTGTTATTTGTGAACTAAGTTTTGATATTGGTTTAAACGTATTGTCGACGACATCATTAGCACGAACTTGGATGGTAGAAAATCGGAAAAAGACGTGTCATTTTCAAAGTAACGGACTCGGCGTTTGTCGTAAGGGACTTAAGGAAAGCAGGAGAAAACTAAATCTGGACGGACAAACGAGGATTTTAATTTCCGTCCTGGGAAACGAGAACCCAGTGTATTACCATCTCACACGGTACATAAATCAAGTTCTTTGATAAATGTGAATTGCTTGGTTCAGTACATTCATTAATTCTTTGAGTCTCACAAATATGAGAAATGTATAATTTGAAATTTTCCACATAATTTACATTTATTTCCATAGTAAGTGAAGAATGCAAGAAGATGTTTGCAAGAAGTAAGTTCTCAGTTCTTTTCGGGAGTTCTTTTCACTTTGGAATATAATTTTAAAGTTATTCGCAAAATTAACGATTACTTTCATGGTCAGCAATGAATACAAAAAGAAATTGGAAAAGAGTAAACGTTCAATTACTTTAAGGAAGTAGTTTCACTCTGGGACAACTAGGACGAAAAGTTTTCAGGCTCCTGTCATTCCATGCCATAGATTTGAAAGCAAATTAGCATTCTCCCCTGACACAGTCCCGCATCTCGAAACTTCCATCAACTCATAATGCCTCAAACAAAAAGTAATTCTATATAATAATCAAAAATGAGCCCAAAATTTAATAATTTTTTATCATAAATGTATGCTGCTCCAGTGGTCCCATTTCGAAAATGGTTCAAATGGCTCTGAGCACTATGGGACTTAACATCTACGGTCATCAGTCCCCTAGAACTTAGAACTACTTAAACCTAACCAACCTAAGGACATCACACAACACCCAGCCATCACGAGGCAGAGAAAATCCCTGACCCCGCCGGGAATCGAACCCGGGAACCCGGGCGTGGGAAGCGAGAACGCTACCGCACGACCACGAGCTACGGGCGGTCCCATTTCGAAATCATTCATAAAGTAGTACTACAAACTCCCATTTACGTTACAATAACTTGAATATACATACATTCACTGCCAGTGGTTTCTTTAAAATACCCATTACAAGCAAATCCACGTGTCATAATGTGAAGGAGATTCACAACTCTATCCTTTTCAGTGCAGCTCAGAAAGATACTGTTCCTTATTTTCATCCAGCATATTTGGTAATAAGAAACTGCACGGGTAAACTGCCAGGCGTTAGCGTACAAAGGGCCGAATGTGTCGGCGATCGATCCTCTCGCCATCAATAGCTGAGCTGATCAAATGACTGTGTGGCTGCTCAGGCGCCACTTGTATCCCCACCCCCCACCCCACCCCCACACCCACTTGAGCAAACAGCATTCATTGCACACACACACACACACACACACACACACACACACACACACTGTATAGAATTACACGTGTGGTTCACGTACGTGCATCTTGCAGGTACCATTATGTCTCTAAACAACTGGCAATATTAACCACAGACTCACAGTACATTTATCAACTCATAAAATTAGCTACCAACAATCCATCTGATTTTGAGACTGACAAAGACAACTGCAAGTATAACACTAGAAAGGAAAACGATCTGCATTAGCCTGCAACGAATGTAACGTTGGCTTAGAAAGGAGTGAAATATGAAACTATGAAACAGTTTGACTGCATGCCCATTGTAACAAAGTAAGGATAATATTCTCTTTTCCAGATTGATTTGGTTGATGCCAGTCTCACTGTTAATGAATCATCCAAAACCACTTTTGCGTGATACTTATGCGATTCTCGGATTTTGTTTCGGAACTGGTTTTTGTGTAGTACTTTTCTATTATTTATATTTCTTTACTGAATGGTTATGAGATTATTCAGTACTGTTTTTTAAACAGAAAGTAGTATGCTCAAAAAATTAGCAATCTGGGAATTTTTATTTTTAACTTGAAACAAATTTGTATAAAAATTATTCACGTTAACACATTTTATAAAAATGCATGAATCTCTGCCTTTATAATGTCACAGAATGGACCAAGGTAACTTATTTGATGATTATCATTGATGTATAGTTTTTGGTCGTAAGATGATGCGTGTGAGGCGGTCTGTGTGAAGTTGTTGTTGTGGTTAGGCTCCACTCTGGTTTAAGATCTGTATCATACCCTTTTGTGAATTATAGCGTATGAACATTGTGACTGTTAAAGATAGGAATCTAATTTGAAGAACTATGTGAATGAAAGAATTAATACGCGATAAGAAGTGTGGCATAGAATATGTTGGCATTCAAGAAATACGATGGGAAAATAAACAACAAGAAACAATTGGTGTTCACAGGAAAACCCAGACCTCCATACTGAGAACTTTTGATAGATGAATTATAGTCTTTGCGCCAAGAAACTAATAAAACATTATATCGACGTTTTATATAACTGAAACACAATGGACTACTTTTATTCTGGAAGAGAGTGATGATTCACTAAATTTTCATGTAACATATTTTCCCGATTACTGTCAGTAACACCACTGTGGAACGGAATTTTGCCATTGCAATAAAATGACACCAATATGGCACAATTTAGGTTATGAATATTTCCCCTTAACAACTCATTCTATACCAGACAGGAATTCTGGAATAGAAATTGTCATTTCTACAGACAAAAAATGTAAGTGGTCAGCAAGTATCCATGCATATTCATTGTAATTTTTTTGTTTTTGGCTTTTCCAAATGACGTTGTGCGTGTTAGTGTGAATAAATATGTCCTACAGACAATGCAACTGCTTTTGAGGAAACTGCAAACAATATTTCAGTCGTAATAATCGAAGATTCTGCAAAACCTGCCACTTTGTCATACGTGATTTAGTTAATGAAACACTGCTAAGCATGAAAAAAATAAGTAATGGGTGCAGGGTTTTTTACTTAAATCATGAATATGACTACAAGTATAGGAAACTCTTTGCATCGAAGACAATAAGGAAACTATGCTGCAACAAATATTGAACACGATCGTTAAACGGGTTTTCTCAAATCACGATAGTTAAGAGTCAACAGACAGGTGCTCCATTTGAGACCTCCTGACATCCACCCTCTTAATGTCTTCTAGTGGCACTCCACCACCGAAGAAGGACAGATTGTAATCTCGCTGGCAGCCAATGTACTCAACCGCATGCTTGGGCCACACATGCAGCTCGTCTTCCATTCTCACAAGACGAATATATTCACACGTCTAAGCACGAATGTGCGTCATTAATTTTGATTGTTTGTCAGTAACTGTGGTTGTGACTTCTTGTAGGTATAAATATACACTTCTCGCAAAAAATCAAATAAACTGTTCCTTGAATCCTCCAACCACAGTTTGCAAAGAATTGTGCATATTTACGTATAAACTGTTTTCAGTGTTCTAATTATACATAATCCTTTTACAGACGTTTTGGAAGGACTGAGAACAAACAAGGGGTAATGGACACATAGTATTCCACCAGAATTTCTAAAATCATTCGGGTAAGTGCCAACCGAGGTTGGCGACACAGACGATCGGAAAAATATCATTCATTCAATTTTGAAGATAGCAAGAGCAGATAGGTACGAGTTCTATCGCACAATCAGCTTACCACCTCGTACATAAAAGTTACTGACAACAATAATATACACAAGAGTGGAAAAGAAAATTGAGGAGCTGTTAGATCATAATCATAATGGCTTAATGAAAGGTAAAAACTTCAGAGAGGCAGTTTTGCTGTCGCGGTTGATAATGGAAGCTAGACTGAAGAAAAATGGCCATGCGTTCATAGAGTATCTCGACCTAAAAAGCGTTCACTGTAAAATGGAGCAAGATATTCGAAATTCTGAGAAAAATAGGAGTAAGCTATTGAGAAAAAAGAAGTAATCAATAGAAAGAGACGTGTGATGTACAATCTGTAGAAGTACCAAGAAGAAATAATAAGGTTGAAAGACAAACAAGTAAGTGCTTGGATCAAAAAGGGTGTAAGGCAGCACTGTAGACTTTCGCCCCTACTGCTCAGTCTACACATAGGAGGTGCAATGACGGAAATAAAAGAATGGTTCAAGAGTGTGATTAAAATTTAGTGTGAAAGGATATCGATGATAAGATTGACTGGTTACACTGCTGTCCCCACTGATCTTTTTATGAATACAGGACATGGATAGAGAGTAAACTGGAGAAAGACGGACTTCATGAGAAGTAGCAGAAATGAGATCAGCTAGAAACTTAACAGCAAATCTGGTGATCGTAATGCAAGACGAAGTTGTGGTATTCTGCTACCTTGGAAGCATAATAACACATGAGACGTAGGCAGAAGGACATAAAAAGCATAGTGGCGCAGGCAAAGAGGGCATTACTGGTCAAAAGAAGTCTGCTAGTAGCAAACATACGAATAACCCTCGCAGTACCAAGGGGTGACAGTACTTTTTTTTAACCATTTACTGTTTTTAATGATCTCTTATATCAGATCAGGTATTTGTTTAAAATTTTTCTGTAGAAGTTAACACAAAAATTTAAGTCGTAGTGAATGTGACATTTTGTAGCAAGTGTCATATTCGTATTTTCCGGTTCAGTGCCCTTCTTAAACAGCTAGTTAACTTCAAAAGTTAAGTTGTCAACGAAAATCAATGAAAATTAATGAAATTTGCATTTTCTTTAAATTTTTATGGTGGTCATAAAGTATCTCTCCACTTCGCGTAAACATTACAGAAATGCGTTGCTGTTGATAAAATTGCACTAAAAGATATGTTCCCTACTTACATATCAGTAAATGTTTAACAAGTGTTTCATTAATTAAACTGATTTAATTGAATTTGTTATTTTATTTTTCTTTTCATGGCGGGCACAAGGCATCCACCTTTGTATTACGCGTTATGGGAAATTAATTGGTACTGGCAGGGATTATCTGAGGAATAAATTTCTAAGAATGTACGTTTGAAACATAGCGTTGCGTGATAGTGAATTGTGGACAGTGGGGAAACGGGAACAGAAGAGAATCGAACAGTTTGAAATGTCGTGCTAGAGATGGGTGTTCAAAATTAGGTGGACTCATAAGGTAAGTAATGAAGAGGTTCTTCTCAGAGTTTGCGAAGAGAGGAACATAATGGAATACACTGACAAGAAGAAGGGAAAGGATGATAGGACATCATGGAATAACTTCCATGGTACTATAGGGTGCTTTAGAGGGCAAAAACTGTAGTGAATGATAGAGAGTGGAATATATAACAAATAATTGAGGGCACTCGTTGCAAGTGCTGCTCTTAGCGAAGAGTCTGGCACAAAAGAGGAATTCGTGGCAGACTGCCTAAAACCGATCGGAAGACTGATGACTGAAAAGAAAAAAGTACCGATCTCACAGTATGACCAATGAAATGCTTTTCATAATCCTATTAATTTGTTCTTTTAAACATTTGATTTCAACAAATTGTTGCTTTGGATGCCAGTTTCATTCCTCAGTCAGGAGTCAATCATGCCTTCCCTTAACCTCTGTAAACTATTGGGTAGTGTTAACTCCAGAATACTGTCATTCCTAAAATGGTAGTTTGGCAATTCCTTTAAGTTTAACCTTATAGTATGACTATTCTCTTTCAGTGATAAGATTTGTATTAATAAATTTGAAAGTACTTATTTCAGAGGTTGTAATAAAGAGCCTACTCTCCCATTTCTTCATATAGATATCAGCTAGGTTTCCTCCAGGAGTTACGGTATATCTGGAATTCATGTATTCCATCTTCCTTTTGTCTTTTTCTTCAGTAAATAAAAAACTACTAGCATTAATGTTTCTTAATTTTTTTCAGCATTTGTCACATTCTCGCCGTTATTAGAATTAACATTTTAATTAGATGTGCTTAATGTTTATTTGGTTTGAGCTTCTGTGACCGGACTGGTTTAGTAGAATATCTTTCCCCATGTTCTTTTTCCTCTGCCTCGTTTACGGTTTCGACATCCATTTCCAGCCACATGTTAAAATGCTCTCTGACAACAAGCAGCATATAGACTATATATATAGTGCTGCTCACAAATGTAGTTTGATTTCTTAAACATGAACTTACCTACTGACAAGTTCACATGTTTATAGCCTATGCCAATTATTTAGGGATATGAGGTGAACATAAAATTTTGATACATATCCTCAGCTTTCTGAATGGAGATAAAGTTGTATATATGTTAAATTACTGCGCTTCATGTTTCTATATGTTAGTAAAATACAAATGCATATTATGTTTGATGATTCATAGCATTTGATGTGCATAACCTGCCATACTTGATATCACTAAATTAATAGAGTGGTAGCTATTTTGTTTTGATATATGGCTATAGATATTTTCAATGAGGTTGCCTTTTTTATACTCTCCAATGAAGATATTTTATTAATAGATTTGCCCAAATGATAAAACAAAATATATCGTAACTAGTAGCTAAATTAAGTAATATCATGTTGAGGTTCGCCTACTGTCATGTCTTCCTTCTGAAACAGTCAAATACACTTACTAGCACGACAGTCTCAGCTTTCTTTGTTTGAAGGGTCAGATAATTGTGAGTTTCAATTTATTTTTCCATCAATGTAAATTTATTGTACTTCTTTTTTAGATGAAATTGTGTTCCCTCACATAAAGGTGATATACTGTCTATCTAGTTGAGTTATTTGATACCTGCAGCCCGCAATCACATTGTTCTTACATGAAAGGTGTGTTTTATACAGTATGACGCCTTAGCGGACATGATCGTATTGCATGTGGTATACTCCTTGCTTTGTCCTACCTTTGAAGTGGCCTACCCAATTTGTAAATTGATGAACAAATAAATAACCACAGTCTGACGTTTTTTTACACAAATGTTGATAAACTGCACTTGCTACATCGAACCTGAAGTGACCTGCTATGCAGATTGGAACCGTTAGTAAGTATAAGAAATTTTGTGGTGTCACAGCCAGACACCACACGTGCTAGGTGGTAGCTTAAATTGGCCGCGGTCCTGTAGTACATGTCGGACCCGCGTGTCGCCACTGTGTGATCGCAAACCTAGCGCCACCACAAGGCAGGTCTCGAGAGACTGACTCGAACTCATCCCAGTTGTACGGACGACAGAGCTAGCGACTAGACGTACGAAGCCTTTCTCTCTCATTAGCCGAGAGACAGAATAGCCTTCAGCTAATTTAATGGCTACGAACTAGCAAGGCGCCATTAGCCTTACAGTGATTGTAATTAAAGTCTCCTTTGTGCAATGTACCACAATGAAAGAGTAAAGATAAGTATTATACCAGCTACGTACTTTTCTTCATAGCATTAATTACGTATCCTGTTCCAGTACTTCACGCCCGCCTGCGTTAGTCTAGCGTGCCTTAAGCCACCTCTATCTACAAAGTGTTGGCCCAGCTGGCCGACACATCACATGGCGACGAGTCTACAAAGGATCTTGTGTTTTACTTTGCCCTAATTTCTTTGTGTCATGGCTTCGCCACAATCTCCAGATGTACTGTCCGAATTGTATCGCTTGCAGAATCAGCAGACGCAGGCGTTATTGGATGCTCTTGGACAGCTCGTCCAGGGTCAACGTGCGCTGCACACCAATGCAGCCGCCGCCGCTTCATCGCTACCGCAGCCACAACATGCTGTTGCACCTCAATTCAGACCCTTTGATGCAACCCACGAGTCCTGGCAATAGTGGTCCCGTCAATTCGCCTTCCACCTCGCCGCATACAGAATTCAAGGTAATGAGCGGCAGCCGTTTTTGCTTTCTTGTGTCGGTGTGTCCGCCTACCGAGTGATAGTGAAGTTGTTTCCCCGGCGCGACGTAGCAACTCTGTCCTACGAAGAACTTTTGTCTGCTTTAGATGCCTATTTCAAGGAAACAGTAAATGTCATTGCACAAAGGTATACGTTCTTTCGTACAAAACGTACGGCCGGTCAGACTAATAGGGAGTGGGTTGCGACACTGCAAGGACTTACTAGGGAGTGTGCGTTTGAATGCGAATGTGGACTTCCTTATTCAGATACTATGGTGCGTGATGCAATAGCACAGAACGTTTCTGATGTTCGCGTACGGGAACAGATTTTGAAACTAGTTAATCCCTCCCTTCAACAAGTGATAGACATATTGGATAGGCAAGACACACTTGACTTTGCTCAGGACTCATTTGCAACTTCGCCGGCAGTGTGTCACATTAACCGGCCCGCCGGGCCTGCTGCACGGGACGCTCAGCGGCCCTCGCGCCCGTCAGCACAGCGGCAGCCTAGCTCGCACACACGTGCGCCGCGTAAGCAAGCTAATGCAGTGAAATCATGCCCGCGGTGTGCAACTAGACATTCGCGTGAAAATTGCCCGTCACGCCAAGCTCTTTGCTTTTACTGTCATAAGAAAGGACATGTCCAAAGTGTTTGCCACAAAAAGCTCAGATCAGACACTCACACCAATTCCAGGCCCTTTGCTTCGCGCCGGAATCGAACCAAGGAAACTCAGGCTCGTGAACCTTCGCCCATGGATATTCATGTAGTTCATTCCACCCCGTCCAGTGACAGTGTTCATTCCACAAAAAGTGTGCGTCGACGTCGACGGAAGACCCGTCACGTCGCACGTGATTCTGTCCCAGTGTCTGTTCCAGTTGCACAACACAGTCGCTTTTGTCATCAGCAGGACAATAAACTTTTTGTAGACTTAGACTTTGCAGGCAAAGTGATACCATTCCAGCTCGATACCGGAGCTGCAGTTTCATTGCTCAATCACGACACGTACAACCAACCGGGCAAACCTCCGTTGCGTGCCGCAAATGTTCAGCTCAATAGTTACTCAGGCCAGAACATACCAGTGTTAGGACAGTGCAGCCTTCTTGCAACATACAAGGGACAAACAAAACTTGTGTCATTTTACGTTCTTCGTTCTTCTACTGCAGTGAACTTGTTTGGTTTAGATTTATTTCAGTTGTTTAATTTGTCTATAGTAAATCAGGTCCTCTCAGTGATTCAGACTGTGCCTTCCGCCAGTGTTTCTAGTCTATGTGAAGAATTTGCAGACATTTTTGCACCGGGCCTTGGTTGCGCTAAGAATTATGCAGCGCATTTGGAACTGAAAGAGAACGCGCAACCGAAATTTTTCAGAGCGCGCAATGTTCCCCACGCATTACGTGATGAGGTCGCAAGAACATTGCACGATTTAGAATCTCAAGGTGTAATTGAACGTGTGCAGGCTTCTCTCTGGGCCTCACCCTTAGTAATTTTGCCAAAACCTTCCGGAAAATTGAGACTTTGCGTGGACTTCAAAGCAACTGTGAATCCACAACTTGTGACTGCTACTTTTCCTTTGCCCCGCCCGGAAGATCTTTTTGACAAACTGTGCCCGGGAAAATATTTTTCAAAGTTGGACCTAGCAGATGCGTACTTGCAAATACCTGTGGACGAAGAATCCCAGCGCGTCTTGGTGGTAAACATGCATCTTGGCTTGTATCGCTTCAAAAGACTGCCTTTCGGGTGTGCATCCGCCCCTGCATTGTTTCAGCAATATTTACAAACTATTTGTGCGTCGGTCCCTACTGCTGCAAACTATCTGGACGATATTGTGATCTCCGGAAAGACAGAAGCCGAACATTTGCAAAATCTCCGAACGTTATTTCAGGTCTTGCGACAAAATGGTCTTCGCTTGAGGAAGGACAAATGTGTGTTTTTTGCTCGGGATTTACCCTACCTGGGCCATGTCCTCAATGCCCAAGGCATACATCCGAGTCCAGAGCACCTCCGTGCCATACAGGATTTGCCGTCACCGCAGAACTTGAAACAGCTGTAGAGTGTGTTGGGGAAAATTAATTACTACCATAAATATGTTCCCCATGCCTCTTCCATTTCAGCTCCGCTTCATCGCTTACGCCGTCAAGGTGTTCCGTTCGTCTGGACGACGGAATGCGAACGCGCCTTTCGCCAGTTGAAATCGGCGTTACTTTCAAATACTTGCCTTACGCCGTTCGATCCCCAGAAACCCCTTTTGTTGATGGTAGATGCATCGGATTTCGGGATCGGTGCTGTGCTTGTGCACAAAGATGGATCGCATGATCGCCCTATTGCCTTTGCGTCAAAATTGCTCTCATCTGCGCAAAGAAATTATTCACAGATAGAGAAAGAGGCTTTAGCTCTCGTGTTTGGTGTTACTAAGTTTCACGATTTCTTGTATGGTCGTCACTTTACCATCATCACGGACCACAAACCTTTGACATCGCTTTTTCATCCGAACAAGCCGGTACCTCCGCGTACGGCGCAGAAATTCATTCACTGGTCTCTCTTCCTCTCGCATTACCGCTACGATATCTTGTATCGGTCCACTGCTAAGCACGGAAACGCTGATGCGTTGTCCCGTTGCCTGTTGCTGAGGATAAAGCATTCGATTCTTCCGAACTTGCTTGCATGTTCATTGATGCGGAAACCGATGACGTGGTCGCATCGTTTCCGATTGATTTTCGTCGTGTCGCTACAGCCACGGCTGCTGACCCTGTCCTTGCTACTGTTTTGTGTTTTGTTGCTACGCAATGGCCCTTGTCAAAGTTCCGGATCCAGGATCCGTTGGTTCGCCGATTTTTTGCTCACAAGGAGAGACTTTTTGTACGACGTGGTGTTTTGTTGTTGCGTTCTGATAATGATCAGTCCCGAGTCATGGTCCCACGTTCGTTACAGTCCTCTGTCTTACGGCTTCTTCACCACGGACATTGGGGTATAGTGCGTACGAAACAACTTGCTCGTCAGCACTGTACTTGGTTCGGAATCGATGCTGCGATTACGAATATGTGCTCCTCTTGCGTGGCGTGTGCCGAACAACAATCCGCACCGCCGCGGAAATTCTTTGCATGGCCGAATGCCACTTCCCCTTGGCAACGCTTGCACATCGATTTTGCTGGTCCATTCTGGAATGCTCGTTGGTTGGTTGTGGTCGATGCTTTCAGTAATTTTCCTTTTGTTGTCCGGATGTCTTCCACGACGTCTTCTGCCACAATCCAAGCCTTGTCTGCTATCTTTTGCATTGAAGGTCTTCCGCAGACTCTTGTTTCCGACAATGGCCCACAATTCATGTCCGCAGAATTTCAGTCATTCTGCAAGGCCAATGGTATTCAACATCTGACGTCCGCGCCGTTTTCGCCTCAGTCAAACGGTGCTGCGGAACGGTTGGTCCGGACTTTCAAGTCACAGATGTTGAAGTTGAAAGAGTCGCATTCTAGGGAGGACGCATTGTTGCTCTTTTTGTCTTCATATCGCTCTCAGCCCCGTGATGGTCGCTCGCCGGCTGAGTTGCTCCATGGTAGTCCTCATCGAACCTTGATGTCTTTGCTGCATCCGCCGCATCAGGTTCCAGTGCAGCGGCAGACTACTACTTTTGCTCCTGGCGACGTTGTTTTCTATCGCAACTATCGCGGTTCACGGCGTTGGCTCGCAGGGCGCATTCTTCGCTGCCTCGGCCGCGCGATGTATTTGGTTTTGGGGACCTCTGGTGAGGTGCGTCGGCATCTCAATCAGCTGCGCCTCTGTCGTCGCCTGGGTTCTGCCGCTCCCCGTCTGCTTTCAGCGACGGTGCCGTCCGGTCAGCGCCCTGGGGACCCATCTACTGGCTCGCCTCATCCCCAGGTGTTACCGACGCTGCCTTCCATTTTGCCTCATGGCGACGCGCCGCCGCCGCCGCCGCCGCCGCCGCCGCCGCCTGTTCTCCCGCCGGCGCCGCCCGCAGTGGACGCGTCGCTGCAACCGCCTGGCGCCTCCCTGGGTCACGCGCCGCCGCTCGCTTCCCGTGACCAGCTGTCCTCCGCCATGGAACTCTTGCCCGCTCCGGACCAGATGTCGTCATCGCGCGTCGGATTCTCCGACCACATGGAGGTCGACCCTTCGGCCCCTCCTGTCTCTTTACGGGCGCATACACCGCATGTTGACGTGCACCCTGGACTAGGTTTTCAGGCGTTTCCTAGCTCCCCTCGGACCGAATGGCCGGGTGCGGGTGGCACACTCGCCTGTTGTTAGGCTCCCCACCTCATCGCATACGTCAACATGGGGTCCTCCCCACGGCGGGCGGAAGCCTTATCTCACGACCGTTCGCCGATTTGCGGGGGAGGAATGTGGTGTCACAGCCAGACACCACACGTGCTAGGTGGTAGCTTAAATCGGCCGCGGTCCTGTAGTACATGTCGGACCCGCGTGTCGCCACTGTGTGATCGCAAACCTAGCGCCCCCACAAGGCAGGTCTCGAGAGACTGACTCGAACTCATCCCAGTTGTACGGACGACAGAGCTAGCGACTAGACGTACGAAGCCTTTCTCTCTCATTAGCCGAGAGACAGAATAGCCTTCAGCTAAGTTAATGGCTACGAACTAGCAAGGCGCCATTAGCCTTACAGTGATTGTAATTAAAGTCTCCTTTGTGCGATGTACCACAATGAAAGAGTAAAGATAAGTATTATACCAGCTACGTACTTTTCTTCATAGCATTAATTACGTATCCTGTTCCAGTACTTCACGCCCGCCTGCGTTAGTCTAGCGTGCCTTAAGCCACCTCTACCTACAAGGTGTTGGCCCAGCTGGCCGACACATCAAATTTTAATGCACACAGTGTGTGTTTATGTATTGTAATAAAAGAAATCACGGTTCTAAAGACACAGCGTCAGTTATGGAACTGTTAATGGGGTACTATTCTTCTAAGCTGGACTTCATACCACGCTGCAGCCTTGAATTTTTCACGTTCACTGATCGTTGCCGGAAGTGAAAGAAGTGGTAAGTGATGGCGAATAGTCCCAGGAGTGACTGAGGGCCGAACAGCAATTGTTTGGATTAGTAATCTGATATTTTTCCACATAATCATCAAGTTTCAGGATTTCAGATTTTCCGATTAATTTTAATGACTCATTGGCCTTGCCTTGTGATCACAATATGTGCGACCTCCAGTTAATAGAAGTGCTAACAAAAACCCATCCCGTGAATGGAACATCGTTTATTTAACTTGTATAACACGCTTGACATAGTACATTACCCATGGCACATACTGGAGGATAGAACTTTGTGTCATAAAATTTCCTCCTTTTGTTACCGATTTTGGAATACATTATGAACAGTAATTTCTGTCCAGAGATTGTAGGGGAAATGAGTGTATGTGGTGCTCGAGTGCGGAAATATCTGGGGGACCTCTTCACACAACTTACCTTTTCCATAAGCAACTACAACTTCAACAATATGGTCAGAGTAGGTTCCTTTGATCCACTCTTTTAAAACACATGAATCCATGTATTTCTATATGATAACTGCAAAAATGGCGTTATCTCACCATCACCATACACTTAATGCAAAAAATAACAATAGGGAGGGTATTTGCAGCAATTATATGGCTGTTTCTTAAGAGGTCCTAAGTCTGTTCAGGAGTCTGAAGCAACACATCCCAGTCCCATCACTGCCTGTCCACGGATAATGGAAAAAAAAGTTTATCATCACACTTTACACAGAAAATGGGCTGCTGCCTATCATGCATGAATTACGTTACTCTGTTTCAGAAAATTTACGTTGTACCACTGTTAGGAGAGACGAATCGGACCAATCATGTGACCCACAGGATCCATATTTCTGCTGCGTCATTCTGAGTGGCTGGTGTAACATTAGTAATCAATCTGCTTACTTAGATTAATTTATCCTCATAAAACTCACTTCTGAGGCTATTTCCTCAATTCTCGCGACTTGACAGGGATTAGTCATGCATGTAAAAACCATGTCACAGATGTACGAAGAGAAACATCTCAAAATTCAAGGGTTTTCGGTCATATGTTTGTGTAATTTTTTTCTGCGAGTAATATGTTCCGGGAAAGATCACCCGAAGTTACTATTTATACACCGCTGATTTTATGTAATCACGACAGGGTATTAAGAAAATAGCATAACTTCTCTACTGGGAGAAAATTGAAAGCCAGCTGTCACTCTTTTATAAACATTTACTCTTGTTTATACTGCAACCGATTTACGGAATATACTCCCATATACAGATGCCTGTCTACGCATATTAAAAACTGCACGTAGTTTATGCCATATCGCCTGGCGTTGCACTACGTGGGAATTAATTATTTCGTCGTTACGGTCACGTATAATGAAATTTGATATTTTGAAGTATGTGATCTGTTTTGGAAAATACGCTTTAATCAGCACTGTTTTGATTATGTAAAGTCAACTTGACACAGTTCGCCGTTTTTGACTGATATGAATTGTCATGGGACCCAGTGTCTCCTTACAAAACCTACACGCCAATCTTTGTCTCATGATATCATTTAGCAGATGGAAAATGATCAAGATGGTTGACAAATCACTTTGGACGTGTCGTTTTGGTAACGAGATGCTGGTTCCGATGGTGACTCATAAAAAACTCGAAACCCCTTAAACTATCGAATCTGTTCACTGGGAGAAAGGCAACTGTCAATAAAAAGATCACTTTTGTTTAATGTGAATCGATGTATTTAGTTAAAAAACCAAATGTTTATACTCTTGCTGCAAACGTTATCGGTCATAACCAAGAAAAGCTAATGCTGAATATCTACTTACGTATACTCCAGCCTTTTACATTTTAGTCGTCGTTGCGTTGAACAATGCCGGCCGATGTGGCCGAGCGGTTCTAGGGACCCGCTACGGGTGCTCGTTCAAATCCTGCCTCGGGAATGGATGTGTGTGATGCCCTTAGGTTAGTTAGGTTTAAGTAGTTCTTTAAGTCGATGGGACTGATGACCCAGATGTTAAGTGCCATAGTGCGCTGAGCCATTTGAACCATTTTTTTTGCGTTGAACAATTTAAAATGTGAAAGTTGCTTGTCCATAAAAAATATTTGATGATTCATTGCACAGAATCTGTTTGAATTTTTCTCGTGGAAGTACTTCATATTCTGCTTTGAGCAAAAGTATTAGCTTCATAGAGTGATGCAAACATGACTTCATAACTACTCTGGTATTTTTGTTAGCTGTTATCAGCTCCTGGCTCTGGTGACAAAGAAAATGTAGATGATAAAATGTGGTACTAAATTACTCGAGAATCGAGGAGGCGTATCTGTTTCCACTAACCCGTACCAGTTAAATATTTACCGAATGTTTTTAGGGGCTTGCAAACATAATTCTTATCCACCCTGTAAACACTACTCCTAAAAAGAGTTTTTTTGTTGTTATTCATTTGCTTCAAAATTCGTTGTGATATGTTCCGTCTATGCAACTAATTGAAGGCAGTTTGTTTGTTGCCAAACGCGTTTAGCTTCTTTTGTTTTTGTGAAGCCTCTTCAATGGCATTTAATTAATGTTTCTCTTTATACATGTAATTAATGTATTACGTGGTAGTTGCAAGATGTTATCATGTTACATTCTGTCAAGTTTTCTCATGTTTTTTAGGTTAGATTCAACTTTTGTAGCACAAATTACTTGATGCGAAATTACCGTTCAGTGCTGCTTACTTCTAAAGCACGCTATGGTAGACTGAGCGCACTACGAGAGCACGAATTTACTGAATAGGAAGGTGCGACGAGCGACACTGTTTTATGGACGAAGTACCTGTTCTCAGTTTCAAACGTCAGCATCGGGTCGGATGTAAGCACCTCACAGCATGTAGTGCTCGTCATCCCGACCCCTACCGACCACAAATGGGCGTTCCAGCAGCTTCCATGGTGGGCGGAAGGCAGTGTTAATTTTAAAAGCATTTTCGTTAGCTTTTCATAAAACGTTGATATAAATTATTATTACATGCTTTAATTTGCTGTATTTCTGCTTAATACATTTTGTAACTAACAGTTTTTGTAAGTATATCACCGGGGCCCCTTCACGCCCACACTTGCGTGGTGAGCATTCAAGAAGACCTGTCACCTCTTCGGTGGTTAGTATCTAAAGACAATTCCGTCGAAAATGCGGCGATTTATTGTCGCCTAATTTGTTAACCATTTGTAACTCTCAGAGAAGTGTCACGAGTGGGGAAATTTGAGTAAATCCTACACATTTCTCTTGTAGCCATGTTAGAACTTGCTTATTTTGCCAAAACTCAGTGGAGTTTACACAGTTTCACATCACCAACATGTTGTGCAGCTGCAGTAGCGAGGGAATTCTGACACAGTGGTTTACAAACTTTATTAATTGAGGAACTGAGGAAAAGGAAGGTCAGCATCTTATGAAAAAGCACATCCTCAGTACAAAAGAAACGTATAATGAATTCTCTTATGTTGTTCCAGCCCCTGAAAATTACATTCTTTCGTCGGAAAACTCTGTAGCTACTGGAATAACACGGTAGATAGTGAAGCTTTGCACAATAACCATACGGCAAACTACTCTCCTCTTTGTGTGCTACTATTTGCCAATAGCTCATCACGATATCTCAAACTGTGAAGTATGAGGAATGTTGTGGATATTTCACTCTGACCTTATTCCTCGCCCAGTGCCATAGCAAATGAGTGCGCTACGTCAGACCAATTTCCTCGAGATTGGCAACCCAAGTCTAGAGAGAAATTCAATATGTCAGCTAAATTTAATACGCAGCAACATTAATACGCGTCAAAAGCAAAGTCATAGCGACCTCTATAAATCATTTGAGAAAGAGCGCAGGGAGTGTGCGTCGATTCTGCCGTAGCCGACCTGCCGGAAGGTGGCAAACGCATGTTGGCCTCTCCGTCTCTCAACAAACGAACGAAATGGTCCAGCACTTTGAACAAAAACAGGTCACTGTACATCGGCCACCGTATCCTGAGCGACCTATACATTTTGATTTTCTTTGTAATGGTTTTGTTACATGCACCATGTAGCACTAAACGTAATGTGCAGAACTGTTGTATGAACTGTGATGCAACAGCATATCGATATTTGCAATAGAACAGAGACGGTCAGCGTTTGTGCAATGGTGTGCACATGTATATGTTGTGTGGTGTGCTAGAACCGTGCCGGATACAAGCAACACAAAATTTGAAACCTCCCATTAGAAAAATTAATGAATTACTGTGGTGGTAAACCTCTTAAGTTATTTGTTTTTCAAACAGCTGAGCAAAGCTGAACGTACTCCGACATTTCTCTCTTCACTTATTCTGATCATCACTAAACTGACACACAATATTTTTTTTTTTGCGCAACGCAATCGTACTTTCAATAATCCCTACAAAAGAATGGTCCTGACTAACAATAACCTATACCTTTCATGAATCACTTACCTCACAAAAATCTTCGTTACTCAAACTGCTGCAATACAGCGTGTGCCAATACTGCCAGCTGAATAAAAGATTCTAACCACTGAAGGCACTAACTACTGATAGGCATAGTTGGCAAATGAAAGATTTTGATAGAGAACAATCAACGTATTTACCTTAATAATGTTCAAAAGTCATCATATATATATCAGTTCATGATATTCAATATTACAAATTTACTCTTTCTGATGGACACACGTCCAGATCGTCCGTTCTTAAAATTCTGCCATCTCTCACCCCACATCCACCACTGCTGGTGGCTCACCTCCAACTGCGCAACTCTACGAGCTGTTCACATCCAACTGCCCAACATTAAAATAGCAAAAATTCCAACAATGCAAACCAGCCACAAATTGCACATAGCACAGTCAGTGATTTTCATACAGAGCGCTACGTGACGTTACCAAGATAAAAAGCTAAACAGCCTACCTACAAATTTACTGTCGACTTCTTAAGTTTCTGACATTATTTGGACCAGATATTACAGTGAATGTTTTGAAAGAAAAGTTAAACTGTTTGAATGCTGAAAGCTTCGTGGAGTGTTATGAATATCATTAACAACGCACGGGGTAGTAGAGTTTTGAGCGTCGTCATTAGCGCCTAATTATTAGCCGCTAAGCACAAACTGATGTACCTTCAGGTTCTCATTCTGTTTGCAACATAATGAACTTCTGCGCGCTGTTTACTTCCTGTGAGCTGGTTAACAACAGTTGTGGCATTGCGAATGTGATTTGTATCCCTACAACGAACTAACCGCATGACCATCGAGGTAAAGTATATTTCACATTGTTTCAAGGCTGTGTATTTGATGTTAACAGAAGCAGCGCGTGGCTGAGCAAAGCTATTGACGTACACTAATGGCTTACAACCCATACTGCATCGAAAGTTATTGCCGATTCAGAAAAAGTTGACGGATCGCTAACACTGCCACCGAGTAGACGACGTACGAGGCAAGGACCGAAAACATTTTACCGTCGACGGACCTGCTTTAATTTTGCCCCATCATGAAGAGCTGCTTCCGAAGACGCAACGCAGCTACCGCCCGACCAGATATGCAGCTTTCCTTAAAACATTTCTCGTGCTCTCTCAAGGTTCCTTTCCATTATAACGTTCAAAATAGGGTACTAGCAGTAAGAGGCAGCCTGAGTAGCTGATTAGTGGGATAAGGATGTCATGTAGAACAAAGTGGGAATTATGCAAAGTGTTAGAAGTAGTCACAGCCGAGCTAGAGTAGCCTATTGCAAACAGGGTGCTCAAAACTGTTGTTAGGAAGACAAAGAGCATGTGGTACGCAAATGGAATAGCTAGTTCACAGGATAAAACTAAAACAATATGGTCAGTCGCGAAGGAAGCAGCACAAGGTCCAGGATACAAAGTCAGTAGGTAGTAAAATTGTTTTTGTCACTGATAAGTCAGATATATGTACAATATTTAACAATCACTTTCGGAACGTAGCTGGCGAATTAAATGAAAACTTAGCTTCTACAGGGAATCATATAAATATCGTGGGGAACGGCTTTCCGAAACTGATACGTGAAATACTTGTGCGTCATACTGACAAGTTCGAGACTGAGTCAATAATTAAGTCACAGAAGTCTGGTGGAGTGTCTAGCAGAATACTTACGTACTGTGCTGCTCATGTGAGCATGTACTTAGCCATACTTATTATTTTTCCTTTAGAAATGGCCAGTTTCCTGAACGATTAAAGTACCTGATAATAAAGCCGCATTATAAAAGGGGAGAAAGAGATAATGTAGACAATTTTCGACCTATTTATATACCATTTGTGTTTGCTAGAATTATAGAAAAGACTGTGTATGCGAGGGTAATTGACCATTTCTTTTCACATAATTTGCTATCAAATTGGCGTACGATTTTAATGATAAACAACAGAAACTTTTCCAACAAGATGAGTACGAACGTTTCTTTCTTGAAAAATCTACCAGAACGAAACTAATGCATGTTTGTATAAAGTTTGATAAAGATTATTGTAAATATCTGTGTAGCAGGATTTTGATCTCTTCTTTTGCAGGATTTTTATCCTCCAAATTTCTGTTAAAAAAATGCACCATATTTTAGGGCTTTTCTCTTGCATAAATGCTTTAGTACTGTATTAAATGAAAATTCCTTCCATAGAATGTTTCACTATACTACTGACTAATTGAATGCCAAATTTTCGTTCTCTAAGGTCAGTAGTTTGTGAGGAAAAGGTAGATAAAGTTTTCAAAATGTAAGTTGTGAGAAACCCGAATCAAATATTTGACACTATTTGTATTACGTCTTACCTTATCTGGGTGAACAAGTGCAAACCATATGCATACTCCTCTTCATTCTCAGGCAGTCTTTTCTTTGTTTGTCTTTTTGGGTTAACCTGATTTTCAAACTGAGTAGCAATAATGTCATCTGCAACAATTCTCCTCTTCGAAGCTCTAATTTTCTTCCTTGAAGAGACGTCTTCATTCGGTATTACTAAATTGTTTCCAAGTTTTATTTATGTCAGCGAGAAGAACGACACTTCGTAACCTTATTAAACACTTTACTGCAACTAGGCAGGCTGCAGATTGTAACAACAGATCTACACATAACTTTCGTGACAGTTACTGCTTTTGCAACTTCTTGTAAGCAAACACCATAACCCAAAGTATACAACATTAGTGGAAGTAATGCTATTCCATAGCCTTTTTGATGTACCATACAAACATTCGTCGCGTTATGATTGGAATAAAACTGTAAGAAAACGCCACAGGGATAATTAATATGAGGAACTACAGAACAAGAAGGGGGCTTGTCCTCTTGCAGGCTTTTGCCATTTAACATATTCATTACACTTGTGAGTGCAATTGTAATGTAATATTTAGGAATTCTAATTTCAAACCATGTAGCAAATGAAGAGCTAAAAATTTTTTTTCACTACTTTGTCGCTTTCAAGTACGTGCCCATTTAACGCCATACTTTGCGTTTTGGTGTCAATGGCAGCCTACAAATGGAACGATAATTCCATAGTCTAGCTGCTGCTAATCTCCGACCAGTGGTACACGATGACACAGAATGTCCATTATTTGTTCTCGGATGGCAGGTGCAGATGTAAAGTGGTGCACAGTACGGCTATCTTACTATGTGTTGGTCACACATAGTCGACCGCAAACGTGTCGAGTGCACCTGTCCTAACAGTCACATGCAGCCTAACAACCGACCAATGACACATTCGATTGTCCAACAAATGTGGATGTTGCGTTATTCGATCAGCCAGCCAAATGGAGATCCACAATGTGACCGCTTGAAATTTACCAGGTGCTGATAACGCTGTCTCAGACAAGTACATGGTACCTCCAAGTCCTTAACAGTGATCACTCAACACCTGTCGCTGATAACGACCCTTATGTAGCCCACAAGGCCTGGTAAGAACATTAAATACGAGAAACACTAATGTACTCTGGTGGCGTTTCTACCTGTCACAGAGAATTGGATCGCTTTTCATTTAAATAGCAGCCAATGATATCTATATACACGTAGTTATATTGACATCTGACCATGTCTTCACTTTTTTGTCAGTCAATGTACACTATGTGATCAAAAGTATCCGGACGCCTCCAAATACATACGTTTTTCATATTAGGTGCTTTGTGCTACCACCTACTGCCAGGTACTCTACATCAGCGACCTCAGTAGTCAGACATCGTGAGAGAGCAGAATGGAACGCTCCGCGGCACTCACAGACTTCGAAAGTGACAGGTGATTGGGTGTCATTTGTTTCATACGTCTGTAAGCGAGATTTCCACACTCCTAAACATCCCTAGGTCCACTGTTCCCCATGTGATAGTGAATTGGAAACGTGAAGGGACACGTGCAGCTCAAAGGCGTACAGGCCGACCTCGTCTGTTGACTGACAGAGACCGCCAACAGTTGAAGAGGGTCGTAAGGTGTAGGCAGACATGTATCCAGACCATCACAACGGCAATCCAAACTGCATCAGAATCCACTGGAAGTACTATGACAGTTAGGCGGGAGATGAGAAAACTAGGATTTCATGGTCGAGCGGCTGTTCATTACCCACACATCACGCCGGTAAATGCCAAACGACGCCTCGCTTGGTGTAAAGAGCGTAAACATTGGACGACTGAACAGTGGAAAAACGATGTGTGGAGTGACGAATCACGGTACACAACGTGGCGGTCCGATGGCAGGGTGTGGGTATGACGAATGCCCAGTGAACGTCGTCTGCCAGCGTGTGTAGTGCCAACAGTAAAATTCGGAGGCGGTGGTGTTATGGTGTGGTCGTGTTTTTCATGGAGGGGGCTTGCATCCCTTGTTGTTTTGCGTGGCACTATCATAGCACAAGCCTACATTGATGTTTTAAGAATCTCCTTGCTTCCCACTGCTGAAAAGCAATTCGGGGAAGGCGATTGCATCTTTCAACACGATCGAGCACCTGTTCATAATGCACGGCCTGTGGCGGGGTGATTACACGGCATTAACACACCTGTAATGGACTGGCCTGCACAGTCCTGACCTGAATCCTATAGAACACCTTTGGTATGTTTTGGAACGCCGACTTCGTGGCAGTCCTCCCCGACCGATATCGATACCTCTCCTCAGTGCAGCACTCCGCGAAGAATGGGCTGCCATTCCCCAAGAAACCTTCCAGCACCTGATTGAACGTATGCCTGCCAGAGTGGAAGCTGTCATAAAGGCTAAGGGTAGGCCAACACCATACTGAATTCCAGCATTACCGTTGTAGGGCCCCATGGACTTTGAAGTCATTTTCAGTCAGGTTTCCGGCTAATTTGATCACATAGCGTATATTTTAAAGCTTGTAATGTTTACCTTTTGTCTTTGTCTTTTACAGCCATCCGTTCGCGGGAAACTGAAATAACAATAAATAAAAAACGTGCTTCACCGTCAGTATTTCCTGCTCGTTCCTAAGATGACTAAGCAGTTAACAGCAGAGAGCCTGGTTGTGGATGAGTTCCTGCAGTTTTCTGGATCGAGTTTCGTGATACAATTTTTCATATGTACTTTTACAAACCGGTTAGTAAAATTTTAGTGTAAAGTCTGCGTTTGGCGTATGTGATACGTTGGCGAGATGTTATGCGTGGAGCTCTGCTGAATTACACAGACAACGGACATTTCACCTATGAACACTATTTATATTTTGGGAGTGGGAAACGCACAGGATAAAATAGACGCATATTATAAATTCAAATTTTATTTTCAAAAAATTAATTTTTGTTGAATATATACATACACGTTGTTTCGCTTACATACTCTTCATTCCAGTGTTTTACTATGCTGCAAAACGAAACATAAGGGTAACAGTTTTCTTCATGCAAATGGTTATGTCAATAAGAAACCTCTTGTTTTACCATAAGCAGCTTTCGTTTGCGTTGGAGCTCGCACCCAAAATATCTAACCGTACAAGATATTTTGAATAATATCTTGTATTGACCCCTTCTTCAATACTTTAAAGGGTTAACAGGTTGTTCATATATTTACAAACGCTCAAAATTATTTCCCTGTGACGTAAGCCTGCATGAAAATTTTACGAAGCTCAGTGGCACATTGTAATTCAAATCATTGTTATTATCCTTATTAACAGAATATTTTTATTTATAAATGTTTGCCTGTGTTTGTAATTTTACTTTGTAATAAATGTATACGTTCTGTATCTTAATATTATACAAAAAACATTTTTGTCACAAAATCGAAAACTGGCCCCACGATATTTTTCTCATTTAGAGACATTGCGGACGCAAGTATTACTTTCTTACACTGACTGCTGTCTATCCCGTAATGTTAAAATACACTATTAACGATTTAGATTACGGGTGCACTTCATTTTTTATTATTTCCATTGTAGAATATATTGTGTGATATTACCTTTATGTTAAGTATCGTACTCTGAAGAAAAATCAAATAATTTTGGAGCTTAACACTCTACAACTGCAAGCAAACTGTAAGTCGCTTAGTATCTTAAGAATATGCCGGGGCATCGACACTTGTTGGTTGTTTTTCAAACATGCATGCCATCACCTTGTGTTAAATCAAACAAACGGAATGTTCCTGAAGGTGACTGATTGAGACACAAGGAGCTCAATCATTTTTGTTCCTCAGTCTTTCGTATCCGTTGGCCAGAATATACTATGAGATTTTGTTCAATGTATCGTTTGCCCTGAGTATAGTATTAGCACCACCTGGTTCTTACAAACGGACATGGGATAATGCTAGATCCACATTTCACTTGGTCGGGGAATGGAAAAGAGATGACACATCCCTAACAAGATTCTGAAAGAACTATAATATTTTTGACTACCGAAGAGTAGTTGGCTGTGTTGCTGATTTCCGTATCCAACAATGACATCCAATTATAGTAGATGGGAGTTAACCGAAATCAACCAAGAGAAGTCTGCTAAACTTTTATAGTAGCAGAAAATCGTTTAAATTTCATAACAAAGCATTAAACAGTGTGGTACCATTTTCATTAAACTTCGCTTTCTCCATTCTTTACTAATCTGTAGAACTAAGTTTATAAGAGTTGTGCTGGAGTTTGGAAGTTTTGTTGAACTATGTACGAAACACTGCAGGGTCCATTAAAGACTGCCATGACTGAAATATTTAAATAAGCAACCACGGTGCAAGATAGCAAATTCTAAGACTGTCAGCTGACAGCGAATTATCGTCTTATTGTCGCCCAGAGACTTGAGAACCAAAATTCTCCGATTAGGAAGGTAGCGAGCGTTCTTAGTGCAAGACCCATGTGAAGAAGAAACAAATGAAATATTTTTATTACAAAATGCGCTATCAGTGGAACAGTGCCCAGACTATTTGTTTGCAGCATTGACTTGTAGCAGTATCAGGGCAGGGGGAAGTGGGGGATACCGTTTCGAGAAAAAACTGTGCCACTACAGCTTACGACTGGTGACAAATATGTAGGTACAATAACCGTTTTCTTCGTCATAAAATCACCACGCGTATGAAAGCTGCAAAAAGCGTCTCCTAAGCCTTCTGACGCATACAAACGGCAGATCTTGTCATGAGATCTCGTTTCAAATAACATTTTAAAGTAAAACATCTTACAGTCTAAGTTATCTAAAATAGATATAGTCCTCTATTTTACTGCAATAAATACAAACTTGTATGACATGCTTCATTCACTGAACCTCTACATATACATTGTCCATAAAGATTTATAGTTAGGCTATCAGAAAATTAACGCTAGCACAGTTAACTATGGCTTTCAAGATCTCGCTACATGATCAAATTTGGTGAGAGATAATTCTTTGATAACCTTAGGCAAAGCACGAATCGTTTGAATGATGTGCCATGAAACAAAGACCAACTATCTCTTTACACTTATATGTTGCGACCGTTTCTAATAACTCCAGATTTTCGTATCGGTCAAATGCTTTTCATGACTCACGGTCCAAACTGCTTCTCCCACTAGCAGTTAAACTCGATACCACAACAGTAACGTGTTCCGGAGAACCACCTACATAATCGTGCGTCAAAAGATGATACTGTTGGCAATTAACACAAATAGGAGGGCAGATCAGGGTTTAAAGTCCGTTTGAGATGGAACAAGTTCTCGGTTGTGGAACACATTATGGAAATTGCCTCAAGCGATTTCGACAAAGCGCGAATGGGCAGGAGGTCTACAAAACTTATTTTGGTACCACATATCAACACGGTCAGGATAAAGTGTGGTAATCGTCGGTATTTCTGACAACTGTGGGAACTATGATTTATTTTGATAATAGTTCCGAAACGGACAGTAGTTATTCTACAACCACAAAGCAAAAATGTGAAGTTCCGTTTTAACGACCTTGACGTGTATAACGATAAAAACTGGGACTGTAAAATAAATCGGTTTTCAAAGCCTTCGGAGTCTATAGGATAAAAATTCAAAAGAAAGCAGAAACAATTATCTATAGCCTCGAAACGTTACCGTAACTGTATGAAAAATTAACTATCACTTTTCAGCACCAAAGATATGTAATTTCATTCGTACATTTACCTTTTCAAGAAATATCTGAAACTTTCATTTTCACAGGTCCGAGCTGGTTTACCATAATCATTTGTCTACGAGCGTCATTTCATAGCATTTCATTACAATCATTCGTCTGTAATGACCTCCTGACTCTGGCGTGATGTAGCGATTTCTTGAATGTCTAAGAAAGCTAATTTCAATATTTAGTCACAAAAATATAGTGACATTACGTGATATGTTCATATTTTACAAATGTTGTTAAGCAAGGAGCTACGCTATCAGTCCTTACAGTAAAAATTAATATCACGTGGTCAGCTGTGGAATGAGCGTTGCTATTCTATAACATATATACATACAAACATATATTTACAATCGTAAGTGTTGTTTTCCATTACAGTGAGCTCAAATTGAGATATATTTACATTATTGTTGTATTATCAAAGTAGTGGATAAAAATGTCAGTACTGGACTGTAAAATAAATATCTACCATTGATCCCTATTTGTTTAAGCTCTCTACGTTCAAGTCTCTGCCTCTGTAATAGCGAATTTTCGTTTACAGTATTGCAACTATTCGCAATTCTATTTAGTAATGTCTGATGTACTTCTATTTAGAAATCTAAGGTCAGCTTGGTGATTATTTACGTAAAGTATTGCATGAAACACTACGTTTTCTACAGTTTACTTAAATATTAAACATTACAGTCACCAATAAGATGATGCAATACTTAGTGTGTGTGGAATTTTATTCTTTCGTTGCCTTTACTACCTTCACCATGTTACCTCGGCCCATTCAAGAGAAAGAATAAGTTTCACAGGGCACAGAATACGTGCGCATAGCCTCTGAACTGTGGCAGTTCGAGAGGAGAACATATGCAGATACGTGTTGTATTTTGAAGAAAGTACTCAACTAAATAATGAAGTCGCTGATTAGAACGTCACCTTCAGCTATGTTGCCTCGTATTCTCGTAGAGGACGAAATATTTGAGTCGCAAAGTCTCAAGCGACTGCAGAATCATTATCGCTGCATCCGAACAATATAAGCTACACTGCATCATGTCTTAAACAGTCTTGTTGCAGGTTAACGTTGAATTCGTTCCTCCTACAAAGCGACTGTGTTTCCTGCCGACGAGGATAATTATGTATAAAAGCCGTGCGACGCGACCGTCGATCAGTATTTGACTGTGATATAAATAGTTGATTGCAAAGAGTTACACAGTTGCTACAAGAAAGTTTAGGAGTTTGCCATAATAATGTTGCTTGAATTATCGTACTGTACACGTAGGTCGTTACCCAGTGAGTCCAGTAATCGTTAAGAAATTTTCGACGGACAAATTGTTACAAGCGCTGGTAGCTTGCTGTGCATCCTAATGTACGAGCATCGCATTAAGTCTCAACTTCATGTTCATTGGTTTGACGAAGAGCATTACTCTGTATAGGAATTACACAATTCGACAACGTTTCAGTTGTTCGATTTACTTCTGTGGAATGGAAATGTGGATTTTGCTATAGAACGTGCAACAGCAATCCTTTCTTCGTAACCGTGAAAGTACCAATATTTGATCTCTTTCTACATGGTGTCAAAAATTTTGAGAAAAGACATTTTCTATACTCCTAAAGCGCAAGTTTTGACGAGAATCTGTTTTTAGTGGTCAGTGAATCCATTATGGGACTAAATTTTACTAAATTCTACGGTAAGCTATTTCTTGTCGGGCTAAGTGAAATGTTTTCCCTTCGATAAGCACGAAATCATATACTAAAATCTTTACCTATGGTGATAGTTACCACAGAGTATTAAATTTGGAACCATAAAGTGCATCATGTTATCAGTCGTGCTAACTTGAATCCCCCGTATAATGAATGTTTCATGATATTTCGGGCTTGCAGCTGGATGCCGTGACATCTTGCCAAATTATTTGGATTGACAACGGTTTACACGTCTTCAGATGAGATTGCTGGTACACATCAATTATTTTCTATCGAAATTTGCCGCTGTGGCACATGCGCACGGATTTTCGGTGTACGGCAGCCGTCTATCGAGGGCGGATATTCCCCCCATCAGATTAGGACAGCGTTAGCGAGGAGTAAACGTCACCATTCAAAAGATAGGGAGGAGAAGGAGCTGTTCATGTCCAGGTCGCACCTCTCATAAGGGGGCAACATTTCATCTAAACTGGGCAAAATTCTAAAGAAATGTTGTTTAAAGTAATATTCCGGTCACTTACAAAGGCCTGTGCTCTTCCCTGCTCACTAAAGCATGATTGCATTCCAGAGAACACAGCGGCAGTACATGTTCGCCAGCCCATTAGCTCAGCGTAGCGACTTCTCTTCCTAAATAAAAATTTAAGCCCTCTGATTCAAAATTAAAATCTTAAATTTATTAAGAGACAGATGATTTATCGTCTTTGCTCCAATCCCTAAGTAGGAGACTAATGATCATGCTAACATTGCACAATCAAACTACTGTGGCTCTTTGAATCTTTTGTCAGTGAGTAGGCTAGACTTCAAATCACTATCAAGATGATATGTTTTTTATAACCAGGCGGAAAATTAAATTTGCCGTCTTCCTTATAATAACAACGAAAGGTCTTCTATGAGTTATTCTGCCACGACTGTCCTGGCCACGAAGATATGCTTTGAATCATTATTGAACCTGGGCAAAAATGTTTGCCGAATGTTGTTGTTAATCGTGATCGCATATTACAATGTGATAAAGCTTGGGAGCCGGTGGTTTGTTTAATATCTTCAGAAAGACAAAATTTCACGCCTAATAACAAGTCCAGCGACTTTTCTTATTTTCACCAATGAATTTTAACTCCGGGAGTCCCAAATTCGACAGAGGGCGTGAAAGCAGTAAGAGCTGCGCGCCGCACATGGAGCAGTACTCGACAAAGAGCGAAGGGTGGTCATGCAGCGAAAACCTGTGCGAATGTGGCGTCGCGCGTTTTCGGTATAAATTCAGCGACGCACACCAGCAGTCTCCAGTGTAAAATACACCTAAAGATGGCTGAATGGTTGTTAGCTGAAATACTGACGCAAAATGTTGATGTCATCCGGTTGCAAGTCCAAAACTTTGGGGAATATGGTACCATTTGCTTACTTACGAGGGTTTAGCCTCTTTTAATGTAATTTATGCAGGGATGGCTACCAGTCTGATAGGCTCGTCCAGCCTCTTGGTTAGTCCATTTGAATTAACCGATAAAGTGACGCATTTATAGCAAAGGGAAGATACTAAAATGAATTATAGTGCACGTTGTAGTAACAAGCCGTACCGCCCTAGTAGGGCGGGAGCAACCTATAGTTGAAGCAGTTTCGCAAATGAGTTGTATAAGAGGAAGGTGGCCACTGCATCTCGACGCGAGGAAGAAGGAAGATATGTACAGCTGATTGTTTCTTGGTAGGAAACCAAACGCGTGCATGGCCCCGCCTCACTCGGACAGGGCGTGCCATTGCTGAACTTGCTCCATGGGCGATGAGATGGCGGCGTTCCAGTGGGCCAAGGCCTTGCCGCGCGCGAACATGTACGACCCCAGCACCGCCTTGCCGATCGGCTTATCTGAAACACACATGTCGCCTCTGGTAAATACACAGTTATATGCACAACATTCGGACAAAGGATACTTGACAATACGTAAGCCTGCTAGGCTTCCATGTCCGTTGGCACTGAAGGCAAAATCTATAGGACTGTGAGGCAGCGACCTGTTCCTCTTCACTGGAAGTAGGAACTTAAAAACGCCTTCAGTCACAGATTTTCGTGTTTTATTAAACACACGATTAATTTTGGACCCTGTGGTTCCATCATCAGGTGTAACTTGTCTTAATACATGATTTTATTTTGCTCTAGAACGAGGTTAAATGCATAATGCTGTTATGGAAAGGAAAGTTATTCCCTGCACACGTCATTTGTTTAATAATTAGATCTCTGGCACTGCGAATATATTCATCTTTGATCACTCCACACTAGACACACAATCGATATCTCTGACGTGTTTACAAATATGTGTATGCAAATGTGCCTCTTGAGTGAAGTGATATGCACGAAGAGGATGGAGAGAAGAATGTATGATGGTATTAAACAGTTAAAAATTCTTTTCTTGGATGTGCGGTACGTTTACGCTGTTTATTTTTTCCACTGTTTCGCACATATTTCCCGCATTTGACTTACGAAATTCATAAACTAACATCAAACCTTTTCGTGACAGGAATATGCATTTCACCTGAGCGAAAATAAATCACATATTAAGACAAGTTACACCTGATGATGGAAGCACAAGGTCCGAAATGCAGCGTGTATTTAATAAATACACGCTGCATTATTAATAAATATTAATATAGTATTAATAATTTAATAAATTTAAAAAAATATATTGTTACTGAAGGTGTTTTTTAATTCATACTTCCATGTGTACAAACATTCAAGTTTGAAGCTGCGAAATATGGATAAAATTAAAATGTTCCTCTACAAATTATTACGTAACCGACGTTTCGAGCCCTCTAATGGGATCTCCTTCAAGATATTCTCGAGTTCACCGCTTAGTTGAACACTGCTACAGACCAGTGCAGCGTTCACTTACAGTATCTGATTGAAAAGTATCCGTGTACCATTGTATTATGCGGAATTGATCACTGGACTTCACGAGTGGCCGAACCACCAGTATAGATGGTGGTGGGGATTATTGTATGGTCAATGGGGTTGCTCAGGAGAACTCAGTGTTATTGAACGAAGACAAGTAATTGCATATCACTTGACCAGCAAATGCATCAGGGATATTTCATCACTTCTAAAGACCCCCAATTCGACTGTTGGTAATGTAACTGTGAAGTGGCAATGCGAAGAAGCTACCACTACTATGCCGAGACCAGACAGACCTCACATGTTGACAGCATGGGGTCTTAGACCAATGTTAAAAGGTGGTTGTACAAAAATCGCATGAAATCAGCGGAAGAAATTATTCGTCATTAACAAAGCGCCACCAGTAGTCCAACTACCACAATGGCTGTGCATGGGAAGTTAAAGAAGTTAGTGTGAAATGGTCAAGGAGTTCCTTGTAAGCCACTAATTTCTGTAATCAATTGCAAGCGGCGCTTGAGGTGACGTAAAATGCGACGCCACTGGGCAATGGATGACTGAAAACGTATGATTTGGATTGATGACTGACGCTATACCCTGCGGCAATCCGACGGAAGGGTTTGGGTTCGACGATGTTTGGAGAATCTTACCTACCGTCATGTCTAGTGCCATCAGTGAAGTACAGATGAGATACGGTCTCCAGGAAACACTAAATGAGGAAGGATATGTACACAATTTACAGCGTTGTGTACTGGGTACAGCAGAGGGACAGTTCGGCGACGTGTGCCCTGTGAGGCCATAGTTTGTCAACAATGACGTTTATGAAATGGTCTGTACTGTCCTTGTTCCCGTTCTGATCCCAGTGGGACGCCTTTGGTCGCTCCAGGCCTCACCGTCCAACATCGTCATCTTCTTTGGTTTCGGCTCTTGAGGAAGAATGGGCTGGCAATCCACAGGCTTTCACATGTCTCGTAGGAATTGTCCCCAGCCGAGTTCAAGGATGGACACTACCCATATTAACACTCAGTAATAGATGTCCAAATACTTTCCATCCGATTATAAAATGTTGTCCCACCTTTTCTTTAGAAATTGGCTTAATGGAGGAAAATTTTACGGCTGCTGTTAGTGGGCCATTGGTCATTGGTTAGGTAAAATTAAAATTTAAAACAGCCTTGATCGCAATTTTGTATTGGAGAGAGTGACCGGTTTCGACTCTTTCATAGAGTCTGACTGTTTTAAATTTAAATTTAAACAAATTTTAAGATTGCTGAGTATGTTTTCAAAAACTTCAAAAATTTTATTGGTTAGGTAGCTAAAGAGACGGAACAAGACAGTAGTAAAGTCTATCAAATTATTATTTTCGTGCTGCTTCTTCGTAACTGTATGTATTTCTCGCGCACTGAGGCTGTGAATTTACTTCTTACTTACGAAATATGCGCGAAAAAACTCCTTTTACAAAAGAGCGTGTCGATTGTCTTAGAGTCCAACTAACCGGTAAACACCCGAAGATCCAGATAAGGAGGGGTTGAAACGTCGATTATATATTGAAGAGGAACATGACGTGACAAAGTAGAAAATTTTACGTTCAATAAAAAAAAAATTGTCTACTATTTTTTTTTTTTTTTCAAAACATCTTACTCCCAAAATGCCGTTCATAAAATTAGAGGCAAGGTTCGTAAATCGGGCCTTGTTGTAGGATTCGATTCGGTACTTCCTAGAACTTCTAGTGAGCCGCGAGCGGGAGAAGAATGTTCCCAAAAAAAAAGGAATATTCTAACAATATAGGACATCTCTCAGTAACCTTGGATGGAAGTAATTCTAAGATTCCACTATCAATTGCAACACAAAGCCCATGTTAAATGGGTAATGTGAGTAATGCTGAACAATCATCCGATAACAAATTTGACAACTGCACGTTTACAGTGAACATAGTAAAATTCTGCGAATAATGTGCTGTAACTAGTCTGTCTCACTAAGCCGTGTTAGACTCCTAGCGCTCTCTAGTCCCTATAATGAGCCTGGTCTTGCTCCCATGCCTCTGTTCCGTTAGACGTGTATCCCTTCTACCTTTTCCGGCTCTTATGAGTGTTGTACTGAGATACTGCGATAATGAATAGCTCAGTACGCAGTTCAGTTCCGAAGATGAATGGACATTTCTGAAAAGGGCATTCACAAAAGTTGTAAAGAAAAACGTAGATACCTGAAAATTAACTGTGAAGAAATCACGGATAACAGAATAAATACTTCAGTTGATCGACGAAAGAAGAAAATACCAAAATGTGCAGGGAAATTCAAGAATACACAAATACAGGAACTTAGAAATGGAATAAATAGGAAATGCGGCGAAGCAAAGGCGAAATGCCTGCGCCTAAAATGTGAGGAAATTAAAATAGAAATGATTGTGGGAAGAACTGACTCAGCACATAGAAAAGTTAACCTTCGGTGAAATTAAAAGCAATAGTGGAAACGTAAAGACAGCATCTGGAATTCCACACTTATATATACAGAGGAGGGAACGGATAGGTAGAAAGAGTACAATGAAGTCCTCTGTGAGTGGGAACACTTGTTCGACGCTGTGATAGGAGGAGGAACAGGGAAGAGATATGGCATCGAGTATTAGAATCGGAATTTAAAAGAGCTTTGGGAGACTTAAGGTCAAATAAGGCAGAAGGGAGTGATAACATTCCATCGGAATGTATAGATTATTGTTGGAAAGTGGCTACAAAACGACTGTTGACACAACTGTGTACAATGTATGATACTGGCGATATACCATAAGATCGTCGGAAAAATATCCACACAATTCCGAAGATAGAAGGAGCAGACAAACTCGAGAATTACCGCAAAATCACCTCGTGCATCCACGCTGCCGACAAAAATAATGTACAGAAGAATGGCATAGAATATTGAGAATCTCTTAGATGATGACCAGTTTGGTTTTAGGAAAGATAAAGATAACAGAGAGGCCGTTCCAACGTTTCAGTTGACAGTGGAAGAAAGACTGAACAAAAACCAAAACACATTCATAGGATTTGTCGACAATACAAAATGGTGCAACACGTTCTAAATTCTGAGAAAAGTAGAGGTAAGCTATAGGGAAAGACGGATAACATACAACATGTCCAAGGATCAAGAGGAAACAATAAGACTGGAAGAACAAGAATGAAGAGCTCGAATTGAAAAAGGTGTAAGACAGGGATGTAGTCTTTCGCCCCTATTGTTCAATCTACACATCGAAGAAGCAATGACGGAAATAAAAGAAAGGTTCAAGAATGGGATTAAAATTCAAGGTGAAAGGATATCAATGGTAAGATAGGCTGAGGACATTGTTATTCTCAGTGAGTTTGAAGAAGAATTACAGGATCTGTTGAACTTAAGGAATAGTCTAAATAGTATAGAATATGTATGCAGTAAATCATCAAAAGAAAGTGATGCGAAATAGCAAGAATGAGAACAGCGAGAAACTTAACATCAGGATTGATGGTCACGATGTAGACGAAGTTAAGTAATTCTGCTACCTTGGAAGCAAAATAACCTATGACTGACGAAGCAAGGAGGACTTAAGAAGCAGAATAGATGGGGCAAATAGAGCATTCCAGGCGAAGAGGAGTCTACTAGTATCCAACATTAGCCTTAATTTGAGGAAAAAATTTCTCAGAACGTATGTTTGGAGCACAGCATTGTTTGGTAGTGAATGGTGGATAGTGTGAAAACCGGAGCAGAAGAAATCGAAGCATTTTAGAAGTGGTGCTACAGAATAATGAAAATCAGATGGATTGATAAGATAAAGAATGTGGAAATTCTCTGTAGAATCGGCGACGGAAGGAACATGGGGGAAACGGTGATAATGGAAGGGACAGGATGATAGGACCTGTTTTAAGGATCAGTGAGTAACCTCCATGGTACTAGATGAAGATGCATAGTGAAAACTCTTCAGGGGGCAGTCACAAGTCGCAATTCATAACCTTACTCAATATAATAAGAACGTTGGAGAGGATTGAAGACCATCGTCAGAGCTAGAGGAACTTACGGTTCAAAGTTAGATTGGCAGTGGAATCAACCAACTACTTTCAGTTGTAAATCCACAGTTTCTGACGATGTTGTTGTTAAACTGAGGAAACTTGTCCATAAAAGCATTGGGGCTGTCATAAACTGGACTGACATATTTGTGTTGTAAAAATAATTTGTTTGTGTTGGGAGATTGTGCTGATACATGTGTGTGTACAGTTCTCCGTGTTCGAGTATTCTACTAATTGTCTTGGTGGTATTTGTTACGCCATTGCCGTTCTAAGGGTACGGATACATAATAGTGTCTCTGACAACGTTGTTAAATATAGTAACTTGTTTTCTTCTAACCTAAACTTCAAGTGTAGATACTCCTGGCACTCGTTCCTAGAAGGAACTGATTGTGTTATTTTCGTTTCAGCGCAGAGAGTAAAGAGTTTTGACACGATTTATCAAACTGTATGGCAGGCGCATTGTAAGCTCTTCCCTTGATGGTAAGACAATTGCAGTACTCATGAAGCATGATTAACACCTTGCTGAATATGGAACAACATTGTCTTGAAATCGACCGTGTGTACGTAGGATACACATCAAAATAAAAAAAAATTAAAGATACAGCTGCTAGAAAAATGACTTACATTGAATTACATAAATGACAACTGAAAGACCTGTGGATATTCGGTATACAGCCGACTGCATGGAAGCCCTAATGTATCTAGAACAGCCCATACCTGCATAGAGAATAAAACTACGAGCACAAGAACACATCACTTTGCCAGAGTTAAGTCAGCCACGGAGGTCTGTATGCTTTTCTCACCCCATAATTCATGTTTTAGTTCTCGATATTTCTGTTTAAGTAATTTGAAAAACATACAGACGTTCGTTATACACTATCCTACCAAATATAAGAGAAGCACCCAGAAGTGGAGGAAGAACCTAAATGAAAGTTCACGGGTTGATATTATTGCAGTGACTGCAAAATCGAGTTAGTTTCACAAAAAACGTGACAGCATGAACCAACTTATCTGTATGATGTTGCATTCTCTCTTTCCAGTATGTATGCATTGATTCTATTTGGAAGGGTGTCGTCAGGCTGTTCGTAAGGCTGTTGTATTCTTTCCTGAGGCAAGCTGACCCACAACTGTGCTTGATACCCTGGATATGGCACTGGAACGTCTGAGCTGGTACCACGAATATACCATTGGAGGCAAATGGGGGATCTAACTGGCTACGGGAATGCCTCAACATCACAGAGAGACCAAGCAGATACGTTCCACGTGTAGACGAGTATTGTATTGTTCAAAAATGTCACCATGGTACTGTAGCATGATAGTTACTACATGTGGCCACTGGATGTCAGTGACGTACCGCCGTGCCATCAGGGACCCTCGGTCACTACCAGCCGTGACCTGAAATCGTACTTCATGGCTCCGCGCACCATGACCCAGGAGTAACGCCGGTGTGCTTTTGCAAAACATGTGATGAAATCATACCCGACGATGATTGTCATTCGGAATAATGCAGGACTGCTGTTCATTGCTGGACGCAATGCGAGGCCATTTTCCAGCACTCCGTAGCACCACTCCAAATGCAGCAGTTTGTGTTGGGATGTTAATGGCAGCTTATGCGTGGCACGGGAATTCCCTAGTCCGACTTTTGCTAGTCTCTGAACAGTGGTGCGTGATGACACAGTATTCTGCAGGGAGTCCATGACTTGTTCTCGGACGACAGTCACAGATTCACGTGAAGGAATTTCCATGAGTTTGGTGCACCCTTGTGGCCGTCAGACGAACTCGACCACAATTCTGTACGCCTGCCCTTCAGTTTCCATTTGGTCCAACATCGGGCCTCTGTCACGTCCGAATGGTCCACAAATATGGATATTGCATGATTCAACCAATCGGCCAGATGGAGACCCACAATGAATCCCTTTCGAGCTCCGTCAGCTGGTGATTTCGCCGTCTCACATGAATATGAGGCATAGCTGTGTGTTACACAGTGATCATGCAGCATCTAATGCTGTTCGTTCCCTACCAGGTGTGGTATCAACTCTAAACCCGAATGACGGAGATGCACTATGGCCGCTGTTTTATCTGCCAGAGAGAAATGCAACTCTAATCACTTACATATCTGGTCATTGTGAATCGGTATAAGAAACTACATTGACATCCGACCGTGTCTTCTGGGCGCTTGTATTGTATTGTATTGTATTGTACGTTAACCGGGGGCTAGTAACGATGGATGTGGCCGAGCTGTTCTAGCCGCTTCAGTCTGGAACCGCGCGACCGCTACGGTCGAAAGTTCGAATCCGGCCTGGGACATGGATGTGCGCGATGTCCTTAGGTTAGTTAGGTTTAAGTAGTCCTAAGTTCTAGGGGACTGATAACCTCAGATGTTAACCCATTAAGTACCAGTGTCCTATTTTGAGGACAGAGCACATGTTTATTTATAAATACACAATAAATTATTAATTTCTAACTGTTACCGTTCTAAGTCATTTGCTGATGCTTTTTATAACAAATGTATGCTTAAAGGAAACTAAAAGCAATAAATCCTACCATTAATTGATTATTGAATACTAAGGCACACTTTTTGTTATTATAGGTATTTACTTTATCGACAATTTAGTAATATTTGAAATATGTGGCAAAGATCTTACTGTGATTATTTATAGTCAACAATGTGTCTTTTAAACTACTTGCATTGTTAACTCAATTGGAGCTATATTCATTGTTTTCCATTGTTATAAAATTTGATGTACTCGAAATAGGGCACTGGGATTTGGTGTTATCATTTCAGTTATTTGAATTGCTGCACGTTCGAATATGAAACTCCGCTACTCCTGATGTATTTTCTTTTTAGAACGTGGTAATTTTACCAGATTTTGTTGCTGAGGTAAGTAACGACCCCTCTTTTATATATACATATTACAGGATATGAAGTTACTTTGAAATTTACAGCGTATTATGTAAGTATATCTATGAATATGTTACCCATTAGTAAATAATACAATTCCAGATGGACAGAGGTATTTACACATTCCCTTTTCTGTAGTTTGTGCTAATGTATTATTCTTTCATTTCACGTTATTTTATTAAAATTTATTCCATTTCATTTTATATAGATTATAATGGCCTTCAGACGAGATAGATACCTCACTGACGAAGAAATAGAAGAAATAATAAACAGTGACGCATTCTATAATGTGGTGTCAGATGATCAGGGCCATATCTATGTCACTGTATGTCCTCCTGCAGTCGACTGTATGACCGACGGAGGTCCAGACGATGTTACTGGAACCGTGGAAGTCTCAGATGTGCCAGGGGCTATTTAATTACATTATGTTATATCAGAGAATAACGAAGAAACTGTATGTAAAACTTCACTGCCAAGTACATCCCAAGTTTCCAGAAGTAAATCGAAGAAGAGACGCCTTACTGATGAGAAAAGCAATTGGAAAAAAGACACCTCCAGTTTATACAAAGCTGTCTCAAACTAGTGAGCATGACATCAGCACAAAGAGAGAGGAATTGAAGGAACAATTTTCTTCCTTGACCCCGAAGGAGATGTTTGAAGAACTGATGAACGGAAACATATCCGAGTTCATACTGAAAGAAACTGTGAGATATGCAGTAAATATGAAGAATATGCAGGATTTTATGCTCAGAGTTGAAGAAGTGAAGGTCTTTGACGGATTTCCTCTTTTTGCTGGCTACCATAAGCTCCCTGCTGAGAAGCTATACTGGTCTGGAGATGAAGATGTTGGCACACCAATTATAAAGACAGCTATGTCAAGGAATAAATATCAGAAGTTGGAAAAATTGCTTCATATTCAAGATAATGACTTAGCCAATGAAAACAAACACGATCGCGGATTCAAAATTAGACGTCTCTTGAAAATGATAAATGAATCGTTTCAAAAATTTGGAATATTTGAGGAAAATTTGTCAGTTGACGAAATGATAGTCAAATACTATGGACGAAGTGGGCTGAAACAGTTTATCCGAGGCAAGCCTATTAGATTTGGCTATAAGTTGTCGTCTCTTTGTGGAGCAAGTGGCTACTGTTTCAAATTTGATTTATACTGTGGAAAGGATCCAGAAGATACTGCAAGGGATGACCTACTATTTGGATCAAGAGTAGTCCTAAACATGCTGGACTGCACTGAAAAACCCCTTAATCATTTTGTGTACTTTGACAATTTCTTCACTAGTAGAGATCTTCTGATTCATCTGAGAAATTTGGGTTTTCGAGCAACTGGGACTGTCAGAGAGACTAGAGTTGGTGACTATCCACTACTGAGCAGCAACGAACTGAAAAAGACAGTTAGAGGAAACTATGACTACCAGGTCGACAGGATTGGTGAAGTCTTATTTGTTCGATGGCACGACAACAGATGCGTTACAATTGGTACAAATTTTGACAAAGTTGAACCTTTGGGAGCAGCTACGCGGTACAGTAGACAAGCAAGTAAGAAGACACAAGTGCAACAACCTGCCGTTTTGAAGTCGTACAACGCGTACATGGGAGGTGTTGACCACCATGACTGGTTAGTTGGAAAATACGCGACGGTAATTAGAGGGAAAAAATGGTACTGGGTCCTATTTACACGTATGCTGGAAACGGCCCTCGTAAATGCCTGGCTCTTCTACAGACTAGTACATGGGAAAAATGCACTGGATTTACTGGATTTCAGACGTGCTGTTACAGTTACATACCTGAAATTGGACACTGGAAGACCGAATATTGGACGTCCATTGGAATACCCATCACGTCATTTGAGAGTGATACCAGACATCAGGTTTGATGGAATTGGTCATATGATTGACAAAAAAAGCACGCAAAGAATATGTGTAAGAGCTAAATAATGGGAAACCAAAAACATATTGTGTTAAATGCCGTGTAACATTGTGTGTGATGTGTTTTGTGCCATTTAACGAGAAATAAATAGTTAACATTTGAATACAGTTTAGCGTGCTATACAACACTGTTTGATCCCTGCGTCTTATTTGAGGACGGCCATTATATCAGCATGTATGAATATTCTTTGGCTATTTTTGTACTTATTGTGCTTCACACACTATGTACATTATAATTAGGGAATAAAAAATTCAATTTTTAAAAAAAATTGGGACTTAGTGGGTTAAGTCCCTTCGTGCTCAGAGCCATTAGAACTATTTTTTTTAGAAACGAAGGAGTGGCTGCGTCCCCGCCGAAGCCGCAGCGGTCCACAACCCCACGACGACTACCGTAGTCCACTTCACCCCTCCGCCGCGCCACACCGAACCACTCTTTCAGGGTTATTGTGCGGTCCGGTTCCCGGTGGACCCCCCCCCTCCCCCCCTCCCCCCCAGCGAACGTCTCACACCAGACGAGTGTAACCCCTATGTTTGCGTGGTAGAGAAATGGTGGTGTACGCGTACGTGGAGAACTTGTTTTTCGCAGCAGTCGCCGACATGGTGTAGCTGAGGTGGAATAAGGGGGAACCATCTCGCTTTCGCCAAGGTAGATGGAAAACCGCCTAAAAACCATCCACAGACTGGCCGGCTCAGCGGACCTCGACGCAAGTCCAGCGTGCCGGGGACCAGGCGCTCCTTCCCAATCCGGAAAGCCGTGCGTCAGATCGCACGACTAACCGGGCTGAGTCTGGATGCTTACATTTTTTTGTCAGGCAGCGTAACATTGTAGACTTGCATGCACGGTGTTAATCTCATTAAAATTCTTCTGGGTGTACTGCCACATCATCTCGCAGAATACGTAAATGATAAAATAAACCGACGTTCCAGATGATACAGGTTGGTGAGGAGTCCACTGCAACTCGCCTGAAAGGATTTTAATAAGGTCACGTGGCAGTAGGCCTAGAAGGGTTGTAATGAGATGCAAGCGTGGCTGTATTAAAACAGAAAATTCCATTCAGCCCCATGTCATGCTGGCATGTGTGATGCACCTAGGAAGTGAATGTAGAGGGAAGGAGGTGGAGAACATGGGAAGGTAGGCAGGGAGTTGTCAGGCAGGTACCTCTGCCGTAGCCCGGCACGGGCACCAGCACGTGCAGCGTGATGCTGGTGAGGTCGAGCCGCGCGGCGGGCACGCGGAAGTTGAAGCACTGCGAGAAGTTGGGGCAGTCCGAGTTGCGCACCGTGGCCGTGCGCTTCACCTTGACGGCGCGGTACTGCTGCTGCAGCGACACGCGCACGTACGAGTCGCGCCGCTCCTCCCGGAACTGAAACACACACACACACGCTGGGCGCACACACTTGATTCCCATACGCCTGAACTTTCTCATTTTCATAGTACTGAAGGGCGTTGTTTTAATTGTTACAAACCATTCAAAAGCCAACATCGCATAAAAATTTCCTTATTTGAGACGACCGGTTTCGGCAGTCATTGCTGTCATCTTCAGGTCTTTAACACTTCTTTGTTGTAAAACTCGTTCATTTTACGCTGAACCTCGTGCAAAAGATGTGAAGAGGATAAAACTAGGCACATTAAAGACAGAAAGCACCTTGTCCAAAATGCCATGTCCATATAAATATTGCTCGCAGATGCTTGAGTATGTTGTCCTGCATATGTAAAAATATATGCTACTGTGTACCATGTTTGTGTGATATAACAAGCATCTGCGAGCAATATCGCACACAGGTCGCTATTGATGGTTGAATCTGATCGGCTGAGGCCGTCTGTATGAGACGGCGTTGCAGGCATTCCGTACGTACAGGGTGTTTCAAAAATGACCGGTATATTTGAAACGGCAATACAAACTAAACGAGCAGCGATAGAAATACACCGTTTGTTGCAATATGCTTGGGACAACAGTACATTTTCAGGCAGACAAACTTTCGAAATTACAGTAGTTACAATTGTCAACAACAGATGGCGCTGCGGTCTGGGAAACTCTATAGTACGATATTTTCCACATATCCACCATGCGTAGCAATAATATGGCGTAGTCTCTGAATGAAATTACCCGAAACCTTTGACAACGTGTCTGGCGGAATGGCTTCACATGCAGATGCGATGTACTGCTTCAGCTGTTCAATTGTTTCTGGATTCCGGCGGTACACCTGGTCTTTCAAGTGTCCCCACAGAAAGAAGTCACAGGGGTTCATGTCTGGCGAATAGGGAGGCCAATCCACGCCGCCTCTTGTATGTTTCGGATAGCCCAAAGCAATCACACGATCATCGAAATATTCATTCAGGAAATTAAAGACGTCGGCCGTGCGATGTGGCCTGGCACCATCTTGCATAAACCACGAGGTGTTCGCAGTGTCATCTAAGGCAGTTTGTACCGCCACAAATTCACGAAGAATGTCCAGATAGCGTGATGCAGTAATCGTTTCGGATCTGAAAAATGGGCCAATGATTCCTTTGGAAGAAATGGCGGCCCAGACCAGTACTTTTTGAGGATGCAGGGACGATGGGACTGCAACATGGGGCTTTTCGGTTCCCCATATGCGCCAGTTCTGTTTATTGACGAAGCCGTCCAGGTAAAAATAAGCTTCGTCAGTAAACCAAATGCTGCCCACATGCATATCGCCGTCATCAATCCTGTGCACTATATCGTTAGCGAATGTCTCTCGTGCAGCAATGGTAGCGGCGCTGAGGGGTTGCCGCGTTTGAATTTTGTATGGATAGAGGTGTAAACTCTGGCGCATGAGACGATACGTGGACGTTGGCGTCATTTGGACCGCAGCTGCAACACGGCGAACGGAAACCCGAGGCCGCTGTTGGATCACCTGCTGCACTAGCTGCACGTTGCCCTCTGTGGTTGCCGTACGCGGTCGCCCTACCTTTCCAGCACGTTCATCCGTCACGTTCCCAGTCCGTTGAAATTTTTCAAACAGATCCTTTATTGTATCGCTTTTCGGTCCTTTGGTTACATTAAACCTCCGTTGAAAACTTTGTCTTGTTGCAACAACACTGTGTTCTAGGCGGTGGAATTCCAACACCAGAAAAATCCTCTGTTCTAAGGAATAAACCATGTTGTCCACAGCACACTTGCACGTTGTGAACAGCACACGCTTACAGCAGAAAGACGACGTACAGAATGGCGCACCCACAGACTGCGTTGTCGTCTATATCTTTCACATCACTTGCAGCGCCATCTGTTGTTGAAAATTGTAACTACTGTAGTTTCGAAAGTTTGTCCGCCTGAAAATGTACTGTTGTCCCAAGCATATTGCAACAAACGGCGTATTTCTATCGCTGCTCGTTTAGTTTTTACTGCCGTTTCAAATATACCGGTCATTTTTGAAACACCCTGTACATGTCCACGTCCGGAGCAGGTCCTCGGCTGACCGTCGCAAATACTTATCGCCCGGCAGCCAGTGATAGTGAGATACGAAAGTATATGGCGGTGAAATTCAACACTGACCTCTCGCACCTCGTTAAGGACAGGGTAAGTTTCGAACGTCTTCAATTTTTTTGGCCGTATGGTCGAGGACTGTGCCACAGAGCCGAAGACCAGGGGTGACCAGATCCTCTAAACCTTCAAATACATATTTTGTATTTTGCACATTCCGTTCCAGTGTTACCATACCGAGAGTGTCAGAATCTGTAACCTTCCGTCTGAGAAATTTGTCACACTCCCCATCGTCAGCGAACTTAAGATATACTGGAGACGGTAGACAAATAGATACCCAGCAGCTCTTTCGGATCAAGTCTCATAAAAATCTGTCTACCTCGTGGGTATAGAGTCTACAATACGTTGCGTCAAACTGCAATTTGATCCCGACTTTTCGGTACGAAAGAGCCATCGGGGTCACGAACGTAACTGTAACACTCAACACCACCACGGTCGTGCGGTAAACAACAGACCCGGAAACGTGCCCGGGATGTACTGCACCGCTCAAAAACCTAAAGCTGACTATCCATGCACGACTCACGGCCACACTCAAACCTCCATGTGTCGTCAACTTAGTATGTGTAGAAAACCCATACTTGCTCATCCACTATGTATATTCCCGTACAATGGAGACAATTTACTTCAAAGCCGCTTACCCAGTGTCGGAGGGTAAATACGATATTGCAGTGCCTGTGATATTCAGAAATACGATGTAAAGTTCCTTTGGACAAGCATGTAAACAGGCTCTTCAGCATCATATTTACGTCACTGCTCATCACACTGCAGTCCGTGGGCCACACGCGGCTCGAATCGGCTATTCGTGCAGCCCCAGGTGCTTACTTTTAATTGACGTCGGAGAACTGGGCCTTGAGCTAAGTAAAGTTGGCCGCTTACGTCAGGGACAGAGTGTTATGTAGTGTGGCAACTGCGGGTATTGAGGGTTACGGTTCCACTGCTTGTCTTCCAGTTTTGAAAACACACTGGCTCGCGTGACTTGCATTGATCGTTTGCTATGGAAAAAAATTGACATGGGAGTAGCGTCGGTTCATGAATGCGCATTAAAGAGAAGGTCATCTTCACAAGCGGTACAGATTTATAGGTAGCGTCACAACTTTAGGGTCACTAAGGGTGTCAGCAATCTGAAACAGAGAACAGTCAAAATGAAGTGTTCCGAATGGAGCTGTCTTCTTTCAGCGCTTCGGAAGGCTATATGTCGCGCGTTTACTATAGCTAGTGAATTGGGGGCTCATAACATATCAATTTATGTAAGTTATCAATTAATAAACCTATGTAAGATACGAATTAAGAATGAGAGTGGTACATAAGCGGCCCGAGGTGCGGCCCCTCAAACTGTGTACTGCCTCTTGAGCAAATAACATTTTACTACCACTGATTTACAGCGAATTGACCGCTACGCGCAGCGACGGCAGGCGCATCAGACTTACGTCACTTTCGATGCCGCAGGGGTTGCCTAGCGACAGGAGTTTTCTCCAGTAAGTTGCCTAGTGACACCAGTCTTCGACAGTAACGACAACGCTATATAACGTCGGTGGATAGCGTTGTTGGACACGGTTTCCTACCTTCAATTTTTTTCTCAAAACAACCTCCACAACTCTTCGAGCTTACTTTCGTTGCATACTATATAGGCTAAGCATAAAGTTTTTGTAAAAACACAAAATTTTATTTCTAAGAACTATGAGCGATACAGCTATGTGGTTTGCAGCAAATAGTAGCTTAACCGATGAAGTTTTTTATGGATTTGCCTTCTTTCTTTCATTTCTTGTTGCAGAAAGCGTAATTTAAGACTGCTGCTGTCATAACGTCGTCTATGCACGAATTATTTCGCGGTTTCGTGACACTCACTCGCCAGTTACAGTTCAGCAACTCTTTAGAAGTGCCTGTAGTCTACATCCACCAGGTGTGAAGAGCCTCAAAGGAGTGTATGAAAAGTGATTGACGGTGTTGGCGACGACAAGGCCAGAAGTCGGAGACCTGGAGTGAGCGATTACGCTGTTGATACCGTGAGTACAGAATTTCGAAGGAGTCTGGGGAAATCGACGCATTGTGTTTTCAGAGAAAAGAGCATAACTCACAGCACTGGATTTAATATTTTACACAAATGTCTGCATTTACATGTATACGAAGTGTAAATTATGCACGTTTTGCAGCCGTATGTTTAGCCCAGACGGGCTGACTTCGCTAGGTACATACTAGAACAAATCGCTGTACACAACACAAAAGTTTGTGTGTCCGATGAGACGACTTTTCACACCTCCAGGAAAGTAAACAGGGGTATCGTCCGAATCTGATGGTCGAAGAGGCGATACATTTTCGAACAGTAGACAATGGACAACCTGGAAATGAATGTGAGGTGTGGCCGTTATGGGTTCGTTATTTTCCACTGAGTCTACCATTATGGCAAAAGTTTAACTCTACACCTTGGAACTTCACGTTGCAAATCAGTTGCGGGACTGTCAACCTTGGAAGCGTTACTACAGATGGTCTGGCACAGACGGCCCAAAATCGTGACCACCATGTCCGCTACAGATAACATCGTTTTACCTTTTACGGGTAAGAAACAGCGCACATACGGAAGTGTACCGACAAAGAAAAAAAAAAGAAAAAAAAAACCTTTGCCCTTTGCGAGTTAAGTTACCAGTTGCAACAAACCGCGTATCTACACTCCTGGAAATTGAAATAAGAACACCGTGAATTCATTGTCCCAGGAAGGGGAAACTTTATTGACACATTCCTGGGGTCAGATACATCACATGATCACACTGACAGAACCACAGGCACATAGACACAGGCAACAGAGCATGCACAATGTCGGCACTAGTACAGTGTATATCCACCTTTCGTAGCAATGCAGGCTGCTATTCTCCCATGGAGACGATCGTAGAGATGCTGGATGTAGTCCTGTGGAACGGCTTGCCATGCCATTTCCACCTGGCGCCTCAGTTGGACCAGCGTTCGTGCTGGACGTGCAGACCGCGTGAGACGACGCTTCATCCAGTCCCAAACATGCTCAATGGGGGACAGATCCGGAGATCTAGCTGGCCAGGGTAGTTGACTTACACCTTCTAGAGCACGTTGGGTGGCACGGGATACATGCGGACGTGCATTGTCCTGTTGGAACAGCAAGTTCCCTTGCCGGTCTAGGAATGGTAGAACGATGGGTTCGATGACGGTTTGGATGTACCGTGCACTATTCAGTGTCCCCTCGACGATCACAAGTGGTGCACGGCCAGTGTAGGAGATCGCTCCCCACACCATGATGCCGGGTGTTGGCCCTGTGTGCCTCGGTCGTATGCAGTCCTGATTGTGGCGCTCACCTGCACGGCGCCAAACACGCATACGACCATCATTGGCACCAAGGCAGAAGCGACTCTCATCGCTGAAGACGACACGTCTCCATTCGTCCCTCCATTCACGCCTGTCGCGACACCACTGGAGGCGGGCTGCACGATGTTGGGGCGTGAGCGGAAGACGGCCTAACGGTGTGCGGGACCCAGCTTCATGGAGACGGTTGCGAATAGTCCTCGCCGATACCCCAGGAGCAACAGTGTCCCTAATTTGCTGGGAAGTGGCGGTGCGGTCCCCTACGGCACTGCGTAGGATCCTACGGTCTTGGCGTGCATCCGTGCGTCGCTGCGGTCCGGTCCCAGGTCGACGGGCACGTGCACCTTCCGCCGACCACTGGCGACAACATCGATGTACTGTGGAGACCTCACGCCCCACGTGTTGAGCAATTCGGCGGTACGTCCACCCGGCCTCCCGCATGCCCACTATACGCCCTCGCTCAAAGTCCGTCAACTGCACATACGGTTCACGTCCACGCTGTCGCGGCATGCTACCAGTGTTAAAGACGGCGATGGAGCTCCGTATGCCACGGCAAACTGGCTGACACTGACGGCGGCGGTGCACAAATGCTGCGCAGCTAGCGCCATTCGACGGCCAACACCGCGGTTCCTGGTGTGTCCGCTGTACCGTGCGTGTGATCATTGCTTGTACAGCCCTCTCGCAGTGTCCGGAGCAAGTATGGTGGGTCTGACACACCGGTGTCAATGTGTTCTTTTTTCCATTTCCAGGAGTGTATATTAGCACAGTTCCTCAGAACTAATTTTTGATTAGGTAAAGATTTTACGCTCAGCCTGTATTACTGCTTCAGTGTGTAAAATGTTAGCAGCCGTACACGTACAGAAAGACACACACCTTGAGGTTCCTGGCCTCTATGACGGTGACGGCGAGCCGGTGCAGGTTCTCGTTGTACAGCAGTGATACCAGCAGCTCCCCGCGCTCAGACACCTGCTCTTGCGCCTCCTGCGGAACAAATGGAAACAGCGCTGGAAAAGAGTGGAACACATATAATTACTTGTTACTGAGGTAAATTCTATATAAGTCAGTGTGGCAGGGAAATATACACCCGCTTGAAGGAACACCACGCAAGGTGGAAACTTAAAAAAGGAGACGCTATTTTTGCAGACCACCTGCTTAAGGAAGGCGACAGTTATAAGGCAAAACACATACATTACATCCACAAAGGAAGGAAGATAAACTGCATTGAAATTATAAAAATTAATAAACACTTGTCCATCAACCCAAGCTTCGTTCTGAAAGAACAGACACAGTTCCCTCACTCACCACTTGTAACTGCAAATACTACTCATAATCCTATCCAGGTCATATTATTTCAGTTACTACAATTTCTCCTGTTGTGTTAAAAAATTTACTTTGTATAATCACAGCTCATCACTCACCTGCTTAATACCACTACTATATCTCATTTGTTTGTAATTCTTGGTCTATTAAAGACAAGATTATTTTGTTCAGCGACATCTTTGGATATGTCACCAAAGGTTATTGTTCAGTTACGTTCTTGTGTGTAAAACTGTTGTAATTTGTGTATGGTTCATTAGTTAATGTGTCACATATTTTATTTTAGTTAAATATGCCATTTACATGGAAATAACCTCGCTTATTTTGTTCCTATTCTAACTTGGCATTTTTATGTCTGGAGATGCAGATGCTCTGTGTGGTGTCACCGCCAGACACCACACTTGCTAGGTCGTAGCCTTTAAATCGGCTGCGCTCCGTTAGTATACGTCGGACCCGCGTGTCGCCTCTATCAGTGATTGTAGACCGAGCGCCGCCACACGGCAGGTCTAGAGAGACTTCCTAGCACTCGCCCCAGTTGTACAGCCGACTTTGCTAGCGATGGTTCACTGACAAAATACGTTCTCATTTGCCGAGACGATAGTTAGCATAGCCTTCAGCTACGTCATTTGCTACGACCTAGCAAGGCGCCATTATCAGTTGCTATTGATATTGTAAAGAATGTACAGACAAGAGCTACGTTCAACATTAATGGATTAAAGTTAAGTATTCCACCATCTGCGTCCGTTTTTCTAAGTTCTGATTTCCTTGTCCTGTTCCAGACCTCACGCCAGCCTGCGTGAGATTAAACGCATGCCTTTCGGCTTCCTCTATGAGGGTTGGCTCTCCTGCCAATCCACAACATCTTGGCGACGAGGTTTTCCGTGTTCTTATCGATATTGCCCTGATTTACTTGTGTAATGGCTTCGCCAACATCTTCAGATGTACTGTCCGAATTTTATCGCTTACAGAATCAGCAGACGCAGGCCTTACTGGATGCCCTTGGACAGCTCGTCCAGGGTCAACGTGCAACGCAAAACGATGCGGCAGCCGCCACTCCACCGCTAACGCAGCCACAACATGCAGTTGCACCAACTTCTCGTCCTTTTGATGCTGCACTGGAAAGCTGGACAGAGTGGTCACGCCAATTTGGATTCCATCTCGCCGCCTACAGAATTCAAGGTAACGAGCGGCAGCCTTTTTTATTATCTTCCGTCGGAGTGACCACGTACCATGTGATAGTCAAATTATTTCCCCGACGCGACGTAGCAACTCAGTCCTACGACGAGATTTTGTCTGCATTAGATGCATATTTCAAAGAATCAGTCAATGTAGTTGCCAAATGGTATACCTTCTTTCGTACAAAACGTATGGCAGGCCAGACTAATCGGGAGTGGGTTGCAACTTTGCAAGGCCTTACTAGGGATTGTGCTTTTGAGTGTCAATGTGGACACCCTTATTCAGATACTATGGTACGTGATGCAATTGCACAGAACGTTTCTGATGTTCGTATAAGGGAGCAAATTTTGAAACTAGTCAATCCCTCCCTTCAACAAGTGATGGACATATTGAATCGGCAGGACACACTTGACTTTGCTCAGGAATCATTTTAAACTTCGCCACCCGTGTGTCAGGTTAACCGGCCCGCCAGGCGAGCTGCACGGAACAGTAAACACTCCTCACACCCGGCCGCGCCAAGCCGCCTGGCTGTCAGCCACGTGTACCGCGCCAGCAAGCAATGCAGTGCTAAAATCATGCCCGCGGTGTGCTACTAGACATTCGCGTGATAATTGCCCGTCACGCCAGGCTATTTGCTTTTTCTGTAACAAAAAAGGCCATGTTCAGAGTGTTTGCCAGAAAAAGCTCAGATCGGACCCTCACAACCATTCCAGGCCCTTTGCTTCTCGCCGGAATTGGAATCGAACCAAGGATACTCAGGCTCGTGAAACTTTGCCCATGGAAATTCATGTAGTTCATTCCACTCCGCCCGGTGCCACTCTCTCTAACAGTGACTTTGTTCGTCCCACAAATAGTGTGCGTCGACATCGCCGGAAATCCCGTCAAGTCGCAAGTGATTTTGTACCAGTGTCAGTTCACGTTGCACGAGACAGTCGCTCTTGTCGTCAACAGGACAATAAACTTTTTGTCGACTTGGACATTAACGGCAAAGTGATACCATTCCAGCTCGATACCAGAGCTGCAGTTTCACTGATCAATCAAGACACGTACAAACAGCTGGGCACACCTCCGTTGCGTGCCGCAAATGTTAAGCTAACTACATATTCAGGTCACGGGCTCCCTGTGTTAGGACAGTGCAGCCTTCTTGCAACATACAAGGGACAAACAATACTTGTGTCATTTTACGTTCTTCGTTCTTCTGCAGTGAACTTGTTTGGTTTCGATTTATTTCAGTTGCTTAACTTGTCTATAGTCAATCAGGTCCTATCAGTGAACCAGACTGTGCCTTCAGACAGTGTTTCTCGTCTACGTGAAGAATTTGCAGATATTTTTGCACCGGACCTTGGTTGCGCTAAGAACTATAAAGCACATTTGGAACTGAAAGTCAACGCGCAACCAAAATTTTTCAGAGCGCGCAATGTTCCCCCCGCTTTGCGTGATGAGGTCGCAAACACATTACACGATTTGGAATCACAAGGTGTGATTGAACGTGTGCAGGCTTCTCTATGGGCATCACCCTTGGTAATTTTGCCAAAACCTTCCGGAAAATTGAGACTTTGTTTGGACTTCAAGGCAACAGTGAATCCCCAACTAGTGATTGCAACTTTTCCTTTACCCCGCCCGGAAGATCTTTTTGACAAACTGTGCCCGGGTAAATATTTTTCGAAGTTGGACCTAGCAGATGCGTACTTGCAAATACCGGTGGACGAAGAATCCCAGCGCGTTTTGGTGCTTAACACGCATCTTGGTTTGTATCGATTCAAACGACTGCCATTCAGGTTGCCTGCCTGCATTATTTCAGCAATATCTACTAACTGTTTGTGTGTCGGTCCCTACTGCAGCAAACTATCTGGACGATATTCTGCTCTCCGGAAAGACGGAAGAAGAACATTTAACCAATCTCAGAACATTATTTCAGGTCTTGCGACAAAATGGTCTTCGCTTGCGGAAGGACAAATGTGTGTTTTTTGCTCATGACTTACCCTACCTGGGACATGTACTCAATGCCCAAGGCATACATCCTAGTCCCGAGCACCTCCGTGCCATACAAGACTTGCCTTCGCCGCAGAATTTGAAGCAGCTACAGAGTGTGCTCGGAAAAATTAATTATTATAACAAATATGTGCCGCACGCCTCTTCCATTTCAGCTCCGCTTCATCGCTTACGCCGTAAAGGTGATCCGTTCGTCTGGACGACGGAATGCGAACGCGCCTTTCGCCAGTTGAAATCGGCGTTGCTTTCCAATACTTGCCTTACGCCATTCGATCCCCAAAAACCCCTTTTGTTGATGGTGGATGCATCGGATTTCGGGATCGGTGCTGTGCTTGCGCACAAAGATGGATCGCATAATCGCCCTATTGCCTTTGCGTCCAAATTGCTCTCGTCTGCGCAAGGAAATTCATTCGCCGGTCTATTTTCCTCTTGCAGTACCGCTACGATATCTTGTATCGGTCCGCTGTTAAGCACGGAAACGCCGATGCGTTGTGCCCTTTGCCTGTTGCTGCGGATAGAGCATTCGATTCCTCCGAACTTGCTTGCATGTTTATTGATGCGGAAACCGATGGCGTGGTCGAATCGTTTCCGATTTATTTTCGTCGTGTAGCTACTGCCACAGCTGCCGACCCTGTCCTTTCTACCGTTCTGCGTTTTGTTGCTACGCAATGACCCTTGTCAAAGTCACGGATCGGGGATCCGTTGGTTCTCCGATTTTTTGCTCACACGGAGAGACTTTTTGTTCGACGTGGTGTTTTGCTGTTGCTTTCTGATAATGATCAGTCCAGGGTCTTGGTCCCACGTTCGTTACAGTCCTCTGTCTTACGAATTATCCACCAAGGACATTGGGGTATAGTGAGAACGAAACAACTTGCTCGTCAGCACTGTACTTGGTTCAGAATCGATGCTGCGATTACGAATACGTGCTCTTCTTGCATGGCGTGTGCCGAACAACAATCCTCACCACCGCGGAAATTCTTTGCATGGCCGAAAGCCACTTCCCGTTGGCAACGCTTACACATAGATTTTGCTGGTCCATTCTGGAATGCTCGATGGTTGGTCTGGTAGATTCATTCAGTAATTTTCCTTTTGTTGCCCGGATGTCTTCCACGACGTCATCTTCCACCATCCAAGCGTTATCTGCTATCTTTTGCATTGAAGTTCTGCCACAGGCTATTGTTTCCGACAATGGCACACAATTCATGTCCATAGAATTTCAGTCATTCTGCAAGGCCAATGGTATTCAACATCTGACATCCGCGCCGTTTTCGCCACAGTCAAACGGTGCCGCTGAACGATTGGGCAGGACTTTCAAGTCACAGATGTTGAATTCTCGGGAGGACGCGTTGGTGCTCTTTTTGTCCTCGTATCGCTCTCAGCCCCGAGATGGTCGCTCGCCGGCTGATTTGCTTCACGGTCATCCTCATCGAACCTTGATGTCTTTGCTACATCCGCCGCATCAGGTTCCTGTGCAGCGGCAGACTCCTGCTTTTGTTCCAGGCGACGTTGTCTCCTATCGCAACTATCGAGGTTCACGGCGTTGGCTCGCCGGGCGCATTCTTCGCTGTCTCGGCCGCGCTATGTATCTGGTTTTGGGGGCCTCTGCTGAGGTGCACCGGCATCTCAATCAGCTGCGCCTCTGTCGTCGCACGGGATCTGTCGCTCGCCGTCTGCTGTCAGCGGTGGTGCCCTCCGGTCAGTGCCCTGGGCACCCATCTACTGGCTCGCCTCAGCCCCAGGTTTTACCGACGCTGCCTTCCATTTTGCCCCATGGCGACGCGCCGCCTGTTCTCCCGCCGGCGACGCCGCCAGTGGACGCTTCGCTGCAACCACCGGGCGCCTCCCTGGGTCACGCGTCGCTGATCGCTTCCCGTGACCAGTTGTCCTCCGACATGGACCTCCTGCCCGCTCCGGACCATATGTCGTCTTCGCCCGTCGGGTGCCCCGGCCCGATGGAGGTCGACCCTTCGGCCCCTCCTGTCTCTCTGCGGGCGCATACACCGCATGTTGGCGTGCACCCTGGAGCAGGTTTTCAGACGTTTCCTAGCTCCCCTCAGACCGAATGGCAGGGTGCGGGTGGCACAGCCTCGCCTGTTGTTAGGCTCCCCACCTCGTCGCATACGTCAACATGGGGTCCTCCCCACGCCGATTTGCGGGGGAGGAATGTGGTGTCACCGCCAGACACCACACTTGCTAGGTGGTAGCCTTTAAATCGGCCGCGGTCCGTTAGTATACGTCTGACCCGCGTGTCGCCTCTATCAGTGATTGCAGACCGAGCGCCGCCACACGGCAGGTCTAGAAAGACTTCCTAGCACTCGCCCCAGTTGTACAACCGACTTTGCTAGCGATGGTTCACTGACAAAATACGTTCTCATTTGCCGAGACGATAGTTAGCATAGCATTCAGCTACGTCATTTGCTACGACCTAGCAAGGCGCCATTATCAGTTGCTATTGATATTGTAAAGAATGAACAGACAAGAGCTACGTTCAACATTAATGGATTAAAGTTAAATATTCCACCATCTGCGTCCGTTTTTCTAAGTTCTGATTTCCATGTCCTGTTCCAGACCTCACGCCAGCCTGCGTGAGCTTAAACGCGTGCCTTTCGGCTTCCTCTATAAGGGTTGGCTCTCCTGCCAATCCACAACACTCTGTATATGCACTAGTTTAAAGTCTTTGACCGAAGAAAATTTCATTGCACCACATACTTCCGTGGAGCGACAATAAAGTAATGAGACTGTTTTCTTTTCAAGATGTTGCAACACTGCAGGCCTACATACACACAATATCTTTGACCTTGGTCTACAAGCTGCATCTAGTCCAAACGGCACATCGATGCAACTGCTCAGTTGTAAGTTGTGCTGTAGTAAGTTAACACGTGTTTGTGTCTCTCGTCACGGAAATGGAACCGTATAATACTGTGCAACGGTATGCCATTTCTTTTTGCGTTAAATTGGGTGAAAACGCAACGACAACTTACGGTAAGCTTCAGAAGGCTCATGGAGAGGAGGTTATGTCAAGAGCTCAAGTTTTTCGTTGGCATAAAATGGTTAGTGATGACAGAACGAATGTTGAAGATGAAGACCGCAGCGGATGACCATCAAACTCACAGACGGATGTCAAGTTGGCCAGGCTGCGTGAACTCGTACGATCTGATCGCAGATTATCTGTGAAAATGATTGCAAAAGAACTGAACATCAGTCGAGATACGGTTCGTCTAATAATAACTGAAGATCTTCTTGGTATGAGAAAGATTTGTACAAAAATTGGTCCCCAAAAATCTCACACCACAACAGCAATTTTTAACGTTAAAACAAATATCAGTACTACCACAGCCACTTTATTCACCAGGAAACGATACAAGATGTCCAAAAAGCTGTGACGAGGGTCTTGGAGGATAGATATTACGGAAGATGAGTTCCAGAAATGTTACCATCAATGGCAAACGTGCTGGAAAAAGTGTGTGCAATTAGAAGGGAACTGCTTTGAAGGAGACAACACTAAACTTGACTAAAACGGTAAGCAACCTTTTTTTCACATCAATCTCATTACTTTATTGTCGCACCTCGTATCATTGACTTGATGAAAACCGGTTCGTGTAGTTCGTGTAACAAATAGTAAATATTGTAGAATATTACACCAGTATTGTTTGCGTTTCATTGATGATCTACACAACATTCTATCAAGAACGGACCGAACAGTCAATCATTGCAATAAATCTCTCTGCTCACAATGCAGAACATTACAGCTGTGACAGACATTGGAACTAAGCACTTGAAGTCACGCGCCTAGTGTATCTGAGTTACTCTAGAGTATACAGTATTTAATTTCCTTAATTAGTGTGTTTGCATATGATATTGCACAAAATTATCCAGATGTACATCAGATAAACTGCTATCAGTCGCCTACTAACAGAACATTTTATATGGCATTACTAATTTCACCAACAATTAGAATTACAAAAGCGGTGAAACTCAAACCTAGTAAAGAAACATCGAATTAATATTTGAACGAGCTATCCTGAATTACTGTATGTTTCCAAATCCAGTAACTGCATTCAGAAGTTGGTGCTGGAGTCACGCTCTACTACTGCTATATACTGCAGCCTGTATTTATTGTCACTGTTGACTAGAAGATAAGCTTTCCAGCAGGAGAACGGAATAAGAAATATGATCCTATGACAGGGCGATCTACATAATTTATAAATATGGAAGCGATTATTGCTACCCAGTTCCAGTCAGAGGACGTTGAGTTTTAATGTCCGCTAGAGGAATGTTCTGCATGCTCCCCTATGGTCTGCCTATATGTACAAAGCTGCGAGGGGTGGTAAGTCTCCAGTGTGGCCGCCATTGTTTTGTTACCACAGCGTGTTTCTTGTGATTGTATCGGTGTAGATTATTGGTGTTTCGATCTTCCTCCATCGCACAAAAAGCAAAATTTCTTTCCTTTTTTTGGACTTTATGCACATATACACTGGTTTCCAAAACAAAAGCGAGAAACCACTATTTCCCCGTCCTGTGTCTAACGATATAATCATACAAACTGTCAACGGATGTCCTTACGATCGCGCCCTGCACGGAACATGTATTCCAGTCAACGGACAACCACACCAACGATGACATCGGGGCAGCTATCAAACGGGACAGTGTTTGCCGGGTACTCCCACATCCACAATCGCTGTGTACAGTCATAGACGGTGCCGTATGGCACAGAGAAGACGCCTACCAGGGTCTGCGATTGAGGGCCATGGGGAGAATGGAAGCAAGATAGTGGCAAACTGATGTGGCTTGATGACATAATGTGAGTCGTTGTGTTGCTTTTTCGGATGTGGCGATAGTTTATAGAGATCTAAATTGTGTCCTGCAGACGAGGCCGGGCCCGACCACGTGTAACATCAGAAAGAGAGGACCGTAATGCCTTAGTACTGCACGGCAGCTGGCGCCTGTGCTCGCAGCATCCACTGGACGCGCTGCAGCGAGGCAAACCGTGTAGAGAAGGCTTCGGAAGAGTGGCCTTTATTGTCAGAGACCTGCTCCATGTGTACCTCTGACGTGTTTTCGCAGAAGGGAACATCTATAGTGGAGCAGTCGGCGTACCACCTGGACGGTCGGACAGTGGGCCAATGATCTTTTCACAGATGAGTCCCGATTTGTTCTCGGCAGTGATTAACGACAGATTCGCATCTGGAGGGAACGTGGAGCACGATTTCGGGTCCCAAACGTTATGGAAAGAGACTGATATCAAATGGTTCAAATGGCTCTGAGCACTATGCGACTTAACTTCTGAGGTCATCAGTTGCCTAGAACTTAGAAGTAATTAAACCTAACTAACCTAAGGACATCACACACATCCATGCCCGAGGCAGGATTCGAACCTGCGACCGTAGCGGTCGCTCGGTTCCAGACTGTAGCGCCTAGAACCGCATGGCCACTCCGGCCGGTAGACTGACATCAAGGAGGATCACTAATGCTGAGGGAGAGATTGTATTGCCACCTCTTCATGAAATTTTACGGGTGAATCGGCAAGGTTCAACTGCTGCCTGGTATCGAGACGAGATCTTGGGGCCTCATGTGCGGTCGTTGCAAAGTGCTGTCGGAGCAGACTTCGCACGAATGGACGATGATGCTCGACATCATAGAGCACGGGTGGTTGATGTTTTCTTGGAAATGGGAGATACTGGAGGAATGGCGTGCCCTGCTCGCTCTCCTAATTTGAGTCCCATAGAGCAAGTACGGCAGGCACTAGGGACATGGGTTGCACCATGTCAGCATCCACCAACCACTCTCCAGAACCGTGCGGGCAGGGCTGCAGGAAGAATGGGCGTTATCGCCTCAACATGAGATTGGAGATATCATCGTTTGTCAGTCTCGTATTGCTGCCAAAGGTGGTCACACCCCATACTGAGTGCATTAACCAGTTGTCAGAATGTACGTTCACTGTTGTACATGCCGTTGTTATTTACGTTCTGTATTCTATATATTGTTTATTTTTAGCTATCATCTGTTTATACTGTTTTGTGGCAAAATAAACGCAATCTTGCGGAATTTCTACATATACATCTACATCTACGTGATGACTCTGCTACTCACTATAAAGTGCCTGGCAGAGGGTTCAATGAACCACCTTGATGCTGTGTCTCTATCGTTCCATCCTCCAACGGCACGCGGGAAAAACGAGCACTTAAATTTTTCCGTGCGACCCCTGATTTCTCTTATTTTATCGTGATGATCATTTCTCCCTATGTAGGTGGGTGCCAACAGAATGTTTTCGCAATCGGAGGAGAAAACTGGTGATTGAAATTTCATGAGAAGGTCCCGTCGCAACGAAAAACGCCTATGTTTTTATGATTGCCACTCCAATTCACGTATCATGTCTGTGACACTATCTCACCTATTTCGCGATAATACAAAACGAGCTGCCCTTCTTTGTACTTTTCCCATGTCATCCGTCAGTCCCACCTGATGCGGATCCCACACCGCACAGCAGTACTCCAGAATAGGCGGACAAGCGTAGTGTAAGCAGTCTCTTTGGCAGACATGTTGCACCTCCTATGTGTTCTGCCAATGAATCGCAGTCTTTGGTTTGCTCTACCTACGATATTATCTATGTGATCGTTCCAGTTTAGGATGTTTGTAATTGTAATCCCTAAGTATTTAGTTGAATTCACAGCCCTCAGATATGTGTGAGTTATCGCGTAATCGAAATTTAGCTGATTTCTTTTAGTACTCATGTGAATAACTTCACACTTTTCTTTATTCAGGCTCAATTGCCACTTTTCGCACCATACAGATATCTTATCTAAATCATTTTGCAAGTCGTTTTGGTCATCTGATGACTTTACAAGACGGTAAATGACAGCATCATCTGCAAACAATCTAAGACGGCTGCTTAGATTGTCTCCTATGTCGTTAATATAGATCAGGAACAATAGCGGGCTTATAACACTTCCATGGGAAACGCCGGATATTACTTCTGTTTTACTCGATGACTTTCCGTCTATTACTACGAACTGTGACCTTTCTGACAGGAAATCACGAATTCAGTCGCACATCTGAGGCGATATCCCATGGGTATGCAGTTTGGTTAGAAGATGCTTTCGAGGAACGGTGTCGAAAGCCTTCTGGAAATCTAAAAATATGAAATCAATTTGACATCCCCTGTCGATAGCACTTATTACTTCATGAGCATAAAGAGCTAGTTGTGTTTCGCAAGAACGATATTTTCTGAATCCGTGCTGACTATATGTGCATAAAATGTTTTGTTCGAGATACTTCATAATGTTTCAATATGGTATATGTTCCAAAACCCTGCTGAAAATTGACGTTAGTGACAGAGGCCTGTAATTCAGCGGATTATTCCTACTTCCCTTTTTGGGTGTTGGTGTGACTTGAGCAATTTTCCAGTCTTTAGGTGCGTATCTTTCTATGAGCGAGTAGTTGTATACAGGATGGTCCATTGATCATGACCGGGCCAGATATCTCACGAAATAAGCGTCAAACGAAAAAGTACAAAGAACGAAACTTGTCTAGCTTGAAGGGGGAAACCAGATGGCGCTATGGTTAGCCCGTTGGATGGCGATGCCATAGGTCAAACGGATATCAACAGCGTTTTTTTAAAATAGGAACCCTCATTTTTTATTACATATTCGTGTAGTACGTAAAGAAATATGAATGTTTTAGTTGGACCACTTTTTTCGCTTTGTGATAGATGGCGCTGTAATAGTCACAAACACATGGCTCACAATTTTAGATGAACAGTTGGTAAGAGGTAGGTTTTTTTAAATACAGAACGTAGGTACGTTTGAACATTTTATTTCGGTTGTTCCAATTTGATATATGTACCTTTGTGAACTTATCATTTATGAGAGCGCAAGCTGTTGCAGCGTGATTACCTGTAAATAACGCATTAATGCAATAAATGATCAAAATGATGTCCGTCAGCCTCAATGCATTTGGCAATACGTGGAACGACATTCCTCTCAACAGCGAGTAGTTCGCCTTCCGTAATGATCGCACATGCATTGGCAATGCGCTGACGCATGTTGTAAGGCGTTCTCGGTGGATCACGATAGCAAATATCCCTCAACTTTCCCCACAGAAAGAAATCCGGGGACGTCAGAACCGGTGAACGTGCGGGCCATGGTATGGTGCTTGGACGACCAATCCACCTGTGATGAAATATGCTGTTCAACACCGCTTCAACCGCACGCGAGCTATGTGCCGGACATCCGTCACGTTGGCAGTACATCGCCAATCTGTCATGCAGTGAAACATCTTGTTGTAACATCGGTAGAACATTACGTAGGAAATCAGCATACATTGCACCATTTAGATTGCCATCGATAAAATGGGGGCCAATTATCCTCTCTCGCATAATGCCGCACCATACATTAATCCGCCAAGGTCGCTGATGTTCCACTAGTCTCAGCCATCGTGGATTTTCCGTTGTCCAGTAGTGCATATTAAGCCCGTTTACGTTGCCGCTGTTGGTGAATGACGCTTCGTCGCTAAATAGAACGCATGCAAAATATCTGTCATCGTCGCGTGATTTCTCTTGTGCCCAGTGGCAGAACTGTACACGACGTTCTAAGTCGTCGCCATGCGTTTCCTGGTGCATAGAAATATGGTACGGGTGCAATCGATATTGAATGGGGGTCTAAAAAAAAAAACAAAAAAACGCAGTTGATATCCGTTTGACCGTTTGACCTATGGCAGCGCCATCTAGCGGGCCAACCATAGCGCCATCTGGTTTCCCCCTTCAAGCTAGACAAGTTTCGTTCTTTGTAGTTTTTTCGTTTGACGCTTATTTCGGGAGATATTTGGCCCGGTCACGATCAATGGACCACCCTGTATAATTACTAAATATGGAGCTATTTGATCAGCATACTCTGATAAGAACGTGACTGGTATACAATCTGGACCGGAGGCCTTGCCTTTATTAAGTGATTTAAGCTGCTTTGTTACACCGAGGATATTTCGGTTTGTTGCTTTAAGTTTGAACGGCAGTGTATTTGGCGTCAGAGCAGACACCAAAGGTAACAAAATGGTTCAAATGGCTCTGAGCACTATGGGGCTTAACTTCTGAGGTCATCAGTCCCCTAGAACTTAGAACTACTTAAACCTAACTAACCTATGGACATGACACACATCCATGCCCGAGGCAGGATTCGAACCTGCGACCGCAGCGGTCGCGCGGTTCCAGACTGTAGCGCCTAGAACCGCTCGGCCACTCCGGCCGGCACCAAAGGTAGCAAACTCTAGGGAGAAACGCTAGGAAATTTTGAGGTAGGATGATTCAGTAAGGGTTTGTTGTTGGGTCGATGCCACCTTGAGCTGGTGCACACTGCACTGTAGTCGATAATCTCGCACGGAACGCAGTGGTCGCCGTGACGCACCTTCTCGAGGTCCATGTTGAAGAGGCGCTGCTCGCCGCCAGTGCCCAACTCGCGCAGCGGCAGCGACACGTGGCCGATCACGTTGCGGCGCTTGGCGCGCCCCGCGTCCAGCACGGTCAGCTTCAGGATGTGGTCGGACACGTTCTTGGACGGCACCTGCGGACACGCCCACATAACCCACGATTAGCTCGCCAGTCGAGTAGTAATCGTGAAAAACACTGTAGCCTGCTGCAGTGTTTAAAGCTCATTAATACACTCCTGGAAATGGAAAAAAGAACACATTGACACCGGTGTGTCAGACCAACCATACTTGCTCCGGACACTGCGAGAGGGCTGTACTAGCAATGATCACACGCACGGCACAGCGGACACACCAGGAACCGCGGTGTTGGCCGTCGAATGGCGCTAGCTGCGCAGCATTTGTGCACCGCCGCCGTCGGTGTCAGCCAGTTTGCCGTGGCATACGGAGCTCCATCGCAGTCTTTAACACTGGTAGCATGCCGCGACAGCGTGGACGTGAACCGTATGTGCAGTTGACGGACTTTGAGCGAGGGCGTATAGTGGGCATGCGGGAGGCCGGGTGGACGTACCGCCGAATTGCTCAACACGTGGGGCGTGAGGTCTCCACAGTACATCGATGTTGTCGCCAGTGGTCGGCGGAAGGTGCACGTGCCCGTCGACCTGGGACCGGACCGCAGCGACGCACGGATGCACGCCAAGACCGTAGGATCCTACGCAGTGCCGTAGGGGACCGCACCGCCACTTCCCAGCAAATTAGGGACACTGTTGCTCCTGGGGTATCGGCGAGGACCATTCGCAACCGTCTCCATGAAGCTGGGCTACGGTCCCGCACACCGTTAGGCCGTCTTCCGCTCACGCCCCAACATCGTGCAGCCCGCCTCCAGTGGTGTCGCGACAGGCGTGAATGGAGGGACGAATGGAGACGTGTCGTCTTCAGCGATGAGAGTCGCTTCTGCCTTGGTGCCAATGATGGTCGTATGCGTGTTTGGCGCCGTGCAGGTGAGCGCCACAATCAGGACTGCATACGACCGAGGCACACAGGGCCAGCACCCGGCATCATGGTGTGGGGAGCGATCTCCTACACTGGCCGTACACCACTGGTGATCGTCGAGGGGACACTGAATAGTGCATGGTACATCCAAACCGTCATCGAACCCATCGTTCTACCATTCCTAGACCGGCAAGGGAACTTGCTGTTCCAACAGGACAATGCACGTCCGCATGTATCCCGTGCCACCCAACGTGCTCTAGAAGGTGTAAGTCAACTACCCTGGCCAGCAAGATCTCCGGATATGTCCCCCATTGAGCATGTTTGGGACTGGATGAAGCGTCGTCTCACGCGGTCTGCACGTCCAGCACGAACGCTGGTCCAACTGAGGCGCCAGGTGGAAATGGCATGGCAAGCCGTTCCACAGGACTACATCCAGCATCTCTACGATCGTCTCCATGGGAGAATAGCAGCCTGCATTGCTGCGAAAGGTGGATATACACTGTACTAGTGCCGACATTGTGCATGCTCTGTTGCCTGTGTCTATGTGCCTGTGGTTCTGTCAGTGTGATCATGTGATGTATCTGACCCCAGGAATGTGTCAATAAAGTTTCCCCTTCCTGGGACAATGAATTCACGGTGTTCTTATTTCAATTTCCAGGAGTGTACAATCTAAAAAATAATACTAATAAAAATGAGGCATCACGAAGGAGTTATGCGAATGGGATGGAAATCGATGGATGTCGGTACATTCACAGACGAACAAATTACTGCAAAAACAGAAATTATGCGAAGTGAAAGCAGCTGTCAAAGGTCAATGAGAGATTCTTTTAACGAATTTGAAAGCAATATTTTATCTTGCAGATTCAAAAAATAACCACAAAAAATTTTGTTCGTACGTAAAATCTATGAACGTTACAAATAATTCAATACCTTCTCTTGAAGACAGTACGGGTAATGTAACGGATGATGATAAACTGAAGGCAGAAATTCTAAACCTAGCTTTCAAAAACTCGTTTATGGTAGAGGACTGTAGCGTCATTCCCTCTTTCAACTATGGAAGAAACGCAAGTATGGCTGACATAGTGTTTAGTGTTCCTGGAACTGTAATGACCTTAGCAGTTAAGTCCCATAGGACTTCACACACATTTGAACACTTTTTTTAAGGCATCTGGCCCAGACGGTATCGCCGTAAAATTTTATTTTGACTATGCTACAAAAAACAGCACCATTCTTGTCCATCATCTGTCAGAAATCATTGGAACAGCGGGAAGTTCCACGGGACTGGAAGAAGGCATAGGTCATAGCAATCTATAAAAAAGGGTAGAAAATTGGATGCACGTAATTACCGGCCAATTTCACTGACATCGATTGTTTTAGAATCATGGAACGTATTTTGTGTTCAGACATAATGATCTTTCTAGATTCTGAGAAATTCATCTGCAGAAACCAACACGGTTTTAGGAAACAGCGGTCATGAGAGACACAGGTGGCCCTCTTTGTGCATGATATACAACTGGCTCTAGATACCGACTCCCAGCTTGATGCCATATTCCTCAACTTTTGAAAGGCGTTCGACGCAGTTCCGCACTGTCGCTTGATCCAAAAAGTGCGCGCTTACGGTCTATCCGATGACATATGTGGGTGGATAGAAAGTTTTATAGCAGACAGAGAGCAGTATGTCGTCCTGAATGGGGAGACTTCAACAGAAACAAGCCTAACATCAGGTGTGCCCCAGGGCAGCGTAATAGGTCCGCTCCTTTTCACGATTTACGTAATCTGGTTGATAGTATTGACAGCGCCATATGACTGTTTGCCGATGTTACTGTAGGTTACAGGAAAGTAGTATCACACGAAAGTAGTGAATAAATAAATGCAGATTTGCAGAAAATAAATGCCTCCTGTAATGAGTGGCAGTTATCTCTCAATACGATTAAGTGTAGCCTACTCCGTATAACAAAGCGAAAATCCCCATTAATGTACGAGTACAAAATAAATGACCAGTCTTTGGAAGCGGTAACATCCATCAAGTATCTGGGTGTGACTATTCGAAATGATTTCAAATGCCGGCCGCTGTGGACGAGTGGTTCTAGGCGCTTCCGCGCGACCGCCACGGTCGCAGGTTCGAATCCTGCCTCGGGCATGGATGTGTGTGATGTCCTTAGGTTAGTTAGGTTTAAGTAGTTCTAAGTTCTAAGGGACTGATGACCTCACGTGTTAAGTCCCACAGTGCTCAGAGCCATTTGAACCATTTTTTTATCTCAAATGGAACGATCGGATTACACAAATAACGCGTTAGGCGAACTCCAGATTGCGGTATATTGGTAGAATCCTGAAGCGATGCACTCCTTCAACAAAGGAAATTGTTTACAATACGTTAGTTCGTCCTGTCTTAGAGTATTGTTAGTCTGTACGGGACCCTTATCAGTTGGGTCTGAGTCAAGAGATTGAGAAGCTCCAAAGATGAGAGGGAAGATTCGTGACTGGTACATTTAGCCATCGCGAGAGCGTTACCAATCTCATAGAAAGTTCGAAGTGGGACACACTTGCAGATAGACGACGCGCTAAACGGAAGGGGCTGCTGACTAAATTCCAAAATCCGATCTTCGCCGAGGATGTAGAGCATATATCATTACCGCCAACTTTCAAATCGCGCAATGATCACCATTCAAAGATAAGGGAAATTACAGCTCGTACTAAGGCGGTCAGACAGTCGTTTTTCTCTCCCGCGGTCCGCGAGTGGAACAGAGGAGGAAATATGGCTTTGGTACCAATAGTGCCCTCCGCCACAAACCGTTTGGTGGCTAGAGTAGATTATATGTAGATGTAGATGAATTGATTTTATTAAAGAGAAAGAGTTTCAGAAACTGAGCAAGTCAATAACGCGTTGGCCGCTTCTGTACCTTATGCAAGCACTTACTGGGCTTGGCATTAATTGATAAACTTCATATATGTCATGTCCTCCTGAGAGATGTCGTGCGAATTCTTTCCAATTGGCGCGTTAGATCGACAAACTCCTTAGGTGGCTTGAGGGACCTGCTCATAGTGTTCCCAACGTTCTGAATTAGGAAGTGATCCGGCGGCGTTGCTGGCCAAGGCATGGTTTAGCAAGCACGAAGACAAGCATTAGAAAGTCTCGTCGTGTGCGGACGGGCATTATCTTGCTGAAATATAAGGCCAGGATGGCTTGCTATGAAGGGCAACAAAACCGGGGGGTAGAATATTGTCACCTTACAGCTGTGCTCTAAGTGTGCCGCAGATGATAGTCAAAGAGACGAAATGGCACTGTAGACTCCTGATCTTAGGGCCCTATGGCGGGGGACCATCAGGCTGGTACCATACCGCTTTCTGGGGGTGTTTCCAGAAGCTTCTCCATTGATCATCGCGGCTCAATTCGAAGCGGGACGCATCACTACAGACAATTCTTAGACAGTCTATGAGAGTCCAGGCTTAACGTGCCTTACACTACTGTGAACGGTGTGTTGTTGGTACGCAGAGGTCAATTACAGTCGAAGCAGGGGGCGTCGGAGCTCACCCCGCTTCCTGTGAACCGCCTATTGTTTGTGCTTGTCTTCACTGAAGCATCAACTGTACGTCGGACAGTGGAATAATGAAAAATGAAATGTCGTGTGACGAGGGCCTCCCGTCGGGTAGACCGTTCGCCTGGTGCAAGTCTTTCGATTTGACGCCACTTCGGCGACTTGCGCGTCGATGTGGATGAAATTATGATGATTAGGACAACACAACACCCAGTCCCTGAGCGGAGAAAATCTCCGACCCAGCCGGGAATCAAACCCGGGCCCTTTGGATTGACAGTCTGTCGCGCTGACCACTCAGCTACCGGGGTCGGACCGTGGAATAATGATGAATCCGTGGCAGTGAGTGCCTGTCTGACAACTACTCGGTCTTCATGTACCGTTGTGTCCCTAGGTCGTTAGCTTCTTTCTTGACGCTGCTTTCTGACGTAGTTCACCCTTTCCTGCCAACATCGTTGAACAGTAGCGTCGCTCCTATTGAAATATCGATCTATTTGCTGATTACTCCAACCAGCTTGTTTGAGTCCAACTACAGCCCCTCTCTCAAACGCGACTGCTAGGTGTAGTTACTGTCCAACTAAGTACACGGAATCAAATTCGCGGAGACGTTATGCCCTGCTATCGGTATGTTTCCTGCGTACTATCCTTGTCACCTGCGAGGCAAAACTGCGCTGCAGCATCACATATCCATCCATCGGTCACCAAAGTTATAATCTCGCATTTTCCGTCGATACCTGTACGAATATCAGTTGTGATCAAATTGCGTAACTCTTTCGTCGTACGGTGTAATAATTCACTTATGGTTTTGTGAAGAGTCAGGTTACGAGGCTTTAATCTAAAGATACTGGTAAGTTACATACTGGTCATTCTTTGGATGAAGTGGGAGTGTGGGTACCCAGCTACTTTGGTCGCGAGGTGGATATCTGCCTGTATAATGGTCATGTTGCATGTTGTGCCGCGTCCTTGGGAAGAAGGAAGGCAGGCCCATCTTCGCATTCTGGTGCAGTTCGTCTGGGAAGCTTGGACACAGCAAAGTTAAAACATGCATGGCAATATTTGCTACGAAGCGTTTTCGACCGCTAGTACTGTTATGGAACGACAGGGGCTGCGGGATTTGCAAACATCGAAAGGATGTGGGACGTCTAGTTCGAGGTGTTACTTTCATGTAAAGATAGTATAGTTGGTTTCCAGACGACAGCTATACCAGGAAAGTCACTGGAGAATAGCAAGAAAGGCATCAGTGTGGAAAGGAGCCGAGTGGCCAATGTGAGCACGTCTCTAAGGACGTTTGTAGTACAAGCAATCAAAAAGAGTGAAGAGGCCAAGAATATGTATTGGGGTAGGGAAAATTAAAGGGAGCGGAGGCAGTCGGTGTTAAGCTGGGGTCTGGCGCCCAAGAGGGGAATGGAGAGTGTGGAATGCGAAGGTAGATACTAAGGCAAGAAAACGTGTGTTGCACAGAGAAAGAGCGCATCCTGAAAAGTAATGTTTCCGAATTTTTTATGTGGAAACTCTTAAAGCTTGCTAAAGAAATTGAAATACAGCACATTTTTCAGAGGCAAGTAGTAGTGGTAACTTTACATTCATGATAGTAGTCAAACCACGAAGGAAGTATGTTACAAAACATTCGTTAGACCGATTTATTTTCCTTATCGTGTGATGACAGCAGAAATACCAGACAATTATTTGCGACAAGTATGCAGTTTTTACAAAGATGCACACAATCGCAAGTCCATAATTGATTCATAGCTCTAAGTTCAGGCTTCAAACCCAATCAGAAGTTTCTACAGACAAATTGTGTAGATCTTCCGTGGTCCCTTTGAATGCTCTGAGGGAACATTCAAATGTTACATCGTGCACTGTTTGCTGCTCTTCGCCACAGTCGCATGCAGGGGAGGACTTTCATCCACATTGGTGTGGCTATGTTCCACATCTGCCGCCGTTAGTTCGGATCCGATTCAATACGCACCATTTTCGTCAGAGTAGAGGAAAATCTGCTGGTCACTTCCAGGGAGATTCGACTGGTCTGTAGTGCTTTATGAAAGATTACTCCTGCCGTTGATCGTTCCAGGATTCTTAAACGTTAAAATTACTGTCCGCCAGGCTGACTGCTGTGCGCCATGAAGGTTATCTACTCTGCAGTCGGTGAGGCTCTAATGATCATATTTCTGAATGAATATGGGCTGTTTTTCTACTCTTGTACATACGTATAGCAATGAATATGATCTTCTTGTGGATGGTGGTGGAGTGTTACTAAGGACCGGTAGCCAGTACTCGTTCGTAGGATGAATACACCATGTAACGAGGTGCATTGCTTGACTGAGCCGTGTGTGTGTGTCAATTATTTTATTGTGGACACTGTTTAGACAGATGGAAGAGCGATACTCTGCAACTGACAATGCATTGTCAGTCAGTTTGGACATTAACAAGCCAGGATTTATATAAGAAATAAAGAACATCCAAAGAAGAGCGGCACATTTCGTTACAGGTTCATTTAGCAACATGGGAACCATCGTGGAGACGTTCATCCAAATCTATTGGCACACACTACAAGAGGGCCGTTGTCCATCGAGGAGGAGCATTTGCATCCAACGTACATAGTTGCTTGTGGAATAATTTCCGATCTCTGTCTTCCCCTATACTTTTTATCCTCTACAGTTCTCTCAAGGAAGTTATTTCTTGATGTGTTGACACGGTCGTATATCGTACCCCTTCTAGTTGTTAATGTGTTCCCTCCTAGACGATTCATCGGAGAAGCTCGTCTTTCCTTAGATTACCTGTCAAGGTAATTTTAAACATAGCATCCGACCTCAAACACTTCAATTCTTTTCTTATACGGTTTTGCCGTATTCCATAAATCACTAGCACACAATGCTACGCTCCAAACGTACATTCTCATAAATATCTTACGCAAATGAATGCCTGTATTTGATACTAATATCTTTCTTTTGCAACTGTTAGTCACCTTTTCATGACCTACTTCATCCTCCATGTGATGCTGTGCTTCCAAGGTAGCTGAATACTTTCATCTATCTCGTGGTCATCAATTTTATCGCAAGTATCATTCCTGCTGCTCCTTATTATTTTAGTCTTTGGTCTTCCCTCAATCCATTTCCAGCAATTCGACGTTTCGATCCATTATCGATAAGTCCTGCACTTTCTCCTCACTGAAGACAGGAATGTCACCTGTTAATCTTAGTATTGTTTCGTCCTAAATTTTAATCCCATTCTGAAAGCTTTCTTTTATTTCCGTCATTGCTTCTTTGGTATATAGGCGGAAAATTAGGGGCTTGCTCGTGCAGGTACAGTGTGCACTTAGGTATCCAACTTGCTAGCACGCTGCACGAGTCTTTAGTCAGTAGTCAAAAACAACCCATACGCAGAATCCTTGCACTTTAATATATGGTAGGACATGCTTCTGCAAAAGCCGTGGGACATGCTTCTGCAAACCAATGTGCACGGAGAGTACGCCTATGAAAACACTGAAATCAGCGTTTGTCGTCCAATTTTCATCCTAATTTGTAAAATAGTTTCGTCTCTAGCTAAGAATAACACTATTTCTTAAACGGGCGTCTCAAGAGTCAAGTTTTGCGCTCGAATTGTTTCCAGCCCTAGTTCGGAAGGTGTGGTCATAACGTTAAGCACAGGAAAAATGTTCCTATAGGAGAAGCAGAAAGAGGCGAAAATGCTCCATTTTAACAGATGCAGTCTGAAATGTGGAGTACAAGTTGCCTCATTTTACTGTCTTCAGCATCTTTATAAATTTTCCCAAAACTCTTAGCACCACACTAGCCCATCGCTGTAAGTAGGTCATCCCATCAACTCCCACTTCCCCATCCTCATTCAGCCCAACTCATTACCTGTGTCCCTCTGTTATTATCTTCTGTTTCACAGCCACTGTCTCTTTCATTCTGTCCTACTACTACTGTCTTCTCTCAGTGTCACTATCTCACTCTTGTTCTTTCTTACTGCTACTATCTCATTCATTCCTTCTCACTGCTGCTGTCTCTTCTCTCTGCCACTACCTCTCTCTTCTTCGTTCTCACTGTCAAAGACTTTGTCTCTTACTGTCACTGGCTCTCGCCCATTACCAACTTCTTCCTTCTCTTTATTCCTCTTCCAATCTCACTGTCTCCCTCCCACTTCTTCTGGCACTGTATTCCACTACCACTACCACTGTGTCCTTCTCTTTATCTCACACTTCCACTGTCTTCTTCACTCTTTTTCTACCACAACAACTGTCACTATTAATTACTTTTCTGTCCCTTTCCTGTAGTCACTGTGTCACAGTACAAACAAATGCAAATACATACTCAAGCTAAATTTTTGGAAAAATTTTAAAGGTGCTGAGGAAGGTCGGATGAGACAACTGGGACCCGACTTCTCAGCCAGCTTATTCGCGGGCATTTTCCGCTGGTTTCTTTCTTGGCCCTGCTGCAGCAGGGCACATTACTCATATGAAAAGAACTTCATGCGTCAGTAAAATTTTGGTAGATTACTTACATCAAATTCAAACAAATCAAGAGTAAGTTTGCACCTCAGTCATAATTTTAGGCGCATAAAAAGTTTGTATGTTCTTCAGTACTAAAACATGGCGACCGAGAACAATCTTGATGATAACGGAGACACTTTGCAGCATATTTCTCTGTCCTACGTCGCTTTATGAACTAAATTTCCACCTCAATCCGGATCTGACGTACGTATTAATTTTTTACAACTTTGAACTTTTGTCTTTCGGAAACAGATAAAGATAACATGAAATTTTTCAAGATTGTCCATCGGGATATTAGTAATACATCATAACACAAAATTGTTAACACTTTCGTGGCCACCTGCTAAAAAAATTGCCTGTTGTTTTCTGTTTCGGGATCTTCCGCTGATGATTGTTGATATTTCTGACGTTCTGGCGAAATGTCATGAAATGAAACGTCAGCCGAAGAACCCGAGTCAGAAGCGAACAAATTAAAATCATTTGCTGTGCACAGCCGTCTTGGAATCCGTGCATCGGCTTTGTTAACCAAAAACCATAATTTTAGGGTTTTTCTCGAAAACGGGAGGACTGCACTTCTAGATAAATGCCTAGAAAATACACTGACAAATTTGAGGAATTTACTGCTGACGGCAGAAAAGATGACAAAAAAAAAGCTTATTTCGGGTGTTCTCAGGAGCCACCATAAGGTTCTTAATGCGCACCGTAGACGCCATCTAATGAAAAGAAATTAGCTGATTAGCTCCATTTGCCTAAGCTGGGGGAAGTGTGCCACATTCAAACTTTGAGCTTTTACTGTGGGACAGTACAAGTAATATGACCCTTCTGTTGGGTATTCAAATGGTCCCTAGCCCAAGGGCTATCCAAAGCACTCGATCCTTACTTTATATCATTAACAGAATCCGAGGTATGAGCCCCTGAAAAAAACCGCTTTTGTGCGCGGCGTTTTGGAACATATCGGTAGCGCATGCTGTCGCATGCGTTGTTTTTTTCTGCAGGAATCACGAATTCTATTTCTTTTTTGATTTCAGACGTCCTTTGACAGATCAAGGTTAAATTCACGTTCTGCACTAGATGAATTTGAAAGCCACAAGTCTCTATTGGAATTACACCTGTTTTTGAGGCTTGCCATTGGTCACCCCCGCTTTCTCGCGGTTTCGGACAGCTATAAGGGAAGCCAATTCAGATGCTATTGCTACGTAAGTGACGATTAATGTTTGCACTACTGTTGACGTCGTAGACGGTGCGACCGCAGTTACCGCTGTGGTAATACAGGGCAATAATTATTGAACTACATGAAAAAAAAACTCAAATTAGTATAATCTACGGCGCGCGCACACACTTTATACAGCATGTAAACGTCACTACAGATATTCTGATTTGGGTTATGACATGTTCGATATGCCTGCCATCATTAACGATGATTTGGAGCAGACGAATAGCGAAACTCTGCATGGCCGCTGTAGTGTTGATGACCTCCACACTGGCTATTTTCAGCTCATCAAAGGTTTTGGGGTTATGCTGTATTGTCGTTAATACAGCCCCAGAGAAAGCAATCGCATGTGTTCAGATCCGGAGAACATGGCAGCCAATCGAGGCCAATGGAAGTGGCCTCTGTATAACCCACATCCAGAATACGGCTCCCTAAGTCCTCCCTGCTTTGATGGGGTCGAGCTCCGTCCTGCATGAACCACATCCTGTAGAAATCAGGGTCACTTAGGATAATCCAGATGAAATCATCTTCCAAAACATTCACGTAGTGATCGGTAGTCACCGTGCCATCAAGGAACATCGCACCGATTAGTCCGTGACTGGACACTACACACCACACAGTCACCAGTTGATAATGGAGAGACTTCTTGATTGCGAAATGCGGATTCTCAGAGCCCCAAATGAGCCAATTTTGCTTACTGACGAACGCATCCAAATGAAAGTGGGCTTCGTCTCTAAACCAAACCATACATATAATACTAATTCCCATCATGCCCCACGGCCAACCGTGCAGTTTGAACACCCTAACGCAAACCGTTCAGAAGTTATGACGATTTTCTTTCATATAGTTCAATAATTGTCACTCTGTGCGTGAGTCTCCCAATAATGCCTCAGCACAGTCAAATCTCCGTCGCTGCTGGCACGCCTGATGACAGGTCAGTGTCCAGAGCATCGACCCGCTTTCTCCTACTGCTGCTGAGGAATGGTCTCTAGTCCAGAAAGATAAAATTTAAAGCGGAACGGTCACCTGCCAACAACAAATTCCCATGCACCATTCGCAATAGATACTGGAAAAAGTGGAGAGTGTGTAGGGGCAATGGTTTATAAAGTACCCACCGGCGCATGCCATGAAGTGAGCTGCGAGGTATAAACGTAGATGCAACTGATCAGGGCTTCTCGAGAACACCGCTGCGGCTTCCGCCAGAGCGGACAAATCCGGGTGAAAGCTAAGGACAGGAGGCGTCGAAGCGGCGAGCTGTCATGATGAGGGGAGGAGGGGGGGGGGGCGACTTGCTCCCCACTGTGTGGAGGCCGCGCCTAACTTAGTTTCGCGGGACGTCGGACGCGCTATTCTTGCCGAAGTAACGCAGTTACTGTCAGGGGCAGCTGGACTCTGGAGCAGGCAGGTCGCGTGTGTGTGTTCTGACTGACGCTACCCTGAGCCCGCTCACTTACACATTCGCGTCAGTGCTGGTTTGTACAGCTTCTGACTACGTGAGAAATACTCATACGTCTTTCTCGTCTACCGAGCATAATTAACATGTGGCCGCTATAGCACCTAAGAAAAATTCTAGTGGTGACAGATGCAATGTAACAGCTTCTATCTGTGGCAAAAACAACACACTTATCCAGAAATTACGTAACGTAATATACACTGCTAGTCTTTAAAACAGGTACATTATAAAGAATAGAAAATAGTGAATATTGTATATTAAGGAGAATACGTAATTAAATTCGTAGATGATTTGTGGGTGTATAGGGTGCGACATTTAGTGCACAAAGTTTTTGTCTCTAGCAGATTAACGGTTAGTCGCATGTAAATCAGAATAAATACTGTTACACACATGAAAATTTATTGCAAGGAATGTAGGAATAGTGGTATTCAGTGCTGGATATCTGCGGAAATAACTGGTTGTTTCCAAGGAGGTCTGAATATCGTATGGTCAGCTTGTTCATCTTTCAATGTTCAGATACCGTGTGTTGTTTCAGTAAGTACCGTAATAACTGTAGATTATTAGCAACTATCTTCCAGCCACTCACTTCTTCCCACATCAAGCATACAGTTTGGATCAAAGGGGTATATACTCAACAAAGAGAGGCTATCTGTGCGTTACAACGGTCACTCCGAACACTTTAAGTTCGGCTTATGCCACATATGCTCGAAAATAATATTATTTTGTCATCGAAATATAATTTCAAAGAGTCTGTGTTGATCATAAATCATGTTCAGTGTATGTTCAATGTACAGTTGTATTAATCGTAGTAATGAAATTATCCAAACAAGCTGGGATTTTTACACTGATTCACAAATTTTATTATTAATGTTACTGCACAACCTAGGTTTCGGGTTGTAAGCCCATTTTCAAACATTACTGATTCCCTGGTAATGAAATATCCGAATTGTCGCGTTTTACCTACGTATCCACTTCTAACCTTCCTTGTTCGCAAGTTACCACATGTCTGCATCCTATTTTCAGGATCATTACTGCCATCTGCAACATTAGCCAGACGACTTGATTAGAATGCATCTTTCTATCGCACTAAATGTGTGTCAGTGTATCGACAATACATTTGCTTGTTCACAGTAAAAGTAGGTGTTAAACAATAACTAGAATATGCTTATGGGCTACCTATGTATTTCAACACTAATTAAGCTAGTCATTATTTTCGTTTAGAATTCCTCTGAAAAACACTGACCTGACATAATGACGGGTGGCCACCGCAAGGCAAGAGCAAGTGATGGCTTACTCTGTGTAGTTACACATTCCGTTTTCATCCCCCGTTAGCTGAGTGGCCAGCGCCGCTGAATGCAAAGTGGCCCGGGTTCGATTCCCTGCTGGGGCAAGAGATTTTCTCCGCTCAGAGACTGGGTGTTGTGTTGTCGTCATCATCATTTCATCCCCACCTCTGACGTGCAAGTCGCCCAATCTTCCGTCAAATGCAATAAGTACTTGCCTCGGCGGCCGAACTTCCCCGAATGGGGTACTCCCGGCCCACAATACCGTACGCTTCATCATCATCATCACCTTCATCACCATCATCATCTCAAGGGGCCTCTTTTCCGAGAAACAAAAATCGTGACGCAGTATATCGGGAAACATGACAGTCCCATCTTTCGTTAGAACTACCCTGAGCTACACAGAAAACAGCATGGCGCTAGAACAAAAAACTGTATGTGGAGCTCTCCTCAAAAGCGACGATTATTAAGCATTCGAATCAGGTATTAAAATATTTATTTGTGTCTACTGTCGTTTGATTTCTCTACATAATAAATATATCAATATGTCTCCTTGCTATATACGAAAGACAGAGATTCATAGCGTAAAACACTTGAAACGTTATTCAAGTCCAAGGTGCAATAACTGTACATAAAAGTTATAAAAAAATCCGCCAGTATGTATACGGTAAGGTAAATATGTAACTAAACAAATTCGGCTATTTACTATACAGTGAATCCGCCAGAATAGTGCAGCAACTAGCACATTGCAGACATTGTGAATGTGATCCCAAAGTACACGATAGCGCTTCATACTAGGAATTATGTCCTGAAGCGCGTCGTACGGGCAATAAATAAAGAAAATTGGGGACTTCTGGCAGCAAATTAAAAAAAAAGTTTAAAAAATAAAGAAAAGATACGATTCAATCTTAAGACGCATGAAGACTAGGTCAACGAACGACGGAGACTGGATTCGACCGAACGTTGATTTCCACACCAAACGAAGAGCTTTCGGCCAAAGGATTCGGCCATGTGGAATCGCAGTTGGCTCTGATATCTTGCCGATGTTGTGCAACCCTTGCTATTGTTGTAAGGTGAAAGGCGGATACTTTATTTGTCACGGCAGTTTTCACGTAGTTTTGGCCATAAATGTGAATGAAGCAGGGAATTTGATAAATGAACTCAACCCCCGTAGTATCAATATAGCTATGTTCTGTCTAAGTCCCATTTTGAGACCACAGATCTTGGTCAGAGAGATTAGTTTTACTTTGTCAGAGAAGCAGTCAGTGTGTGTTTGGTTATGTGTTTGCTTTGAGAAGAATGGAAGTTGGCCTACCGTGTTGTGGAGGTAACGTTGTTTGAAATTGAAAATGATTTTGTATTAATACATTCTGAAGAAAAAGTTTGTGCTACTGAGATTGTATGTAAAGTAGCTTATATATACTGTGTTCGTATACTTGCATTGCATTTCACCAGTTGTATGCTGCAGAGGCATTTTTACGAAAAGCGATAAGAAACCGTCTTGCATTGCACACTAGTACGGTAAATGAGATTTAATTTTTGACAGTCTCGTCATTCTCTTAGCAGTGTCATGTTGCACAGCAGACGGGATTTCCGTGTGCACAGGTAGGCAGAATTCATGTCCTCCATAAGGAACAGTGATTGTCAGAGAGCTATTTGTGAAAATAATATCGTAGCTCAGTGGCTTAATACGAGTAGAAGAAATCAATAAAATGCTATAGCGTAACGTGTCCTTCACATACTTTCGTTCAAAATTTGTCTCAGTTCTGTAGCCCTGAACTGAGATTTACGTATTTCAGTATCAGAATAACTTTTATACATTTATCAGAATCCAACCAGACAATTACAAACCCAAGTTATGCAGAATTTTGAACATTACACTTTCAAAGCATTGTTGTGATTCCAGTTTCACTGGCCGATATTATGAGGGAAGAAGAGGATTTATCGGTCGTCCCATATGCAGCATTTACTGAACATCAGAAAAAGAAGACGTAACGATGCTGGTGGACAACCGCTATTTTTTAAAAACTGGGCAGAAAAAAATTAATGCCTACCTTAAAGACGAGTCGGAAAATGGGCTACTTCATAATTTTTTTCGAAATGAAAGCTACAGATTTCAAATTCTCAACGAATTGTGTACGGCATAAAATATCCAAAGGTAAAACAGCTTTTAGGAGAGCTGTACCTGCAGCAGAAAGTTATGTCAGTCGCAGTTTTGTTTGTTTCTTTCTGTCGTTCACGGGAAACAGATATCAATAAAGACACCATATTCTTTTTTTCACATCGTGCATATCACTTTCTAACAGTTGAGTTATTTCCCTCGAAGGGTTTAGTCTTTTTAGTCTGTTATTATAATAGCAGTTTGAAGAGATTCATAAACACTCCCGTTGACGACAAAACTCTATCAGTTTTAATTCTCTCTCTATATTTCACCCCATGAACCATGGACCTTGCCGTTGGTGGGGAGGCTTGCGTGCCTCAGCGATACAGATGGCCGTACGGTAGGTGCAACCACAACGGAGGGGGATCTGTTGAGAGGCCAGACAAACATGTGGTTCCTGAAGAGGGGCAGCAGCCTTTTCAGTAGTAGCAGGGGCAACAGTCTGGATGATTGACTGATCTGGCCTTGTAACATTAACTAAAACGGCCTTGCTGTGCTGGTACTGCGAACGGCTGAAAGCAAGGGTAAACTACAGCCGTAATTTTTCCCGAGGACATGCAGCTTTACTGTATGATTAAATGATGATGGCGTCCTCTTGGGTAAAATATTCCGAAGGTAAAATAGTCCCCCATTCGGAACTCCGGGCGGGGACTACTCAAGAGGACGTCGTTATCAGGAGAAATAAAACTGGCATTCTACGGATCGGAGCGTGGAATGTCAGATCCCTTAATCGGGCAGGTAGGTTAGAAAATTTAAAAAGGGAAATGGATAGGTTAAAGTTAGATATAGTGGGAATTAGTGAAGTTCGGTGGCAGGAGGAAGAAGACTTTTGGTCAGGTGATTAAAGGGTTATAAATACAAAATCAAATAGGGGTAATGCAGGAGTAGGTTTAATAATGAATAAAAAAATAGGAGTGTGGGTTAGCTACTACAAACAGCATAGTGAACGCATTATTGTGGCCAAGATAGACACAAAGCCCATGCCTACTACAGTAGTACAAGTTTATATGCCAACTAGCTCTGCAGATGATGAAGAAATTGATGAAATGTATGACGAGATAAAAGAAATTATTCAGGTAGTGAAGGGAGACGAAAATTTAATAGTCATGGGTGACTGGAATTCGTCAGTAGCAAAAGGGAGAGATGGAAACATAGTAGGTGAATATGGATTGGGGGGAAGAAATGAAAGAGGAAGCCGCCTTGTAGAATTTTGCACAGAGCATAACTTAATCATAGCTAACACTTGGTTCAAGAATCATAAAAGAAGGTTGTATACCTGGAAGAATCCTGGAGATACTAAAAGGTATCAGATAGATTATATAATGGTAAGACAGAGATTTAGGAACCAGGTTTTAAATTGTAAGACATTTCCAGGGGCAGATGTGGATTCTGACCACAATCTATTGGTTATGAACTGCAGATTTAAACTGAAGAAACTGCAAAAAGGTGGGAATTTAAGGAGATGGGACCTGGATAAACTGAAAGAACCAGAGGTTGTAGAGAGTTTCAGGAAGAGCATAAGGGAACAATTGACAGTAATGGGGGAAAGAAATACAGTAGAAGAAGAATGGGTAGCTCTGAGGGATGAAGTAGTGAAGGCAGCAGAGGATCAAGTAGGTGAAAAGACGAGGGCTAATAGAAATCCCTGGGTAACAGAAGAAATATTGAATTTAATTGATGAAAGGAGAAAATATAAAAATGCAGTAAATGAAGCAGGCAAAAAGGAATACAAACGTCTCAAAAATGAGATCGACAGGAAGTGCAAAATGGCTAAGCAGGGATGGCTAGAGGACAAATGTAAGGATGTAGAGGCTTGTCTCACTAGGGGTAAGATAGATACTGCCTACAGGAAAATTAAAGAGACCTTTGGAGAGAAGAGAACCACTTGTATGAATATCAAGAGCTCAGATGGCAACCCAGTTCTAAGCAAAGAAGGGAAGGCAGAAAGGTGGAAGGAGTATATAGAGGGTTTATACAAGGGCGATGTACTTGAGGACAATATTATGGAAATGGAAGAGGCTGTAGATGAAGATGAAATGGGAGATAAGATACTGCGTGAAGAGTTTGACAGAGCACTGAAAGACTTGAGTCGAACCAAGGCCCCGGGAGTAGACAACATTCCATTAGAACTACTGATGGCCTTGGGAGAGCCAGTCATGACAAAACTCTACCATCTGGTGAGCAATATGTATGAGACAGGAGAAATACCCACAGACTTCAAGAAGAATATAATAATTCCAATCCCAAAGAAAGCAGGTGTTGACAGATGTGAAAATTACCGAACTATCAGTTTAATAAGTCACAGCTGCAAAATACTAACGCGAATTCTTTACAGACGAATGGAAAAACTGGTAGAAGCGGACCTCGGGGAAGATCAGTTTGGATTCCGTAGAAATGTTGGAACACGTGAGGCAATACTAACCTTAAGACTTATCTTAGAAGAAAGATTAAGAAAAGGCAAACCTACGTTTCTAGCATTTGTAGACTTAGAGAAAGCTTTTGACAATGTTAACTGGAATATTCTCTTTCAAATTCTGAAGGTGGCAGGGGTAAAATACAGGGAGCGAAAGGCTATTTACAATTTGTACAGAAACCAGATGGCAGTTATAAGAGTCGAGGGGCATGAAAGGGAAGCAGTGGTTGGGAAAGGAGTGAGACAGGGTTGTAGCCTCTCCCCGATGTTATTCAATCTGTATATTGAGCAAGCAGTAAAGGAAACAAAAGAAAAATTCGGAGTAGGTAATAAAATTCATGGAGAAGAAGTAAAAACTTTGAGGTTCGCCGATGACATTGTAATTCTGTCAGAGACAGCAAAGGACTTGGAAGAGCAGTTGAACGGAATGGACAGTGTCTTGAAAGGAGGATATAAGATGAACATCAACAAAAGCAAAACGAGGGTAATGGAATGTAGTCAAATTAAATCGGGTGATGCTGAGGGGATTAGATTAGGAAATGAGACACTTAAAGTAGTAAAGGAGTTTTTCTATTTAGGGAGCAAAATAACTGATGATGGTCGAAGTAGAGAGGATATAAAATGTAGACTGGCAATGGCAAGGAAACCGTTTCTGAAGAAGAGAAATTTGTTAACATCGAGTATAGATTTAAGTGTCAGGAAGTCGTTTCTGAAAGTATTTGTATGGAGTGTAGCCATGTATGGAAGTGAAACATGGACGATAACCAGTTTGGACAAGAAGAGAATAGAAGCTTTTGAAATGTGGTGCTACAGAAGAATGCTGAAGATAAGGTGGGTAGATCACGTAACTAATGAGGAGGTATTGAATAGGATTGGGGAGAAGAGAAGTTTGTGGCACAACTTGACTAGAAGAAGGGATCGGTTGGTAGGACATGTTTTGAGGCATCAAGGGATCACAAATTTAGCATCGGAGGGCAGCGTGGAGGGTAAAAATCGTAGAGGGAGACCAAGAGATGAATACACTAAGCAGATTCAGAAGGATGTAGGTTGCAGTAGGTACTGGGAGATGAAGAAGCTTGCACAGGATAGAGTAGCATGGAGAGCTGCATCAAACCAGTCTCAGGACTGAAGACCACAACAACAACAAATTCAACCCATACTTCAGTATTTTCAAACACAACATATACACATTCGTAGTGAGAGCAGACATTGCCTGCAAGGGAAAGAGCGACTATTGTAATTAAGTTCTTCAGAACAGCATCTAGTCGCACACAGTATGTTTTATTGACAGGCTTTGCTCTTTAACAGCCAACTAGCGTACTTTACACTGCAATCTAGAGAGTTTCTGACGATGCTCTTGTTAAATTATATAGAGAAACCGGTCAATGAAGCACAGTAAGTGCGACTTTTCCTGACCTGGATAACTTAAGCGACCATTCTGGGGACACAACAAATCGCTACTGAACCAACGAACATTCGACGCGGCGTCCACATTAGCAGAGAAGTCCCATAGCTAAACAACCGTCAACGCTTTGATGTTATCGCCAGTAGACCGAACAGCAACCAACACCAAGCGCCTGCTTGACTCCGATTTGCCGCCAGTATCCAATAAGCAGATTTTGTCTAATGAAGCGATTGGCTGTCGCTTATTGGCTTTCGCAGGCCTAAAGTGTACGCGCTGTCAGTCTAACAACGGTAAGTTATTTTCGTACTAACTCCAATATTTCTATTAGGTATATATTTGTCTGTCACATTCAGCCGCCTGGAGGATGGTTTACTGTTGGATATTTTACTTTATTTTCCGTTTAATTATTGGAGTCCTCATTCCTGTTCATATATTAAATCCTAGTGTAGTCACTTGCATGAGATGAGTAATGGTGACACAGCTTCAAATTAGAGACAGTACCTTTCTTTCTTTCTCTGCAAACCGTGCAGGGGTCGTTTGTTTTCTTTATGCCTGGCTGGCGGGAGCATTGCACAACTGCACAAGCGAACCTTCCCGTCGTTTTCAAAATGAAATACTTTGATTGGCCCTGTAGAATTCCGCCCAGAGCTTTCTAGAACTTTCTGGACCTTTGCTCTATTCAGGAAAAACCTGGGGGTAACAGCTGCCCGCAGTTTCCCTACCCCGCAGGTTGGGGTACCGGCCCACGCTCTTTATCGGGCGCCGGGACTAATGTCTTGCCGTCCCTCCATAAAGTACTCTGGACATTGCGTCCAGGGGAGAATCGTGAATTTTCGTTAGACACCGTAATCCGAGCAGCCGGTTAGTGCTCACATTCTGATGGAGCGTGAAGTTAAATACTAAGTCGGATCACAACTCGAGTTAAGTCGAATTTAAAGCTGTTGTTAACAGCGTCATCTGGACTACAGAGTGATTCAGGTTACTTGTCACTGCTTTTGCCCATGGTCGCACTACAAGATCGGTGATTAACTGTACACTAGTTTCCCCCTTTTAAAAAAGGTGTAAGACACTGAGGTAGCCTTTCGCCGCTGCTATTCAATCTATACGCCGAAGAAGCAATGATGGAAATAAAAGAAAGGTTCAAGAGTGGGTTTAAAATACAAGGTTAAAGAATGTCAATGTTAAGATTCGCTGATGACATTGCTATCCTCAGGGGAAGTGAAGAAGTTTCTTTTTTTTTTTGTCATCAGTCTACTGACTGGTTTGATGCGGCCTGCCACGAATTACTTTCCTGTGCTAACCTCTTCATCTCAGAGTAGATGTTCCTCCCAGTGGTGGCAGGATCAAAGGGCTGCAATGCCTGAGATGTGGTTCTAGTAGGCGTATGGTCAGCAGTAAATCTGACGGGGTAGAAGCACTTAAAACTGTATAATTTTCCACGTGTGCAGAACTGTTTTACTTTGACGGAGGTCGCGCCTATTAAGGGAAAGCTTTCCTGACTGAACATCTGTTTACGTGATGACGTAGAGATGCCGCAACTTGGACGCTCCCTCAATTTGTTCCAGTCTTACGACTGTTGTGACACACAAAGAGGACATAGAAACTGTTGGCCTCATACCTGTAGTTCTCTTGTGGACCTCCTGCGTGTGTGCATCGGCTACCGACATCTTCTTTACCCAACCTGAAGCCTCTTGCATTACCTCACGCCGCTAATTATTAAATTACGTAAACTTGTTACGGGCTTCTGCCACGATACTTGTAATATTTTGATTTGTGCCCCCTACCCCCTATTTTTTTTAAAGGGACTTCATCCTGTCCCGTGTTTTAATTAATGTGAGTCTTAAGTGTTCTGCTCTCTTAGGTCAATGTCTTGCACGGCCCGAGTTGTTAAATTTACTTAAATTTTGTCATCTGGTGTTGGCCAATTTTTTGAAGACCTGTGACTGGCCGTTTCTTAATTTGTTAAACTTTTGTTAAAGTTTTTAATGAAAGGGGATTTTATATATCGAGGCGGATTGTCAATGGAGATGCATTTATAGGAATTGTGTAGTAGAGTAATTACCCATCACGTTCTTGGTTTCGCATTAGTCGGTATCCCGTTTACAGATTTGAATTGTGGTAGAAGGTTCTAGAACGCCAGCTCGTCGTCTTTATAAGAATAATTACGCCACATGTTGGTTCAAATCGCTCTGAGCACTATGGGACATATCATTTGAGGTCATAAGTTCCCTGGAACTTAGAACTACTTAAACCTAACTAACCTAAGGACATCACACACACCCATTCTCGAGGCAGGATTCGAACCTGCGACCGTAGCGCCTAGAACCGCCACTACATGTTGGCACTGACAGTTTTTTCCCCTTTCCCTAAATTTGTAAAATTAAAAATTAGACTAAATTGTGTTATTTCTTGCTCAAGTTTTATTTAAGTGCCCGGTGGGCTTCTTTCTAAACTGTTAAAGAATTATTTGGATGGACTATATTTTAAATTTACTAAACAGCAGCAGCCGTTGGGTATACATTGAAAGTATGCTTAACGTGAAACTGGAAATTTTTATCTTATAATCAATCTGCGTGATATGAAACTGGAAAACTGCACTTCGTAAGCTTTTGTAATAGGTGTTGTGCAAGTGGTAAATGATGTGTACTCAAAATGGCCCCTCGCCGGCCGGAGTGGCCGTGCGGTTCTAGGCGCCGAGCCGAGCGACCGCTACGGTCGCAGGTTCGAATCCTTTCTCGGGCATGGATGTGTGTGATGTCCTTAGGTTAGTTGGGTTTCATTAGTTCTATGTTCTAGGGGACTGATGACCTCAGAAGTTAAGTCGCATAGTGCTCAGAGCCATTTGAAACACTTTGAAACGGCCCCTCCTTGCAGGTGATTTACTCAGAGCACCAGGTCGCCATTTGATATTATAATGTAAGATGGAAGGAAGATTAATATTTAACAAATTGTTGACAACGAACTTCAGAATTGGGAAGGATGTGGAAGGAAATCGGCCGTGCCGTTACAAAGGAACCACTCCAGCATTCATGTTAGATTTAGGAGTGCTGTACTAGAGACGTTCGCAAAAGCGCTCGGCAACCCTTTGGGCACCCAGCGCACGCGTGCGGCCTAATTGGCCCCTGCACGCCTCACCTTCACGAACTCGCTCTGTCGCAGCAAGGGACGGACACCAGCGGCCGGTATCAGTGCTAGCAGAGGCCGTCGCTTCCAAGGGACATATTCACGCCCGCCACACACGTGACTAGAAAATAGTGCCGCGAGGATTCGGCCTCCGGCCGCCATATAAAGTCGGCGCCAGAGATGCGCAAGTCAGTTCTTCCGGCTTCGAGAGCTTCTCCTAGCCTCCGGGCGGGTGCCGAAGTCCGTCGTAGGAACTGACGTAGCTGTATCCAGCATTCGTCGTGTTTCCCTTGGTACAATCCGACTGTATCCAGGATAGACTCTTCTGTTCCTATGCCCATGTTATTCAACACAGCTTCATTCGACTTAGCAAATTTTCCTTGCGAATGTATTTGTCTACGAAGATCCTTAATGTGTTAATTTGACAGGTTCTGTAATTACCATACTGTCAGGTCTTCATACCTGGGAATCAATGTAATTGTGGTTTTGTTGTTATCGTCTAAGCAGACGTTTCTTTCCTTTTCCAATAAACTTTTGTAAACTTTGTCACTGTGTCGCTGTGAGCGACACATCAAGTAATATCACAGAAAACATAAATCTGGGTGGGCTGTCGTGGATGTGAATCACCGTCCTCCCGAAACTATCTGTCGATTTATTTGTGTTGTTTTTGGAACGCTATGTCAAATTCTGAAGGTGGCAGGGGTAAAATACAGGGAGCAAAAGGATATTTGCAATTTGTACAGAAACCAGATGGCAGTTATAAGAGTCGAGGGGCATGAAAGGGAGGCAGTGGTTGGGAAGGGTGTGAGACAGGGTTGTAGCCTCTCCCCGATGTTATACAATCTATATATTGAGCAAGCAATAAAGGAAACAAAAGAAAAGTTCGAAGTAGCTATTAAAATTCATGGAGAAGAAATAAAAACTTTGAGGTTCGCTGATGACATTGTAATTCTGTCAGAGACAGCAAGGGACTTGGAAGAGCAGTTGAACGGAATGGATACTGTCTTGAAAGGAGGGTATAAAATGAACATCAACGAAAGCAAAACGAGGATAATGGAATGTAGTCGAATTAAGTCGGGTGATGCTGAGGGAATTAGATTAGGAAATGAGACACTTAAAGTAGTAAAGGAGTTTTGCTGTTTGGGGAGCAAAATAACTGATGATGGTCGAAGTAGAGAGGATATAAAATGTAGACTGGCAATGGCAAGGAAACCATATCTGAAGAAGAGAAATTTGTTAACATCGAGTATAGATCTAAGTGTCAGGAAGTCGTTTCTGAAAGTATTTGTATGGAGTGTAGCCATGTATGGAAGTGAAACGTGGACGATAAATAGTTTAGACAAGAAGAGAATAGAAGCTTTCGAAATGTGGTGCTACAGAAGAATGCTGAAGATTAGATGGGTAGATCACATAACTAATGAGGAGGTACTGAATAGAAGTGGAGAGAAGAGGAGTTTGTGGCACAAATTGACTAGAAGAAGGGATCGGTTGGTATGGAATATTCTGAGGCATCAAGGGATCACCAATTTAGTATTGGAGGGCAGCGTGGAGGGTAAAAATCGTAGAGGGAGACCAAGAGATGAATACATTAAACGGATCGAGAAGGATGTAGGTTGCAGTAGGTACTGGGAGATGAAGGAGCTTGCACAGGTTAGAGTAGCATCGAGAGCTGCATCAAACCAGTCTCTGGACTGAAGACCACAAGAAAATCAACAATGGTGAGCTTATGTGTGTTTGTCGGGTGATCCAGATGAGCAGAAAATTGTACATCGGGTTAATGAAAACTGGTTTTGGTCGCACTTTTTGCTTCGTGTGCAGTTTCAATGTAAGTCGTGACTAATAACAAATTCAAATGACGCACTCCGTATCTTTTAAACAGCTCCAGATTACTAGTGTGATGACGAGAGAATTTGAAGGTTTGTCTTCTAAATCTACTAGGTAAGTTATTTTGGATGTGTACGATTGCTCTGGAACAGGCCAGAATTCGTCACGTTATACTGTGGAGCAGTTTAATCGGAGGCTGACAGTTCGCCAAGTTACATCTCAATGTATCATCCGCTATCGAGGCTGTCTTGTATAGCCTCTCTAGGCATCATCTAGCTGGAAGGAATTTGGACGCAAGAGGCAGCTGCACGATGCGTTATTGCCCGGCGACAAACTGCAAATCTCCCATCCGTGTCTCACGGCAACTCTTCATGGTGATCCATTCGTGAAGGGAGTCTTTAAGTTTTCCAGGACTCTTGGTACTCTTCTAGACTATATACCGTTAACAGATTTTATCCTGTTTGTTCTTTCCTTTGTGATTAACAATACAACGATGACATATACTCTCTGCACAAACCTGCCATAATCACTTTCAGCAAAGCAGTTTCATTTAGAGATGCCCCTTGAACTGTTGCTTCAACTAACGGCGAGAGAGCTTCAGCGCTCTAGTTCGCCACAATGCAAAACCCCCACAACCACGGCACCATATCATCACATTCATCGCGCCTCCACAGCCCGGACAACGTGAAGGAACAAAGCGATGGCCGAAAAAGTTACATCAAGCATCACAAGATTTCGAAATTCCCAACGTCCGAGATATAACTCATAACGGCTGAAGTACCAGAACCCAGTATGGCAAGATACGACTAATTATCGTAACTTCAAGAAGAAAAATGGTGTAAAATATGGAAGTCTCGAACCGTTAATGATCCAGTTATGACAGATCACGCTCATTTAATCTAAACGGGTTCACTTTGAACAGGAAAATGTGGACTAGATTCAACGATAAACTGTGCAATATAAATTGGGCAAATGTGTGAACGGAGACCCATCAGCTTTCCCGCATGAGAACAGACGACCATGGAACATCTGCGAAAAGAATGCGCTTCCTGGAAAGTTACTTTAGTTCTGTCAGTCTGCACAGACGCGGTGGTATTCCTCAACCAGCCGCAAATGCTTGAGGCAGCTTATTGATGGAAGCCCTCAACATTCTACTTTTGAATTTCCTCTTACTTTGAAAATAGCTGTTATTCTTGTAAATAAGTAGATAAAAATGAAATATGCCTAAAAATAAGCCAGCAGTAGGGGAGTCAAATAAGGTGGCATGAATCAGGCATGAAACGCATTAAATTTCAACGACAACAAAGTATTAAGGATAACAATAGTAGCTTAAACATGGGCTAAGGAGAGTAGTATAAGAATGTTGTCCTCTGGGAGTAAAGAAGAGTCTTGTTTTCAGAGAAAACTTCAACTGCAGATATGGCATCCATATTTATGGGCATTTAAGAACCAATATATTTTGCAAAGAAGTTATTGCCTTATTGTTGTTATTGTCTTGATTAAATCTGCCATTTAAATGTGAACCGAGAACTAGCAGTTGCACCTGTGGTCTAGAGGTAGCGTCTTTGATTAATAATCAAGAACGTTCTCGGTCCCAGGTTCGAATCCTCCCAACGTTTAAATTTTCAATAAAAATTATCGGCAATCGCGGCCGAAGACTTCCGGCATAAGAGGTCACCCTCATTCTGCCAACGGCCTCGTCATAAAGGGCGGAGGAGCGGACAGAGATTCAGGGCGCTCTCTTGTCCTTGGATTGGGAAACTGCCCCTAAAGGCTAAGGAATCAGCAATGATCAACGGCATAAGGAAGCAGAAGGCAATGGAAACCACTGCATTAAAGACATATGTGAATCTACAGGGCATGTGGTCTGCAACTGAAAAAGATCATCAATCTCTTAATTGGCAAAAGATTCCGCAATAGTCCCCCTCTCGGATCTGCAGGATGGACTGACCATGAGAAAAAGATTGAATAATCAAGGAAAGGATAACGTTCTATGAATCGGGTCGTGGAATGTCAGAAGTCTTAAGGTCTTAGGGGAACTAGAAAATGTGAAAACGGAAATGCTAAGTCTCAATTTAGATATTTTGGGGGCCACTTCAATTACCCCACAATATCTAAATTGAGATTTAGCAATGGAGAGAAGACAAGTATTTCGGTCAGATGCGTATACAGGGTGTTACAAAAAGGTACGGCCAAACTTTCAGGAAACATTCCTCAGACACAAATAAAGAAAAGATGTTATGTGGACATGTGTCCGGAAACGCTTAATTTCCATGTTAGAGCTCATTTTAGTTTCGTCAGTATGTACTGTACTTCCTCGATTCACCGCCAGTTGGCCCAATTGAAGGAAGGTAATGTTGACTTTGGTGCTTGTGTTGACATGCGACTCATCGCTCTACAGTACTAGCATCAAGCACATCAGTACGAAGCATCAACAGGTTAGTGTTCATCACGAACGTGGTTTTGCAGTCAGTGCAATGTTTACAAATGCGGAGTTGGCAGATGACCATTTGATGTATGGATTAGCACGGGGCAATAGCCGTGGCGCGGTACGTTTGTATCGAGACAGATTTCTAGAACGAAGGTGTCCCGACAGGAAGACGTTCGAAGCAATTGATGGGCGTCTTAGGGAGCACGGAACATTCCAGCCTATGACTCGCGACTGGGGAAGACCTAGAACGACGAGGACACCTGCATTGGACGAGGCAATTCTTCGTGCAGTTGACGATAACCCTAATGTCAGCGTCAGAGAAGTTGCTGCTGTACAAGGTAACGTTGACCACGTCACTATATGGAGAGTGCTACGGGAGAACCAGTTGTTTCCGTACCATGTACAGCGTGTGCAGGCACTATCAGCAGCTGATTCGCCTCCACGGGTACACTTCTGCGAATGGTTCATCCAAAAATGTGTCAATCCTCATTTCAGTGCGAATGTTCTCTTTACGGATGAGGCTTGATTCCAACGTGATCAAATTGTAAATTTTCACAATCAACATGTGTGGGCTGACGAGAATCCGCACGCAATTGTGCAATCACGTCATCAACACAGATTTTCTGTGAACGTTTGGGCAGGCATTGTTGGTGATGTCTTGATTGGGCCCCATGTTCTTCCGCCTACACTCAATGGAGCACGTTATCATGATTTCACACGGGATACTCTACCTGTGCTGCTAGAACATGTGCCTTTACAAGTACGAAACAACATGTGGTTCATGCACGATGGAGCTCCTGCACGTTACAGTCGAAGTGTTCGTGCGCTTCTCAACAACAGTTTCGGTGAGCGACGGGTTGGTAGAGGCGGACCAGTTCCATGGCCTCCACGCTCTCCTGACCTCAACCCTCTTAACTTTCATTTATGGGGGCATTTGAAAGCTCTTGTCTATGCAACCCCGGTACCAAATATAGAGACTCTTCGTGCTCGTATTGTGGACGGCTGTGACACAATACGCCGTTCTGCAGGGCTGCATCAGCGCATCAGGGAGTCCATGCGACGGAGGGTGGATGCATGTATCCTCGCTAACGGAGGACATTTTGAACATTTCCTGTAACAAAGTGTTTGAAGTCACGCTGGTACGTTCTGTTGGTGTGTGTTTCCATTCCATGATTAATGTGATTTGAAAAGAAGTAATAAAATAAGCTCTAACATGAAAAGTAAGCGTTTCCGGACATTTGTCATTTGTCACATAACATATTTTCTTTCTTTGTGTGGGAGGAGTGTTTCCTGAAAGTTTGGCCGTATCTTTTTGTAACACCCTGTAGAGTAATATCAACAGCAGCAGTAACGGTATAACGGAAGTAGAATTTGTTGTGAATAGGAAGATAGGGTAGAGAGTGTGTAACTGTGAACAGTTCAGTACTACTGTTGTTCTCATCAGAATCGACACCAAACCTTGACCGACGACAATAATACAGGTAAACATGGCGACGTCACAAGCAGAAGATGAAGAGATAGAGAAAGTATATTGAGGATGTTGAATGGGTATTACAGTACGTTAAGGGAGATGGAAATCTAATAGTGATGGGGACTGGAAGGCGGCTGTAGGGCAAGGCGCAGCGGAAATAGTTACGTGAGAGTGTGGGCTTGATACTAGGAATGAGAGAAAGGAAAGAGTAATTGAGTTCTGCGATAAATTTCAACTAGTAACGTTGGATAATCTGTTCAAGAATCACAAGAGGAGGAGGTATATTCGGAAGAAGCAATGAGATACGGGAAGATGTCAGTTAGTTTACATCATGGTCAGGCAGAGATTCAGAAATCAGATACTGGCCGTAAAAGCGTATGCAAGAGCATAGGCAAACAAGTGGCATACGGAACTACTAAGGAATGAAGAGATACGCTTTAAGTTCTCTATGGCTATAGATACCGAGGTAAGAAATCGTTCAGTAGGCATTTCAGCTGAAGAGGGAAGACATCTATGAAAAGGGCTATCGCAAAAGTTGGAAAGGAAAACATAGACACAAGGAAGGTAACTGCCAAGAAAGCATGGATAACAGAACAAATACTTCAGCTGATTGAAGAAATTAAGTAGTAAAAAAGACAAGAAATTCAGGAATACAGAATTATAAGTCAGTTAGACTGAGAAAAAAAGAATGTGCAGGGAAGCTAAGGCGAAATGGCTGCATGAAAAATTTGAAGAAGTTGGAACAAAATAATTGTCGGAAGGACTCACTCAGCATATAGATAGGTCAAAATAATATTCGTTGAAATTAAAATCAAGGATGGTAACATTAAACGTTCAAACAAAATTGCATTGTTAAATGAAGAGGAGAAGTGCTCTACGAGGAGGTAGACTTGTCTGGTGACGCGATAGAAGAAGAAACTGGAGTCGACAGAGAAGAGATGGTGGATCAAGTATTAGAATCAGAATGATGACTTAAAATGACTTAAAATCAGATAAATGACTTAAAATCAGATAAGGCAGATGAAATAGATAACATTCCATCAGAATTTATAAAATGATTTGGCGAAGTAGAGAAAAATCAACTATTCATGTTGGTGTGCAGAATGTATGAGTCTGGCAATATACTATCGAATTTCAGGAAAAATATCATCCACACAATTCCGAAGACTGAAACGGCTCACAAGGGCGAGAATTATCGCCCAGTCAGCTCAACAGCTCATGAATCCAAATCGTTGACAAGAATAATGTACAGAAGATCGGAAAAGAAAATTAAGAATGTATTAGATCAAAATCAGTTTGGGTTTAGGCAAGATAAAGGCACCAGAGAGGCAGTTTTGACGTTGCATCTGATAGTGGAAGCAAGACAAAAAAAATCAGGACATATTCGTAGTATTTTGTGAACCTGGAAGAAGCGTTCGACAATGTGAAACAGTGCGAGATTTTCGAAATTCTGAGGAAAATAGGAATACGTTATCATGGGAGACGGGTAATATACGACATGTACAGGAGACAAGCGAGTATAATAAGAGCAGGAAGGAAGTGCTCGGATTAAAAAGGGTGTAAGACAGGGATGTAGTCTTTCGCCCTAATGTTCAGTCATCGAAGAAGCAATGATGCAAATAAAGAAAAGGCTCAAGAGTGCAGTTAAAAGTCAAGGTGAAAGGATATCAATGATTATATTTTTCTGATGACATTGCCATCCTTAGTGACAGTTCAGAAGAGTTACAGGATCTGTTGAATAGAATGAACGATTTCATGAGAACAGAGTATGGACTGAGAGTAAATAGAAGAAAGAGGAAGGTAATGAGAAGCAGCAGAAATGAGAAAAACAAGAAACTTGACGCCAGCGTTGATGGTCAGGAAGTAGAAGTAGGTAAGGAATTCTGCAACCTAGGCTACAAAATAACCCATGTCGGATGGAGCAAGGAGGACATCAAAAGCAGGCTGGTATTGGCAAAAACAGCATTCCCAGCTAAGAGAAGTCTACTAGGATCAAACATACGTCTTAGTTTGAGCAATAAATTTCTGAGAATTTCCGTTTGGAGCACAGTATTTTATGGTAGTGAAACATGGATTCTGGGAAAACCGGAAAAGAAGAGAATCGAAGCATTTGAGATGTTGTGCTACAGACGAATGTTGAAAATCAGGCGGACTGAGAAGATAAGGAATGGGGAGGTTCTGCACAGAACCGTAGAGGAAAGGAATGCACGGAAAATTCTGATAAGAAGTGCCTCTACTCTTCAGCTAGTTGGCGCATGTCACTAGTTCTCTACGTGGCATACTTACGCCAAGTGGGATCCGATGCCACGTTTTATTTTTAGTGTCATATAGATACAAATCTCTCAAGTAAAACACTGCGCATTGTTGAATACAATATAAAAGTGTGATATTTTAATAATAGTTATGGCAAGTCTCTAAATTAGAGAACTACTACTTTTAAATCATGTATTTTAAATGGTGATTAAGTGGACGACACGCATATGCACTAGACAGTCAACGACTCCCGCATTGGATATAGGTAATGTGATTCTACATTCAATACTTTCTGAAAAAGACGGTTTTAAAACTGTCGAAACGGTGGTCAAGGCTTATTAAACCTATGAGCTGTGGTAAAAAAATCTGCTGTTTTAAAGAGCGCGCTGCAGCGCGTTGTGTGAAGCAGTCGCCCTCCGTTTCTGGCGGTGGCGCTGGTGTGGAAATCGCAGCTTTGGTGTCTCCCTCTGGTGGGAAAGCGTAAAGGTTGCCTGTTCACGTGCATTAAGGGGCGCTATGAGCTCGGTAGAGGGGCATATGCTGCTGCCAGCCCGCCCCAATTGGGAATTGAAATACAATAAAGGAAAAAAAAACTCGGTACAGGAGAGTCGGTCAGTAGAGGCGAGGCTAGTCAGTTGGTCAACCGGCTCAGTGAGGGGCAGTCAGTGTGTGTGTGTCATCGGAGCGCGAGTATGTCTGTCGTTTGGATCAAACTGTAAGCCACAAAACGAGAGTCTTTCCACTCCGCCAGTAAGAGATCTCAGCTAGTGGTCGCCCGGTCGGGGCTGAGTTCCTGCATCTGAGTCTGCGCGTTAGGCCGCCAGTCTGCTTGAATTGCTCGGGCAACGGTCATTGGCAGTTGGATTGGTCGGTTGGTTGGTCGCGCACTGAGACACGAGATCACTTGTCCGCCTTGAGCGTCGGCGCATGTGAGGTCCCCACGTGAGTCCCGTGGGCAGCGCTGTAAAGAAAGGGGTAGTGGCTTCGCGGTTCACAAGAGAGCAACATGAGCGAAACCACGACGTCGGGCTGGCCGGGGCGAGCTGTGACGCCGTGCGACGGGAGATCGGCGCGCCTTCCTGCGTCTGTTGAAGCGGCTGGCAGCGGACGGTTCGGGAGAGCGTTGGGGGTGCTGCGCCAGGTCTTCGCCAGAAATCGCAGTTTATTAGAAGTTAAGTGACTGGAGATATGTTGTTTCATTTACTTGTTAAATTCTACTTGTTTTCTGGGTGAGGTCACCAGCCTCTTTGTTTTGGGGTCGTCCCACCATTCTTCTCCGTTTGCCCACCCACGGGAAGGTGGTTATTGCGAATTGAGTGGTCCGTTTTTCCATTGTGGAATTGAGGAGGTTTAGAGCAACCTGTGGTTTGGGTTGTTTAGTAACCCCCCCCCCCCCTCCGTCAATCTGCCATACGTTAATAGCTGCATCTGTCGTGTTTGTCGGATTCAGTGTCAACGAATTTATAGAATTATGGTAAGGGCCGAATTCCTGAAATATGTTTTTATCTTGCCTATCATCTTGCGAGGCGGTATATATGTAATGTAGAGCACGTTGTACACTTTATGTAAGTCTGAATTTCACGGGTTTTATTTAAATAGTGATTTTTATAAATTTGCCACCATTCCACCGTAAGAGCCCTTTTAAAAACAAATTGCACTTTTGATGGAAAATAAGTTCTCAGTGTGAGTGTTTGTACCATTTACATCCCTCTTACGGGGTGCATAGTTAATTTGTTTGTGTGAGTTGTTAAAAATTTTAGTTCAAAGTAATCTGGTGTGTTACAGATTTGCACCAGTGTAGTTTTTCAGAGGTCGTCGTGAGCGGTCGTGACTACGGCCGTGTTGAAAGGGAGTGGAAGCTTCTCAGCACGAAGGCCCTTACTGCAACAAAAATTTTTTTTATTCTGCCTCTGAATAATTTAACACGATATTTCGAGGGTGCTTTTCTGCTTAAAATTTTAAAACTGTTTTGAAAAGCTTTAGGAATAAAATTCACATTTGTTAAATTGTAACTTGATATCTCGAGGGTGCTTTTTTGCTTATAAATTTTAAATCTGCTTTGAAAAAGGCTTTTATGAATAAAATTTCCATTGGTTGAAATTTAATTTGTTTCCATCAGATACTCTTTCGCAACTACTTCCACGCTCACATAGTGTGTTAATGTTCTCGATGAATCGCTAGTAAATAAAGTAAATTCTTTAAGAACATATTTTGAAAGTAAATTTTCGCTGTTAAACCTGTATTTTAACTGGCTGCCTTTTACTTCCTGTCTACTGAACCTCTTGCATGCACAGTTCCTGAAGCGCAGCCATGTTCAAAATCACACAAGAATGATGTTCCATAGAAGAATGCTGAAGATTATTTGAGTAGATGGTTTAACTGAGGTTTAGAGCCTTTGACTTACCTGAAAGACAAACGTCTCGTCGAAGTACGGGTTGCAGGTCTTTTTCTTCTGCTTGGACTGCAGACATCGCCGCTCGTCTGGCAGCAAATGCAGTCTACGAAAAATAAGACGAGAACGCTGAAAATGTACCAGTTACGACCACTAAGAGCTATCTTTTCAAGGAACAGGAAATTTTCTTTTTTAGGAATACAAGCTGATGAAATATTAATGAATAATTCTAGAACTGACTACAGGCCTAGAAGTAATTAGAAAATGTAACAAGTAAGCATTATCATCACAAACTTTGGTTACTGAAGCAGCTAATACAGGGTGTTTCAAAAATGACCGGTATATTTGAAACGGCAATAAAAACTAAACGAGCAGCGATAGAAGTACACCGTTTGTTGCAATATGCTTGGCACAACAGTACATTTTCAGGCGGACAAACTTTCGAAATTACAGTAGTTACAATTTTCAACAACAGATGGCGCTGCGGTCTGGGAAACTCTATAGTACGATATTTTCCACATATCCACCATGCGTAGCAATAATATGGCGTAGTCTCTGAATGAAATTACCCGAAACCTTTGACAACGTGTCTGGCGGAATGGCTTCACATGCAGATGAGATGTACTGCTTCAGCTGTTCAATTGTTTCTGGATTCTGGCGGTACACCTGGTCTTTCAAGTGTCCCCACAGAAAGAAGTCACAGGGGTTCATGTCTGGCGAATAGGGATGCCAATCCACGCCGCCTCCTGTATGTTTCGGATAGCCCAAAGCAATCACACGATCATCGAAATATTCATTCAGGAAATTAAAGACGCCGGTCGTGCGATGTGGCCGGGCACCATCTTGCATAAACCACGAGGTGTTCGCACTGTCGTCTAAGGCAGTTTGTACCGCCACAAATTCACGAAGAATGTCCAGATAGCGTGATGCAGTAATCGTTTCGGATCTGAAAAATGGGCCAATGATTCCTTTGGAAGAAATGGCGGCCCAGACCAGTACTTTTTGAGTATGCAAGGACGATGGGACTGCAACATGGGGCTTTTCGGTTCCCCATATGCGCCAGTTCTGTTGATTGACGAAGCCGTCCAGGTAAAAATAAGCTTCGTCAGTAAACCAAATGCTGCCCACATGCATATCGCCGTCATCAATCCTGTGCACTATATCGTTAGCGAATGTCTCTCGTGCAGCAATGGTAGCGGCGCTGAGGGGTTGCCGCGTTTGAATTTTGTATGGATAGAGGTGTAAACTCTGGCGCATGAGACGATACGTGGACGTTGGCGTCATTTGGACCGCAGCTGCAACACGGCGAACGGAAACCCGAGGCCGCTGTTGGATCACCTGCTGCACTAGCTGCGCTTTGCCCTCTGTGGTTGCTGTACGCGGTCGCCCTACCTTTCCAGCACGTTCATGCGTCACGTTCCCAGTCCGTTGAAATTTTTCAAACAGATCCTTTATTGTATCGCTTTTCGGTCCTTTGGTTACATTAAACCTCCGTTGAAAACTTCGTCTTGTTGCAACAACACTGTGTTCTAGGCGGTGGAATTCCAACACCAGAAAAATCCTCTGTTCTAAGGAATAAATCATGTTGTCCACAGCACACTTGCACGTTGTGAACAGCACACGCTTACAGCAGAAAGACGACGTACAGAATGGCGCACCCACAGACTACGTTGTCTTCTATATCTTTCACATCACTTGCAGCGCCATCTGTTGTTGAAAATTGTAACTACTGTAATTTCGAAAGTTTGTCCGCCTGAAAATGTACTGTTATCCCAAGCATATTGCAACAAACGGTGTATTTCTATCGCTGCTCGTTTAGTTTTTACTGCCGTTTCAAATATACCGGTCATTTTTGAAACACCCTGTATATGGTATATAAGTTTAAATTTCGTCATATTCTTTAACAATTAGAAGTTGTCTGCTGTTTAGTTAGATAGAACGAGTTATTGAGTTAGTTTTGTTGCTCATTAGATACATTGTAAATGACGAACTGAAAATGTAATTTAAATTGGCGGTTTTTGTAGTTGTAATATGCAACCAAATGCTTTGTGAATTTGACGATTGTACCTTAAAATAGTTTTAGAGCCATTGCAGGCTCATCTTCTGGCGAAAGTGTTGGTGCAACACTGTTTTCTGCACCATGCGCAGATAATTATAATGCCTGCCGAAATTTAAGTGTAAGTTACAGAAATATGTGTGTGTGTGTTCGCGACTTACTTGTGTTCGTTGTCGAAGTTGTCAGCGCTCATACGAAAATTAATAGGGGAGAGTAGGGTTAAAATGGCTAAAAGCAACTTAAAATAAGGAGTAAATCCCATAGAATTTCACCCATTCTCTCCGAGTGTCACTCACGCCCATTCACACAACCACAGACAATGTCGCATCCCTTAAGACAACGTAAAATTGGTGAAATGCTCTAAAATTTGTAATAAAAACACAAGTAATACAAGAGAAAAGCTAAAATAACTACGCAAGGAACTGTAACTGGCTAACCACTTACAAAAACAGAGATGATCCAGCCTCTCTGATAATACATTAAAATTTTCTCCTCAAAATTTTGGGGAACAAGTCGGACATTTCAAGAAACATTGGGTCGTACCACATTCGTTTGATATTCTGTTGAATTAGAGGGCAAATCTAACGGGAAATGAGCTGCCGATGTCTGGTCTGAAATGAACACAATCTACTAAAATGTGGCGCACCGTGATCTCTACGTCAGAAGCATTAAACGTTTGAGGGTCCTCTCGACGGAACAAGAAGCCATGCCTTATACCGATGTTTACTATGCGAAGACGAGTGAAGAGGACCTCAATTCGTTTGCCTCGGTGGAAGCAGGTGCACCACGGGAGCGTTATGGGCAGAAATGATATTTATGTTTCAGTATAGTTACACTGAGGCGACGAAAGTCATGGAATAGTGATATGCACATACAAGGTGCGGCTAGAAAAAAACCGGACTGATGCTGGAAAAAACATTTATTTACAATTATTTACAATTTCATGTTATCTCCTTCAATGTACTCTCCTCCTCGGTCTCTACACCGCTCCATACGAATCTTCCACTGTTCATAGCAATGCTGCAGATCATTTTCGGTAAGTCCATACATTACTTCCGTCGCTTTTTCTTTTACTGCTTCAACAGTCTCAAATCTAGTTCCTTTCAAAGCTGACTTGACTTTAGGGAAAAGAAAAAAGTCACAGGGGGCCAAATCAGGTGAGTAGGGTGGATGATCTAACATGGGAATGTTGTGTTTTGCCAAAAACGTCTTCACTGACAACGCACTGTGAGCTGGGGCATTGTCTTGGTGAAGGATCCATGACTTTTTTTCTCCACAAATCGTTCCGTTTTCTCCGTACTCGCTCACGTAGGGTAGCCAGGACGCTAATGTAGTAATGCTGATTCACTGTTTGTCCCTCTGGTACCCAATCAATGTGCACAATCCCTTTGATGTCGAAAAAAAAAACAATCATCATTGCCTTGAATTTCGATTTTGACATTCGTGCTTTTTCTTGTCGTGGAGAACCAGGAGTTTTCCAATGCATCGATTGGCATTTAGTTTCGGGATCGTAAGAAAAAACCACGATTCATCGCAAGTAATAACATTTTGAAGGAAGGTGGGATCACTTTCAATGTTTTCCAGGATGTCAGAACAAATCATTCTTCGGCGTTCCTTCTGTTCAATTGTGAGACACTTTGGAACCATTTTTGAACACACTTCGTTCATGTTGAAACTTTCATGAAGAATCTGCCTAACACTTTCCTTGTTAACTCCTGTTAACTCAGACACTGCTCTGATTGTTAAACGGCGATCTTGTCGAACAAGTTTACCGATTTTTTCAATGTTTGCATCAGTTTTTGCTGACAATGGTCTGCCAGTGCGAGTGTCATCACTGGTGTCTTCGCGGCCATCTTTAAATCGTTTAAACCACTCAAACACTTGTGTTCGCGATAAACAATCATCGCGGTACACTTGTTGTAACATTACAAACGTTTCACTTGCAGATTTTCCTAGTTTGAAACAAAATTTGATGTTAACACGCTGTTCTTTCTGTACACTCAACATTTTCCGACGCACAGACAAAACGTCAACTACTTAAAACAGACGCCACGGGCAGACTGAGTGAAGGAGGCAGATGAAACTCGAGCAGTAGGCGGAGCGAGAGTCACGTGACAGGCCACGCGACTTTCAGCCTTATTGCATTCGTTTTATTGTTTCACCAGTACTAGTCCGGTTTTTTTCCAGCCACACCTCGTATGCAGATGGCGGTAGTATCGCGTACACAACGGCGGAACTGCCATTTTAACTCAGGTGATTCATGTGAAATGCGACGTCATTAAGGCCGCACGACGAGAATTAACACACGTGGAAGTCGGAATGGTAGTTGGAGCTGAATGCAAGGGACATTCTATTTCGGAAACCGTTAAGGAGTTCAATATTCCTAGATCCACAGTATCAAGAGTAAGTCGACAGTCATATTTCAGTCATTATCTCTTACCACGGACAAAAAGTGTCCGACGGACTTCACTTAACGGCCGATAACAGCGGCGTTAGCATAGATTTGTCAGTGCTAACATACAAGAAACACTGCATGAAATAACCGCATAAGTCAATGTGGGACGTACGACGAACGTATTTGTTAGGACAGTGAGGCGAAATATGGCATTAATGGGCTGTGGCAGCAGACGACCGACGCAAGTACCTATACTAACAGCAAAGCGACTCTCCTGGACTGGTGACCATGTAGATTGGACCCTAGACGACAGGAAAATGATGAGTCCTAATTTCAGTTGGCAAGAGCTGATTGTATGGATCGAGTATGGCGCAGACCCTACGAAACGGTGGACCCAAATTGTCAGCAAGGTACTGTGCAAGCTGGTGGTGGCTCTATAATGGTGTGGGCTGTGTTTATATGGATTGAACTGGGTACCCTGGTCCATCTGCAACGATCATTGGCTGGATATGTTTTGTTCGGGTACTTTGAGATCACTTGTAGCTATTCATGGACTAGATGTTCCCAAAGAACGACGGAATTTTTATGGACGGGAACAATAGTTCGCGAATGGTTTGAAGAACATTCTGGAATATTCGAGACATGGACATAATCTACAGGGCAGTTTGTGCATAAAATCGTGCACAGGGAACAGTTCCGCGACTGTTGACGGTCATACAGGTAGCATGGCTCAATTATTCTCCAGGCGACTTCCAGCGACTTGTGGATTTCGTGCCATGTCGGTCTGTTGCACTAGGCCGGGCAAAAGGAAGTCCGACACGATATTAGGAGGTATCACATGACTTCTGTGACCTCACTGTGTATTTCACTTCCTAGTGTTGCCCACGACACGAATTTGTCTGCGTCCAGCTGCACGTGGTCCAGAAAATAATGTTTCTGTGAAACTTTCATCTAATGATAAGCCTGGTGTGGCTCAAAAACTGGTTAGTGATAAGCTACATAGTATCAGATTCAAAAAGAGATTGAGTGCATGTTAGACCGACAATAACCACCAATTAAGATGTTACTATAATTTCCTTAAAATTTTTCGTTTATGTATATTTATAATATCTCTGTTTCTAGACAGCTTTAAAACTTATGTTACTAGTTTAAGGTATACACAATGAAATTAAAACATGCTACAATACTCCAGTTTCTATGACGATACCCCTACACCTTCCCTTTCCTCATGGAGTATCTGAAGTATGTAAGGCTTTATGTATTTTTACCCTAATAAACAATCTCCACTTCGCTTCATAAAAATAGCCGAGACGGAGCAGTTCTGTTTCGAAATATCAGATTAACACGACCTGGAGAACAGGGTTCTGACCATATCCTCTTCGACAGACGCTTTTTAGTGCGCAGGGGTTGGACAGAAACATGGTGAGACCTTGAGAAGCGCATGATTGAACATAAATGCAAATACCAGCGAAACCAGCAGCTCGCGGTGTAGCATTTGACCACACAACGGCACCTGTGTAAGGTCTTCAATAAGTTCCAAGTGCCAGTCGTGGTCAGAACATAGTCCTCTGTAGCTGTGAGTGTATCATGGCGGAGCTGAGTGAATTGGAAGCCGGGCAATATGTTGGCGCTAGTACGGTGGGTGCTTCCGGAACCAAGGTAACGGAAGCGCTCGGTGTTTCAACAGATGGAAGATTTATACCACATAAAGGGAAAACAGAAAAATACGAGGGCAGTTCAATAAGTAATGCAACGCATTTTTTTTCTCGGCCAATTTTGGTTGAAGAAACCGGAAATTGCTTCTGGAATATTTTCAAACATTCCCGCTTCGTCTCGTATAGTTTCATTGACTTCCGACAGGTGGCAGCGCTGTACGGAGCTGTTAAAATGGCGTCTGTAACGGATGTGCGTTGCAAACAACGGGCAGTGATTGAGTTTCTTTTGGCGGAAAACCAGGGCATCTCAGATATTCATAGGCGCTTGCAGAATGTCTACGGTGATCTGGCAGTGGACAAAAGCACGGTGAGTCGTTGGGCAAAGCGTGTGTCATCATCGCCGCAAGGTCAAGCAAGACTGTCTGATCTCCCGCGTGCGGGCCGGCCGTGCACAGCTGTGACTCCTGCAATGGCGGAGCGTGCGAACACACTCGTTTGAGATGATCGACGGATCACCATCAAACAACTCAGTGCTCAACTGTTGGTAGTGCTGTCACAATTGTTCACCAGTTGGGATATTCAAAGGTTTGTTCCCACTGGGTCCCTCGTTGTCTAACCGAACACCATAAAGAGCAAAGGAGAACCATCTGTGCGGAATTGCTTGCTCGTCATGTGGCTGAGGGTGACAATTTCTTGTCAAAGATTGTTACAGGCGATGAAACATGGGTTCATCACTTCGAACCTGAAACAAAACGGCAGTCAATGGAGTGGCGCCACACCCACTCCCCTACCAAGAAAAAGTTTAAAGCCATACCCTCAGCCGGTAAAGTCATGGTTACAGTCTTCTGGGACGCTGAAGGGGTTATTCTGTTCGATGTCCTTCCCCATGGTCAAACGATCAACTCTGAAGTGTATTGTGCTACTCTTCAGAAATTGAAGAAACGACTTCAGCGTGTTCGTAGGCACAAAAATCAGAACGAACTTCTCCTTCTTCATGACAACGCAAGACCTCACACAAGTCTTCGCACCCGAGAGGAGCTCACAAAACTTCAGTGGACTGTTATTCCTCATGCACCCTACAGCCCCGATCTCGCACCGTCGGATTTCCATATGTTTGGCCCAATGAAGGACGCAATCCGTGGGACGCACTACACGGATGATGAAGAAGTTATTGATGCAGTACGACGTTGGCTCCGACATCGACCAGTGGAATGGTACCGTGCAGGCATACAGGCCCTCATTTCAAGGTGGCGTAAGGCCGTAGCATTGAATGGGGATTACGTTGAAAAATAGTGTTGTGTAGCTAAAAGATTGGGGAATAACCTGGTGTATTTCAATGCTGAATAAAACAACCCCTGTTTCAGAAAAAAAATGTGTTGCATTACTTATTGCACTGCCCTCGTATCATACCACGTGGAGAAAAGTGTGTGTTGAGTTATTGTGGGCCGGCCGCTGCGACCGAGCGCTTCTAGGCGCTTCAGTCAGGAACCACGCGACTGCTACGGTGACATGTTCGAATCCTGTCTCGGGCGTGGATGTGTGTGATGTCCCTAGGAATGCGTTAGGTTTAAGTAGTTCTAAGTCTAGGGGACTGATGACCACAGCAGTTAAGTCCTATAGTGCTTCGAGCCATTTGAAGTTATCGTGGAGGAAGGTCATTCAAGAGAACTGTGATGATAAACATGAGGACGATAGCTCCAAATGTCAATTCAGAACTCAATGTCACACTCTAAACTTTGTCAGCGCCAAAACAATACGGTGGGAGCTCCAGAACCAGGGAATCGCAGGGCGAACTGGAATTTCCAAAGCCGCTCATCAGTGATAGAAATGCCCGTAAAAGGGAAACGTGACGCCGAACTCATTAAACCAAGACTATGTAGCCCCGTAAAAATGTCATTTGTTCGGATGAATCTTACACTACTGGCCATTAAAACTGCTACACCACGAAAATGACGTGCTACAGACTCGAAATTTAACCGACAGAAAGAAAATGCTGTGATATGCAATTGATTAGCTATTCAGAGCATTCACACAAGGTTGATGCCGGTGGCGACACCTACAACGTGCTGACATGAGGTAAATTTCCAACCGATTTCTCATACACAAACAGCAGTTGACCGGCGTCGCCTGGTGAAACGTTGTTGTGATGCCTCGTCTAAGGAGGAGGAATGCGTACCATCACGTTTCCGGATTTGATGAAGGTCGGATTCTAGCCTGTCGTGATTGCGGTGTATCTTATAGCGACATTGCTGCTCGCGTTGGTCGAGATCCAATGACTGTTAGCAGAATATGGAATCGGTGGGTTCAGGAGGGTAATACGGAACGCCGTGCTGCATCCCAATGGCCTCGTATCGCTAGCAGTCGAAATGACAGGCATCTTATCCGCATGGCTGTAACGGATCGTGCAGCCACGTCTGTATCCCTGAGTCAACAGACAACAAGCATCTGCACGAATAGTTCGACGAGATTTGCAGCAGCATGGAATATCAGCTCGCAGACCATGGCTGCGGCTACCCTTGACGCTGCATCACACACAGGAGCACCTGCGATGGTGAACTCAACGACGAACCTGGGTGCACGAATGGCAAAACATTTTTTTGGATGTATCCAGGTTCTGTTTACAGCATCATGATGGTCGCATCCGTGTTTGGCGACATCGCGGTGAACTCACATTGGAAGCGTGTATTCGTCATCGCCATACTGCCGTATCACCCGGTGTGATGGTATGGGGTGCCATTGGTTACACGTCTCGGTCACCTTTTGTTCGCATTGACGCCACTTTGAACAGTGGACGTTACATTTCAGATGTGTTACAACCCGTGGCTCTACCCTTCATTCGATCCCTGTGAAACCCTACATTTCAGCTGGATAATGCACGACCGCATGTTCCATGTCCTTTACGGGCCTTTTTGGATACAGAAAATGTTCGACTGCTGCCGTGGCCAGCACATTCTCCAGATCTCTCACCAATTGAAAACGTCTGGTCAATGGTGGCCGAGCAACTGGCTCGTCACAATACGCCAGTGACTACTTTTGATGAACTGTGGTATCGTGTTGAAGCTGCATGGGAAGCTGCACCTGTACACACCATCCAAGCTCTGTTTGACTCAATACCCAGGCGTATCAAGGCCGTTATTACGGCCAGAGGTGGTTGTTCTGGGTACTGATTTCTCAGTATCTATGCACCCAAACTGCGTGAAAATGTAATCACATGTCAGTTCTAGCATAATATATTTGTCCGATGAATACCCGTTTATCATATGCATTTCTTCTTGGTGTAGCAATTTCAATAGCCAGTAGTGTATTTGACACTGATTCCAACATCTGGCCGAGTTTGCGACCCAAGACTGAAGAAGGTCAGTGGTTCACTTATAATTGGGGCAGCCTGATCGTGGTTACTCTGTGAGGGCGTTACTGGATTGGTTCAAATGACTATGAGCACTATGAGACTCAACTTCTAAGGTCATCAGTCCCCAAGAACTTAGAAATACTTAAACCTAGCTAACCTATGGACATCACACACATCCATGCCCGACGCAGGATTGGAACCTGCGACCGCAACGGTCGCCCGGTTCCATACTGTAGCGCCTAGAACCGCTCGGCCACACCGGCCGGCAGTTACTGGATCACGTAACAATTTTGGTTGATAGGGTCCATCTCATGGTACAGTGTTTGTTCCCTAATGGTGATGCTGCGTTCCGAGACGACAGGCCACTTTTCCTAGCTGCTCGAATCGTCCAATAGTAGTATTGTGAGCACAAGCATTAATTATCGCATTTCCCCTGGCCATCAGTTACTAGACCTTTACGTTACTGAGCCTTTGCGCTCTACCTTGGAGAGACCGGTGTGTGACAGCTAGCCACATCCATCATCGTTACATGAACTTGCCCCTATTTTGCAGCGAGAATGGTATAAGAGTCCTTTCAAAACCATGGAGGACCTGTATTCCGAGACGAGTAGAATCTGTTTTGAATTCCGACGGGTTTCCTACACTGTATTTGGCATGGAAGTGTAATGTGTTTCCGGTGTGTCCATATAATTTGCCCAGCCGCCCTTACTTCCACTGGGTATTTGTCGTACTGTGGCCTTTGTCGTATGGTATCTCTGAACTTGCTGACGTTATTGTAAGTGACAGACGTTGATTTTCTGGAACACCTCATACCAGTTCCTTCAGCTTACATCTACATCTATATACATAGTCCGCAATCCACCATACGGTGCGTGGCGAAGGGTACCTCGTACCACAACTAGCATCTTCTCTCCCTGTTCCACTCCCAAACAGAACTATGGAAAAATGACTGCCTATATGCCTCTGTAAGAGTCGTAACCTCTCTTACCTTATATTTGTGGTCTTTCCGCGAAGTGTGAGTTGGCGGCAGTAAAATTTTATTGCAGTCAGCGTCAAATGCTGGTTCTCTAAATTTCCTCAGTAGCGATTCACGAAAAGAACGCCTCCTTTCCTCTAGAGACTCCCACCCGAGTTCCTGAAGCATTTCCGTAACACTCGCGTGATGATCAATCCGACCTGATAGGGATCCCAAACGCTCGAGCAGTACTAAAGAATATGTCGTATTAGTGTTTTATAAGCGGTTTCCTTTACAGATGAACCACATCTTCCCAAAATTCTACCAATGAACCGAAGACGACTATCTGCCTTCCCCACAACTGCCATTACATGCTTGTCCCACTTCATATCGCTCTGCAATGTTACACCCAAATATTCAATCGACGTGACTGTGTCAAGCGCTACACTACTAATGGAGTATTCAAACATTACGGGATTATTTTCCTATTCATCTGCATTAATTTACATTTATCTACATTTAGAGCTAGCTGCCATTCTTTACACCAATCACATAGCCTGTCCAAGTCATCTTGTATCCTCCTTCAGTCACTCAACGACGACACCTTCCCGTACACCACAGCATCATCAGCAAACAGCCGCACATTGCTATCCACCCTATCCCAAAGATCATTTATGTAGATAGGAAACAAGAGCGGACCTACCACACTTAGTTTCTTTTCCTGTGATCGAGTCCACCCCATGGTACAGCTTTTGCTACCCAATGGTGATTCGGTCTTCCATGCTGACAGGCCTCTGTTCACACAGCTCGCATCCCCCAGTTCTGCTTTTGTGAGCACGAGGACGAAGTGTCCCATCTCACCTGGCCATCACAGTCACCAGATCTCAATATCGCTGAGACTTTTTGGATTTTGTGGCCTTTCAAGCTATATAAATATTTGACTGCTAATAAATAATATTACTCTAAAAATTTATTGCTGTTGGTTATTTAAGTAGATTACCTGACGAAGGGGTCGCAGGCGTTGACGGTGGCGACGGTCCTGGAAGGCAGGTTTCTCGCCTTGAGCAGCGACACGAGCAGTTTCTCCGTGGCGGGTTCGTAGCGCACCGAGAACCACACGCGGCCCAGGTGGTCCTCCGGGAAGGACATGTTCTCGTCCAGGCCTAGCGCACCGCGGTACAGCGAAGGGTCGATAGCGCCGAGGCCGTAGCAGCCTGCGAAAGGATTCCAGATGAGGAGTCATGTTCTGACACTACACGAAGAAGACCCGCACCTGGTCCAGATGGTCCTCTGTGAAGGACATGCCCTATCCAGGTGCACCCAGGCTGTAGCAACCTGAGAAGAAAATTCATGAGACATGTTCTGTCAAAAATCACTGTAAAGAAGAGCTAAACGTGTCACAGGTGGTTGCCCTGGAAGGACTCGTGCTCGTCCAGCCCAGCTCACTGCGGTGCCGCGACAGGTCAGTGGTGGCCTCTCCATAGCAGCCTGAGAAGCGAATCTAGAATATATGTCCCAATACACCTTAAAGAAAATGTACACGAAATTCAGATGATCCTCTAGAAAGGATTTGTTCTTGTGCTGACCCACTGTTTCCCGGTACAGCAGTGGGTCAATCGCAGCCAGACCGTAACAATCTGAGAAGAGAATGCAGGTTATGTCTCACGTTTTGCCGAACTTCTTGTAAAGAGGCCGGCCGCTGTGGGCGAGCAGTTCTAGGCGCTTCAGTCCGGAACCGCGCTGTTCCTACGGTCGCAGGTTCGAATCCTGCCTCGGGCATGGATGTGTGTGCTGTCCTTAGGTTAGTTAGGTTTAAGTAGTTCTAAGTCTAGGGGACATGACCTCAGATGTTAAGTCCCATAATGCTTAGAGCCATTTGAACCATTTCTTGAAAAGAAGAATCAAACGCGACATAGATGGCCTTCGGGGAAGAAATGGTCCTCTTCGAGGCTCAGCACACTGCGGTGGAGTGACAGGCCAACTGTGCCCAGTCTATAGCAGAAGGGAAACTAGGTGATGATTCACCATTTGAAACTTTTTCAAAATTGTCCACAGGTGGCGCAGTTGATACTCTGGAAATCAGGCCCATGTTAAAGTAGCCTTTATTTGCAGATAAGAGCGCATTTACTTAAGCTCAGTTTTGATATTTCACATACCCAGTGAATGTATCAGCAGCGCAGTATGTATGGAGTAAGGAGCGAGCTGTAGATTACCACATTGGCTAGCAGAGGCGGTTGGCCATCAGGCGCTTCTTAGAGCCAGTGGGATGAAGTGCCAATGCAGAAACCGCTGGTGACGTCAGCAAAGAGATACGTAGGGAAAGTACATCTGTTCTGGTGCGAATCAAGCAACTACTGTTAATGTGTATTTATGAATAGAAGTTGACTTTTGTCACTCAGACATTAGAAGGACTCTAGGGTCATAAATACCATTTTTTGTAATATTACAATACCAGCAAACGTTGATGTTAATAAATAAGTGAATAACTTTGGCATAACCCAAGATGTATGATCTTAGACGAGCTATACAGACTGTATGCTCAAGTTACAGATTGTGCGCCGTAGTCGGCAGTCGTCGATAGGATGACAAGTTTATTTGCGAAGCCATCCTCCGCAACAAGTACAGAAATATTTGTTTTGTAAATAAAAGCGCCTTTCCTTGCTGCAGCTTAATTATTTTTCCCAGACACGTTTCGCCTTTTTCTTACTCTAAGGCACCTTCAGTGGGATCTAGAACGATACAGTTTTGTTATTTTTAGATTATCAAACAGTCCACGTCGCTTTTTTTTAAATAAACAAGTAATTAATTACAGTCTGTTGGCGTCTGAGTTTCCTCTCATCTGGTCTTAAGGTCGCACTGCCTCTTCATTTCCGAAACATACGAACAATTTTGTATTCTGAAGTTTCTCTTTCACACTGTGCACCGTGTTTCTCCCTCGTCTTTGTGGTGCATTATTATTCTTTTGCCACTGTTTATAGGTATTAGTTCAAATACTGTGCTTTTTAAGACGTAAATATTATGAGTTCATTAAGTGTTCCTTCTGTTTGGGTATGTTTATATATATGTTGCCAGCATACTGAAGTACGTGTTGAAAACTAACGTCTATTCATGATGTTTGTGTCTGTGTGTGTGTGTGTGTTTTTTTCTTTTTAACCTTATGGGATTTAACTGCTAAGGTCATCAGTCCCTAAGCTTACACACTACTTAACCTAAATTATCCTAAGGACAAACACCCATGCCCGAGGGAGGACTCGAACCTCCGCCGGGACCAGCCGCACAGTCCATGACTGCAGCGCCCTAGACCGCTCGGCTAATCCCACGCGGCTGTGTGTGTTTATCTCGCGCTCTCTCTGTCTGTCTCTTTCTCTTCATGTGTGTGTGTGTGTGTTTATCTCGCTCTCTCTCTCTTTTTCTCTTTATGTGTGTGTGTGTGTGTGTGTGTGTGTGTGCGTGTGTGTGTGTGTATGAGAGAATGAGTTTTGGTTTGAGTGTTCTGTGGCGGGGTTCATGGACAAGTGAGCGATAAGGTGTTGGGTGGTATTATTATTATTATTATTATTATGATAATCTTCTTTTGGATTGTTAATCTATTGTTCCAGCTAAAAGTTTAGGAGGTGTTTTTTATTGTTGATTCTAGTTATTTTCGTGTACTCTTCTCTAGTGGTTGGTTCATGGTTATGTTCTCTTCGGTGTTCAGCAAATGTGAAGTGGTTTGTCCCATTCATCTAGGCACTCAAGTGTTCTTTGTATCAGACATCAAATGTTCTACCTGTTTGTCCTATGTATCTGCCATCACAAGTGTTACACTGTATTTGATATATACCTGCATTCTAGTATATGTCTCTGTTTCTTGTCAGTTTTGGGGTGTATTTTTGTATAGAAATGTCTGTTGTATATGCTATGTTTATTCTCTGTCTTTTGAAATGTTGGTGATTTTATGTGTGAGTTTGTGCTTGTATGTCATTGTGTCTTGTATTTTCTTTCATATTTTTCCGACTGTTATGTGTATTTGTTATGGTACTGAGTATTTGTGTTTGGTTCTGTTGTGTTGGTGTCTGGGATTTGGTGCTTTCTGCTTTTATTTTACTTTTAATTTTGTTGTTTGGCTTGTGACTATGTTACTATGGTAATCATTGTTTTGTGCTATCTGCAATATTACGTCAAGTTCTTCGGTAGTTTTCTTTGATTAATGGCACTGTGTTGAGTCTGTGGAGCATGAGTCGAAGTGCTACTTGCTTTTGTTAGTGTGGGTGGTTTGAGGATTGGTGAATGACAATTTCCATTGCTGTGGGTTTACGTCAAATTTAAAACATGTGCTTAATGTTTAATTTCTTGTTTGTCAATTTGGTTATTTTGTTCTCTTTCAAAAGTGAATTTTATATTTTTATGCACCCTGTTGAAGTCAGTATGTAGGTTTTCAATTTTTGTTTGCTGTTTGTCTATTAAGCAGAGGATGCCATCCATATACCTGAAGCACTATAGTATGTTGAATTCTTTTGCTACTATTTTGGTGAAAATGATCTGTTCAATGTGTTTTACAAATATATTTGCTAAGGTTCCTGACATTTGGACCCCATTACTAATCCATCTCCTTGTATATAAAATTCGTTATTCAATTGGAAGTAATTTTATTCTTTTATGAGCTTAATTAAAGTGTATTAGCTGTGTAGTGTTTTAATGGTTTTGTGCTCTTGTTTTTTGAAATGTTCAGACTGTAATTTTGAAATGCATCCTAGTAGATTTTTTGAAATCCGGTATTGACCCTATAAGAAGATTAGGTTTGTGAATCTTTGTTTGACTTTGGAGGATAGGTGTAGTGGTATTAATTGGTGTCATCTTTCTTTTCTCTGTTTTATACAGTCTATATTTTTAAGAGGGCTTTTTACTTTTGTCTCTAATCCGTTTTTTTGGGTCTGGTTTTAATTTTGTAACGTTATTTTGTGAGACGAATTCTTGTGTTTTTGAATTTATTGTTCTTTTTCCGTAAGTGCTAATACATTCACTTTGTCTGCTTTTGAAATGATCAAATTTTCATTTTGAAGCTTTTTTTCTAAGTTTTGTGAGTGTTGCAGATTCTGGGTTTTTGTTGTTTTCGTGTTGTGTCGATTTCTTTTTTTACTAGTTCTCTAGTTAGTGCAATGTTGACAGTGTTGTTTTCGTTTCTATCTTCCCTTGTCCTTTCTCCAACAGCTGTCTTCTTTGCTGTTTAACAGTGTGCCTGTAAAGTTTACCAATCTTGGGTAGAATGTGTGTGTTTGTTTCTCGGATTGTGTGTGAAGGTATTGTGTTGTGACTAGAGTTTTTTGAGTTGATAATGTTTCTTCTACGTACTTTTTCTATTCTTTGTACTGCAGTTTTTGCGTGCCTTTCGACCTTGTTGATCAAATGGGAAAAAACTGCCATATTATTAATGGTGTTTGCAAGTTGTAAATGTGTCTCACACTACTCGAAATTTAACTCTTGGTTTGTAGATATAGGGATTTGATTTCGTATTTCACCATATTTTCTGAGCAACATGCACTGCTTTTTGGGCTCTAGGTGAACTGTTTTTAATCTTTACATTGATTTATTTAGGTACAAGATCATTACATTTGCATATGGTGTTGATTTTTGTGTGTTTTCTGCTTTTATGGACATTCCGGTGAAGTCTTCTGAATGTCTTGTACAGACCACATGGAAACGCTTGGCATCGCGTGAATAACAAGTTTGTTTGTGTTGTCATCCTCCACTGCAAGTACAGAAATATTTGTTTTGTAAATAAAACCACATTTTCTTCCTGAAACTGAATGTAAGAGATATAAACACACGCACAGAGGCACAAACGTCATGAATAGACGTTAGTTTTCAACATATACTTCGTTAGGTAGGCAATAGGTAGGTAAACAAACTTAACAGGGGAAACACATAATGAACTCACAATATTTACGTCTTTAAAAACACAGTTTTCTAACAAACAGCAAAAGAATAATAGTGCAACACAAAGAAGAAAGAGAAACTTGGTGCACAGTGTGAAAGAAAAAGTTCAAACTAAAAATTGTGCTTAATTTTTGGAAATGAAGTGGTAGTGTAACTTCCAAACCAGATGAGAGGAAACGCAGATGCCAACAAACTGTAAATAATTACTTATTCACATATAAAAAAGCGTTTGATAATATAAAAATAATAAATCTGTATCGTCTTAGATCCCATTAAAGATGCCTTAGAGTAAGCAAAAGGCGAAACGCGTCTGGGAAAAATAAATTAAGTTGCAACAAGAAATGGTGATCTTTTTTACAAAACAAATGTGTTCGATAGGATGCCTTTCGATCTAGTTATGCAGTAGATCACGCTCTCGTACCGTTTGTAGGTAGCTTATAATCAGTGTGAACAAGTTCACTTTACCCTGTTTCTTAAATGAACGGACCATAAAGGCATCCCCTGTAAAAATTATTTCCCGCTTTATTATGGAATACATAGACAGTGGTATTGCACTTTCAGAATCCGACGGCCCTGTAAGGAGACATAAAACTACGAGAGCACCTCCACTTAACGGATTGAAGGAATTCCTAGGCGGTGGCTCACTAAGCCAGTTAACGGACGCACTGGCTTAATTTTCGCAAAACTCAGGTGGGAAAGCGTGGCCAGTTACTCTGTACGCCCGTTATACCACCATGTACGGACTCGCTAAAGTGAGATATTTGTAGAGGTTTAGTACGGGTGGAGGTTTCTTGCACCCAGTGCATTTCGGTATATGTAAGGGTCAGTGGCACCTATATTGTATCTACCTTGGAGGAAAGGATGCGTTATCTCTTGCGATTCGACCTGCAGCCGAGATTGCCCTACTAGAACGAATCATTACCGTTCAGGCCGAGCACACCATGGTTGTGCGACGGGTCATTGGCACACAGACTGCAACAGCTCCAGGAGCCGAGTCACATCTCGTCCATTTCCAGTGCACTTTTTCCAAGAGACAGGTCAGTCTACAGAGAAACATGGTTTTTCATGTTCACTCCCAATATATATTTTTCAAAATCATCTGCCTTCTGGCTGGTTGGACGCCACCCGCCACAGATTCCTCGCATGCCACCGTATGTCTTCAGTTATTTGTTGGGTGAATACCAGTCTCTGTCTTCCTATATAGCTTTTACTCTCCATAATTCCCTCTAACGCCATGGAAGTTATTTCCCACAGTCTTAATATCTTTCCCTTCTACATGTCAGTGATTTCTGTTAACTCTTTTCTTCACAGAATCTACGAAGAGCCCCCTAAATCCTTATTTGTCCAACTAATTTTCAACAGCCTTCTTTAGCGCATCATCTCAAACGCTTCATTGCTCTTCGTTTTTGGTTTTTCCACAGTTCATGATTCACTACGATAGACTGCTTTGCTCCCATCAGAAGCTTCTTCCTCAGATTAAGACCTGTATCTGATACTATCTGACTCGCTTTGCTGATAATATCCTCTTTGTCTGTGCTGTCCCGTTTCTTATGTTCTCCTTTCTTTCTCTGTGAAGCGTTACCTTGCTTGCACAGTAAAAGAATTAGTTAACTTCGTCTACTTCGTTGTCGCCAATTTTAACGTTAAATTTATCGCTAATTTCACACCTGCTTCTCATTACTTCCACCTTTCTTCGATTTACTCTGGCCATAGACTGTACAGTCTATTCACCGTTAATTCATCCTCCTTTCCACGCCGAGGGTAGCAATGTCACCAACAAATCTTTTCAGTGATATCCTTTCAGCCTGAAATTTAGCCTCACAATGGAAAGTTTCCTTTATTTGCATCGTTGTTTCTTCACATTATAGACTGAACTGCATCCCCGTTTTACACTATTTCTAATCCGAGCTCTTTTTTCTTGTTCTTCCATTCTTGTTCTTGTTTTGGTTCTTATACACACTGATTATCACTTGTCTTTCCCTATGTCTCAGACCAATTTTTCTTTTATTATTTTATATTGACCAGCGCTATTTCTGGGTCCACAGAGCCTATGAATGTGTTCTGGCTTCCATTATGAATACAACTCAAAATTGCCCCTCTGGTGCCTTTACTTCTAAAAGCCAAACTGATAATAAACAAAAAGAGAACTAATTTTCCTTTCCATTATTAATAAGGTCAGGAGAACAAAAGAAAAAGATGTTGTAACTAAACTGTTACAAATTAAGTCAAATTCCGGAATGGTAAACTTCAAAATGACACGACTGCTTTCCTTTTCATCCACTCCCAGATTTCAGTTGGTACTCCTGGTCTCGTCAAGCTGTTGTCAATAATTGACAGACACAGCAATCCACTTGTTACAGTCGAACAGCAGCGTCCGAAATACTGTTTCAAATTGGTCGGTAATTCGTTCTTGTGTGGAGAAGTCGATGAGAGCGACATATTGCAGGTGATACACGCAGCGAATCCATTCTCGTGTATGCGGCCCTTGAAGAGCAAGGGCAGTTCCTTATTCCTTGGAATCTCAGGTTTTGGTCCAGTTGTTCGGAGAGACTCTTGGCAGCAGTGTAACACTAGATACACGCTGTCACGTGAAGATTTAGAGCCCCAGTGACCTAGGGTCCTTTAAATAAGGCCGCTTTGGTTCACCCATGTTGAATGATACAGAGAGAAAACCACGGTGCCAATTCACCGTTTCCACTCTTTGGAACCCAATCGATAGAAAAAAGGGAGACTGTGTCGAACGACTAAAGAGACAAGTAAAATAAATACTAAAATAATAACAAAAGAACAGTGTATGTGTGTGTGTGTGTATCTCTTTAATGAAGTAACCCTCGTTATATGCGGGCTTTGTAAACATCAAAGGGCTCCTCACGTGGAAGACTGCAGGGGACCGACGCGTCAGCACTTTTCGCGCACGTGTGCTTCCGTTGGCCGAACGGTTGCGGAGTTCTCGTTGACACACGCCCACGTCGCGTTTATTGTCCTACAGAGAAAAAACAAAAGAGCCCTCAGCTGTGAGCGTTTGATCAGCGTGCCGCTTCGAGGATAAGCAGCGTTTGTTCAGCGACAGCGTAAGCAAAGGGTGTACTGGGGAAGGCGAAGTCCTCTGGTCTCTCCCTTTTTTTTCTGTTCTCTTAATCGCAGTACTTTACCGCATATCCGAGCGCCTTATAACGTTATACTTTATTTATGCCTATGTTTATGTTGCATTTGACATTTGAGGAACGCAGTGCCGATATTACCTCACGGAAAGTTTGCTGGGAACCTGACTTTACAATATTAAAAGTTCACATAAAAAATTATCTGCGTCATTCACTCTTTTTATTTGATCTCACGACGAGTTTCGAGAGCTTACACTTTCATCTTCAGGTGAGACAGTGATATTATGTTACATATTTGCTGTGTGAATGCAGCCACTAGTTTCTTGCGGTTTCATTTTGCCACAAAACGTGTAACAATCACTTGTTAGCGTAATATGGCACTAATATTATAAATTTTGAACGGTGATAAAGTTACTGGCAATCTGTTGCAGTGCACAGAACCCTGTGGTTCGTCATGAATATACGTTTTTAACTGAATGTGTCTCACAGAACATGAATCAATAACGTAAACAAACGAAATATTATAACGGCGTAAATATATAGTGACTAGTCTCAGAGTTTATTCACTACTTATTTAAATAGCGGACAATAGATACACGTAACAATTATAAAATTATATCATTATTTACAACAACTTGTTAGAAGTATTACTATTGCAAATACATTACAGTAAAGACACAAATAAAAATAAAAGTACAATGAAAAATACAAAAATATAAAATTTACGTGCTTAGTATTGACATAATGTAATTGTAACTGTCTCTGTACAGTGCTCCTGGAATTATCTTTTATTAAGGTCAGTGAGGAAGTAGAAAGTGGGAAGAGTTATAGCACATCATTTAGTATATCTGCAAAGCTCTTAATGAAGCTGATTGCCCCTATCTCAGCTTTTTCATTTAGTGTGTTCTGACTATGTTTTCTATTTCGAATGAAAATTTCTAATTGTTCATAAAGATCGAGTTTATAGCTATTGTTTATTATGTGAAGTGTTATTAAATTGTCCTCTATGTTATCAAAGCCCTGTGTCCTGAACGTGTGTAGCTGTGGTAGATTTATTGGGTATTTTGTATCTAAGCCAATCATATGTACTTTGAATGTAGTTCGAAAGCTTCGTCCAATCTGACGACACATTGTACGGGGCCCTGATTGCATTTTATCTTGCTTACAGCTCAGTTGGAGAATTTACCTTTACTGGTTTTTGCATTGTGCGGCAGTCGATGAACTGATTAATTGTTGGTGAAGAAAGTAACTCTTCCGTTGTACCGTCTCAGTACATTAATAGTTTTTTTGTGAAATGGTACGAAAGTAGGGAAGGCATACCGTCCTAGCGTAAGTTTTCTTGTTGTTCTTATTTATGTTTCTGTTTATTTCTCTACTAACTTTCTTAGAAAAATGTGTAAGGAAGTATAACTTTACAGCGTTATAATTTGTGGTTTGTTTGTATCATTGGTTTGTGTTCTGTGAAACAAATTAACAACTTATATTTATGACAAATTGCAAAGTATTGCGCACTGGAACAGTCTGTAAGTAACTCTGTCAGCGTTTAAAATTTATAATTTTAGTCTCATATTACGCTAACAACTGCCTGTTACACATTTTTGTAGCGAAATGAAACCACAGCAAACAACTGGCTGCATACAGTTAGTACAAATGCAACAGTATATTGTCCCATCTGTAGATGAGAGTGCAAACTATCGTAATGGATCGTGGGATGAAATAAAAGAGTGACTGAGGCAAATAATTGTTTTCTGCCAACGTTTATTGTCATAACAGTCGCAGTTGCTTACAAAAGTCCACCAAAAACGACATAAAGTTTACGATATTAGCTTTATGTATTTAGTAAGTAGCAGGTGTGATACCCTGACTATCGTGACCTTCGTTTTTTTCCCTTCAAAGTCGTTTTGGTGTACCGCTCTCGATGGACGCTGTATCGACTCTCTTCAAATACGGCAGGAATATGGAGGAATGTAGGGAGATACGATGAGCAAGTTTGCAATATGCTGGATTTTACTTCACCAACACAAGACTACACCAGTGACTTCTTAGGTGTCTATCAGTTTCACGCGGACGCTCGTATTACAACATAACGGAACCCCGTCTTCTCGGAAACGAAAACTTTTCCTACTAAGCCGCCAAGTTCCCCACGCTGCGGGATTAATCTCTTCATGGGAGTTCTCTGGCCAAGAGTAATGGACGAAACGTAACTTGCTAATACACCACAGAACACGATTCTTTTAAAATTGTTATGTCTCATCTTACTGACACAGTGAGATGTCTTGGACTTTCATTTTCGGACACCAAGATCATTTACGCAAAGTAGAAAATTACATGACTTGCTGTGGTAAAATATTGTTATATACTCAGACTCACTTTACGATTACAGACGAAATCGATGTCATCCATGTAAGTGGTTTGGGTAATGGCAATTTTATGGTGAGCTGGTGCTGCTTGTCGATTTAAGTCATTTTTGTTCTGTTTTTAATGCACACTGAGTGTGCAAAACCTACAGTATTTGTGCTGAACAAATCACCATAGTTAATTTTCTTGTTAAGTCACAATACGCTCATGGATGAAGTTTGGAAAAATTGAAACTCTTAAGCCTTTTTTCGAGGTGTTATTGATCCGTTCTTAATGTTTCGATATTTTTGTGTGCATAAAAATGCATTCCCAGGGAAATATCAAGATGCCTATTACTCATCTGGAACGCTCATCCAAATCAGAAACCATTCATACTTCCCTCATTTGTATACATTTCTTTACTGGGTCTTAATTCATTCCGATATGAATGCCATTCGCGTACAGCTAAGATCTGTTCCAGCAGAGTTATTGTAAATACTCTGTAAGCGATCTGTTTCACATGGAAGCTAAGAATCACGTCTGTTTAAACTGCCAAGTCGGTTCTGCAAAGGGCATCTATTATCCCTCTTTAGCACACCTCTTCTCAGGTACCTTGACATATTTAGCATCTTTAGTCGTATGTTGGTAAAGTGCTTGGTACACTGTTGACTGGAAGTAGGAGAACATACAATCTGAAAAATTGTGCCTCTAAATGGTTCAAATGGCTCTGAGCACTATGCGACTCAACTTCTGTGGTCATTAGTCCCCTAGAACTTAGAACTAGTTAAACCTAACTAACCTAAGGACATCACACACAACCATGCCCGAGGCAGGATTCGAACCTGCGACCGTAGCGGTCACGCGGTTCCAGACTGCAGCGCCTAGAGCCGCACGGCCAATTCGGTCGAATTGTGCCTCTAACGGAAATAGATTCTGAATATGTTATATGCAATTCCACATATAGGGAGTTGTGAGACAACTCACTTGAACAGTTTGTAACTTATGTAAGAATAACTGACTCATCAGTTTCAAATAAGGAACGAAACTTGTGGATACGTGTGCAGATAAAATGACGAACTGCACTTGGTACAGTAAAAAACTGACATTATTTAATAATTAACAACTGTCATTTTTCAATAAAAAGCCATAGCTTAACTGAACTTAGTATAACATAATATGTCCAAGATCTGTGACGGATGATTCTACATGTAAACAGGGCCACCGAAGAGAATCAAAACCAAACGATGGATAATACCAACTTGCTGATTCCAATACGGTATGTTTAATTAATGAAAAGCCGCTGTAGTTACTAATAAGAACTTTATTAAGTCTTCAGCCGATTTCAGCCTTTACATCAAGCCATTTTCAAGTAGACCTGGAACTATCATTGTTAATGCCTAATATGGTGGATACACAAAGAAGATAAAAAACAAATTTAGATATTTTCAGCAACATTACCGAAAGAATATATAGCTTACATTATGCTCTAGGGAAGTAATGTCAAATGATAAAAATAAGAAATGTCAGGTGATTTTGAGAAGTAAAAACGTAGGATGTAAATCCACCTTCCAAATCACTAATACAAAGTAGTTACACGGTACACAGTATCGACAACACTTGGAGTCCTTCATACATCGAACAAGGGACATACACTGACGGAAAGAAGTCGCAACACCGAAAAATAATTAATGTAGAGTAATAAAATTTCGGGAATACATTTGTCAGGGTCACATATTTAAGTGATTGACATTGCAACACCATATGCTAATGTAAGAGCGAGATAAACCATAGGAAATGTGAAATGTGGGTACATTAATAACCGGTGTGGCCGGAAGAATGCTGAATGCAAGCAATCAAATGTGCATGCATTGCCGGATGTCAGTTTGTGGCTTGGAGTTCCATGTCTGTTGCACTTGGTGGGTCAATACAAGACGGTTAATGATGTTGGTGGATGACGCTCAAGATGTCGTCCGATGAATTCCCATATGCGTTCGACTGGAGACAGATCTGGTGATCGAGCATGCCAAGGCAACATGTCGACACTATGTAGAGCATGTTGGGCTGTAACAGCGGTATGTGGGAGAGCGTTATCCTGTGGGAAAACACCCCCTGGAATGCTGTTCACGAATGGCATGTGTGTGTGTGTGTGTGTGTGTGTGTGTGTGTGTGTGTGTGTGTGTGTAGTTTACGGGCGCTCGCCGAAGAAGATTAAAACATAAGTGAAACGACAGAGGAGTTAACAGAAAGACATAGGGAAATGTCACTGGCTGACCACATACAAAAGATATGGGTGAGCCAGTGACCCTGTTATTAAAAGATATCCCCAAAATCTTGGGAAAAATGTTGGACAATTGACAAAACTTTAAGACTTTAACCAGACCCGTCGGCAAACATGCCGCGGCGCAGTTATCTTCACGCCACAAGCTCCGCACTCTGGAGGGTCCTCTCACCACAGCAAGAAGTTGTGTGTCATACAGCTGTGGCCTATGGGAAGACAAGTAAGAAGGACCTCATCTCTTCGATGTGGCTGGAAGGAGATACACTACGGTCGCGTTGTAGGCTTTACTAGGCGGAGTTAGTTGCCAGTCACTTCCAGCCACTCGTCCACGCAACATTCTCGTATTCAACAGCGGGACCTCACCATGCAGACGTTTGGCACAGTGAATGAACTGAGGATCACGACACGTCTCCTTGGTTGCAAGAGCCGCCCTCTCGTTCCCCACAATGCCCATGTCGCCTGGTACCCAGGGGAAAGACACCTCCTTTCCCAGTTGTTGCATTTTCAGGCTGGCGTCCTGGATATTATGGACTACTTTATCTCTTTTATTTACGAGGGCAGTTCAATAAGTAATGCAACACATTTTTTTTCTCGGCCAATTTTGGTTGAAAAAACCTGAAATTTCTTTTGGAATATTTTCAAACATTCCCGCTTCGTCTCGTATGGTTTCATTGACTTCCGACAGGTGGCAGCGCTGTACGGAGCTGTTAAAATGGCGTCTGTAACGGATGTGCGTTGCAAACAACGGGCAGTGATCGAGTTTCTTTTGGCGGAAAACCAGGGCATCTCAGATATTCATAGGCGCTTGCAGAATGTCTACGGTGATCTGGCAGTGGACAATAGCACGGTGAGTCGTTGGGCAAAGCGTGTGTCATCATCGCCGCAAGGTCAAGCAAGTCTGTCTGATCTCCCGCGTGCGGGCCGGCCGTGCACAGCTGTGACTCCTGCAATGGCGGAGCGTGCGAACACACTCGTTTGAGATGATCAACGGATCACCATCAAACAACTCAGTGCTCAACTTGACATCTCTGTTGGTAGTGCTGTCACAATTGTTGACCAGTTGGGATATTCAAAGGTTTGTTCCCGCTGGGTCCCTCGTTGTCTAACCGAACACCATAAAGAGCAAAGGAGAACCATCTGTGCGGAATTGCTTGCTCGTCATGTGGCTGAGGGTGACAATTTCTTGTCAAAGATTGTTACAGGCGATGAAACATGGGTTCATCACTTCGAACCTGAAACAAAACGGCAGTCAATGGAGTGGCGCCACACCCACTCCCCTACCAAGAAAAAGTTTAAAGCCATACCCTCAGCCGGTAAAGTCATGGTTACAGTCTTCTGGGACGCTGAAGGGGTTATTCTGTTCGATGTCCTTCCCCATGGTCAAACGATCAACTCTGAAGTGTATTGTGCTACTCTTCAGAAATTGAAGAAACGACTTCAGCGTGTTCGTAGGCACAAAAATCTGAACGAACTTCTCCTTCTTCATGACAACGCAAGACCTCACACAAGTCTTCGCACCCGAGAGGAGCTCACAAAACTTCAGTGGACTGTTCTTCCTCATGCACCCTACAGCCCCGATCTCGCACCGTCGGATTTCCATATGTTTGGCCCAATGAAGGACGCAATCCGTGGGAGGCACTACGCGGATGATGAAGAAGTTATTGATGCAGTACAACGTTGGCTCCGACATCGACCAGTGGAATGGTACTGTGCAGGCATACAGGCCCTCATTTCAAGGTGGCGTAAGGCCGTAGCATTGAATGGAGATTACGTTGAAAAATAGTGTTGTGTAGCTAAAAGATTGGGGAATAACCTGGTGTATTTCAATGCTGAATAAAACAACCCCTGTTTCAGAAAAAAAATGTGTTGCATTACTTATTGAACTGCCCTCGTATTTATTTTCACGTCAAGTTCCGTAGGACAAAATCGAGGAGAAAATCTTCAAGATCATGGATCGTGTCAGTACATGAAATTACAGCATAACAGAGAAAAATAAAATGTTTATGAAACCGAAAAAAGACAAGCCATAAGTTTAAGGAAACGCAATCAACACTACAACAAGAATCAGCTTAATTTTTCAATGAATCATCGACATAATAGAAGGAGTAACCCATGAGGAAACTCTTCACTTTCGATTTGAAAGCGCGAGGGTTACTGCTAAGATTTTTGAATTGTAATGGTAGCTTATTGAAATTGGACGCAGCATTATACTGCACACCTTTCTGCATAAGAGTTAAGGAAGTCCGATCCAAATGTAGGTTTGATTTCTGCCGCGTATTAACGGAGTGAAAGCTGCTTATTCTTGGGAATAAGCTACATTGTTAAAAAGAAATGTATATATACTGAGAGGACAATGTCAAAGTATCCAGACTAGTGAACAGAGGTCGACAAGAGGTTCGTGAACTTACACCACTTATTGCCCGAACCGCCCGTTTCTGAGCCAAAAATATCCTTTTATGTGTATAGACGCTGGAGTGAGTGAAGGGCACTCAGAGAATCGGAACAGAGAAGGAATTTAGCATTTGAACGTCTCATCTGCTCCACTGCCCGCAAGAACGCATGTAATTCTGCATCTAAGACTAAAGTCTTTAGGCAGTCGGACCTTGAGGACACGAGCCAGGAAAACAACAGAACAACCACCAGAGCCCCCTGTTTAGACCCATCCGTATAAACAGCTACTTAGTTGTGGTGCTCGTTTAAAATGTCAGAAAATGTCGCATTAAAAACAGAAGCTGGAACGCAATCTCTCCCGTACTACACCGAAGATAAAATTACACTGTGCCTCTGAAACTGCCATGGTTGCAGATGGTTAAAATCCTGGATTTTGGGTTGTACTTGTTCCACACCAGGTGTCTCCGGTACACGCTGCAGCGGGCCCCAAACGGCCTTGTTGCTCGTGGACGATTGGAGAAAATGTGTTTCAGAGGCGGTAGAGCGGCAGTACGGTATGCGGGTGAAGTCGGAGCTGCGAGGAACTATATACCTGTCGCGCCGCGAGGAGCTGCCGCTGGATTGTGAGTGGCGGTTCTCCACCCTTATGGTTGATAACGTCAATAATCTTCAGGTAAGAAAACCTCATTGACCCGTACATTGTAAATGAGCTGTGGCTATGGCACTTGATGTTATTGAGCGTCTTCTGGACTTTCTCAGGTCCCTCAGATGCGGTAACTACGATAATTTTAAGTAAAAAATGAGGCCCAGAATCTCACTGTGTCTTTAAAATGTAGAGGGTGTCCCTCGTACAAGAGTAAGGTTAACTAAAGAGACGTTGAGAACGATTAAAATGAACACACACACACTTAACTGCAGATAACTGAAAATCCGTCTTTGCAAGCCACTCCTCTAACCTCCGCATTTTAAGTTGCAACTGGGAGGTCATTGTTACAACACTGGAAGAAAAAGAGAAAATAGTAAAATCGTCTGCAAGTAAGGAGCACTACATAAGACTCCTTAGCGTAGACGTACTACTGGTTATGTCTAAGGCAAAGAAGTTAACACTTAAAACACTACCCGAGGAACACCATTCTTCTACTCAAAAGATCTGACAGCATGTCACCTACTTCAGACCTAAAAAGCGGGTAGACAGGAAGGAGAGTTTGAAAATGGGGAGGTGGCCACGAAAGCCTCACTGATGGAGATTCACGAGAATATTGTCTCTATGTAGTGTCATACACCTTACCGATATCGAAGAATATACCAAGACAGTGCTGTTTGCATAGGAAAGCCTGCTGAACAGCCGCCTCTAGTAGGGTCAGGTTCTCGACAATGAACCATAATCTCCGGAATCCACATTTAGATACGCCAATGAGTTTCTTGGTCTCCAACAACCAGACCAGGTGACGGTTAACCATGTGCTCCAGGGCCTTTCCTGCCTAGCTCGTTAAGACGACGTTCCAGTAACGACCTGGACATGTGTGGACCTTTAATGGTTTGAGGAGAGGCATCAGAATTGCCTCACTCCACGAGATGGTCTGTCTGCCGTATAAGATTAAAACATTCAAGGAGGATTTCCCAGTGGCAAATGTCGAAGCATGCAGAACCGGATTTGGTCGTGAGCGGGTGCAAAGTTACGAGTTCATTCCATCTCCTACGTGGAAAACGGAGAGATGTAGGACTAAGAATTGTTGGATATGAAGTACAATTTGCACCTCTCTACTGTCGAACTGCAGTGGAGGAATGCCGGAGCCAGGCTGACATTGGCGACAGTTTTTGCAAAAAGCTCTGTCATCGCCTGAGCGATGTCTCCAGACGTTGTCTGCAGGCACCCCTGTTCCAGCATTGCTGCTATTGGTAAACGACTGTGTTTACTGCAGAGCCTCCGGATGGCTTCCCATACTTTCATAGAACAAACGGAACAGTTGATGGCGACCAGAAACGCTGGCAATGACGTTTTCTTGTTCTCCTTAATTACACGTCACACCTTGGCCCTTGCTACTCTGTGAGGCTGTCTACTGTTGGGCGGCATTTAAACTGTTGAAGAGCCACAAACCCGTCCCCGATTGCTGAATAGCACTCATATGTCCACGAAGGTACAGGATGCCTTCTAATAAGACCTGAAGACTTTGGGATGAGTAAATCAGCAGTAAGACAGATCACACGCGTGATGTGGTCTACTCATTTCTGGGCGCTGTCACGGTGTTCAAACACAGCCAGCTGGTTAGAGCAGCGTACATTTAGCCCTGATGACCATTTCGGTGCCTTCTATTCAACTACTCCTCCACTGTGGGAAGTGATCACTGGAATGAAGCTCATCAGTTGCTTCGAACTGGGGTGAGACTGGAAGAGCGGGAGAGCAGAAAGAGAGATCGATGGCTGGGGATGAGCCACTGGCAGCCGAGGAGTGAGTCGGGCAGCCTGTATTCAGAACGCACAGCTCCTGACGCATCATGACCTCTAGGGCAAGAGTAGCTCGCGCCCCATAATATGTAAAGGTAATTGAAGTCTCCCACTTGGAAGAATGGCCATGGGAGCTGTTCTGTAGAGCCTGTGACTCAATCGTATCATACAGAGGTACATAAAGCGACCAAGCAGTAATCCTCTGACACTTGCAAAGTTCAACTGCAACGCCTTGCAAGTCAGTAGCTAGTGGGCAACCACAGGAGTGCTGTGTAGTATCGACAAACAAAGCGTCCCCTGCCTTAGCTCTTTTCCCAGAGAGATCATCCTTGTGACAGGGCGTAGTCCCAAGGCACAGGTGCATCAGATGCTATAAAAAGCATTTCCTGAAAACACAAGCGCATAGGGTGTTCCTGTGCTAACAGTTTCAGTTCCTGTACGTGTGTTCTGAACCCATTACTGTTCCACTATAATATGGGAGCCATCTGCCATCGGGGTTGCAGTTTCATCCTGTCTTTCCACCGTGGAGGTGAGCCCGAAGCGAGGGAGGCTCCAAAACGAGTCGGAGCTACGCTAGCGTCTTCTGCGTTCTCTTTGCTTCAATTGTTGCCCAGTACAGTATGTAAGTATGTACTCATTTGGACGCTCCGCCACTCAATCTGTTTTACACTTTTAATAAATCTTAAGAAAATTTCTTTTTGCCTTGTACTGGTGAAGCATGCAGTTTAAAACTACGAATTTTTCGTAATATAAATCTTCTTAAAGGTAAAGCGTTCTTTTAACGTATCGAATTGTACAGTTTTTTCTTACGATGTTACTGGGCACACAGCATTTTTAGCTCCACTTGACTTTCAAGTTTTTTAACGCTTGACGTTGCTTCTGAGAGCACATTATGAGTTACATGTTCTTTCTCTGCTTTTACTGTACATGTCTAAGTTCTGTTCTGAATCATCTTTTTTTGCAAAATATTTACCAGAGTGTTTCAGAACTCGACAGCATAATTTCAGGAATGGGTCTCCAATATAACTAAAAAGAAAGAAGTCTGGTAAACTTGGGCTCTAAAATGCATATCTTGAGAGCTAGGGGCGCTGTTCATCTTCGATCCTGTAAAACACATCTCTTTTATTGCAAACTCTTTGCTTTCCATATTTTAAGAAGAGGTAGAATGGACCAAGACGAGAAAGAAAAAACGTCGAGTAAGTAGAGGTTCTAAAATGCTTGCCTTAAGGGCAGTGAGCACTTGTTCACCACAAGAGATGTATTTCACAGTAGCGAAGATCAACACATGCTCATAGCTGTTTACGTATGCATTTTAGAGCGTATGTTAACTAGACTTATTTCCCTTCTTGTTGTATGACGAGTCATGTCCTGAAGTTTTTACTTCGAGTTTTGGAACACACAGGCGATAAGAATGGCAGTACCTGGTCCATTTGAAAATGGCCTGATGTAAAGGGCAGAATCGGTCATGGACTTCTTATTGGCAACTGGCACAGCTTTTTATGAATTAACTTTTTCAGTTTACTTGAGCTCAATATCTTTCGTTCATTGCGGTGAGACTTTTTCAGATGGGCCAAGAGGGCAACACGAAGAATTCAACATAGTGGCACAAATATAATCGACCTTCTGATAGCAGCTGAGATTGTATGTGCATGTATTGTATGGTATGTTTGTGTGTGTTGGGGGGGGGGGGGGGGGTGGAGGTTGGGCGCTGTGTGTGTGTGTGTGTGTGTAATGCAAACTTGTATACGTTTATATGGGCTGTGACCACTGATGTGGTACAAATGAAGAGTGTTAAAGTACTTTTTGATTAGATATTATTACTGTATGCATTACTTTGTCATTTTTTAATATTTATTTTTCAGATCAGATGACATGTGTGATATCATTTTACAGATAATCTTTAGGTGAATATACGGGTAACTAATTAACTACAGTATCAATCAGATTTTCTCAAAACAAAGGCACAATGTGGTAGACAACACCCTTTTCATGAGGTTGTCTTTTTTTTTTAATCATTCTTCTTAAGTGCATAACAGATGTATCCTTGTAAGGAGAGCTTTTGAGAATGAGTAAACTAGCTGGTAGTCCTTAAGAAAGTACTCTTTTAAAAATAATAGCCAGGTGGAAGTATTATTCTACCTCACATTAAACAAGGCTGTGATACTCACCTAGAAGCCGTCAAGGAAACAGTAGGTGGTAATAAGTGTGAAAGTTATTCTCTCTTTATTTGACTGCTATAGCAACAGTATTTTTACAAGTGAGCTCCCTCTTCATATACACTGAATTCAGAGCAGGTGCTGATGGCACGACGCATTTGAAGTCTTGCTTGTACGCTGCGATTTGTTAAAACATCAGAGGGGTGCGTGCTCTCACTGCAGAACGGGATCGTGCGTGCTACGTGCTGTACTGGCTTGGAATAGGGGTGGAGTCCCGCACGGTCGCTACCAGCCTGACATCTATCACCGTAACGGGGTGTGTTTAAGAGAGGGAGTGGGGAGGGTGAGAGGGAGCCGACTCGAGGGAACAGTTACCGGTGTACGTGAGTGGATTTCCTTCTCCGGAACACCTCTGGCTACCAGCCCCCATGAGACTGCACGCCTTTCAGACTGCTGCCGGGAAGGGGGCAACGGGAGATTGGGTGGTGCCTGTTGAGAAGGTGTTGCCTTCCACAGGATTTGGAGGTAAGATATGTGAAATGTTATTTCATTCTTCTGAAAATCTGTATTTTCAGGACGCCAGTAAATAACAAGGCACCATGAATTTTAAAATATGACTGTTATTCGTAGACGAATCTTGAAACAAGATCGTTCATCCTACATTCTAAGAGAAGACAGATTGAAAGTCTCAAAAGTGCCATAAAACAGCATTAGACTGTATCTGCGCCATGCGAGGCTTCATCCATGTCTGTGGTATACGGTAGTGTATCATTCGAGCACGCTAATTTTTCCGGAAGCGCAGTAGTTATATCTCTGATTTGATGGCCGTCCAGAGAAGCTACAACACGTTGCTGTTATAATGTTCCGTGTTAGCACAGCCTAGCGTAACAGTCCCGACACTTCATCTCACTTTTGTTACCCTCAGCGATAGCAGCGCCCCAAGCAGCCAACAAGCGACACTTCTGAATACGATATCGGACGAGTGCCAGTACTAACGTTTATATTGCTTTGTAACAGTATTTACAACAGCGAGCGTACGTAGTGCCATAAAAATCCACAATAACTAAAAAATGATACGACATTTGTCATTCTTTTGTTTCCTAAGGACCCTGGGAGGTAGGAAACAGTACAGTATAGGACAGTTTATTTACGATTCTGTTGTAACCTATATATATTTACTGAATAATGTCGTTTCCTTTAATAACAAAAACTGGCGGTAAACATCAGAAGACCTGACCCCTCGCACAAAGACGTCGTATACCTACCAAACAAAGTGGAGGTTTGTTCGCTGCACTTTCAGCCAAATTAGAGAATGTGGAACGTAAGAAATCGATATGGAATGTAATACGTACATTGTTTAAAGTGCTAAATAAGCTGCCACACCTGTAGCTTAAAAAAAACAACAGAAGAAATCAATTCCATAATTGTTGCTAAATCCGAGCTACAAAAGGCAAGAACCTTCAACTCATTCGGTTTTGAGACAAAAGTAATTACATTTAAAGAAAATACTCGTGTATTAGAAAGTCGAGTGAGTTGTAAGAATGGGCGAATCATTAGAGCCCATAAAAATTTTTTACATGTTCAGGAAAATGCCTGTGATAGTAACAACAGTCATCAACAGTAATGTAGGCCTCTCTTGCATGATATATGTGTTTATATTCTCATGATTTAGCTGCAGATATACACGTATTCGAAAGTATCGCTTCCTGAATAAATTGAATCTGCACAGAATCTGTTTTACGTATATTGCATGATAATTCATGTGTATTGGTAATTTGCTAGCTCATGGAACGCAAAAAATACAACTGTTTCGTTAGTTAAGTAGAAAATTACTAAAAACAAACATTACCTTTGCAACGAATGTTACTGCTTCCTCACCGCTTGAAGCGCTAATGACGTTCCAACTGTCAAACGGCATCAGAGAGTGTCGTGACTATATATATTAGGCTGTGGTGTTACTTACCGCATCCACTCGCTGATTCATTGCGCATTACGAGGTGCGATCAAAATATATACTGATGTAGATGAATAATTTTATTAGAAACAAAGTAATTAGCACACTCAGAATTCGATTTAATCTTCTTCAAAGTGCAGTAATTGGGTAGCAACGCACTTATGCCAACGTTGTATCCATAACTCGAAGATTTTGTGCAAGGCTTGTCTTGGAAGGGCGTTCAGCTGCTCCGTCGTGCCTCTCTCAGTGTCGGGGATGGGGTCCAAACATTTTCTTTTAAGCACGGTTTTACTTTTTGGGGAGAACCATATGTCGCATGGTACTACATATGGTAAATAAGGCGGATAGGAACACGCGCGATGTGGTACGGCGCATTGTCGTAATGAAGAAGGAAGCCATTAGCCCGTTTTTCTGGTCTCTTCCTCCGTACATCGTTTCACAAACGTTGTAGTACGTCCTTGTAAAAATCGACGTTTACAGTTGTTCTCCTCTAAATGAATTCTAATCGATCTATGCCATCAATATCGAAAAAAATAATGTACATGATTTTGATGTTCGACTTCGACTGACGTGCCGTTTCAAGGCGAGGATATCACTGGTTTTTAATTGCGAGCTGTGAATTTTCGTCTCAGGGTGATATCCGAAGACCCAAGAATCATCTCAAGTCACACATTCGGACATGAGGTACGGATCTGAATGGAGTCGATCCTTCAGCTCCGTGCTAATTCACACACGATTTTCCTTCTGCTAAGCACCTGAAAGTCAGGGAACAATTTTTAGTCACATATCTAATTGCTAATTTATCCGTTAAAATGCTTTGCACGAACACGTACGAGAAGCTACGTTCTTCGGAAAACTCTCGAATAGTTATTCCCTGTTTGAAAGAACCGTTTTTCTCACTTTTTGCACGTTTTCTATTGTTTTTGAGGTTAAAGGACATCTCAAAAATTGCTCCTCTCCTACCTACTCATTTCCGCTTTTAAATCTCTCATACCACTTGAACAGTTGAAGAGTTACTGCATCATCGCTAAACATCAATTTCAACGTTCCATGAGGTTCTTTGAGCCTTTTTTTCAACCTGAAAGAAAACTTAAATTTAACCCCTTGTTCAAAATCCATGAGGAGCGACAAACATAGTACATACAACCTCACCATAGTGTCTCTGGGCACTGACTGAAAAGGCCGAGCTACAGTCTGGAACCGCGCGACCGATACGGTCGCAGGTTCGAATCCTGCCTCGGGCATGGATGTGTGTGATGTCCTTAGGTTAGTTAGGTTTAAGTAGTTCTACGTTCTAGGGGACTGATGACCACAGCAGTTGAGTCCCATAGCGCTCAGAGCCATCTGAACCATCTAGCACTGTTTCCGCGACGCGGGATAGAACATGCATTTCATTTATGAGGTTCGCCAGCGAAATTTATTAAAATTATTCGAGAACTAAGAATTAAAAAAAAAATCATTTTTAGCACCAAATAGGACGGGCGAAGTTAGGGTTTACTGTAATATTATATGCAACAGGGAATAAAAACGCCGCCAGTATATTTAATGCGTGAGCAGACATATGAAGGCAATCGTACCCTCTTGCAGTAACACAGCTTAGTCATTATATTCGAAGTATGGCCTGGCGTTAGTACTTTTTTTCAGATTAAGAACAGAAACACTAATACACGTGCCAACAGCGGTTGAGAATAATATTTCTTTATTTGGCGTATTACTTTACCCGGCGGCGGTAAGGTACTTTGTTCCACCAAATGATGTCCTATCCACAAGTATCACCAAACTGAAAATACAGCTTGAAGTGATGTATTGTAATACAGGAATTTTGAAGTCGTTTAGAGTATGTAGGCTGGTTCAACTGGCTCTGAGCACTATGGGACTTAACATCTATGGTCATCAGTCCCCTAGAACTTAGAACTACTTAAACCTAACTAACCTAAGGACATCACACAACACCCAGCCATCACGAGGCAGAGAAAATCCCTGACCCCGCCGGGAATCGAACCCGGGAACCCGGGCAGAGTATGTAGGAAAAACTGTGTAGCTGACCAGCCCATAGCTGTCCAGTCACATAAAAAAAGAGAGAAAATAAATTAATATTAAAACCGCATTCCTATCACAGATAGACACTGCTTATACAGTAACGAGTTCAGTGGTAGGAAGCATGGAGTTGTAGACATTGAACTCAATCTGTTTAGTTATACCTGAGAAATAATTTTCTCAAGCCAATTGAAGCCACCGATAGTTTGTCTAGGTAGAGGACAATCGAATGGCGCAGCGGAGCAACTTTCGTGATAACTAATCATTTAAATATTAAAAGACACAAGCTAGAAGGAGTCTGTTCTTATTGAAGCCGACGCAACAGTTGTGCGTAGGGACAAAAATCCGACAGTACCTAGGAACACCAGACTGTGAGTGAATCGAATCGACCCTTCATAGAAAGAATGAACATCGGCACGTCCGCCCCCCAGTTATGTTGGCTGCAGGGGCCTTCTGCTCTCGGATGAAGCACGCGGTGTGAGACAAATCTTCTCGATCGCATTTCGTTGCAGTTGTTGGCTGGCTTTACTTCGTAACCAGCAGAAGTGCGGTAGGTGTCACCATATTCCCGGTACAATGTAGACTGGCAATGGCAAGGAAACCGTTTCTGAAGAAGAGAAATTTGTTAACATCGAGTATAGATTTAAGTGTCAGGAAGTCTTTTCTGAAAGTATTTGTATGGAGTGTAGCCATGTATGGAAGTGAAACATGGACGATAAATAGTTTGGACAAGAAGAGAATAGAAGCTTTCGAAATGTGGTGCTACAGAAGAATGCTGAAGATTAGATGGGTAGATCACATAACTAATGAGGAGGTACTGAATAGGATTGGGGAGAAGAGGAGTTTGTGGCACAACTTGACCAGAAGAAGGGATCGGTTGGTAGGACATGTTCTGAGGCATCAAGGGATCACCAATTTAGTATTGGAGGGCAGCGTGGAGGGTAAAAATCGTAGGGGGAGACCAAGAGATGCATACACTAAGCAGATTCAGAAGGATGTAGGTTGCAGTAGGTACTGAGAGATGAAGAAGCTTGCACAGGATAGAGTAGCATGGAGAGCTGCATCAAACCAGTCCCAGGACTGAAGACCACAACAACAACAACATGTGTTTATTGCCATCACGTTGCAAACAACCTTGTACTGCCACGATACCTGCAGCAGAATCCTCGTAAAGCGTCCGGCTGTGACTAAGATGCAAATACACTACGTGCACAGCGACCAATCAGCGTCAGTTATCTTTGTCGCGCTACGCCATATATGTGCTTGTCACGCTTGTGTACTGATGGATTATTACCTTCTTTTATGATTCGAATCCTGGAGATTTATAAACAATCTACTGCATGAACAATCTCTCCAGAAACTAGAATAGTTATCATTTATTCTTTTGTGTTTTAGGTGTTTTCATATTATTTTGCCTGTATGGTCAAATTTCTAGATTGACCTGTTCCCATCCGGAATGATAAGCACGACGGTAACCAGCAGAACATATCGCTTTCAAAAACCCCTTGGAAGACAACTGATCTACATAGTTGCTTGTCACAATGACAACTTTCATAACTATTCTTTTTGACGCTTAACCTAAATCGCAAGCCTGCTGGAAGCATATTTTTGTACCAAGCACCCAGTTGTTGTGTTAACTGCTGTCAAGTGAGAGCGATCGCATTTTTCCGTGTTTGCAGGGTGTTTGAAAGGCACGAAGAGAGGCTAGTCTATGCTAATCTTTTATGGTTCTGCTATAAACGTTTTAAGTTGTTTTAAAATGAGGATTCAGCTCGCACCGTAACTTGCAACTACGCAAGTTGAATGGCACAAACAAGTGTCAGTTTCGGAGCTTTCCAAAATACGACATCTGGTAAACGATTCGCACTAGAGTTCTGCTACCAATACCATTGACAATCTAATTTACCCTACTTTTAGTTTGTTAATTTCAATAGTCACTGCTCCAATTCAAAAACTGTACCTTTGCACTAAAATACACTTTCTCAGTATTATTATGATCCCTTGATTGGCTACCAGTCACTGTGTGAAAACCGGACATCAATAGCACTTACCATTCCCGCAATATCTGCGGTGAAAGTTTTAAGTGATTAATCCTGTGTATACAGTGTGGTCCATTGATCGTGATCGGGGCAAATATCCCACGAAATAAGTGTCAAACGAATAAACTACAAAGAACGAAACTTGTCTAGCTAGAAGGGGGAAACCAGATGGCGATATGGTTGGCCCGCTAGATGGCGCTGCCATGGGTCAAATGGATATCAACTGAGTTTTTTTAAATGGGAACCGCCATTTTTTATTATATATTCGTGTATACGTAAAGAAATGTGAATCTTTCAGTTGGGCCATTTCTTTCGCTTTTTGACAGATGGCGCTGTGATGGTGACAAACATATGGCTCACAATTTTAGACGAACGTCTGGTAACAGGTAAGTTATTGAAATTAAAATACAAAATGTAGGTACGTTTGAACATTTTATTTCGGTTGTTCCAATGTGATACATGTACCTTTTTTAACTTATCATTTCTGAGAACGCATACTGTTACAGCGCGATTACCTGTAAATACCACATTAATGCAATAAATGCTCAAAATGATGTCTGTCAACCTCAATGCATTTGGCATTACGTGTAACGACATTCCTCTCAACAGTGAGTAGTTCGCCTTCCATAATGTCAGCACATGCATTGACAATGCTCTGACGCATGTTGTCAGGCGTTGTCGCTGGATCACGATAGCAAATTTCCTTCAACTTTCCCCACATAAAGAAACCCAGGGACGTCAGATCCGGTGAACGTGCGGGCCATGGTATGGTGCTTCGACGACCAATCCACCTCTCATGAAATATGCTATTCAATACCGCTTCAAGCGCACGCGAGCTATGTGCCAGACATCCATCATGTCGGAAGTACATCGCCATTCTGTCATGCAGTGAAACATCTTGTAGTAACATCGGTAGAACGTTACGTAGGAAATCAGGATACATTACACCATTGAGATTGCCATCGGTTAAATGGGGGCCAATTATCCTTCCTTCCATAATGCTGCACCATACAGTAACCCGCCAAGGTTGTTGATGTTCCACTTGTCGCAGGCATCGTGGATTTTCCGTTGCCCAGTAGTGCATATTAAGCCAGTTTAAGTTACCGCTGTTGGTGAATGATGCTTCGTCGCTAAATAGAACGGGTGCAAAACATCTGTCATCGTCCCGTAATTTCTCTTGTGCCCAGTGGCAGAACTGTACACGACGTTCAAAGTCGTCGCCATGCAATTCCTGGTGCATAGAAATATGGTACGGGTGCAATCGATGTTGATGTAGCATTCACAACACCGACGTTTTTGAGATTCCCGATTCTCGCGCAATTTGCCAGAAACTGATGCGCGGATTAGCCGTGACAGCAGCTAAAACACCTACTTGGGCATCATCATTTGTTCCAGGTCGTGGTTGACGTTTCACATTTGGCTGAACAATTCGTGTTTCCTTAAAAAACGTAATTATCCTGCGAACGGTCCGGACACTTGGATGATGTCGTTCAGGATACCGAGCAGCATACGTAGCACACGCCCGTAGGGCATTTTGATCACAACAGCCATACGTCAACACGATATTGACCTTTCCACAATTGGTAAACGGTCCATTTTAACACAGGTAATGTATCATGAAGCAAATACCGTCTGCACTGGCGGAATGTTACGTGATACAACGAACTTATACGTTTGTAACCATTACAGCGCCATCTATCACAAAGCGAAAAAAAGTGGTCCAACTAAAACATTCATATTTGTTTACGTACTACACGAATATGTAATAAGAAATGGGGGTTCCTATTTTAAAAAAAAAAAACGCTGTTGATATCCGTTTGACCCATGGCAGCCACATCTAGCGAGTCAACCATAGCGTCCTCTGGTTTCCCCCTTCAAGCTAGACGAGTTTCGTTCTTTGTAGCTTTTTCATTTGATGTTTATTTCTTGAGATATTTGGCCTGGTCACTATCAATGGACCACCCTGTATATAAGTGTAACTGTGTGCGTCACTCCTGTCTTCTGCATGTTTAACGATATTATATGCCGCAATTCATCCTGTTTATTGCAGTGTGATAGAGAATTACGTGCGTTGAGTATTGTCTACCGTTAAGTCAACTGGCTACAGCCAACCAGAAAAAGACACCTTGGAGCAGCACTCCTTCTTCCAGTCCCTATCGCGATATCTGTCACCGAGCTGCGTATAGTGAGGAGCGCGTTTCTTGCCGCTCTTTACCCCCAGCGGGCGAAACGACGGCATTTAGAGGTAAGGATCTCGCGAAGCGCGGCCGGCGCGGAGGGGCGTGGTCGGGCCTCGACGTTATATGCGTCGTTACCGCTCGCCGCCACCGCAGAGGCAGCCTCACCCCCGCCTGTCGCTGCCTCGCCTCCCTCAGGGGCTTGTAATCAGTTTGGCCTTACTGCTAATGAGAAGCCTACGAACATCCTGAACGTAAATAACGTAATTTACTATTTCCTCCTGAACACAATTACGAGTTGCGTCCATACAGTAGGCTACCTCCCGTTTGGTAATGGACTGAGGCGACCAAAGTGATGGGACACCTCCTAATATGGCGTCGGACCGCCTATTTCCCGACGGAGTGTGTAGGAACTCGACGTCGCACGGACTTAACAAGTCGTTAGCAGTCCCCTCCAGACATGCTGGAGGTCGAAGATTTTGTGCACGAACGGACCTCTCGATTATTCCCGATAAAAGTTCGAAGGGATTCATGTCGTGCGACTTGGGAGACCAAACCATTCGCTCCAGTTGCCCAGAATGTTCTTCAAACCAATCGTGGTACAGTGATAAGGAGCATTGTCATCCACAAAAGGTCCATCGTCGCTTGAGAACATGAAGTCCATGAATGGCTGTAAATGGTCTTCAAGTAGCTGAGCATAATTGTTTCCCGCCAATGATCGGTTCCATACCGCGTAAACACAGCCAACACCACTACGGAGCCACAACCAGCTTGCACAGTGCGTTGTCACGATCCCAGGAGTTGCGCTGCAGGCGATGGCGTACTCTAAGCAGAGGTACAGGGTGTTTCAAAAATGACCGGTATATTTGAAACGGCAATAAAAACTAAACGAGCAGCGATAGAAATACACCGTTTGTTGCAATATGCTTGGGACAACAGTACATTTTCAGGCAGACAAACTTTCGAAATTACAGTAGTTACAATTTTCAACAACAGATGGCGCTGCGGTCTGGGAAACCCTATAGTACGATATTTTCCACATATCCACCATGCGTAGCAATAATATGGCGTAGTCTCTGAATGAAATTACCCGAAACCTTTGACAACGTGTCTGGCGGAACGGCTTCACATGCAGATGAGATGTACTGCTTCAGCTGTTCAATTGTTTCTGGATTCTGGCGGTGCACCTGGTCTTTCAAGTGTCCCCACAGAAAGAAGTCACAGGGGTTCATGTCTGGCGAATAGGGAGGCCAATCCACGCCGCCTCCTGTATGTTTCGGATAGCCCAAAGCAATCACACGATCATCGAAATATTCATTCAGGAAATTAAAGACGTCGGCCGTGCGATGTGGCCGGGCACCATCTTGCATAAACCACGATGTGTTCGCAGTGTCGTCTAAGGCAGTTTGTACCGCCACAAATTCACGAAGAATGTCCAGATAGCGTGATGCAGTAATCGTTTCGGATCTGAAAAATGGGCCAATGATTCCTTTGGAAGAAATGGCGGCCCAGACCAGTACTTTTTGAGGATGCAGGGACGATGGGACTGCAACATGGGGCTTTTCGGTTCCCCATATGCGCCAGTTCTGTTTATTGACGAAGCCGTCCAGGTAAAAATAAGCTTCGTCAGTAAACCAAATGCTGCCCACATGCATATCGCCGTCATCAATCCTGTGCACTATATCGTTAGCGAATGTCTCTCGTGCAGCAATGGTAGCGGCGCTGAGGGGTTGCCGCGTTTGAATTTTGTATGGACAGAGGTGTAAACTCTGGCGCATGAGACGATACGTGGACGTTGGCGTCATTTGGACCGCAGCTGCAACACGGCGAACGGAAACCCGAGGCCGCTGTTGGATCACCTGCTGCACTAGCCGCACGTTGCCCTCTGTGGTTGCCGTACGCGGTCGCCCTACCTTTCCAGCACGTTCATCCGTCACGTTCCCAGTCCGTTGAAATTTTTCAAACAGATCCTTTATTGTATCGCTTTTCGGTCCTTTGGTTACATTAAACCTCCGTTGAAAACTTTGTCTTGTTGCAACAACACTGTGTTCTAGGCGGTGGAATTCCAACACCAGAAAAATCCTCTGTTCTAAGGAATCAACCATGTTGTCCACAGCACACTTGCACGTTGTGAACAGCACACGCTTACAGCAGAAAGACGACGTACAGAATGGCGCACCCACAGACTGCGTTGTCTTCTATATCTTTCACATCACTTGCAGAGCCATCTGTTGTTGAAAATTGTAACTACTGTAATTTCGAAAGTTTGTCCGCCTGAAAATGTACTGTTGTCCCAAGCATATTGCAACAAACGGTGTATTTGTATCGCTGCTCGTTTAGTTTTTATTGCCGTTTCAAATATACCGGTCATTTTTGAAATACCCTCTACTTGCTTCGGTCGTCTGCTGCCATAGCCCATTAACGCCAGGTTTTGCCTCATGGTGCTGAAGGACACGTTCGTCGTACGTCCCACACTGATATCTGCGGTTATTCCACAGTGTTGCAAATTATAGCTCCACCATTGCACTGCCCTTTTACACCTTGCGTACGTCATCTGTGTATGTGCATATCCCTAGCCCTTGACTTTTGGCACCCCGGAGTAGATACAAAAAGTGCATAGTTACACGAAAAATAATTATCGGTTAAAAATTACGAGCATTAAACCTTTCCATATAGCTCCAAGATTTTGGAAGCATAATCGCGCCATTACATTTTACATGCCTTTCTCATAGAATAGCGGTCTTGAAACTGTGCGCCGCAACTCCCAGAGGCGTCGCGGCCTCACAGCAGACTGGTCGCGGCGGTTTCATGAAAATAATAAATTCGGTTTATTTGCTTCCGAGTAAGGGAACGAGTGCGCTAGTCGGCAAGGGAATGTCGCTTCAGCGGCAGCGTGGCATGTAACATTCTAGAAACAAAGTTGGATGGTAAAGATACGAGTATACAAGTTCACGTTCTCTACTCTTCAAGCGGTTTTAGCGTACAATGACTTTCAGTTGAGTGAAGAGCTAGATAGTTATTGTTTGTCGATCACATAACTCAACTCAGTGATGACTTTCCGAAGTACTTCCCACAAGAAACTGACCGACAATAATGGATCCAAGATCCGTTCAGTACAGAACTTTCATCGTCAATTACACTAAAGACCAAGAGCAATTTATTGATATGTCTTCAGGCTCCACACTGGAATCAAATTCGTTTCCTTATCCGCAGCTCGTGGTCTTACGTTAGCGTTCTCGCTTCCCGCGCACGAGTTTCCAGTTTCAATTCCAGGCGGGGTCAGGGATTTTCCCTGCCTCGAGATGTCTGGGTGTTGTTCTGTTGTCTTCATCATCGTCATTCATCCCCATTACCAATTACGTTCGGAGGAAGGCAAGGGCAAACCACCTCCGCAAGGACCTTGCCTATTCGGCGGCGCTAGTCTCCCGTATCGTTGCCTACGCTCCTCGGAGTATGGGACATCATCATCATCACTGCTTGAGTTTTGGAGCTTGGTGAAGTAGGAGTATCGGCAAGCATTGGTACCTTTTGTAACATCCTACTTATGTGATATGTATTGTACAGCATTGGCAGTCATCGACACGAAATATACACTGATGGAAAAATATCACAGTACCAAGAAGGAATTTTGCGACGTAAATGAAAGCTGGTAAGAGTGTTTCTACTTCTGAGAGATGATGTTTATTCAAATTTCGTGCAAGTTGCACAACAGTGGCGCTAGGTGCGCCACTATGAGGAAGCAAATCAGTTAGCTTTAAATACACGGTGTGACGGTCGTGAGCGTTAGTTACCTTTGAGATTGGAAGTGGTGACTTGACGTTAATGAAAAATGCATTTAAGGTAGCAAAGACCACATTATCATCACCTCACTGAGTTTGAACACAGTCGTGTAATAGGGCTACGAGAAACAGGATGTTCATTCCAGAAAGAAAGACTTGGCAGGAATGTAGCCCCTGCGCGTAAGTGCTGGCATCGGTGGTGACGAGAACGTCCGGTTGCCGGAAGACCAGACTCCAGATGACCACGTGGCACTTCCGAGAGGGAAGACCATCGTGTTCGGCGTGTGACCCTCGCGCATCGTATTGCATCTGCAGCAGCAATTTGAGGAACACGGTGACACAAATAATTGTTTGCAAATAGATTATTTCAAGGACAGCTCCGAGACAGACGCCAGTTGCTTGCATTCAACTGACGCCAAACCGCCGCCATCTGCGACTGCATTAATGTCAAACGAGAGCTCATTGGGAGGTAGTGTGAAGGTTTACTATGTTTTATGACGAAAGCTGGTTCTGCCTCAGTGCCAGTTATAGCCGTGTTTTGGTTAGGAGGCCAGATGAGGGCTTGCAATCAATCAGTCTGCGTGCTGGACATACTGGAGCTACGCCTGGAGTTGTTGTGGTCTTCGGTGGGATTTCCTAAGACAGCAGGAACATTTTCGGGGTTATCCCACGCACCCTGGCTGCAACTTCGTACAGCAGTCTGGTCACTCGACCTGTTGGGCTGCCATTAACTAACAGCGTTCCAGGGGGTGTGTTCCAACAGCATAACACTCGCCAACATACCTTTGTTGCAACCCAATATGCTCTACAAAGTGTCGACATGTTGCTTTGGGCCGGACCATCACCAGATCCGTCTCCAGTCGAGCACATGTGGGACTTCATCGGACGACAACTGCAGCGTCATCCACAAACAACGTTAACCGTCCCTGTATTGACCGACCAAGTGGAACAGACCTGGAGCTCCATCACAGAAACTGACATGCAACACATGTACAACACAATGCATGCACGTTTGCATACTTGCGTTCAATATGCTGGAAGTTACGCCGGTAATTCATGTACCAGCATTTCACATTTGCAGTGGCTTATTTTGCGCTTACATTTACTTGCAATCTTGCAATGTTAATCATTGCAACAAGTCTCCAAGATAGACGTATTCATGTCATGTCATTATTCTACATTATTTATTTTTCGGTGTTGCGATTTCTTTTTCGTAGGTGTAGATCAAATGTTTTTGCAAGAATAAGATATAACAACATTAGAAGTTGATTGAAATATATTTTGCCAACAATTAATAAAGAAATAACTACTATTATTCACTTTCTTCGAAACTTGTTTACCCCCACACCTTGAGTGGGATGTCATGTGCGAAATGAGTCTTGGGTGATTATGTCTGGGCCAAGGTATGCTTGGATAACAGAGTTTGAAAACCACTGTCGTAGAACGTTGTTCAGCGTTTAGACAACCATGTGCTGCCATATTCTTATAGGTCCTCATCTTTTTTTTTTAGTTTCCAGGGGTAAAAACGTAATGGACGTCGGTGTGGGAGAGTTCAAGGCTGTACGGGAGGTGGTGAGTTAGATACAGCCAGAGTCCAAGAGCTGTTCGCAATTTGAGGTCAATCATTGACATGAATAAAAAAAAACCTTTGTGAGCTTTCCGCAGCGCTTATTCTGTATCCCGCGACACAGTTTCATAAGCATCTCACAGTAAATTGGCCTATTTGCACTGATTGTTTCACCTCGTGGCAGAATATACACCAGTCGAGTTGACATTAATCTTTAATGGTGGCGCAGTATGCCTTCATTTCACAGATTGGAGTTTATATCACTGGATTTCTACGAGCGACTCTAGTCTCATTGTCAGTTACTATCTCGCTTAGGTAATCCTTGCCATGTTCGTTATAAAGTGCACAGACCAGATGTTACTCTGTAATAGTTTTTCTTGCCCAGCGAGAATCTAATTTTCGAAAATTCGAGTTTTCAAAAATGATTTCATGAAGAAGCCAATCTGAAATTCGCACAGATTTCTTAGAAAGATCGGATACTGTAACCTTACAGTTTTCCTCTACGCGTTCTTCAGATACGTGAACCCGTTCATCTTTCACTAAAACCCGACGCTTTTTGTCTTCGTTCACTTCAAAACCTCATTCGTTCAACTGTAGATTCCATATCCTTAGCATTCAGTCACTGTTCACATGCTGTACTCCACATGAAACTAGCAAATCTGTTGATGATTGTCGACTGGTTTAGTGCCCTTCGCATTCAAAAAACGAATTATAGATTCAATCTCACAACTTCACCATAGTAAACAAGCAGTGTATAACATAAACAAAACACAGAGAACTCAAAGCAACTACCTCACATGCACCGATTTGCCATTGTAGAGCTTAATCGAATGGGATACAAACGGAACATACTATCTGGATATACCTCGTACGATAACACTTATTCATCCTCGCCATAATGGCAATGGTCGATTGTTCTTCAATTTATACAAATCACTGTCAATTGGCAATACAGTAACTTATGCGACTGATTCACTCAACTATTCAAACGAAATGACACCAAAAACCTGAAAGTAAAGGCAGCTGCAAAGTAAATAATTCTATTCAAAGATTTTCTGAAATGAATTTACGTAATAATATCGCTAAAACACTGTAAATTTCAGACTATAAGATCAACACAACGAAGATATGAACATTTGCATTTATGGATGCGTTGCAGTAAAGTTCACACCCATTAAATTCCTTGGGATAACACTGGAATAAATGTAAACCAGCATACACAAGGTAGTCACAGATAGCCTGGAAAGCTTATAACGGTGTTGCAGGGTAGACTGTGTTCAGAAATAACTGTAAAGGAAAAATTTGATACGTTGCACCGTTTCCGAGTTACTTAGCATTGAAATTAGTCAGTCTGAAGATTGCGTACACATATTCAAGTGCCCCCCCCCCCCAAGAGACGGTCTGATTGACTAATTTAGATGCTAATTAACTTGGAAATGGCACCAGATGTCGACCTTTTTCTTTACAGATATTTATCAACACAACCTCCCCTACAACACCCTAACAAGCGTTTCAGCTTGTTTTTCACCGACCTGTATAATCTCACACCTACATGTGCTGCTCAAATGCAGCTACCTAAAACACACTACTATTGTTAAAATGACATACTGTGCACTAACTAAGTCTACGTTATGGCATAGTTTTGTGGGGAAGAACCTCCAACACAAATGTCAAAAGAATATTCGATAAGTAGAAAAGAGCAATAAGAATCATAGAAGTACAACAACTGGATAAATATAGTCAGGCATTTAAAGCATTAAAGATACTAACATTTTCAATCACATTTGAATATAAACACCCGTGCTGGACGAAATTCAGAAACGCTCTTGATACTAAAGACATTGAGATGCGACGCAACCATGATATAAGGAAACAGAACTTCTTCTACGAGTCCAGACACAATACCATGAAAATCAAATCAGATTCATCCTGTATAGGACAAAAACAACTGCAAAGGTCCTTTTCAACTCTGGAGAGATAAAGAATAAAATTATTTATTTAAAATCTGTAGTGGACTGTTAAGGCAGCCAGTCCACAGTGAAGTAGCCGAAAGGGCACGCGTCAACTCACGCCGTCTGGCGGTAAGTCTAGAACAGGATTCGTAATGAATGTGATAAAGAAAAGAACGTAGCTACTAGAACACTTAACTTTTATATCGTCCTTTGGTATACAGCATTCTTGATGATACAAGTGAGACTCTTTAGATTCATGAAGTAACTAATGGCGCCTTGCTAGGTCGTAGCCATGGACTTAGCTGAAAGCTATTCTAACTGTCTCTCGGCAAATGAGAGAAAGGCTTCGTCAGTATAGTCGCTAGCAACGTCGTCGTACAACTGGGGTGAGTGCCAGTACGTCTCTCTAGACCTGCCATGTGGTGGCGCTCGGTCTGCGATCACACAGTGGCGACACGCGGGTCCGACATGTACCAATGGACCGCGGCCGATTTAAGCTACCACCTAGCAAGTGTGGTGTCTGGCGGTGACACCACAAAATCTCTCAAAACATTTGATACAAAACTATTTCTACAGTATAAATTATTTTATTAGGACTCCAGTGTAAGACAAAATGCAGTATAAGAATATATGCTTTAGCTACCTGTTTGTGTAACTCTGGTCAGGGGTAAGAAACCTTAGCATTAAGCCCCAGATTAAGAATAGATGACTACTGTGAAAGTCGACTACAAGAAACTTTAACTAGACATCTATCAGAAGTAATACAAACGTTTGAATGACGAGCTGAATGAGTTTCCATACATGCATCTTCTACATCTACATCTACATCTATACTCCGCGAGCCACCTTACGGTGTGTGGCGGAGGGTACTTATTGTACCACTATCTGATCCCCCCTTCCCTGTTCCATTCACGAATTGTGCGTGGGAAGAACGACTGCTTGTAAGTCTCCGTATTTGCTCTAATTTCTCGGATCTTTTCGTTGTGATCATTACGCGAGATATATGTGGGCGGTAGTAATATGTTGCCCATCTCTTCCCGGAATGTGCTCTCTCGTAATTTCGATAATAAACCTCTCCGTATTGCGTAACGCCTTTCTTGAAGTGTCCGCCACTGGAGCTTGTTCAGCATCTCCGTAACGCTCTCGCGCTGACTAAATGTCCCCATGACGAATCGCGCTGCTTTTCGCTGGATCATGTCTATCTCTTCTATTAATCCAACCTGGTAAGGGTCCCATACTGATGAGCAATACTCAAGAATTGGACGAACAAGCGTTTTGTAAGCTACTTCCTTCGTCGATGAGTCACACTTTCTTAGAATTCTTCCTATGAATCTCAGCCTGGCGCCTGCTTTTCCCACTATTTGTTTTATGTGATCATTCCACTTCAGATCGCTCCGGATAGTAACTCCTAAGTATTTTACGGTCGTTACCGCTTCCAATGATTTACCACCTATGGCATAATCGTACTGGAATGGATTTCTGCCCCTATGTATGCGCATTATATTACATTTATCTACGTTTAGGGAAAGCTGCCAGCTGTCGCACCATTCATTAATCCTCAGCAGGTCTTCCTGGAGTACGTACGAGTCTTCTGATGTTGCTACTTTCTTGTAGACAACCGTGTCATCTGCAAATAGCCTCACGGAGCTACCGATGTTATCAACTAAGTCATTTATGTATATTGTAAACAATAAAGGTCCTATCACGCTTCCTTGCGGTACTCCCGAAATTACCTCTACATCTGCAGATTTTGAACCGTTAAGAATGACATGTTGTGTTCTTTCTTCTAGGAAATCCTGAATCCAATCACAAAGGTACTAGGACTACAACCGTTATGATAATGTGGTATAATGACAATACGTCCAACTGTAAGAGGTAATTTTTATTTATTTGCATCATAGGTAGCGATTTGTAACCTATTGCACAGCAAATAATTTTCCTACTGTATATGGATAGCTATGTATACCTATACAAATTACGAGGCTATTCGGGAAGTGAGGTCCGATTGGGCATTAAGTAGAAACCAGGATGAAAATCCGATGACGTTTTGCACAGATGTGTTGGGCAGTTTCTCTAATATGCCTGACGATCGCATCACGTCTCTCCTTTGAGTTCTGAGTGCACAGTGAGTACGCATAGATGCCTAGAACAGTAGCGTCTCCCGCCAAGTACGAGGACCTGGTGAGAAATTTCGCCTGTTTTTTTGCACCCCACATAACATAACTGTCATGTGTTTCCTTCTTCATGAAAATTCTCGACCACACTCTGCAGGAGCAATGAAGATGCTCCTGCAGTGTTTTCGATGGGAAGTGATCGCCCACATCACAGCCCATAATTGGCTCCTCCTGAGTATCATGTCTGCTCGTATGAACCGCTCGCTATGAAGACAACATGTTGACACGGACAACGAGCTATAGACCAGGGTAGAAAATTGGCGGAAACCACAGGCGGCCGCCTTCCATGACGAGGATGTTGTAAATGTCTAAGTCGGAGACTTGATTTTTACAGTGGTTTTCATTTCACGGCCGACCGGAGCTTACATTACTGAACTGGCCACACACATATGTATAATCAAAATTAGTTCATTGTGGTATAGTTAATATTTTATTATTTAAATAAATAAGTACATCTATTATTATTACGTGTGTACTCTGTGTATTGGCCTGAAGATAGTGAACTGCATCACTGAAACCGGTGGCAAATAAACCAAAATAGCACATATTGCGCATAAATAGAATACACCGTTTTGTGTAGTTAGACGTATTACGTTTGCGCCCATACTTCATGCTCTGAAGCCCATACGGGTACATTATTTGCAGACTGATGTTTTCAGAGTACTTTCATCAAGAAAATTCAGAAATTACATCAAGTGGCCCCAACGTGCGTAAACATTGCAGCAAAATTGAAATTCCATGACTCTGAATGGTCGCCCACTTAAATGAAACGCAGTCCCTGAAGATGGGAGAATAACTGAGAAATGACCGAATAGACTCACTGAACGAGTTGGACCGCTGCGTGTGGGCACCGCTGGCGGGCACCAGTGGGTCGCTGGCGCCGTCCTCGAACCGGTCGTCCAAGTCTGCATCGCCATCGCCGCCCAGCTCGTCCAACGAGGCCGCGTGTCGCAGCGTGGGCAGCGTGAAGCTGATCTCCTTCGTCCTGTCGAAACAGAGCCATGAGGGCGTGCCACGTGCCGAACTCCACACATTTTACCTACATATTAGCAGACAAACCCGGCATGGGTCAGGTATTTATTTTGCCAATATTCTATCAGAAACGAAAACAACAAGAGAACTGTGTTTGCAGCGTAGGGGAATGTGTGGGAATTAGGCGCAACTAAGGCACTTCGACTATAACTTTTACTCTGTACTACCTAGAGGCTCCAATTTGTTTATAGCATCAGCCGCATCTGTTTACTACAATATATCTTAAAACCATAAAAATATAGCTACGCGTCTTACTAAACAATGAATAATTTTGACGTCATTGCACAACGTCGTTTTAGCCGACATACCGGATAAAATGACGCAATAAGAGAGGTAAACTGGCACAAGGAATGCTCAAATGTTCAAATCTGTGTGAATTTCTGAGGAACCAAACTGCTGAGGTCATCGGTCCCTAGACTTACACATTACTTAAACTAATTTACACTAAGAACAACACACATACCCAAGCCCGAGGGAGGGATCGAACCTCCAGTGGGAGGGGCCGCCCAGTCAGTGACTTGACGCCTCTAACCGCGCGACCACTCTGAGCGGCTCAAGGAATGCTCTTTCTTTCTTTGTCTGGGCCTTGTCCGACAGTTACGCAGGGTCGGCCATGGTTAATCGGATATGGGATGATAAGTTTAAGGGGTGGCCGGATGCCCTTCCTGCCGCCACCCCGTACCACCCCCAGAAAGGAATTACTGTACCCCAGCTGTCTGTGTCTAATGTAAGCCATGGAATAGTGCGAATGTGTTGCAAATGTCTGCGAGTCTTGTAACTGAGGCGGAACGTGGGGACCAGCCCGGTATTTAGCTAGGGGATGTGAAAAACCGCCTAAAAACCACATCCAGCCTGGCCAGCACACTGGCCCTTCATCGTTAATCCACCGGGCGGATATGATCCGGGGCCGGCGCGCCTACCCGAGTCCAGGAAGCAGTGCGTTAGCGCTCTCGGCTACTCTGGCGGGTTCAAGGAATGCTGTCAGGTAACTAATTCCAAGCATCTTATAATACAAATTGTATATATTGAATATTACATGTATTAAACAAAACACTGAACAACATAGTTTACGAAAAGAAAGTAGCGAATGTATCAGCTTAACGAATTACGGATACAAAACAATAATAGTTTTCTCATAAAATGGCGACAAGGACTCGAGTATAATCGAAATCATTAATTAGTGTCCTGCACATCTACTAACCAACTAACGCTTCTTCAGACGGGAGTCACAGTTATAGTTTTCAGACTATCTCACTCACTGTATTGAGAATGACGTGAGAAACACAAGAAATACACCGGTACCATTCCTCGACATCTTTGCCGAATTTACCGCATACTACGCACAGTCTTTGCCTCTCGTATGTTGTGCTGGATGGCGCTCTGTCTAACATAAGTCCCACTATAAACAGCGCTGATGCCATTTCTTAATTCGCCTGATATCCAAACGGCTCTTTCCGCTGTATGGGTGTATGTCCTTGGCATCGGAACAGAGGAACCTATTCTTATAAAAACGGTGCACTGTGGTATTTTGGATTTTATTAAATGTACATAATGTATCTCATGTACACTCATGCTCATAAATTAATAATAATGCTGATACATTGTGAAACAATGCTCTGGTGGGCGGTTTGCGGGTTTGACTCACCTCTGAGCATGAGCATGAGGTGCATTTGATCTCTGCGGTCGTCGCACGGTGGCGCTGGCAGCAGTCCACATACGCAGAGGTGTGTTGGTGCATGTCAGAGTACGGTGCAGCGAGTAAGTGTGCAGACGTTTTCAGGCGTGCTAATGGTGACTGTGTGTTGAAAATAACTCAAAGAACACATATTGATGCCGTTATGAGGGGTAGAATATTAGTACGACTGGAGGCTGGTCAAACACAGCATGTCGTAGCACGGGCCCTCCGTGTGCCACAAAGTGTGAACTCAAGATTATATCAACGATTCCAGCAGACGGCCGTGGAGTACTGCAGGCACTCTTGCTCGGGACCTTACCGCAGCCACTGGAACAGTGATCTCCAGACACACAGACGACTGAACAGACATTGTTTATTCGCCTGGAGACCTGCAAGGTGCACTGCAATGACCCCTGGTCACAGGAGAACCCGTAAAGCCTGGTGTCGAGAACACAGTACATGGTCATTGGAACAGTGGTCCCAGGATATGTTCACGGACGAGTCCAGGTATAGTCTGAACAGTGATTCTCGCCGGGTTTTCGTCTGGCGTGAACCAGGAACCAGATATCAACCCATTAATGTCCTTTAAGGGGACCTGTATGGAGGTCATGGTTTGATGGTGTGGGGTGGGACTATGATTGGTGCACATACACCCCTGCATGTCTTTAACAGAGGAACTGTAACAGGTCAGGTGTATCGGTACGTCATTTTGCACCGCCTTTTCAGGGGTGCAGTGGTCCCCACCTTCCTCCTGATGGAGGAGTGGCCTGCCTGTTCTCCAGACCTAAACCCCATCGAGCACGTCCGGGATGCTCTCGGTTGACGTATCGCTGCACGTCTTGAAACCCCTAGGACACTTCAGGAGCTCTGACAGGCACTGGTGCAAGAATGGAAGGCTATACCCCAGCAGCTGCTCGATCATATGATCCAGAGTATGCCGACTCGTTGTGCTGCCTGTGTACGTGTGCATGATGATCATATCCCATATTGATGTCGAGGTACATGCACAGGAAACAGTGGCGTTTTGTAGCACATGTGTTTCGGGACGGTTTTCTCACGTTGTGTGGCACTACATTCTGCAAATTATCCTTAATTTATGAGCATGAGTGTAGCTACCTACTTTCATTAGTGAGGTAAAATAACGCACTCAGCCTCTTTGCGTCAAATTATCCCATCAGGCATGGCTCATATAAAATTATCGTTCCACACTCGCAATTTTCTTAGGAGACATAATACTTGTACGAGGCGAATACGGAAAGTAAGGTCCAATTTGGCGCGAAGTGGAAACCACAGTGAAAATCCGATAGCACTTTGCACGGATGTGTTGGGCAGTCTCTCTAGTGTGCCTCTCGATCACTTCACGTCGCTTTTTTCAGTGCAGATATCAAAGTGATCACGTAGAAATTCCTAAAACAACAGTGTCTCTCGCCAAGTATGTGGATCTGGAGAGAGACTTGACCTGAAGCTCTGGAGCCACATAACATACATGTCATGCGTTTCCTTCATCGTGACAATTGTCGGCTTCACTCTGCAGGGACAATGAAGATGCTCCTGCAGTGTTTTGGATGGGAACTGTCTGGTTGCCCACAATACAGGCCTTAATTGGCTCCCTTCGATGTTCATCTGTGCTCACATGAACCGTTGATTACGAAGACAACATTTTGTCACAAACAACGAAAGCCAGACCAGCGTAGAGAATCGGCGGAAGGCACAGGCGACTGCTTTCTGTGACGAGGGTACTGGAAAGTTTGTACAACGCTATGACAATTGTCTAAGTCGGAGCTGCGACTATTTAGAAAGGTAGCTGGAAGGTGTGGCTAACTGTTGCGAATAAAAAATTTTTCATTTTTACTGTGGTTTCCATTTCGCGACTGATCGGACCTTAGTTTCCGAACAGTCCTCGTATAATAGTGAGTTTAGTTAGATAGGAATAACAACAAAAACTGGCATTTTAACATAACAGGAAATGGCTTACCTGTTATAATATAGAGATTAAATATTAGAAGAAACAAAGACAAAACACACTCTTGTTTCTTGCGTCGACTATTTGCAAGTAACGGTTTCCGCGATCTGTATTTGTACAACCGAATACCAGATGGCAGCACAGACCAGATAAAACTAGCTCTTACAATTATAGACGTACTGACGTGCGCCATTTTACCGCCAGTCTCCCCTAATATCGAAAAAATGTCGTGTCCATGTATTCGTCAAAACACCTGAGAAATTACGAAACAGTTTCTGTACGCTGACCTCAGCTGCTCTGCATGACTACAATGCGGTTTTGTAAATGTCTCCATGACAACGCCTCTTCGCAGCTCTGCGCTATGGAGACAAAACTCGCGGTATAGGGATACCCACTTACACAGATGGCGCCAGTGTCGCGCAGACAAGATATAAAAGGGCAATACATTGATGGAGCTGTAACTTGTTCTCTGGCGATTCGTGTGAAAAGGTTTCCGACGTGATTATGTGCGCATGACGGGAATTAGTAGACTTCGAACGAGGAATGGTAGTTGGAGCTAGGTGGATGGGACATTCCATTTCGGAAATCGTTATGGAATTCAGTATTCCGGGATCCACAGTGTCAAGAGTGCGCCGAGAATTTCAGGCATTGCCTCTCACCACGGACATCGCAGCAGCCGATGGCCTCCACTTAACGACTGAGAGCAGCGGCGTTTGCGCAGAGTTGTCAGTGCTATCAGAGAAGTAACACTGTGTGAAATAACCGCACAAATAACTGTGGAACGTACGACAAACGTATCCGTTGGGACAGTGCGGCGAAATTTGGCTTTAATGCGCTATGGCAGCAGACATTCGACTCGAGTGCTTTTGCTAACATCAAGACATCATCTGCAACGCCACTCCTGAGCTCGTGACCATATCGGTTGGACCCTCGATGACTAGAAACTGTGGCCTGATCAGATCAGTCCGGACTTCACTTGTTAAGAGCTGATGGTAGATTTGGAGTGTGGTGCTGATCCCGAGAACAGTTGGATTCAAGGTGTCAAGAAGGCATTGTACAATCTCGTTGTGGCTCCATAATGACGTGGACTGTGTTCACATGGGATGGACTGGTTCCTCTGGTCCAACTGAAGCTGATCATTGACTGGAAATTGTTATATTCGGCTCCTTGAGAGACATTTTGCAACCATTCATGATTTCATGTTCCCATACAATTGCGGAATTTTTTATGAATGACAATGCGTCATGTCACCAGGCCACAATAGCTCGTGATTGGTTCGAAGAACATTCTGGACAGTTCGAGCGAATGGATTGGCCGCCCGGATCGCCCTACATGAAACCCATCGAACATTTATGCGACACAATCGAGACGTCTGTTGCTGCACAAAATCCTGCACCGGCTACTCTTTCACAATTATGGCCAGCTATAGAGGCAGCATGGCTCAATATTTCTGCAGGGGACCAATTTTTGAGTCCATCCCACGTTTGGTTGCTGCGGTGCTCCGGGAAAAATTACGTGCGACAGGATGTTTCTATGTATCCCAAGACGTCTGTTACCTCATTGTATAGGTGGCTGTTGTTTTCACGGACAGCCGTTTGCAAAAAAATGGTTCAAATGGCTCTGAGCACTATGGGACTTAACATCTGTGGTCATCAGTCCCCTAGAACTTAGAACTACTTAAACCTAACTAACCTAAGGACATCACACACATCCATGCCAGAGGCGGGATTCGAACCTGCGACCGTAGCAGTCGCGCGGTCAGCCGCTTGCACTCTGCAGTTGGAAGTCGTCAAAAGCGCTGCCAGGTTGCATGGATTTCCTTAAGTTATCTCGACTGTAGGGTTGTCATAGTAGTAAGGAATAAATGTGCTTAAACTTGAGTCATAATGTGAGATTTTTTCATGAGTGTCAGTGTTTTTGACATCGTATGTCTTCAATTATGTACAGTAAATCCATATATTTATGTAAGTACATTCAGCGGCATATACGGATACTGTCTGCGAAAAATGTTGCGAGTAGAGTTAGTGGCAAAGAAGTAATAACTTGGAGCATCATGCGTGATGCGGTAGATTTCACACGTCTAATGTTTATGATGCCATACCTCCTAAAATACTTGGTTCTGGTCTCCTCAGCGATTGTTGCCTGACAGTAAGGGATATGTGGACCAAGTCTGATTAAAATCGATCCAGTCATTTAGAAGGATATGTGGAACATACACACATTTTTTTCATTATTGTTATCCCATTCCCTCCACGTCCCATACGGACGAGGGGAATGGGTAGGCTGTCATCGGTACAGGCGATCCGCTCTTCGGCCTGCGGACAAATACAAAAGTAAAGCAAATGAAAAAAAAAAAAAAAAACGAGAAATAGATTGCGGAGATATATAGGCTGAACTGAAGGCTTTATAAAGGAGAAAAATAGGAAGTTTTGAGGTATAAGATGGATATCTTTTGGCCCTGGTAGTTAAAAACAATAATAATAAAAGGTAAAATGAAATACTGTCAGTACCAATTTAAAGCATTAAAACACATTGCCGAGACACGCATATGGCAAAGAAGCACTTTCCTGTCACTAGAAATTGGAAAGCTCTGCCATGGGATAGGAAATCAGTCGTTCATGGAGAAAGAGTTGGCCATGAAAATGGTAGTAATGTGGTGCTATAAGGATGGAGGACTGGTGCATTTGCAGCGATGTGGTAGGAGTCGCTGTTGGGACACTAGAGGAGGTGGTGTAGAGGGGGAATTGCTGAGACTAATGGGTGTTGGGAAAACAGGTGTGGGGAAAGAAGGGCAGAAGGGGAAGAGAGAGAGTAAGAAAACATGGGAAGAGAAGGGCGAGAGGACCTATAACTGGTAGGATGGGCAAATGTCAGACATACGCACATAGACATCCATTTTTATTATATGTATAGATTCCATGACATGCCGATCTAGCAATGGTTGATATGGTGCAACGATATTTTGACAGACATCAATTCAGCCATCTTGAGGTGAGTTTAATTATGGATCTGCTGGTACACATTATTGGCTTAATACAGGGTGTTTCAAAAATGACCGGTATATTTGAAACGGCAATAAAAACTAAACGAGCAGCGATAGAAATACACCGTTTGTTGCAATATGCTTGGGACAACAGTACATTTTCAGGAGGACAAAATTTCGAAATTACAGTAGTTACAATTTTCAACAACAGATGGCGCTGCGGTCTGGGAAACTCTATAGTACGATATTTTCCACATATCCACCATGCGTAGCAATAATATGGCGTAGTCTCTGAATGAAATTACCCGAAACCTTTGACAACGTGTCTGGCGGAATGGCTTCACATGCAGATGCGATGTACTGCTTCAGCTGTTCAATTGTTTCTGGATTCCGGCGGTACACCTGGTCTTTCAAGTGTCCCCACAGAAAGAAGTCACAGGGGTTCATGTCTGGCGAATAGGGAGGCCAATCACGCCGCCTCCTGTATGTTTCGGATAGCCCAAAGCAATCACACGATCATCGAAATATTCATTCAGGAAATTAAAGACGTCGGCCGTGCGATGTGGCCGGGCACCATCTTGCATAAACCACGAGGTGTTCGCAGTGTCGTCTAAGGCAGTTTGTACCGCGACAAATTCACGAAGAATGTCCAGATAGCGTGATGCAGTAATCGTTTCGGATCTGAAAAATGGGTCAATGATTCCTTTGGAAGAAATGGCGGCCCAGACCAGTACTTTTTGAGGATGCAGGGACGATGGGACTGCAACATGGGGCTTTTCGGTTCCCCATATGCGCCAGTTCTGTTTATTGACGAAGCCGTCCAGGTAAAAATAAGCTTCGTCAGTAAACCAAATGCTGCCCACATGCATATCGCCGTCATCAATCCTGTGCACTATATCGTTAGCGAATGTCTCTCGTGCAGCAATGGTAGCGGCGCTGAGGGGTTGCCACGTTTGAATTTTGTATGGATAGAGGTGTAAACTCTGGCGCATGAGACGATACGTGGACGTTGGCGTCATTTGGACCGCAGCTGCAACACGGCGAACGGAAACCCGAGGCCGCTGTTGGATCACCTGCTGCACTAGCTGCGCTTTGCCTCTGTGGTTGCCGTACGCGGTCGCCCTACCTTTCCAGCACGTTCATCTGTCACGTTCCCAGTCCGTTGAAATTTTTCAAACAGATCCTTTATTGTATCGCTTTTCGGTCCTTTGGTTACATTAAACCTCCGTTGAAAACTTCGTCTTGTTGCAACAACACTGTGTTCTAGGCGGTGGAATTCCAACACCAGAAAAATCCTCTGTTCTAAGGAATAAATCATGTTGTCTACAGCACACGTGTACGTTGTGAACAGCACACGCTTACAGCAGAAAGACGACGTACAGAATGGCGCACCCACAGACTGCGTTGTCTTCTATATCTTTCACATCACTTGCAGCGCCATCTGTTGTTGAAAATTGTAACTACTGTAATTTCGAAAGTTTGTCTGCCTGAAAATGTACTGTTGTTCCAAGCATATTGCAACAAACGGTGTATTTCTATCGCTGCTCGTTTAGTTTGTATTGCCGTTTCAAATATACCGGTCATTTTTGAAACACACTGTAGCTAAGACTGGCACGGAGACGCATGAGCGTCAGATGGTAATGTATGAGTGCACCTTGCCGAGTTTAGCGCCCTCTGTTGTCGAATACGACGCTATCTTTGGCGCGTAGGCGCATGCACAACGTTGATACAGAATGCAATTGCGGGATCACCGAGGTTAAACTTCAGTGGTCAAAACAATAAAGTTAACTATCAATAGACGTGTCATCATAAGTAAAATTTTAACTTTCTAAAGATACAAAAAGATCACCAACTCCCACGCCGTGTCAACTTAAAAGCCGCTTCGTGCTTGTGATTTGACCAACGTAGACTTTGCCGCATTCACATGGTATTCTATAGACTCCACTCTTCCGCAAACCCAGATCATTATTTATGAAGATGACAAAACATAGGAAGCATCCTAAATTAGGTGAAATGTTCTTCAATAAAATTCTTCAGGGTATCAGACCGCATCGTCGTAATTTAAAATGCGCCAACGTTTAGGCCAGCGTTGCAGCTAGCCTTCATCAGGGCCTTACGTTAACTGCTAAATGAACACACTTGGTTCCTTAAATAGCTGCACGAGAAAACCGTGTCGTTACTTGATTGGCTGTAAAAGGAGGAGGAGGAGGGGTGAAAGGTATGCTTCATTGGTGTTTCCTTTATTACCTGTCATTAGCTGAAATAACTGTTTTCTATTGGTCTTTATATTAATCCACCCCATTGGAGGAGACGGACGAATAGCGAACAGGTGATGGCTGTGACGTCACACTGTTTCCATGCTGTCCAGAAGCCGGCTGCGGCGTGCCATTGCTTTGTGTGCTCGCGACCACTACTGCGGCTCTCCGCGTGTCTGCATGGGCCGCCACGGCTCTGCCGCCGCTCCGTAGCCCTGCTATTGCAGGCAGCCAAGACCTCGGAAGCATGTACCCGTCCTCTCTATTCATGTTGGCGGGTCTTTTGGCTATTTCTATCGCCTCTCTAATCTTTCTTTTCAAAGTGAGAGGCTGTTTCGCCAGAAACAGCTATTTCAGCCAATGACAGATAATAAAGGAAACACCAATAAAGCATACCTTTCACCCCTCCTCCTCCTCCTTTTACAGCCAATCAAGTAACGACACGGTTTTCTCGTGCAGCTATTTAAGGAACCAAGTGTGTTCATTTAGCAGTTAACGTAAGGCCCTGATGAAGGCTAGCTGCAACGCTGGCCGAATCGTTGGCGCATTTTAAATTACGACGATGCGGTCTGATACACTGAAGAATTTTATTGAAGAAGACAACGGCCGCGGAAGCCTACGCTTACATAGGTGAAATGTTGTCCACATAGGGGAGGGGGGGGGGGCAAAGGGCGCTAAACTCGACAGAGGACGCTTATTCAGCGGTAACCTAAACTCACGCTCAGGTACGTATTTAGGCACGTGCAACTGCAAAGGGCGGCAATGTTTCTTTTTTTTTGGGGGGGGGGGAATGTTTTAGTATTTGTAAATACAGTTTTAATGTGCGTTTAATCAGCGTTCAGGCAGAGAATATAGAAAATAAACGGTAAGCTTTTTTGGCTTTTTACCCTAAATGAATTTCTTGTAAATAATGAATTGCAAATGAAAACGAACCGTGAAGTCCACGACTACAACAGGCTTTTGAGAAGCCAGGTCCATCCCCACTAGTGTCGTGTGTTTTAATTTTTATTTCTTCCGAGAAACGAAAATGGGATCGCTCATTTTTTGGAGATAACATGGGCGCTATTAGAAGGGAAGGAAACGCTTCGTCTCTGAATCTCGACAATAACGGTTATGAAATTTATTTGATCACCAACGATGATACAGCCTAAGAGGAAAGTTGGCGTCCTCCTCATGGGAAAGGAGAGCCCCGACTTTGACTGAAAATGTTTGACTATCGATCAGTAGGTCAACCGAATGTAATTTTAGAACATGTTCCAGTTGTGGCTGACTTTTTAGACAATGCTATTACTGTGGACGAAATGCGGGCATTTGAGTACGATCCGGAGACAAAGCGATATAGTGAAGACTGGCACACCAGGACATTCTTTGTATACGTTCTTTTAATATCAGTAAATTGATGAAAGAAGTACAGTAAGGAGAGGTAAGAGATACTAAGTGATAAAGTAGTTGGTAGCTATAATTAAAGTGCAGCTACTCACTGAGGTCCAGTGTGTGCTGTAAATGTCGTATAGCAGCGAAACTAGGTGGGTATGGTAATACTGGCAAAAAATGTTAGTTCTAATTTTGATCAGCAGGTGCAAATCTGGCACTGTACAGCATCTCGTTCACGTCACTAGTGCCGATATTGATCAATTTGTGTAAGCAGAGGTTAACAACAAAATCAACGTTATGCCTTTCTCACTTGTTTGAACTTTTCCACCCACGTCTCGTTCCAAATCTATTAGATATGGAAACATTTCTAAACATTTTTGTTACATTCACACCGGCAGATTTTCACCTGGTAGCCAAAAAAGAAACTAATTTTTCCCAGCTTAGATCGGCTCCGCATTGACTCATTACAATACATACCAAGTTTCACTGCCATATGATAATTACAGCCCACACTGTATGTCTGAATAGCTGCTGTTTAATTATAACCACCAAGTATGTAAGCTGAGGAGAGCAGAACTCTGCAGTGGGACGGATCTCAAAGAGTTTGTTGGACCTTTAAATGTAGAGAAATAAGAGAAAAGAAAAGGTCAGCACACTGTTATCTCGTTTTCTGTCAGCTGTTCCACCTTTAAGCCGCTGCTTCCATTGACGCAGCCGCTAATTGGCTTCACGAGGCAGTGCACCTCGTCACGGTCTTCCTATCAGGGGAAAATCTCTCGTACTGCCAGCAATCGCATCCCAATCGATACATGCAGTCTGACAGCTCAGCTATGAGGGCGGACTGAGGTCAATGATATATTAACTTCAGAGTTACATGGTAACTGAAAATTGTTCTCATTAAGATGGTTAAATAATTATATTATAGTCATGCAGTAAAATTCTAATTGTTAATGCAGATCGTTTTAACAGCGCAGTAAAACTTATAAACTTTCAGCAGTGAATAAGCAGTTCTGCACTACCCTGGTTGACCTCAAGGGCTAGAATGGCGATGACCAGGGAAGAGGTCCCTTTCTCCAAATGCTTTATAGAGGCACAGTAGAGTTACTCCTTGCGTCATCGAGTATGACTTCTGGTCCTTACCCTGTTCACTTACACCGCGTAGGTCGCAGCCAGAGAGCTATTTGTACATGTGAGGAACATATATCCCAAGAACACATACTTTCTCACTGTCACCAATACAGATCTGCACACCAGACACTAAAGCAGTATGTCTGTGACATATACGGGCAATAAGAGACAAAGACGAATGAGAGATAATAAATAAAATCGCTGATGATGTCTCAAGCACATGACGAATACGGTCAGACACGGACATATAACAGAACATTGTAACACACACAAAGCACACAAGACAGCAATTCCAATTCGTACACCAAAACAGACAGCAGAACCGAAACACACTCAATTAAACACCGAACACTTACACCAAAATGTACTGCAGATAACCTTACACAAATCTAGAATAGTTCAAATGGTTCAAATGGCTCTGAGCACTATGGGACTCAACATCTTAGGTCATAAGTCCCCTAGAACTTAGAACTACTTAAACCTAACTAACCTAAGGACATCACACACACCCATGCCCGAGGCAGGATTCGAACGTGCGACCGTAGCAGTCGCGCGGTTCCGGAGTGCGCGCCTAGAACCGCAAGACCACCGCGGCCGGCTAGAATAGTTAAACTGTATTACAAGAAAAAGACATATGTAAACAGGCAGAACGCGACGCTGCGGTCGCCATCGCCTATGTTAGACAACAATGCCTGGCGCAGTTGTTAGACCGGTTCTGTTGCTACAATGGCAGGTTATCAAGATTTAATTGACTTTGAACGTGGTGTTACAGTCGGCGCAAGAGCGATGGGACATAGCATCTCCGAGATAGTGATAAAGTGAAGTTTTTCCCTTACGACCATTTCACGAGTCTACCGTGAATATCAAGAATACTGTAAAACTCCAAATCTCCGACATCGCCGGGGCAGGAAAAATATCCTGCAAGAACGGGACCAAAGACGACGAAGAGAATCGTTCAGCGTGACAGAAGTGCAATCCTTCCGCAAATTACTGCAGATTTCAACGCTGGGCCACCAACAAGTGTCAACGTACGAACCGTTCAACGAAACATCATCGATATGGGCTTTCGGAACCGAAAGCCCATTCGTGTACCCATGATGACCGGACGACACAAAGCTTCCCGCTTCACCTGGGCCCGTTGACACCGACATAGGACTGTTGATGACTGGAAACATATTGCCTAGTCGGACAAGTCTCGACTCAAATTGTATCGAGCCGATAGACTTGTATAGGTATGTGGGGAAGCTCATGAATGCATGGACGCTGCCTGACAGCAGGATACTCTTCAAGCTGGAGCAAGGTCTGTAATGGTGTGGGGCATGTGCATTTGGAGTAATATGGGACCCCTGATACGCCTAGGAACGACTCTGGCAGGTGACACGTACGTTAGCATTCTATCTGATCGCCTGCATCCATTCATGCCTATTGTGCTTTCCGACGGACTTGGGAAATTCCAGGAGGCCAATGGGACGTCCCACACGTCCACAATTGCTACAGAGTGGCGCCAGGAACACTCTTCTGAATCTAAACACTTCCACTGCCCACCAAACTCCCTAGGTATGAACGTTATTATATCTGGGATGCCTTTCAAAGTGCTGTTCATAGGAGATCTACACCCCCCCGCCCCCCTCGTACTCTTACGGATTTGTGGACAGCAGTGCAGGATTCATGGTGTCAGTTCCCTCCAGCACTAATTCAGATATTAGTTTAATAGCCCCAAGAAGTAACATACTTTACACTCACACACCACTGCGCTTTCCAGAATGTACGTAATACTTATAATATTTTTCTAAACAGTCTTTAGAAATATTAATCCGTAAATTAAACTGTTGAGGACTGGGACTGCAAAGTTCTAAGTAGTTCCGAAGCTTTCAGACCAGGCTAGCTAAGATATTATAACATTTCTCTGTCTCTTTCTATCCAAATCTTTCCCCCCATCTATCATCACAGCTTCTTAAAATCTGAATATTTTTGTGCTTTTCTTTCAATTTCTATTGTACTTTTAATTTATTATTTCTTCCATCGTAATTGCTGAAATAATAATTGCTGACGTAATATGGGACATGTTTTGTAATCGCTATGAAAAGCTGTAAAATTAACGAAGTGTTGTAAAATGCAATAGATAAAATTCAAATTCAGATCAATGACTTCAGGTGACAGCAGGAAGTGACTGAGGGAACTCTGCTGGATAGAACTGGAGGACGTCACAGGCATTCTGGATAGGTTGGTTGATTTGAAGAAGAGAACCAAACAGCGCGGTCATCGGTACCATTGGATTAGGGAAGGATGGGGAAGGAAGTCGACCGCGCCATTTCAAACCGATTTAGGGAAATCACGGAGAAAGGATGGCCGGACGAGAGATATTCTGCTTCCTCATGTGTTATCCCTCAAAGGGCAGTACGGTGGTGCCATTTTTCAATAGAATATTGCTGGTCCACATACGGGCCATGATGTGCCGAAGCGTAGTGCCTCTACATCGTGGCAGTTGAGATGGGAGATCCGTGAACAGGTGTGCACTATGAGCCACGCGCATGACAGGTGCCAACAAATTGCTCGAGATTATGTAGTTTCATGCGATCTGGTAGAGGGCACTAGCTGACGGACACTGAGCTGAAGTCAAGATACGGTAATTTTCTTTTGAACTTCTGTTTGTTTAAGTTTCTAATTGCTCGTTAATTACCACCGTATTGTGCTTAGTTATGAGAGCGAATGAAGGTGTGGATGTGAAATCATGGTTTCTGTAAAGTTTTTATACTATACACTGAAGTAATTGGTCGCGTGAGGAGTGCTCGAGAATGGCGTGTGTGTTACTCATTCGTACTGGGGAATTTGTTATAAAATATTTCGTCAGTTTATGGTACTACAAGTAAAATGAGATTATTATTTCACTAAAGTAGTTTTATTAAGAGAAAATTAATTTTATATTCGTGAGTTAAAAATTTATTGATTGCGGTTTACTGTTCCAGCTGCTGGTAAACCTTCTGGGATGTGAGGTCTGCAAGACTCAGCGGAGGAGCGCCTCTGAGGATGTCCAGCGCAGTCCTGGACAAAAGTCAGCAACAGAAGACTTCCTTGGACCACGATCACACATCCCGAAAGATTTACCAGCAACTATATCATGCGATGGTGAAAGCCTTCATTCTATGAGCAGTTTACTGTTCTGATCCAGTAACAAATTTCAATTGGTGCTGTTTATATACTCGGAATTGAGCGGCTTTGATGCTGCTTTTCGACTGGCAGTGATGTTTCTCTGCCAATCAGAAATCAGCATATTCGCGCGTATTTTGGGAACCACAAACTTCTTTTGTCTAGAGAGATGAGAGAGTCGGCGCTTGGATCCCATAGTGATCAGACCTGCCTAAAATTTGCTCCTGTGAAAATTAATAATAGTGTAATATTTCGGCACCAAAATGTTTTAGAAATGCCGTAAAGTGTGGAAGGGAGTTCGATTTAAAGCACAGAGTGAAATTCGAAATATTTTGCGACATTTAAATAACTACGCTGAAAAGCCAAAGAAGCCAGTATACCTGCCTAATGTCGTATAGGGCCCCCGCGAGCGCGCAAAAGTGCCGCAATACGACATGGCATGGACTCGACTAATGTCTGAAGTAATGATGGAGGGAACTGACATCACGAATCATGTAAGGCTGTTCATAAATCCCTAAGAGTACGAGGGGGTGGAGATCTCTTCTGAACAGCACGTTGCAAGGCATCCCAGATACGCTCAATAATGTTCACGTCTGGGAAGTTTATTGGCCAGCGGAAGTGTTTGAAGTCAGAATAGATTTCTGCAGCCACTCTGTAGCAATTTTGGCCGTGTTGGGTGTCACATTGTCGTACTGGAATTGCCCAAGTCCGTCGCAATGCACAATGGACATGAATGGATGCAGGTGATCGGACAGGAAGCTTACATACATGTCACCTGTCAAAGTCTTATCTAGACGCATCACGGATCTCATATCACTCCAACTGCAAACGCCCCACACCATTACAGAGCCTCCACCAGCTTGACCAGTCCCTTGCTAACAAATGGCTCTGAGCACTATGCGACTTAACTGTCGAAGTCATCTGTCGCCTAGAACTTAGAACGAGTTAAACCTAACTAACCTAAGGACATCACACACATCCATGCCCGAGGCAGGATTCGAACCTGCGACCGTAGCGGTCGCTCGGCTCCAGACTGTAGCGCCTAGAACCGCACGGCCACTCCGGCCGGCATGGCCTTGCTTACATGCAGGGTCCATGCATTCATGAGTTTGTCTCCATACTCGTACACCTCCATCCGCTCGATACAATTTGAAACGAGACACGTCCGACCAGGCAACGTGTTTCTAGTCATCAACAGTCCAGTGTCGGTGTTGACGGGCAAACGCGAGGCGTAAAGCTTTGTGTCGTACAGTCATGTAGGGTACACGAGTGGACCTTCGGCTCCGAAAGCCTATATCGATGATGTTTATTTGAATGTTTCGCACGCTGACACTTGTTGAAGGCCCAGCATTGACATCTGCAGCAATTTGCGGAAGGGTTGCACTTCCGTCACGTTGGGCGAGTCTCTTCAGTCGTTTTGGTCCCGTTGTTGTAGGATCTTTTTCCGGCAGCAGCGATGTCGGAGTGTTGATATTTTGCCGAAGTCCTGATTTTCAAGGTACGCTCGTGAGACCGTCGTGCGGGAAAATCCTCACTTCATCGCTACCTCGGAGATGCTGTGTCACATCGCTCGTGCGCCGTATATAACACCATATTTAAACTGCCGATAATTCTTCTGGGTTGTATGGCCGTGGTCCATGGAACTCTTCTATCCCTGACGTTTCTTCCAAAGCTACGTTGGACGTCTTCGGAGGTGATCCTGGTTGTGCTGAGTCTTGCTGACCATACTACCAAGTTCATGGTAATTTGACTCGATATTTGTATCACTGAAATAGGAAAATAGACTCTCAAGCAGTGAAGTTTCATTTCTTTTCCTCTTCCTCATAAGGGAGTTTACATATCAACTTTATTACAGTTTTATTTCTTAAAATTAGGAATGGAATCACCTTGTTTCATGTATCAACCATTGTCTTCCCACATGTCACAGCCTCATCCATTCCATTTTCATTACAGTCAGACTAATGTCTTAAGTTCTTATCTTTTTCCAGACATATTTATTAGTTTCATATTTTATTTCTTTCTTTCGCGGGCCTTTGTTCCGCTCCAACTCGGGGTCGGCTTTGTTATCACGGATTTGGCAGTGTTAATTGCAGAGGGTGGCTGGATGCCCTTCCTGCCGCCACCCCGAACCCCCCAGGACGGAAGTAGTGTTCCCCAGCTGTCTGCGTCTAGTGTAAGTCATGAAATAGTGCGAACATTTTCAAAATGTCTGTGAGTCGTGTAACTGAGGCGGAAATTGGAGTCCAGCCCGGTATTCACCTAGCAGGATGTGGAAAACCGCCTAAAAACCACAGCCAGCCTGGCTGGCCTACGGGCCCTCGTCTTTAATCCGCCGGGCGAATTCGATCCGGGGCTAGCGCGCCTACCCGAGTCCAGGAAGCAGCGCATTAGCGCTCTCGGCTACCCTGGCGGGTATTTATTAGTTTCATATGACTCTCATTAATTCTCAACTTGCACCTTTGCCGCTCTCGCTTACAGTCCCTCAGTTTTTGAAAGATCTCCGCGTTGAATCTCTCGTTCCGCAACACTCATTCGTTGTATAAGCATGTGCACTGATTTTAATTTTCATTCTCATGCTAACTGGGAGGGCGAGATTGTTTTTTTTTTTTAAAGAAAAAGCACTGCAGGATGTTTGTATTCTTTTATTTCATTTTTGTCTATACATTCTTCTCTACAAGTGCCCTAAATAAAAAAAACTCATTAACTGCTCCACTTCAATTTGTTTCAGTGTAAATCATGCAGTTCTTACTGTAATTGATTTCCGTGCGCCTGTCCCATTTGCCCTGTTAAATTCGCACGAAGTAATGGCCGCTATCGACAGGGGATCTCAAGTTGATTCCGTATTTCTAGATTTCCGGAAAGCTTTTGACACCGTTCCTCACAAGCGACTTCTAATCAAGCTGCGGGCCTATGGGGTATCGTCTCAGTTGTGCGAATGGATTCGTGATTTCCTGTCAGGAAGGTCGCAGTTCGTAGTAATAGACGGCAAATCATCGAGTAAAACTGAAGTGATATCGGGTGTTCCCCAGGGAAGCGTCCTGGGACCTGTGCTCTTCCTGATCTATGTAAATGACCTGGGTGACAATCTGGGCAGTTCTCTTAGGTTGTTCGCGGATGATGCTGTAATTTATCGTCTAGTAAGGTCATCCGAAGACCAGTATCAGTTGCAAAGCGATTTAGAAAAGATTGCTGTATGGTGTGGCCGGTGGCAGTTGACGCTAAATAACGAAAAGTGTGAGGTGATCCACATGAGTTCCTAAAGAAATCCGTTGGAATTCGATTACTCGATAAATAGTACAATTCTCAAAGCTGTCAATTCATCTAAGTACCTGGGTGTTAAAATTACGAACAACTTCAGTTGGAAAGACCACGTAGATAATATTGTGGGGAAGGCTAGCCAAAGGTTGCGTTTCATTGGCAGGACACTTAGAACATGCAACAAGTCCACTAAAGAGACAGCTTACACCACACTCGTTCGACCTCTGTTAGAATATTGCTGCGCGGTGTGGGATCCTTACCAGGTGGGATTGACGGAGGACATCGAAAGGGTGCAAAAAAGTGCAGCTCGTTTTGTATTATCACGTAATAGGGGAGAGAGTGTGGCAGATATGATACGCGAGGTGGGATGGAAGTCATTAACCCTGCTGTTCTGTTCGGGTCTATATGACCCGAAACGAATATGAACGTTATTTTACATTATGTAAATACCAATATATATTTATGAAACTTTGTGACTTTGTCTGAAAATGGATGAGCAGCATGTGTTTTAAAAGGTTTTAAAAAAGTTTAAGAAGTTTGGGCTTCAACTGTAATAGTTGCATATGTAATGTTCGGGTCATAATGACCCGACACAAATATGTTTAGTGTAACTCGTATTTATTTCTAAAATCTGGAAATGGCGAAAATTATTTTTGTTGTGTTGTGTGGGAATAGTGACTGCATCATTCCAACTTACTCTCAACAATCACCTAAAGCTCCATGCGTTCACAACAATGGGCTTGTTTGTTGCTTTCCCCAGGAAATAATAATTGGCAGTTCTCAATAATTGGAATGCTTTGTTTCTGCCCAGTTTGACTTGTGACACCATGGCGATGAGACCATTGAATGATCGTGAGTTGGAAGAAATAGTAAATGCCTCACCAGATGAAGGATCACTTTCTGAGTTTGAAGATCACATCAGCAATGCATCTGAAAGCGAGTGTTCCGATGACAGTTACGACAGTCCACAGCCCATACAAAATAGTGTAGAGACTTTTCTTTCTAAAAATGGGAATATAGAATGGCAGTTGCATCCACCAGCACAACATGGTCGCCTACCAGCTTCGAACATCATCAAGAGTACCCCAGGAGTTACCAGGTATGCAGTCAGCAGAATATCTGATGTAAAATGTTCATTTGAAGCAGTATTTCACACAGCGCTTCAAAATGAAATAATAGAGATGACAAATATTGAAGGGCAGCGAGTTTATGGTGAACAGTGGACAGATATTGATGGTTCTGTTTTCCATGCATACTTAGGACTCTTACTCCTAGCGGGTGTATATCGATCTCATGGGGAGTCTACAAAAAGTTTGTGGGATAAAGATACTGGGCGAAACATATTTCGAGCAACCATGTCTCATGAAACATTCTGTAAGATATCACGTGTCCTGCGATTTGACAAGAAATCTACTAGAGAGGAAAGACGACGTACTGACAAACTTGCCGCAATTCGTAGTATTTGGGAGAAGTGGGTAGAGGTCCTTCCTAAACTGTATAATCCAGGAGAAAATGTTACTGTTGACGAGCAGTTAGTAGCATTTAGAGGTCGCTGTCCATTCAAGCAGTATATCCCAAGTAAACCGGCAAAATATGGGATCAAAATATGGACCATGTGTGACAGCAAAACTTCATACGTACTGAAAGCCCAAATTTATACAGGAAAGGTGAGTGGAGCGGCACCAGAAAGAAATCAGGGAATGAGGGTGGTATCTGATCTCACTTCTGAGTTACGTGGTCAGAATATCACGTGTGACAACTTTTTTACGTCGTACAATTTGGGGCAGCTGCTTCTGAAAAGGAAATTGACTATGTTGGGAACTATACGGAAAAATAAGCCGGAGCTTCCACACAAAATGACCAACAAGGAGGTACACAGCTCTTCATTTTACTTCACAAATGACACTACTGTGGTTAATTATATTCCTAAGAGACACAAGAATGTTGTACTTATGAGCACTCTCCACCATGATGCGGAAATCAGTGACAGGGCTGATAAGAAGCCAAAAATGATTTTGGACTATAATTCAACCAAAGGTGCTGTAGACACGCTTGATCAGTTATTAGGTACATATACATGCAAACGAAAAAGTAATAGGTGGCCAATGATAGTTTTCTACAATATTCTTGATGTTTCTGCTTATAATGCATACGTTTTGTGGATTTCGGTTGACCCTAATTGGAATGCAAGCAAATTGACTAGAAGGAGAATATTCTTGGAGGAACTTGGAAAGTCACTGATAAAAGAACATATTGCATCAAGAACGCATTTCCCAAGAACAGAAGATTCTTTGAGAATGGTCACAAGCATCCAAAACCCGAATGATGTGGGTGGTGTGTCAGAATCGGTAACAACAAGAAAATCTACAAAACGTGCACGCTGTAAGTTCTGTCCATCAAGTAATGACAATAAAACAAACATGGTGTGTGGAAAATGTAGTAAACATATTTGCAAGAAACATGTAACCTACTTGTGTCCACAGTGCAAGCAGTAAGAAAAGAACTGTAGTATTTTATAAGATGATTGTATTGAAAATTCTGTTGTTTCAAATTTATGTGAATACTTGTGCCTAAACTACAATCAGTAAGAAGAGAGGATTCTAAAGTTGTAGTGCTTTCTATGTTGGAATGTAATAAAAAAACTGTAGTGTGTTCTGTACTGTAGTGTGCTCTAAGATGAATATCTGTAATGACAACTGTCTGTTGTTAGAAAATGTCAATACTTACGTCTAAACTGTCAACAATAAGAATAGAAGTATGGAAAAACTGTAGTGCTTTCTAAGTTGAATGCCTGTAATGGAAACTGTCTGTTGTTTCAAATTTATGTGCATATTTAAATGAAAAATATCCCTCAATAAAGTTGTATGCATTGTTATTATTATTATTATTACCATTATTATTATTATTATTATTATTATTATTATTACTAACAAGGTACTGGAATAGAACAACAATGTCGATAGCTAAAACTGTACCAAAATTTATGTTTCTAAAGCATTTTGATATGTCGGGTCATATTGACCCGAACAGTATATATGTCAAGTAAAAGTGAACAGAACAGCAGGGTTAAAGCAAAGACGTTTTTCGTCGCGGCGAGATCTATTTACGAAATTTCAGTCACCAACTTTTTCGCGAAAATATTTTGTTGAGCCCAACCTACATAGGTAGGAATGATCATCAAAATAAAATAAGAGAAATCAGAGCTCGAACAGAAAGGTTTAGGTGTTCGTTTTTCCCGCGCGCTGTTTGGGAGTGGAATGGTAGAGAGATAGTATGATTGTGGTTCGATGAACCCTGTGCCAAGCACTTAAAGGTGAATTGCAGAGTAGTCATGTAGATGTAGATGTAGCAAGCGTGAAATCGTCATGGACAAATTCATCAACTTCCAGTCGTAAACGCCGTAAGAGAAATGTTAAGCATCATAGTGTGGTTTACTGTTAAAATTTCGTGAGGTGAAATTCCGGATATTCGAGCTCTTCAGGTGCTTACCAACGATCGGTCTTCCAATGAACCACTGGAGACTGGGACGGGAATGGCGGAAGTGACACTCGTACATAAAGTACCCTCCGCCACATAGTGTAACGACGCTTACCGATTATTGTGTATGTAAATGTCGATGGGCTTTGAGTGAACAGATGTATAAACACAGCCTTATTTAAATGATCGATTGCCCACATTTTATTTTCATCAACTGACAATGAAACAAGCCAACGGCCTTGCCGCAGTGCTAACAACGGTTCACGTCCGATCACCGAAGTTAAGCGCTCTCGGTTTGGGCTAGCACTTGGATGGGTGACCATCCCGTCTGCCGAGCGCTGTTGGCAAGTGGGCTGCACTCAGCCCTTGTGAGCCAAACTGAGCAGCAACTTGATTGCGAAATAGCGACTAAGGACTCGTAAACTGCCGGGAGATCGGTGTGCTGACTACATGCCCCTCTACATCCGCATCCAGTGACGCCTGTTGTTTGAGGATGACACGGCGGCCGATCGGTACCGTTGGGCTTTTAAGGCCTGTTCGGACGGAGACTAGTTTTAGATAACAAAACAAAATAGTAAAATTATAGCTTTAGTGTAATGTATCGTACGATATGATCATGCAATGCGATGGAAAAGGACGCTTTAACTGTAAGATAGATACTTTTTATAATCATAAATAAATATTAGTCATACATATGAAATGGTCTTTTTTACCATAATGCAGCTCTATAACTGTGGATGCCCACAACACAAAATTTTCTGCAGCAGTGTAATGAAGTATGTATAATGTAAAACCTGAAAACAACAATAATGGATAAAAACAAGTGACTCAGTCACCCATCACATAATAAAACAAAGAAACGTTTTCAATTGTTTAGCAAAGTTGGATATGGCGATTTATCATCACTTACTCATCTTTGTTACATAAAATTAATTCTGTATTACAAGTGAATATGCATTAATTTATGAGTTAAAACAGAAATTTCGACAGAAATACCCACTTCTAACGTAGAGTGTGCCAGTCCAGAATTAAAGTCTTGTCGCATAGAGTCTCGTATCGTGTGTTCGCCCACCGAGACATTATTTCTAGGTAGAATGCGCACCAAGTAACTTGACCCATAACTGTGCAGACGCGTTGGTGAAGGAAGGGAGAGTGGTAGAGGGGAGCCCTCCGTTGCATGCCACAGAGCAGTAGGGGAGGGGCACATCGACAGCTGATGCCTACGCATAAATGTAACTTGTAAGCTACAGTTAGCAAGTCCGTAAACGGTTATGTTAACAGATTATGCAAGTACAGCGAATAATTCGACGAATGTAGACGTTCAAAGTCAATATATTCTCACGACAACAATGAAAAAGGAATAGCTGCACAAACGAAAGACGAGCCAAAACAAAACAAGTCCGACCACTCTCATGCATAGCTCAAGTTGCCTTTCCTCTTTCGAAAAACTTCATTAAATTTTCTAATTCGCGGTAATTGATCTCGGTAAATGTCATGTTGGCCGCCGTGCGATGATTGAAAGAATTTCGCAGACTTGAACAACTTTCGATACCGCAACTCAGTATGTGGGCCTTTTTCCTTACGGCGCCGGGGGCTATGCCCATTGCTTTGAGACGCTTAGTGATATCAAATACGAACAAAATCTTTTAGAATTTGTCTGTTAGATCGGAAGGCAAAATTTTGCTGTCTGGCGGTAACTACTTGTGGTCACATGTCAGAGGAAGATTACTGTGCCTAATGCCATCCGATGCTAAAAAAGTTTCAGCCACGTGCACACTGAGATGGACCACTGGTAATCAACTTTGGGAAGAAAAGACCAGTTGGCAGTGGAACGTTTCCCTAGTTTATAGTTACTGATAACCATGTATCAGTTACGACATGATTATCTCAGATATCATAATAAAGTTAAGGACTTCACGTCAGTAAAAACGTAACTGGTTATGGCGTGATTACTGAGTGACAAATGCAATTGGTTATATAACATGTTATGTGTGAGTTAACAGTACACTAAGATGCAAAATTAAATGCCACTGGGGCAAACCGATTATAGAGCAGCCTGAAAGGAAGTATAAAGCATGTTCTCCACATGCTGCCGTACCTTTCTGGTAATCGTAGATTCTATTTTCGTTTGGACGAACGAGGTAGACAGATGAGTGTATACCAAGAAAAACGGATCGTTGTTGTGTGACTCCCAGTTGTGTCTCTTACAGAAAACATATCAAGCGAAATACGTCCTCAAATGCATACATGTTGACAGGCACTGAACACATCCAGAGATGAGCTGCTAGGTTTGTAAGAACTCGATACAGCCCATAAAAGGGGGTAACAACATAGCTTGGGGAACTAAAATGGGAGCCCTTCGAAAATGAGACTACGTACTTCTCACGAAACCATACATCTACCATCGTATATCCTGTGCACGGATACTGAAAATAACAGACATTATGCCACGTATAGAAGAATATAATTCTTCCCGCGCTCAACACGCAGATGTGTTATAATCAGAAGTAACACAATAAATATATCACGGTTTATTGACACAACGCTAATACATGTAATTCTGTTACCGAGCGCCAAGTTGTAGATGAACACTTTATGGAAAATTACATAAATTGATGGTGGTTATACCATCGTCCAGGAAGTGCAAGTGAATTGCAGAATTCCAGCGGAAATCACAGGTCTGTTGACATACTGTAAGTAGCCTGTTTATGTGTTTGTTTGTTGGCAGCGCTTTAGTCTGCTTTAATATCACTGACAGCGCTGTGCGCCTTCTGTAAGAGACTTTGTGGCTGGTCGGACTCGCAGTTGGAAGTTAATAGTGAGCAGCGGTGGAAGTTAAAAGTGAGTCGCCAGCAGTGATGGAAGTTGGAAGTCTATAGTTAGCGGTGATGGAGGTTAGAGGTCTGAAGTGTTAGCGCGAGCGGACCGTCAGGACGAGTGCGTCAAGGAGATATAATTTTGTTGACGGTTATGTAATTTTTTGACTGGATCTCACGGACGATTATATAATTTTTGAACTGGTTGTCACACAATTAAGGTAAAATCTGCTAAATACATTGTTTCCTTTATAACAAAATCTTTCCTTTGCTAACCACATGACATGGAGCATACAGTAGTTAGAATCTTTCATTTAGCTGGCTGTATTGGTGTCTTGCTGTATCGCTGTAGTTCGCGTAGTGAAGATTTTCTGTGAGGTATGTGACTTATGAGCCTTATGAAATGTGTGGGTTACTGCTAGTATTTCTTCTAATTCAGGGCCATTCTTTTGTGTTAAGTAATAGTCAGATTACGTTATCCTTGTATATTGTAGGTAATAAATGGATAAGTTTGAGTTGCATTTGTCAGGAACAATTGTGTAGGTCAGAAATGAAATGATAAAGACAAGCAAGGAGACCCTACTTCAGTTTTACTCAGCAGTTACAGAATTAAATAAAGAAGTTTCACCTTCTCAATTATTTTCAGTTTAAGTAAAAATAAATAAATAAGTTTCAGTACTAAGTCTACTGAACGTCGAAGTCCAAGTTCCAGTACAGCATTCGAATTCTAAGTTCAGAGCGCAGCCAAATAACCATCGAACAGCTGGTCCACCGCAGCATAGCACTCCCGCGTTCCGGAGTAGAAACACAGCACAGTTAGATCTGGCTCGTGGACGTCAGTAACAGCGTTAAATAAGGCTCCGTAGCTAATGGAGCCGGCGTCAGGTTTCGCTGTATCTTGTGGGCGGCCAATCTCTGAGTGTTACTGGTGGACAATCGCTGTGGTTTGAAACGCACGAGCGCGCCCGAAGGCGGAGTGCGACGCTACACAATGGACCGCACACGAAGAAACGCGGTCAACGATGCGTTTCTCGGCCGCGCGTATTGGAGCGCGCCACTGCTCGGTGCGGAGATTTAATAGTGCTGGCTACCGCAAAAAGGAATAGGAAATAAAACCGATAATAATGGTGCGACGTAGAGACGCCAGCCTTGTCTGAGCCTCCTCCTTCCATTTCTAATTCAACAGTTCACTAAGTCAGTCAGAAGGATGGACATACAAAAAAATTACACTACTTGCCATTACAATTGCTACACCAAGAAGAAATGCAGATGATAAACGGGTATTCATTGGACAAATATATTATACTAGAACTGACATGTATTTACATTTTCATGCAATTTGGGTGCATAGATCCTGAGCAATCAGTACCCAGAACAACAACTTCTGGCCGTAATAACGGCCTTGATAAGCCTGGCCATTGAGTCAAAGAGAGCTTGGATGGCGTGTACAGGTACAGCTGCGCGTTCAGCTTCAACACGATACTACAGTTCATCAAGAGTAGAGATTGGCCTATTGTGACGAGCCAGTTGCTCGGCCACCTCTGACCAGACGTTTTCAATTGGTGAGAGATCTGGAGAATGTGCTGGCCAGGGCAGCAGTCGAACATTTTATGTATCCAGAAAGGCCCGTACAGGACATCCAACATGCGGTCGTGCATTATCCTGCTAGAATGTAGGGTTTCGCAGGGATCGAATGAAGGGTAGAGCCACGGGTCCTAACACATCTGAAATGTAACGTCCACTGTTCGAAGTGCCGTCAATGCGAACAAAAGGTGACCGAGACGTGTAACCAGTGGCACCCCATACCATCACACCGGGTGATACGGCAGTATGGCGATGACGAATACACGCTTCCAATGTGCTTTCACCGCGATGCCGCCAAACACGGATGCGACCATCATGATGCTGTAAACAGAACCTGGATTCATCCGAAAAAATGACGTTTTGCCATTCGTGCATCTAGGTTCGTCGTTGAGTACACCATCGCACGCGCTCCTGTCTGTGATGCAGCGTCAAGGGTGACTGCAGCCATGGTCTCCGAGCTGATAGTCCATGCTGCTGCAAACGTCGTCGAAGTGTACTTGCAGATGGTTGTTGTCTTGCAAACGTCCCCATCTGTTGACTCAGGGATCGAGACGTGGCTGCCATGCGGCTTTACTTCTGCCAGTATCTCGTCTCCTACCTTCCAGAGACGAGATACTAGCAGAAGTAAAGCTGTGAGTACCGGTCGTGAGTCGTGCTTCGATAGCTCAGATGGTAGAGCACTTGCCCACGAAAGGCAAAGGTCCCGAGTTCGAGTCTCGGTCGGGCACACAGTTTCAATCTGCCGGGAAGTTTCATATCAGCGCACACTCCGCTGCAGAGTGAAAATCTCATTCCAGCACAATACCTGACGACTGGAGATTAGGAAACATTGTTCCCATCTTCAAAAAAGGCAATAAAAGGCTTTGTGAAAACTACAGATGATTAACCCTTATGGTTCTTACAGCCAACATTTTTGAAAGAATTTTACTAAATCGAATAAGTGAAAAGATAGAAAAGGAGCTGAGTGAAGAACAGCGTGGATTTAGGAAAAGAAGAAGCACGATCGACCTGATTTTTCTATCTGTCAACTGATGGAAAAATGTTGGGAGTGTAACAAAAGGGTGATAATGGCTTTTATGGACATAGAAAATGCCTATGGCTCAGTTAACAGGGAAAGACTCTGAGAAGAAATGAAGAAAATAGATATAAAAGATGGATACATTAATGAAGTAAAGACACTGTACAAAGGACACAATTGTAGAATTAGAGCACCATTGGGGAACTGTGAATAATTCGAAATAAGACAAGGACTTAAACAAGGAAGTATTCTATATCCTGCACTTTTTAATGTTGTGATGGAGGGAATGAATAGGGCAGTTAAAGATATAGTAAAAGAAAAAGACAAAAAGATGATTTTTGCAGATGATATGCTAATATGGGGTGATAAAGAGGTAGATGTGCAGTTACAACTTGGTGCTTGGAAGGAAATAATGAAAAGGTATGGATTAAAAATAAATAAAGATAAGAGTGAAGTAATAGTGTTTGGAAGAGACAAAGGGATCAATGGAAATATTACTTTGAATGGAGAAACCCTCAAAGTGGTAGACAGTTTCACTTATTTAGTGAGTGAAATACCTAATGATGGAAGAATAACCGACGAAATTAGTTGGAGGTTACAGAAGGGAGGCAATTTCTACTAAACAATGAAACACCTGATTTGGAATAAGGAAGTTTCAGAAAAAGCAAAACCCCTTACGTATAAAAGTTACTACTTCCCTTGTGTCACCTATGGAGGAGAAACATGGACAATGCAGAAAGGTACTGGAGCAGACTGCAAGCAGGGGGAATGAAGTTTCTCAGAGCAGTTAAAGGAAAAGCAGGAATGGACAGAGTAAGGAACGTAGATATCAGAAAGGACCTTAAAAAAGAAAGTATGAGAGAAGGAATTGAAAAAAAGAGATTAAGATGGTACAGGCATGTTAAGAGGATGTGTGGGCAGAGACTCCTCAAAATTGTGGAAGAACTAAAGATGGATGGAAAAAGACCTAGAGTGCGCCGAAGAACACGGTGGAAAACGGGAGTGAGAATATCTGTGGAAAGGAGAGGTGGCTGGCAGCAAGTGGAGGAAGAAAAGTGGTGGGAGGACCGAGCCAAATGGAGAGAACTCGTTAGCACCCAGACTCGGCAGTAGCTGGAGCCGGATCCGGATACAGATAGATTTGGTAGGCATGTCAAAACACAATATTGTATTTGAGAAGTCATACCTCCCAAAGTGGTCCAGTGAGATATTCACAGTTTCCAAAGTGCAGAGAACAAATTCCAGAAATTAAAATCTAAAACGAAAACAGTGTCACAGAAATTTCGGGATGCTTTTGCACGGAGGAAATATAGAACAGCTCAGAACAACAGGTCTTTCACAACGAGTGTGTCATAAGATGTTGAGATGTTGAGGGAATAGAGCATTAGTTAAATGGATTGGTTTTCCTGCAACACAAAGCATCCGGATTTATGCTGACGATTTGCTATATAATGTGCTGCTCAGACCACAGCGTAACATGCTCAATGGGAGACACATTAAGGGCGGTGGTGTTATTCTCGCCAAATTTCCAGCTGAACTGCACATCCAGGGATATAATTACAAACCTTCAAATACGCTTGGCTCATGGTAATAATGGGATTAATCTCGTTGATGCGACAGGTTTGTAAACACAACATTGCTTAGACAAAACGTAAATATCTGCAAGGATGTCATGCTGCAGATCGAATCTTAGCTGATAAAGCCAAGGAAATATGTGTAAGAAAGGACAGTGATATAGGGCAGCGCATTGCAGCATTTGTAGTTCATAAAAGCATGCATGGTAAAATTAACTTGGGTTTGGATGTGAATGTCAGGGAAATTATGAACGTCACATGTGGAACACTGAAGAAGAAGAGTAAATCTATAAAGAAGAAGAAGAAGCCAAGGCTGGAGTGTTTAAAAAACTATCCTGAGAGTTTGGTGTGCAGCTAAAAGTGGCCTGAAGTATAAAGGAGCGATAAAGCCCCCTGCTTCTGCCGATAGTCAAGGTATCAGGCGGAATTATCCCCTTCCTCAGTCCTGCCCTTGCAGGTCTCTCAGCGATGGGTTCATTGGCTGCTAGTGCTGTGGCTATTGCCAGAACAGCCAAGAACGCTCAGAACTACAAGGATCAGCTAGAGGAAGACATAACTGCATGATGGGAGGAGAAACCATTGTAAAAGAGCTGTACCAAAAACCATGCAAAAAGACTAGGTCTCTTCACAAACAGAAAAAAAAGTCCATTAGCTATCTTACTAGGTAGACCGCTTGCAAATACAGGTCTGTTCAAGTTTGTTAGGAAAAAATGCAGCATTCCCAGATTCTATGTTGTGTTTATGTGGGATACAATACTGAAGACTATACGGAAATATAGAGAATATGGGATTATTAATTCAGATGTTGCTAGGGGAAGAGGAACCCACTGTGTGGCGTAAGATAGAGCAATACAAATAACGGCAACTATTTCGAGTCATTTGGATATTTGCAACCACCAGAAAAGTTACATCGATACTTAATCGGCAAAAGACGTTTTTCCTACAATTTTCATCGCTACAAAGACTTTATACTTACCTCTGTAGGAATCTGTGCATCATGTTCCTCCAACTTCTACGACGAAGGTTATATAAGGAGGTGGATTAAATATTACTCATCAGATGAGGTTTATGTACAGTGTCATATATACTGACTTCAAAAGAATGATCGTTAGCATTATACGTGAATTACTTCCCACCGACTGATTTAAGCAATGGAGTGTATTGCGCTGATTGGATTCGAGACGTACAATAGCATTACTGATATCACAGAGGCTAACAATAAACTTCATCTGGAAGTTAATGGTAGAAAAGAAATTGTGGAACTAGAACTTGGTGCATACGATATTGGCTGTTTAAACAACGTGCAACACGCAAACATCAATGCACAAAAATCTGAAATAAATACATCGAATGCAGTGATAGGCTTCAACCAGAAAGCCTCAGTAGGACGACTATTGAGTTTCACAAAAGGACAGGTTTTGAAGGACGCTAATAAATTTTACAGATCGGACCAGTCAGTGCATGTACTTCCTGTCAGTACAATATGTGTCGAGTGTAATATTGCAACAAATTCCTATCTCTACAACAGATTGAGTCACACAGTTTACGGATTCTTCCCATAGGTTGCAACAAGGTACAAGATAATTGGGACACCTACCATTGCTTTTTTACCTCCCAGAAACAGTTCAGACATTGGACTATCTGGAGCTGTGTACTGGGTACCAGGATAACCAACTCATCGACTTGCGTAGCGAGGAACTCATTGTACAGCTACATCTATAGCAGAACCACTAGTGGATATGGACATGCAGAAACTTGTAAGGGCCGGAAGAGGCGGTGTCGACCTTCAACCAGTCAGGGTTCACAGCAGCCCCAGCTTCCCAGTGTCTGCGTGTTGTCAACAAAGACAGGAAAGGCGCAAGATACGAAACCAATTTGCACAACGCACCCTGTGGCACTTCACAACATAACAGCAAGCTGACGACACGTCCGAACTAGGAGTGTATTATATCAGCAGGTCTGAAACCTCGCAGTGACGTCGTTCGATACAACTAGTCCAGTGGAATATAATGAGCGTGTTATACGCCAAGAATACTTCTCTCATAAACCTCACGCATCAACCACATTTAACCAGAATTACGAAATTAGGGTGTCATCCAACGCGACGACGCTTAAATAAAATAAAAGAAGCTAAATGACTTATAAAACAGAGCTTTATATGCTCATTCGATACAGTGGTCTATGTTAGTCTAATGCAATATTTTATTTACAATTTTTTTTTACTTGGCCAGTAAAACACGAAGAATAACCAGTACAGCCGTGACAGCACCGACTGTTAACGCCATGCGGCACGCTGCTTAATCGCTGCTCTTTGTCTTTTACTGTGTCATTTAATACGTATTGGTAAAGCAAACATAGCGCTAGGCTAATTTGGGACAGTTCTATTGAATGGGCATGTAAAATTCATCTTGAAAAATCAATTTGTTTGTAAAAGGAATCCAACAAACTCTTTCTGTCGACAGTGGGTGTCGTACGAAAGACATGATAAGCAGTATTTGTTTGGGCTGACCCCAATTACATACAGCAAAACCGAAATTGAAAACATCTGTCAAAACACCAGAAGAAATCCACCTGATGAATCATAAGATGAATACCCTAGAAGATAACAATAACAATGATTGTGTTTGTGTGTTGGAGTAGGTACTGATTTTCATGATTCTGAGAATCATCATAGTAACTTCCTGGTTTCTGATTGTTTGTACTAAAAATAGCCTGCCGTTGTGGCCGAGCGGTCCTAGGCGCTCCAGTCTGGAACCGAGCGACCGCTACCGTCGCAGGTTCGAATCCTGCCTCGGGCATGGATGTGTGTGATGTCCTTACGTTAGATAGGTTTAAGTAGTTCTAAGTCTAGGGAACTGATGACCTTAGATGTTAAGTCCCATAGTGCTTAGAGCCATTTGAACCATTTTAACACTGTTATCATTGCATCTTGAGTTTTAATCTCACTATTTCACCTTTCTTTTATTTTCGTCATCGCTTCTACTATGTACAGACTGAACAGTAGGAGAGAAAGGCTATATCCCTGTCTTACACCATTTTGTAATCCGTTCATAGGTTGCGATTATTGATAAGGTATGGAAGTCTCTATAGAAGAAAACACAACGCTATCCCTAGACCACGAGTCACGAATGAGACCGTATTTGTCATTCAACTGAAAAGTTCCTGCAAACAGAACATCGACGAACATCCTTAATGGAGAGAAATTGTAGATATGAAAGTAACTTCTGGAGTATCCTCAGTGACTGTTACAGGACAACTACTTTTCATATTGACGCAATCGATAACGTTGTAGCCGACCAGAGTGGCCGTGCGGTTCTAGGCGCTTCAGTCTGGAGCCGAGCGACCGCTCCGGTCGCAGGCTCGAATCCTGCCTCGGGCATGGATGTGTGTGATGTCCTTAGGTTAGTTAGGTTTAAGTAGTTCTAAGTTCTAGTGGACTGATGGCCTCAGATGTTAAGTCCCATAGTACTCAGAGCCATTTGATAACGTTGTGCCGGACGATGTGGCCGAGCGGTTCTAGGCGCTTCAGTCTGGAACCGCGCGACCGCTTCGGTCGCAGGTTCGAATCCTGCCTCGGGCAAGGATGTGTGTGATGTCCTTAGGTTAGTTAGGTTTAAGTAGTTCTAAGTTCTAGTGGACTGATGACCTCAGATTGTTAAGTCCCATAGTGCTCAGAGCCATTTGAACCATTTGATAACGTTGTAAGTTCCATGAGGCATTTTTTGGATGATGATGTTGTATACACGGAAGACACAAGTACGAAGATTGTAGCGAAATAAAAGAGGACGTGAAGGAGGAAGATGTTTTGTTCAGGGATTGAAAATTGACATTCATCGTAAGTAAATCTAACGTATGCGCTTACACTGGCAGAAAGAGCCATTATTGTATGCAGAACAATCACTGTAAGTAGTCAGGTCCATTAAATATCTGCGAATATGTTCACAGAATGTGGACTGAGAGCGAATCGAAGAAAGACAAAAGTAATTACAAGTGACATAGATGAGAACGGCGAGGAACTTAACATCGACATTGGGAATAACCATGTAAACAAAGTTAAGGAATTCTGCTACCTATGCAGCAAAATAATCCATGACGGATGGAGCAAAGAGGACACAAAAGCATACTACCACTGCGAATAGGGCACTCCTGGCCAGAGAAGTCCATTAGTATCAAACATAGGCCTAAGTTTGAGAAAGAAGTTTCTGAGAAGGTACGTTTGGAGCACAGTATTGTGTGGCAGTGGAACACGGACTGTGGGAAAAACCAGTATTTGAGATGTGCTGTTACAGAAGAATATTGAAAATTCTATTGATGAAATGAGGATTTTCTCTACGGCATCGACGAGGAAATGATACATGGGAAACACCGACAGGAAAAAGGGACAGGGTGATAGGACATCTGCTGGGACATCAGGGAATAGCCTCCATGGTCCTGAGGTGCTAGACGGAGATGTAGAAGTTGAAAAAGCAGTGGAAGACAGAGGTTGGAATACATCCAGCTAATCATTGAGAAAGTAGATTCCAAGTCCTAGTGTGAGATGAAACTGTTGACACAGGAGAGGGATTCGTGGCGAACGACATCAGATCAGTCGCATGACTGATGACTAAAACAAAAAACGAAGTTTACAGACCAATACTTGAATAATGCTCGACAGTCTGGGGTCCGTATAAGTTAGGATGCATAGAGGAAACAGAGAAGAATAAGGGAAGAGCAGCTAGTTGCGTTACAGGGTCATTTAGTAGCAACAGCAATTGAGAGATTCATACCTCATAAATTGGTAAGAGATGGAACTGATCCCCCGTGGTACACAAAACAGGTCCGAACGCTGTTGTAGAGGCAACGGGAAAAGCATGCGAAGTTCAGAAGAACGCGAAATCCCGAAGATTGGCAAAAATTTACAGACGTGCGAAATTTGGCACGGACTTCAATGCGAGATGCCTTTAATAGGTTCCACAACGAAACATTGTCTCGAAATTTGGTAGAAAATCCGAAGAAATTCTGGTCGTATGTAAAGTACACAAGCGGCAAGACGCAGTCAATACCTTCGCTGCGCAGTGCCGATGGTACTGTTACCGACGACTGTGCCGCTAAAGCGGAGTTATTGAACGCAGTTTTCCGAAATTCCTTCACCAGGGAAGATGAATGGAATATTCCAGAATTTGAAACACGAACAGCTGCTGGCATGAGTTTAGTAGATACCTTAGGGGTTGCGAAGCAACTCAAATCGCTTCATACGGGCAAGTCTTAAGGTCCAGATTGTATACCGATTAGGTTCCCTTTAGATTACGCTGATACAATGGCTCCCTACTTAGCAATAATATACAACCGCTCGCTCACCGATAGATCTGTACCTACAGATTGGAAAATTGCGCAGGTCGCACCAGTGTTTAAGAAGGGTAGTAGGAGTAACCCATCCAACTACAGACCTATATCATTGACGTCGGTTTGCAATAGGGTTTTGGAACATATACTGTATTCAAACAGTATGAATCACCTCGAAGGGAACGATCTATTGATACGCATTCGGCATGGTTTCAGAAAACATCGTTCTTGTGCAACGCAGCTAGCTCTTTATTCGCACGAAGTAATGGCCGCCATCGACAGGGGATCTCAGTTTTATTCCGTATTTCTGGATTTCCGGAAAGCTTTTGACACCGTTCCTCACAAGCGACTTCTAATCAAGCTGCAGGCCTATGGGGTATCGTCTCAGTTGTGTGACTGGATTCGTGATTTCCTGTCAGGAAGGTCGCAGTTCGTAATAATAGACGGCAATTCATCGAGTAAAACTGAAGTGATATCGGGTGTTCCCCAGGGAAGCGTCCTGGGACCTCTGCTCTTCCTGATCTATATAAGTGACCTGGGTGACAATCTAGGCAGTTCTCTTAGGTTGTTCGCAGATGATGCTGTAATTTACCGTCTAGTAAGGTCATCCGAAGACCAGTATCAGTTGCAAAGCGATTTAGAAAAGATTGCTGTATGGTGTAGCAGGTGGCAGTTGACGCTAAATAACGAAAAGTGTGAGGTGATCCACATGAGTTCCTAAAGAAATCCGTTGGAATTCGATTACTCGACAAATAGTACAATTCTCAAAGCTGTCAATTCAACTAAGTACCTGGGTGTTAAAATTACGAACAACTTCAGTTGCCGGCCGGTGTGGCCGTGCGGTTCTAGGCGCTTCACTCTGGAACCGCGTGACTGCTACGGTCGCAGGTTCGAATCCTGCCTCGGGCATAGATGTGTGTGATGTCCTTAGGTTAGTTACGTTTAAGTAGTTCTAAGTTCTAGGGGACTGATGACCACAGCAGTTAAGTACCATAGTGCTCAGAGCCATTTGAACCAATTTTTTGAACAACTTCAGTTGGAAAGACCACGTAGATAATATTGTGGGGAAGGCTAGCCAAAGGTTGCGTTTCATTGGCAGGACACTTAGAACATGCAACAAGTCCACTAAAGAGACAGCTTACACTACACTCGTTCGTCCTCTGTTAGAATATTGCTGCGCGGTGTGGGATCCTTACCAGGTGGGATTGACGGAGGACATCGAAAGGGTGCAAAAAAGGGCAGCTCGTTTTGTATTATCACGTAATGGGGGAGAGAGTGTGGCAGATATGATACGCGAGGTGGGATGGAAGTCATTAAAGCAAAGACGGTTTTCGTCGCGGCGAGATCTATTTACGAAATTTCAGTCACCAACTTTCTCGCGAAAATATTTTGTTGAGCCCAACCTACACAGGTAGGAATGATCATGAAAATAAAATAAGAGAAATCAGAGCTCGAACAGAAAGGTTTAGGCGTTCGTTTTTCCCGCGCGCTGTTTGGGAGTGGAATGGTAGAGAGATAGTATGATTGTGGTTCGATGAACCCTCTGCCAAGCACTTAAATGTGAATTGCAGAGTAATCATGTTGATGTAGATGTAGATGTAGATTCGCAGTTAAAATTTATCTGCGCTGGGGATAAATAGTACAATGTCATTAGCAAAACCATGGTTGTTCCACTGATACGAGTTTCTTCTTCGTTTTTCTATTCTAAGACCATGAAAAATATCCTGGTTACTACTGGCTGCATTTTGCTGATAGCGATTGTCCGTTCCTGACTCGTCTTCTAAATCTGATGTATTACAACCAGATAATAACGGCCACAACGATATTTGCTATCTATCCTTCTGATGTTACCTTGTTTGGCTTCATAACAGTTACATACACCTTTCATGAAAATGAGTAATTCTGCTGCGTGATTGAAAAAAAAGTGCTAGATAATTTTTAGAGAGCAAAATTAGTCACTGATACGAGTTCGATCCCTGTGGAAGGGCCTATGAAATTTATTCCAGTATAAACGAATTGCTGCCATTGAAAAATTACGAGGATCACTCTAAAAGTAAACATTTTTGTTAGAGGTAAGGGACGGAGATTTTACAAAAGATTTTGATATCTTCCGCGCTGATATTCATACGTTTGCCGCAGCGTTTCCCGAGCTTTCCTACGCCTTCTGCATTTACAGTTGACGCCAGATTGATGAGGCAGTTACTAACGTCCTTTTCCAGTTCGTTGTCATTTCCATAGCGTTTGCCATCCGTAAAATCATTCATATTGGAAAAAAAGATGGTAATCCCTTGGGGCCAAGTCAAGGCTATAACGCAGATGTTCAAAAATATCGCACTTTAAGTGCCGATGCAAACTCTCTGTCAACGCAGCAGAATGCGGGCAGGCGTTATCGTGAAGAAGCACAATGGACGACAATCCGCGCCGTTTGTTTCGCAGGCGCTGATGGATTTGACAGCTGGGCGCTAACTTTTGATAAGGCATAAAGTCGACCAACAGGACGCCTTTTAGATTCAAAAACACTACGGCCAAAGTAATTTTGGTGTTCGGAATTTGTCTGGATTTGTCTGGTTTTGTTGAAGATGGTGAACAGTGCTGTGACATTGACTGTTGCCTTGTTTCTGGACTTTTATGCGCAACCAAGATCTAACCACCACTAAACACGTAGCTCAAAAGCTCCACACCGTCTCTGTCGTAACGAGGGAATTAAATCAGTGCAATTCCTATTAACTGTTTTTGTGTTCATCTGGCAAAAATAAAAGAACTCACTTGGCGCACACTTTTCTATACCCCAGATCATCACTAACAATTTGATAAGAAGATCCGTAAAATTTCAGGAAACGTAAGCTCAGTCCACAATAGTCCTTATCGACTGTTCCCTCAGTGCTTGATTTGTGTTCGGCCGTCACAATTCGAGGTTGGCCTGGTCCTTGTGATGTATGTTTGTGTGACCGCCATTAAACATGGTTCACTATTTTAGTACTGAAGCTTCGTTTATCTGTCTGTAAATCACGGTAGGACAGACTTTCTTTGCCTTCGCAGACAAACATCACAAATCACGAGATCGTTGTTTTTCTCATGCAATATGAAATCGTTCATATACCCTGTAAACGATAGGTAGTGACCGCTGTTAGCCAACGATTAGATGGGTCTACGATACGACGGCGATTGGTTTCAACAGAAGTGCACAGTTCGTCAAATCCAAAGGTTCTCCAATTTTAGAACGACCTCGGTAATGGAATGGCCTAGTGCACCAACCTTCAAAAGGTTTCTTATATAGGAACCTTTTTTTAAGTTTCGAGTCATCTCACTGGTTTGATGTGGACGGCGACGAATTCCCTTCTGCTGCTACTCTCCTCATCTGAGTAGCTCCTGCATCCTACGTCCACATTTATTTGTTGGATGTATTCCAATCACTGTCTTCCCACACAGTTTCCACCCTGTACAGCTCCCTCTACTACCAGCGATATTATCCTCAGATGTCTCGACACATGTTTTATTATGATCCTCCCACTCTTCTTGTCGCTGTTTCCGAGGTGTTCGTTTCTTCGTCAGTTCTGCGGAACATCTCATCCCTTACCTTATTAGTCCATCTAATTTTCAAACATCACATCTCAAACGCTTCTTGTCCCTCTGTTCCGGTTTTCCCACAGTCCCCGATTCAGGTGGATGCAAAGATGTACTCCCAACGCACTTTCTCAGAAATTTCTTCCTCAGATTAAATTCTGTTTGATAGCAGTAGACTTATTTTCCTTGTTCATCTGTGAATGGCTACCATTTATGTCCTGCTATAGTCAATCGTGTCTTATTTTGCTCCCAAGGTAGCAGAAATTATTTTCTTCTACTTTGTGATTACGAATTTTGTTGCTGAGTTTACCGTTAATCTCATTTATCGCACTTCTGTACTTATTAGATTGTTAACTCGTTGAACAAATCCTGCATTTCTTCCTACTTTTCGGTAAGGATACGTCATCACCGAATCTTATTTTTTTTCTTTTTTTTTCCTTAATTTAATTACGATTAACCCCCAGAGGGGGGGGGGGGCAGGCTAGCAGCAGCTTAATATGCCGCTCTGCAGCCTACTGAAGAGTTAAAAACATAATGAGTATAAAACAAACAATAAAACAGACGACAAAACGGTGACTTTTTTTATAACTGTAACATGGCGAAAAGTTGCGCAAGTGAAAATATAAAAACAAAGGGTTAGTGATGCTGATTAAAACACATAGTAATTATACATCAACAATTGAAAAACACGGCAACAGTCTGGTTTCTGTTTGCAAGATTTAAAAAACACACCTAGCGACAGTATGGTGTCTGTTCCCAACACTTAAAAATGGTTATGTACAACACTGAATTGTCACTTAAACACTGGACTATAGACACAAAGGCAGATGTGGGGGGGGGGGGGGGGCACACAGATGAAGGGGGAAAAGGAGGAATAGGAGAGCAAAAACAAAAATGGGAGAAGCAGATGGGCAGAGGGGACACGTAAAAGAGGGGGGGAGCAGGTCAGCCACAAGAAGGAGTGGGGAGACTAGAGGAAGGGAAAGCAAAAGAACTCAGGGGAGAGAATGGAGTCAAAGAGAAGGTAGGTGGGGAAGAGAGGGAAGAGGGGAGAGGGAGCCTGGGAAAAGGACAGAGGTAGGGAGGGCGAAGTGAGGATCAGAGTTGATAGGAGGGACAAATGGAGAGAGAGAGAGAGGGCTTCATGCAGGAGAGGGAGTTGACAGAAGCCACCTTGGGAAAGGAGATGTAGGATGTAGAGGTGTTATGCACAGTGACATAGGAAAACTGGTGGGAGAGGAAGGAGGCAATCAGACGGACATAGTTGATAGGAGGGGAGTAGATCTGGAGTTTAAACAGGAGACCAGTATGCCATGTTCTGTCATAGGCCTTTTCGAGATCCAGGGAGACAAAAATGGCGAAGTGACAGAAGTTAATCTAGAGGGAGAGGAGATGGGTGAGGTGTAGGAGTTGGTCGTCGGCAGAGAAGGAAGTTCAAAAGCTACATTGGGTGTTGGGGAGGAGGTGGTGTTGGTGGAGATGCTGATGGATGTGCCTCGTAAGGATGGATTCCAAGAGCTTGCTGAACACTGTGAGACATATAGGACGACAGGAAGGAGGCAGCAGATGGAGGCTTATTAGATTTGGGCAACATCAGAATACAGGAGGTTTTATGCTGGTCTCAGTAAAAGCCAGCTTTCGTTACCAAGGGCGGCAAGGACTACAAGGAAGGAGGGATGGTAGTATTTGAGAGGGTGGTAGTTAATACGGTCGTGGCCAGGGTGGTGTTACATTTAGTGCGAAGTGTGAGGCTGATGTCGTATGAAGTGATGGGAGGCTTAAATTCTGATGGTGGTGTGTGGCCCAAGTACTGGAAGCTAGGAGCAAGGGGAGTAGTGGAGGTATTCAGACGTTAGATGACGTTGGGGAAGAGGGAATAATCAAAGTGGAGGGGCAAAGTGGTTGGCCTTACTGAGGATGTCAGGAAATGTTCAAATGTGTGTGAAATCTTATGGGACTTAACTGCTAAGGTCATCAGTCCGTAAGCTTACACACTGTTGTTGTTGTGGTCTTCAGTCCTGAGACTGGTTTGATGAATCTCTCCATGCTACTCTATCCTGAGCAAGCTTCTTCATCTCCAAGTACCTACTGCAACCTACATCCTTCTGTACCTGTTTAGTGTATTCATCTCTTGGTCTCCCTCTTCCATTTTTACCCTCCACGCTGCCCTCCAATACTAAATTGGTGAACCCTTGATGCCTCAGAACATGTCCTACCAACTGATCCCAGCTTCTACTCAAGTTGTGCCACAAACGTCTCTTCTCCCCAATCCTATTCAATACCTCCTCATTGGTTATGTGATCTACCCATCTAATCTTCAGCATTCTTCTGTAGCACCACATTTCGAAAGCATCTATTCTCTTCTTGTCCAAACTAGTTATCGTCCAACTTTCACTTCCATACATGGCTACACTCCATACAAATACGAGTACTTTCAGAAATGATTTCCTGACACTTAAATTTATACTCGATGTTAACAAATTTCTCTTCTTCAGAAACGCTTTCCTTGCCAATGCCAGTCTACATTTTATATCCTCTCTACGCCGACCATCATCAGTTATTTTGCTCCTCAAATAGCAAAACTCGTTTACTACCTTAAGTGTCCCATTTCCTAATCTAATACCTTCGGCATCACCTGACTTAATTCGACTACATTCCGTTATCATCGCTTTGTTTTTGTTGATGTTCATCTTATATCCTCCTTTCAAGACAGTATCCATTCCGTTCAACTGCTCTTCCAAGTCCTTTACTATCTCTAACAGAATTACTATGTCGTCGGCGAACCTCCAAGTTTTTATTTCTTCTCCATGGATTTTAATACCTACTCCGAATTTTTCTTTTGTTTCCTTCACTGCTTGCTCAATATACAGATTTAATAACGTCGGAGAGAGGTTACAACCCTCTCTCACTCCCTTCCCAACCACTGCTTCCCTTTCATGTCCCTGTACAAATTGTAAATAGCCTTTCGCTTCCTGTATTTTACCCCTGCCACCTTTAGAATTTGAAAGAGAGTATTCCAGTCAACATTGTCAAAAGCTTTCTCTTACAAATGATAGAAAGGTAGGTTTTCCTTTCCTTAATCTAGCTTCTAAGATAAGGCGTAGGGTCACTATTGCCTCACGTGTTCCAATATTTCTACGGAATCCAAACTGATCTTCCCCGAGGTCGGCTTCTACCAGTTTTTCCATTCGTCTGCAAAGAATTCGTGTCAGTATTTTGCAGCCGTGGCTTATTAAACTGATTGTTCGGTAATTTTCACATCTGTCAGCACCTGCTTTCTTTGGGATTGGAATTATTACATTCTTCTTGACGTCTGAGGGCATTTCGCCTGTCTCATACATCTTGCTCACCAGATAGTAGAGTTTTGTCAGGACTGGCTCTCCCAAGGCCATCAGTAGTTCTAATGGAATGTTGTCTTACACACTACTTAACAGAAATTAGCCTAAGTACAAACACACACTCATGCTCGAGGGAGAACTCGAACCTCCGCTGGGACCAGCCGCACAGTCTATGACTGCAGCGCCTGAGACCGCTCGGCTAATCCCGCGCGGCTGTCAGGAAATTTATGGTCATCAAGGAGGAGAGGGTACTGCAGGGTAGGACGGTTCCCAGTAAGGCGGTGGAAAGCAGACCAATACTTCGAAGAGTTTATTGGGAGTGTGACGTTGATTTGTGTGGAAGTCTGTTGCCAGACACGACATTTCTTCGCTGTAGTTGCGGATGTGTCTTTGTAATTGCCGGTGGTGGATTAGTGTTTCATGGTCACGAGTGCGGAGGAAGGATCGGTAGAGGCGACCGGATTCACGAAGGTTAAGGATGGCCTGTGGGGACAGGGCTTCGTGGTGAGTGTGAATGGCTTTGGCAGGGATATGGATGGCTACGGCGTCAGTCAAGGTCTCGTGGAGGAAGGTAGTGGTTCGGGATATGTCGTCGGGAGATTGGTGGGTAGGGCTGTGGCGTTCGACCTGGGTGTTTATGGAGTCCCGGTAGGCAACCCAGTTAGCGTGGGAGTAATCGTGGATTACGGATTCACAAAGGTTAAGGATGGCCTGTGGGGACAGGGCTTCGTGGTGAGTGTGGATGGCTTTGGCAGGGATATGGATGGCTACGGCGTCAGTCAAGGTCCCGTGGAGGAAGGTAGTGGTTCGGGATATGTCGTCGGGAGATTGGAGGGTATGGCTGTGGCGTTCGACCTGGGTGTTTATGGAGTCCAGGTAGGCAACCCAGTTAGCGTGGGAGTAATCGTGGATTAGTTTAATAGGAATGTCAGGGCAAGGAACGGAAGTTATCCTTTCACTCTGAATTTCAGTCCCACTCATGAACACATCCCATACTTCCATCGTTGCTTCTCTGACGTATACGTTGAATATCATTGACGAAAGAGTATGTCCCTATCTTAACACTCCTTTTAATATGGGCACTACATTCTTGGTCTTCCATTCTCATTGTTCGTACTTTGCTCTCTTACATATTACACACGTCAGCTCACATTAAGGTGATCACCGCCTATGTTCGATGTCAAAGTGCAATAACTATCAACAAATGGCAGGAGGCGGCACCCAAAACAAAGAAGCTTGCGAACTGTTCAGGTGCCACCATGGTTTGAAGAATATCGTGCATGGCATTATGCCGTTATCCAAAACTGGCCCCGAGGTTAACTGTGGTGCGCCACGGGCTATGGATGACTGGGATGAACGTCTCCGGAGATCTGTATGGGTTAACAGACAAGCAACTGTTGAGCTACTGATCGCCCAGTGAACCAAGGGGCTAAAACGGTGTCCCCTTAACGATCGTTCAGAGAACGTTGCTGCGTTTGGGCCTCTACAGTGTGCGCCAGGTTGACGCATCCATGCTAACTGCTGTTCATCAGCTATGAAGGCCAGAATTTGCAGGCCAGTACCGCAACTGGACGTCCACTGAGTGGCGACAGGTGACGTCATCAGATGAATCATGTTTTATGACTCGTCGGCGAAGAATGTCTGAAAGCATACACCCTGCACCAATCGTCGGATGCGACGAGGCAGGTGGAGGCAGCGGTATGATCAGGGGATTGTTCTCGTGGCACTCTGTGGGCGAGCTCCTCATTCTAGAAGGCGTAATGGGTCGACACAAATATGGATCTATCTTTGAGGACCGTGTCCGTTGCTACATGCAGTTCGTCTTTCCTCGGCGCGATGGTATCTACCATCAGGGCAATGCAACAGTCACAACTCGCAGTTTACGTGTGTGATTCGAAGAGCGCGAGAATGAATTGATCGTACTCAAATGGCTCTGAGCACTATGGGACTTAACTTCTAAGGTCATTAGTCCCCTAGAACTTAGAACTACTTAAACCTAACTAACCTAAGTACATCACACACATCCATGCCCGGGGCAGGATTCGAACCTGCGACCGTAGCGGTCCCGCGGTTCCAGACTGTAGCGCCTAGAACCGCTCAGCCACTGATCGTACTCCTCTTGCCCGAATTCCAGCTCTGCCGAGAATCTGTGTGACCACCTCGATCGGGCTGTTCTCCGCCATTGATCCACAACCGACAAACCTAGCGCAGCTGGCAACGGTACTGGAGTCGTCCTGGCTCAACGACCCTGGTGGTACATTCCAGATCCTCACTGACTCTCCTTCTACACTCTCGCTGCAAAAGTTGGTTATTCGGGTTTTTGATATGTGGCCTCATTAACGTGACAGAACAGTGAATTTCACCCTACTTTCCCTATAGCTTTCGCTTACTTTTCTCAGATTTTCGAAGACATTGGATCATTTAATCTCGGGTTTCGCTTTTTCCTTGCCGACAGACCCTTGATTTGTCCTAATTCTTGCTCCCAGTATTAAGTACAGCTCTAGAATTGCCCCCTGGTGTCTTTACCTTTCAAGCAGCCAAAGTGATCTTCATCTAACAGATTCACAATTTATGAAGATAGTATTTGTTCCCGAGAGAACTGATACCATTTATGACCTTGCAGCTTCTCTAGCATGAATTTTAAGGGACACCCTAGCTGCAAACAGGAGTTGATATACATCATTGGGCACATGTTGAAAATGTGTGCAACGCCAGGACTCGAACCCGGGATCTCGTGCTTACACGGCAGACAGTCTATCGATCTGAGCCACCGAGGGCACAGAGGCTACACCACATACAGGGACTTTTCCCTTGCACGCTCACCGTGAGTCCCACACTCCCAACACGTCCACACCACTACTTTAATGATGTATATCAACGCCTGTATGAAGCTAAGGTGACGATTTAATTATCATTTCATTCTAGGGAAGCTGCACGGTCTTCAATGGTATCTGTTCTTTCGGGAACCGATACTACCTTCATATATATTTAAAATATCGCTACCTAGCCATTGACCTTCTTGTGCGAAGGCTCACGCTATGCCCCAACTCGTACGGGACTTGGTAGATTAATCTGCCACGAGTAATGAGTGTGATGAGCAAAAACCTATTAGGCGCTGTATCCTCCGTGCCCTCGGTGGCACAGATGAATTGAGCGTCTGCCATGTAAGCAGGACATCCCGGGTTCGAGTCCCGGTTGGGGTACACGTTTTCAACATGTCCCCAATTATGTATATAAACGCCTGTTTGCACCCACGTTCTCGATTTAATTATCATTAGATTCACAACTGTGTTACCCTACACCAGAGCGTACTACACTACTGGCCATTAACATTGCTTCACCACGAAGATGACGTGCTACAGAATCGAAATTTAACCGACAGGAAGAAGATGCTGTGATATGCAAATGATTAGCTTTTCAGAACATTCACACAAGGTTGCCCCCGGTGGCGACACGTACAAGATGCTGACATGAGGAAACTTTCCACCCTATTTCTCATACACAAACGCCAGTTGACCAGCGTTGCCTGGTGCAATGTTGTTGTGATGCCTCGTGTAAGGAGGAGAAATGCGTACCATCACGTTTACGAGTTTCGTAAAGGTCGGATTGTAGCCTATTGCGATTGCAGTTTATCGTATCGCGACATTGCTGCTCGCGTTGGTCGAGATCCAATGACTGTTAGGAGAATATGGAATCGGTGGGTGCAGGAGGGTAATACGGAACGCCTTGCGGGATCCCAACGGCCTCGTATCACTAGCAGTCGAGATGACAGGCATGTTATACGCATGGCTGCGACGGATCGTGCAGCCACGTCTCGATCCCTGAGTCAACAGATGGGGACAACAACCATCTACACGAACAGTTCGACGACGAATGCAGCAGCATGGATTATCAGCTCGGAGACCATGGCTGATGTTACCCTTGATGCTGCATCACAGACAGGAGCGCCTGCCATGGTGTACTCAACGACGAACCTGGGTGCGCGAATGGCAAAACGTCATTTTTTCGGATGAATCCAGGTTCTGTTTACAGCATCATGATGGTCGCATCCGTGTTTGGCGACATCGCGGTGAACGCACATTGGAAGCGTGTATTCGTTATCGCCATACTGGCATATCACCCGGCTTCGTGGTATGGGGTGCCATTGGTTACACGCCTCGGTCACCTCTTGTTCGCATTGACGGCACTCTGAACAGCGGACGTTACATTTCAGATGTGTTACTACCCGTGGCTCTACCCTTTTTTCGATCCCTGCGAAACGTTACATTTCAGCAGGATAAGGCACGACCGCATGTTGCAGATCCTGTACGGGCCTTTCTGGATACAGAAAATGTTCGACTGCTGCCCTGGCCGAAACCTTACATTTCAGCAGGATAATGCACGACCGCATGTTGCAGGTCCGGTACGGGCCTTTCTGGATACAGATAATGTTCGACTGCTGCCCTGGCCAGCACATTCTCCAGATCTCTCACCAATTGAAAACGTCTGGTCAATGGTGGCCAAGGAACTGGCTCGTCACAATACACCAGTCACTTCTCTTGATGAACTGTGGTATCGTGTTCAATCTGCATGGGCAGCTGTACCTGTACACGCAATCCAAGCTCTGTTCGACTGAATGCCCAGGCGTATCAAGGCCGTTATTACGGCCAGATGTGGTTGTTCTGTGTACTGATTTCATAGGATCTATGCACCCAAATTGCGTGAAAATGTAATCACATGTCAATTCTAGTACAAAATATTGGTCCAATGACTACCCGTTTATAATCTGCATTTCTTCTTGGTATAGCAATTTTAATGGTCAGTAGTGTAAAAAAAACTTCGAATGCCAGAGAGCTTAGATAAGTTCCAAGAGATTTCAACAGGAAATGTTTTACCTTTTAGAGACTGCATTGCGAACAGAAAGCTGGGCTCGCGCCCTGGGAGTGTGCCGTGGGGTACTCACAGGAACTGCGGCGCGGACCCGTGGTGCGAGGGGTAGACGACAATGCTGGGGCCCGCGGCGTCGCGGTCGAGCGCCTTCCTACGCCTCCGGATGAGCAGCACGGTGGCCACCAGCGACAGCACCACCACCACGCTGGCCGCCGCTGCCGCCACCGGCACCGCCACCTCGCCTGCGCACAGTGCCGGGCACACCTTACACACACACACTGTCCGCGCTGCACACACAGCTGCAGGGGCTGTTTACATAGCGCTGCAAGCAGGCGACTCGGTAAGAAAAATGGTTCAGATGGATCTGAGCACTATGGGATTTAACTTCTGTGGTCATCAGTCCCCTAGAACTTAGAACTATTTAAACCTAACCCAAGGACATCATACACATCCATGCCCGAGGCAGGATTCGAAGCTGCGACCGTAGCGGTCACGCGGTTCCAGACTGAAGCGCCTAGAACCGCTCGGCCACCCCGGCCGGCAACTCGGTAAGGGTTACGACATGTAGCTTTTGAGTGATCGCAGGTGCGCATTTTTCAGGTGCAGCTTCCACGATCTTCGGTGAGGGTGTTTGCATGCTTGCGCCGCATTGGCACTAGTAAGTTTTATACGATTTTTCAGGCGGAGTCGTTAATTAATTAGGTTCATGTTCCGTGGATGATTTGCACAATAAATCCTAACGATAAAGAACGAATCATTTTACATGCACAACGCAATTGGTTCTAAGTACGGCCCGGCCCGGAGTTGGTGGGTGGGGGGGGATGTGGAGGCAAGTTTTTGACCCACTTTGGAAATATCGTACATCCGGGGTTGAATATGGTTACATGCTGTGATCATACAGAGGGTTTTACTGTCTCATATCATAGCAATGACATAATGTCCACTGAGTTTATTGATCTTAAGTATGAACCTTCAACATCGCGGCGCGTCAGCAATCGTTGGTTAATATATTAAGAAACTAAAAACCCGCCTCGACTGCGAAAAAGCACCTAGTGTTAACCTAGGTTTCCGCTTAGATAACTACATCTTCTTCAGAACAACAATAAAACCCACAAGTGCCTAAGAACACCTTTGTCAATGATTAAAAGAACACCATAGCTATACATTTATAAACGAAAAAGAAAAGGAAAACACAAACAGTACATATGTACAAAATCAAAACTACTACTTAACTTAATGGTGTACGCTCCACCTCACACAGGCCTATGTTCGGTGGGCCATGACCCGCCATAAACAGGTCATGGCCCATCGAACATTGGCCGGTGTGAGGTGGAGCGTACACCATTAAGTTAAGTAGTAGTTTTGATTTTGTACATATGTACTGTTTGTGTTTTCCTTTTCTTTTTCGTTTATAAATGTATAGCTATGGTGTTCTTTTAATCATTGACAAAGGTCTTCTTAGGCACTTGTGGGTTTTATTGTTGTTCTGAAGAAGATGTAGTTATCTACGCCGAAACCTAGGTTAACACTAGGTGCTTTTTTCGCAGTCGAGGCGGGTTTTTAGTTTTTTAATAAATTTCAAGTATTATGGATCAAAGACTGTAATTTATGGATATTGCATGGACGAGGGACTTCAGATGATGGATGTGAGAATAAGTACCACCACAGGTGTATTTTGAGTATGCCTTTATTCCATCACATGACTAGTTTTGGCGGCACATTTTTGCCATCCTTAGGCCCCACCACTGCCAAAAGAGTATTTGACTCCCTTGGCGTATTTACTGTGAGATCCTTGTTGCTAGCACACGTGGGCTAGCTTTCATCAGGGGTCTACAGTGTCGTGGGTCTTACAGTAAATGCGCCAAGGAAATCACTCATGACATTGGACACGTCACGGTGTCGAGTGTAGACCTCTGATGAAAGCTAGCCCGCATGTGCAACGAACAAGGATCTTAAAGTAAATTCGCCAAGGAAAGCACTCTTTTAGCTGTAGTGGAGCCTGAGGATAGCGGTAATGTGATGTCGACACTATTCAGGTAATGTAACATTAGTAGGCGCAGGATCAAGCACCCTAATCACTGGAGAGGCCAAAGACACACCTGCAAACAACACGCCGCCAACGTCCTCTCGACAGCACGTATTCAGCTCACTGCCGCTGACAGGAACGCCTCACTGACTCACTCTTCCACTTTGGCGTCTGTCAATTCATCACAGAGTAGGCTCAGTTAACATCACAGACTAAGACACTTCATAGGGACCAGATTAGTGACTATAGCAAAACTAAAGTTTGTAATAGCAAGATTACCAATACTGTCTGCAAGAGGCCTGTTACTGAGGAGTTCGTACAAGAACACGTGGAATCTAATCAAGTTAAGTAAATGTTCATGTAAATAAAGAGCCATATTAATCCACGTGTGTCTCTGTATTCTAAAAAGAGGATACTGGCCACTTAGAACAACCTCCTCTCTCTTGCTTCCTCGCAGTACAAGACTCTACAACAACAATAGTAATTCTTCTATGGGATATATGGAGTTATCAAGGAAAAAATTTTTGTTTGTTTTCAAATTTTACTTTCGTGTCTGCGAGACGTTTTATATCACTGGATAATTTACGAAAAATTTTACAGTTACAGCATTGTGCACCTCTTATCGTGCTAGAGACAACTTTAGTATGCAATACTTAATGTCATTTTCCCTTCAGGTGAAGTAATTATGAACATCATTGTTTCTTTCGAATTGCAGTGGATTATACACCAAACTTCACGAGTGAATAAATACATCGTGAAACAGTCAATACGCAACTCCTTAAACAAAGTTTACAAGATGATTGTGGGTCAGCACCAGATAATATTCTAATAGCACGTTTACGAGCAATGAAGATTTTATTTCTTAAAGATGAGTTACCCCAGTACATTAACCATGCGGCATTTTTAAATGAAAATATGCAAAATATGTCAATTTACTGATTTGTCTCTCTTCTAGATCTGCAATGATTCTAAGTGCAAATGTGGCTAATGAGTTCGTTTTAATTTCCAGCTTAAATTTTCATCAATATGAGCATCTAAGAATATTTAAGTTTCCACCTCGTTTATAATTTCCTCACCATGTGTTATGCTCATCATTGGTGCAGCACCCCTACATGTCCAGAACTGAAATTGATGGCGAGACCCTCCACAGAAAATCAATGACGTTCACAAGAAAATTGTTTACCATTTCTTCTGTTTCTGTATGTGTGCATTGTCTAAAATTTAAATCAAATCAACGTTTTACTAACAAATACACTAAGTACATCTTACACACTTTTCACACTTTATTGTCGACTTATATTCAGTCACTGTATCACTTTAACTATTCACACTTCACTGTTTATTTATATTCACTCACTGCACTACTTTTTCGGTCCCTCCCTTCATTACTGATAAACTGACGTTCGAATCCACGTCAGGTTCTGTTTTATTTACCCATATCAACAGGTAGCCCCATCAGTGGCGATTTCCAGAATATACCAAAATGGCTTCGAATGGTCCACAATGTTTCAGAACATTCCACAACATTCGAGAGTGTACCAGAATGTTACACGATTATCCGGGCTGTTCTCGAACATTCTGGAATCTTCCCAAATATTCCAGACTATTCCTAAACATCCAAAACATTCCGGATCATTGTGGAGCATTCCGGAACATTCTGGAATGTTGTGGAATGCTCTCGAATAGTCTAGAATATTCTGGAATGTTCTCGAATACTCTCGAATGTTTTCAAATGTTCTCGAAATTTTAGAGGGTGTCTGTATCAGTGGCTCACATGCGAACAGTACAACAGAAAAAAGCGACAGTGACTTATATTTGCAAGCCAAAAGGAATTGCGTGAACCATGATATCGCAGAAACCTATTGCTCTACATAAAAGCGAAGCCACTTACCTTACATCGAATGATTGAAAACCCTAAATATTCTCACAGAAAGATAACGGAGAACGCTTTGTTTCTCAACGTCAATGTCCGCACTAATGGTGTGGATTACAGTTAATGTCGCCACTTCTCGGTAGGAAGCAGCACTACTGAAGACATCAGACAAGCAGTGGAAAGTTTTGTCAACCTAGACACTTCACCCTTCTTTACCCTACTCTTCTAAATTTCTTGTCAAGCCTTAAACTTCCAGTTCTTGTTCAGGCACATATACTCTTGTTAAATCTCGGACACTTTGCTGTCAAATTTTGGTGCGTGTCCATATGTACCATCTGATTTTTTTCTTTTTTCTTTTTTTTTTTTTGGTAATTAGCTTGAGGTGCACCTTATGCTCGCCGTTTCGAATACACGTGCGGCAATATAAATTACTGGGAGTTCACTGCTTTCAGTTTATATTTAATTATTTTTAGAGATAAGTACGTTAGGACTAAATTCGATCAGTTATGACACCCCCTTTAATGTTATCTTACGTCTGTGTTTTATAATTTAATGGTGTCGCAGTTTCTTGATCAGTCTCGCACGTGAAGTTTCCTGATTAGCCAGTAGCGTCGGAACGGAAACTTACTCCGTTTGACTACAGTTGATATTTGTCAATGTAAACATTTATATATTTGTCAAAGAACTTGTTCATTGTAGTAAAACGTATTTAAAATTTATTTGTTTCACGAGTGGTGTTGAAGCCCTTTTTGCCCAGGCCTCCATCCAAAAGGCAACCAAATGACAGGCCGCGTTTCGGTACAGCCATTTCGCTACCTCTGAGTCAGGAAATAGTCTTATTTTAAAGCAAAGAAAATATCCTCGTGGCCAATATGATGACATCTGGAGCATGTAGGTCTTTCAGGGATATTGCTACGGCCTACATGACGTGGCAACACAAAGAATCGCGCAACAGCTCTGAACATAAGAGTGACACTACGTCCTGGTTGTGGACACCGCGTCATAGCAGAAGCTACGTTGTCTGAGCAGCTATCGTGATGGTATGGGTACACAACATTGACCACTCCGAGACCTTATGTGTCAAGAATATGACCGCATGTTCCAAGTGCTGCCGTGAATTACATTTACACAGAGGCTATCACGTTTTTAACATCTCTCATTCACTGAAAACATCCGAGCATGGGCTGCCTACAGAGTGGCATGCCTGGCACTGCCATAGCTCCTTGACAGGGTAGATGAAATGACGTTCCCGTCTTTGTCATCCAATCTCAGTTCGACTCACTCCCTATCCAAATTTAAATCCATTGTTCCCAGTAAGGTGGCGGTTGTGTGCAGTAATATCCAGAAGTTGGCAGAGAGCGTTCGTGCGCTGCAGTTTAGAATAGCCCCTGCTCCGCCCCTTCAGCAAGATATCTGGAGCAAGTGTGAGCCGTTGTGCAGACACTTGACCGACCCAGAGTGGGCAGTGTGCACAAGACGCTGCCGGCCCATGCCGGGGCAGACAAAGGCCACCAAGTAACGAGCGCTGCCCCCACCCCCAACCCCCACCCCTTCACTCTCTCCCGTTTCCCGACCGCGGGGCCGCCGCCATTGTCTCTACCGCCGACGCTTTCCCTCCGTGTGCAAAATTTCTCTCGAGTGCCTCTTCAGCCCGAGAGCGGCGTGGCCCTTTTGTCTGCGGCAGAAAGAAGACGCCCGTCTCCCCCGAGGCCACGTGTTCTGTCCTCGAGCCGGACGTAACCGATCTCAGTGTCACATTACTTTTCTCCCCTCCGGTGTGCACGGAATCTTTCGAGGTGACCTTCCAAATTAATTGCTCACCTGTTACAGCATTTAGATCACCCTTGATGCAACTACTTTCCGCAAATGAGGTGTGACACAGGATACGCCGTCTTGTAAGTACAGGGTTATTATAAATGAGTGAAGCGATTTCACAGCTTTCCTGTAGCTATATTATTTGACATATTGCTCCAGGGCTTTCCACACACACAGAAAAATTGAAAAAGTTTTTTTAACATACAGGGTGATTCAAAAAGAATACCACAACTTTAGGAATTTAAAACTCTGCAATGACAAAAGGCAGAGCTAAGCACTATCTGTCGGCGAATTAAGGGAGCTATAAAGTTTCATTTAGTTGTACATTTGTTCGCTTGGGGCGCTGTTGACTAGGCGTCAGCGTCAGTTGATGCTAAGATGGCGACCGCTCAACAGAAAGCTTTTTGTGTTATTGAGTACGGCAGAAGTGAATCGACGACAGTTGTTCAGCGTGCATTTCGAACGAAGTATGGTGTTAAACCTCCTGAAACGTGGTGTATTAAACGTTGGTATAAACAGTTTACAGAGGATGGGTGTTTGTGCAAAGGGAAAAGTTCTGGACGGCCGAGAACGAGTGATGAAAATGTAGCACGCACCCAGCAAGCATTTGTTCGCAGCCCAGGAAAATCGACTCGCAGAGCTAGCAGAGAGCTGCAAATTCCACAATCAACTGTATGGAGAGTCCTACGAAAAAGGTTAGTTATGAAACCTTATCGTCTGAAATTGGTTCAAGCACTGTCTGCAGCTGATAAGATTAAAAGAATCGATTTCTGTGATTTTATCCTTGCTCAAATGGAAACAGATGAATCTTTCGTTTCAAAGATTGTGTTTAGTGATGAAGCAACTTTCCACACTAACGGGAAAGTCAACCGTCACAATTTCTGTATATGGGGCACTGAGAATCCGCGGGAAACAACTCAGTATGAACGTGACTCGCCTAAGGTGAACGCTTTCTGTGCCATTTCAGCCAATAAAGTTTTTGGTCCCTTTTTCTTCGAAGGTGCTACTGTGGACTACAGTATCTGGAGATGTTAGAGAATTGGCTGTTCCCTCAGATCGAACAAGAAGCACAACAATTCATATTTCAGCAGGATGGGGCGCCACCACATTGGCACTTATCTGTCCGTAACTACCTGAACGTCAACTACCCGAGGCGATGGATCGGCCGCCAGGCAGCCCGTGACAGAGCACTTCATCACTGGCCTCCAAGAAGCCCTGATCTTACCCCCTGCGATTTTTTCTTATGGGGGTATGTTAAGGATATGGTGTTTCGGCCACCTCTCCCAGCCACCATTGATGATTTGAAACGAGAAATAACAGCAGCTATCCAAACTGTTACGCCTGATATGCTACAGAGAGTGTGGAACGAGTTGGAGTATCGGGTTGATATTGCTCGAGTGTCTGGAGGGGGGCCATATTGAACATCTCTGAACTTGTTTTCGAGTGAAAAAAAACCTTTTTAAATACTCTTTGTAATGATGTATAACAGAAGGTTATATTATGTTTCTTTCATTAAATACACATTTTTAAAGTTGTGGTATTCTTTTTGAATCACCCTGTATTACAAGTGGTTCATACGTGTCCCTCTCCCCCTCCCCCTCTCGCCCTAGTGATTCTGCGGATATAAATTCAGTAAACAACTTCTTACCACGATCGGTGCTGCACGTCCCTATTAATGTGTTTCAGAAGCACTGTCGGGACGAGGTCGGGGTTCTGGTAGGTTTTTTGGTAGACCAGGTATAAAATGTGAATCTTACACACAGGCCCCCACAAGAAGAATTACAGGGTTAGGTTGGGAGAGCGTGGAGCTGCTGACACGATTGGCTGATCATCAATCCCACCACGACCGATCCTTCGGTTTCTCAATTTACTGTTTAAGAATTCACGAACATCTTGCCGGAAGTGGCGTGGAGAGCTACCTTGTTGCTAGGTGAAGTACACACTGTCGGTCTCCAGTTGCAACATCAGCTTTACAGCATGTCCAGATATACGTGTCATGTAATGATCTTTTGTGAGAAGAAAGAGGGGCTCTAAACTTTAAACCGTGAGATTGCACAGAACACATGAACTTTTGTTGAATGTGCTGCATGATAGCGCGGGGATCCCTTGTGCCCCAGATGTTGCTTCATAACTGATGATGAGTTTCTAAGAAAATCCATCCACATCTATCAGCTGTTTCAGCTGTGTCGGAAATTCAAAGCATCTGACATTGTCATCGGGAGTCAGAGCTTCTAGTAATTGTAAACCATAAGACTTCAGGATCAATCCTTTCCTTAGGATCTTCCATACGTTCGGTTGTGGTTTGTTCAGCTCTTTTTGTTTTGCGCCATTCGTCGACTTCAGGAGGCTACGTGCTAAACAGGCCCGCTCACGGTCAACAGTCCCTTCACTCACTGCAAGCTGATTTCCCCTTGCAGAGGCATCCTGAAGCTTTAAACTGCACATAGAACCGGTGAATGGATTATTAAAATCATTTCCATCATCTATAATAACCTTGTAAGGAACTTCCACTGAGGAAGGACGCTTCAAAGCAACGATTATACAGAAATCCCAAGACTACCTCTACGCTATTTTAATCTACGATGAATTGTTTTAATCTGCCTAACTGTACGAGTTTCGAGAAAACTTTTTGTTGAGCCTGCTGGGCTCTGACAATCTAAATATCTGTATTCACTGCAGATCAGGTCTAATGTGAGACCCTCCAGAGTGGATACAGTTAATACACATCCTAGTCGGACGCAGTAAGGGGGTGAGTAGCCAAAAGTTAAAACATTTTATAAGCTGAACAGCAGAGACAAGAGCAGTCTTGTAAGAGAGACAGATGGAGACGCCATCAGTATAAGAGAGCAGCAGCAGATGCTCTAAGCTGCCCAGTAGGAGAGCGAAAACACAAAGGAGCGTAATTAAAAAGTGACTCTTTTGAGGCATACGCAGAGGGAATTCATAGGGCTCCTCTCCTACGCCTCTGATTATGAAATCATATCGGATATGCTGCAGGGTCTGTACCGTCCTTGGACTGCTGTCCATCGTTTCATCACGCATATAAGCGCACATTTAGCTTGCTAGAACGATTTATTTCCGTAGATAGTATGTCAACGAAATAGAAAGACAATAAATATTTTTAATATCTTGGGTTACACGTTGTGAGTGACTACTGAAAGCCAAGAGAGGTAGGTTCAGCAACCAAATTGGAAAGGGTTTTCTTCCTTCTTGCACAATGAACCCTTTCCTTGAGATGTTGTAATTTTAGCTATGGAATGTAGGTGATTGCAATGTATCTGCGTTTAATCTGGAGCCAGGTTTGTGTTGTATAATGAGAGAAGGAACGCTTGTAGGTTATGCTATGGTGTGTGAGCACGATGTGCAATCCCATCAATACGTTACAAGTATCACTCGTGGTGAGAAAAGTGTTCTGTATCATATTTATTGCTTTATCTCCGAGGTAAGTGAATACTAAAGTGGAAAAATTGATGGCGCTCTTACGGTGGGCGCTTTCGTACCTAAGTTAACCGAAGTGTTTGGTGCTTCTGGAGGCAGTGTATCGATTTATACTGCATGTAGTGAAAGCGGATAAATGAGGGGATGGATGTGTGTGTTGAGTGGGCATGACAGACGCACTTTGAAGGGGATTGTGACGAAAAATACGGGGAAGACAGCTATAGAAATGACCACAGCACTGAATATCGCTCTCGCGAACTCTGGTAGCGCCAGAACAATACAGTAGTCCAATAGAGTTAAACCTGAAAATTAGACAAATCGGAAATAATGCCTACAAAAAATTATATTGTTTTAACTGCTTCACTTGTGACCCAGTATGACTATCCTAGGTTTTCTCCCTCAGCGAAGTTGTGGAAAAGTGGTGGGGGTGTGGGGCAAAAATGTACCCGAAAAAGTGGAATTTTTTAGGTTTCGGGATTATTTTTCGTAAACGACTCACAATATCGAAAGCATAGTGGAATAAAAATTGTAGGGCATGAAATTCTGCATTGATTGAGACTATTCGCATATTTATCGGACCACCCGTTTGCATACTAGTGCTCTTCAAAATTGGATCAATTTTACATGTTCATGAAAAAGTTTCATTTTAACCTCTGTTTTTTGGTAATATCGTTGAAACTAACCCTCCTGTCAATAATGTCGTTCGTAAAAAAGACATGCATTCGATAAAACCAAAAGTGAATTTATTGGACCACCCATTTGTGTGCAGCTCCTCATTAAAGTTGGACCACTTCTCATCATCAATGAAGACAATTTCAAATGTAGTTTGTAACGGAACTGAAATGATGGTGGGCTGACAGTAATTTGGAGCCCGCGCGTCGGAAACGGGCGCGCTGGTGTGAGACTGCCAGGGAGTGCACCCTGATGCCATCTATTGGCGAAACTGGGAATTAGCGCTACCTGTCAGACAATGCACTAAGCTCTCGGAGTCAAATGTATTCTTCTTCTTGGTAATTATAAGTTATTACTGTATAATTTAATGTTGTAAAGCGCTAGTAGTAAATCATTATGACTGGTATGAACTCCAGGATAATAAATATAAATATTCTTAAATACTAAATGATTTCGGTAAAAAGGTGGTAGGGGAACGCCCCCACTCTTGGTGATACGAGCGTAGCTAGGGGTAGCTGGAGACACAGGGACTGAACAATGAAATGGCCTGTGGAGTGTGGACGTGATCGGACGTGCGTAACTGTGCTCACGCAAAAGCGATTGTGCAACAGCGAAGAGGCGAATATCGTCGCCGTTTGTGGAGTACAACGCGACGAATGGTTGTTGAAGCCGCCTCTATGCCACTGGGGCTGATTGTAAGAGTTACTGCGCCCAGATTTTATGGCGTACGTGCAGTAGCTTATACGAGTGCTACAGCTCGTAGTTCCAGCCGCCATTAAGGGCATGAGGCGTGAAGAGCTGCGTTAGCCACCTGCGTCTCACCACCAGCACCGACACGTCTACCCAAGGCAAGACTGCTTGCAATTGTTAAGTCGAACTTTCTATACATGTAAAAGGAGAATACCAGTTTTCTTTTATGCAAGTGCAGAAGACTGAATATAGTAATGAGTAAAATTACGACGCATGTTGTTCATTGTAAAGTGTAGTAACCTAAAACATAGTATAGTGAAATCAGACTGAGGCCACCATCGCCTCTTTCATTTACAATTCTTTTGGTTGTAGAATACTTTAGCGTATAAGAATGTTGAAAAGAGCAATGGTCACACCAGAATGAGTCGCCTATTTATAGTTACTTAAATTTTTCTGAGTAACCTTTCAAGTAAAGTCACTTAACTAATTCTATATCAGTTGACCAAAGAGTAATATCCAAAATCATTAAATAAGTTGAAGGATAGAATTTTGTTAACCCAAGTTGCATAAATTGTCTTGGTAGTAATTACCAAGCCAACTCACAGAAATTGAGAGAGTATTTGCTTTGTAGAATCACCTAGAATGATCAGAAATAGTAATATTCAGAATTAAGTTTAAATTCAACTCAAGCCGTTTCACTTTGAAACGAGCCAAAAATTGATTTATTCTTTTGCTCCTTCAGAGCTGGCGACCGTAGTTATAAGTATTTTCAGGAGGATTCGACGGTAAGTCTGCTGCTCTCGTCGTGCTGATAGGATTATCCACTGCTGCTAGCAGTGGTGATTGGATACATAAGCTCACTACCAAGTTAAGTGGGTCAGGTAGGCAGTGTTACCGTGTGAACTGTAGGGCACTGTAGGCCGTGGATCGAACCCGTTCAATCATCACAGCTCTTTGGGAAATAGTCCGGTTAGGAGTGTACTAATCATTAGGCAAATACTGGCGAGTAACGGTCAAAAATGTATACGCAAGTGAATTTAGCAAGGTCCGTGTAGCACCTAGTTAATGTGGTGCAATGGCGAGGGTAGGAGTGGAGTAGAAGTGAGCTGAGCTTGTGGCAGCTGTGCTGTATTCAAATATTAACAACGTGAATTCACTACTACCTCTTACCATTAGGACTGAGCTATTTACGGTTAAAATACGTAGCAGTAAGCGCAAAGGCGTGACAGCTACAAGTCCGTATTGGTTTTATACATACGGAATTAGGAAGCGGGTCATTCCGTCAGTGGAGGGGGTTAAAACAACAGAGTCAGTTGAGAACATACCCCATTTACTGATGGAAAGATTCGGCGGTTCGGTCGCAAGTTCTTTAGTAATTCTTATGTACACCTATTTAAATACAGAACTATAGCAACCCATTGTCTTGTACGTATTAAATATAGTAATAGAATAAAATATTAAAATTTGGTAAAATTTGAAACGTAATATTAAAAAAGTTTTTCATATGTCGAGGGTTAAGAACTGAGACCTCGTATCTGACAGATGTCAGAAAAAGTCCTGGCTCAAAAAAACTTGTAAGTTAAAAAATATATGTTGTAACAAAATGATGCAAAAAAGACAATGCACAACCTGAGAGTAATAAAGGATTATGCTTTCAATAAAAAAAATCAAAGTAATTAAAATTTTTATTAAAAAGTTATATTTTTTAGCTCCCCTGTAAAATTTGTCATTTGTCAGATACGTGGTCTCCGAGAGGAGGCAGGAGAAAGAGAGACACTCATTGGAATTAAGTAGTGGTTATTATATTTCGTAATTACAAAATATTACATAAATGTATGAGATGAAAATGGTAAAAGTAGTTGTTGTTGTTGTGGTCTTCAGTCCTGAGACTGGTTTGATGCATCTCTCCATGATACTCTATCCTGTGCAAGCTTCTTCATCTCCCAGTACCTACTGCAACCTACATCCTTCTGAATCTGCTTAGTGTATTCATCTCTTGGTCTCCCTCTACGATTTTTACCCTCCACGCTGCCCTCCAATACTAAATAGGTGATCCCTCGATGTTTCAGAACATGTCGTACCAGCCGATCCCTTCTTCTAGTCAAGTTGTACCACAAAATCCTCTTCTCCCCAATTCTATTCAATACCTCCTCATTAGTTATGTGATCAACCCATCTAATCTTCAGCATTCGTCTGTAGCACGACATTTCGAAAGCTTCTATTCTCTTCTTGTCTAAGCTATTTATCGTCCACGTTTCACTTCCATACATGGCTACACTCCATACAAATACTTTGAGAAACGACTTCCCGACACTTAAATCAATACTCGATGTTAACAATTTTCTCTTCTTAAGAAACGCTTTCCTTGCCATTGCCAGTCTACATTTTATATCCTCGGTAAAAGTAGGTATGTACACAAATTTCACATACGTCGACGTATAAGGTACACATATAGATTTGTTTGGTGAGCGTCTTGCAAGGTGCCGTGTCGTGCTTGTATTCAGTGGTTAAGCTTACCCATTTCCAAGAGATGTGTGCCACTAGCGTCTTTATTGGGTTATTTTACCGTTCTGAAACTGTAGCACTTGCCTTTTGGTAGATATGTATTTAACGAATGTCTGCCAGATATGTACAGCGCACGGGCAAGCACAAATTTCCTTTTGTAGTTTTTTTTTGAGCCCACTGAAATGGTCTGTGTTGGCCATATTTACGTTTGCTGGGCGAGTTGAAGCGGTTTTGTTAGGAATAAACGGGTTGAGTCTTTCGGGTTCTAAGTCATTGATACGTTTTTTAAATGTGTTGTTTATTTGTTTAAATAGTCTTTAGATTGAAAATAAATTTTTTGAGTATAAATTTTAGTTGCCCAATGACTGCTATTTTTAAAATTTCTTTGAGATATAATATGGGCATTTGCTTGAAGTTCATGATTATTGAACAGGTATTCTTGAATGTGTATTGTGGACTTTGTATGAACTGCAATATCTTGAACACACGTGTTCATGCAATAGCTTGGCACCCATATCTTAATCTTACTTATAAGTTGTATTGCACCCACTGGTTCTTATAGTTTTACACTGACGGCTCACGCTGGTGGATCAGGGCAGACTGAAGCAGGGGCACCGCAGACTACAACTAATTAAATTTCACTTTATGTAACTCCTGTTGTTGATACCTCAATGTTTTTAATTGTTACTCATTTACTTAAAGACTGTTTTAATAGAGAAGTCATTGGGCTAAATTACTATTCCTCACGAACTAGTATTATCAGTCTTCCAATTTTTTTAATCCATTGAGCTGTAAGAGTCACTCATTCTGCTGCCGAAAGAAAGCATTTTGTAACAAAAAAGCAAGTAGAATATCTGAATATTTATGGTAGTTAATTTGAAGCCTTATTTTCAAAGAAACGTCTTTCCTGCCATCAATGTCAAATTTTATTTCCCGGCAACTTATCGCTGCCAGCACGGCACTATATTGCTCGCGATTCTTTCTGAAGGTACGTAAGAACAATTAATTGCAGTCGTCTCGTAGACCCAGTCTAGAAGAAGATTACTTTTCGGTAGGAGGTGCCCCAATCTGTTTCGAGTAACGTATTCAAGGCACAGTTTTCAGAAACGAAAAGAGAAAAAAATCAGAGAGGCGAGTTTTCTGGCGAACGCTGTTCGTGTAGAAATCTGTGGTCGAGAGAACACTGACGGTAACATTAATTTCCAAAGTGGAACCGCAAATGCTGTAAATACCTCCATCGATAAAGTTGGGACTCATTCCGCAGCAAGTCTCGACTCTCGTTTTTTTTCCGTTTGCTTTGGAGATTTACAAGTGGCAGAAGAGCGGCAGAAGTTGGCAGACGGACTAACACTAGCGGCAGCAGGTGGAGCAGAAAATGGATTGGACATGGGAGGAAGTGGGCGGGGTTGGTCGGAGGAGGGGGAGGGGTTGGGGGGGGAGGGGAGAACGCTTTAGCAGGCAACTCAGCCAGCGCCTCAAAGGGAATTCTTGACGCTGCCGAACGAGCTACGCTTTGCATTTATGCCTTCGGCCTACGTGAATTATTCATACATAGCTACAGGCAGAAGCGAAATTTCATCACGTGAACGACATCGTGACAGCAGTGTAGCCATGCGGTAACTAAGCACGCCGTATGGGGAAACGAGTACAGAGTTTTACAGATACAGATCTTCTTTTTTTTTCTCTTAAGTTACAACAGCGCCTCTACACTGCTGAGATAAATTTAATTAGGCACTAGTGATCTTTCATGAGTTTACACTGTAGCGAAATTTTCTCTAACTAAAACAGCGGTACGCACGTCTTGAGAAAGTCTAGTAAAACAACTGTATGAGCCATGTAGATCTGAGAGAGGCCAGATACATCAGTTTCTACTGAAGTAGATTTGGACCTTCTATTCAGTCACCATGCCGCACCGGTTAAAACATGTTACTATCGCTGCTGTCGTGAGGTATTTATTATGAGAATGGATGCGTTTGTTTTTGTGTATGTTACGTATTTCATCCTAAAACACTAGACCGATTTCAAGAAAACTTGGTACACATATCCCTCACTGTCAGGCAACAACCGCTGTGAGAGTAAGAACCGCCTACCTGTCTTAGTTCGGTGATATAACTTCATAAACAACGAGATGCACGAAAACCTGCCGCATCATACTTGAGATTAAATTTATCACTTCCGTGGCCGGCCGCTGTGGTCGAGCGGTTCTAGGCACTTCAGTCCGGAACCGCGCTGCTGCTGCGGTCGCAGGTTCGAATCCTGCCTCGGGCATGGATGTGTGTGAAGTCCTTAGGTTTGTTAGGTTTAAGTAGTTCGAAGTCTAGGGGACTGATGACCTCAGATGTTACGTCCCATAGTGCTTAGAGCCATTTGAACCATTTGAGCCACAATAAATTTCGCAGACAATGTCCACATATGCCGTTAAATTAACCTACAAAAACATATCATGTTACCACATACGAGAGATGACGTCATAAACACACTCGTGCGTGGAAAACGGCCACGTCATGCTCGACGTTTAAATTTACTACTTCCTTGCTACTAATTCTATTCGCAACATATTTTGTAGACAATATTCACATATGCATTTGTGTGTATCGACACAAATACACCATTATACGGCACATAATTCAAGAGATATGACATCGTAAACACTGAGATGCCTGAAAAATTGTCGCATAATGCCTGACGTTTTAACACATTTACTCCGTACTATAAAGATACTCGTACACGCGAGTCAAATTAAGTCAATACCTGAAACCTGGTAGCGCTTTTGACAGCTTACAACAGTGGCTGTGGGCGAAAACAGTAGTCATCTATAGAGCTATGAAGACGTGTTGCCATACAGACGTTAACAAACTTACGCTGTAGACACGCGAAGCATCTGCGTCCAGGAGGCGGAAACTTTCAGAGATAAGGGTTTTTCTTCTTTTTTTGTTTTGTTTTGTTTAAGATACTATATTTATACATTTGTACGTGCCACGCGAGGTAGCCGTGCAGTCTGAGGCGCCTGGTCACCGTTCGAGTCCTCCTTAGGCATGGGTGTGTGCGTTGTCTTTAGCTTAGGTTAAGTAGTGAGTAGGCCTAGGAACCGATGACCTCAGCAGTTTGGTCCCATAGTACCTCAAAAGAAAGAAGGAAAAAAAAAAACGTTCGTACACTCTGCATATTTCATTCTAAGACTGTTCATTATTTCAAAGGTGTTTTAACAAAACATAGAAATCAAACTTTTTCGATACTTCACTACCAATACATTTTTTTCGTTTCTAATAAAAAATTGGCAAACTAACAAGGGCAGTGTCGTATATGTGAGCTAGTATAATTCATAAAAAATAAAAAGTCCATCGTGAGGGTGTACACCCCTAACAATTCATGTTTCATTTCTCTTGCAGGAGAAATAATATAGCAATGCCGATAAATTTAATCATAGGTCAATATTTGTGCTCTTCATTTCCACTGAGGTAATGAGATTCTAATTTCCAATTATATAATCTCACCATAATTATCTACGGTGTTCGCTTTTCTAATTGTAGCTACTTTTTTGACATTAACAATTTTCAGAAAGTGATGTGATGGTTTTTGTTATTTGACAGTAATAATGTCCTTGGAGGTAATGAGAGTGTAATTTCCAACTATTTCGTACCACCGGAATAAACTATGGTGTTTGTTTTTCTATTTATAGCTGCTTTTATGATGTTATCAATTTTCAGGAAGTGAGTTGACGGTTTTTGTTATTTGGCAGTAATAATTTGTAGCATTCAACAGTTTTATGTCCTACAAACATCTTAACAACGCGGTTCGATAGACAATGCTCCCGTTACCAAGTGGTCAGACTCATCTTGTGAGGTTAAAAAAAAAGCATGCAGACACTTTTGCGGCGCTGATAAAATAAAATAGAGTGAAACAGGTTGGACTGTGAGTTCTTTTCTTCAATAAGTCGGTGATTTTAAGACAAGGACTCACAGTCCAATGTGTTATTATTCTATTAATTATTTCTCTAGCTACTTTTGTAAAGTTGTAAATAATCATTGTTAAGTACAATGTTCATGTAATTCACGGTTGCAGTTAATTCTGTTATAATAAACATGATTCCAAAGACAAAATTATTTACTTCCTGAGATATGGTTCTGATGTTTTTCGCTCATTCAGAAAATACGATCATCCATTTGAGAGCTACAAATAATTCACCTGTGCTGTATCAGGCTTCGTCATGGCGATGGTCACCTTGTTCCTCCGAATTAATTAGTCATCTCAGTTCGTGCAGTTTTCAGCTTACGTCTCCAAAATTGTTTCTCAGTATTATGTAATAGTTTTTCGTTCCAAGTTATTATATTCTTAAAGTGATATATTACACTACTTGAGATGGGTTTTAACAAGTTAAATCAAGTGGTACGCTTTTCCCTTGCCCATCAAAAAATTCCCATGTCGTTTTCAAATATTCAGTATATAACCGCTAACGTACGAAGAGCGTGAGGTCTGTTTGACCCCACGAATAGATTCAAATCGCACTCGCCTGAATGCATAACGGTGCACGGTGCTCTTTACTGCCTAGTCTAGTTTAGTTTCATCTAGCTAGAGATTCAAATCCTCTGCTGTTTCCAGTTGTAGACTTCGCAGGTAGAGTAACTACTGAAGCAGCTACATTGTACAGGCGCATTAAAAATGAACAACGTACATCTTCAGAACGTTGAAGCTAAATGCGCAGCTTTCTTCTGACATCATTTGAGGATAAAACATATGAGTGAAGCTCTATCGTTAAACTACACTAGTCTGACGTATTTCTCCGACAACGTGTCAGAGAAAATTTAATTTTTATCGGTGTCCATACAAAATAAATCGAATGAAGTGAACGTTCAAGCTTTTACTGAATACGAGTCAAGGATATTTTTGAAGAGGAAGAGGTATTTCACGGCAAAATTGATTTAATAGACATCCCCAATCATTACCTAACTAAGTTGTTGCTGTATTAGTTTACGGTCATCGCTATTGTTCACGTTGAAGTTTGGAATGGACGCTCAGCAACAAGGGCCATTAACGCCCAACCACACCTGCATAAAAAAATAGATAAGGGGTAGATTAAATTAAAATTTTACAAGAAAACTGAGAAAAGATATATGAAAGGAGAGGCCAGCAAAAAATGTGTATAAATAATTGCAAAAAAGTGAGCGGTCTTCAGTCATTACTTTTGGTGTGTTGGCAAAAAGATTTTGGCCCAATTTTTAAAACTTTAGTTCTTTATTTGCTTTCAGAGCGCTTGTCTTCTTCTCGTATAACAGATCATATAAGGTATGCTTTACAGTTCACGTCCTCTGAGTATTGCTATATTTATCATTCTTAATACAAATAATGTAACACAAAAGATATTTCTATAGAGTAGAACTTAATAACTGTGTTCCATTAAAGGAAGCAGTTGCACTTAATTAAGTGTACGAATAAACGGAAACGGGAATAAAATACCGAAAAAATGGAAGTGATACTCAATTTTTCAGTGCTCATCAATAAGGACTTCTATAAATTCCCTTCGGCATGCGGCTACCTCAGAACGTCTGGAGTTCTGCTGTGCCAGTCGGAAATACCTACATCTATAGGTGGTTTTCTGCAGCCATTGTCGATAAGCTAAGCTTACCTCATTTTGCAGTGCTGGTGGTTGTCTCTGTTTACTCCGAGCCACCACAACTCTGCTTTTGGATGGTAGATCATATTACGTATGACTCGTATTATAACTTTCTGGATATGGTGCCACTCATCAGAGCTTCGATGCATCGCAGTTCTATACAGGCTGTACATAATGTCCTATTACTATTAATCATGTACAAGAGAAATTAAATATCACTTATGTAGCTCTTCCTCATGAAAATATACTGTATTACTAGTTATACGATGCTCGTGCACTATTTGATGTATACTCCAAGACAACAACTGTGTTAAAAGCGCAAGTGGTTTATACTGTTAACTAAGCTTCATGCCCCAAAAAATCGTAATTACTGTCATTTTTATGGTACCTCACAACACTTACTCTCAAGTTCGTTACAATAACACCTTCACGTTTAGTTGCCACTCATCCTATGTTTACTTCATTCGCTCCTTAAACGCAAGTGCTTTTCCTCCACACTAACACCGAGCGAGGTGGCGCAGTGGTTAGCACACTGGACTCGCATTCGGGAGGACGACGGTTCAATCCCGTCTCCAGCCATCCTGATTTAGGTTTTCCGTGATTTCCCTAAATCGTTTCAGGCAAATGCCGGGATGGTTCCTTTGAAAGGGCGCGGCCGATTTCCTTCCCAATCCTTCCCTAACCCGAGCTTGCGCTCCGTCTCGTTGTCGACGGGACGTTAAACACTAACCACCACCACCATCCACACTAACATCTGTGTCATCACTTGTCTCTAGGTTACTAATCACGTTTCATAGGCTTGTGTGTCTGTCGCTGTTATGGCTGTAAATTCTAAGCGTACTTACCTCATTCCCACTTGTTCGATGCAAAACCAATTAATGTAAATAATGTTTGAAACATAATCCGAAATAATATCCTTCTTGTTTAGGGGTACTTTATTTACTAATTATAGATCTCCTGAGCTTGCGGACGGGTAGCTCCTACTTTCTTTCTGTCTGTGTTAAAAACAAAGGGTATGCTTCTGTTAGAAATAAAGTGAAACGAGAAGAGTCACATAGAATACAAAATGAAAGTTATACGGAATAACAAAACGTTCTGTATGCGACACATTGCGCTATGAGCCCGAAATTCAGTGGGCAGCAATCAAGTCGCAATGGCAGATGTGAAAGCGACACGAGCTCATACTCTTTTGCTTATCTGACGTGTGATGGTTACTGTATCGCGGTAACACCAAATCTCCGGACATGGCTTTCTATTCAAATCATTATCTACTCCGCTATTTACAAAATGAAAGACGAATACATCCAAATCAGCAAGCGAGGTGAGGAGTAATACGACAGACCGTTCACAGCTCCGTCCCGCTATCGACACATAGGCTTCGCGAGATTTCTCTAAATTCTAAATAGCTTAATGAGAATGTCGGGGTGGTTAATTTGGAAGAAAGGGGGCGTGACCGCTACGGTCTCAGGTTCGAAACCTGCCTCGGGCATAGTTGTGTGTGATGTCCTTAAGTTAGTTAGGTTGAAGTAGCTCTACGTTCTAGGGGACTGATGACCTCAGAATTTAAGTCCCATAGTACTCAGAGCCTTTTGAACCATTTGTAGAAAGCGGCTTATTTCCTTCTCTATCTTTCAAATGGTTCAAATGGCTCTAAGCACTATGGGACTTAACTGCTTAGGTCATCAGTCCCTAGAACTTAGAACTACTTAAACCTAACTAACCTGAGGACATCACACACATCCATGCCCGAGGCAGGATTCGAACCTGCGACCGTAGCAGTCGCGCGGTTCCGGACTGCGCGCCTAGAACCGCTAGACCACCGAGGCCGGCCCTCTATCTTTCAACAAGTGCTAGTGCTCCATTCTCTTGACAGTTACTTTCTACATCTACATCTACATGACTACTCTGCAATTCACATTTAAGTGTTTGGCAGAGGGTTCGTCGAACCACAATCATACTATCTCTCTACCATTCTACTCCCGAACAGCGCGCTGGAAAAACGAACACCTAAACCTTTCTGTTCGAGCTCTGATTTCTCTTGTTTTATTTTGATGATCATTCCTACCTATGAAGGTTGGGCTCAACAAAATATTTTCGCATTCGGAAGAGAAAGTTGGTGACTGAAATTTCGTAAATAGATCTCGCCCCGACGAAAAACGTCTTTGCTGTAATGACTTCCATCCCAATTCGCGTATCATATCTGCCACACTCTCTCCCCTACTACGTGATAATACAAAACGAGCTGCCCTTTTTTGCACCCTTTCGATGTCCTCCGTCAATCCCACCTGGTAAGGATCCCACACCGCGCAGCAATATTCTAACAGAGGACGAACGAGTGTAGTGTAAGCTGTCTCTTTAGTGGACTTGTTGCATGTTCTAAGTGTCCTGCCAATGAAACGCAACCTTTGGCTCGCCTTCCCCACAATATTATCTATGTGGTCTTTCCAACTGAAGTTGTTCGTAATTTTGACACCCAGGTACTTAGTTGAACTGACAGCCTTGAGAATTGTACTAATTATCGAGTAATCGAATTCCAACGGATTTCTTTTGGAACTCATGTGGATCACCTCACACTTTTCGTTATTTAGCGTCAACTGCCACCTGCCACACCATACAGCAATCTTTTCTGAATCGCTTTGCAACTGATACTGGTCTTCGGATGACCTTACTAGACGGTACATTACAGCATCATCTGCGAACAACCTAAGAGAACTGCTCAGATTGTCACCCACGTCATTTATATAGATCAGGATTAGCAGAGGTCCCAGGACGCTTCCCTGGGGAACACCTGATATTACATCAGTTTTACTCGTTGATTTGCCGTCTATTACTACGAACTGCGACCTTCCTGACAGGAAATCACGAATCCAGTAGCACAACTGAGACGATACCCCATAGGCCCGCAGCTTGATTAGAAGTCGCTTGTGAGGAACGGTGTCAAAAGCTACTTGTACGATGAATCATATTCACTGTAAACGTAATGATCTGAAACTTGTCAACAGAACACAACATACTCTTTTTTTAATCATCTGTCTTCTGATTGGTTCGATGCGGCCTGCCACAACTCCTCTCCAATGCCAATCTCTTCACCTCAGAGCAGTACTTGCAACCTACGTCCTTAATCATTTAACTGTTTGGTGAATGTATTCCAATCTTTGTCTACCCCTATTCTTTCTACCCTCTGCACCGCCCTGTAATACTACAGAAGTCATTCCGTGATGTCTTAACAGATATCTCTTCCCTTCTTCTTGTCAGTGTTTCCTCGCCGTTTCAGCGCAGAACTTCCTTATTCATTATCAGTTCACCTAATTTTCAACAGTCTTCTCCAGCGCCACATTTCAAATGCTTGGATTTTCCTCTGATCGCGTTTTCAAAAAGTCCATGTTTCACTACCATACAATGCGTTGCTCAAAACGTACATTCTCAGAAATTTCTTACTCAAATTAAGGCGTATGTTTGATACCAGCAGACTTCTCTTGGCCAGGAACGCCCTTTTTGCCAATGATAGTCTGCTTTTGATGATCTCCTTGCTCCGTCCGTCATTGGTTAGTTTGCTGCCTAACTAGTAGATTTCCTTACTTCATCTACTTCGTGACCATCAACCCTGATGTTAAGTTCCTCGCTGTTCTCATTTCTGCTCCTTCTCATTTTCGTCTTTCTTCGATTTACTCTCAATCTATATTCTGCACTCATTAGAATGTTCATAGGAATCAGCGCATTCTGTAATTCTTAAAGAAATGTAGCCAAACATTAACGTTTAGTAGGTCTAATACTTGTTCATCACTATGCAGACCTATGAACTTGCAAGTTTCTACTTCGTTCATTACCTTTTTTTTGTTGTTGTTTTTGCTACTTATGAGTATTCTGACTTTTTCATGCGTCCCGTTACTTATTTCTCTCTTTGCCAACCTCTTCATCTCTCAGTATCTCTTGCTCGCCAATGATTAATTGATTTCCATCACCATTTACGTACTGAATTACCTTTCACTAGCCCCATACACTTTCTCTACCTCATCTTCTGATTGTGGCATCTGCATGTTGAACTGAACTACTGCAACTGGTACTCGTTTGCTGTCGATTCGAATGAGAACAGCCATATTTCTGTTGACAGTAATTCACTCTCTACTCTGCCTTCCTGTTCATAACAAATTCGACTTCCATTACACCATTTTCTGTTGCTGTTGATATTACCATATATTCTTCTAACCATAAATCCTTATCTTCTTTTCGTTTAACTTCGCTGAACCCCACTGTTTCTAGACTGAGACTTAGTATTTTCCCTTTCAGATTTTCTAGCTCCCCTTCAAACTTATACCACCCTTTGAGTCGTAGGTTGCTACCTTTCAGGTGGTTATTCCAATATTTTTCTTGCTTTCAGCCCCACTCCCATCCCTTGGCAGTCTCCTTCTGGTTATGCAAAAGGGATATTATTTTTGAAGTTGTTGCCAAGAAAGAGGTCATCATGAAACTTTTGCAATTACAGGCCGCATGTCCTGTGTTGTTAATTCAGTAGATTTAGTTGCCTTTTGCATCCGCATGTGGTTGATGATTTGTGATTCTTCCGCGTTTCCCCCAGAAACTTTCTCCCCTTCTCCAACCTCTTTCACAAAGCCGTTGGCAGATTGACGGTGACTTCTTACAGTGGATGTTTTCTTGTCACCATTTCTGACGATTTTTATTCAAAATGTTTGCAGTGGCTTAGTTAGAACCCTGGATCCACAACGTTTTCAAAAGACGCTATACGTAGGCCATTTGTAGTCCTACTAGGTTAGTCGGTGGAATATTGTTGTTGGTACGAAACTGAATTAGTTGTGTTTTATAAAAGTTTACCCCACTGGTACAGATCAAGTCAATAATTATCCAAAATACATCATCTTCCGTTCTTTTTATGCTTCTTCGCTAAGCTCTGGAACATTTGCAAACATACTATCTCTACCTAATGATTCTAATTGATTGGCAGGTCATTTACATAATGACAGAATAATAGTGGGTCTCCCTTAGTAATTTCTCCCTGCGCCGATGGCGGCCGTGGTGGCCAAGCGGTTAAAGGCGCTACAGTCTGGAACCGCGCGACTGCTACGGTCGCCCGCATCTCGTGGTCGTGCGGTAGCGTTCTCGCTTCCCACCCCCGGGTTCCCGGGTTCGATTCCCGGCGGGGTCAGGGATTTTCTCTGCCTCGTGATGGCTGGGTGTTGTGTGATGTCCTTAGGTTAGTTAGGTTTAAGTAGTTCTAAGTTCTAGGGGACTGATGACCATAGATGTTAAGTCCCATAGTGCTCAGAGCCATTTGAGCTACGGTCGCAGGTTAGAATCCTGCCTCGGGCATGGATGTGTGTGATGTCCTTAGGTTAGTTAGGTTTAAGTAGTTCTAAGTTCTACGGGACTGATGACCTTAGAAGTTAAGTCCCATAGTGCTCAGAGAGCCATTTGAACCATTTGAACCTGCGCCGATGATGTGACATCCCTCTCTGTATTAGTCGAACAAACTACGGTAACTAAACGCACCCTGTTTCTTACATAAGAACTGTGCCACAGTTGTGGTGAATTTTATATTCCATAAAATCCTTCTCTAACACAATCCCTTCGTCGATGGAACGCTAAACTCTGACCATGCGTCCTTCTTTCGTTACTTTTCACTTGAGCATTAACTGTGTTGGAGCAAAGTGCTGGCACATTTGTTGATGGTTTCTCAAAAATAGCTAAAATCTACATTTGGTACGTTCTAAATCGGTAGGTGACCGACGAAAATATTGCTCAAATTCAGGATTTTTTTTCTCCTTACTGGAATGTACACTGAAGACCCAAAGAAACTGGAACACTTGTCTAATAACGTGTAGGGCCCCCGCGAGCACGCAGAAGTGCCGCAACACGACCAATCACTCCATTAGTGCCGGAGGGAATTGACAGCATTAATCCTGCAGGGCTGTCCATAAATCTGTAAGAGTACGAGGGGGTGGAGATATCTTCCGAACAGCACGTTGGAAGGCATCCAGATATGCTGAATAATGTTCATGTCTGAGCAGTTTGGTGGCTAGCAGAAGTGTTTAAACTTAGAAGAGTGCTCCTGGAGCCACTCTGTATCAGTTCTGGACGTGTGGGGTGTCGCATTGTCTATCGGAATGCACAATGGACATGAATAGAGGCAGGTGATCAGACATAATGCTTACGTACGTCTCGCCTGTCAGAGTCGTATCTGAACGTATCAGGGGCCCCATTTCACTCCAACTGCACTCGCCCCACATCATTAGAGAGCCTCCATTACCCTGCTAACATGCACAGTTCATGGATTCGTGAGGTTGTCTCCATACACGTAAGCGTCCATCTCCTCGATACTACACTCCTGGAAATTGAAATAAGAACACCGTGAATTCATTGTCCCAGGAAGGGGAAACTTTATTGACACATTCCTGGGGTCAGATACATCACATGATCACACTGACAGAACCACAGGCACATAGACACAGGCAACAGAGCATGCACAATGTCGGCACTAGTACAGTGTATATCCACCTTTCGCAGCAATGCAGGCTGCTATTCTCCCATGCAGACGATCGTAGAGATGCTGGATGTAGTCCTGTGGAACGGCTTGCCATGCCATTTCCACCTGGCGCCTCAGTTGGACCAGCGTTCGTGCTGGACGTGCAGACCGCGTGAGACGACGCTTCATCCAGTCCCAAACATGCTCAATGGGGGACAGATCCGGAGATCTTGCTGGCCAGGGTAGGTGACTTACACCTTCTAGAGCACGTTGGGTGGCACGGGATACATGCGGACGTGCATTGTCCTGTTGGAACAGCAAGTTCCCTTGCCGGTCTAGGAATGGTAGAACGATGGGTTCGATGACGGTTTGGATGTACCGTGCACTATTCAGTGTCCCCTCGACGATCACCAGTGGTGTACGGCCAGTGTAGGAGATCGCTCCCCACACCATGATGCCGGGTGTTGGCCCTGTGTGCCTCGGTCGTATGCAGTCCTGATTGTGGCGCTCACCTGCACGGCGCCAAACACGCATACGACCATCATTGGCACCAAGGCAGAAGCGACTCTCATCGCTGAAGACGACACGTCTCCATTCGTCCCTCCATTCACGCCTGTCGCGACACCACTGGAGGCGGGCTGCACGATGTTGGGGCGTGAGCGGAAGACGGCCTAACGGTGTGCGGGACCGTAGCCCAGCTTCATGGAGACGGTTGCGAATGGTCCTCGCCGATACCCCAGGAGCAACAGTGTCCCTAATTTGCTGGGAAGTGGCGGTGCGGTACCCTACGGCATTGCGTAGGATCCTACGGTCTTGGCGTGCATCCGTGCGTCGCTGCGGTCCGGTCCCAGGTCGACGGGCACGTGCACCTTCCGCCGACCACTGGCGACAACATCGATGTACTGTGGAGACCTCACGCCCCACGTGTTGAGCAATTCGGCGGTACGTCCACCCGGCCTCCCGCATGCCCACTATACGCCCTCGCTCAAAGTCCGTCAACTGCACATACGGTTCACGTCCACGCTGTCGCGGCATGCTACCAGTGTTAAAGACTGCGATGGAGCTCCGTATGCCACGGCAAACTGGCTGACACTGACGGCGGCGGTGCACAAATGCTGCGCATCTAGCGCCATTCGACGGCCAACACCGCGCTTCCTGGTGTGCCCGCTGTGCCGTGCGTGTGATCATTGCTTGTACAGCCCTCTCGCAGTGTCTGGAGCAAGTATGGTGGGTCTGACACACCGGTGTCAATGTGTTCTTTTTTCCATTTCCAGAAGTGTATTTGAAATGAGACTCGTCCAACTAGGCAACATGTTTCTAGTTATAAACAGTCCAATGTCAGTGTTTGACGGGCCCAGGAGAGGCGTAAACGCTTGTGTCTTTGCAGTCATCAAGGGTATACGGGTGGGCCTTCGGCTCCAAACGCCCGTTTAGATGATGTTTCGTTGAATGGTTCGCACGCTGACACTTGTTGATGACCCAGCATTGCGATCTGCAGCAATTTGCGGAAGGGTTGCACTTCTCTCACGTTGAATGATTCTCTTCAGTCGTCGTTGGTCCCATTTTTACTTGATGTTTTACCAGTATCGTGATAGTCACGGTACACTCGTGAAATGGTCTTGCTGGAAAATCCCCACTTCATCGCTACCTCGGAGCTGCTGTGTTCTCGCTCGTGCGCCGACTATAACACAAATAATTTTATCACGGGGAAATATTTTAATCCGCCTCTTCAAGCCAGAAACGAAACAACGGCTCAGAGGTAAAAGCTTGTACCAGTACACAACGAAGGCAAAACTGATGTCAACTGTCAGAGACAAAACTAATGTTTGTCACTGATTACGTTGCACAGGATAAAGCGATAGCTATAGCACACTTCAAACGACTTCTGGATCAACAGTTCGAAGAGAATAGCAGCATCTGCCTTCAAGATCACGCACCAGCCAGCGGATGTGCTTTGGAAATTTATTAATTAACTGAGCGATTTGATATATGGCGTTGTAGAGTTTCAAATCTATTCTGTAGACTTTGTACGCCCTGAGGTCCATCTAAAAACAATTTGGCTACATAAACTTGTAGAAAAGCACTTTGGGACTGGAAACTACTCACTATAAACTATCGCTAGAAGGACGTTGACTAAAGGGAAGTAGGTCAAAGAATAAGGGTAGTTTTATTGTTTTCTGACTACCACATAACGTTTCATCGTTCCTTCTATGACAAATTCGTTCATAAACGTGTACATTACTAACGTCTGTAGCGAGTCCCAGGCTACAGTTAAGTGAGACTGAACTAGGAAACGTAATATCTTAATGCTCACGCACAAGCATAAACAGGTTCAAGAAAAGAAAAGCAAATAAAAGGCGATTTCATATGATGTTCTTTGCGAGTACTTCCGCGTTATTTTCGAACATCTGTCGACAGCGTTTGCCGCCGCGCATTGCATTAAAGGGCGGAGCTCCACTCGGAAACTTGAAAGACCCTTTGGCGCCGCTCCATTTCTGTATCCGGCCCCAACATCCCCTGCGCTCATTTCACTGCGGACGTGAACTTTGCCAGGCCGAAAAAACCGCGCAGTCGGCCTGAAACGGAGCGGCGCTGGCAGGTCGTGAATCAAAGCCAGCTGGCGAGATTACGACGGCAGGGCGGAATGCGCGGCCCGGCGAATTCATAACGTGGGCCGTTACCGTCACGGACTGCGCGTCCGCGCCATCAAAAGGAAGTCCTGCGGGCTGCGAGGCGAGTGTGATTAAAGCCCCTGCTCGCCAGGACCAGGTTCTGCGACCACCAGGGTGCCATGCCACCACGACCGTCACCCTATTCTACATCACGCCGAACCGTCGTTCTTCAGCAAATATCCATCGTTGGGCATTAAAATCGCGACACCAGCGAGGACCTGTTTACGAAATTTTACGTATTGTGCGATTACAATATAGCAGGAAGATAACGCATGTACACGGTCTGAGGAAATGTACCCGAAAACCCATATGTATTGGGGAATTGACAGCTAGATGTCATGAAATGTGGACCAGCCTATGTAAAGGAGGCCGCAAGAAACAGTAACCACAAATTGGGTTGATTAGGAGAGCTCAGGGACTTCGGATGTGGACTGGTCATAGGATGTTTTCTGAGTAAAAAACCCATCAGGGCCATTTCAACCCTCAACTGCTTCCAAAGTCGACTCTTGGTCTTGCGTTTGTGAAGTGGAAAAGTCAAGGAATGACTATAGTTAAAACAAACACCTCGTAAATTGAGGGACAGAGACCATCAGGCATTGCGGAGGGTGGTTCCAAGAAAATCGCATGAAATTAGCTCTAATGTACTACCAGCAGTCGATATAGCACAATGACTGTGCGTAGAGAATTAAAAATTATGGGTTACAATGGCTGAGCAACCACCCATACGGCACACATGTCTGCAGTCAATCAGGAGCTCCGCTTGAGGTGGTGTACAAAGCAATGTCAGTGGCCAGTGTTCGACTGTAAACGATTGATTTGGAGTAAGCGCGCTAACACTATGAGAATCCGATGGAAGGGTCTATGTTTGGCAACTGCTGTCATGTGTAGTCCTAACATCAAAGTAAGGAAGAGGTGGTTTTACGGTGCAGGAGTGTTGTTCGTGTTTGACAGCGCTTAAGAAAACGCTAAACGTGAAAGGATATAATGAAATTTTACAGTATTATCTGCTTTGTACAGTACAGGAACAGTTCGGAGACGATGACTGATTATAATGACATGACAGTGCACCCTGTCATAAAGTAGCATCTTTCAGGCGCAAATCTCACGTGCTTCCTACCTTTCATCCTGGGCAAAAATTAGATTCGTGAAGAAAATGTCCAGTAATAATTCAGTGATTAAACTCGTTCATCGATAACGTTAGCCACAGATAAGATAATGTACTGTACGCTGTCTACTGCCTCATGTCCTTCCTTCGATAGAGGAAGACATAAATTAACAATGGCCATTTTAAGAATGACTTCGCAAATTCCGGTTATGCTTCCGCGTTAGCAGTAGCATATTTCAGAACAAATGAAGACATGTATTTGACTGTTTCTCGAACGCAGATTTCCCGCTTCTTGCGAGGGGTCACCTTAACAACCTGTTTTTTTTCCGGCCAAGTGCTCTACCAACTTTTTATTCTTTCTTACTGTCGCCTTACGCTTCCAGGAGTGGCTCACAGCTCCATTTGACGGGTGCCTACTCTCCCTTGTCCTCGCAGTACAGGGTGTTCGGAAATTCCCGTTACAAACTTCTAGGACATATGGCGGTGAGTGGGTAAATAATGCCGGCCGTTGTGGCGGAGCAGTTCTAGGCGCTTCAGTCCGGAACCGCGCTGCTGCTGCGGTCGCGTTCAAATCCTGTCTCGGTCATGGATGTGTGTGATGTCCTTAGGTTAGTTAGGTTTAAGTAGTTCTAAGTCCAGGGGACTGATGACCTCAGAAGTGTAGTCCCATAGTGCTCAGAGTCATTTGAACCATTTTCAGTAAATAATATTTTGAATAGGAAGTCATATCCGCAAACGTAAAATGGTTCAAATGGCTCTGAGCACTATGGGACTCAACATCTTAGGTCATAAGTCCCCTAGAACTTAGAACTACTTAAACCTAACTAACCTAAGGACATCACACACACCCATGCCCGAGCAGGATTCGAACCTGCGACCGTAGCAGTCCCGCAAACGTAACGTTTCCGTTCTACAAAGGTTTGTGTTCAGATGTGAAACGCATTTGTGTTCAGATGTGAAACGGACCCGCGTTTGCTGAGAGAAAGAGAAAAGTCTCAGAGTTGCTTGTCCTGGTATGCAATAGGGTAGACAGTATGACGTGTACTACGTCAGACGGTCACCTGTTGTCGCTTAACGTCTGCCTTGCTGCGAGACCTACTCAATCCTTTGCCTCCCCGCTACAGTAAACATTGTTCGGTACACGGTTAAACATTCCTTGTGCATGGCGAAGATCGAGGTAACGAAAGAACTGTTGGTCGGCGGTATCACGAACATTTTCCGTAAGGTAGCATGCGTAGTACAGACTTTTTTGCACAAGTTACGAGGGGGCTCGGAGAAGCAGGTAGCTTCACCGTGAGAATGCAGGACTGTGATGTTCCACGGCAACGTCGCACGCCCAAATTTGAAGATGTCCTGCAACGCGTTGCAGAGAGCGCGTCAAAGAGTACTCGAACAATTGTGCATGCAATAGGTGTTAAATGGCTCTGAGCACTATGGAACTTAACATCTGTGGTCATCAGTCCCCTAGAACTTAGAACTAACCTAAGGACATCACACACATCCATGCCCGAGGCAGGATTCGAACCTGCGACCGTAGCAGTCGCGCGGTTCCAGACTGAGCGCCTAGAATCGCTAGACCACCGCGGTCGGCTAATAGGTGTTAGTCACAGTATCGTGTGGGACGTTCTGCGCGAGCAATTATTACATCCGTATCACTTACAAAGGGTGCACGCTATGGGAGAAGCGACTTTCCATAACGCGTTGGCTACTGCGCGTGGTTCCTGCACCGCTGCATCGACACGCCCCTGTTTCCACGTCCAGTTCTGTTCACAGATGAATGTTAGATAACTAGGGACTGTGTTTTGAATTCGAAAAACAGCCATGTCTGAGCGAACGACAAGTCTCATACCGCATATATTCATGGATTTCAGGACAGGTTCAAAAATGGTTCAAATGGCTCTGAGCACTATGGGACTCAACTGCTGAGGTCATTAGTCCCCTAGAACTTAGAACTAGTTAAACCTAACTAACCTAAGGACATCACAAACATCCATGCCCGAGGCAGGATTCGAACCTGCGACCGTAGCGGTCTTGCGGTTCCAGACTGCAGCGCCTTTAACCGCACGGCCACTTCGGCCGGCCAGGACAGGTTTGGTATCAACAACTGGGCAGGTATTCCAGATGGCCAGGTGATTGGGCCATATCTCCATCCACTCAAGCTAACTGGTCCTAGATAGGTGAGCTTTCTACAAAATGCTTTGGACCAGTTCTTGGAAGCTGTGCTACCGGATGACCGTCAGCAAATATGGCTTCGGCAAGGTGGTACACCACCTCCCTTCTCAGATGTGGTTCGGAGATATCTCAACAGACGATATACTGAAAGATGGATAGGCCGATATGGTCCCACCGCGATCGTCGGATTTAAAATTTATTTGCGAGACTCTTATGCACACAGAGCTGGCACGAGTTCTGGCCCCTGCGCTGGAAACTGAAGTGACACCAGGTGGGACGAAGAGTGTGAACTAGACCATGCTTCGTAGATACAATGTCTGTAACAACGTTGTCTGTAACATCGAGACGCTGTTGTAATGCATCAGTACTGTTTGTGTTGTGTCGATTCCCTAAGGTCTCGACACAATGAGTGGCTAGGTGCACGCGAAACTAACGCAGACGGGCGTAAATTCTGAAACAGGAGACTGGATGAAAACTATAAAGAAAAGAAGAGAGATTTTAATATACTTAACTTTAATGTAGTCTTGTTCTTGTTGAAATACATCTCTTGCATAGTAGTAAGCAATTAGCAATGATACACATGGCGCCTTGCTAGGTAGTAGCGATGGACTAGCTGAAGGCTATTTAATCTGTCTCTCGGCAAATGAGAGGAATACTTGGTAGGTCTAGTCGCAAGCTATGTCGTCCGTACAACTGGGGCGAGGTCATGTCCGTGTCTTGTGACCTGCCCTGTGGTGGCGCTACGTTTGCGAATACACAGTGGCGACACGCGGGTCCGACATGTACTACAGGACCGCGGCCGATTTAAGTTACCACCTAGCAAGTGTGGTGTCTAGCGGTGACACCACATTCCTCCCCCGCAAATCGGCGAACGGTCGTGAGATAAGGCTTCCGCCCGCCGTGGGGAGGACCCCAGGTTGACGTATGCGATGAGGTGGGGAGCCTAACAACAGGCGAGGCTGTGCCACCCGCACCCGGCCATTCGGTCCGAGGGGAGCTAGGAAACGCCTGCAAACCTAGTCCAGGGTGCACGTCAACATGAGGTGTTTGCGCACGGAATGATATAAGAGGAGCCGCGGGGTCGACCTCCATGTGGTCGGAGCACCCGACGGGCGAAGACGACATCTGGTCCGGAGCGGGCAAGAGGTCCATGGCGGAGGACGGCTGGTCACGGGAAGCAAGCGGCGGCGCGTGACCCAGGGAGGCGCGAGGCGGCTGCAGCGAAGCGTCCGCTGCTGGCGGCGCCGGCGGCGGCTGCGGCGGCGCGACGCCATGAGGCAAAATGGAAGGCATCGTCGGTAACACCTGGGGATGAGGCGAGCCAGTAGATGGGTCCCCAGGGCGCTGACCTGACGGCTCCGTCGCTGAAAGCAGACGGGGAGCGGCAGAACCCAGGCGACGACAGAGGCGCAGCTGATTGAGATGCCGACGCACCTCACCAGAGGCCCCCAAAACCAAATACATCGCGCGGCCGAGGCAGCGAAGAATGCGCCCTGCGAGCCAACGCTGTGAACCGCGATAGTTGCGATAATAGACAACGTCGCCAGGAGCAAAAGCAGGAGTCTGCCGCTGCACAGGAACCTGATGTGGCGGATGCAGCAAAGACATCAGAGTTCGATGAGGACGACCATGGAGCAACTCAGCCGGCGAGCGACCATCGCGGGGCTGAGAGCGATATGAGGACAAAAAGAGCAACAAAGCGTCCTCCCGAGAATGCGACTCTTTCAACTTCAACATCTGCGACTTGAAAGTCCGGACCAATCGTTCAGCGGCACCGTTTGACTGAGGCGAAAACGGCGCGGATGTCAGATGTTGAATACCAGTGGCCTTGCAGAACGACTGAAATTCTGCGGACATGAATTGTGGGCCATTGTCGGAAACAATAGTCTGCGGAAGACCTTCAATGCAAAAGATAGCAGACAAGGCTTGGATGGTGGCAGAAGACGTCGTGGAAGACATCCGGACAACAAAAGGAAAATTACTGAAAGCATCGACCACAACCAACCATCGAGCATTCCAGAATGGACCAGCAAAATCGATGTGCAAGCGTTGCCAAGGGGAAGTGGCTTTCGGCCATGCAAAGAATTTCCGCGGCGGTGCGGATTGTTGTTCGGCACACGCCACGCAAGAGGAGCACATATTCGTAATCGCAGCATCGATTCCGAACCAAGTACAGTGCTGTCGAGCAAGTTGTTTCGTTCGCACTATACCCCAATGTCCTTGGTGAAGAAGCCGTAAGACAGAGGACTGTAACGAACGTGGGACTACGACTCGGGATTGATCATTATCGGAACGCAACAACAAAACACCACGTCGTACAAAAAGTCTCTCCTTGTGAGCAAAAAAACGGCGAACCAAAGGATCTTCGATCCGTGACTTTGACAAGGGCCATTGCGTAGCAACAAAACGCAAAACGGGAGCAAGGACAGGGTCAGCAGCTGTGGCTGTAGCTACACGACGAAAATCAATCGGAAACGATGCGACCACTTCATCGGTTTCCGAATCAATGAACATGCAAGCAAGTTCGGAAGAATCGAATGCCTTATCCTCAGCAACAGGCAAACGGGACAACGCATCAGCGTTGCCGTGCTTAGCAGTGGACCGATACAAGATATCGTAGCGGTACTGCGAGAGAAAAAGTGACCAGCGAATGAATTTCTGCGCTGTACGTGGAGGTACAGGCTTGTTCGGATGAAAAAGCGATGTCAAAGGTTTGTGGTCCGTGATGATTGTAAAGTGACGACCATACAAGAAATCGTGAAACTTTGTTACACCAAACACGAGAGCTAAAGCTTCTTTCTCTATTTGTGAATAATTTCTTTGCGCAGATGAGAGCAATTTGGACGCAAAGGCAATAGGGCGATCATGCGAGCCATCCTTGTGCGCAAGCACAGCACCGATCCCGAAATCCGAGGCATCGACCATCAACAAAAGGGGTTTTCGGGGATCGAATGGCGTAAGGCAAGTATTTGAAAGTAACGCCGATTTCAACTGACGAAAGGCGCGTTCGCATTCCGTCGTCCAGACGAACGGAACACCTTTACGGCGTAAGCGATGAAGCGGAGCTGAAATGGAAGAAGCATTGCGCACAAATCGATGATAATAATTGACCGTACCCAGCACACTCTGTAGCTGTTTTAAGTTCTGCGGTGACGGCAAGTCCTGAATGGCACGAAGGTGCTCTGGACTCGGATGTATACCTTGGGCGTTAAGGACATGGCCCAGGTACGGTAAGTCACGAGCAAAAAACACACATTTGTCCTTCCTCAAGCGAAGACCATTCTGACGCAATACCTGAAATAATGTTCGGAGATTTTGCAAATGTTCTGCTTCTGTCTTTCCTGAGATCACAATATCGTCCAGATAGTTCGCAGCAGTAGGGACCGACGCACAAATAGTTTGTAAATATTGCTGAAATAAAGCAGGGGCGGAGGCACACCCGAATGGCAGTCTTTTGAAGCGATACAAGCCAAGATGCGTGTTTACCACTAAGACGCGCTGGGATTCTTCGTCCACAGGTATTTGCAAGTACGCATCTGCGAGGTCCAATTTTGAAAAATATTTTCCCGGGCACAGTTTGTCAAAAAGATCTTCCGGGCGGGGCAAAGGAAAAGTAGCAGTCACAAGTTGCGGATTCACAGTTGCCTTGAAGTCCACGCAAAGTCTCAATTTTCCGGAAGGTTGTGGCAAAATTACTAAGGGTGAGGCCCAGAGAGAAGCCTGCACTCGTTCAATGACACCTTGAGATTCTAATTCGGCTAATGTTCGTGCGACCTCATCACGCAATGCGTGGGGAACATTGCGCGCTCTGAAAATTTTCGGTTGCGCGTTGTCTTTCAGTTCCAAATGCGCTTCATAGTTCTTAGCGCAACCAAGGCCCGGTGCAAAAATGTCTGCAAATTCTTCACAAAGACTAGAAACACTGGCGGAAGGCACAGTCTGATTCACTGATAGGACCTGATTTACTATAGACAAATTAAACAACTGAAACAAATCTAAACCAAACAAGTTCACGGCACTAGAGGAACGAAGAACATAAAATGACACAAGTTTTGTCTGTCCCTTGTATGTGGCAAGAAGGCTGCACTGTCCTAACACAGGTATATGCTGTCCTGAGTAACTAGTTAACGTAACATTTGCGGCACGCAATGGCGGGGCGCCCAGTTGTTTGTACGTGTCGTGATTGAGCAAGGAAACAGCAGCTCCGGTATCGAGCTGGAATGGTATCACTTTTCCTGCAAAGTCTAAGTCCACAAAAAGTTTATTGTCTTGTTGACGACAAGAGCGACTGTCTCGTGCAATTTGAACTGATACAGGTCCAGAAGCACTTGCAACTTTACGGTATTTCCGGCGACGTCGACGCACACTTTGGGTGGGACGAACACAGTCACTGTTAGCTAAAGTGTCACTGGACGGGTGGGCATGAACTACATGAATGTCCATGGGCGAAGGTCCACGAGCCTGATTGTCCTGGGTTCGATTCCGGCGCGAAGCAAAGGGCCTGGAATTTGTGTGATTGTCTGATCTTAACTTTTTCCGGCAAACACTTTGTACATGTCCTTTCTTGTGACAGTAAAAGCAAATAGCTTGGCGTGACGGGCAATTTTCACGCGAATGTCTAGTTGCACACCGCGGGCAAGATTTCACTGCAGTTGCTTGCTTACGCGGCGCACGTGGTTGCAAGCTAGGCGGCCGCTGCGAAGTCGGGCGCGAGGGCCGCTTAGCGTCCCGTGCAGCGGGCCGGGCGGGCCGAGTAATGTGACACACTGCTGGCGAAGTTTCAAATGATTCCTGAGCAAAGTCAAGTGTGTCTTGCCTGTCCAATATGTCTATCACTTGTTGCAGGGAGGGATTAACTAGCTTCAAAATCTGTTCCCTTATGCGAACATCAGAAACGTTCTGTGCAATTGCATCACGCACCATAGTATCTGAATATGGGAGGCCACATTCACAGGCAAACGCACAGTCTCTAGTAAGTCCTTGCAAAGTTGCTACCCACTCCCTATTAGTCTGACCGGCGGTACGTTTTGTACGAAAAAACGTATACCGTTTTGCAACAACATTAACTGTTTCTTTGAAATAGGCATCTAAAGCCGACAAAATGTCCTCGTAGGTCAGAGTTGCTACGTCGCGTCGGGGAAACAATTTCACTATCACCCGGTAGGTAGACACACCGACACAAGAAAGCAAAAACGGCTGCCGCTCTTTACCTTGAATTCCATAAGCAGTGAGGTGGAAGTTGAACTGATCGGCCCACTCAGTCCAGCTCTCGTTATGGGCCTCAAAGGGCCTAAATGGCGGTGCGACAGCGTTGTGTGGCTGCGGTAGCGATGAAGCGGCTGCCGCCGCATCGGTTTGCAGCGCACGTTGACCCTGGACGAGCTGTCCAAGGGCTTCCAATAACGCCTGCGTCTGCTGATTCTGCAAGCGAAAAAATTCGGACAGTACATCTGGAGAATGCGGCGAAGCCATGACACAAGCAAATTAGAGCAAGTATAACACAAAGACTGCAACGTGGGCGCGGCACCACTCCTCGGCGCCAAAATATTGTTGTGTCGATTCCCTAAGGTCTCGACACAATGAGTGGCTAGGTGCACGCGAAACTAACGCAGACGGGCGTAAATTCTGAAACAGGAGACTGGATGAAAACTATAAAGAAAAGAAGAGAGATTTTAATATACTTAACTTTAATGTAGTCTTGTTCTTGTTGAAATACATCTCTTGCATAGTAGTAAGCAATTAGCAATGATACACATGGCGCCTTGCTAGGTAGTAGCGATGGACTAGCTGAAGGCTATTTAATCTGTCTCTCGGCAAATGAGAGGAATACTTGGTAGGTCTAGTCGCAAGCTATGTCGTCCGTACAACTGGGGCGAGGTCATGTCCGTGTCTTGTGACCTGCCCTGTGGTGGCGCTACGTTTGCGAATACACAGTGGCGACACGCGGGTCCGACATGTACTACAGGACCGCGGCCGATTTAAGTTACCACCTAGCAAGTGTGGTGTCTAGCGGTGACACCACAGTTTGTACGTACAGTATGCTGGGTTCTTTTTTGTTTTGGATTAATGTCACGTTCAAGTGTTAATACAAACAAATGTGCTCAAGTGATAAATGGATGTTTGGTTATGTTCCGTTTCGAATGATTACCTAATAATTGTAGTGCTTTACGCCCTTTTCAGTTCCTCAAGCAGAAATGGATGATTTAATCATCTCAATTGAAACCGTCGTAGGTACGATAAAGTACGTTTCCGGATATGAGGTATGTACTCACACGGTTCTAGAAGTCCTAGAAGTTTATAACGGGAATTTCCGAACATCCTATATTTTACCGCAATCCGCGAACAGGCTGAGACATTGTTTTCTTCGTCATTTCCTTGCTATCGCATGAAATACTGTAGTGCAGTGCCTGAGACACTGCGTTGACGATCAACAGCAGCATTCAGTCAACAATGAACTCGCAAATTTTGATTATGGTTCCGCATTGACAGTAGAATATGACAGAGGAAACAATGTCTCATCCTGTGCGGGAATCAAAACAATGTAGTGTGTGCACGATGGAAGGTAAACACCAGCACAAATGGAGATTCAAATCACTACCGGAAGCGGGCTTGGTGACCTGAAGCGTCTGGATCCAGCACAAATTTTCATTTTTATAACAAATATTCTACAGCTAATACGGAACCGCAACTGCAGTTGACGAGTTCATTCTCAATTGAATGCGTCTGTTGATCGTCAACGCAGTTTCTTAGACAATGCATTACAGTATCAATGATCACCTTTGAATTTTCTGTCCAAACAGTCTCTACAGACCGAGTATGTAAGCAGAACTACGTTCTGACATTTGTGAAAGTATACGTAAACTAGATTTGGAAGCTGTTGTAATTATTTTTTTTAAGAGTGCTTCTAATGACTGTAATTGCAATGGAAATGAGCGTTTGGCGTAATTGGCTGGGAGGCCCCTTGCAGGGCAGGTCCGGCCCCCTTGGTGCAGATCTTATTACATTCGACGTCACATTGGGCGAACTGTGGGCCAGATGGGGATGAAATGATGATAAAGGCAACACACCCAGTCACTGAGCGGAGAAAATCTCCGACCCAGCCGGAAATCGAATCCGGGCCCGTAGAACGGCAATCCGTCAAGCTGACCACTCTGCTATCGGGGCGGTCATGACTTTAATAAGATACAAAGACTTACACAGAACCTACTCGCCCATACTGTGTGAGACAAAATGAAAGAAAAATAAAAGAGAAGAAGGTACAGAAAACATCTCCAAATTATTTTAGAAACAATATCAATCCTCTTCAAAGCTGGATCTGCAGATCTTATCTCAACTCCACAGTTGAAATAGTACTTGAAAGATTCGCTCTACATTTTGAAACTTCTTTATTAAAATGTTTACTTAAGCTGAAATAACTGGGAGGTGAAACTTCTTAATTTACTTCTGAAACTGCTGAGTGAATTTGAATGCAATTAAAGCTACTTTCTCTTTACTTTTTCTTATCATGTTAACACTGACCGACAATATTCTAGCCCAACGCAATCTGACTGCTCAAAAAAAGTTACAACCTGACTTCAAATATTTAATTCAAAAGAATGGCCCTGACTAAAAAGTAATCTTAACAATAACCTATATATTTCATTAAGCACCTACCTCACAAAAATCTTCATTACACGAACTACTGCAATACAGCGAGCGCCAATACTGCCTGCTAAATATAAGATTCTAACTACTAAAGGAACTAACTTCTGATAGCGATATGGTTAGCAAAGGAAAGATTTTGTTGCGGAGCAAACGATGTATTTACCTTAATAATGTGGCAACCAGTACAAAAATCATATAATATATAAACGTTCGTGACATCCAGTTACAAAAGATTATATAATCATCGACAAATTACGTTTCCATGACAAACACACGTCCAAATCGTTCGCTCGAGCTAACACTTCAAACCTCTAAACTCCATCACCTCTGGCTGTTCTCTCCGCACATCCATCACTGCTGGCTGTTCACCTCCAAGTGCCCAACAGTACTTCCATCACTGCTGGCGACTAACTTCCAACTGCCCGACCCGCCACAGAGTCTCTTACAAAGAAAGCGCAGTCAGACATACAATGCAAAGCGCTACACAGCGCTGCCAACACAAAAGCAGCCCACTTACAATTGATTTGCCTGCCCTGTGGACCCAGTTTGTACCTTAGAAAAGCAAGGTAGATATTATAGAGGCAATGGTCTGAGGACATTCCTGAAATGGACTGGCATGACCTCCACCCAATGGAACAGTTTTGGTATGAGTTAGAAAGTCGACTTCGCTCCCTGCCCCAGCTTCCATCAGTACCTTCTCTGGTTTCGGTTCTTGAGGAAGAATGGGCTGCCATTCCTCCACAGACATTCAGACACCTCATTAAACGTATTCCGAGCAGAGTACAAGCCGCTATAAAAGAGAAGATTGGACACGCCTCGCATTAACGTTCATTAATACATATTCGGATTCTTATCATTTACACATCGAAGTATTATGGAGCACGGCCACTTCGATGTGGCGTAATTTACTAGTTCTTTCGGGAGGTGAGAGTATAAGTCGTTCTAAAAGCGAAACCTGATATAAACATATTCTCTATCATTTCCGCGATACGGTTATCTGAAGCTCTTATGAAGGAGGAAGGTGTAGGTATACTACTGAAACCTAACTAACGTAAGGACCGTAGCAGCAGCGTGGTTCCGGCCTGAAACGTCTAGAACCGCTCGCCCAGAGCGGCCGGCCCGCCAAATCAGTTCGCTTTAATTTCGATAGAACTAAGCGACATCTTAGTGCTGTTCATATGAAATTAGGGGAATCGTTGAAAAAAATAAACGAGCGTATCTCAGCGTTCATAAACTTTGGTATATTCTCTGAACAGTATTTTCTACTACATGCTTTCAGAAATAATTAATTATCTGGTCAGTATTCTCACTTCAACTTCCTCAAATTAAGATTTATTCTTATGGTAACCTTCCATAAAGCACCCCAATACAAAGACTTTCTCTTCTACAATTAGATTACAAGACAGTATTAATTACCCACTTAAGATAAACATTTTTGTACTCAGAGCTTATTTATGAGCGTCTCACAGGCGAATATCGCTCTTTTCCGCCCTTCAAAAAATTAACGGTTATTTAATAATTTTATTGCTCAACGAGATAATTGAATAACCTTACACATTTATCGTTATTACTGTGGTATTACAATCAATAGCTATATACAAGCTATATTCAGAATTATTTCCGTGGTAGGCTACATTTAATTTACTTTTTCTCACAAGTACAAGCCATAGATATACGTTACTAGACTGGCATAGGCACATCTCTCACTGAAGCCTGATGTTTGGTGAAATAACATGGCGGTATCAGGAAGTTTGAATGTGGCACTACCACGATTTTCTGAAATGAAATGAAGTAGGCTTCACGAGGTGGTAAAAGTAAGTTCTGTAGCTGAGGAAATATTTGCGTACTACTTGACTTTCAGACACAAATTGTAGAACTGTGTTACGAGAACATCGAGTTACATGTGCACACGTTTCAAGCAGACTGTAGACCCGTAAGAACACTCAAATGAAAAAAGATACTTGTTATCAATGACAAATACTCTTAGGAACACTTTCTAACGACATTGCTATTCAAAGAAAAGCTGAAGTTGACCAAACCTGGTTAAAAACATATCATTAGGGTAAATCTCTTATTACTAGATTTAGAAAACTCCAAAAAATATTCATTAACTACTGCTGGTATTTCAGACAAGACGAACTGTAATGAAATTATTTAGGTCTACATACAGTAATACAGTAAAAATTCTCAAGATGTTTCTCGTTATGGTTGCCAGAGACATGTACCTTTTCTTGTATCTTCTGTCTGCTATACGAAAAATTACAGCCAAACACGTATCATGTATTGATAGTTATGTCAAAACTGTAAAGGCAAAGTAGTTAGCCCGATTTTTAAGACTCTTTTTATCTGCAAATAAGCAGCCGTTTAGACGTCCTTGCACTCGCCGTCATATTGCAATTTTAAAGCGCTGGCTTCGGTCACACTAATGATTCTGTATACGGTGTTGCCAGTCTAATAATGTATGTCTGCGGTGCACGCACGTATGTGTCTTACTCACCCAACCTCTTTGACATTTTATTCTAGCTCAGTCCACCTCGTTACTTTCAACCTCTTTGCTTCCGATGTCTTTCTGCCAATAAACCACCCCGTTGAAGGCGGAGTTGTTCGTGCTGTGTTTTGCGTGAAGTAGTTCGATGGGCTGAGAGTGTATCAGTTAGAAACATCGGTTATCTGTGTACAGGCGCTGGCTCAAATGCCACACATCTACACTAATGAAGAGTACACAGGTATGAAGTATGCTTTTGGCTTCCGCGATGATAATGCTACTATAGCTGTCGAAGAAACCATTGGCGCTTTCCGACTTGTCAGATTTCTGATCGCAAACTGTTTAAAAGAGTTTTCAGTACATTTCGCGAAACAGGTACTTTTCCAAGTTCCCATTGTAGTTCTGAACGTGTGGTTCAACAACCTGTGCAGGAACAACAAGACATTGTTTAAATACACTCCTGGAAATGGAAAAAAGAACACATTGACGCCGGTTTGTCAGACCCACCATACTTGCTCCGGACACTGCGAGAGGGCTGTACAAGCAATGATCACACGCACGGCACAGCGGACACACCAGGAACTGCGGTGTTGGCCGTCGAATGGCGCTAGCTGCGCAGCATTTGTGCACCGCCGCCGTCAGTGTCAGCCAGTTTGCCGTGGCATACGGAGCTCCATCGCAGTCTTTAACACTGGTAGCATGCCGCGACAGCGTGGACGTGAACCGTATGTGCAGTTGACGGACTTTGAGCGAGGGCGTATAGTGGGCATGCGGGAGGCCGGGTGGACGTACCGCCGAATTGCTCAACACGTGGGGCGTGAGGTCTCCACAGTACATCGATGTTGTCGCCAGTGGTCGGCGGAAGGTGCACGTGCCCGTCGACCTGGGACCGGACCGCAGCGACGCACGGATGCACGCCAAGACCGTAGGATCCTACGCAGTGCCGTAGGGGACCGCACCGCCACTTCCCAGCAAATTAGGGACACTGTTGCTCCTGGGGTATCGGCGAGGACCATTCGCAACCGTCTCCATGAAGCTGGGCTACGGTCCCGCACACCGTTAGGCCGTCTTCCGCTCACGCCCCAACATCGTGCAGCCCGCCTCCAGTGGTGTCGCGACAGGCGTGAATGGAGGGACGAATGGAGACGTGTCGTCTTCAGCGATGAGAGTCGCTTCTGCCTTGGTGCCAATGATGGTCGTATGCGTGTTTGGCGCCGTGCAGGTGAGCGCCACAATCAGGACTGCATACGACCGAGGCACACAGGGCCAACACCCGGCATCATGGTGTGGGGAGCGATCTCCTACACTGGCCGTACACCACTGGTGATCGTCGAGGGGACACTGAATATTGCACGGTACATCCAAACCGTCATCGAACCCATCGTTCTACCATTCCTAGACCGGCAAGGGAACTTGCTGTTCCAACAGGACAATGCACGTCCGCATGTATCCCGTGCCACCCAACGTGCTCTAGAAGGTGTAAGTCAACTACCCTGGCCAGCAAGATCTCCGGATCTGTCCCCCATTGAGCATGTTTGGGACTGGATGAAGCGTCGTCTCACGCGGTCTGCACGTCCAGCACGAACGCTGGTCCAACTGAGGCGCCAGGTGGAAATGGCATGGCAAGCCGTTCCACAGGACTACATCCAGCATCTCTACGATCGTCTCCAAGGGAGAATAGCAGCCTGCATTGCTGCGAAAGGTGGATATACACTGTACTAGTGCCGACATTGTGCATGCTCTGTTGCCTGTGTCTATGTGCCTGTGGTTCTGTCAGTGTGATCATGTGATGTATCTGACCCCAGGAATGTGTCAATAAAGTTTCCCCTTCCTGGCACAATGAATTCACGGTGTTCTTATTTCAATTTCCAGGAGTGTAGTTCAACGTACTCTTACCACTAGTACATGTACATTAAATGTGTTATATCTCGGATACCAAACGGAACAGGGGCTATCTCCATACGAAGTTTTCTACTTCAAGGAAGTGTTCCTGAATGTTAATCAGTTCTTCTGGGACACTCTGTATTCTCCCCAAGCCACTTTACTGAGCGAGGTGGCGCAGTGGTTAGCACACTGGACTCGCATTCGGGAGGACGACGGTTCAATCCCGTCTCCGGCTATCCTGATTTAGGTTTTCCGTGCTTTCCCTAAAATCGTTTCAGGCAAAAGCCGGGATGGTTCCTTTGGAAGGACACGGCCGATTTCCTTCCCAATCCTTCCCTAACCCGAGCTTGCGCTCCGTCTCTAATGACCTCGTTGTCGACGGGACGTTAAACACTAACTACCACCACCACCACCCAAGCCTCTTTGTGTGACAGGTGTGTTTTATATACCACTATCACTGCACCCATTTCTCCTATTTCTGTAGCGAATAATGTGCGGTAAAATCGATTGCTGGTAAGCGCCTATGTGAGCGCGAATCTCTGTCATTATCCCTCTGATCTTTTCATCAGATAAAGAGGAAGCGTTATACAGTATTTATTTGAGTGTTCTCGCAACTTACGTTCTTGAAATTTTAATTGCAGACTGTACTGTACAGACTATGCCTCGCTTGAAATGTCAGCCACTATAGTTGGAAGAGTATCTACGGGTTACGTCTGCGTTTACTATACGAACCTCTGACGAAGACACTCATCTTCTTGGGATTTTCTTTATTTAATGTATCAATTCCACCTGGTACGGGTCACTTCCTTCGTGTGTGGACTACAGTTCCTGAGGATTCTTCCAATTACTTTCTATGTGGTATCTACACATAATACGATTAGTTTTATGTGGTTCTTTAAATACCTATGTACACCTGATCCCATTTACTGGATGGACGTAACTGCTTTCAGTGGTTGTTCGGCAGTTGTGTAATGAAACAACAGCGGGTCAGACATTTTCTATCATTTTGGATCTTTATCTTCCTCTCCCCTTCCTGTCCAATACTGAAGCCAAATTTGAAGTCTTTAGGAACTGTACTGATTTTTACAGGCGTTTATTAACTTCATATGTTTGCAAGGGTGCAAGGGTCTTTGTGATACAAACATGTTAATATTTCGGCTCCATACATCCTTTTCTGTTGGTTAATTACATTAAAATGTTGTATGCATGTATGCCGTTGGTAACAGTGTTATTTCCATTTCTAAAAACATAAATTTGATATATATATAACAAAATGGCTCAAGGACTGTAAAATTATCTGTCCAGTTAAGTCCAAATCTGAATGTTATGACAACTATTTCTGACTGATTTAAAATTACTTCAAAGCTAAGATTTGTTTGTTTGAAAAATTACAAATTACGCTTGTGTCATACTGTTTCCACAATTAATTTAAGTTACGCACAAATGTCGTCATTATTAGGAAAAGGTAAAAACTATAATTTTTTATTAAGTATTCAGTGTTTAGAGAAGATTACAATGTATGGAAATTCGGAATCAGTAAAACTTAAGTTGAAACGATATTCGAGCTAAATGGATGCTAACGTTTTCCAGAACGGCGTTCAGCAAAACGTTATGTACTACAGGAAATGGTTACGCACCCTTAGATCTTTCTCTACGGATGGCATTGCGCTATAACTTTTGCTCTTCATGACAGAGAAACGTCAGAAAACTTATGTCCCACAAGTATGTCTTGGAAAGCAATTATCAACCACTTTCACCTCACGACTGGAATTCTTCACCTATGTATGTCCAATATTTTCAGATGGACATTCCATTAAATTTAGTTGTCACTGGTATCAGTTGTGAAGAATAGTGAAATAGTTAAGAATACCTCGTTATTACATCACCTCAACACTGCCAGAAATTAATACTAATCCCATAAAAATATTGAGTGGCAAAATTCAATTTATGAATACATGAGGAAGACCTGTAATGATGAGTTATATTCGCTAGCAAAAGATTCTTTAACCTTGATTGGGTTACTGTACCATTGAGGCTGGAAAATCAGTTTCTCCTTTCTCACTCCAGGTCGAAGTGTATTTATCTTCGGTGGTCTTATTTGAAAGATCAGTCTCTCCCTTGTGATTCCAGGTAGAAGTATTTTTGCCTTCGATGTGCCCACGAAAGGGAAGCAGTCATTTATTTTCTCCCCTATATGAAAGATTGCAGAACGGCTTCGAATGCTGTTATTACCGGTATTGCAGACAGTAACAGATGCGACGCCGGCGGCTGTCTCGCTGTAAGACTTCTGGAGCGACATCTCTGTTTTGCGACAGAATTTCCGTAAATACAGATCAGCGAAGTTCAGCTGGGACCCTAGCAATATCTCTGACGATTCTGCTGCTTACAATTCGATTTAATAAATCATCAAGGCTGACATTTGCTGCAGAATAACTCTTCCGGGCGATATTATTTTGCAGACGGAAACACAAGCAGCGTCTACTAAAAGCTCTCTCATTTTAATGAATTTAAGAAGCATGATCTCTGTCTGCAGGAAATTGCTCTTGACGCCAAATATAACGAACAGTAGGATTTTTTATTAATTCGGCAGGAACTCACGTCAGTAACCCGAATAATCCGACTGTACTTCGATTAAATGCGACTGACGAGGGGAGGCCGCCAGTTGTGAAATTCAGATTCGATTCATACTGCGCATAATAAAAGCTCATGGCCAGAGGTGTAACGTGGCAAAGCACCAAGATGCACTTCTCAGCCGTTGTCGAGAAAATACAGTTAAAAGAAACCGTTCCGGAGAAATACTCTCTACGATGGATGATTTACCTACAGCGTCGTGGCGCAGCGGTAAGCGCGCGGGTTCGTAATCCGAAGGTCGCCGGATCGAATCTCGCGCCATGCAGTTTTTTTTTATTATTAGTATGTTGTAATTCAAACATTAATGAATTGCTTATGTATGTCGGTGAAGGCGGATCGCTCTCCAATTGTACCGCCTCCATTTTTCCGTTTGTTTAACAGGGTGTACCAAAGCTCTCACGTCTGCACTGATTTTCGACGATGTTATAAGTTGCGCTAGGGACAGCATCTACCTTCTTTCGAAGTTAGCAGGCAACTACGCTGTTACTCGGCGGCTCGTTTCGGCCAATTCAACATCTGTCCTTCAAGTGTAACGAGCGAGTAAACGGAGTTTATATTTCATACCTGCCACAGCAAATTTATGTTCGTGGGGTCTCTATTCTAATTCGGACGTTTGACTTACGCTATACGTATCCGTTTCGGAATATCGTTTCTACGTCTTCCGTTAACTATACCTGGTTAACATTATGAAGACAATTAATAACATTGGTGAAATACAACTTTGTTTGCGGAAAACATAATCATGTTCGAAGTCGCCAGTTTTTCCACGACAAACGACTTTCAACAACTTATTATATGCATAATTGTTGCAACTGATTGCCGGGAATTATATATATATATATATATATATATATATATATATATATATATATACAAAAAACTAATAATAAAAAATTGCATGGCGCGAGATTCGATCCGGCGACCTTCGGTTTACGAACCCGAGCGCTTACCGCTGCGCCACGTCGCTGTAGAATATTAGTCATCGTAGAGAGTATTTCACCGCAACGGTTACTTTTAACTGTCGATTTTCTCGACAACGGCTGAGAAGGGCATCTTGGTGCTTTGCCACATTACACCTCTGGCTATGAGCTTTTATTATGCGCAGTATGAATTGAATCTGAATTTCACAATTGGCGGCCTCCCCTTGTGAGATGTAACTTTTCTGTTTACTAGTTAGCTATCACTTCCTTCAAAGGGCGTCATAAAATACCGAAAATCATCCATTTTGCTTGTACTTGTATTTTATTGTATCTCACCCTTTTGCCTCTCACAGATCGTTTAGAACTAGTTACTGTGAACTAAAAGGAAGAAATAAGCAGTATTACGAATCAAATGGTAGTAATTAGTATTTCGGTTCGATTTACAACGTATTAAGGGCGTTAAATATTTCATTCATTTCTTATTGTAAATAGCAGTTGAATTTTCAGGAGACAATAATCGATAAACCAGTCGCTTGTGAATCGCTCTCTTATCAAACAGGAATCAAGCCATGGTTTACTGTCAAATTGTGAATGAACTACACGGTACAGCGGATGACTCCTAATTTCAGCTTGAAACAACAGATATAATTTTGTCTTTCCTAATGAAATATACGCTGCAGTGCATGTGCGCAGGGACTGTCCAAAACTGTGGTCTGACGAGACGCTCAAACTTGTCTTCTAGTGGAAATAGTCGACTGACTGGCAGTTTCAGTGACAGGAAGGTTTTCTTCCACATAATAGCTCTGGTACAAATAGGTGCTTTTGTAGATACCATCGAATTTCATATATCTTTAATTCTTCAGAAGGACCAAAGCTACAGTCATACCTGACCTCACTTACAATGTTAATACTGTGGCACGAATTAGCAGTCATAGCCACGCTGTTTACTGTTGTTAACAATTGCATCAAGAAGGCTACGAGAACTTTGTGTTAGAAAGAGCAGATAAGCTGTTGTTAGCACTATGAATGGGCTTTATTTATTTTCAGTATGACGGACGTTGAGAAACTATGGGCAAAGTTAAACTAGCAGCAAGTCACCCTTTGTGGAAGTACGTGCCGAATAAGTTTTTTTTTGTGTGTGTGTTTATTAGCGTGGTATCTAGGAAGCCTGCTTACACGGTTCTCTAGACAAACATTAAAACAGTCGTATTAATGAGCTTTATTACAAAGAGATAAGATACAATATTTAACTTCACAATTACACATATGTATCGCAAGCAAATGGAGACACATAAAATGTTTCAAGTTTAAATACTGCGCAACGTGGAAGGCGACTGCTGGACAAAATCTACAGATAGCTGATGGAAATTACGACGACTGGGAGACAGACGCAGAGTTTGTTAACGATGTTACTGAACAAAAACAACGATGGAGATCCTGAACAGTTGAAGGCTCAGGAAGAACTGTTGGTGCAATAGATATGAAAAAATTACGTGATGAAACTGCAGATGCAATCCTTAAACAAAGACCGACCCAAGGCAGCATTTTGCTATGGAGGGACGTTTGGAGTGCAGAAAGACAGAATGGATCAGTGTGCTGTTGGACATGACCATGTTGCAAAAGTAGAGAAGCACGTGTCCCAGAAGGATTACAGTGCAGGTTTTGGGGGCAAATTTCGAGTGAAGAAGGATCGGATTCACAAGAGTGCAGAAGGCTGGGAATATAAAGAGAAAATTGAAAAAAACATGCGTCACAATTGGACTACAGCTCTGGATTTGGTGGGAAGTTTGGAATTCAGGCAGATCGACAGGATAAGTCTGCCGTTGGTTGGGATTATGTAGAAAAGATCGAAAAATATGTCACAGAAAGATTATACTAAAGTCTTTGGTGGAAAATTGGGAGTTGAAACTGGCAGTCAGCAAAAGTCAGCTTTAGGCTGTGACCTTGTCGAAAAGACTGAAAAGCATGCAAGTCAAAAAGATTATGCTGTTGGCTTTGGTGGAAAATTTGCAGTCCAAGCTGACAGGCAAGATAAGTCAGCAGTTGGTTGGGATCATCATGAAAATCTTAATCAACATGAAAGCCAAATGGATCATAAACAGGAATTTGGTGGAAAATTTGGACTCAAGACAGACAGAGTTGATAAATCAGCGCATGATTTCAATGCAAAACCAGAAGAAGTTGGAACAAAGTATGAAAATGTGAAACCAGATGTTGGATCTCTCTGGCCATCCAACATACGTGAGAAGTTCGAAAACAAGACGAAAATTGAAGAACCAAAGCAAAATGTTGAAGCAGAGCCCCGGAGTCCTAGTAACCAAATAGTGGAAACTGCAGACCATATTAGAAGGGAAGCAGAGATTTTGAAAACACAGCTGGTGACTCCCTTAGTATATCATAGACAAGTAGAAGAAGAAATTGCAGAACCACCTGACAAAGTGAGCCCACCTACACCAATAGTCATGACTACACAGAAGCCACTAATTTCAGAGCCAGCAGTCACAAGCCAGAGCACAGTTGCTGATGAACAGCTGCTACTACCTATAATAGAAGATAATCTGCAATCAGAAAATAAACAATCTTCTTCAGTATAGACCATCCCTAGTCTGTGCTACATTGTACAAGCGAAGCGATGACAGCTAATCTTGAAGCTGCTATAGAACTCGCTAATCTTGAAACTGTTGTTGAACTAGGCCGTCACCAGTCGCCTGCGGTGATGGCCTCTTCACACAATGGCCTCTGCTGTCGCGTTGTCGTCCTGGAGCGAAGTCCGGTCAGCGTGCGATTGGCTGACTTCTTCTCACAGCCATCTTTCCTCTCTCGTTCCCAACTGGCGTGCCGGCGATTGACTTTACGCCGAAACAATTAGTTTCCCATCATCACTCACATAGGAGTACCTTATTCTTCATTTATGAATAGGAGAGTTTATTGTAATTTTCCCTTACCAAAATACTGTGCGGGAAATCAAACCTTGGAGTCTGTACATCAGTTATTAGCTTTTCATGTCCTCTACTTCTTCGCAAGCTGCTCTGATACAGAAAGCAAGTTATACAAGATAGGGAATTATTAGCCTGGCAGTAAGAATACTACACCCTTACGACGTACAATTTGATTACATCTTGGTGTTGTTCGTATGCAGTAACCAGGGGAGGCAAGACTCGGGTTTTATTCAGGCATAACGCTACAACACACGTTTCCACAATACGTGCCCACATGTTGCCTAGTGTTACCAAGTTTTAAAGTATGATACGAAACCCTGCTACGAAAGTGATAGTTCGCATAAAATTGTGTTGCCTGATATCTCCAGCTACAAGTTGCCCGTGTCGTGTTCCTAGCACGTACGTCAGTCAGATCTACCGAAGAAAATCAGAATAGCGTATTGTCTCTTTGTAAATGGTACGTAGAAACAAATATGTTCTTCGTCGTAACCTGGTGTGAAACAAGGAAATCAAAACGTAGTAAACTAAAATGATTGAAAAGAGCATTATTTATTGGTCCATAACCTCACAGCGAACTTTTGAACAAGTGTTGGATGTCGACGAAGCTTTGTTAAATTACGATATTTTAGGTATTTACTGGAGAAGATCAATCCAATGACAAAAAAATCAGAAACCAACTGTTATGAAGTATACCGCCTAATGTCAGATTGTTATTGACATTCACATATTTAGCGACATGAGACAGTTACCCTTCCTTGATTTAGATGTTCTGGATAGGTAAACCAGGCATTTAAAGAATTATCCTGCATATATGCACGTGGCTTCCATTATTTTGCAGAATAAGAAAAGGAGTAGCATTACAAGCTGTTGCATTTACATCCCTTATTACGGAGAATGATTATTACTACTTGACAGGAAATATGTGTCTGAATGACGCAGTAACCAAAAAAAGTTTGCTTTTCTGGCAAAGAGGTACGTTAATATATTATTAAAATGAACAAATTGAACAATAAATCACTGAACATCCACATCAAGTAGGGATTCTAATATGTATTACTTTGGGAACTCTAGAAAAATACATGTATTGTGCACAGACAAAATTAATGTCAGAGTTAACTTCGAATTCACAAATATTTTAGTTAATATATTAAATACTAAACACACAATATTCTGGAACATTCCAGGCATACCAGATTTACCACAATTCACACACCTACTTGCTATACTCCTCTTGTCCTGGTAAGGGCACAGACCGCATTTCCTCTTTTATTTCGAACAGATCAGTAGATTCGTAGTTACTTTGCTGCTGTACATCAGTCCTGTTTCTGTACTGTTCCAGTTTAACGTTTCTTTATTTCACAATTAGTTCTATGAGTGAATCGTCAAACATCAAAGACGAATTATCTTGTCTATTTCACAACTGGTTCTATGAGTTCGTCATCAAACCTCAAATACAAATTATGTTCCATATTAGGATTATCATCTAAATTTACAATAGCCTTAGTTATATTCGGTATTCTCCGGATTATGTTATCATCAGATACTCGTCTAGCTTAATTGGTTCTTTTGATTCCCAAGTAAATCCATGTTCCCTTGCCGGTCGGGGTGGCCGAGCGGTTCTAGGCGCTACAATCTGGAACCGCGTGACCGCTATGGTCGCAGGTTCGAATCCTGACTCGGGCATGGCTGTGTGTGATGTCCTTAGGTTAGTTAGGTTTAAGTAGCTCTAAGTTCTAGGGGACTGATGACCTCAGAAGTTAAGTCCCATAGTGCTCAGACATCTGAATCATGTTCCCTTTCTAAACAAGAGGAACTGAAATATCGTTATTTGCTTGCTGACCGTGCAGGAAAAATCAACACCTGCAACAGAATCTTGTTCATCAGAGGAAGACTTAGAAAAAACGGAGGATGACAGTCGGAATAGTCAGAAAATCTACTTCTTTACCTCTTGCAAGTTTCTCTTCAAAGTTTGGACCACCTCTCTCAGTACTTCGACGTCTTAGTGACGTAGATGGAACCTGCTCCATTTTTCACGCCCCTATAAAATATTTAAAACATACGAGGCTTTGTAACTTAAAAGAATGTATGAAAGACAAGGCAGTTAGCTCCATCTAGTTCTGCTCACCAGAAAAAAAGTGTAACTTTCGGATATTCATGTCTGATAGACATGCAACAAAACTTGCGTTGCTAGAAATATGTTTCACAGACACTGTGATACTTGAGAAAGCAATTATTACTTCACATGTAACCGTCACCATCAACAATAACAAGCTTGGCAAAGAAATTGTATGAAACTACGGAGGCATTGCCGCCATAGCATCATTAGTACTGTCAATATAACAAAATAAAATTGCATGCTTGTCTCTCAAAGACATAATTCGTTTTAAGGGATATAGTACGTCACGTGGAAACCATTTTGCTCCTTTTTTAAGAAGTGTGCCACTTTTCTTTGAATGATGTAGTTTTTACGTTCGCTGTGGGATGCTGTCCGCATTTTTTTTATTTTTTGCTTTGCTTTCGTAACACTACAATAATATTTTTTGCAAGTTTCGCCTGGCTTGTTGATGTTGGAAGCCTGCTTTTTGTATCCTGTCGACCACAGTACTGTGTTTTCTGTCCAATTTACAAAACTCCTCTACTATTTTCAGTTTATCGTTTCGTTACTTCCTTACCTAACTCTCCAAACATCACATTATTTAATTTACTTGCATTTCATTACCCTTCTTTTATTTTTGTTGATGTCCACCTTGTAACCTCATGTCAAAATATAACTCTTTCACTTTTCCTAATCTTTTGCAGTCGCTCATAGAATTACAATGTCAGTGGCAAACTTCAAAGTTTTTATTTCCTATGCATGAACTTTGATTAAATTTCCAAACTTCTTATTCGTTTCCTTACTTGCGTGCTCAGTATACAGACTGTATGGGAGCTGAGGTCGGCAGATTGGGGGGTGGGGGTGTGAGGGGGAGGAGATGGACAGAGAGAGGGGAACGGAGGAAAGGAATATATGGACTAATACAAGTTTGGAATAAATACTTACATGGGCATGTTTCTACAAATAAATGTTTAACAGCACGTAACACCATGGTACTCACGTACTCCGTATATAAATGACAGGTAATTCTAGCTATTGCAGCATACTGCCTAGTTTGCGAGTATCTCTAGCGTGCGACACCGTATGTGCGTTTTGGCGGCACGTGTAAAGTACTGCCATCGACCGACGAATGATCTGTGGTGTATCATAACGGTTAGCACTCGCGATCATTGACACGGGCGCAGCGGACACAATGGCGGTCATTCCAGTGAACAGCGACGTCCAAAGTGAACTGTGACCTTTGCCGTAAGAGTGCCGCTGAGGCCGAGCAATGGGTACGGGACGACATCCACACATCTTTTCGTTAGCGCGGAGCTGTCATTGAATTATTTCGGCAAACTCCAGAAGTCAAGCCATTCTGAGTTTTCAGTATAAGTATAGCACTCCAATTGACTCTGTCCTCCCACAGATACAGGGCACTGATTGTAATAAACACCTTAAAACGCGTTCCCTGTTGTTTATTTTGCCCTGTAAAGTGAGCGGCGGACAGGAGCACAAAGGTACAGTGTGAAAGCTCTGCAGCTCTGTTACCGAGGGATATTCATGGCAATGCATCACAGCTACAGCATTTCAAGATAGACTCGCGCCAACTAATAACGTCACCGTATTCATCCCTCTGTAGTGAAAGGTTTCTAGCAAGCTACAGGCCAGCACTGTCTGCGTGTTTTGCCCTCTTGGGTGTGCCGACAGCAGCTCGTGTCTTCCAGGTACAATTTTTTATACAGCGCAAAGCCCGTCGTCGGCATTGTGTGCTCCCCGATGTATGAAAGTGTCCACTTTGTTGTTGCTCCCTTAACGTGTGCTTTATGCCCTCCCATTTGACTTTGGTAAAGGAAGCAGTAGACCTTACCTTTACCTTGCCTCAGCACATACAACGGAAAGTATCGGGGCGATTAAAAATGTCATAAACAGTGCCAGTCAAAAATAAAAGACCGGTACCACAACGAATAACACCCTTCTGAGGGCTAGACACCACATGCCGATACGTCACTACCCACTGGGAAGAGGAAGACGCAACGAAATAGACATGCCAAGAAGGCAATCCATCACTGACCTCAGTAGTTTGTTACTCGATACAAAAGTATACTGTAAGAAAAAAAATCGACGCACCACGAAGGAGCTATCCGAATGGGATGGAAATCGGTAGATGTAATGTATATGCATGAACGAACAAGTCATTACAATTACAGAAAAATTGGATTATTTGATCAAAAGAAATAGCTTCAGAAAGTCAATACCGCCTTGGTCCTTTCTATAAGCACTTATTCGGCTTGGCATTGATTGATCCACCTGAGAGATACTGTGCCAAATTCTGTCCAATTTGGTTAGATCGTCAAAATTCTGGCATGATTCCAGGGCCTTGCCCGTAGTACTGCGAACGTTCTCAATTGGGGAAACATCTGGCGACCTTTCTGGTCAAGGTAGGGTTCGGCAAGCACGAATACAGGCAGTACAAATTATCGTCGTGTGTGAACGGGCATTATCGGGCTGAAATTGAAGCGCAGCGTTTGTCTTTAGGGTCAACAAAATGGGGTCTCGGATATCGTCGACGTACCGCTGAGCTGTAAAGGTCCTGCTACGAAAAGAAATGACACCCTCGACCATTACTCCTGGTTGTCGGTTGGTATGGGGGGGCCACAGTCAGGTTGGTAACCCGTTGCTGTCCGGAGCGTTTGCAGGTAAGTGTTCACTGGCCATCGGGGCTCAATTCGAAGCGGCACTCATTCCTGAGGACATTCTACTCCAGTCAATGATATTACAGGTGGAACACGTTTCTACCGTTTGCCCTTGTGCTTGCCAAACCCTACCTCGGTCAGCAAGGTCTACGAATCTCTCCACTATCGAGAATGTTCGGAATATCACGGCCAGGGCTCTCCAGTCATCTCAGTGTTCTGACGATCTAACGCACCAAGTGGACAGAGTTTGGCACGATATCCTACAGGTGGACACCCAACAACTCTGCCAATCAGTGACAAGTCGAATAACTGCCTGTATAAGGGACAGAGGTGGACCAACGTCATATTGTCTTTCTCAGAAATGGTTCAAATGGCTCTAAGCACTACGGGACTTAACATAACCAGTCACCTATACTTAGAACCACTTAAATCTAACTAACCTAAGGACATCACACACATCCATGCCCGAGACAGGATTCTAACCTGAGACCGTAGCAGCAGCGTGGTTCCGGACAGAAGCGCCTAGAACCGCTCGGTCATGTCTTTCTCAGTTTCCGAAGCTCTTTCTCTAGAATCAATAATCCATTTGCTTCTGAAATTGTTGTCATTTGTTTGTTTGTATTTGTACATCACATCTACAGATTTCTGTCTCATTCGGAAATTTCCTTCGTGGTGCGTCGATTTTCCTGTTGCAAAGTGTATTATCTACCGGAGAAACTTAAGAGCAACATCTGATGATATCGATGATTTTTTTCAAAGATTGTGCCAAGAAGGTTTAGAAACCCGAGGCTTGTTCAAGAGGACACCAAGAAGTTGTTTTCTTACGTCCTTCTCATGTTAGTAGAAAAACTACCAGGTCTGGAAGCTTCTGTATTAGTAGTGAGCCACGCTTAACTTTCTAGCCCTCCGTAACAAACACGCTGAATCGTGACCAAAAGTTATAATCGTTTCCCCGTTGTCTTGTAGACTTTTCAAAAATAGTAAACAAGTACAGAGATTTATTATATAAAACAGTTAGGAAGCAAATTTTCACAACTTAAGTGAAATTGATCAAAACTATAATGAGAAGAAATAATTAGCGACTTGGATAAACTTTCCGATGCGACAGAGTTAACCACTGCCTGCATCTTGAAATGTTTGGCCCCGTTATAGGTCCGTTTGTTCCCACGTAAACGCTTAATTCCACAACGGTTTCATAATTTTCTTTTTCATATTCTTTGATTTGTTTTCGTCACCTGTTCCCAAGTACCAGGAAATCAGAAATATGTATTTCCAATTTGGAATACTTACAGGACAAGTTCCAATTCCAGCACTTTCCAAAAAGAATTAAAGATAAATTTTAATAAACTAAATTAATGTTGAAGTAACGTTGGTGATGTGCGTTCTTCTACTCCTTTGGGATGCTGATGGTGATGATTGCTGCTCATTAGGAAATTTTGATGTAGAAGGTAATGAAGAGGATGATGCATTAAAAGGAATTGGCAGGAACGATAGAATGCATATCTTAGGCTATAGGTAGGACGCATATAGGAAGGTAAAATGTAAGTTGAAGGATTCGTCTGGAATGGTTTAGGTTGATTGAACTTTCTAGGAACGGTAATTTGCATTCCCATTTTACAGTGTGAAGGTTGGTGGTTAAAACTACACTGGAAATAACATAGTATGCTATGAAATAAAAGTGATCTGAGATGCTATACACAGCAGCGAAGTAGGGTTTCTAAGGCTGAGGACCAGAAATGCGTGTTAGGACACAGATATACTGGACATGTGCTGAACGCCATGGAGGTTTAGGTATTTGAAGTAGTGTAGTAATTTCATCAGAAGTTACTGAATGCAGATTGGAGAAAGTAGCTGCTCACAGTAGCGAGATGGAATGCACTTCTTCAAGGGTTTGAGAAAGGTAAAGCTTGGGAGTAATGGGGTTCCCTTCTAAATTTGCAGTGGTTAAAATACGATGGATGAAAGTCTTTTGTGTGTGTACCATCGGATCGAAATGGCCAGCGAGATCCACAGATCAGTCCTCTATAGAACACATGTGGGACCAACTCTGATGTCAGCTTCGCCCCAGTGACAATATCGAGGGACACCCGCCCTACCGAATAAATGAATGTATCAAGAGGGGTGCTACGTCATATTGATGAACGTAATGCGGTTTTGTAATCACTTAAATAACATCCCATGCCCCCTCAACCCGTGAGGTTTCATTTCGTTTCCTCTTCCCATTCCAGGTGATTCACTTTTTTTGCCAGGTAGTGTAATATGTAAGCAGATAATGGTTCCGATTACTTACGAGGAAAATACTCAGCACTAACGAATAGTATGCAGACGATCTGCACTGTTATCTCTGTGGACCATGTATAATAACTTTATGATTGAGTTTCGTGCGGATTTTCCTACCCTCAACGTGTTATGTGAACTGTGAATCCTGTGAGCGATGTTTGATGTGTTTCTGCCTAAGGTGACTAACAGGAAAGCGTAAGTAAAATTTCGTGGAAATTCACCATTATGTGTATATACAGGGTGGTCCATTGATAGTGACCGGGCCAAATATCTCACGAAGTAAGCATCAAACGAAAAAACTGAAAAGAACGGAACTTGTCTTGCTTGAAGGGGGAAACCAGATGGCGTTATGGTTGGCCGCTAGATGGCGCTGCCATAGGTCAAACGGATATCAACTGCGTTTTTTTAAAATAGGAACCCACATTTTTTATTACATATTCGTGTATTAGGTAAAGAAATATGAAAGTTTTAGTTGGACCACTTTTTTTGCTTTTTGATAGACGGCGCTGTAATAGTGACAAACGTATAAGTACGTGGTATCACGTAACATTCCACCAGTGCGGACGGTATTCGCTTCGTGATACATTACCCGTGTTAAAATGAACCGTTTACGAATTGCGGAAAAGGTCGATATCGTGTTGATGTATGGCTATTGTGATCAAAATGCCCAACGGGCGTGTGCTATGTATGCTGCTCGGTATCCTGGACGACGTGATCCAAGTGTCCGGACCGTTCGCTGGATAGTTACGTTATTTAAGGAAACAGGAAGGGTTCAGCCACATGTGAAACGTCAACCACGACCTGAAACAAATGATGATGCCCAAGTAGGTGTTTTAGCAGCTGTCGCGGCTAATCCGAACATCAGTAGCAGACAAATTGCGCGAGAATCCGGAATCTCAAAAAGGTCGGTGTTGAGAATGCTATATCAACATCGATTGCACACGTACCGTATTCGTATGCACCAGGAATTGCATGGCGACGACTTTGAACGTCTTGTACAGTTCTGCCACTGGGCACAAGACAAATCACGAGACGATGACAGATTTTTTGCACGCGTTCTATTTAGCGACGAAGCGTTATTCACCAACAGCGGTAACGTAAACCGGCATAATATGCACTATTGGGTAACGGAAAATCCACGATGGCTGCAACAAGTGGAACATCAGCGACCATGGCGGGTTAATGCATGGTGCGGCATAATGGGAGGAAGGGTAATTGGCCCCCATTTCATCGATGGCAATATAAATGGTGCAGTGTATGCTGATTTCCTACGTAACGTTCTACCGATGTTACTACAAGATGTTTCACTATGTGACAGAATGGCGATGTACTTCCAACATGATGGATGTCTGGCACATAGCTCGTGTGCGGTTGAAGCAGTATTGAATAGTATATTTCATAACAGGTGGATTGGTTGTCGAAGTACCATACCATGGCCCGCACGTTCACCGGGTCTGACGTCCCCGGATTTCTTTCTGTGGGGAAAGTTGAAGGATATTTGCTATCGTGATCCACCGACAACGCCTGACAAGCGTCAGCGCATTGTCAGTGCATGTGCGAACATTACGGAAGGCAAACGACTCGCTGTTGAGAGAATGTCGTTACACGTATTGCCAAACGCATTGAGGTTGACGGACATCATTTTGAGTATTTATTGCATTAATGTGGTATTTACAGGTAATGACGCTGTAACAGCATGCGTTCTCAGAAATAAGTTGACAAAGCTACATGTTATCACATTGGAACAACCGAAAGAAAATGTTCAAAGGTACCTACGTTCTGTATTTTAATTTAAAAAACGTTCCTGTTACCAACTGTTCGTCCAAAATTGTGAGCCATATGTTTGTGACTATTACAGCGTCATCTATCACAAAGCGAAAAAAGTGGTCCAACAAAAACATTTTATCATGTGGCGCAGTTGTCCATAAGTGCAGATTTTATAAAAACTTTGCTTGTTTTTCTCGTAGATCAATTTCGTTATTCATTTTTGGCAGTAGTGTTCTGAGATTAGATTCGTTAATTTCTTAGAAATCGACACAGACGTATTTTGCAGCAATTAGATATTAATAATGTAAGAAAATGTCACACGGTGCAGATACAGTCTTAGTTGTGGTGGTTCGTGAGTCTCTACGCCAGCATTCAAGCCCGCAGCGATAACATAACGGGTGGATTTCTGGTTAACCTTAAGGGTTTCACCGTTCTGTCACGTGACTCCGTCGTTCTGATAAAAGAAGTAGTAATATAAGCATAGTTGGTCAAGCTGATGTAGATTATCTAGTCAACAATTGCAGGACACCAAGTAGTTGACGTTAATATATTCCCGCCATTTGCCTTTATGACGGCTCAAACTCTGCCGAGGACACTTTCAGTGACATGTCTGAAAGCCATGTCGTGATAGCACCCCATTCTTCCCCAAGAACAGAAGCCAGAGAAGGTAGTGATCATTGATGTTGGTGTCTGGAGCGAAGTCGACGGTCTAACTCATCCCAAAAGCATTCTACTGGTTTCAAGTGAAGACACTGGGCAAGCCACCGCATTTCAGGATTGCTTTTATCCACGAACAACTGCCTCACAATGACACGGTGCTTGTCACGCTGACAAAATCGTCCTCTCCACAGCGTTCCTCTACTGTACGCATACACAGTGCTTTAAAAAGTCTTCACGTCCTTCCGTGCTTCGCATTTTCTTAAGTGTAATAAATACTATAAAAACGAAAAACACCCCCAGTGCCGAAGCATCACCTACTCCGTGCTCCACTGTTGGTACTACAAATGATGGCAGGCAACGTACTCCAGCCATTCACCAAACCCGAACCATTCCATGGGATTGTCACAGAATACGTGATTCATAGCTCCAAATCATTCATTTGCGTTCACAGACTGTGTAATGTCGTCGCTGATTTCACCGCCTCAAGCGTCGCTTCGCTCTGCCTACGGAAATTTGAAACGAGAAGCTGATCGAGCTATTGTAGGGGATGGTGAGGAAAGTGGCCACACTAAGGAAAACTGGATTTTCATCAAAGCATGTTTTCTGATACAACCTTACTGCTTATACGTTCTCAAACATATGTATTGTGAGATATCAATCAAATATTTCTAAGGTTGAAGGAAAATAATGTATGAGAGCTATACGCAATTTTCTAACATAGTGGCCATTTTTCCATACCTTAGGGTTGGGGGGGGGGGTTAACGCGGTCAGTGCCTTCACAACATGATCCAATGTTTGTTGTTCTGCTTTTCGGGTGTATTTTTAGGCGTCTTGATACCCTACGACAGAGTACCAAGCGCCTGGAGCAGACTATTTTCAAACGGAGTTTTGTACTACGCCAAATATAACTGAACAAAGATGGTTTTAAATAATATTGCTTAATTAATTCAAAATCGTTAGTAAGCAATAGAATGAGGGATAGTACATTTGTTTATAGAAGGATTTAGAAGCCAATCTGGTCTTTGTTCTTAGGTGAGATGTGTGGAAGTAACAAATTCTTATTGGGTAAATACTTGACCACGTTTCCCACGACTAACCTGATCACATTTTCCCGATCGGCCGCCGTGTCAGCATTAGCAGTTCACAGAAGAAACTATCAAAACGAAAGAAACAACAAGGAACTACTTTTGGAGACCAAAGGACGTTGTTTCAATATTGATTGGGTGAATATAAGTATTACTCTGCGCACAAGTGAGGCAGGTAACACGAGGAATTTAAATACTTACATCAGACGCCTGGAAATCAGGAATGTTTGTACTAAAAATTAAATGAACGAGCTTCTTCTGGCAAACTCAGTGCAACTGCTATGGTGGACATCAGAATTGGTTTGACCACTTCTCGGCAGGTGACAGCTCTTTTCAGGACAAAAAAAAAAAATAAAATAAATGCAGTGGCCACATTTCACGTCCTGACCACTTCACCCTACTTTTCCCCAGCCCAACATCTTCTGCTCCCTATCTACAGCCACTGTGCTAGCTGGACCACTGGTATCACTTTGGAACCAACGAGTTATTTCTTCCGATTATTTCATACGATTTTTACAACCACCTCCTGCAATCTCGGCGTTCCCCTTTCCCCTTTTCGTCAGTACATGGAGTCCGTCTAGTATGGTTTTTCCTATGATTGCTCCTTCGCGGTTCCACTTCAGTCACATCACCAGCAGTGAACGTGGGCAGCTTTAGATGAGCTGAAGCGGATTTGTCACATGCAGTGACTGTTCCACGTCCTGGCGACCATTTCAGCAGCCACGGTTTCTCTGCTCACAACAACTGTAAGTAGGCTGTTTAGGTTTTTATGTTGGTAACGCCACGTAGCGCTCTATATGAAAATCACTGACTGTGCTGTGTGAAGTCTGTGGTCGGTCTGCATTGTTGGAATATTTGCTATTGTAGTGTTAGGTAGCTGAATGTGAACAGCGCATAGCGTTGCGCAGTTGGAGGTGAGCCGCCAGCAGTGGTGAATGTGGGGAGAGAGATAGCGGAGTTTTGAGAGCGGATGATCTGGACGTGTGTCCATCAGAAAGAGTAAATTTGTAATACTGTATATCATGAAGATAATGACTTTTGAACACTATTAAGGTAAATACATTGTTTGTTCTCTATCAGAATCTTTTATTTGCTAACAATGCCTATCAGTAGTTAGTGCCTTCAGTAGTTAGAATCTTTTATTTAGCTGGCAGTATTGGTACTCACTGTATTGCAGTAGTTCGAGTAACGAAGATTTTTGTGAGGTAAGTGATTCATGAAAGGTATAGTTTATTGTTAGTCAGGGCCATTCTTTTGTGGGGATTATTAAAAGTCAGATTGCGTTACGCTAAAAATATTGTGTGTCAGTTTAGTGTTGATCAGAATAAGTAAAGAGAGAAATGTCCGAGTACGTTTCAGTTCTGCTCAGCTGTTTGAAAATCAAATAACGTAAGAGGTTTATCAGTACAGTAATTCATTAATTTTTCTAAGGGTATGTTTCACAACATACCGGGTGATCAAAAAGTCAATATAAATTTGAAAACTTAATAAACCACGGAATAATGTAGATAGACAGGTAAAAATTGACACACATGCTTGGAATGACATGGGGTTTTATTAGAACAAAAAAAAAATTCACAAAACATCAGACAGATGGCGCTGGACAGCAAAACGTGTACTGGTGGGATATATTGCAGGCGACTTGAAAACACACAATCCAGCTCTACATCGGGAATGCGAATTTTCAGCAAGCCGGAATAGGGAATAACACACTCTTTTTCTTAGCTCTTCTTTCTAGTTTGTCTGTTTTTAACTCTGAATTCCATAAGTTAAAAAGTGCTTCAGCTGTTTCATACTTTTTGTTAATTTTGGAGTTGCTGGAACACTAACTCTATGAAGTAAATTATTCAAAAATAAAAATAGATTTTGTGTCCGTATAGTGCACTAAACATTTATTTATCTTCAGATTTTCTTCAGTATTTTGTAAACCACTTTAGACGTTTCTGGAATTATTTTGATTAAAGTGCGCTGTGGTATTCGGCAGCTATATAGTAGGTGAGAGTATATCTCTCCTGTAGCTAGAAATAGCAGCTTTGAGGTGAACCTGTCTTCTGCACATATAGTATTTCTCAAGTGAGTCTTCTGCTTTGTAATAATAGGAGCCACTGTACTAAGTAAATAGTGAAATGCACTCCCTTCCACTAGTGGGTAGTTTATATTAGACTCGATGTCCTCCACTTACAGCTGTCGTAACAAATTTTGCTGAATAATTTTAGTATATCGACATAAAACCCACGGCTTCACCAAAGTGTGTTTCCTTTTTCTCCGCCGCTTCTCTTCCAAATGCATATGCAATGCAATTGTGGTACAACCAACTGCAGTGTATCATAAGCAGCTATTGTCGCCCGCCACCTTGAAATTTGACAATGCAATACACCTTTTTGGCGCCTCTTTTTGGCGCCTCGTCAAAGATCTTTGTCAAAGAAATTTGACGAACATTTGATCATATTTCTTTGTCGAAGAAATATGTTAGTCTAATACAAGCCTAAGGGATGCTTGAGGTAATGTAAAGAGCAACGCTACAAGACAGGGCATATATGGAAACAAGTGACTTGGAGTGATGAATCACGCTATACCCTGTGGGAATCCGATGTAAAGGTTTGGTTGGGGGATTGCCTGGAGAACGTTACCTGGCACCAAGTGTGGTGCCGACAGTGAAGTACCGAGGAGGTGATGTGAAGACGTGAGTGTGTTTTTTGTGGTTGGGGTGTGGTCCCCTTATCGCGCTTAAGGAAACGCTAAATCCGAAAGGATACGAAAAATCCAACAGATTTTTGCACTGCGTACAGAAAAATGCGGAGACGAAGCTTGCGACAGCAGTGCAACGCACCCCGTCGTAAAGCACCATTTGGGGTCAGCTGCATTCTTGAAATTGTCTGGCCTGCTCAGACTTCCTACTTGGTACTTGAACCCAATGGGACACTCTTGGCATGAGTTAGAACGCCGACTTTGCTTCAGACCCCAGCGTCCTACTTCGCTAACTTGTTTCGGCTGTAGATGAAGAATGGGTTGCCATTTCTTCAGAGACACTGTGATACCTCATTGAAAGTATCCCCAGCAGAGTTCAGACCATCATACATCTGAACAATCTCCGAAGTTTTGTAAGAGGTGTTGGTGTTTGCCCTGTGGATGCTGATGTGAGGAAGGGGGGGGGGGGGGGGCATGGCATTGAGGGGATACAGCTGTTGCCTCACGCCTGCAGTGCCGCAGTGGCGGCTGAACGAGTAGGCGTACGCACTTGACGCGCCCTTGCCTAGCACCGCAGCATGTGTGTGTGCTTCCGTGCGTGCGTGTGCGAGCGTGTGTGTGCGAGTGTGTGCACAACCAATCGACGCGAGAGCTCTCCACAGCGGAAAATTAATGGAATCATACACTCCACAGGCTGGGCTAATCAATTATGTATGGTACGTGTTTGCAAATTCCACTCAGATTTAAATTGCTCGTCAACAACAGCGGCGCTAACACTCGAGAGAAAGTAAAAAAGGAATCTGTGCTGCAAAATTGCGTTCCGGTTTGTTTTTATTTTTTCCTAGTTAACCACAAATTGTATTCCGATAAATGCTACAGAAATAACAACGTGGAATGGAAACTGTGCGAAGAGAAGTAGCCCAGTTTAGAAAGATTTATTGGCTGTTAGGTGTGAAAGATGGAGGATTTTAAGTTTCGCCGCGTTCTGAGGCATTCGGCACCGAAATATCTGGCAAGCAGAACTCCATGATATAGGAACTCGTAATTCTGTATCTTTTGTCATTAAGTGATAGCGGATCGTCAGTCTTCTGACTGGTTTAATGAGGCCCACCACGAATTTCTCTATGCCAATCCCATCATCTCGTGCACCCTACACACATCTCCTTGCACCCTGCGTCCTCCACTAATTTATTTGATTCCTGTCTTTCTCTACAGTTTTTATCTTTTACAGTTCCTATAACACAGTGATGCCCAACTTTTCTGAGACCATTACCCCCTTAGTGTTATCAGATATTGTTTACTACCCCTCCTCCACCCATCAACACTAAAGCCTAACTCGACTTTAGAATGAAAATCAATTTTCTTTCAACACTTTTATTTTTAAAATGACGAAAGATAAACGATTTTTTAAATTTTTTTGTAGGTCTTTATTAAATTGTGAACTAAAGAGCCGTTGAGACAGATGGTACTTCCCATTTGTAACAACTTTCTTTTACAGAATGATGGAGCAATGCTCGTTTCGTCGCAAGTGGTACCTACAAATTCTTTTTCTGAAAAGAAATCTAGCTGTCTACATTGAAGATAGACTCTTATCAGAAAACGTGCTTCCTCTGCACCAGTCCTGTCCCTAACGGTACTTGCTTTACACATACCCTACACCGACGTTTAAAATCAACCAAACTGAAATATGTGTAATGTGTTAGTCGTTTGTAAACATTTGATTGGCGGGCTCCTTGTTTCTGAACTGGCAGAAATTGGAAGACTTCAGGGTGGTAATTTTTTGTGTCTGACCACTGTCAAAAATAATAATAACACTAAAAACAATTCTAATTACACCGTGTATGCCGTGCAACAGTGTAGTAACTATTACATAGTTGTTACTGTGTTTCCTGTAAATTATTTCGTTTATATGTTGCGAAGCAGCATCTGGTCTATTGAGGAGACTACACACAACTCGGGGAAGCTTTTTCCATTAAATATTTAAGAACAAGTGACATACACTTTTTACTTTTATTGGGATTTGATTCCTGGTACTAAGTTGAAGGTATGTGTGTGGTGGCTGGACTGTGTCACGATGATGTCCGTACGTACGTTTCAGAACGTGTAACCTGCACCATATTTGGTCACGCGTTAATGCTAGTATTTTCAAAACAAATTAATTATTGCTAACTTCCTTAATTAGTTCAAATGTTCCAATGTGTGTGGATTCCTAAGGGACCAAACAGCTGAGGTCATCGGTCCGTAGACTTACTCACTACTTAAACTATCTTATGCTAAGAACAACACATACACACACATACACACACATACACACACGTACACACATACACACACATACACACACGTACACACACACACACACACACACACACACACACACACACACACACACACACACACACGCCCGAGGGAGGATTCGAACCTCAGGCGGGAGTGGTCACGCTATCAGTGACGGCGCCTCTAACCGCGCGGCCACTTCGCGCGTCCTAATCAGTATTAGCGTCTTATACACAATGATAATAGTAGTGGCCATTTAAAAATAATTTAGTTTTCTGACCCTGAACACAATTGGACATTTTCTTTACCCTTCGAAAATTTGGTTGTCCTCTCATCGTGTAGTTATCGCTCTAGTACCATTTGACTTATTCCCTGATGTCATAACACACGTCCTACGAGCCTGCCCCTTTTTCTTGTCACTGTTTACTCTGTGTCTCTCCTCTGTGATAGAACAATTAGTATATCACCATAATACGAGTATTAAAAAGTCACCGGGAAACGGGATGTATATATTTATAGCCATATCTTCATCTAAATCGACATTTACATCTGTGCTCCACTAAACACCTTACAGTGTGTGGAGTATGATACTTCTGGTACCACTTATCATTTCTGTCGGTAAACAGTAAGTGGTGGGAATGACTGTCGATAAAACCTCGGGTATGGACTCTAATGTCTGATTGTCTAGGAGCGTCCATTTCTCGAACGAAACTTATGTGGAAGTTATATGTTGCCATACCTTTCCTAGAAAATACGCCCTGACAGTTTCAACAATGAACTTCTCTGTGTTCGACAAAGCCTCTCGTGTAGCTTCCGCCACTGGAGTATTTTGACCATTTCCTTGACGCTCTCTCTCTCCAGTTAAGTGGTCACTCATGAATACGTGTCTCTCCTGATAGTCGTCAGGCGCAGCTTCTCTGGTGTTTCAGAAGATATGGTAGATATTTGCTGTTTCGTTTTTGCAGTGTGTAGCTGGAGTCTGCCCAAATAAAAACTGCTTATTACGTCTTTCATGCAATGCCCTCTGTTAAACGAAAGCGTAGGATTGTTTCCCGTTACAAACAAAGCGATTTTGAAAGAGGGATTTTAAGTGCCCGTTCGATAAAGCGGTACCAGATTACTCTAGTACGATATTCCTTCTAACGATACGTATTGGCAGGAAGAGAGAAATAAGAAGTATAGCCAGTATTCCATCAGCGACTCATCTGCCGCACTGTCCAGTGCTGTATACTAGCGCCATGCAGCGCTGCTACTCAGTCGCTGTTGGAAAAAAATGGTTCAGTCCCCTAGAACTTAGAACTACTTAAACCTAACTAACCTAAGGACATCACACACATCCATGCCCGAGGCAGGATTCGAAGCTGCGACTGTAGCGGTCGCGCGGTTCCAGACTGTAGCGCCTAGAACCACTCGGCCACTCTCGCCGGCAGTCGCTGTTGGACTACTGGTTATCATTCTAGTTATTCTGTCCCTGTTAATGCAAATGGTTCAAATGGCTCTGAGCACTATGGGACTTAACATCTGTGGTCATCAGTCCCCTAGAACTACTTAAACCTAACTAACCTAAGGACATCACACACATCCATGCCCGAGGCAGGATTCGAACCTGCGACCGTAGCGGACACGCGGTTCCAGACTGAAGCGCTTAGAACCGCACGGCCACACCGGCCGGCTGTTAATGCATATCGATAAAACGAATATCGCTGTCGTATAATCTGGCATGAAAAATTCCACTTTCAGGGCGTTCCACGAAAGACGTTTCCCTGGGTAAACATCAGCCACGCACTGCATAAAAACGAAACTGCAAATATCTGCCGAAACACTAAAATGTGCCTGATGACTCCATTTAATTACACTCAGTATCAACAACCGTCGACCCTCTGCAGGTATATCTGCTTTTCGCTAAAGATCCATGCTGCCTCCGGCGTTACATACTTCCTGTAGACAACATTAGCCTCTCAGAGCCTCTAACATTATGCACTATATTGTTAACACAGGGTGTATTAAAAAGGGATTTAAACTTGTTTAAAATCTGTACAAAACTATTATTCAGCATACAGGCTTAGTCTTGGTCTTGGTGGTATCTCAAAGGAAAAAAGGTACATCAAATTTTGACCGACGTTGGACGCTAGCACAGAAACGAGCTCCACAGCAAGCGCTAGCAGCATCTATAGCAAAGATAGCTGCCTTTACCGGTCCCGACCGTGCTCGCTGCGTGTCGGTGTACTTACAAGGAAACCTCCCCATCGCACCCCCCTCAGATTTAGTTATAAGTTGGCACAGTGGATAGGCCTTGAAAAACTGAACACAGATAAATCGAGAAAACAGGAAGAAGTTGTGTGGAACTATGAAAAAAATAAGTAAAATATACAAACTGAGTAGTCCATGCGAAGATAGGCAACATCAAGGATAATGAGAGTTAAGGAGCGCCGTGGTCCCGTGGTTAGCGAGAACTGCTACGGAACGAGAGGTCCTAGGTTCAACTCTTCCCTCGAGTGAAAAGTTTAATTTTTTTATTTTCAGTTTATGTGACGAACTCTTATGTTTTCATCACTATTTGGGAGTGATTATTACATCCACAAGAAAACCTAAATCGGGCGAGGTAGAAGAATCTCTTTACCCATTCGCCAATTGTACAAGTTAGGTGGGTCGACAACATATTCTTGTCACGTGAGGCACATGCCGTCACCAGTGTCGTATAGAATATATCAGACGTGTTTTCCTGTGGAGGAATCGGTTGACCTATGACCTTGCGATCAAATGTTTTCGGTTCCCATTGGAGAGGCACGTCCTTTCGTCTACTAATCGCACGGTTTTGCGGTGCGGTCGCAAAACACAGACACTAAACTTATTACAGTGAACAGAGACGTCAATGAACGAACGGACAGATCATAACTTTGCGATAATAAAGAAAGTAAAATTTTCAGTCGAGGGAAGACTTGAACTAAGGTCCTCTCGTTCCGCAATTACTCACGCTAACCACGGGACCACGGCGCTCCTGAGCTCAGGTTTTCCTCGAGGTTGCCTATCTTGCGCATGAACTACTCAGTTTGTATATTTTGCTTATTTTTTTCATAGTTCCACACAACTTCTTCCTGTTTTCTCGATTGATCTGTGTTCAGTTTTTCAAGACCTATCCACTGTACCAACTTATAACTAAATCTGAGGGGAGTGCGATGGGGAGGTTCCCTTATTAGAAATGCTGCTGAACTTATTAATCCACCGTACTGAAGAGGATCAAGAACGCACCATCTCACTCCCTCTCCGGCGTTAAGAATTTCCTAAATGTCGGCGACTTTTTCTTTGGGAGGGCTGGATTCTTCAAGGATACCGTATTTGTTCCACCGTTACCGGTATTTATACCAGAGCTATAATCTGCCTTGTAAATGAACAAGTCACGTCTTTCATGCTTCAACGAGTCTGGCAAGAAATCGACTTCAGACAGGACGCGTGCGCAGAACCAACAGAAGTGACATCGAATTTGTTTAGGTGTAAGATAAAAACCTTTATGTATTTAGCTGTAAAATGACACCAAAATATGAATTTATGACTTTTCAAACTAATGAATGCCTTTCCGATGCACTAATTATATGTTGTAAGTAGTAACGTCCCTACACGATCACTTGACAAACATCGTGGGGTAATCATTCCATGTAGGCTTTCACGGCCGGCGTCTTCATCAATAAACACTTCCGGGCTAAGTTGCCGTGGTCGATCTGTAAAACTTCTTCTCCCTAACGTTTCGTTCTCAACTACGGAGAACATCTTCGGAGGTGAGTCAACAGATCGACCACGGCAACTTAGCCCGGAAGTGTTTATTGATGATCGTGGGGTAAATTCCAATATCGAGTTGAACGTCCTGTCGCCCGGCGTCGTGCAGCAACTCGACATGGTATAGACTCAACAAGTCGCTGGAAGTCCTGCAGAAATGTCGAGCCATGCTGCCTCTATAGACGTCCATAAAAGTGAAAATGTTGCCAGTGCAGCATGTTGCGCTCGAATTGACCTCTAGATTATGTCCCATAAATGTTCAATGAGATTCATGCCGGCAGGTCTGGGTGGCCAAATCATTCCAAGTGAATAGTCCACCATACGGTGCGTGGTGGAGGGTACCGCGTACCACAACTAGCATCTTCTCTACCTGTTCCACTCCCAAACAGAACGAGGGAAAATGACTGCTTATATGCCTCTGTACGAGCCCTAATCTCTCTTATCTTATCTTTGTGGTCTTTCCGCGAAATGTAAGTTGGCGGCAGTAAAATTGTACTGCAGTCAGCCTCAAATGCTGATTCTCTAAATTTTCTCAGTAGCGATTCGCGAAAAGAACGCCTCCTTTCCTCTATAGACTCCCACCCGAGTTCCTGAAGCATTTCCGTAACACTCGCGTGATGATCAGACCTACCAGTAACAAATATAGCAGCGCGCCTCTGAATTGCTTCTATGTCCTCCCTCAATACCTGATAGGGATCCAAAACGCTCGAGCAGTACTCAAGAATAGGTCGTACTAGTGTTTTATAAGCGGTCTCCTTCACAGATGAACCACACCTTCCCAAAATTCTACCAATGAACCGAAGACGACTATCCGCCTTCCCCACAACTGCCATTACATGCTTGTCCCATTTCATATCGCTCTGCAACATTACGCGCAAATATTTAATCGACGTGACTGTGTCAAGCGCTACACTACTAATGGAGTATTCTTCTTTTTCCTATACATCTGCATTAATTTACATTTATCTATATTTAGAGTTAGCTGCCATTCTTTACACCAATCACAAATCCTGTCCAAGTCATCTTGTATCCTCCTACAGTCACTCAACGACGACACCTTCCCGTACACCACAGCATCATCAGCAAACAGCCGCACATTGCTATCCACCCTATCCAAAAGATCATTTACGTAGATATAAAACAACAGCGGACCTACCACACTTCCCTGCGGCACTCCAGATGCTGACAGAAATCCTACAGGAAGCGTCTCGCAGAGGCTAGGAATGAGTGTTTGAAGTGACATCGCCTGTTCTAGCAGTGCTGTCCTCCGGTAATTGCCGCACGCACCAGTCTAGGCTATCTGCCAGTCCTTGAGCTATCCAGTTTACTCCATTACGCGCTATGAAAAGCCGATTTCGTAGTTAGAGTTCGCTGTCCAAGATAACATTTATAAACGTACTGCGTTGCCCACCCAAACCGCAGTCGGTCTTCGCCCTCAACTATCAGCCTTCTCCAGCGTCCTCTGTGCATGTAATCTTCTTCAGACAGTCCCTGCGTACTCATATCCTCTCTCAACTGATCAGTCCATCGGAGCCGTGGTCTTCCCAGTGGTCTTTTGCCTCTAATATCTTCCTCCACTACCTGCATTATATTCTGGCCTTCTCGGCACATTACGTCTAACACTTCAGTCTTCTTTCTTTGATCACTGCCACGAAGTCCATCGACTTGTATAGCTCCTGCAATTCAAAGTTCTTTCTTTTCCTCCTTCATCTATTTCCTTCACTGGCCCAAAAATCTGAGGATGGCATTCTCAAATGTCAGGAGTTTTATTTCCATCTTTTGGGGGATGGTCCATGTCTCTGCTCCATATAAGACTACAGGTAGCCGTCTTAGGTTGTTTGCAGATGATGTTGTCATTTACCGTCTTGGAAAGTCATCAGATGACCAAAACGACTTGCAAAATGATTTACATAAGATATCTGTATGGTGCGAAAAGTGGCGACCCTGTATAAAGAAAAGAGTGAAGTTATTCACATGCGTACTAAGAAAAATCAACTAAATTTCGATTACACGATAAGCCACACAAACCTGATGGCTGTAAATTCAACTAAATACTTAGGGATTACAATTACAAATAACCCAAATTGGAAAGATCACATAGATGGTATTGTGGGTAGAGCAAACCAAATACTGCGATTCATTGGCAGAACACTTAGAAGGTGCAACAGTTCTACCAAAGAGACTACTTACACTACACTTGTCCGCCCTATTCTGGAGTGTTGCTGTGCGGTGTGGAATCCACATCAGGTGGGACTAACGAATTACATCGAAAAAGTACAAAGAAGGGCAGCTTGTTTTGTATTATCGCGAAATAGGGGAGATAGTGTCACAGACATGATACGTGAATTGGAGTGGCAATCATTAAAGCAAAGGTGTTTTTCGTTGCGAAGGAATCTTATCGTGAAATTTCAATCACCAGTTTTCTCCTGCGTTTGCGAAAATAGTCTATTGGAACCCACCTACATAGGGAGAAATGATCATCACGACAAAATAAGAGAAATCAGGGCTCGCACAGAAAAATTTAAGTGCTCTTTTTTCCCGCGTGCCGTTCGAGAGTCGAACGGCATGAAGGCGGTTCATTGAACCCTCTGCCAGGCACTTTATTGTGAATAGCAGAGTAATCACGTAGATGTAGATGTAGATTGTATTATTGTCTTGTACATTTTGGTCTTTGAGGATCTCGATAGAAGCCCTGACTTTGGCAGCTTTCCCAGAGCAAACCTTGACCTGTTTCCTGCTTGTATTCGTGCGGTAATTTCCTGTCTATCTAGTTCCTTTCACTGAGTATAGCCCCAAGATATTTAAAGTCTTTTACCCTTTCAAAGACTTTGTCCTCCATCTTCAGGGGTCTGTCATCATTTTCTCTGCTAACTAAGAGGTATTTTGTCTTATCCCTATCCAACTTCAGGCCTGCTCTCATTACCTCTTCCATTACATTTATATACGATACAATTTTTCTACATTTTCTTCTCAGTGAATGTAAGTGGAAATGCTGTCATTTTGATGCAGTATTCAGGCTCGTCCGCCTATGACGAAAACGGAGATGAAAATATTTCTATGAATGATTTTATAGATGTAAAATGTAAACTTTCGCGGCAGGAAATTTCACAATTAATAAAATGTTCCCTGCTATTATGCCATGGTCAAAAGGATGTCACCTGATTAGTCAGTAGCGAGGCAGGGTGTGCATAGGACATTCAACGAAGCTACTATCCCCCTTGAAAATGTCCTCCGCAGACGGGGACGAAACGTCTGGATTTAAAGTGAAATCCATTCGACCACGGCATAATAGCCTGGAACATTATATTAACCGTGAATTTTATAGATGTGTCCGTAATTTCTTCGTGAAGCATACGTCAGTTGATGTAATAACGAGGGGGATAACAACCGCTTATTCACAATAGCCGCACAGCTCCTTTATTTCCCTCACGGTCTGTTTCTACAACAGCCCATTTTGAACTAAATATGCATGAAATATTATTTGCGAATGCACCGTGAAAGAGTTCTGTCAACATCGCTGCTTGAGGCAGAAAACGTAGCTCCAGATTTCAGCAACGGGGTAGGGAACAGATCAATGCGCGACATCGGCCACAGCCGTATCTGCAACCGTCACCTTTTATTCTCCATCTTAAAACGACTTTCATAAAGCTGTTATTACTATAGCCCGCGTCCGAAGAGCCTGCTTAATGGCTTCTTTCAGCCTCCAGAGAGGATGGTAATAGCAGGGAGAAGGCTTTCGGAAAGCAGAGTCCGTAGCGTCTGTCACAATAGCGGTAAGACACTGCCAGATTCCCTCATTTTAGTATTGGTATTTTCTTTACAGATCACATGTGAAATAGTGGCCTGCGGAAGCCGTGGTGAAACACTGTATATTGTTTATTTCTTCGCATATCCAGATTCCATCTGTGCAACTACGAAGAAATTCTTTTTGTTATTTGAATCGGTCTTTTCATCCAAGTAAATATCTTCAGTGATATTTTCTAGACTACATTGTGTATGTTAATGCTAGTTGACTGTCGAATATTATTCAGTATCTGAGCTTCTAAAATTAGCTCTTTGACATAGAATACATGTTTTCAACGGGAAAATACGCGCTTTTTTTTACGGTGGACGCTATCTGTATTTTAGCTCCAGGTGTGTGATATAAAATTTGCTGTTCCGTATATGTGAATGGCTCCCTAGAGCCGATCAATCGCGATATCACGAGTGCTGCTATTCTTCCGAACGGCGTTCTGTTACGACACCATAAAACAGTGAAATTGTGAATGAGGTCTTCTGTTCTGCGAAAAACGCTGTTGTTATCTGGACAAAAGCCGCCTCGACTCTTCACGCTGTTCAGCAATTTCAGAGCATATTTCTATCGGAACTGTACAGACTTTCGCGATCACATCTCTTCAAGGATCTTCGCTATCGACGAGAGCTGTGATATCTTCCACAGCAAGTCCCTGCGTGCGGTGTTTGTGTGCAACGTACATATCTCTGACTGCCTCATACGTTCAGTGACGTTGACTTCGACCGATAACAGAATATGACCACCACATATCCAGTCTTCCGTTGATGAAATGTGTAAATTACGACAACCGTCACTTCTCTCCTGCTAGAAATTGACTTTCCCTTGCTGTATTTGCCTCCTGTAAACCTAATCCTCCCTTTAGTCAAGTTTTTGGCATTAAGCTCTTTCCTCCCCATTCTGATGCAATACTTCTTCATTAGTTATTCTTTGTACCTACCTAATCAGCCTGTGTATATTCCACAATTACACTACGTTTACAAGAGCACGCAAATTATTTTACTACGAAGTATTTATAGATCAGCATCCAGCGGTCAGAATGAATGAATCACGTGGTACAAGATGTTGAGTGACTTTGAATAGAAGGCGAGTCTTTGTTTCTGTATCGATGTCTACAACGCTACTTTCGGTGACAGTACACATTCATCTCTTATACGTATGACCAAAGAGCCTTTTGGGGCAATGTGAAGTCGTTGATACGAGAAACCGCAGTAGAAACTTGAGAGGGGCTGCTAGGGTCCCACCTACCTATACAAATTACAACAGTCAATAGATGCAGTAGAGAGAAGCGACAAAATTACTTGTCCTATTGTAGATGCATGTGTGGAGACTGCTGGCCATCACTTTGAAGAGTTACTATAGAGTGTAAAGTTGTCTACATCATTGAGGGAATCCATTTTTCTGCAAAAGAGGTTTTATTTCGGAATAAACACCTTACTTCATAATGCAGAAATTACGTAATTTCGCCCTCTATGGCGCTAAATAGCTACATCAGAATAACATTGTTATGTACGGACAGTGAGAAGAAGAATTAAAGGATCACTTTTTTGAAATACTGTCATGTGATATTTACAACTTTTCTCTGTAATGGTGCAAAGACGTGGTGTCGACACCCGAAAAAATTCCCAGAGCTCAGAAGGTGTAAGGCTGGTTAACGATGTTATATTGGCGTCAGATTTCACCACAGCTCTACCCAGCACCACCAAGGACATGTAACACCGTGAGAAGGTAGACACCCCCTCCCCTCCCCACCCCCGACCGACATCTTACCCTTTCTCTTTTGCCGCTCAGGTACATTTTAAAATGCTCAATAAAGGAGCGCTGGTGGTACCGAAGGTGTTGATGAAGAGCGAGATCTTAGAGGGACCCTCTGCACTTTCATCTATTCATTTGTCAATCCCATGAGCATGCCACAGAAAGGCGCAAAACAAGACTGAGAAAGCGTAAAGACCCACTGCAGGGTCGGATCACGTTCAGTTTTTGTCGAACGGTTTTGCGCGATCATTAGTGTTACACCCTGTATACCAGAGTAAAAACTGCGGTCCATTTATACGCAAATGGTGTCCGATTACTTTCAATTGGGTTACAGTCCCACGATGTCGTTAGACAAGGAGTGGGTCGTCCGATGGCTGTTGGCAGTATCGAGTGTTGTCAAGAACGTAGTTCCGTTCCACATCACACTGAAAACTGTCGCTTTCGACTGCAAAATGCATATAAACCAGTGCCACAAGGGAAGCAGCGCTCTCACACTGACGCCCTTTCTGCCACCCCCTGAGCCCATTTCGTGTCGGTTCTCAGCGGTGGTGTGACTGAAATGTTTTCCTTGGCCATCAAAAAGGAAATCGCGTAATCTCAACGCTGGGCGTCGTGGTTCTGACCTTTATTGCTGGGGCGTCAAAAAGAGTGACACGTGATAAAAAGGTGCGGCTTGTGACGACGTTTCCAGTTTATGGTACGTCCACAGTGGCGTTGGGCAGAAAATATGTGTGAAATTTGGTGTCACTGTGACATTATTGACCAACCTTACATCTCATATGAACTGAACTCTGGCCTTATTTTTAAGTGTCATCATATTTCTATTTGAAGAATGGCCGAGCCGAAGGGTGAAGTTGTAGGGCACCAAGCTTTTGCACCATTAAAGAGGAGCATTATTATTTATTCGTAATTTCTGCTACCAGTCACTTTTTATGTTTTGTTTTATGTTTAATCCAACATAATACAACGCGTTTCGAACATGTTAGTCTTCAGGCGTTTACACATGCATACATACATCCAGAGAAATGTTACTTTAAAATAAACCATCTTAAACTATATTAATCTAGAACGCTCTGTCCATGGTTTGTTACTGTAGCGAATGGTGTGGCATTTGGGCGGGAGGAGGGGGGCAGTGGATGGCCAGAAATCGAAATCAGTGATTGCTTCTGCTGGTTTTCTTCCTTGTGGTTGACTATTTTTATTTTATTCACTCGTCAAGTTCCGTAGGACCAAACTGACGAGCAAATCTCCAAGGTCATGGAACGTGTCAGTAGATGAAATTACAACGTAAAAGTAATAACAGATAAAAATAAATGTTTATGAACCCGAAAAAGTCAGTACAGAAGCTTAAGTAAACGAAATCAACAATACATAAGAATCAGTTTAATTTTTCAAGGAACTCCTCAACAGAACAGATGGAGTGACCCATGAGAAAACTCATCAGTTTCGATTTGAGAGCGAGTGGATTACTGCTAAGATTTTTGAATTCGAGTGGTAGCTTATTGAAAATGGAATCAACAGTATACTGCACACCGTTTTGCACAATTGTTAAGGAAGTCCGATCCAAATGCAGGTTTGATTTCTGCCGAGTATTAACCGAGTGAAAGTTGCTTATTCTTGGGGATAAGCTAATGACAGTAAGGAATATATATATTGAAAGGCCAATGTCAAAATACCCAGACTCGTGAACAGAGGTCGACAAGAGGTTCGTGAACTTACACCACTTATTGCGCAATCCGCCCGTTTCTGAGCCACAAATATCATAGAATGGGAAGAGTTATCACAAAATATAATACCATACGACATAAGCGAATGAAAATAAGCAAAGTAGACTAATTTTCGTGTCGAACTATCACTCACTTCTGATACCGTTCGAATACTAAAAATCGCAGCATTAAGTCTGTGAACAAGATCCTGAACTTGGGCTTCCCACGACATCTTACTATCTATCTGAACACCTGGAAATTTGAACCGTTCAGTTTCACTTATCATATCCCCGTTCTGTAAAATTAAAACGTCAGGTTTTGTTTAATTGTGTGCTAGAAACTGTAAAAACTGAGTCTTGCTGTGATTTAGCGTTAGTTTATTTTCTAGAAGCCATGAGCTTAAGTCATGTACTGCATTATTTGAAACCGAAGCAATGTTGCACACAACATCCTTCACTACCAAATCATACTACTAGTGTCATCAGCAAACAGAAGTAGTTTAGAGTTACCCGTAATAGTAGAGGGCATATCATTTATATAAATAAGGAACAGGAGTGGCCCCAACACTGATCCCTGGGGCACCCCCAACTTGACAGTACCCCACTCAGACCCCAGATCACAGCCATTATCAACATTGTGAATAATGACTTTTGTTTGCCTGTTGCTAAAGTGAGAGGTGAACCAATTGTGAGCTATTCTCCGTATTCAGTAGTGGTCCAACATCTGGAGCAATATTTTGTGATCAGCACAATGAAATGCCTTAGTTAAACGAAAGAATATGAGAAGCGTTCGAAACCTTTTGTTTAGCCTATCCAGTACCTCACAGAGAAAAGAGAATATAGAATTTTCAGTTGTTAAACGACTTCTAAAGCAAAACTGTACATTTGATAGCAAATCGTGTGATGTAAAATGATCAATTATCCTTACATACACAACCTTTTCAATAACTTTTGCAAACACTGATGGCATAGAAATAGGTTTAAAATTTTCTACATTATCCCTTTCTCCCTTTTTATAAAGCGGCTTTACTAGTGAGTACTTTAATCGCCCGGGAAACTGACCATTCCTAAAGGAAAAATTACAAATATGGCTAAATACAGGGATAACATGTACAGCACAGTAATATTCTGCTAGACACTCCATCATAACCATGAGAGTCCTTAATCTTCAGTGATTTAATTATTGACTCGATCTCCCTTTTTCTGTATCACAGACATCGATCTCAGAAAGGCATTTGCCAAGAAAGTTATATGATTTCCTGCAGAAACTAAATTTTTATTCATTTCACTAGCAATGCTCAGAAAATGATTCTTAAATACTGTACATATATCTGATTTGTCAGTAACAGAAATATTTTTACTATGAACTGACTTTATATTGACGACCTTGTGCTGCTGACCAGACACTTCCTTCACAACTGACCTTACGGTTTTAATTTTATCCTGTGAATCAGCTATTCTATTTGCATACCACATACTCTTTGCCTTCCTAATAACATTTTAACCACATTACAATACTGTTTGTAATGGGCTAATGTAGCCTGAGTGTGACTTCTTCTAACTTTTTGATATAATTCCCACTTTGTTCTACAAGATATTCTTATCCCACTAGTCAGCCACCCGGGCTGCCTATTACTGCTAGTACCCCGTTTGGAACGTTCTAATGGAAAGCAACTCTCAAAGAACATGAGAAATGTGTTAAGGAAAGCATTGTGTTTATCATCTATGTTATCGGCACTATAAACATCCTGCCACTCTTGTTCCTTGACAAGGTTTAAAAAACTCTCTATTACTATTGTATTTACTTTCCTACAAAGTTTTTAATTAAATATGACATTGGTTTGAGTACAAAATCCTTTTAGTGTTAAAATTTGTGCATGATGGACTGAAAGTCCATTCAGCCTTTTTCTAACAGAATGCCCATCTAGTAATGAAGAATGAATAAAAATATTGCTACTGTCCCCCTGCACCCTAGTTGGAAAAAACACAGTCTGCATCAGATCATATGAATTTAGGAGATCTACCAACATCCTTTTCCTTGCACCATCATATACAAAATTAATATTGAAGTCACCACATATAACTAATTTCTGGTACTTCCTACAAAGTGAATCAAGAACCCTCTGTGCCTTGAGCAGAAATGCTCTGAAGTCGGAGTTAGGGGACCTATAAACGACAACAATTAGAAGTTTAGTTTCACTAAATTCAACTGCCCCTGCACAACATTCAAATATCTGTTCAGTACAGTGTCGGGATACGTCTATGGGCTCAAACTGAATACTGTTTTTTACGTACATCACCACTCCCCCATCCCACAAGGAACTCCTTGAGAAACAGCCAGCTAATCTGTATCCTGGTAAAGGAAGCCTCTGAACTGTCAAATTATTTAAGTGGTGCTCTGATATGCCAATAATTTCAGAGTCAACATCCATAAGCAGTCCACTAACTTTATCTCTAACACATCTTATATTCTGATGAAATGTGCTAATTCCTTCTCTACCTGGAAACATTACATCCTCATAAGGTGAACCCTTAGTTAGAGGGACTTCGTTTAAGCAGGTATACCAATCAGCTGACTTCAATCTAAAAAACGTGCAGCTCTAACACCAACTACTACAGTAACTTTTCCATGAGTGTCCCCACCACCACCACCACCACCACCACCACCACCACCACCACTATCGCCTATAAGTTTAGCCAGCCTCCGCTATTGAGGTGCAGGCCATGCCTAGTGGAACCCGACCTACTGATAGACCCAACTGGCACCACCGAGATGTGAGCCACGCCCTCTGATATCAGCACCCTAACAGCAGCATCAAGGTGAGGCCGATCATGACGCTGAAGCAGTTGCACCAGTGCCACCAGTTTGAGTAGCTATCTTTACCAGGTCACCACCTACATCACATTCCCCATCCCTGTTAAAACTGTTCCCTGCTCCACGTACTATCACTACCTGATCCTCCTTCGTAAAATTTCTACATAACTCCCCTATGCTGTCAGTCACTTGAGCCAACCATACACTAGGCTTCGTAATGCTGGTGACCTGGTATGATATCACAGCCTGTATAGGATGCAGATAGTTTTGGATCAGTTGTGTCTTACGAAAACAGCGTCAAAGGCTTTTATATGACAGTTGATCACTAACTTGCATGACTGGTGTAATGGCGGAGCTGTTGATTAACATTACACTATTGCACATCGTACTTTATCACTGATTTCCAACGTAATTCACTGCACAAATTGCTTCGACATACATGTAAACATTATGCACGTAACACAAGATGACGGACTTGTAGCATGTGAGTCAGTATCGATTATCGAGATTTTGTATCGATATTCTTGATACTGATAGATTTGTCGCCATCTATTTACATTGACACGTCTTAAATCTATTGAGTTAGATTTGGATTAAGACTGTTGAAGAATTTGGACTTTTCTTGTTTTTGAATTCGGTTATCTCATTGAGAATGTTATCTCCATCCTTTGTATTATGTATGAAAATTTCCATTTCTTCCATGATACCCATTCTTTTACTTTTTCCTATTTTGTACAAAATTTCGAGGCTGTCATCGATTTTCAGAGGGTGGACTGAGTCTTTAATGCGAGTTGCTGCTGCCGATTTGTTACATTTATCAAGCCTGTAGCAGTCTAAATGTTCTTTGGATCGGGTTCTGAAATTTGGGAGGTGACTCACAATTAGTATTGGAAACTGGCAAAGATGAAATTTTATAACGACAGAAGCGAATCGTTGGATCTGCAAATATGAATCTGCAGATGTTTGGGAGATAAATGCGAATGTGTTGTTTCAGTTTGTCACTGACTTCGTATCAAATATTTTCTTAGTTATTATATGCATATCTGGAACTTAAAGTTTTCGAAAAAGTCCCCCTTCCAGTTGTGGGTCGCATTTCACCCAAGGCGTACCCCAGTAACATGAAATCCAAACCACTTCAACACATAATATGCTGTATTTTACTGCCCCATATCTGTATACGATACCGATTCATTTTTGCCAACATCTCGCGGTTAATTTTATTTTGTGTGTATTAGGCACATTTACTAGGAGGAAAGCTTTGTGTTTTCCTTGTTGGGAAGGTGTTTTTCCAGTGTGTTCTCTGGGTCGTCTTTGTCGGCAGAAGGCAGTCAGTGAAAGTCATCAGGAGGGGTGGAAGATCGACTCAGAGCTGGGCGGAAGATTAATGTGGTCCACCCTGTGTTCATCAGCAAAGCCGGGGCCTCTCCAAGCCCTGAGCAGAAGGCGCCGTGCATCCACTGGTATCCCCAGACATCAAGGGGCGTGACAATGAAACGCCTCGTGACCAGCTTGGGAAGGTCCGTTGCTTTCGCTCCAAATTTTAACGGACACAAAAGAACTGAGTCGCCTCGCTGTGATGCTTGGTAAACAGAATTCGACCAATCGACGGAATACAGCTTCTTCCTAGTGCTAAACTCTTATTTGTTGCGGTCCGTTTTCTGTGCTAAGAGTGGGAAGTTTGTGCAGCGTTCCCCCGATGTTCAAGAGGTAAACAATATTCTTGTCCGTCACATTGCCAACAGCATTGAGTCGCACCGTCCATGAAAAGCTTTTTTAAAAAAGTTGTTTCAGAGGGAGATGAATGTTTTGGGGCCATTCAGTCGCTGGAGGGTCATTCATCTCCCTTTCCCCGTTTGCTGCTGACGGCCGCATGTGCTGCTGATTTTGGGGAAATGTAAGCATCACAATTGCGGTACTGTGGCCCGTGTTTTGAGAAGCTCGCTAGTTGTTTAGTTTGCCACTTAATGCTGCTTAATGCGGTTATAATTTGTGCCATCTTGTATAGGCAACTACAATGTAGCGATCTGTCCATATGAGCAGATCCTGCTCCACTTTTTCCATACAGTCAACCCATGGTGTTAGCGTCATTTTATGATTTCTTTTGAGTTCTAGAGGACTTCGTTTTCTGTTAATTTTATTGTGATTTTTTCCGCTCATTAGGGCAAATAAATATCTATTAATTTCACTCTTGACTTACATTCCATACTTTGCCCTATTTTGCCCTACAAATCTTCCATGGTCAGGCGTAATGGCATTGCCTTTGTCCTCACTGGACAAACGCAACAATCAATTTTATTAAAAAATACAAAGGTACGAGCATTGCACTCGCTCGTCGTCTATGATCGAACATTGGTTTTATAACGAACGTTACACTTACTTTCACCGAGCGAGGTGGCGCAGTGGTTAGCACACTGGACTCGCATTCGGGAGGACGACGGTTCAATCCCGCCTCCGGCCATCCTGATTTAGGTTTCCCGTGATTTCCCTAAATCGCTTAAGGCAAATGCCGGGATGGTTCCTTTGAAAGGGCACGGTCGATTTCCTTCCCCTTCCTTCCCTCACCCGAGCTTGCGCTCCGTCTCTAATGACCTCGCTGTCGACGGGACGTTAAACACTAGTCTCCTCCTCCTCCTACACTTACTTTCCTCGACTCTGATCTATAACTGGGATCCAACTTCCGTCCGCAGCTCGTGGCTGTGTGGTAGCGTTCTCGCTTCCCACGCCCGGGTTCCCGGGTTCGATTCCCGGCGGGGTCAGGGATTTTCTCTGCCTCGTGATGACTGGGTGTTGTGTGATGTCCTTAGGTTAGTTAGGTTTAAGTAGTTCTAAGTTCTAGGGGACTGATGACCATAGATGTTAAGTCCCATAGTGCTCAGAGCCATTTGAACCATTTTTTTTTTTTGATCCAACTTCCAATGTTACAATTTAGCGTACACTTGTACCTTTTAAAATAGCTGTTCCACGTGCCCTCCTCGAATTTGGAGACAATACTGCCCATCTCTCTGCAGTAAATCTTGGCGTGACCGTACAACTGGCTACTCCAGTTCTTCATCCGCATCAGAGAAAGTGCTGCACACGTCACTTTAGAGATGAATACAGACAGAAAAATCCAGGTTCCTGAGTTCAGGTTGCCTTGCAGGCCAAGCTACAGTTTGTGCTCCATCTATCCATCTTGGACCATATTAGCACGTTAGATATCGACTTACAACAGCAAAATACGGCCGTGCCTCCAACACCCATGTACCACATTTTCCAATGCTGCACAAGGCAAGGTAGGTCCTGGATGAAATTTGAGCGCAATTAGAATGGACGTTAATTCAGAAGTAATCATTTCGCATATATCCGTACTAACTAGGACAACGTTTCATACTGACATGAGCGGTAACCGCATATGCGCATTTATCTCGCGGACGGCTCATTTGCATACCTGCGTTTAGTGTGACATTTGTGCTTCGGTAGTCGTGTATTTTCATACCGCTATTAATGTAATCCAGAATGTGTATATAAGAAGAAAATTTTATTACGATGTTTATAGAAAAATAAATAATAAATCTAGTGTGGCTCACAGCTCGGTGCAAACATTTTCATGTAACGCGAATGTCAGTTTAATAGGTGCACGAAAAGCATGCATTCCACTAATCAGCTATGCAGGGGCAGTGGCTCATGTCATGAGCAGAATGCATCCCATTGAATACTGTTAACCTCAGAGCATTTAACTATTAAACTGCGACTGCTCTTCGCAGCAAAATACGAGCGCTTCGGCAATGCTCAGTGATGAGGAAAGTGATAAGGAAAAAGCTGTTTTTGAACACAGAGTACCGGGTTTCTCGCCTCCCTCCTCTCGTTCTGTTGCATAGCCGACACTGATGACGAAATGCTGTGGTAGCAACTCTTGATTCTAAAACACTGTGCTCAATTTGACTCCAAGTATTCTCGTTCGATGCTAGAACGTTGATCTGTGCCCACTTGTCAGCACTTTTGTGAGGCTATTTCGAAAATTCACTCTTATCTTAATGACAAGTGAACCGAAGAAAATACATTTGAAGAAAAGAAACAATCTGTCGCATATTATCGAAAAATGAAAGTACAAGAAGGGACCTTTTTTTGCTGTATTGTAAGCGGGCATATGCCTCGATCCCTCAACTGCCATGTACATAAAATCTGTTGCAAACCTCTGTTGGATCATTAAGTGACTTGTGCATCATTCCATGTTTAATGTAATTAAGGCAAAAATTAATATATTGGCCTTCAAATGGTCTAACTAAGTCACTGTGCCAAGGTATGTAATGTGTGGGGGAGGGATGCGACACCAAATATGTGGCTTCTGTGAAACGATATTCTTGAACATGTTCCGCCTGCGAGTCAGAGATGGAGGGTATCTCTAATTAGTCAGAATATTAGAAAGACTGACAGAGAAATTTTATTATAGTGGTTGGTTGTAAATTGTGACCTGCAGAGACACTTGCTATTCATTAATGTTTGGAAACGTACAGGATGTTAGACGTGTGAGCACAGATATCTCTGTTGGTGACTCAGAACAGTGCTTTGAACACCAGCATTTACTTCAGCTGCAGACTAATGATTATAGCTATTACAGGTAGTATGTTTTTAGGTTGGTTAGTATCTCCACATACGCGACGCACAAGCAAGCAGTTAATGTTTATTTTCCGTTGGGCAGCTGGTCAGTTAATGACTGAGGTACGGACGCGTGAACACAAAACGGATATCTAAACTGACAAGCGTAGTCCACTTTGCAGAACCGTTATGGCCGTGCTGAAAACATTAGCTACTAAATTACGAGATGTCTTTGCTGGAATACTCTTATATGCAGTGACAAACCGACTAACCCATTGGGTACAAGTTGAGGTACCAATAATCATCATATCTGTACCATACCCTAACACCCTGCGTGTCTCACCTTTCTCATCCTATGGCAGCAGCGGAACAGGACGACGAACTGATGACATTGTGCTGGTGGCGATTTCCAAGACAGACTACAATGGAGTAGGACTTCCTCGGAATACTATCCTGTGCTCACACGTCTGCGTCTAAGTGTTTCCTTGCTACTTTACAAAGAACTGTTACATCTTACTTCACCTCATTGAAATGCATACAGATTGATGAGCCGGAACATTACGACCAGTTACTTTAAAGCGTATTGGTCCGTTTCTGGAACGCAGTTTAGTGATCCTGTGTGCCATGGATTCGACAATAACTTGATAGGTTTCCAGAGGTCTGTGGCACCAGATTCCTATGGAGAGATCACAAACTCCGCTCCCACTCAGGTGAGTCCTTCGTTATCTGTAGCGACTCCCTGAGCAGTTTTCGAGCTATCGACCAGTGTTTCCCTCGCTCTCGTCTGGTGATGGCTATCCAGGAGTCCCTGCCATACTCTTGCCCGTTGCGGCCGCTCTGTGGTCCTTGTGTGGACCCCAGCCCACTTTGGGATACCCGGCAATGAACATGATGACCGCCTGGCCAAACAGGCCACCAGTGAACCAACTCTGGAGGTAGGCCTCCCGGAGACTGATTTGCGGGCAGTCTTACGCCGCGCAGTTCTCTCACTTTGGGACACTGAATGGAACAATCTGCCCATGCCAAACAAACTCCGTCCTATCAAGGCAACGACGGGTGTGTGGCGGTCATCCATGCGAGCCAATCGCAGAGATTTTGCAAAAACAGACATAATGTCTTACGGGATAACCGCAATAAGTGATTTTATAATGTTACTTAAAATCCGTCTTGATTGCAAATTTCTTTTTATATTATTCATATGACCGGTTTCGGTTCATTCAGAACCATCTTCAGATCTGATATTTCAGTTACAGGAGTAACCCGTCCAAATCCAGCAACTTTCACATGCTACGTCACATCAGCATGTGACGTAGCACGTGAAAGTTGCTGGATTTGGACGGGTTACTCCTGTAACTGAAATATCAGATCTGAAGATGGTTCTGAATGAACCGAAACCGGTCATATGAATAATAAAAAAAAAATTTGCAATCAAGACGGATTTTAAGTAACATTATACAATCGCAGAGAGACAGATGTCCTTTGTAGGCTCCGCATTGGCCGCACCCGGCCGACGCACAGTTATTTACTGCGTCGGGAGGACCCTCCTCTATGTCGTTGCGGGGTGGCTTTGACAGTGGCTCACATTTTGTTGGCCTGCCGCCTTTTAGCTGTGGTCAGGCAGACATTTGCGCTGCCTGATACGCTCCCTGCCCTTTTAACTGATTACTCTGTCATGGCAGGCCTAGTTTTGCGTTTTATTCGGGCAGGGTTTTTTATCATTTAATTTGAGTGTTTGTTATGTTTTTTTAGTGTTGATTCTGGCCTTTGGCCTACGATTTTAAACTGAGTTTTTAATGTGTCTCTCGGTGGTTGGCTTCCCCTTTTTTTGTTCCTATGGTCAGCCAACCACCGTCACACTCTGTGTGATTTTAATTCGTTTTGTCTGGTCTTTGTCTAAATTTCTTTTGTTCTGTGTCGTCTGTCATCTGTTCTGTTGAACGTTTTTTTTTTTAATTCTCTGTGGATGTTCTTAGTATTTGGGAAAAGGGAACGATGACCGTAGCAGTCTGGTCCCTTTAATCCCACAAACCAACCAACCAACCGTAACTTATGGCGGTTGGTTTGTGGGAGCGGAGCTGACGCCCGATATCGTCGAAGCTGGGCTTCATCGGATTCAGATAAGCAGAATTTAAAAACCAAGACATCAACGTGATCCACCATCATGCTCCTCAAACCATTGGAGCACGTTTCTGCCTTATCACATGGACAGATATTCTGTTGCAAAATGCCCTCGCTGTTGAGAAAGACATCAAGCATAAGGAGCTACAGGTGGTTCCTAATAATGTTGACGTAGTCCACAGTTCTCAAGGTCCCTTCGATTACCACCGCAGATCCCATGGAAGCCCTGCATAACATAATACTGCTCCCACTGGCCAGTGTCCGTTGAGCGCTGCATGTTCCGATCACCCCTTGGCCTGGATAACGGCATATCTGGACACGACCATCGCCCTGGCTTGACAATAATCGGGATTCATTCGACCAGCCGACAAGATTACATTGAACCGCTGTCCAATCTCGATGATCCCGTGCCAACTGTAATCATAATTGACGATGTTGTTGGGTCAATATGGTAACACGTAGTCGTCCTCTAATGTGGAACACCATGTTCAACTCTTTCTGCTGAACGGTGTGCTTCAAAACATTTGTGCCTGCGCCAGTACTTTACTCTGTCGTCAGATGTGTCGCAGATCGTCACGTATCCTTCTTTAGAAAGCGAGCAAGCCTCCGACCCCTATGTTCTGTGATAAGGAACGCACGTCAAACTTCTTGTCGCCAGCTCGTGGTTTCCGCAACCTTGAACCTCTTTCCATAGATGCTCGTGGCAGTAGATTGCGAATAACCGTCCAGCGTCGCCATTTCCGAGGTGGTCGCTCCCAGAACTGGATAACAACAGTCTGGCTTTTGTCAAAGTCACTTAACTCTGTGGATTTCCGTAATAGCGACAATAATCGCCATTAGAATGATTCCCCATTCGTCTCTGCTCCGCTCACATGTAGACGTGTGTGTACTAAACCGGGGACCTAGAAACGACCAGATACTTCGTCACCGCCGTAGCCCTCAGTGGTTCACCCCCACAACAGGCTACAGCGGTCTACTCACCCCACCGCCGCCCCACAGCGAACCCAGGGTTTTGTGCAGGTCGACCCCCAGTGGACCGAACCTTCCCCCTCCCCCGGGAACGTCTCAGAACAGACGAGTGTAGCCACTAATGTTGACATGGCAGAGTAATTATAGTGTACGCGTACGTGGAGACAGTGTTTGTGCAGCAATCGCCGACATAGTGTAACTGAGGAGGAATGAGGGGAACCAGCCCGCATTCACCGAGGCAGATGGAAAACCACCTTAAAAACCACCTACAGGCTGGCCGGCACATCGGACGTCGACACTAATCCGCCGGGCGGATTAGTACTGGGGACCACAACGCCTTCCCGCTCGGGAAGCAGCGCGTTAGACCGCGCGGATAGCCGGGCGCGCTTCTGCTCACATACTTGTCTGTCACGTGCCCTCAGCGCCACAACGCAGCATGCGTCCTCACCCATGGACAGTGGTCATAATGTTTTGGCTCATCAGTGTATGTAACTTGTGAGTTTCTGTCCGAGTTTAATCGATACTTTTTCAAAGGGATTCTAGACTCCCTTTGCTGACTAAACCTCTACGTGCATGGCTGCTGTGGAAAGGGGTGTGGTAGGGAATGCATAGTCACCGACCGTTGTCAATTGTTTCTGAAACATTTTGAAACATGATTATTGTTCCGTTTCGTAGAGACTGACGAAATGTCTCATCTGTACATCATGCCGATGGCACCAAGTACAGCTGGCCAGTTAAATTCTTTTTTGGGCGGGACTGAAATAAAGCCTCCTGCAAGGAATAGGGGGCATGTCAGGTGTCCTTATTTCATTTAAGTTACTTTATTCCTCAAAGTGTCCTGTATTCCTCCAAGTGCAATTGTAATTAGGTAATTGATTGGTTAGTGGAGAATTCACTCATCACAGTGCCAGCCGAACAAAATGGTCCAGAGCAGGCACGGGCGTTGGGCCGGGTTTTGGATGTTGCTTGATTTGGGGGGGGGGGGGGGGGGGACCAAACAGCGAGGTCATCAGTCCCCATCGGATTAGGAAAGGATGGAGAAGGAAGTCGGCCGTGCCCTTTCGTAGGAAGCATCTCGGCACTTGCCTGGAGCGGTTCAGGGAAAGCACAGAAACCGAAATCAGGAAGGCCGGGTGCGGGTTTGAACCGTCGTCCTTCCGAATGCGAGCGGGTCCAGTGTGCTAACGACTGAACCACCTCCCTCGGCGGCACAGTTTTTCAGACGTTTAAATTTTAACGAAAACTTCTCCCTACCACCTGAAAGAGAGCATTACTTCGTGCGTGACAAAGGCGGGCTTTGCGTAAGGCAGATGGCGAAACGCCGAGTCTAAAACGAGTGAATCATTGACATGTTTTAACTGTACCAGAAACTTCTCCTCACCAATCCGTAGAGATAACCAGTTTTCGACACGAGAGAGAAATGCAGAACGGAAAAGCGACAGAAACCGCGTAGCCTCAAACGGTGCGTGATTGGAGCGTCTGAAATACAGTAATAACGCGCTCTTTTGTCTGGTATGTGGCGAAGGGTGTTTGGTTTTCTGTCAGTACGTATGAGAGTCACAAATTTTGCGGTTGATTTTAAACTAATAATGAGCTAGAGACTTGAAACGTTACCATAGCTCAGAGCTGGATAAAAATGCAAAGTTAATTCGCTGTCTTCCGTTGGTAGTGGTGGGTGTATCGCTCCTGCTATTTCCCCGTTTTCCTGTTCCAATTTTGAATGTTTCGCGGTAAGAACGGTTACCAGTAAGCTTGCATGTAAGTTCGAATCTGTCTAATTTTTAGCTTCAAGGTGTTTTCGCGCGATGTATGTCCTGAATAATCTTATAGTACCTCTTTACTGCAAAGTCATTATATGATTTCTGTGCGTGTTGCCGTTCTTCATGTAATGCATGTCGTCCGCCAACTATGAGCGGCTGTCATTATACGCGAACGTGAACTTAAAACAATAACTTAGACGTTTGTGAGTTCTTATTCTCATATCTGGTAATAACAGCCGCTCGCACCTTTGCAAATGCCGTACTGTTTTCCGGGAAACGGCAACGTACATAGAAATCATGAAATGACCTAGAAGTAAAAACATGCTAAAAAATCATTCACCCATATATCTGGCACGAAACATTACACACAGAAGGAAGAGTCAATTGGAAACGACTCAGATGGGAATAAGTATGTAATCTGTTTAATATATCAAGTATAATCGCCGTAACAGTTAATACATTATTCCACAGTGAGACAAGTCGGTCAGTGACTTAACGGAGAAATGTTTGTGTTTGGCTATGGCACCCAGGCTTGCACTTTTTCGGCCGAAGCAAGTCGGCGGACACCAATGTCTTTTGGGGGCTTCAAATTTATGGAGAACGCGTAGGGAGAAACAGTGACTGTACGGGGGATGTGTAAGGGGTAAGAGACTCCCAGCGAAACTTCTGCAGCGTACTCGAAACAACCTTGGCAACTTATGGACGGGCCAACATGTTGTCTGGGTTGTTTCGAATACGTTGTATAAGTTTTTCTGTGGGGACCTTACACGTCCTCCACACAGTCCCGACCTCTCCCCTAGGTACACTATGTGATCAAAAGCATCCGGACACCTGGCTGAAAGTGACTCACAAGTTCGTGGTGTCCTCCACCGGTAATGCTGGAATTCGATATGGTGTTGGCCGACCCTTAGCCTTGATGACAGCTTCCACTCTCGCAGGCATACGTTGAATCAGGTGTGGGAAGGTTTCTTGGGGTATGGCAGTGCATTCTTCACGGAGGAGAGGTATCGATGTGAGTCGGTGAGGCCTGGCACGAAGCCGGAGTTCCAAAAGATCCCAAAGGTGCTCTGTAGGATTCAAGTCAGGACTGTGTGCAGGCCAGTCCATTACAGGGATGTTATTGTCGTGTAACCACTCCGCCACAGGCCGTGCATTATGTACAGGTGCTCGATCATGCTGAAAGATGCAATAGCCATCCCCGAATTGCTCTTCCACAATGGGAAGCAAGAACGCCTGTGCTGTGGTAGTGCCACGCAAAACAACAAGGGGTGCAAGCCCCCATTATGAAAAATACGACCAGACCATAATACACTCCTGGAAATTGAAATAAGAACACCGTGAATTCATTGTCCCAGGAAGGGGAAACTTTATTGACACATTCCTGGGGTCAGATACATCACATGATCACACTGACAGAACCACAGGTACATAGACACAGGCAACAGAGCATGCACAATGTCGGCACTAGTACAGTGTATATCCACCTTTCGCAGCAATGCAGGCTGCTATTCTCCCATGGAGACGATCGTAGAGATGCTGGATGTAGTCCTGTGGAACGGCATGCCATGCCATTTCCACCTGGCGCCTCAGTTGGACCAGCGTTCGTGCTGGACGTGCAGACCGCGTGAGACGACGCTTCATCCAGTCCAAAACATGCTCAATGGGGGACAGATCCGGAGATCTTGCTGGCCAGGGTAGTTGACTTACACCTTCTAGAGCACGTTGGGTGGCACGGGATACATGCGGACGTGCATTGTCCTGTTGGAACAGCAAGTTCCCTTGCCGGTCTAGGAATGGTAGAACGATGGGTTCGATGACGGTTTGGATGTACCGTGCACTATTCAGTGTCCCCTCGACGATCACCAGTGGTGTACGGCCAGTGTAGGAGATCGCTCCCCACACCATGATGCCGGGTGTTGGCCCTGTGTGCCTCGGTCGTATGCAGTCCTGATTGTGGCGCTCACCTGCACGGCGCCAAACACGCATACGACCATCATTGGCACCAAGGCAGAAGCGACTCTCATCGCTGAAGACAACACGTCTCCATTCGTCCCTCCATTCACGCCTGTCGCGACACCACTGGAGGCGGGCTGCACGATGTTGGGGCGTGAGCGGAAGACGGCCTAACGGTGTGCGGGACCGTAGCCCAGCTTCATGGAGACGGTTGCGAATGGTCCTTGCCGATACCCCAGGAGCAACAGTGTCCCTAATTTGCTGGGAAGTGGCGGTGCGGTCCCCTACGGCACTGCGTAGGATCCTACGGTCTTGGCGTGCATCCGTGCGTCGCTGCGGTCCGGTCCCAGGTCGACGGGCACGTGCACCTTCCGCCGACCACTGGCGACAACATCGATGTACTGTGGAGACCTCACGCCCCACGTGTTGAGCAATTCGGCGGTACGTCCACCCGGCCTCCCGCATGCCCACTATACGCCCTCGCTCAAAGTCCGTCAACTGCACATACGGTTCACGTCCACGCTGTCGCGGCATGCTACCAGTGTTAAAGACTGCGATAGAACTCCGTATGCCACGGCAAACTGGCTGACACTGACGGCGGCGGTGCACAAATGCTGCGCAGCTAGCGCCATTCGACGGCCAACACCGCGGTTCCTGGTGTGTCCGCTGTGCCGTGCGTGTGATCATTGCTTGTACAGCCCTCTCGCAGTGTCCGGAGCAAGTATGGTGGGTCTGACACACCGGTGTCAATGTGTTCTTTTTTCCATTTCCAGTAGTGTACGACCGCCTCCGAATTTTACTGACGTTCACCGGGCATTCGCCATACTCACTCCCTGCCATCGGATCGCCACATTGTGTACCGTGATTCGTCACTCCACATTTGTCACTCCACACAACGTATTTCCACTGTTCAATCGTCCACTGTTTACGCTCCTTACACCAAGCGGAACGGCGCTTGGCATTTACCGGCGTGATGTGTGGCTTATGAGCAGCCAGTCGACTATGAAATCCAAGTTTTCTCACTTCCCGCCACACTGTCATAGTACTTGCAGTAGATCCTGATGCAGTTTGGAATTACTGTGTGATGGCCTGGATAGATGTCTGCCTATTACACATTACGACCCTCTTCAACTGTCGGCTGTCAGTCAACGAACGAGGTCGGCCTGTACGCTTTTGTGCTGTACGTGTCCCTTCACGCTCCAACTTCACTATCACATCAGAAACAGTGGACCTAGTGAGGTTTAGGAGTGTGGAAATCTCGCGTGCAGACATATGACGCAAGTGACTCCCAATCACCTGACCACGTTCGAAGTCCCTGAGTTCCGAGGGGCGACCATTTCGCTCTCTCACGATGTCTAATAACTACTGCGATCGCTGATATGGGGTACCTGGCAGTAGGTGGCAGCACAATGCTCCCAATATGAAAAGCGTATTTCCGGATACTTTTGACCAAATAGTGTATGTTTGGATTCCTGCCGAATGAAGTTAGTGGCCTTCGATTTGCTTCGGACGAAGAGATGCTCGCCTGGGTGCAGTCATCGTTCCATAGCCAAACACAAACATTTTTCTGTGAAGTCATTGACCGACCTGTCACCGTGGCTATTATTTTCGACACATTAAATACACTCCTGGAAATGGAAAAAAGAACACATTGACACCGGTGTGTCAGACCCACCATACTTGCTCCGGACACTGCGAGAGGGCTGTACAAGCAATGATCACACGCACGGCACAGCGGACACACCAGGAACCGCGGTGTTGGCCGTCGAATGGCGCTAGCTGCGCAGCATTTGTGCACCGCCGCCGTCAGTGTCAGCCAGTTTGCGGTGGCATACGGAGCTCCATCGCAGTCTTTAACACTGGTAGCATGCCGCGACAGCGTGGACGTGAACCGTATGTGCAGTTGACGGACTTTGAGCGAGGGCGTATAGTGGGCATGCGGGAGGCCGGGTGGACGTACCGCCGAATTGCTCAACACGTGGGGCGTGAGGTCTCCACAGTACATCGATGTTGTCGCCAGTGGTCGGCGGAAGGTGCACGTGCCCGTCGACCTGGGACCGGACCGCAGCGACGCACGGATGCACGCCAAGACCGTAGGATCGTTCGCAGTGCCGTAGGGGACCGCACCGCCACTTCCCAGCAAATTAGGGACACTGTTGCTCCTGGGGTATCGGCGAGGACCATTCGCAACCGTCTCCATGAAGCTGGGCTACGGTCCCGCACACCGTTAGGCCGTCTTCCGCTCACGCCCCAACATCGTGCAGCCTGCCTTCAGTGGTGTCGCGACAGGCGTGAATGGAGGGACGAATGGAGACGTGTCGTCTTCAGCGATGAGAGTCGCTTCTGCCTTGGTGCCAATGATGGTCGTATGCGTGTTTGGCGCCGTGCAGGTGAGCGCCACAATCAGGACTGCATACGACCGAGGCACACAGGGCCAACACCCGGCATCATGGTGTGGGGAGCGATCTCCTACACTGGCCGTACACCACTGGTGATCGTCGAGGGGACACTGAATAGTGCACGGTACATCCAAACCGTCATCGAACCCATCGTTCTACCATTCCTAGACCGGCAAGGGAACTTGCTGTTCCAACAGGACAATGCACGTCCGCATGTATCCCGTGCCACCCAACGTGCTCTAGAAGGTGTAAGTCAACTACCCTGGCCAGCAAGATCTCCGGATCTGTCCCCCATTGAGCATGTTTGGGACTGGATGAAGCGTCGTCTCACGCGGTCTGCACGTCCAGCACGAACTCTGGTCCAACTGAGGCGCCAGGTGGAAATGGCATGGCAAGCCGTTCCACAGGACTACATCCAGCATCTCTACGATCGTCTCCATGGGAGAATAGCAGCCTGCATTGCTGCGAAAGGTGGATATACACTGTACTAGTGCCGACATTGTGCATACTCTGTTGCCTGTGTCTATGTGCCTGTGGTTCTGTCAGTGTGATCATGTGATGTATCTGACCCCAGGAATGTGTCAATAAAGTTTCCCCTTCCTGGGACAATGAATTCACGGTGTTCTTATTTCAATTTCCAGGAGTGTAGTTTACTTACTTGATGTGAATCTTCAGGTTTTGGCGGCGCAAAGAAATTTCTTGCGGCTGCACACCCGAAACTTAATGGAACCGTTTACATACTTAGTCTCATCTTTTTTATGTGACGACCCCCTTCACTAACGTATTTTACGTAATGTAATTAACGATGCTAATTTTACATCTTTTTGAATAAAGTAACCCACTGAATATCGCTATACTTCACCGAAACCAGATTTGTAAATTGAATAAACAAAAATGTTTACATCATGGTGGACGGAATAGTTCCATATTGTTTCACGCGGAAACGGAACGAGAAAATCTGAATTCAAGTTACAGTTACAGTTATAGTTTTCAAAACAATCACTAATTGTGGTCTTGAACTCGACTGAAACGCTGTTCTCCCAGTAGCTGTACACCTCCTCTAGCCTTCAGACGACTCGGCCGCGCTGCAGCCACTTTTGCTGCTAGAGTTGGCAGTTATGCTTACTAATTATCGCACCCAGTATACCACCAAATCGTCTACAATCTCAGTCTTGTATTTCTTCTTCTATACTATATACGGACAATACGTATAAGTTCCGTGCGAGCTGTCCTCCCTGGTGTTGCAATTATAAAAGCCCTCACCAGTTTACAAGTATAGTTCACATGACACGTGTTGAATACTGACCGTGATGGAGAGGCGGCGTGGCTACGCGGCGCACGTCGGAGCCGTTGGCGGTCCCGGAGGCGGCCGCGGTTGCGGCTGCATCTGCGCCACCGCCGTGCAGAGTTGCGGGGGCGGCAGCGGGGGCGGAGGCGGCGCCCAGCTTGAAGAGCCGCGACAGCCGCCACGGCCGCGGCAGCGCTGCGTCCTCCATCTCAGGCCACGCCAAGGACGCCGTCCATCTGCTGGACACAGGCACAGTGCTCTCGTCGTATTCTCGCGTACACTCTAAGGATAGGTAGGGAAGTATCGGACAAATGTTCAAATTATGTGAAATCTTATCGGACTTAACTACTAAGGTCATCAGTCCCTAAGCTTACACACTACGTAACCTAAATTATCCTAAGGACAAACACATACACCCATGCCCGAGGGAGGACTCGAACCTTCGCCGGGACCAGCCGCACAGTCCATGACTACAGCGCCCTAGACCGCTAGGCTAATCCCGTCTAGCTTTAATGACAGCACCCGTGGTCTAGGGGTAGTGTCTCTGATCAGTAATAAACACATCCGCGGTCCCGGATTCATAACACGCCGCCACTTTAACTTTGAATAAAAATCAGCGTTGGTGGCTGAAGACTTCCGGCATAAGAAGTCACCCTCATTCTGCCAACTGTCTTGTCAAAGTGGACGGAGGAGCGGACCGAGCTTCAGGTCACTGTCCTTGGGGTGGGAAGATGCCCCTAAAGGCGGAAGAATCAGAAATGATCAACGGAAATGGAAATCACTGCTTTAAAGACACATAATGTGTATCAAATGGTTCAAATGGCTCTGAGCACTATGGGACCTAACTTCTGAGGTCATCAGTCACCTAGAACTTAGAACTACTTAAACCTAACTGACCTAAGGACATTACACACACCCATGCCCGAGGCAGGATTCGAACCTGCGACCGTAGCGAATGTGTATCCATGGGACATGTTGCATGCAAGTGAAAAACGTGTCATGATGATCTCTCCGTTGGCAAAACTTTCCGGAATAGTCCCCCATCTCCAGCAGGGGACTGCCTAGGTGGAGGTGACCTTGAGAAAAACATTGAATAATCAGTGAAAGGATAACATTCTACGCGTCGGGGCGAATAATGTAATAAGCTTGAACGTGGTAGGGAAGCTAGAAAATCTGACAAGGTCAGTCTACGTATACTGGGAGTCAGTGAAGTGAAATGGAAAGAAGACAAGGATTTCTGGTCAGATAAGTATAGAGTAATATCACCAGCAGTAGAAAATGGTATAACAGGAGTAGGATTCGTTATGAATAGAAGGGCATGGCAGAGAGTGTCTCACTATCAACAGTTCAGTGATAGGGTTACTCTCATCTGAATAGCCAGCAAACCAACACCAACAACGATAATTCAGGAATACATACCAACGTCGCAAGCTGAAAATGAAGGGACAGAGGAAGTATATGATGATATTGAACCGGTAATTCGGTACATAAAAGGAGATTTAATTCAAATTGTCATGGAGAACTGGAATGCAGATATAGAGGGAGGAGCAGAAGAAGGGTTACAGAAGCATATGGGCTTGGGACAAGGAATGAGAGTGGAGAAAGACTAATTGAGTTCTGTGGTAAGTTTCAGCTAGTAATAGCGAATACTCTCTTCAAGAATCACAAAAGGAGAAGTTATACTTGGAGAAGGCCCGGAGATGTGGGAAGATTTCAGTTAGATTACATCATTGTTAGACACAGATACCAAAATCAGATACTGGATTGTAAGGCGTGCACAAGGGCAGATAAAGAGTCAGATCACAATGTAGTAGTGATGAAAAGTAGGCTGAAGCTTAAGAGATCAGTCATTGAGAATCAATACGTAAAGAAGTGGGACAGTCATGTATTAAGAAATGAAGATATATGCTTGAAGTTCCCCGAGATTACAGATACAGCAATAAGCAATAACTCAATAGGCAGTTCAGTTCAAGAGGAATGGACATCTATGGAAAGATCAATCACGGAAGTTGGAGAGAAAAACATAGGTACAAAGAAGGTAGGCCTAACTGCGAAGAAACCATGGCTAACAGGAAAAATACTTCAGCTGACCGATGAAAAAAGAAAATACAATAATGTTCAGGGAAATTCAATTACTGAGGAATGAAATAAATAGGAATTGCAGGAAAGATAAGACTAAACGGCTGTATGAAAAATGTGAAGAAATCGAAAAAGAAATGATTGTCTGAAGGACTGACTCAACACACAGAAAAGTCAAAACAACCTTCGGGGAAATTAAAAAAAGTGTGGTAACATTAAGAGTCGAACAGATATTCCATAGAAAATGCAGACGACAGTTCGGATAGGTGGAAAGGCTACCCTGAAGGCCTCTACGAGGAGGAAGATTTTCTGTATAAGTCGGGCGATATACCATCTGACTTTCGGAATCATGCCATCCACACAATTCCGAAGATTGCAAGAGCCAACAAGTGTGAGAATTATCGCATATTTGGCTTAACAGCTCAAGCATCCAAGTTGCTGACAAGAATAACATACAGAAGAATGGAAAAGAAAATTGAGGATGTGTTAGGTGACGATCAGTTTGGCTTTAGGAGAGGTAAAGGCAGGAGACAGGCAGTTCTGACGTAGAAGTTGACAATGGAAGTGTGGTGTCACCGCCAGACACTACACTTGCTAGGTGGTAGCTTAAATCGGCCGCGGTTCATTAGTACATGTCGGACCCGCGTGTCGCCACTGTCAGGATCGCAGACCGAGCGCCACCACAAGGCAGGTCTCGAGAGACGTACTAGCACTCGCCCCAGTTGTACGACAACGTTGCTAGCGACTACACTGATCGAAGCCTTTCTCTCATTTGCCCAGAGACAGTTAGAATAGCCTTCAGCTAAGTTAATGGCTACGACCTAGCAAGGCGCCATTTGTACCATTGCATGTATCTCAAGATAGTCTCACTTGTATCATCAAGAATGCTGTATACCAAAGGACGATATAAAAGTTAAGTGTTCTAGTAGCTACGTTCTTTTCTTTATCACATTCATTACGAATCCTGTTCCAGACTTCGCGCCAGTCGGCGTGTGTGTACGTGTGCCCTTTCGGCTACCCGTCACTGTGGACTGGCTGCCTTGTCAGTCCACTACAGGAAGCTAGACTGAACAGAAAGCAAGAGACGTTCTTACGATTTGTCGTAGTGGAAAAAGCATTCAACAATACCAAATGGTGCAAGATCTTTGAAATTCTTAGGAAACTAGGGGTACGCTATAGGGAGAGACGGGTAATATACAACATGTACAAGGGGCAAGAGGAAATAATGAGAGCAAGACTTTATTTCCTGGTATTCTTCTTATGAAACAGGTTTTTCTTTTTTTTAATTTCCCATTAAGTTGTTTTTCTTGACTCACACGCTTTTGAAAAAAGGCCGATTCATGTGCAGGGCGAGTATGGTCAAGCTCCTGTTCATGTGACTGCCAAAGTGAACAACAAACTGCGAAGCCTTCTCCAGCGGAATCCTGAGTGTTCTACAAAGTGCAGAACTAATGACAGTCATTCTGGGAATGCTACAACATCTGAAGTCAATGATGCAAAGCTCCCATGCAGTTCCTCGCCACCTTAAAATACGCGCCTGTGTCGTTGTGTGGTGTGGGAACGAGCTTTTCTAGGCACAAAATTATCCTCACTGACAGCCGTAACTCTTCGGAAAGGAAAACCGGAAAATGAACTTGTGATGCAATGCAAGAGTGATAGGATGCGTTAACCAATTTGGAATACTTTAAACAAGAGGCGTGCAATAGTCAAAATAGGTTTTTGGTTTGGATAGGTGTTACTGTTTTCATTGAACTTGATGTTATTTCCGATACATGAAAACATCTACAAACTAAGTTCTAGCTAGTTTCAAACACTGCAAAAAGTAAGTACTATATTCACATTTGGTTCAGAAGTGAGTTTTTGTATTAGGTGGAGTATCAAAAAGATCAACGTTTTTAATTACGTTTACATGAAGTCATATTTTGTTTTTGTAAGGTAATATTTATATAACTTTTAGGTCATAAGTTCCGTTGTATTTCACTTTTTTGGGGTCATTAAATTCTAAGTGATAATAATGACCAAGTACCACTCATGTTACGTCAACTACCGCAGTGGTAAATGTGAAATGGGGGTGTATGTTACTGTTTTACTGGACAACATAATTTGGACGTTATATTTTAAAACAAAGATCAATCATTCCTGTGTTGCTGATGACGTTCTCTGTTAACAGAGTCTTGTAGCGGATTTCTCTCGGCGGTCACAGGGCACAGATAATGTAAAGAAGATAGAAGTAAACATGTAATCCAAACAATAACAAAATCTGTTGTCAACGAATTCCGAACCTACATAAAATATGCACTTACATATTTATGAAACAATAAAAGAAAAAACACGGAAGAAGCCCCAATTGTGATAAAACAAATTTAGGGTTGTAGAAGAAGGAAGACTGTCTTTGATTTATTATTATAGTCTGCAGTCACGGGAAGAGCGCTCAAAATTCCGTTACGATAATTGTCATACATCAAAAAGAGAATTTTTGTGTCATAAATATAAATTTCTCATACATATCAAAAATAGTAACTGTAGAGTCTCCTTTACTCACGGATAAATTTGGGAGGACGCCCATGACTCCTCATCCAACAAGTCTTCGGCACACACTGATTTGCATTACTGAGAGTTCTTAACTATTCACATTTTTTATTTTGTTATCCTCTTACACCTTTATAATACTGCCACAATTTCTCGGAATGTTCCAGGCTGGGTGTTGTGTGATGTCCGTAGGTTAGTTAGGTTTAAGTAGTTCTAAGTTCTAGGTGACTGATGACCATAGATGTTAAGTCCCATAGTGCTCAGAGCCATTTTGTTCCAGGCTGATTAATGGGAGAGATATTGCACATTTGAATTTAAGATTTAAATTTCACATATAGTAATAAGAGGGATAAATTGCTACTCGCCACATAGAGGATTTGTTGTGTCGCAGACAGACACAACAAAAAGACTTCTAAACATGTGAGCTTTCTGCCAAAAGGCCTTCTTCTAAAGTAAACACACACATTCACGCAAGCACAACTTCCAGGCAGATCACCATTTTCTCTGGCCACTGCTGCAATTATTTGAGGATATCCCCACTCTAATTAATGTTTTCTTCATGGTCGGTGTGGAGATAGAGACGAGAAGTAATACATTGCCGTACTGTAACCGTAAAGAGGTAGATAACTGTTCGATAGTTGGATTGCTAAGTTTTCCGAGATACTCTTTTGTAAGTAAGAAAGCTATTATTGTTTCACCTTGTGAAGTATCTAATGGTCCAACAATGACTTTGGCAATAACGCGACCCTTAGGATCAGTTGAATTTCTGTTTGAAGTACAGATCTTTTTATTATTTATTTCGTCTTTGACAGTTTTCATTACTTCATCGTAACATTCGCTTAAGTAAAATTTTCAAAAACTTGAGATATTCATGGTGTGGGTGTGGTTCATGGTGTGGGTTCCTGTAGTCATGTCCCAGTTCATGAACCACAGGCAACGTACGAGTGGCCAAGTAAGTGGTCCCGACAGTCGGGATACCAGGTACTTTGGAATAAGGCTGGGCATCTCGGACATATTCTGAGTCGTGGTCACCTTTGTGCTCATACGGCAAAGACTACCAAATCCACTGGTTAGTCCCTCAACCGTTAGGGGTAAAACCCAATGGGACTCGGGGCAAGTAAGGCTAGCAACCTGCTTCCCTGGTACTTTAAATATGACGCTGGCAACAATCAGAGCAAAATGCCTCGGACCTTTGGAGGTGACGGAGTCCCACCTCTAACTGACAAACCAGGGACTCCTAAGATTCGACTAGGCAAACAAATGGTAATGAGATGGGGAGCTATTAATATCAATGGGGGCTGCTCTGGGAAGAAGGTAGAGCTGGCAGAGGCTGCAAGTAAGATGGGGCTGGACGTTTTAGCTGTTAGTGACATTCGGGTAAGGGGTGAGAAAGAAGAGGAAGTGGGAGAATACAGGGTCTACCAGTCAGGAGTCAAAGCAGGAATAGCACAATGGGGTGTAGGGCTTTACATCAGGAAAGAAATGGAATCCCGCGTAGTTGCAATAAGGTATGCAAACGAACGACTGATGTGGATAGATTTGACAGTGTCTAGCAAGAAAATTAGGATTGTGTCAGTATATTCGCATTGTGAAGGGACAGATCAAGATAAGATGGATAGTTTTTATGAGGCACTCAGTGATGTAGTTGTTAGAGTAAAGGACAAGGACAGTGTTTGCTCATGGCTGATTTTAACGCCAGGATTGGAAATCTAACAGAAGGGTATGAAAAGGTTATGGGTAAATTTGGAGAGGCTATGGAGGACAACAGGAACGGGAAACAACTCTTGGATTTCTGTGCCAGTATGGGCTTAGTAATCACAAACTCCTTTTTTAAACATAACATTCACCAGCATACTTGGGAAGGTAGGGGAACCATATCTGTCATTGACTATATAATAACAGATCAGGAATTCAGGAAGGCTGTGAGGGACACACGTGTATTCAGGGGATTCTTTGATGACACTGATCATTATTTAATCTGCAGTGAAATTGGGATTTTGAGGCCGAAAGTGCAGGAGGTCAGGTCCATATGTAGGAGGATAAGAGTGGAGAAACTTCAGGATAAGGAAATTAGGCACAAGTACATAACAGCGATCTCAGAAAGGTACCAGTTAGTTGAATGTAGTCAATTACAGTCATTGGAAAATGAATGGACAAGGTACAGGGACACAGTATAGAAGTGGGTAAAGAATGACTTGGAACAGTAGTGTGTAAAAGTAGGATGAAGCAAACAGCTTGGTGGAATGACACAGTCAAGGCAGCCTGTAAAAGTAAAAAGAAGGCGCATCAAAAATGGCTACATACTAGAACTCAGGTAGACAGAGAAAGTTATGTTGAAGAAAGAAACAAAGCCAAACAGATAATTGCAGCATCCAAGAAGATATCTTGGGAAAACTTTGGAAACAGGTTGGAGACTATGGGTCAAGCTGCTGGAAAACCATTCTGGAGTGTAATTAGCAGTCTTCGAAAGGGAGGTAAGAAGGAAATGACAAGTATTTTGGACAGGTCAGGAAAATTGCTAGTGAATCCTGTGGATGCCTTGGGCAGATGGAGGGAATATTTTGAAGAGTTGCTCAATGTAGGTGAAAATACGATCAGTAATGTTTCAGATTTCGAGGTAGAATGGGATAGGAATGATGATGGAAATAGGATCACATTTGAGGAAGTGGAGAAAATGGTCAATAGATTGCAGTGCAATAAAGCAGCTGGGGTGGATGAAATTAAGTCGGAACTCATCAAATACAGTGGAATGTCAGGTCTTAAATGGCTACATGATAATTGAAATGGCCTGGGAGTCGGGACAGGTTGCATCAGACTGGACAAAAGCAGTAATCACACCAATCTTTAAACATGGAAACACAAAAGATTGTAACAACTACAGAGGTATCTCTTTAATCAGCGTTGTGGGTAAAATCTTCTCAGGTATTGTTGAAAGGAAAGTGCGAGTATTAGTTGAGGACCAATTGGATGAAAATCAGTGTGGGTTTGGGCCTCTTAGAGGTTGTCAGGACCAGATCTTTAGCTTACGGGAAATAATGAAGTGTTATGAGTGGAACAGGGAACTGTATCTATGCTTTATAGATCTAGAAAAGGCATATGACCGGGTTCCTAGGAGGAAGTTATTGTCTGTTCTACGAGATTATGGAATAGGAGGCAAACTTTTGCAAGCTATTAAAGGTCTTTACATGGATAGTCAGGCAGCAGTTAGAATTGACGGTAAATTGAGTTCATGGTTCAGAGTAGTTTCAGGGCTAAGACAAGGCTGCAACCTGTCTCCACTGTTGTTCATATTATTTATGGATCATATGTTGAAAACAATAGGCGGGCTGGGTGAGATTAAGACATGTGAACACAGAATAAGCAGTCTTGCATATGCGGATGGCTTAGTTGTGATGGCAGATTCGATTGAAAGTTTGCAAAGTAATGTTTCAGAGCTTGATCAGAAATGTAAGGACTATGGTATGAAGATTAGCATCTCCAAAACGAAAGTAATGTCAGTGGGAAAGAAATATAAACGGATTGAGTGCCAAATAGGAGGAACAAGGTTAGAACAGGTGGACGGTTTCAAGTACTTAGGATGCATATTCTCACAGGATGGCAACATAGTGAAAGAACTGGAAGCGAGGTGTAGCAAAGCTAATGCAATGAGCGCTCAGCTACGATCTACTCTCTTCTGCAAGAAGGAAGTCAGTACCAAGACTAAGTTATCTGTTCATTGTTCAATATTTCGACCAACTTTATTGTATGGGAGCGAAAGCTGGGTGGATTCAGGTTACCTTGTCAACAAGGTTGAGGTTACGGATATGAAAGTAGCTAGGATGATTGCAGGTACTAGTAGATGGGAACAATGGCATGAGGGTGTCCACAATGAGGAAATCAAAGAGAAACTGGGAATGAACTCTATAGATGCAGCAGTCAGGGCGAACAGGCTTAGATGGTGGGGTCATGTTACACGCATGGGAGAAGCAAGGTTACCCAAGAGACTCATGGGTTCAGCAGTAGAGGGTAGGAGGAGTCGGGGCAGACCAAGGAGAAGGTACCTGGATTCGGTTAAGAATGATTTTGAAGTAATAGGTTTAACATCAGAAGAGGCACCAATGTTGGCACTGAATAGGGGATCATGCAGAAATTTTATAAGGGGGCTATGCTCCAGACTGAACGCTGAAAGGCACAATCAGTCTTAAATGATGATGATGATGATGAGATATTGGGCATAGATTCGCCAGTATGCTTCTCAAAAACTCTCTTAATGTAGCATTCTGCAGTTTGCACAAAGCAATTCCGACATCAATAATAGCTTTTCGTATACGGAATGCAAACTGCCATTTTCGACTAGGTGTTGCAGTTGCTATTGGAAGCAAAGAAATCATTTCCCCTCTAACCTTGGAAAGTGCATTTTTATGTTTGATTGTACTAATGTGTTGAGAAATGAAACATTTTGGGCACAAGTAGTTTACCAACAGTAAAAAATACGTCGATTTTCAAAGTAGTAATGCAATTTACTGTGTAAAGGAACACTGAATTTCGGCATGTTGTTAGCTTTCTTGCGCAACAACGTCGTAATTAAAGATGAAAGGAAGAGAAACTTAGAACAATAATGAAACCAAGTTTTAGATCCGGCTCTAGTTGTTGCTTTTTTAGGGGGTGTGATCCAGTGGGAAGCCAGGTAAACACATGATAATTAAAACCCTTATCTTCTTTTTTTTTGTTACTTCTTCTCATGGCGACATTCATTTTTGGTTTTAACAGACAATAATCAGAAAGGAAACAAAAGGTTTTTTCAGATATTTGGCGGTTATATAAAAAGACAGAAAAATGCTACATAGACCTGCGGTGTTTCAATCACAAAGATGTAAATCGAACTCATAACACATTCTACTTTAAGATAGATTAACGACATTTACAAAGACTTTCTGCCAAACGTCCAGACCTGGTTCTAATGTTTTCACAAAATCACGAAATTGCGGAGCAATCAATGAACCAAATACAGAACGGGTACGAACCTGTCTGGTAGAGGAGGATAAGAAACTTTATTCTGTTCCGTATGAAATTCAGGAAAGAATTTTAATATTTGTTTTTGAATGGATTTATCGGAAGCAGAAGATGCATTTGGCAGCAGAGATTGAATAAAGGGAAATGCAGTAGTTATTGTTATGTAGCAGCTGGCACAGGGCTCGAATCTTTTCAATATCACAGCTTGCTATGAAAGTGATTGCTTTTGCCCGCAGTAATTCTCGAAGCGGCAATTTCCTGCCAGATGTATGTTTGTTATTGCATTAGAACACTGCAATATTCCGAGTAAACAGTAATGTCATCCGTCGGGATGGTGTGAAGCAATATTTCCAGGATAATTAAACCAATAACAATCGCGTGGAAACATACAAACTGAATCAAAGTATTAAATTTAATTTAATAAATATAGGAATGGTCTGAAACTTCCTGGCAGATTAAAACTGTGTGCCCGACCGAGACTCGAACTCGGGACCTTTGCCTTTCGCGGGCAAGTGCTCTACCAACTGAGCTACCGAAGCACGACTCACGCCCGGTACTCACAGCTTTACTTCTGCCAGTACCTCGTCTCCTACCTTCCAAACTTTACAGAAGCTCTCCTGCGAACCTTGCAGAACTAGCACTCCTGAAAGAAAGGATATTGCGGAGACATGGCTTAGCCACAGGCAAAGGTCCCGAGTTCGAGTCTCGGTCGGGCACACAGTTTTAATCTGCCAGGAAGTTTCATATCAGCGCACACTCCGCTGCAGAGTGAAAATCTCATTCTGGATAGGAATGGTCTGTTTATTCTTATACGCTGACGGAAAAAAGTCGCAACTCCAAGAAGGAGTTGTGTGACATAAACGAAAGTTGGTAGGAGTGTTTCTACAGCTGATAGATGTCCATTCTGATTTCATGGCAATCGAATAAGGGCGGAGCCACTATGAGGATGCAAATCAGGTTTGTTTTAAATACGCGCTTTAACGGTCGCGATAGTCAGATATTGGACGTGGTGACCTGACGTCATTGTGTACAACAGCTGTCTGTGTTTGAACGAGGTCGTGTGATACGGCTATGAGAAGCTGGATGTTCCTTCTGCGATATTGCAGAAAGACTTGGCAGGAATGTAGCCACTGTACATGACTGATGGCAGCGCTACGGTCGCATTAAGACCGAGCTCCGGACGGTCACGTGGCACTACCGAGAGGGAAGAGCGTCGTGTTCGGCGTTTGGCGCAGTACTGCGTCTGCAACAGGAACAGGAGCAGCAGTTGGCAGCACAACGAAACAAATGATTGTTACAAATCGGTTACTGCAAATACAGCGCCGAGCCAGATATCGCGTAGCGTGCATTCTTTTTGCCCCAAACCACCGCCATTTGCGACTACATTGGTGTCAATCCACAGCTTTTAGAGGGAGCAGCGGATTTTTGTCTGTCTCAGTGCCATTGATGAGCGTTTGTTGGCTAGGATTAGGTTAGATAAGCGTCTGCAAGCAACCTGTCTGCGGCCTAGACGCAGTGGACGCACTCCTTGTTATTTGTCTAGGATGCGATTTCTTATGACAGCAGGAGCACTCTTGTGGTTGTCTGAAACATACTGGCTCCAAATTTGTACGTCAGTCTGGTGATACGACCCGTTGCGCTGCCATTCATGAACAGCACTCCAACAGGATAATGCTCTTCCACATCACATACAGAGTGTCGACATGTTGCCTCGGGCTGATCGATCCCCATATGTCTCCAATCGAGCACATACCGGACATCATCGGACGGCAGTTCCACCGTCATTCACAATCATCATTAACCGTCCCTGTATTGACAGACCAAGTGCAACAGTCATGGAAGTTCATCCCACAAACTGACTTCCGGCACCTGTACAAAACAATGGTTGTGCATTTGCAAGCTAGGAATCACGAGACACTGGTTATTAATGTACCAGCATTTCACATCTGCAACGGTCTTTATATAACGTACTTAAATGATAAACGTTGCAAGATAACAGGTTAATGTAAGTGCGGGAAGTATTTTAGAAGTTTCACTACTCTACATTATTTCATGGTCTTGGGATTTTTCTAACCATCAGTGTAAAACCTTATAACTACCTGAGATCTTAAACGACCACTCTGTACTTTGGAAAATGCCTAGGTCTAACTGACAAAATTCAGTTTCAACTGAAACACTGTTTATTGATGAAGAATTCAGCTTACGTGTCACGTACCTAAAAACATGACCTGCTTATTGTTATGCGCCACAATAACACCCTGAAATTATTGAAATAGAGAGAAGCTATATTTAAATCCTAACCAGGTAGCGGCCCACACAGAAGTGGCGCATTTGGCTTCGTTGTTCGCTATACTTGTTGAAAGGCTATAAAATTTATATTATTTCTCTAATGCGTTATGTACAGTATATATTGCATTCATACCGTGAACAATAATCTTTGCTCCCATACACTGTAATTATATGATAGGCTACTTTACACTTACTATATGATCTGGACATTTAATATGGTGTAATCTCTCACTAACGTCACCCACTAGTGATGACACGGTTGAGGCTTAAGACTTGAGAAAAATATTTTAAGAAAAATGCATCGTAACTCGTAATCACCCAATGTCTGCTTATAGTTCAATACTGGATTATTTTATATTTTCGTGATTTTGCCTGTATATTGTGGCCTCCTTACAGAAAAGTCTATGTGTTTTTCACGAACCAAGTTTACTCCTTTTTATTTTTGTGACGTATTTGCCTGTCGCGCAGAGGTACGCGTTTTACGTTAAAATTATCTGTGATTTATTTTTGTGTTCTTTGACAAACAATTTGTTATGCTTACTGTTTTCCAATAAAGTTTATGTTTTTGGGGAAAACTCATGAAGATATAATAAGGGGGGATGTCATTACTTCACAAGCTTGAAGCCGACGTCTACCCTGTTACTTGCCATTAACATTATCTAATGGTTGAACGATTTTCATAAAAAATGATAGATTTCGTCATTTCAGATTAGAGTCTAAACTGTAGAGTGTAAAGGACTCGTATTTCATTCGTAAGTGGATGTCTTCAAGCGATATTTTCTTTTATATGCATGCGTGTCCATTATGCTGTTTGCTTTTGCTGTTGTGGTTTTATTTGTGCCACATGATATTAGATCATTACATGTCTTATCGTTCCGACACGAAAACTTTGCGGACTGAAAGCTGCGAGAAGAATAGATAAGAAACCCACTAAACATAGGAAAACACATGTTTTTTATATTTTCTGGAAGAGGATGTACACCGAACATTATTTCGGTCAGCTCGTATTCAGGAAAATACTACATTACAAAGAGCAATGTTTTCGTAGCACATACTTCTCTTCTTGGTTATTCGAAACGTATAACCAAACCGACTGATGCATTTTTTTACTCAATGAAATACACACCTCAGATTAGATAAACTTCTGAAACGTCTTCCTGAGCCTGTGTTACCCACGAAAGCACTGCAACGTTTTCTGTTTAAAGCGCTGTCACGTCCACAGAAACTACACTTCTGGCCATTAAAATTGCTACCCCACGAAGATGACGTGCTACAGACGCGAAATTTAACCGACAGGAAGAGGATGCTGTGATACGCCAATGATTAGCTCTTCAGAGCATTCGCACAAGGTTGGCGCCGGTGGCGACACCTACAACGTGCTGACATGAGGAAAGTTTCCAACCGATTTCGCATACACAAACAGGAGTTGACCGGCGTTGTCTGGTGAAACGTTGTTGTGATGCCTCGTGTAAGGAGGAGAAATGCGTACCATCACGTTTCCGACTTTGATAAAGTTCGGATTGTAGCCTACCGCGAGCGCTGTTTATCGTATCGCGACATTTCTGCTAACATTGATCTAGATCCAATGAATGTTAGCAGAATATGGAATCGGTGGGTTCAGGAGGGTAATACTGAACGCCGGGCTGGATCCCAACGGCTTCGTATCACTAGCAGTCGAGATGGTAGGCATCTTATCAGCATGGCTGTGACGGATCGCGCAGCCACGTCTCGATCCCTGAGTCAACAGATGGGGACGTTTGCAGGACAATAACGATCTGCACGAACAGTTCGACGACGTTTGCAGCAACATGGACTATCAACTCGGAGACCATGGCTGCGGTTACCCTTGACGCTGCATCACAGACAGAAGCGCCTGCGATGGTGTACTCAACGACGAAACTAGGAGCACGAACGGCAAAACGTCATTTTTTCGGATGAAACCAGGTTCTGTTTACAGCATCATGATAGTCACATACGTGTTTGGCGACATCGCGGTGAACGCACATTAGAAGCGTGTATTCGTCATAGCCATACTGACGTATCAGCCGGCAAGATGGTATGAGGTGTCATTGGTTACACTTCTCGGTCATCTCTTGTTCGCATTGACCCCACTTTGAACAGTGGACGTTACATTTCAGATTTGTTACGACCCATGGCTCTACCCTTCATTCGATCTCTGCGAAACCCTACATTTCAGCATGATAATGCACGACTGCATGTTGCAGGTCCTTTATGGGCCTTTCTGGATACAGAAAATGTTCTCACCAATTGAAAACGTCTGGTCAATAGTAGCCGAGCAACTGGCTCGTCACAATACGCCAGTCACTACTCACGATGAACTGTGGTATCGTGTTGAAGCTGCATGGACAGTTGTACCAGTACACGCCATCCAAGCTGTGTTTGACTCAATGCCCAGACGTATCAAGGCCGTTATTACGGCCAGAGGTGGTTATTCTGGGTACTGATTTCTCGGGATCTACACACCCAAATTGCGTGAAAATGGAATCACATGTCAGTTCTAGTACGATATATTTGTCCAATGAATACCCATTTATCATCTGCATTTCTTCTTGGTGTAGCAATTTTAATGGCCAGTAATGTAAGAACAGAAAGCAATCGTCTGCTAAAGTATTGCGGATTGTGATACGGCGGCGCAGGATTCTAGGTAGTGTAGAGGGTTATGTATATACCGTCATCTGTCGTTATTGTATCTCCATGGAAAACTCGTAGGGAAAACCATAGAGCAAGAATACCTATGGAATTATCACACCGTACTGCGCATGTCGCCAACATTAAACCAAAATTGTGACGTGACTTCTGCAGCCTGTACACGCTGCTTATTAATATGGGGATCTATCCTCTACTTTATCCTATGAAAACGTGTCGTACGCGTTGTGAAATTTTGTGAACTCTCCAGGCTCCAGCCTAAACTGTTAGGTTAGGGGATTTACACTCTGGTGCTACTTCCTAACATCGTGTCGGATCTCCTTTTGCTCGGCGTAGTGCAACAACTCGACGTGGCATGGCCTCAACAACTCGATGCAAATACCTGCAGAAATTTGAGCAATGCTGCCTCCACAGCCATCCACAATCACAAAAGTGTGGTTGATGCACGATTTCGTGCACTAACAGTCCTCTAGATTAAGCCCCATAAATTTTCAATGGTATTCATATCGGCCGATCTGGTTGGCCAAATCATTTGCTCGAACTGTCCAGAATGCTCTTCAAAGCAATTTCGAACACTTGTGGCCCGGTGAAGTGGCTCATTGTCATCTCCAGAAATTCCATAGTTGTTCGGTAAACCTATGAATGTCTGTAAATCGCCTCCAAGTAGCCGAACATAACCTGTTCCACTCATGATCGGTTCAGTTGGACCAGAGGACCCAGTCCATTCAATGTAAACACAGCCCACATTGTTATGGAGCCACCAGAAGTGCCTTGTTGAGAAACTGGGTCCACGGCTTCGTCAGGTCTGTGTCACACTCGAACCCTGCCATCAGCTCTTACCAACTGAAGCCGCGGCTCATCTGTCCCGGCAACGGTTTCCCAGTCGTCTGGGGTCCGGCCGTTGTAGCCACGAGTCGAGGAGAGGCGCAGCACGCTGTGTCAGCAAAGAAAGTCGCGTCGCTCGACTTATGAACGCGACACTACCGCCGTCTGTATAAGAACATATCGCTATCCTATGACGCTTTTCACCTCAGTGTAGTGTTTTGCGAAATGGGTGACGAATACTTTCTTGTTTAGACATCAGCCAAATACATGAATCAATCATTTAATCCATTTTTCTTGAGCTGTCACTTTCCTTGTATCCACCTTTAACGGAGTGACGCATGAGAAACTTTTACGTTATGTTTCTTTACATATTTGTGTGTGTTTTCCAGAAGAGAAGTTTTTGAGATATATTTTCTCCTCCCATTTTACGTTATTTCAATTCCTTTACTAATTTTAACAATATGCCTCTCAGCGGAGTTCAGTATCGCTGCTAAAGACCTCGAATTCATGCGCCCAAATAATTCTGTCATCATCATCATCATCATCTCAGATAACTGCCAGTTTTTTGCACCAAGTACCAACATAACAGAACTGAATTTCACTGACATCACCGTCCGTGGTGCCAGGTCGATGCTTCGTAGAACAGAACGAGAGGGAAAGTACGGCTCGTCGGCTGTTGATCGGGACGGCGTTGACGCCATATCGGAGAGTGGACTGCTGCGGCGACAGGCGGCAGTCTCTGGCTTGCGGCGTGGCCGCGAGCAGCTAATCTGTGAGTGCAGCCAGGCGGTCCTGTCCAATTTGCTGGCTAATGGCGTGCCAAGCAGGGCCGCCAACGCTGCAAATCGCCACAGCGGCGCCTCGCCGTGCCCTGCGAACTCGGCGGTCCCGTCCCAGCCGCTGCTCCGCCACATTAGCTGGCTTCCTGCCAAACTGCTTATGGACGCAAATTGAGTCCGGCGACCTCCGCTGATGACCCAAGTTGTGCGCGAGGCTTCCAACCGGCCGTGAACTGCGGTACCTCTCACTGGAAATGGTTTTCCGGTTAATTCGCGGAGAGTCTGGTGTTGCGTGAAATGTGTGCGAAAATTATAGACCATTTCCTGGAGACGTTTTAAAGCACATTTTCTCCTTCTTTGATATGTCGTCGTCAAGGTCCTACAGGTAGGACGGGTCAGGCGCACCGAGTAAAGTTAGTGAACATACAGGATGATTACAAACGATACCGAGGGTTTTGGACAAATGTGCACTCCTGGAAATTGAAATAAGAACACCGTGAATTCATTGTCCCAGGAAGGGGAAACTTTATTGACACATTCCTGGGGTCAGATACATCACATGATCACACTGACAGAACCACAGGCACATAGACACAGGCAACAGAGCATGCACAATGTCGGCACTAGTACAGTGTATATCCACCTTTCGCAGCAATGAAGGCTGCTATTCTCCCATGGAGACGATCGTAGAGATGCTGGATGTAGTCCTGTGGAACGGCTTGCCATGCCATTTCCACCTGGCGCCTCAGTTGGACCAGCGTTCGTGCTGGACGTGCAGACCGCGTGAGACGACGCTTCATCCAGTCCCAAACATGCTCAATGGGGGACAGATCCGGAGATAGTTGACTTACACCTTCTAGAGCACGTTGGGTGGCACGGGATTCATGCGGACGTGCATTGTCCTGTTGGAACAGCAAGTTCCCTTGCCGGTCTAGGAATGGTAGAACGATGGGTTCGATGACGGTTTGGATGTACCGTGCACTATTCAGTGTCCGCTCGACGATCACCAGTGGTGTACGGCCAGTGTAGGAGATCGCTCCCCACACCATGATGCCGGGTGTTGGCCCTGTGTGCCTCGGTCGTATGCAGTCCTGATTGTGGCGCTCACCTGCACGGCGCCAAACACGCATACGACCATCATTGGCACCAAGGCAGAAGCGACTCTCATCGCTGAAGACGACACGTCTCCATTCGTCCCTCCATTCACGCCTGTCGCGACACCACAGGAGGCGGGCTGCACGATGTTGGGGCGTGAGCGGAAGACGGCCTAACGGTGTGCGGGACCGTAGCCCAGCTTCATGGAGACGGTTGCGAATGGTTCTCGCCGATACCCCAGGAGCAACAGTGTCCCTAATTTGCTGGGAAGTGGCGGTGCGGTCCCCTACGGCACTGCGTAGGATCCTACGGTCTTGGCGTGCATCCGTGCGTCGCTGCGGTCCGGTCCCAGGTCGACGGGCACGTGCACCTTCCGCCGACCACTGGCGACAACATCGATGTACTGTGGAGACCTCACGCGCAACGTGTTGAGCAATTCGGCGGTACGTCCACCCGGCCTCCTGCATGCCCACTATACGCCCTCGCTCAAAGTCCGTCAACTGCACATACGGTTCACGTCCACGCTGTCGCGGCATGCTACCAGTGTTAAAGACTGCGATGGAGCTCCGTATGCCACGGCAAACTGGCTGACACTGACGGCGGCGGTGCACAAATGCTGCGCAGCTAGCGCCATTCGACGGCCAACACCGCGGTTCCTGGTGTGTCCGCTGTGCCGTGCGTGTGATCATTGCTTGTACAGCCCTCTCGCAGTGTCCGGAGCAAGTATGGTGGGTCTGACACACCGGTGTCAATGTGTTCTTTTTTCCATTTCCAGGAGTGTATTTCTCAATGTACGAGTGCTATTCGGAAAGTAAGGAACGATACCTCGCGAAATGGAAACCACAGCGAAAATCAAAACTGTTTTATTTGCAACGGTTAGCTACACCTTTAAGCTACTTCTCTACACAGTCCCCGTTCAGACTTCGACATCTGTCGTAGCGTTGTACCAACTTTTCAGTTCCCTCATTACAGAAGACAGCCGCCCGGCTTTTCGACAATTTTCTGCTCTGGACTGCAGTTTGTTGTCTGTGAGAAAATATTGTCTTCATAGCCGGCGGTTCATCTGAGCAGAGGTGAATCTCAGGGGTAGCCAATTATGGGCTGTAAGGTGGGTGATCAAACACTTCCCACCGAAAACGCTGCAGGAGCATCTTCATTGCCCATGCTGAGTGTGGCCGAGAATTGTGTGGCAGTTATGTAATGTGGATTGCATAGCTTCAGGCGAAATCTATCACGAGGCCCTTATACTTGGCGGAAGACGCTAATTTCCAGCCATCTTAACGTTCTCACTGTGAGCTCAGAACTGAAAAGACGTACTAGACACAGTGTCCAACATATATGTGCAAAGCTTCATCAGATTTTCACTGTATTTTACATTTCGCGACCGATCGTTCCTTACTATCCGAATAACCATCGTATTACACTCAGGTGACAAAAGTCGTGGGATAGATGATAGTATCGCGTACACAAGACATTGGCTAAGCTCTGATTTGTGCTGACGTGATTTATGTGGAAAGATTTCTGGCATGATTATCGCTACACGACAGGAATTAACAGCCTACGAAGGCGGAATGATAGTTGGAACTAGATGCACGGAATATTCCACTACGGAAATCATTAGGGAATTCAATATTCCGAGATACAAAGTGTCAAGAGTATGCAAAGAATATCAAATTCCAGGCATTACCTCTCAGTATGGGCAACGCAGTTGCCAACGGCCTTCACTTAACGACCAACAACAGCTGTTTTTGTGTAGAGTTGTCACTGGTAAAAGATAAGCAACACTGCGTGAAATAACATCAGATAAGCAGTGACCGGTGAAATGACATCAGAAATCTATGTGGACGTACGACGAACGTATCCGCTAGGACTGTGCGGCGAAATTTGGCATTGATGGGCTGTGGCAGCAGACTACCGATTCGACTGCCTTTGCTAACAGCGCAACATCACCTGCAGCCCCTCTTATGGGCTTTTGACCATATCAGTTGGACCCCAGACGACTGAAAACCCGTGGCTTACTCAGATGAGTCCTGATTTCAGTTGGGACGAGCTGATGGTAGCTTTCGAGTAGGGCGCAGGCCTTACGAAACATGGACCCAAATTGTCAATAATGTACTTTGAAAGTTGTTAGTGACTCCATAATGGTGTGGGCCGTGTTCGCATGGAATGGACTTCGTCCCCAGTTCTAAATGAACCGATCATTGACTGGAAATGGTTATGTTCGCCTGCTTGGAGACCATTTGCAGGCATTCATAGACTTCGTGTTCCCAAACAATGACGGATTTTTTAAGGATGACAGTGCCCCAGGTCAATGGACCAAAATTATTCGTGAGTGGTTTGAAGAACGTTTTGGACATTTTAAGCGAATGATTTTGTCACCAAGATCGCCCGACATGAATCCCATCGAACATTTACGGGAGATAATCGAAAGGATAGTTCGTGCAAGAAACACTGCTCCAGCACCGGTTTCGCAATTATGGACCTCTATAGAGACAGCATTGATGATTAATTCCGCGGGGAACTTCCAAAGAGTTGTTGCTTCACTACACCGGGCAAAAGAGCTTCGACACGATGCTAGGAAGTATACAGTACTTCTGTCCCCTCTTTGTACATAACAAATTGTGAATGATACAAAGTGTGAAAAAGTAGATTTTCTGGTTGCCTGCATTACAATGTTCTATGTGCCTCCTCGTGTTATGCATCAGACATCTCTGTGATTGTCGAGTTCGACCTGTACACGTTTGATCGTGCCCCTGTCAATATTTACTAGAGCAGAAATTATACTATCCTGGAGTTCAGTCAGTGTTATCGGAGAGGAGTGGCGTAAACTTTGACTTTCACTTATTCCCAAAGAAAATAGTCCCAAACTAGAAATTCAAGTGACCTGTGGGACCACCTAAAGAGGAGTAGATCATCTTGAGCTTGGCGACCTGTCCACTGGTTTCGAATTTCCTCGTTGTAATGGGGACTCACTACTGTACGCTAATGAGTCGGAGCTCCGTCTTGTTGGAGTCTGGGATAGAAAACAATCGGTCTTGCAACATGCGTCGGCAAGTGGCACCCGTTGCTTCCCTAGGAAAGAGAAATGCCCGTACACTTTGGTACATGAAATTGCACAAAAGACATTCAGCTGTTAAGAATCCCTTCCATTCTCCACTGTAACAATGATATTTGCGGTGCCGAATTTATGGACATTACGACGATTCACTTCACCAACAACGTGGAACGTCGCCTCTCCACTGAATATGAGTCGGCGGAGCGAGGTTGGTGGTGGTGGTGGTGGTGGGAGAAATTCGTCGCTTCCTGATGCTTCCTGTAAAAGTTCAAAAAATTCGTGCTCATGGTACGGTTTTTTGGCAGTAAACTCTCATTAGCTGTAAGCGCTATGGTTTCTGATGTAGTTCCCTCTGCAGAATTTTTTCACAAAGGAAGTTGTGGAATGTCTAGTTCACGAACTGTACGGCATGTTGTTTTCTTAGGGTACAAATGAACACCTCTCAGACAATTTCCACTACTTACACTCCTGGAAATTGAAATAAGAACACCGTGAATTCATTGTCCCAGGAAGGGGAAACTTTATTGACACATTCCTGGGGTCAGATACATCACATGATCACACTGACAGAACCACAGGCACATAGACACAGGCAACAGAGCATGCACAATGTCGGCACTAGTACAGTGTATATCCACTTTTCGCAGCAATGCAGGCTGCTATTCTCCCATGGAGACGATCGTAGAGATGCTGGATGTAGTCCTGTGGAACGGCTTGCCATGCCATTTCCACCTGGCGCCTCAGTTGGACCAGCGTTCGTGCTGGACGTGCAGACCGCGTGAGACGACGCTTCATCCAGTCCCAAACATGCTCAATGGGGGACAGATCCGGAGATCTTGCTGGCCAGGGTAGTTGACTTACACCTTCTAGAGCACGTTGGGTGGCACGGGATACATGCGGACGTGCATTGTCCTGTTGGAACAGCAAGTTCCCTTGCCGGTCTAGGAATGGTAGAACGATGGGTTCGATGACGGTTTGGATGTACCGTGCACTATTCAGTGTCCCCTCGACGATCACCAGTGGTGTACGGCCAGTGTAGGAGATCGCTCCCCACACCATGATGCCGGGTGTTGGCCCTGTGTGCCTCGGTCGTATGCAGTCCTGATTGTGGCGCTCACCTGCACGGCGCCAAACACGCATACGACCATCATTGGCACCAAGGCAGAAGCGACTCTCATCGCTGAAGACGACACGTCTCCATTCGTCCCTCCATTCACGCCTGTCGCGACACCACTGGAGGCGGGCTGCACGATGTTGGGGCGTGAGCGGAAGACGGCCTAACGGTGTGCGGGACCGTAGCCCAGCTTCATGGAGACGGTTGCGAATGGTCCTCGCCGATACCCCAGGAGCAACAGTGTCCCTAATTTGCTGGGAAGTGGCGGTGCGGTCCCCTACGGCACTGCGTAGGATCCTACGGTCTTGGCGTGCATCCGTGCGTCGCTGCGGTCCGGTCCCAGGTCGACGGGCACGTGCACCTTCCGCCGACCACTGGCGACAACATCGATGTACTGTGGAGACCTCACGCCCCACGTGTTGAGCAATTCGGCGGTACGTCCACCCGGCCTCCCGCATGCCCACTATACGCCCTCGCGCAAAGTCCGTCAACTGCACATACGGTTCACGTCCACGCTGTCGCGGCATGCTACCAGTGTTAAAGACTGCGATGGAGCTCCGTATGCCACGGCAAACTGGCTGAGACTGACGGCGGCGGTGCACAAATGCTGCGCAGCTAGCGCCATTCGACGGCCAACACCGCGGTTCCTGGTGTGTCCGCTGTGCCGTGCGTGTGATCATTGCTTGTACAGCCCTCTCGCAGTGTCCGGAGCAAGTATGGTGGGTCTGACACACCGGTGTTAATGTGTTCTTTTTTCCATTTCCAGGAGTGTACATTGCCATACCTGGTAGCACCTGGTCGTCCGGAGCTTTTTAGTTTTCAGAGGCAATCCGTATCCTTCAACCGTCGATACCACCACAGTATGTTTTGGTTTGCTATTGGCTGTACGCTGTGTTGTCTCCAGAAGACATGCTGCAAGGTGACGGATTTCTTCTCATATTGCAACACACAAAATGCTTTCTGTTGATTAGTCGCCATCATACCACATTTTTATTAGGTTGCTAGCTTGTACATCTGTTCAGTACAAATTTTGCAATTACTTTTAAATTAACTTCGCGATGAGATAGAGACTTGAGACTTTAAATGTATCTCTGAACGGCAGGGCAGTGCGATATTAAGTTGCTGTACTGTCGCTCTAATTCGTGTGGCTGGGGGGTGGGGTAAGAAATTTCGGTAACACCTGACATCTTAGCCGCCCTGCAGCAACTGTGTGATGGGCGGGTGTATGAGAGTGCGTTCCAGGCAGTTTGCAAGCAGACAGGCACAGCTGAGCAGAGAGAGAAAGAGGGGGGAGGGGGGAGGAGGAACCCCGCAACGACCTGCAACAGTTTTCGCTATCTGCAATAATGTATGGCCATATTGTGATATATACCGTGTACTGAAGTCACTATTGCAGCCACTTATTGAACTGTATGTTTATGACTCATTTGATTGTTGGAACAGTTCTGCTTAAATCTCTAAAAATCAAAATAGAAAAGGTAGGCACTGTAGTAAGAGTTGTCAAAGTACCCTAAGCTGCGACAGACTACCTTAAGTAAGCGTACATTGCGGTAATTTTCCTAGTAGCATTTCTCAGTTAAGATCTCAACCACGTTACCTGTATGTTAGGTGTGTTGCATAAAGTTACATTATTTCGATCGCATTGTCTGCGTTTGCGATCACTGTGTAACTGATTCTCCTGGAAACCGAAAGTAATGAACCATCTAGAATCTGAGTGAGGATATGTAAAGGGCCGTGTAACGTGCGAAAAATTTTTATTCTACATAGTTATGTTCCTGTTACTTAAAAAATTGAAATTTTCAATCTTTAATTCAGGTTTTATTCGAAAATTGTTTATTTGTAAAGTTAAACAGAGGTCTGTGTTAATAAAAATAGAAAACAATAAAAATTTGTCATACAGTGCTAGAAACCGGAATTTAGTAAAAAAAAAATAAAAACTATCGCCAAACAAAAACACTTCAAACATGCTTTCAGCACTTTGTCGAGCTTAAATTAAATATGTTTTTGTTGTTCATAAACATGTTACACACATATCAATAATAACTGGAAACTTTTTCCTTTGATTGTGTTGAACGTTCTATTGGGTACAAAATACCAACAATAATCATATTTTCTAATGTCTGTGCATGTAAACTATACTTCCATCAAGAGTAAATACTTGGGTTATAAAACGTGGAGTGTTTACGCGATCAACATATAAAATGCAATTTATATTTTATAAGGATATAAAGTAATAGTGGACGACGCTGAACGATGTGCGGTTCTAATTGTGTGAAATACAAACAAACAAAAGCAAAATGAAGTCGCCGGTTCCCAGTTTCTCTCTCACATATTCATTTATAGTTCTTCCCTTGCCAGTGCCACCAATGCTGCCGGTGATCCTTCCACTTACCACGTCATTTGAGTACTGCAACAAACTACAGAACAGAAGTTTTGGTAGAGCACAACTCTAACTGTAGTCAAAGACGAGTACTATACTACAAGTACAGAAACCAGACCGAAACAATGTGAAAAGAAAGAAATGCTTGTGTTAAATACTGCGTACAAGGAAGCAATCTTCCTCCCCTTTCGTTCAAAAAACGATGGAAATAAAACGACGGATCAGGAGTGGAAATAAAATTCAGCGTGAAACAATAATTGCTGATGACGGTATTGTTCCCACCGAAAGTGAGGAGGAGTTACAGGACCTGATGGTTCAAAAATGGTTCAAATGGTTCTGAGCACTATGGGACTTAACATCTGTGGTCATCAGTCCCCTAGAACTTAGAAGTACTTAAACCTAACCAACCTACGGACATCACACACATCCATGCCCGAGGCAGGATTCGAACCTGCGACCGTAGCAGTCGCGCGGTTCCTGACTGCGCGCCTAGAACCGCTAGACCACCGCGGCCGGCTACAGGACCTGATGAACTGAACGAATATTCTAATGAGTGTGTAACGTGGATGGAGGGTAAATCATAGAAACACGAAAGTAATGAGGAGTAGCACAAATGAGAACACCGAAGAAGAAGAGATTGAGAGAATTTGAGATGTGTTACAGAAAGAAATAAGCCATCTAACCCCAGTATTAAGAAAAAAATGGCCTCAGCTCACATGGAAGAAAGTCAACTCTCTTCAGTAAACGCACACCCGAATCAAATATCAGAATACGACGTTCCTTCCGTTTGATAGAGGAACATCAAGGAAAATTGGATGATTCTAAAACACTGACAAAAAATAAGACTGTCTTTCGACCACCTAACAAAACCAGAGAAATTTTGCACATTGTGAAGGGAAACAATGACTCCAGAGACTCAGGTGTTTATAGTCTGCCGTGTGAATATAGCTGTAGCTACTTCTGTTTGTCTGTTCGTACTGTTTTCCAGCTGTTACCGCACAGAACCTTACTAATAAACACAAGATCTTCACTGATCCAACACGCTTTATACTTCTGGAACTGAATCAACAACTGTGGAGGTCAGAATACATAAATAATTATGTAGGGTGAGGGGGGTGGGAGCTGGGGGGTTCTCTTACCCTATAGCGCGCGTCCCCAAAGGGCGAACAGAAGAAGGTTCTGCAGATACGCACAGTAGCTGAGAAATAAAATACCAACCGTGGACCAACACCGAAATAAAAATCCAAAGCCGACTGTCACCAGATTGTGTGGCTTTTGGTCATCGTCTGTTCTCGAAGTTAAGGGTAGCCGAGAAAAGTCCCCAGGGTTATCAACCGTGGTTGTAAACCAATGGCTCGAACGATGAGAGGCACACCCATACAAAATATCATCAGTCATGGAAGAGTATGATCCACCGCACCAAAGTGCACAAGCAGACAGTCAGCAAAATGATTATGAAAAACACACTGCGTGTTGGAATTGGTTTCATAATAGACAGGACATATTGGACACCATTATCAGCTCTGAATCACATTGTGAAAGACTCTCCGCACTTACTTGTAAATCTGTTAACATAGTGTACATTATTGTAAGTGCACATACCCCCATAAACGAAGACAATGGAAAGAACAAAAATAGGATAGGCCATATTTGGGAACAACTAACTGACGTTGTGCAAAAAATTCGAGAGAAACTCTACTTTCTACTTGTGTGTAACTTCAATGCGCGTGTAGGAAAAAGCTCGACAGTCGATCATTTAGCAATCAAACTGAAGTTCCATAAACAAATACAAAAAGGCAAATTCCTCAGAGCGCCAACCTAGATTCCGATCACTGCCTTCGTAAAATAAAGCTCAAAATTATTCGCAGTGGAAAAATCGAACCAACAACCGAAAAGGAGAAAATAAGATCCAGGAAAGATGTAAAACTTCAAGAAGTTTACCCTCGCGACTCAGATATTGCAAATCCAGAACTGGAATAAAATAAAAGAAAGCCTTACAAGTACAGCCTAACAAGAGGCTCCCATAACTAAAGCCATAAAAGATGTCTGGTGGACTGGAGAATGTGGCAGACTCCGTGAACTTAAGGGAAACTGTGCCAGCCAAAGAAAAATTCACGTGACACACAAAACTTTCTAAATGTAAGAAAATAAATCAGAAAAATCTCAAAAGAAAAAAAAAAAGCCCAAGAAAGACCAACTCGTCTTTCAGATCAACGTAGACTTCATAAACAACAACGTAAGAAGCTTCCATAATGGTTTTAAACAAAAAACAAATACAGCCCACCGATGCTTAGACCTACTTAAACCTAACTAACCTAAGGACATTACACACATCCATGCCCGAGGCGAACGTAGCGGTCGCTTGGTTCCAGACTGAAGCGCCTAGAACCGCTTGGCCACACAAGCTGGCTGTTAATCTGGCACTCAGCCATTATTGACATCTATGTCACTGTAAATGTCACTGTCTATTATGTGTTATGATGATTCTGAAGTTTTAAATAAATTTATGAAATCCTTTCTCACAAGTTATTTAGAAGTTAACAGGGCCCAAGCAAAGTCCTTTTTAATAAATTTATTCTTAGTAAAAATGGTTCAAATGGCTCTAAACACTATGGGACTTAACATCTGAGATCATCAGTCCCATAGACTTAGACCTACTTAAACGTAACTAAGCTAAGGACATCACGCACATCCATGTCCGTGGCAGGATTCGAACCGGCGAAGCGCCTAGAACCGCTCGGTCATAGCGGCCGGCTCGTTCTTAGTAACAATAAGCTTTAGCTGCTGCTGCTGCTGCTGCATGCTGCTGCAAATTGCTGTAAACCACATGGAAAAAGGCAGTAATCTGAAGAGGTGAGAGCAAAACTTAGTGTCGAAACAGAGACACAGACACAACACAACATGTCATGTACCCTAATACAGCGAATTCCGTTGCACAAGCCAGATTTTGTATCACTTGTAAATTCTCGTTCAAAAACGCAGTCAGATGGCTTAAGTATTCATTCTTACAAGTTCATTTGTTCCTTTAGTTTTTCATATTCATGCAGTCCAAGTTCATTTGTTCCTTTAGTTTTTCTTATTCACGCAGTCAGATAGCTTATCTAAATGTTAGTTTTAAGTTCTAAGTTTTTCATGTAACGATCGTTTGTGGGTTTAAATGACCGTGAAGCTGACACTCATACAACGCGCGCAGTGTTACACTGTTAGATTCCGTTTACTGATAGCTCAGGTTGCTTCTCGAGTCCATTTTCACAGACGAACATAGTTATAATTGTTGTAACTAATATGTAACGTAGCTACAACAAATATACATGAAGATCCATAGTGTAATCCTACTAGGAACAAAATACAAAGACATTAGAGTTGGTTCAAATGGCTCTGAGCACTATGGGACTAAACATCTGTGGTCATCAGTCCCCTAGAACTTACAACTAATTAAACCTAACTAACCTAAGGACATTACACACATCCATGCCCGAGGCAGGATTCGAACCTGCGACCGTAGCAGTCGCGCGGTTCCGGACTGAGCGCCTAGAACCGCTAGACCACAGCGGCCGGCGAAATTAGTCAATTGTCTCACCTGTCCATATGATATGGGACTAATGGGACTATTAGACGAGATCTGACAAGAAGCAACAGAGCAGAGCATAGAACTACAAAAAGAAGTAGAAAAAATTGGTTTAAAAATCTCCTACAAAAAGACGAAGATAATGACAAAAACAACCATTAAAATAAATTATAGGAGAAAAAGACTAGAGATCGTGCAAGAATTTAAATACCTTGGAGAATGGATGAGCTAGAATGTCCTCGAAAAAAAAGGCAGTGATATCTAGAAAAATTAAAGTTTAATTTCCCTCCCAATTCACTAAAATCACGTATAACAAGAAGACCGTCTCATGGAATGCAAAAGTTAGACACTATAACACAACAATCAAACCAGAAACCTGTATGCAGCCGAAACACTATCCCTCACCAACTGTCGTCGAATTGGAAGCCTGGAGCTCAAAGAAAGGAAGATATTAAGGAAAGTCATTGGCCCCAGATTCCACAGCAACAAATTAAACCAAACTAAAAACTACTGAAAAACTCTGACAGAAAGAAGAAAAGAAGAATTGATATCTATGGACCATCGTCGGAATTAACCCAAAAAGATAAAAAAAAATTTTTTATTACTTCCGCAACAAAAGACCCAACTAAATTGGTTTAAGGCAACGGAAAAGTCTTAAGAGAACTGTAAATCGCAGAAGATATGATGATAGATAAAACTGCGGAAAAAGAGTTGCGAGTCAAAATGACAATTCATATCTCTGAGGGGGGAGAACGGAAACCATGAGCAGGAAGAATGAAACAATACTGAGTTAATAGAACTGATTTAGTTAAAGAAACCCAAAGTCAGGTGAAACGAAAGAAGAAGAAAGACGAAGACTATGCATTCAGTAATATGTGGAAGTGATCGCTTGATACCGAGAGACTGCATTGGAGCCTGTGTTGTATTATAGAGACGGCGTTACTCACAAGTACCTCTTGAGTTTCAGAAGACAGAACCAGTGGGAGTAGGAATCGCACTCAGAGGATATCTTATAAACTCAATCACACTGACGAAAAAAAATTGCACCATCAGAAAATAATTAATGTTGAGTAAAGAAATTTCGGAAATGCATTTGTCTAGGTAACATATTAAAGTGATTAATATTGGAACATCACAGGCTGGTGGTGGTGGTGGTGGTGGTGGTGGTTAGTGTTTAACGTCCCGTCGACAACGAGGTCATTAGAGACGGAGCGCAAGCTCGGGTTAAGGAAGGATTGGGAAGGAAATCGGCATGCCCTTTCAAAGGAACCATCCCAGAATTTGCCTGAAACGATTTAGGGAAATCACGGAAAACCTAAATCAGGATGGCCGGAGACGGGATTGAACCGTCGTCCTCCCGAATGCGAGTCCAGTATGCTAACCACTGCGCCACCTCGCTTGGTATCACAGGCTAATGGAAGACAGATAAGCCATTGCGAATGTGAGTTGCTGGTACATTAATAACCAGAGTAACCGCCAGAATATTGAGTGCAACCACACAGACATGCTTGCATTGTGCTATACAGGTACCAGATGCCAGTTTATGGGTTGGTGTTACACGTATTTTACAGTTGGTCGATCAATACAGGGACGGTTAATGATGTTTGTGGATGACGCTGGAGTTTTCATCCCATGACGTCCTCGATTTGAGACAGATCTGGTGATAGAGCATGTTGGGTTACAACAACGGTATGTGGACGAGCGTTATCCTGTTGGAAACACCCCATGGAACGCTGTTCATAAATAGCAGCGAAACAGATCGAATCAGCAGAATTACATAGGAATGGGCAGTGAGGGTGTGTGGATAACCACGAGAATGCTAATGCTGTCCATACGATATCGCGCCCCAGACCGTAACTCCAAGTACAGTTCCAATGCATCTAGCACACAGACAGGTTGGTTGCAGGTCCTCGAGTGGCCTCCTTGTAACCAGGCCATGGCCATGAATAGCAACGAGGCAGAACCAGCTTTCATCAGAAAACACAACAGAGCTCCACATTATGCCCCCCCCCCCCCCCCCCGCCACCACTCCGTCAGTTCTCGCTTGACACTACTGAAGTCGCAAGTGACGGTGGGCTTTGGTCAGTGGAATACGTACTACAAGGCCTCTAGCTCGGACTACCCTTGGGATAACCAATTTGTGCGCAGAATCGGAGAGGAAAGGAATATGTAGGAAACACTGATAAGGACAAGGGATAGGATGATAGGACATCCGTTACGATATTAGGGAATGACTTCCATGGTACTAGAGGGAACTGTAGAGTGTAACAAACTGTAGAGGAAGACTGAGATTGGAATACATCTAGCAAATAATTGAGGACTTAGGTTGCAAGTGCTGCTGTGAGATGAAGAGGTTAGCAAAGAGGCCCGCATCAAACCAGTCAGAAGACTGATAACAAAAAAAAAAAAAAAAAGCCAACTCGTTGTGTCACTGTGGTGTCAATTGCTGCTCAGATTGCTGCTGCAGATGCATCACAATGCGCCGGAACCAAACGCCGATCACAGTGGCCTTCCCTCTCGGTAAGTGCCACGTGGCCGTCCGGAGCCCCGTCTTCTTGCGACCGTACGTTCTCGTGACCACTGCTGCCAGTAATCCTGTACAGTGCCTACGTTCCTGCCAAGCCTTCCTGGACTATCGAAGAAGGAACGCCACCTTCTCGTAGCCCTATTACACGATCTCATTCAGCCTCAGTGAAGTGTTGATAATGACGTCTTTGTCGTCTTAAAGGCGCCGATGACAAAGATCAACTCATCTCACCCAGTCTCAAAGGCGGCTAATGCTCACGACGGCTTCAGCGTGTAGTAAAAGCAAACCTGATTTGCAGCCTCGTAGTGGAGCTACTAGCGCCAGTCTTATGTGAGTCATGAGAAATTTTAAAATACCTCATAGTTTAGACATAGAAACACGTCTACCCACTTCCGTTTATGTCGCGATTTTTTTCCGTCAGTGTACGATTTCAAAAATGGCTCTGAGCACTATGGGACTCAACTGCTGTGGTCATAAGTCCCCTAGAACTTAGAACTACTTAAACCTAAATAACCTAAGGACATCACACACATCCATGCCCTAGGCAGGATTCGAACCTGCGACCGTAGTGCCGTCAGTGTACGTTTAACGCGTACACCGAGGTTGCAAATATCATGGCATACCCATTAATACTGTGTCGGACGTCCTTTTGCCCGGCGTAGCATGAACTCAACAAGTGGTTGGAAGTCCCCTGCAGAAATATTGAGCTATGCTCCATCTTTAGCCGTCCATAATTGTGAAAATGTTGACAGTGTACGATTTTGTGCACGGCTGATCTCTCGATTATCACCCATAAATGTTCGGTGCTATTCATATCGATGTGTATGGCAAAATAATTCCCTCAAACTGACCAGAATGTTCTACAAACCAATCCGAACAACTGTCATCCATACATAATTGGCTGAAAATGGCCTCCAAGTAGCTGAACGAAACCATTTCCATTGGAATTATCGGGTTCAGTTGGACCAGAGGACACAGTACATTCCATGTAAACAGAGCTCACAATACTATTAGGCACCACCAGCTTCTACAGTGCCTTGTTGACAGCTTGGATCGATGGCTTCGTGGGGGTCTGCGCCACGCTCGAGTCATACCGTCGGTTCTTACCAACTGGAATCGGGACTCACCTGTTCAGACCACGGTTTTCCAATCATCTATGGTCCAGCCAATATGGCCACAAGCCTAGGAGAGGCACTGCAGGTGATGTGTTGCTGTTACCAAAAGCACTAGAGTCGGTCGTCTGCTGCCTTACCCCATTAACGCCAAATTTCGCCTTACTGTCGTAATGAAAACGTTCGTAGTATGTCCCATATTACTTTCAGAAGTTCTGTCATGGAGTGTTGCTTTTCTGTTAGCATTTGCAACTCTGTGCAAACGCCGCTGTTCTCGGTCACTGACAAGGGGAGGCCGCCAATTGTGAAATTCAGATTCGATTCATACTGTGCATAATAAAAGCTCATGGCCAGAGGTGTAATGTGGCAAAGCACCAAGATGCACTTCTCAGCCGTTGTCGAGAAAATCGACAGTTAAAAGAAACCGTTGCGGTGAAATACTCTCTACGATTAATAATTTTCTGCAGTGTCGTGGCGCAGCGGTAAGCGCTCGGGTTCGTAATCTGAAGGTCGCCGGATCGAATCTCGCGCCATGCAACTTTTTTTATTTGTTTTTTTGTAATTCAAATATATATATATATATATATATATATATATATATATATAATTCCCGGCAATCAGGTACAACAATTATGCATATAATAAGTTGTTGAAAGTCGTTTGTCGTGGAAAAATAAAACTTGAAATAAAACACAATATCACAAATAGTATTCGAGTGGATACAATTTATTGATAAGTTCGGTATACAATCGCACATAATTAACAATTAGTGACCAGAAGTAGCTGGAGTATCGCACGAACCAGAGTGATAGTTATCATAGAAACATGGAAAGCAGAAAACAGCACGACATCGAGCACATCTGATAAACGATGCGTTTTTACAAGAACAATTGTTTTTTAAATTATCTGTTGGGAAACACACCTGATTGACATTCTGAAAAAATTGTTCTATCGTTCGTCAGGTTTGATGCATACCACGCGTATCGTATCATATCGGCAAAAATCGGATAAGACAATTGGTGGTGGACGATGGATTATATATATACATTTGAATTACAAAAAACAAAATAAAAAAAAGGTTGCATGGCGCGAGATTCGATCCGGTGACCTTCGGATTACGAACCCGAGCGCTTACCGCTGCGCCACGACGCTGCAGAAAATCGTAGAGAGTATTTCACCGCAACGGTTTCTTTTAACTGTCGATTTTCTCGACAACGGCTGAGAAGTGCATCTTGGTGCTTTGCCACATTACACCTCTGGCCATGAGCTTTTATTATGGACAGTATGAATCGAATCTGAATTTCACAACTGGCGGCCTCCCCTTGTGAGTAAAGGTCGCCACACACTGCGTTGACCATGGCTAGAGGTAATGACAGAAATAGGGTATTTTCGGATCACTGTTAACACAGTTAATCTCGGAGTACCGAATTCCCTGACGACTTCCGAAATGGAATGTCCCATGCATCTAACTCCATCTACCATTCCGCGATCATAGACCGTTATTGCCGTCGTGCGGCCATCATTACGTCGGAAACTTTTCATATGAGTCACCTGACTACAAACGAGAGCTCCGGCACAGCAGCAAATGAGGATGACTGCACCTGTTGCTGTAATAACAGATACAGCTGTCGCTGGTCGGGCCGAAGCGGATGTGCTGTTCGTGAAAATAAAACTGTCAAATCTTGCTGCAAATGTGACGTATATTTGCATGAAAACTGCTTTCCTGAGTTTCATACACAGTTATATAATGGCTTAGCGTTCCTTAACTGTTCGAAACTTGCAATAATAAAGTGTGATTAACAGATTTCAATTTTATTTTGATTATTCCTGTTTCACAGTAGTGACTGATCTTACACTGAAGCGCCAAAGAAACTGATATAGGCATGCCTATTCAAATACAGAGATATGTAAACAGGCAGAATACGGCTACGGTCGGCAAAGCCTCTATAAGACAACAAGTGTCTGGCGCAGTTGTTAGACCGATCAGTGTTGCTACAGTGGAAGGTTATCAAGAGTCAAGTAAATTTGAGTGTTGTGTTATAGTCAGCGCACGAGCGATGGAACATGGAATCTCCGAGGTAGCGATAACGTGGGGATTTTTACGTACGACTATTTCACAAGTGAATACCAGAAATCCGGTAAAACATCTGATCTAAGACATCGCTGAGGCCGGAAAAATATCCTGCAAGAACTGGACCAACGACGACTCGAGAGAATCATTCACTGTGACAGAAGTGCAACCCTTCCGCAAATTGCTGCAGGTTTCAATGCCGGCCCATCAACAAGTGTCAGCTTGCGAAGCAGCCGACGAAACTTCATCGGTATGGGCTTTCGAAGCCGAAGGCCTACTCGTGTACCCCAACGCTTTGCGCCTCACCTGGGCCGGTCAACACCAACATTGGACAGTTGATGACTGGAAAAATGTTGCCTGGTCGGACGAGTCTCGTTTCAAACTATTTAGAGTGAATGGACATGTACGGGTATGGAGACAGCCTTATGAATCCATGGACTCTGCATGTCAGCATGGGACTGCTCAAGTCGATGGAGAGTCTGTAATGGTCCAAGGCGTGTGCAGTTGGAGTGATGTGAGACCCCTGACACGTATAGATACGACCATACACGTACGTAAGCACCGTGTCTGATAACCCGTATACATTCATGTTCATTGTGCATTTCGACGAACTTGGGCAATTCCAGCAGGACAACGCAGCACCCCACGACGTGGGTCGCTAGTCGGTCAGCCTTACGCCTGTTAATGCTAGAGGGCAGAGGGATCGTTTTCTTAGTAAGAGGGGAATTCACTTCTTTGTAGCTCACTCAATTAGCATAAAACGTAAATTATACACACAAAGGTACCTCGTCTATCAGTCTACTTGTTACTGAAAGCCATATAAATATCTGTATAGTAGTTCCTGAGGTTTATGACGGATTACGAATACAATGTACGTTTACAACTGCAAAAAATATTTATGAGTGGTATAATTCCCAATTAACCATTTTTTAAATTTTTTCCTTTACCTCTAATGTGAAACCTTACCGCATGTCAAATTTCAGGATTCTAGGTCAACGGGAAGTACCCTCTAGGTGTTGATGAGTGAGTGTGTTTTTATTGCATTGACTTAGAACTATAAATGTTATACATCACAAAGGACTGGCGGATCTTAGTATGGGACGTAAATTTCAACTTGGTACATCTAGTCGTCCTAAAAAAAAAGCGGATTTGAGAGCCGGAGAAAGAGAGAGACGGGTAGACGGATAACAGACTGATGCTAAAAGGATTCTGTTTTTATCAACTGAGGTAGTGAACCTTAAAAATTATTCATATCAGTGGACTGAGCTTTCTCCTATTTTCGATTCATGATACGCCCTGTGGCGTAATTGCAGAGTGCACCGATAGGGGAGCAGAGGTTCTGATGTTGCGTGCCTTGTAAGCTTTTTCCCAGTCATCGTCTGAATCCTCGGAGATGTTTACGGATAGCCCTGAACTGGTGTTTGTTGTGAATTGGCAGGAGCCAATTCACGGGGTTTGGAGGAAGCCGAAATGCACGCGTTTAAGCTCACGCAGGCTGGCGTGAGGTCTGGAAAATGACAAGGAAATTAGAAAAACGGACGCAGATGGTGAAATACTTAACTTTAATCCATAATTGGTGAACATCGCTCTTGACGGTACACGTTTTACAATCTCAATATTAACTGGTAATGGCGCCTTGCTAGGTCGTAGCAAATGACGTAGCTGAAGGCTATGCTAACTATCGTCTCGGCAAATGAGAGCGTATTTGTCAGAGATCCATTCTTAGCAAAGTCTGCTGTACAACTGGGGCGAGTGCTAGGAAGTCTCTCTAGACCTGCCGTGGGGCGGCGCTCGGTCTGCAATCTCTGACAGTGGCGACACGCGGGTCCGAAGTATACTAACGGACCGCGGCCGATTTAAAGGCTACCACCTAGGAAGTGTGGTGTCTGGCGGTGACACCACAGTGTTAATAGAGAATTAACTAGAAAAGTGCATCGACAATTTTTAATACAGATAACAGGTAAATTTGAGAGAAGGTTGAAGAATTTTTTGTAATGCATAAATTGAAACTTGTGGTCGTCACATTGAAAAGTTGCTATGACTTCCGAGAAGATACTAGTCGTTTATGTAAATAAAATTCTAAACATCCACTCTGGACATTGTTTTATGAATCCTCTAAGATCTGGACAGTTTTGTTCCTTGAGGTTTGCGATAACTTGTACAGCTTTACTGTTATGAGGGAATCTTGAGAACAAATTCAGTTTCCCGCTTCTGTAAGTGTCGACTTTCCAGAGCAGTTTTGGGGTTATTCTTACACCTTGTCTGGTGAGACACTGTCAGCGAACCACTGAAATAAGTATTCTTACAATTTAATGAAAAATGGGGATGAGTAGCGTACACAGAATAGTCCAGTAACTCTAATTACTTCCCAAGTCGGAGCGTCAGGGGATGCGATCTCCTGGCCTACTTTCCCTTGTCTAGTTACATCTTTAAGTTGCACTTCTCTGATTGGTCGCTTCTATCTCAGTTCGTAGATAAGCTTACATTTATGCTAGTTACTCTGCAATAGATTAAGGAACCTTTGCCGTATTATCTCATGGCAGAGGAACGCATACGCGGGAGAACTTTGAGGTGCCTCTAACTAATCTCATTAAGGACTCGGGTTGCTGAGGACGGTGGCCATCTATAAACACCCAGTAACTCTATCGGTTATTTGGAAGCTTCCTCATAATAGCCGATTAGTGCTGGCGTTCTTCTTACGCCACGTCGTTAGAGTTGCTCGTGATAAAGCTCTGCGAAGTTTAAGACACGAAGAAGTTTCATGTTCACGTTGTAAGAAGGTGTACAACATGGACAGTCACGAATTTCTCGCTGAATGCTGAAATGTACAGCCTAAATAATGAGCACTCCAATAGACAAAATTTTGTACCAAAACTAAACAACTGCATCCAACTGGAGCATAATCTAACAGCAAATAAGTGTGGAAGAAAACAAGATCGATTTTGAACGTCTCACTCCCGATGGCATTATAGACAGAACAGAAGCGAAGAATCATAGTGGCATTCACGGAAATCGATTTGTGGTAAATACGGAAAACATTAATCCCACTGACCGGACTGAGATCTGTACTCCATCCGTCCCGATTGCGAGCCATTTGACTTTTATGGATAGAAGATAAACAGTTTTTCCGACGTTAATATTAAAATGTTTGTTTGGCATATGGTGGGATGTAAAGGAACTTAGATTAAAAATAGATCATTGTTTATATCCAGAGACATACGGGAAATAGATTATTGTTTGTATCCACAAACATACAGGAAACGGATATCACAGGCTGTACATACTAGAAGCTACCACTCTGTGGATAAGAACAAATGTAATGTCTAATGAAACTCTGGGCTACACGTAAAGCAGTATTAAAAAATTATTTTTGTTGTGTGTTGTGGTATTCAGTCCGAAGACTGATCTGATGCAGCTCTGCACGTTACTCTATACTGCGAAAGCCTCTTCATATCCTAATAATTACTGCAACTTACATCCTTCTGGATCAGTTTACTCTATTCACCTCCTAGTCTTCCTCTTCAATTCTTACGCTCTACACTTTCCTTCAATCCTGAACTGATGGTCCCTTCCTGTCACAGATTTTGTTCTATCAACGAACCCATCTTTTGGTCAAGTTATGACATACATTTCTTCTCTCGATAATCTTATTCAGTGCCTCCTCATTATTTAGGCGATCTACCCGTCTAATCTTCAGCATTCTTCTGTAGCACCACATTTCAAAACATCTATTCTCGTATTAAGTGAAATGTTTACCGTCGACATTTCACTTCCGTTCAAGACTACATCCCAGACAAATGCCTTCACAAAATTGCCGAACATTTAAATTAATATTCGAGGTTCACAAATTGCTCTTCTTCATAAAGGCTTTTCTTGCCATTTCCATTCTATATTTTATATCCTCTCTACCTCACCCATGATAATTGATTTTATCACCTAAGTAGCAAATCTAATCTACTACGTTTAGTGTCTCTTTTAATAATCTAATTGCCTCAATATCACCTGATTTAATTCGACTATATTCCATTACCGTTGTTTGGCTTGTGTTAAAATTCATCTTATATCCTCCTTTCGAGACATTCTGTTAGCCGGCCGCTGTGGCCAAGCGGTTCTAGGTGCCTCAGTCCGGAACCGCGCTGCTGCTACGGTCGCAGGTTCGAATCCTGCTTAGAGCATGGATGTGTGTGATGTCCTTAGGTTAGTTAGGTTTAAGTAGTTCTAAGTCTAGGGGACTGATGACCTCAAATGTTAAGTCCCATACTGCTTAGAGCCAGTGGAACCATTGGAACATTCTGTTAAAATGCAGTTCCTAGTCTTTCGCTGTATCTGATGGAATTACAATGTCCTCTGCAAACCCCAACGTTTTTAATTCTTTTCTACGAACTTCAATTGCATTTCCTAAATTGCCCCGCCTCTCCTTCACAGACTTCTCAATGTACAGATTGAATACTACTGGGGATAGTCTCACTCCATTCTCAAGCACTGCTTCCCTGAACTATGTGGCAGTGTGTAATGGCTTCGGTCTCGACGTAGGGTAGAATATCGTAAAAGTCGGTGGTCTCCGACGTAGCTTATAGCAAAGTAGCTGGCCTTACGATGAGATCCTTCTCATGCACAAAAGAATGTATGGACGTGACAGACAAAATCAAGCAATTAAAACTTTCCAAGAACTGTGTAATGGAGAGGTTTTAGAGGTATTCTTTACGTAGGCGCCAAGAAAGAATACATGAAACTCGTCAATTCTTGATAGTTCATTATTGTCCTCGATCAATAAGAAATTCAACCGTTAACAAATCAATCATGATCGTTGGCAGTCAAATTACTCGTGTAGCACTTCGTGCAAAGGGCAGTGGACTCAGTGTCGTATATATTAAACACTTACTACATGTATGGACACTAGTTGTATAAGTGTTCCACGTAAAATGTATTTGTTTCGTTATAATCCCAGTGAAATACACTATAAGGCAAACAAAGTGACCCATCACGAAGGAATAATCCGAATGGAACGGAAATCGGTAGATGTGACTTACATGTACAGACAAACAAACTATTACAATTTCAGAAAAATTCGATAATTTATTCAAGAGTACAAGCTTCACAAACTGACCAAGCCATGATGTGATGGTCCACCTCTGGCCCTTACGAAAGCAGTTATTCAGTTTGGCATCGAGTGCTGGAGTCGTTGGATGCCCTCCTGAGCGATATCAAGCCAAATTCTGTCCAACTGTTGTTTTAAACAGTCAAAATCCCGAGTCGGTTCCAGCACCCTGCACATAACGCTCCAGACGTTCTGCGTCGTCTCCACATCTTGGTCTTGGAATCTCACTGACTGGAACAGTATTGTCTTCAGCGATGAGTCTTGCTCCGAATTAGACCCCGATGACCAATGAGAGGTCAGAAGTGAACCAACGCGTTACTGACTTCCTCAACTTCTGAATCTCGTTCTCTTGAATAAATCATTTGATTTTTCTGAAATTGTAGTCATTTCTATGTATCTGCATGTGCACCACATCCGCAGATTCAAGCCCTATTCGAATAATACCTTCATGCTGCACCAGTCTTTTTTGTCCTTAGAATCATGCTAATAAAAGAGTTGCTCAACTAAAATTGCTTTTTTCCCTTCCGGTAAATTTCATCTTCGTCTTCTCTTCAGGTATTAGGCGGGAATTACGTGTTACAGTACCCATCTCCGTCGGGATCTTTCTCTGTCTCTTCTCCCATGCAACTTATAATTTCTGGCCTTTAAGGGAAGTGTCTCACTCTCCATTCTTTGCAGATGTTCGATCCATTTTCTTCTATAATCTTGAATTTTATCATTGAGGCTAAAGATTTGCAGTTATTCTCTAATATCTTGATTTCTTAGCCTGTCTTCTCTTTTACAACTCTTAACACTTCCAAGGAATTTCATTTCTTGTGCCTGAATCCGGATTTCTTGCTTCTTGGTAATCACCCAGGTCTCAGTTCCATAGAGCATTGCCGGAACTGCAACAGTTTTGTAAAATTTAATTTGAGTGTTATTCTTAATTTCGTTTTTTTAGGTTTCTGTTAATTGATCCACATACCCGGCTGAATTTACTAAGCTTAATTTCAGTATCTCTGCTGTATACATATGTCATTTCACAACCGAGGTAATTTAAATGGTTTACTTGTTCTAAAATCTTCTGATATATCACTAATTTGCTTCTGATTCTTTCCCCATGAAGGGGAAATTTCCATGTTAAATTTTGCACTTATCTGCTAGGATCACTGCAGCATCAGCATATAGTAAATTATTTCAAAGACTGTTCCTGCCTAGGAAGATGCATTTCTGAAATTCTGATTTCCATATATGTATAATTTCATTAATGTATATGTTGAACAAAGCTGGAGAGGAGGAGCAGCCTTGCCGTACCCCTTTGTTAGTTGGTATCTCATTAGTTGTTTTGCCATTGAGATCTAGACTGATATTTGTGTCCTAGATGCTTTGGATATCCGCGATTCGTTATTATTTCCTAATGTTGCTGTCTATTGACATTGTCAAAAGCTTTTTTGAAGTCAATAAAACCAATGTGTGTTTCTTTATTATAATCTCTTATTTGCTGTATAATAAAAACTGCATCTATTGTGGATTGTGCTTTCCTAAAGCCCATTTGTTCCCGTAAGTTTCTACCCAGTTTTCGATGGTAACAGAGGAAGATAGTCAATTAACTTTCATTGGTGTCTGAGTTACGAGCCACACAGGGATAGTAGAAATATTAATAACTTGAATACAACGTCTTCATGTTCCACAATAATATTTATTAATCCGTTATGAACGGTTTCGGCTTCTTACGCCGTCGTCAGATAACTTATTGCTAAACAGATAGTCCACGCAACTACAGCTAGAATTCTCAAAATGAAAGTAGAAACCGGAGAAAAGGTTTGATAGGCGCGTAGGGGAAGTTCGGGTAGAATCGGTCGTAAACTTTTTCAGTTTATAATATATCCTGAAGGTTTTATTTGAACACTCTTCACAGTAGATAATTCTACAATAATTTATTTATTGGAATTATAAAACTCACAAGAATATGCGCTCACAGATTAATATTTTCGCACCCTCTGGATTTTGGTCTTTTATTTCTTTTTTCAAATTGAAAGGTGTAAAAAGACGGGCGATATTAAAACACGTTGGCAACATTCACGGAGCGCACTGCCTGTAGTGGATATTAAGAAGATATATCTCGGTTGATATCGAAAACAATGATGAGGGAGACTGCGTCGGGCAAAACTTCAGTTCATTTTATCTCTTATGAAGAGTAGCGGACAGATTCAAATGTAACACGACGAAAATATATGACGTGAAGTATGCCATCTACAAGCCGACGGGGAAATTTCATGAATTAATAAGGTCGGCCAAAGACAAATCGATTTAGTTCTCAACGGCAGGGACATCATATTCTACACATTTGCATTAATGTTATATCGAGGAGGTAATCAAAATGCAGACAGGGACATGTTCGAGATGGTGTAGCAGCTAAATATAAGTTGGCAATAAAAAATAGCGACGAGAAAAAAGTCTGGCAACCAAACGTTCACATAAGAAAGGACAGCAGTCTACCTAAACCTTCCGCGCAAAATTTCAGCTGACGGAAAACAGTTAACTATTGGCACCAACGAACAACAGATATACGCCTATGGACAAATTTGATCAGTAGAAGAAGAAGGCCGCTGCAACCGTGGCCGAAACGTTGATTTTCTCCAGCAGTTGTTTTATACAATATGACGCGGTACCACATCCAGAAAACTTTTATGTGTGTCGACTGACTCCCGCCACGGAAGCCTTCGCATTTATAATTGTATAACATATGTTAATGTGTACTTTCACTCGTTTTCCACAGTGATAACCGTTGCCTTCTGTTAGGGAACGTCTTCGGATGCAGTTGCTGAACAGCCAGTCAGTTCTATGTGCTGTTTACTGCATCCATATGTCACTTACGGAGCTCTCAACGGTATGTGTAGATTAGGAACCTGATTGGTTGATCTGCAACCGAAAATGCTTTGCAGCTGGAAGAAAACTGTGTAAAAAGGACTATAGTAGATTGCACTTAAATAATTTATAATAATGTAGGTTTCTCTTTTTTCGGTGTGTCAGGCTACCTGTTTTTGTTATGATGCACAGATGAACACTTTAAGGACAGTACGTTTGTGTTCTTCATCATTGCTACGGTTCAGCTTGACACACGATTATAAAGTCATCATATCATGTAACAGTCGTACGAAGAGCTAGGCGCAAACCTCAGTGGATCCGATAAGGAACAGTTACCGATTTGATTTGGAAAACGTGGAGTATGTGAAATTACTGGTGGTATGCGAAAATGAACATTAGGATTAATGTGCCATCGATGAGGATGAAATTAAAGACAGAATGAAATTCCAGTTGAAAATGTTCATTTATTAGTAGATTTAGATTATGTTAATGAAAAATGTCCAAAATCATATTTTGTTTGCCATTTTTGTAATAAAACACGCCACATACATAATAGCAGTTACCCATTACTAAAACTAATCGTCTGTCATAGGACTATGTGATGCTGAAGAAAGTAAATTATGAAATGAGACGCTAACAGAAATAGATGAGTTTCGCTATTTGGGCAGCAAAATAACCTATGTTGGCCAACGTTGAGAGTATATAAAATGCAGACTGGCTGTAGCAACGAAAGCGTTACTGAAAAGAAGAAATTTCGTTCCATCTAATATACATTTAAGTCAAAGGAAGTCTCTTTCTGAATCTATTACTCTGGAGTGTAGCCTTACACGGAAGTTAATGTGGGACGAAAAGCAATTCATATAAGAAGAGAATAGAAGATTTTTAAATGTTGTGCTACGGTAGAGTGTTGAAGATTAGATGGGTTCAGAGAGTAACTAATGAGGAGGTACTGAATGTAACAGGGGAAGAAAGAAACTTAGGCACAAGTTGACTAAAAAAGGAAGTCGGTTGCTAGGACAAATCTTGAAGCCTGAAGGAATCGTTAGTTCCGTAGTGGAATGAAGTGTAGGGTGTAAAAATTGGAGAGGGAGACCAAGGAATGAATACAGTTAGCAGATTCAGCAGGAAATGAAGAGCTTTACAGTGGATGGAGCTGCGTGGAGAGCTGCATTAAACCAGTCATCGTACTGAAGCCCACAACTAAAACTACAATGCTACTCAGTTTACCGGCTTTTAAATCTATTATGCCACCTTCCCGCTGGCATTTTAGTTCTATTTCATGTACGTTTATTTCAATTTCTTGCACCTGCGAGAAATTATGTGAGTTTATAGAAAAGAGTTTGTAATAGTAACAGTTTTATGAAACTTTAAATTTGGGAAATGAATATCTGCTGTGAAGTTATCAAAACCACAATACCAGTCTCAACCATAGTCGGCTTATGCAAACTACGAGAAACTTAAATCTGAATGGGTGAATGGAAAGATTATACCCTGCCGCCCACAGGCCAGCGCAAGCCCCTCTAGACCTGTTGTTTTGGCGGTTATTGCCACGAGTGTTAAGTATATTGGTTTGATAATTATGATGTAATAATGTGGCGTGAATGATCTCCTAGAGAGTGCCTAATCCCCGAGAATAGTACTCAGGCGATGCTAAAGTAGAACAGGTGTGTAAACTGATTCACCCGCTAGGTAAAATCCATACTCTTAATGTGGACGGTGATATCAGGACTGTAGATGCAAACCACGGGTTCACTTCCCATATTGCAGCACTACGTCACAATTGCGCTTGTAGAGCGTACCATATGCATTACGCAAACGGCCTCGGCTTAGCTGCCAAGCTACGCGCTCCACGCCATCAAGTTACTAATCCACGCTTAGGGAGTAACTAGGCAGCACGCTGTCGTATACCATGGATTCAGATCAGAATGGGTTGTTGAAGAGGAAGCGTTACTCCACGTCAGCGAGACACTCTGTCTGTATAGTATCATGCCAGAATCTCATTAGGAACATAGCCGCAGACATGAGGGCCAACATTTGAGCACTTTTATCAGTTTCGTTATTACTTTTAGGTTTCGGAAATATTCTTCGTATTTACTGCTTGCGTATGTCAATTACACCTGGTTTACTTTCACCGTAACACTATGAGAGACACTCCTATCAGGTAGAAAAATTTGCGCTGAAGTATTGTTTCAGCAAATCCGCAATTATAGATTATTAGAGTATGACATAATGGTTACAAGTAGAGATTATAACAGTCGTTTCAGATCGAGACAAGACTGCGTGGGACATGAGGGCTGGAATTTACTACAGTGATATATTTAAAAGTAATTTAGGCGATGGCCTCCCTGTTATCTGCTGGTGTTTCTTCAGAAATACTGACCTAGCAGAACATTTCATGTGTCCTGTTATTTCTCACTTTTTAGGGTGACATGGTAAAATTCACTCCTGTCAGAGATATAGTGGCATTCGCTTCTGACAGTGACATGCTGTACTACGTATGAGATAAGTAAGTGGAATATTATAGCTTCCTGATTACTGGTAGCGGTATTGGACTCAATTCCGCCCACAAAGCTTAATCCCCAAGAAATGTTTCTGCGTGTTGACTAGCAACGTATTAAACTTTCTGACGTTTGTAACGCTGTGCAGTTGTTCTGCTCACCGTATTGGTAACGTTTATTTAACACACTATTTGGAATTCTTAAATTAGCCGAGATAAGATATGGGGAGTGAACTGGTATCTTCAACGAAACTGGGTGCAGTTATAAGAGTCGAAGACGTAAAAGGGAAACATTGGTTGAGAAGGGAATGAGATAGGGTTGTAGTCTTTTCCCAATGTTATTCAATCTGTACATTGAATAAGTTGTTAAGGAAAAGAAAAGGAATTGAAGCTCACGGGAAAGAAAATATGTGAGGTTTGGTAATGACATTGAAATTCTGTTAACAGTGTCAAAAGCTCTGAAAGAGAAGTTGAACGGCATGGATAGTGTCTATAATAGACGTTATAAGGTGAATATCAACTAAATAAAACAAGGGTGTGGAGAGAACGAATATAGTGAAATCAAACTGGGCGACGCTAAGAAATTAGATTAGGAAATTAGGCACTACGAGTAGTAGATCAGTTTTGTTATTTAGACGGGAAAACGAACTGATCATGCTCGAATTTGACTGGCTATACCAAGAAAAGCATCAGTCGGAACAAAAATTTATTGAGACGGGACACAAATGTAAATATTGGGAAGCCTTCCCTGAAGGTGTGTGTCTGGAATGTAGCCTTGTGACGTAGTGAAAAGTGGCCGACGGCAGTTCAGACAGGAAGAGATTTGTAGTATTTTAAATGCTGTGCTTCAGACAAATGTTGTAGATTAAATTGATAAATCACACAACTGATAACATGGTACTTTATCGGAACGCCGAGAAAAGAAATTTATGGCACACTGTCACTAAAGGATGAGATCGCTTAATTAGAAACGTCCTAAGGAATCAAGAAATATTTAATTTAGTAGTGGAACGAAGTGTGGTAGGTGAAAATCGTAAGCGGAAACTAAGGCTTGACTGCAATAAGCAGGTGCAGTAGCATGTAGATTCCAGTAGGAGCGCAGAAATGAAGAGGCTTGCGTAAGATAGAGTAGTGTAGAGTGCTGTGAACAACAAGCCTTAGCACTGAAGAGCAAAAGAACAACATTGTGAACTAGGGATACAACTTTGGAATCTACTATCTTTCCATGATAGCGGTTGGTATCGGTCACTCGCGACAAGAAAAAGTTTAGAGCATTCAATTTTTGTAAGTAATTTAATTAATCTGATGCAAAAAATTATTGCCCTGTAGTTAGATATAATCATTATGATTCAAAGTACCTCTTATAACAACCAGAATGGGAACTTCGACTGAATTAAATCATCCGCAGGTGGTCAAAGAACGCTCTTTAAACTTGTACCTTCTCTTTGAAGTCATTATATAGTATAAGAGAAAACGACGTGTGTACAAGCAAATATGCTGAATGAGAAGTTAGCGTTTGTGGAGTCGCAGCTCCTGCTCCGTTCACCACCACCGTCTACTGTCGTGGTACGAGGTCTAAAGATGGTCTAAGACAGATCGAAACCGGTAACTTCACAAAAAACGAAGTTTCTTGCGGTTGTGACTGTTCATGTTCATTTTAAGTAATAAAAACCGTTGTTTTCCAAGTCAAATGTTCTCAGAAATTACTCTTTTAATAAAATCATAGTATAAGTCTTTACAAGCTATAATTCTTATCATATTGAAATGTTGTTTTGTTTTCAGCTACTCTGCCTGTTTGTACACTAAATTTGTGAATTCATCTTTACACAGATGCATAAGATGGATATCTAAAATCCTATAATGACTGTATAATACTGCTTCTTGCTCAATACGGAATGTTCTCGGAAGAGTTTTTCTATTTCATGGTCAATTCCTTATTTTCCAGTAAAGCTTTCAGTTTGTTACCTAATGCACTTCCTGGAACAGAATATTCTTCATTCGCAAATCCTGACTGTCATTTCTAAAAATCTGTATTTTTCTATGGCTCGTTCATCTTATTGTCATTTATATCCTGACGTCTGTATCATTGTATGTTAAAGAAAATAATCGTTAAAATTAACTTTTTAGCCACCTATTTTGTCCTATAGAACACAAAATTGTTTTTGCAAGACTGCCCTAACGTACCACTGTGGCTGTTTAACGTTTTCACTTTTATTACTAGGACTAGACACTGTCAGAACCTCCAACACAGAGAAAATGTCTGTTGTATCTCAAGATACAGTGTAGTATTACGTACCTGCAACCCCGACACTCCAATTAGTTAATTTCGTAACAGGAAAACTCACTAGGAACAGATAACTCGTTGCCACTCCGAAATGCACTGTTATTTTGATTCAGAATCATGTCACCGGTTCTCTTCCTTCATACACTCCTGGAAATTGAAATAAGAAAACCGTGAATTCATTGTCCCAGGAAGGGGAAACTTTATTGACACATTCCTGGGGTCAGATACATCACATGATCACACTGACAGAACCACAGGCACATAGACACAGGCAACAGAGCATGCACAATGTCGGCACTAGTACAGTGTATATCCACCTTTCGCAGCAATGCAGGCTGCTATTCTCCCATGGAGACGATCGTAGAGAGCTGGATGTAGTCCTGTGGAACGGCTTGCCATGCCATTTCCACCTGGCGCCTCAGTTGGACCAGCGTTCGTGCTGGACGTGCAGACCGCGTGAGACGACGCTTCATCCAGTCCCAAATATGCTCAATGGGGGACAGATCCGGAGATCTTGCTGGCCAGGGTAGTTGACTTGCACCTTCTAGAGCACGTTGGGTGGCACGGGATACATGCGGACGTGCATTGTCCTGTTGGAACAGCAAGTTCCCTTGCCGGTCTAGGAATGGTAGAACGATGGGTTCGATGACGGTTTGGATGTACCGTGCACTATTCAGTGTCCCCTCGACGATCACCAGTGGTGTACGGCCAGTGTAGGAGATCGCTCCCCACACCATGATGCCGGGTGTTGGCCCTGTGTGCCTCGGTCGTATGCAGTCCTGATTGTGGCGCTCACCTGCACGGCGCCAAACACGCATACGACCATCATTGGCACCAAGTCAGAAGCGACTCTCATCGCTGAAGACGACACGTCTCCATTCGTCCCTCCATTCACGTCTGTCGCGACACCACTGGAGGCGGGCTGCACGATGTTGGGGCGTGAGCGGAAGACGGCCTAACGGTGTGCGGGACCGTAGCCCAGCTTCATGGAGACGGTTGCGAATGGTCCTCGCCGATACCCCAGGAGCAACAGTGTCCCTAATTTGCTGGGAAGTGGCGGTGCGGTCCCCTACGGCACTGCGTAGGATCCTACGGTCTTGGCGTGCATCCGTGCGTCGCTGCGGTCCGGTCCCAGGTCGACGGGCACGTGCACCTTCCGCCGACCATTGGCGACGACATCGATGTACTGTGGAGACCTCACGCCCCACGTGTTGAGCAATTCGGCGGTACGTCCACCCGGCCTCCCGCATGCCCACTATACGCCCTCGCTCAAAGTCCGTCAACTGCACATACGGTTCACGTCCACGCTGTCGCGGCATGCTACCAGTGTTAAAGACTGCGATGGAGCTCCGTATGCCACGGCAAACTGGCTGACACTGACGGCGGCGGTGCACAAATGCTGCGCAGCTAGCGCCATTCGACGGCCAACACCGCGGTTCCTGGTATGTCTGCTGTGCCGTGCGTGTGATCATTGCTTGTACAGCCCTCTCGCAGTGTCCGGAGCAAGTATGGTTGGTCTGACACACCGGTGTCAATGTGTTCTTTTTTCCATTTCCAGGAGTGTAGTGGACTGTAGTGGTACGCCATGTTCTTCCACTAATGCTGAAGTTTAGAAACAACGCTTGTGCCATACAGTTCTTCGACCAATAGTACCTAAACTCCCCTACACGCACGATCTAGATGTTGGTTTTTTGTACTGAGAACACGTCAGCAAATCACCTTAATACGCATAGTAAACGCTCTCAGGTCGAACAACGTGCTGCTACTAGTGAATGGCAGTAACTGGAAACCGAAAATCTACGGGAACGTCGTGACTACTAGCTCCTTCATAAATCGCTAAAGAATACACAGAATACGATACCTGCATTGTCTTCACCGTGCAGAGAGCGGCAGTCGACGCACTAAACTTTAGCGCTTGTGCTGGAGCTCAAACGACAATTCCCCTTGAGTGCCGTTTCTCGTCTTCCGTTTAACTCGAGGATGTGGTGGACGTCTGCTGGACCTTATCAGACGCAGTGGCCAGAACGGGAAACGCTTATGCAAGATAAGCCCGAGGAACTTACCATCTGTCAAGCAGTGGCACATACGATTGCGAATATCGCAAGAGGTTGAAAATACACTGCTGGCCACCGTAAATGCAACACCAAGAAAGACAAGAGGTAGCACAACAAGATTTATTTTGTAGATAACATGTTGACCAAGTATCAAATGATTACGTTTACAGACGTCTGTGACATGTGGTTTCTGCCAGAATCAGTAGCCAGAGTAGCCGCCATTGTTGGAGAACACCGCTGCCACACGTCTCGGCATTGAGTCAAAGAGACGTTGGATGTGTTCCTGGGGTACAACAGCCCAAGCAGCTTCCACACGTTGCCAAAGATCATCTGGTGTGGCAGCTGGGGATGTAATCTGGGTCACTCGTTGAGCAACCATGGACCACATGTTTTCTATCGGCGAAATATCCGGAGAGCGAGCTGGCCAGGGAAGCAATTCAATCTGGTTATTGACGAAGAACCTTTGGACGATGCGTGCCACGTGTGGTCGTGCATTATCCTGTTGAAATATGGCTGTGGCCGAGCCCTGAAGGTAAGGAAGGACAACTGGCTCCAGCACCTCGGATATGTTGCGCCGGCTATTTAAAGAACCGGCAATGCGTACTAGAGGCGTGCGAGAGTAATATCCAATACCGCCCCATACCATAATACCCGGTGCAAGACCAGTGTGGCGGTGCATAAAGCAGTTGTCCAGCATCCTCTCTCCACGGTGTCTCCACACTCGAATCCGATCATCGTGGTGCTGCAGACAGAAGCGTGCCTCGTCAGTAAAGACAACGTCATTCCATTCTGCCGTCCACATCCGTCTGTCATCACACCATTGGCGACGGAGACGTCTGTGGTTCTGCATCAATGGTAGACGAAGCGATGGACGTCTTGCGGACAGACCACTCTGCTGTAAACGGCGTCGAATGGTACACGCAGTCACTGGATGATGCGTTACAGACGTAATGTGCTGTGCTATGGTTCGGGATGTCACTGAGCGATCCGTCACTTCCATGCGCACAATTTGCCTATCAGCACGTGCAGTGGTGCACCGAGGAGAATGCGATCGACCACATCGGTCCGTCGTACCCTCCTGCATCCAACGGTCACATATCCGCATTACAGTTGTTTGGTTTCGTCCAACACGACTAGCGATTTCTCTGTATGATAATCCACAATCTCGGTAAGCGACTATCCTTCCTCTGTCGAACTCGGATACTTGATCAAACGATGTTCGCTGTTGTCTACGAGGCATAACTGATCGTCTTGTGAAACAACCACAAGGTAAACACACCTGCCGAACGTACACTCGTCGAAATCGGCAAGCCTTAAATGGCGCTATGAGGTGGCGCCACAGGCGCGCGTGATGTGGGTCTGCGCTGAAATTCTAATCAGTTGCATATCTCATCGCTGCAAACCCATGGTGTGCATTTCACTCGATTCGGATGCTTCCTTCAGGGTGTTGCATTTACGGTGGCCAGCAGTGTATGTTCCAGATGACTCAAAACTCGCAGTATGTTCGAAAGAAGAGACGCCACCTTCATATCGTTTAAGGCTAACTGGCTGATGACCTTCTTCAGTGCGGATGCACAATATTTTCCTGAACTCTTACGGGACTCGGTGGATTGTCTGCCGCGAGTAATGGGTATAATGGCAGGGGCACTACGAATGTCGTGTGTGAGCTATAAGTTGAGAATATGGGTCTCACGGGGAGTGTGCAGGTGATAAATCCCTACAGTCGTACTAACCTCTGTGCCCTCGGTGGCTCAGATTTGCCGGCACGGTAACTCAGCGTGTTCGGTCAGAGGGTTAGCTGCCCTGTGTAACAAAAAAAACTGAGTTAATGGATCAACAACGAACTGAGACGGGTGTCTTGCGACGTCCGCCCCGAGCAGATACAACGAACGAAAGAAAAGAACAAAACTAGATTATAAAAAGAAGATGGATAGAGCGTCTGCTATGCAAGCAGGAGATTCCGGGTTCGAGTCCAGGTCGGGGCACACATTTTCAACTTCCCCGTTGATGTACTTCAAGGCCCGTCAGCAGCTAATGTATTGATTTAATTGTAATTTCATTCTAGAGAATTGCACGGTCACCAATGGCATCTATCTTCATATATTCTATATCTTTGGTCGTTTTCTGTGGTGAACGGGGTTGATCTGCTATTCTGTTATTCTGCGCAACGGATTAATCTGAGATGTACCCTTTACCCTGTGGCTCCTGCCAGATGCAATTTCCACCCCCACACTACTACAGAAGTCAGACAGACGCTCCTAACGTTCTAAAGAGAAACGCCTGAAAAACTTTCAGCAATAAATATCTTCTGGAGTCGTCCGCTGTAAGGAAATGACACAAAGATTGACAAAATTTCTTACGTAACTAGTGGGATACTTGGGTACTGGAGTATTTGTGGTGGTTAGTGTTTAACGTCCCGTCGACAACGAGGTCATTATAGACGGAGCGTAAGCTCGGGTTAAGGAAGGATTGGGAAGGAAATCGGCCGTGCCCTTTCAAAGGAACCATCCCGGCATTTGCCTGAAACGATTTAGGGAAATCACGGAAAACCTAAATCAGGATGGCCGGAGACGGGATTGAACCGTCGTCCTCCCGAATGCGAGTCCAGTGTGCTAACCACTGCGCCACCGCGCTCGGTGGTACTGGAGTAGTGCTATTTAGTGTAAGAAGAACATGAAATGGTTCAAAATGGCTCTGAGCACTATGGGACTCAACATCTTAGGTCATAAGTCCCCTAGAACTTAGAACTACTTAAACCTAACTAACCTAAGGACATCACACACACCCATGACCGAGGCAGGATTCGAACCTGCGACCGTAGCAGTCCCGCGGTTCCGGACTGCAGCGCCAGAACCGCTAGACCACCGCGGCCGGCAAGAACATGAAACTAACGAAAATTATTATTTATTTTGCAAAAATTCTGAGAAATCACAATGGCACTTTTAGTTATGAATTGAACAAGTTATATCCTGTTTTTTTTTTTTTTTTCTTCCGAATGTGAAGTTACCTCTTAGGGATAGGATTCGCTAATGAAATTTCTATACAAAGTTTAAGATTGTTATTGACTTGGCAGAATGGCTGAGAGCCGCGCCTGCTCAACTTGAATAATTATCCTTTACAATGTTGCTAGGTACGGTCGAGGCTGTCACGTGTGAAATGCAGTGAAGTGTACTGTTGTGGAGGAAACATTGGGCTCGCAATAGCTGTAGCGCACAATACCGTAAGCTGCGATGACTGCTGTCTGCGCAGCTCACTGCTGACAAATAAGATAACTCTGGTTCTATCTGGATTGACCTTCGCCAATCAAACTCTCCCTACGCCTCGATGAAGTCAAGGACTCCTATTCGCCCCTAGTCTAACTATTGGCGTGGTACTCCGGCCAGATAACCAGTCCACCGCGATGCCACTCAAAAATTCGCTCGCAGGCGTGTAACTATAGCTCTGTCCATATTCACACCGTTCACACCGTATGTCGGCCAACAGAGTGAACAACGCTTAATCTCAAGGAGTCAGTATAGAGCCGCACTTGGATTCGCTCTCGGCAGAGGTGTTCTACAAGTGAAGTAATGAGGAGAGACTTGTTCCTCACTCCAAGAGCGACAATGGAACAGCGCCTCTACACGCCAGACGTGAAGGGGTATATCTTTCGGTCTCTTCCATTACTCCTTCAGCTCAAGGCGTCAGAAATATAGTGGCCAATCAGCATTGCTCTTCTAAAACGGGAGAATGACGTTTCGTTTAAGGCGACCAATCCGGAAATCTGTAGTATCGGCGTTTGGCGTTTGCTGTCTCCCAGTTAAAATCTCTGAAACTGCGTGCTATGTGTAAAGAATGCGTAGGTTGGACGCTCCCACACAATGTAGTGGAATTTGCTTATAAGGCAAACACGGGGGCGTTCCCCTTTTCACTCGGGCACACGCTGTCTGCTCCACGGGCGTCAGATGTTGACTCGTCCTCTGAAGGGACCGGCCTCCTGGTGTGTGGTCTGTCTCTCCCGAACTAAAAGCTCCTGTGACCGTCGTGCCTGGAATGTATGTGTGTACGCTAGCCTCAAGTATTTCAACCCCAGTGCGCACTTGTTATTTGCATATCGTTTAGATGAATTCATACAACATTGACTTTATCTTATCAAGTTTGGGTTTGAATGAAGCCTCTTGATGTGCGAAAGATGATTGTGAGGGCGGACTATGTAAGCAATGAAGGTCTTACAAGATACCATCTTCATATATTCTACATCTTTGGTCGCTATGTCTACGTATCTATTTCTCAACATAGTCACTCTGGTGACGAACACATTTTCCCTCAACGAGGAAACAGTTTGTTGATACCATTACTGCAGAACGTTTGACTTTGTCGACGGAGCCACAATCTCACCTCTGCTTACACCGCTTCATCATTATCAAAATGAAGCCCTCGAATTTGTCCTTTAAGTCTTGGAAGCAGATGAAAATGCGATAGGGCCAAGTCGTGACTGTCTGGCAGTGAACCCAAGATGTCAGATTTCTGCAGATGTGGCACCGCTCTCATGTGGTCTGACACTGCCATGTTGAACGTGTGCGGACGAGCTCTCCGAATTCGAAATTCGATTACAGCATGGTGTTTTTCACGCACCGATATAGTTGTCATACACACAACACGATGTTACACGCTAACGGGAGATAGCTGCAAATGCCGAGCGAGGTGGCGAAATGGTTAGAGCATTAGGACTACATTCGGGAGGACGACGGTTGGACCGCGCGTCCGGCCATCCTGATTAATGTTTTCTGTGCAAATCGCTGCAGGCAAATGCCGGGATGGTTCCTTTGACAGGGTACGGCCGATTTCCTTGCCCGTCATTGACACAATGCGAGCTTGTGCTCTAATGACCTCGATGTCGACGGATCGTTAAGCCTGAAACGGCATTATTGTAGCCATTCCATAATAATAAGCAATAAAATTCTCTGCTCGTTCATTTCCAAAATTTCGTCATCGGTAAAAAGTTGATCAGGCGGCTCTTCCACAGATTTCTCTTTCGACGCGGCCCTGCCGAGAGCGCCGCGCAACCCCCACGCCAACGGATGATGCATTTTATAAAGAATATCAGTGTATGTTTTTTATCATTTTTATTTTTTGTGTGTGGTGTCTGTGTTCGGGCGCACGTCAAATGAATACCTCACCCTCTTCCCACCTGTTCCTAATGCACGTTCTTCTGTAGCTCAAACGTAGCAGACGGATCTTGTTAAAGGGTCTTCTGTAGTAGTTCATTTCTCTGGCTTAGTGGCAGAGATGGAACACGGGTAGGTCGTGACCAAAGACAGACCGAAATCTTCCGATTTGTCGTGGTGAGGTTGGTCATAGCCAACTGGTTCGGCCATCCCCTCCACTAGGCACCGGAGGACCTCCGGACGCCAGCCACTTTCAGGGAGAGTAAAACAATATGGTAAGTGAGCGGACATGCCTTCAGTGCGTCTGTCTCAAGTTTGCTGGAAAAAGGTATCAGAATGTGTTGTGTGTTATCTAATCCATTTTTCTTTGCAGGGTAAGGTTGAGTAGGTAAATCTATTGCAGGAACCGTGCTCATTTACCAATTTATTAGCCGTAAATCCGTTTAAAATGTAAGAAAAGTGCATGTCCTTTGTTTTGCGCCATGTGGCAGGGAGTTCATAGGTTAAAGTATCTATGTTTATTTCTATATCATATTTAGACTTAAACTCGTGTCAAACGTTGAATATTAGCGAATGGTTATATTTCAGGATCAAGTATTCGAATTTTGATAGGTGTTTCTTTGTGGTAGATGGGGCTTATTCCCTATACTCCACCTGTGCACTGTATTCCGGATAAAGCGAGTGTAAATGATCGTAGGCAATTTGTGCTATCAAACGAAATCACTTTTAGCCGCCTCACGGCACATTTTATAAATTATTTACTCCGTTTTGTTTGTCTTAGAAATCAGATGGGGCCCCATGCTGGACCCACGTGGTCGCAGGCGCAATGCCGGAGGGCAGAACATTTCTCAGATACAGCCAAGAATATTAGAAGTAGCTCAACTTTTCTCAAAATTACAGAACGAATAGAATTGATCTTTGAAGAGCCAATACGATCCTGATTAGTTATTTGTTGTATTTTCTTTATGCTCGATGGGCTACGAATGCGAAATTTGATATGCTTTTAAGATTTTGCGTCCCCGTGGTCCAATCTCTGCTTCTTTCTCGGTGCTCTGTTCTATTAAATCTATTTATTAGAGGCATACTATGTTCGATTGTTTGCCACATCTAGTGCATGTTGACTGAATTTATGGATACATTTCCTCCCAGCTTGACCAGACGCAATCCTGACCACTAAAATCCTCCTTGTTTCCTTCTGAAGCGTGCGCGTATTTAAAACTAGCAATCGGTAAGAGGCCTCACCTCCACGCTACGTACATTTGTCGCAACAAATATCTAGTAAATCGTTATATTTTGTAAAAGAGTATGTTTCAAAATGACCACTGCGGCCGTGGCACCAATGTTGTCAGAAAGTTGCATTGTCTTGCGGTAACTCCGTTTTCATTGAAGCCCGCTCAATGAGCAAAAGTTTAACTATAACCACCCTGTACATCAACCCTGTGAACAACCGTAGTGTAACGTGCCGGAGTTGTGAAACCACTGTCCTTTTTGCCTAGATCAAACGACGAATAGTGCCTGTGAGGCTGTAAATCGATAATTTTCTTCTCAAATGTTGTTAGGTATTGATTGATAGCTTCCTACGCCGGAGGAATGAGGATAAATTATCTTATCTTCATCTATTGCTTGCTTTGAAATACAATCTACGTCACTTTTCTCTTTGGTAAATGTTTCCGGTTTAGACTTACATTAACCACCTAGATTCATCATATTTCTAATGACTACCTATTTACGTCGCAATCGGCGTTATTTGTGTGATAATGTATTCATATAAAATATTTTGTAAAAGCCACTACCGTTTTTTCCACCCTGATACCATGTCCAAAATAATTTTTGTACCAGGGATAAGGATTTAATCATAGCTTCAACAATTCGTGTTGTGACCATAACATTCGTAATTATGTCAAGCTTTCTCTACCTACTAACCCTTCAGCGCGACACATTTCTTCCAACGATGGACGATTTGGTAACGACCTTTGCTGTAGAATTCTGTATTTTGGCTGTTACGGAAACGATCCGCCTCGATAGTCATCATTATTGTGGATATGTCTACCACGCAGTGGTTTCTTCGTCCGAGGGAACGTGGAGAATTCACTGGGTCCGAAATCATGAGAATACGAGGGGCGAGGCAAATTTTGGTAACCCAGAGAGGCAGGATGCATTACTGTATCATGTGGAGAATAAGCTGAAGTTTTATGGTGAAGCGAATATTCCCTGATGAATAGCTTACCGCGACTCTTAGACTTCAAGACCTCCCATAAACTCTTCAAGAAAAATCAGTAGTACTCTCCTGTAATGATTTGCCCATTAAGAAAATAATCTGTTAGCCCTACATGATCGTTGATTCTTCGCTTTCTTCGCAGTGGTGAAGCAACATGTTTTGACTGCTGACTTTGCTTCTTTCCATAGTGATACACCCAGCATTCGTCTTTGAAGCAGAGGCGACTAGAGATATCAGCTGGATTGGTCACACACACACCTGTAACATTTATGCTACGGCTCTGGCTTATTGAATGTCTGACTAGTCGATGAAACAAACGGGCAGTGGCATCTATCAGGTTTAAAATGTAGTCAAGATATCGAAAATTGATCACGGGCGTCAGCCGAAGTTTATACAAGAGGGGGAAAAAGTGTAAAAATGATTTTTTTTTATGAAACTCATTCGGTTAGTTTGAGAACGTGTAGTGCCGCAAGAGATAAATTTGATAAGAATCGGAAGAAACTAACTTTGTCTCAAATGAACAACATGAATCGCTCAATAATTTTACGTACAAGGTGGTCCATCTGAAGTTTCGGATGAGATTATCTCGAAAACTATACATCGAGTAAAAATAGTGGGTAAGACAAGGGGGACACCAAATGATGCTACACGTGACCCCCACCCCGCCCATTGGGTGGGGCAGAGTGCAACTTTTAAATATTAAATGGAAACATCTATTTTTATTGCAGATTCGGGTTCTCCATTAAAAACTAATCAATTTTTCTCTGAAACATTTTTTAAACCATTGACAGATGGCTCTTAAATCGATAAAAAAGTAAAATTGGGGAAGAACTCTGATCTATTTACAATTATCCGAGAAATACGCACCAATGGATAAAAATGTGCACCAGTTCTTTCGTCACGCCAAATTAAGCTATTTTTGTGCAAAATGTACTGTATCCTACTTCTAGCGTTACCCAGGAACAACGACATGGACGTAGTAGCATGATGTTCCTATGGCGTGCTTCATTGTGTGAGTCCCCTTACCTCTCACATGTTGGGGTGCTTCATTGTGTGAGTCCCCTTGCCTCTCACATGTTGGGGTGCTTCATTGTGTGAGTCCCCTTGCCTCTCACATGTTGGGGTGCTTCATTGTGTGAGTCCCCTTGCCTCTCACATGTTGGGGTGCTTCATTGTGTGAGTCCCCTTGCCTCTCACATGTTGGGGTGCTTCATTGTGTGAGTCCCCTTGCCTCTCACATGTTGGGGTGCTTCATTAGTGTGAGTCACGTTGCCTCCCACAATTTAGGGTGCTTAATTACTGAAATTATCTACGGAAAAATTGTTCAAAATTATCCCCATTGGCTTCAATGCATAAAGTCAATCGTCTGCGAAAGTTGTCCACAGTTTTGAGCAGCACATCCAGTGGTATGGCTGCACACTCGCTTCGATTGCGTTGCTCCATATTGTTCCTGGTTGTGGGCTGTTTTTCATAAACAATATTTTTTAAATTATTTTTTAAATAACCCCACAAGAAAAAATCAGGAAATGTGAGGTCTGGTGAACGTGGAGGCCACTGAATTCGTCCGCCGCGTCTTATCCACCGACCACGGTACCGTAAATTTAGAACGTTCCCCACAGTTTTAGCATAATGGGGAACTGCTCCGTCCTGTTGGAACCACATTCGTTGCCTACTTTCTAAATCAACGTCTTCCATTAGGTCCAACAATTCATCGTGGGGAAGTTATAAATATGATTCCCAGTCACATTTCCGTCAAAAAAATACGGCCTTATCAAGTAACCGTTTAAAATTCAACACTAGACCATTAATGACCATTTGTGTTGATTGTCAACGGGTCTGTGCCAGTGTGGATTGACAGGGACCGATAATGACAATCATGACGATTTTATCCGCCATTATTTTTGAATGTGGCTTCATCGGTCAACGTAACGTATCTAATAAAATCATTGTCACCTCTTATCATTTCCAAGGCCCATTGGCAGAAATGCACGCGTATTGGCATATCTATCGGCGTTAATGCCTGTGTCAGTGTGATATGATACGCATGATATTAATGTGCCTTCAAAATCCTCAAAACAGTTGATTTCGGTATTCCAGTTTGTCTCTGAATCGCACGACTACTAATTTCGGGATCCAGTTGAACACAGGCGAGAACGGTAATGGTACGAGGGTCATTTTCATTTTATTCGCAATGACGAGGTGGACGGTGCATGTATCCACTTCGAGCTCGTTGAGTGCAATTTCGAATAATGTTTTCTCTTGGATGTCGTCTGTTTGGGAAACGATCCGCATAAAATTGCGCAGCTGCAGTGTAACTGTTATGTCATTCACCTAAACATCATATCAACAATCTCTCTAGGAGGATAGTGAGTCATGTTACGCTAAAGGGTAATTAACGTTCGTCAGTTGATGTTTACGGCTCACAATCTGAAAGTGAAGTGACGTCTAATTGCATTGCACCGACCTTTATCCTGAGCCATAGTTCGTAGTTTAGCCACGGTAGCCCTCCATCAAAACCTGTGGTAGGTAGGATACATTTTGTAATAAAATAGCTTAATTTGGGATAATGGTGCACATTTTGTATCCTTTTCGGATAATTCTAAAAAAATCGGAGTTCTTCCCCAATTTTATTGTTTCTCGATTTCAGCGCCATCTGTCAATGGTTCAAAAAATGTTTGACAAAACTTGATTACTTTTTTTATGGGGTAGCCGAGTCTGCAAGAGAAAATGGGTGTTTCGATTTAAGATTTAAAAGTTGCTCCCCGCCCCACCCAAGGCGGCGGGGGCTGGGGGTCACGTGTAGTATCATTTGATGTCCCCCTTTGAGCTTACGAAGTTGTCTTACCCACTATTTTTACCCGACGTATAGTTTTCGAGATAATCTCATCCGAAAGTTCAGAGGGACCACTCTATATATTACTATAACCGAGATGGCAAGTACATAAGTACATTGTATTAGTACACTATAAGGAGAGGCACCCCCCCCCCACACCCATGAACCATGGACCTTGCCGTTGGTGGGGAGGCTTGCGTGCCTCAACGATACAGATAGCCACACCGTAGGTGCAGCCACAACGGAGGGGTATCTGTTGAGAGGCCAGACAAACGTGTGGTTCCTGAAGAGGGGCAGCAGCCTTTTCAGTAGTTGCAGGGGCAACAGTCTGGATGACTGACTGATCTGGCCTTGTAACACTAACCAAAATGGCCTTGCTGTGCTGTTACTACGAACGGCTGAAAGCAAGGGGAAAATACAGCCGTAATTTTTCCCGAGGGCATGCAGCTTTACTGTATGGTTAAATGATGATGGCGTCCTCTTGGGTACAATATTCCGGAGGTAAAATAGTCCCCCATTCGGATCTCCGGGTGGGGACTACTCAAGAGGACGTCATTATCAGGAGAAAGAAAACTGGCGTTCTATACGGATCAGAGCGTGGAATGTCAGATCCCTTAATCGGGCAGGTAGGTTAGAAAATTTAAAAAGGGAAACGTATAAGTTAAAGTTAGATATAGTGGGAATTAGTGACGTTCGGTGGCAGGAGGAACAAGACGTCTGGTCATGTGACTACAGGGTTATAAAACACAAAATTAAATAGGGGTAATGCAGGAGTAGGTTTAATAATGATGACGAAGAAATTGAAGAAATGTATGATGAAATAAAAGAAATTATTCAGATAGTGAGGGGAGACGAAAATTTAATAGTCATGGGTGGCTGGAATTCGTCAGTAGGAAAAGGGAGAGAAGGAAACGTAGTAGGAGAATATGGATTGGGGGGAAGAAATGAAAGAGGAAGCCGTCTAGTAGAATTTTGCACAGAGCACAACTTAATCATAGCTAACACTTGCTTTAAGATTCATGATAGAAGGTTGTATACATGGAAGAACCCTGGAGATACTAAAAGGTAACAGATTATATAATAGTAAGACAGAGATTTAGGAACCAGGTTTTAAATTGTAAGACATTTCCAGGGGCAGATGTGGACTCTGACCACAATTTATTGGTTATGACCTGTAGATTAAAACTGAAGAAACTGCAAAAAGGTGGGAATTTAAGGAGATGGGACCTGGATAAACTGAAAGAACCAGAGGTTGTACAGAGTTTCAGGGAGAGCATAAGGGAACAATTGACAGGAATGGGGGAAAGAAATACAGTAGAAGAAGAATGGGTAGCTTTGAGGGATAAAGTAGTGAAGGCAGCAGACGATCAAGTAGGTAAAAAGACGAGGGCTAATAGAAATCTTTGGGTAACAGAAGAAATATTGAATTTAATTGATGAAAGGAGAAAATATAAAAATGCAGTAAATGAAACGTCTCAAAAATGAGATCGACAGGAAGTCCAAAATGGCTAAGCAGGGACGGCTAGAGGACAAATGTAAGGATGTAGAGGCTTATCTCACTAGGGGTAAGATAGATACTGCCTACAGGAAAATTAAAGATACCTTTCGAGAAAAGAGAACGACTTGTATGAATATCAAGAGCTCAGATAGGAACCCAGTTTTAAGCAAAGAAGGGAAAGCAGAAAGGTGGAAGGAGTATATAGAGGGTCTATACAAGGGCGATGTACTTGAGGACAATATTATGGAAACGGAAGAGGATGTAGATGAAGATGAATTGGGAGATATGATACTGCGTGAAGAGTTTGACAGATCACTGAAAGACTTGAGTCGAAACAAGGCCCCGGGAGTAGACAAAATTCCATTAGAACTACTGACAGCCTTCGGAGAGCCAGCCCTGACAAAACTCTACCATCTGGTGAGCAAGATGTATAAGACAGGCGAAATACCCTCAGACTTCAAGAAGAATATAATAATTCCAATCCCAAAGAAAGCAGGTGTTGATAGATGTGAAAATTACAGAACTATCAGTTTAATAAGTCACAGCTGCAAAATACTAACACGAATTCTTTACAAACGAAAGGAAATACTGGTAGAAGCCAACCTCCGGGGAGATCAGTTTGGATTCCGTAGAAATGTTGGAACACGTGAGGCAATAATGACCCTACGACATATCTTAGAAGCTAGATTAAGGAAAGGCAAACCTACGTTTCTAGCATTTGTAGACTCAGAGAAAGCTTTTGACAATGTTGACTGGAATACTCTCTTTCAAATTCTGAAGGTGGCAGGGGTAAAATACAGGGAGCGAAAGGCTATTTACAATTTGTACAGAAACCAGATGGCAGTTACAAGAGACAAGGGACATGAAAGAGAAGCAGTGGTTTGGAAGGGAGTGAGACAGGGTTGTAGCCTCTCCTCGATGTTATTCTATCTGTATATTGAGCAAGCAGTGAAGGAAACAAAAGAAAAATTCGGAGTAGGTATTAAAATCCATGGAGAAGAAATAAAAACTTTGAGGTTCGCCGATGACATTGTAATTCTGTTAGAGACAGCAAAGGACTTGGAAGAGCAGTTGAACGGAATGGATACTATCTTGAAAGAAGGATACAAGATGAACATCAACAAAAACAAAACGAGGATAATGGAGTGTAGTCGAATTAAGTCAGGTGACGCCGAGGGTATTAGATTAGGAAATGAGACACTTAAGGTAGTAAACAAGTTTTGCTATTTGGAGAGCGAAATAACTGATGATGGTCGAAGTAGAGAGGAATTAAAATGTAGACTGGCAATGGCAAGGAAAGCGTTTCTGAAGAAGAGAAATTTGTTAACATCGAGTATAGATTTAAGTGTCAGGAAGTCGTTTGTGAAAGTATTTGTATGGATTGTAGCCATGTATGGAAGTGAAATATGGACGATAAATAGTTTGGACAAGAAGAGAACAGAAGCTTTCGAAATGTGGTGCTACAGAAGAATGTTGAAGATTAGATGGGTAGATCACGTAACTAATGAGGAAGTACTGAATACGATTGGGGAGAAGAGAAGTTTGTGGCACAACGTGACTAGAAGAAGGGAGCGATTGGTATGGCATGTTCTGAAGCATCAACGGATCACCAATTTAGTATTGGAGGGCAGCGTGGAGGGTAAAAATCGTAGAGGGAGACCAAGAGATGAATACACTAAGCAGATTCAGAAGGATGTAGATTGCAGTAGGTACTGGGAGATGAAGAAGCTTGCACATGATAGAGTAGCATGGAGGGCTGCATCAAACCAGTCTCAGGACTGAAGACAACAACAACAACAACAACAACAAGGGAAAAACGCAACACGAAGAAATTATCAAATTGGACAGAAACTGGTAGATATGATGAACATTTACAGTCGAACAAATGATTGCAATTCCAGAAAAATTGAATGATTTAATCAAGAAAAACTGAGCAAGTCAATAACACTCTGGTCCACATTTTGCCCTTTGCAAGCTGTTTTTCGGCTTGGCATTTACTGAAAGATTTGGATGTCCTCCCTAAGGGTTTCGTCCAATTGGCGCGTTAGATCGTCAAAATCCCGAGCTCGTTGGAGGACCCTGCGTTTGGTGGTCGTCCGCAGCACCCTTACAACACATCGGTACGTTTACAATATTCTACGAACCGCTTTGTAGCCCTTTGTGACAAGCCATCGTGCGCTGAAAATTTCAGCAAAATAATGCGCTCTCGCACACGCGGAGAGTTTCTGTTGTTTGTCTTCGTGCTTGCCAAATCCAACCTTGTACAGAGAGGTCACCGGGTCTCTCCTCAACTTAGTACGGTTGAAATATTGTGGGCAGCGTCCTCCAACGAGCTCGAGATTTTTACAACATAACATGCCATTGGACAGAATCTGGCACGATATCCCTCAAGAGGACATCCAACAACCCCATCAATCAATGCCAAACCGAATGGCTGCTTTCATTAGGGCCAGAGGTGGACCATCACGTTAGTGACTTGCTCAATTTGTTAAGCCCTTTCTCTCGAATAAGTCATCCGTTTTTCTGAAATTGTAATAGTTTCTACATGTACGTCATTACATCTACTGATTTCTGTCCCATTCGGATAATGGTGAGTCGTTTTTTTCTTTTCCTCAGATCTAAAATTAAATCCTTTTTGAGACTAAAACCAGAGTATTCAAGCTTACCGACTATATCTCCTTCTTCTAGTTCCTATCCGTTCCAGGTGTTGGCAACCATTTTTAGAGGTCGACGTTCTGATGTTCTTAAGCTAGGATATTCTTCTCCAGTGAGTGCTTCTCTTCCCTGGTATATTTCAAAAATGGTTCAAATGGCTCGGAGCACTATGGGACTTAACATCTTAGGTCATCAGTCCCATAGAACTTAGAACTACTTAAACCTAACTAACCTAAGGACATCACACACATCCATGCCCGAGGCAGGATTCGAACCTGCGACCGTAGCAGTCCCGCAGTTCCGGACTGAAGCGCCTAGAACCGCACGGCCACCGCAGCCGGCCCTGGTATATTTACTAGCAGGATGGTCTGGAGGAGATGGTATCTGTTGTTGTTCTGCATGATGGGTCCCAGGTACTGGATCTTTCTTGATGGCCAGTACTTCTTCCTCTTTTTTAAGTCTTCGTAGAACTTCGACATTTGTGACATGCGCTCTCCACGGTATTCTTAACATTCTCCTGTGCAGCCACATCTCAAAAGTCTCCATCCGCTTACCCAACAATTCCACCATAGAACAGGGTGGAAAATACGTAGTACCGTAGAGTCTGATCTTCGTCGTCATTGCTAAGCGATAATTCTTGAAAAGGTTATTCATATAATTGAAGACTGCCCTGGCTTTTCCAGTTTGAGTTCTCACCTCATTAGGAAGATTCCACTGGTCATTTATTGTAGTATCAAGGTACTGGTATTTATGTACCGGGTGATCAAAAAGGCAGTATATATGTGAAAACTAAATAAATCACGGGATAATGTAGCTAGAGATGTACAAATTGACACACGTGCTTGGAATGACATGGGGTTTTATTAGAACAAAAAAAAAAAATACAAAAGTTCAAAAAATGTCCGACAGATGGCGCTTCATCTGATCAGAATAGCAATAATTAGAATAACAAAGTAAGACAAAGTAAAGATGATTTTCTTTACAGGAAATGCTCAATGTGTCCACCATCATTCCTCAACAATATCTGTAGTCGAGGAATAATGTTGTGGACAGCACTGTAAAGCATGTCCGGAGTTATGGTGAGGCATTGGCGTCGGATGTAGTCTTTCAGCATTCCTAGAGATGTCGGTCGATCACGATACACTTGCGAGTTCAGGTAACCCCAAAGACAATAATCGCACGGACTGAGGTCTGGGGACCTGTGAGGCCAAGCATGACGAAAGTGGCGGCTGAGCACACGATTATCACCAAAGAGATCTTTCACGCGTCTAGCAATATGGGGTGGAGCGCCATGCTGCATAAACATCGTACGTTGTAGCAGGTGTTTATCGACCTGGCTGGGGATGATGCGATTCTGTTACATATCGGCGTACCTCTCACCCGTCTCGGTAGCAATTACAAAACCAGAATCACGCATTTCCATCTGTCGGACATTTTGTGAACTTTTTTTTGTTATAATAAAACCCCATGTCATTCTAAGCATGTGTGTCAATTTGTACCTCTCTATCTATATTATTCCGTGATTTATTCACTTTTCAAATTTTATACTGACTTTTTGATCACCCGGTACTTGCTGTAGGTGATTTTGGCCTGACCATATTCAGAGCTTTTTTGTGCAAGTCTATCGATAAGGTATTGCAAACTATCCTATCAGAAAGTATTGCTGTGTCGTCAGCATGTCGAATGTTGTTGGTATATTTTCCATCTAAGAGCACTCCCATCTCAACTTCATCAAGAGTTTCCTTAAAGATGTGTTGAAAAATTATAACTATATTTAGCGTTAATATGCTTTAAAATTTTGTTATTGTTGCCGTAATACTATCTCCGTAACATACACGAAGAGCAAGGAAGATATATGCTTCATCGTAAAACGAGACAGAGGTAAGGTGAAATGCTCACACGCATAATCGTATTTGCGCACTCAGACGAATCTCTCAACCGCGGACACTCTGGTGCAATTAACGCGAACACCGGCGGACGACATCTGTTACTAGCAGGTTGGCGGGGCAGGTGCGCTGCTGCTACATCGGTCGCCTTCCCTCGCAGCTCCTCCCACCCCTCGTTTCTCCCCCGCCAGCCCTGCTCGCCGGCTGGCACGTAATTGGGTCGTTGCGGCTGATATTTAGCCCTCCAGCCTGCAGAATATAATTAAGGCGCCACCCTCCTGCCCGCCGTTCCTCAGGAGAAGGCGAGCGAGCTAGCCGGGTCTCGGTGGGGACCACAGTGCCGCAGCAATTACCTGTACAACGGCGAGACGCTGCCGGTATACCGGTACTAGGGTCGGCCCGCGATAGGGGAAACCTCGTATATCTCCTAATGCGTTGCAGCCACAAATACAAGTATAGCAGTCGCACTGTTATCTCTTCCCGCAGGAGTCCAACTTCGGGCAGTAAGGAAGTCTCTAGAGCAGGATGCTGTAATCGAAAAATTTTTATTGCGCTTTTCATTATGTGAACAACCTACAGTGTTTCGAAAGAAACAATAAAGATCTGACAATGTGATAACATGAATAATTCAAGATAAAATGTAACAGCGTGTACCTGTTATTCCATTTCTAATCGGATGATAAAGAATAAAATGGACCTCACATTTAAAAAAAAACTGTGTCAGTTACTTTAAAAGAGCACAACTTTCATAAAGCTATCTCTTAAATGTTTACTAGTTGTCGAGCTAAAATTCGGTAAAGTTCGCGCTATTTTCCGAAGGCGACATGTCTAACATGTAACTTAAGAAACTTATATCGGAGTTCAGTGAACTGCGATACATTTTGAAACTGAATGTCTGTTATTTATAGACTTGTGTAACAGTAACACTGGCGGACGTTGTGGCCGAGCGGTTCAAGGCGCTTCAGTCTGGAACCGCGCTGCTGCTACGGTCTCAGGTTCGAATCCTGCCTCAGGCATGGATGTGTGTGATGCCCTTAGGTTAGTTAGGTTTAAGTAGTTCTAAGTCTAGGGGGCTGACGATCTCAGAAGTTAAGTACCACAGTGCTTAGAGCCATTTGAACCATTTTTGAACAGTAACATTACTATAAGTAATAAATTTCTTTTTAATTTTTATTCTTATTTTGTGGGTACACACAGCTTTCACAACAGTTAAACTTAGATAGGACTGAATCCCTTGTATTATAAGTCGATATAAGTTTTAAGTTTTATCGAACTCTTTGACTCAAACATGCAAAAAAAACTATTAAATAACAAACATTTAAGCTCGCACTCTTCTTAGGTTACGATGACTTGCCGTCTACCACTGGTTATGGAAAAAGATACCACAGCTAGTTAGAGTCAATGTGGCGCAGAGCAGCAGCGGATTTTGCAACAGTTTCTATTTACTTCTTTCTTCTACAGCTCTCCACTGGAAATACTAAAAAAAATGTTTGATAATTTAATCCAAATGCTGAAGAATGTGGCACAACTTCCATTACATTTAAAAGGTTGTTTCTCAGAAAAATTTTACATTCTAAAACTACTGCATAAGTATCACCTCAAACTATAAAATGTTACCTCCATTTCGAATTTTATTTGAGTATTTTACTTTGATTATCTTATGAGCTACGAGTTCCTGAATCGCATGATTCCATTAAATTTCGGTAACTCAGATTCTTGAAATAATTGGAAGCACTTGTTCTTCACAGCTGCGAGGTTACCAATGATACTGATGCCCACTTTAGATGTCAGAGAACTGAACCCCCACAAAAATGCAAGATTTCCTGCTGTCCGAATTGAAATGGGATTGCTAACATACACTGTCCAGTAATGTTGATGTGAACGGCTGAATAATCTCCGCAAGGAGAGAGTCAGTGACGTTGTTGGAGATACCGACCATGTCAACTCCTTTACCGTGGCCAGCTGCGCAAGGTTTCTACACTGTTGGCCATTCAAAATGCAGCACTAAGAAAGGCCATAGGAATCACAAGCAAAAGTATTTGGGAGATAATACGTTGTACAAAGATCACATGATTTAAAGTACAGCTCCGTGTGAAGATGATGAAATCAGTACTGAGTGATACCGCCATTGCTGGCTATAAGCACGCCTCGGCATTCAATCAAAGAGGCTTTGGATGTGTTGTTGGGGTATGGCAGTCCCAGTCCATGCTGCTTCCATGTATTGCCAAAGTCGATCTGGTGTAGCAGCACGTGATGTGTCCCGGGGCAGTCGCGCCACAATATTTGACCGGACGTTCTCGACAAGGGAGAGACATCGGGAGAAAAGGGAGACCAAGGCAGCATTGAACACAGCGTAACGCGTGTGGCCGTTCGTAAGCTCCGAAGGTAAGGGAGATTAACAGGCTCCAGCACGCTGGGTGGTTAACATACCGGCAATGCGCTCTAGGGGGGGGGGGGGGAAGGGGGGGAGAATGTGGACTCCAATACCACCTCAAACCATAGAACTGGGTGCAGAACCAGTATTGCGATACATACATCAACAGCTCAGCGATTTCTCACCACGGTGTCTCCAGACCAATTCGACCATAGTGATGGTGCAGGTAAAATCGGGATCCACCTTTAAAAACAGTATCATTCCATTCGGTTGTCTATGTCCGTCGTTCATCGCACCATTGCAGGTGCAAACGCCCATGGCGTTGCCTCAGTGGTAAACTCGGCAATGGACGCCTTGCGGGCAGTCCACTCTGCTGCAAACAACGTCGAATGGTACGCGCTGACACTCCTTGTAGCGCAATAGACCGAATTCGTTGTGATGTTGTTTGTGTCGTGGCAGAGCGCTTCATCACTGCCACGCCCACAACGTGAAGTGGCGGAGCGAGGTCAATGCAATCGGTCCTGTTGGTCCGTCGATCCCGACTGCATCCAGCGTTTATAGCTCAGCATCACAATTTCTTGGTTCCGTCCGCCACGATCACCAATTTTCCCGAAGGATAATCAGCATTCGGGCATATATTGTTCCTCGGTTCCGAAACGTGCTCGAAAGACGCTCGCTATCTTCTACGAGGCATACTGAAGCTGCTTACGCACAACAAGGGCACAAAAGAACACTTTCGGTACGTCCACACGACCATTTGTTCACCGTTAATATAGCGCTTGCAGGTGGCGCCACTGGCGAACGTGATGTGCGCCACAGCTGAAATGTTAATCATGTGCATCTCTGGCTGCCGTAAACATATCCTGCAAATATCACCTGCTTTAGATACTTTCTTCAGGGTGTTGCATCTTTGGTGGCCAGCAGTTTGGATTGATGATCCACAGTGTGAACAGGCCGTTGGAGTTAGTCCTACAGATTCACTATAGGTTTAAATCTGGGGAGTCAAGTGGTCAGGGGAGTACGATAAACTCATCCTGGTGCTCTGTGAACCACACACGTGCACTGTCTTGCTAGATCTAAGGGTGGACCTGGTCCTCAAGGATAGAAGCATATACGCATACATGCATTGACCCCCAAGGACAGAAGGATAGAAGCATAGAACCATACCTGCGTTGATCCACTGTGCCTTCCAGAATGACGAGACCATCAAGGGAGGGCCACGAAAAAATTCTCTAGACCATAAAGCTCCTTCCTCCGGACTGGATGTTTGAGAGGTTGTTGCAGGGTTTGTGGATTCAGATGTATCACCCCGTATACACTAACAGTCATCTGCCAGATGAAGCATATGATGTGAAACATCTGAAAACACCACCAGTAGCCACTCAAGGGACGTCCAATGTGGTGCTGGCGTGCAGATTCCATCCTTCGTCTCCAACGAACAGCAGTCACCATGAAAGCATAAACCAGGCTGCTGCTGTGGAGGACCGTATGCAGCAGCGTTCGCTGAACTATCATTGAGCAGACGCTTTCCGTAGCCCTTTGGTTCATCAGATCACGTATTTGGGCTTCTGAACACCTCCGCAGCTGTCTTTCACCCGTGTCATCTATGGCCCGTGGTGCACCACAGTCGCCTAAGCGTCGCTTTTGGATAGCACTATTTAGCCATTCGCCGTCTACTTGAACCACGGTGGAACATGAGTAGTTAACTAACTTAGTTATTTAGGAAATGTTTCCACCCTTGGCTCGAAAACCAATCAATAAGACCTTTTCGAGGCGTGGTCGGCTCGCGTTAACGACGTTTTCTTTTGGGCATTTTGTCGCCATCGAGTGGCGTCTTATTCCTCCCTCACTATCGGAACGAGCTGCTCACTTGCCTCCATCAATGGCAGCCGCAGCGTTTATCGATACTAGTATTGCTGTAACTTCTTTTGTGTGTCAGTTATATTTGCATGCCATGGTGTGTGGGGCAGTTGGTCGGCTGCGGCGGAGCAGCGAGGAAGTCTCTGCGGCGTGTGATCAGACCGGGGCTGCTGGCGGCGTGCAAGCACGGTCGGAGTTGTGTGGCACTAGCTGCGAGAACGGCTAAGCTCGTCGCCCACCGCACCTGCATACTGGAGTTGAGTAACCAGTGAACCTATCATGAAAGCTCAACCGCTGTGACATCTCTCCGTTGATTGCCGGTTGTTGCATCCTGGGCTGTCCCCGCAAGCAGCAATGTGATGGTGTGTTGGAGTTGGCAAAATTTTGCAGCCATCCCCCTGGATGGTGTTTAACCTTTGAAATGATTATAATTTATTAGCGAAGTCACCAGCGGCATCTTCTGCCTTGTGGCCGTTAACGTTCCGGTTACCTGTCCTGGTTGTTAGCATAGTTTTTCGGCAGTGTGTTTTCCTCGCCGTGTTGATGCTGCCCGGCACGGCGTGTAGTACAACAGCTTGGTGTTGTTCTCCTTTTCTCTTTGACTGTTTATTGTGCCTTCACTGTGTTTATACGCCAATCATTAAGACATAATCCTGTTGCGATCCTCGTCTTTGCTGGTACTTTTGGTTGTCGTGCTGTTGGTAGGGTGGAAGGGAATTGATTAGGCGGTTGGTTGGTTCGTCAGCTGTCCATAGGTCGTGCTGCATCCCGATTGTTTAGTGTTACGCTTGGGTGTGTGTCTCACCTAAACTGTGCCGGCTGGAGTGGCCAAGCGGTTCTAGGCGCTACAGTCGGGAAACACGCGACCGCTACGGTCGCAGATTAGAATACTGCCTCGGGCATGGATGTGTGTGATGTCCTTAGGTTAGTTAGGTTTAAGTAGTTCTAAGTTCTAGGGGACTGATGACCTCAGAAGTTAAGTCCCATAGTGCTCAGAGCCATTTGAAGCATTTCACTTTAACTGTGGTTAGAGTTTCCTACCCAGGCTTCTGAGCACCACTGTTGTTTGTGACTGTCATTTTATTTGGTCGCAAGAATTATGCCAGGCCTTTAGCTGTGTATTAATATTGTCTGTTTTATGTTTAGTACACAACGGGTTCAACACCGCATTATGCCGTGAACGTGACTCTTCACATAATTCCAAAAGAGTCAATATCGCGATTCATCGAACCGAACTATACGTTTACAGTCAGGCACTGTCCAGTTGTTTGGTCCATTGAGGAGCTACACTCCTATGTGCTGTTGTGAGCGATGGCCTTTTGCGAAGAAGCCAACCCCAAATGTCAGTTGCATATAGTTCCTTGCGCAATATTCTTTCGAAGACTGGTTGAGATAGACCTGTATTATTCACTGACAACAGCAATTCCTGCAGGGGGGAAACCGGTTGTCATAGACAAGACCGTGACACTAGGCTCAGGTCTTCGCGGATTAAGATCTATTGCTCTTACATCACGTTGTCTGTCCCATATGATGGTACACTATTCCTCGAAGATACACGTGAAAACTCATTTACGTCATTCTGTCACGTCTGCACGTCGAACCATCTTAATGAGCTGATTCCACAAAGTCGACGGCCATATGCACATGACAGCTGTGTGCACGGTTGCTATTAAAATGTCTAAGAGATGTTCACAGGACTGTAAGAATGTGTTCGATCGTGAAATTCCTTCAGCGTTACCATGAAGACGGGAGGAGTTTCTCAACAGAATTTTGAATTAGGACGAGATGCGTTTGCATTACTTGAACTCTGAAAGTAAGGATCAGTCCTAATAGTGGACGCACAGTCATTCCCCCAATAATCTAGAAAATTTAAAGCAGACGCTGTCAAAGCGCCGAATTATGGTTATATTTTCTAGGGATCACAAAGGAATTTGAATGACAGTTTTCATGAGAACAATGCGGGAGAACACTGTTAAAACACGGATTTAGTGTGAGAAAATATCCAAAACAAATAGTGTGGAAGTATCATTCTCTTTCGCGGCAATTCGTGATCTCGTACTGTGAATCAACCGAAGGAAATTCTCACTGTTTTACCAGCGATCGATGTGGACTTGCTTCTTGACGAAAAGTATGACACAGTTACCATTGTGAGAAATTTTTTACCTACTATGGTGGGCTTAAGAGAGCAAATTACTTTTGTTGAAATTAGGATAAAACGTTCCTACCGGTTATACCATAAGGGTCATTGAACGATATTAGTAGTGAATTGTGGAAAATAAATGACAACTTAAGGTTATTCCACGAATTTTAACAATTATCCCCTCCGACAAACATACGAGGGCAGTTCAATAAGTAATGCAACACATTTTTTTTCTCGGCCAATTTTGGTTGAAAAAACCGGAAATTTCTTGTGGAATATTTTCAAACGTACCCGCTTCGTCTCGTATAGTTTCATTGACTTCCTACAGGTGGCAGCGCTGTACGGAGCTGTTAAAATGGCGTCTGTAACGGATGTGCGTTGCAAACAACGGGCAGTGATCGAGTTTCTTTTGGCGGAAAACCAGGGCATCTCAGATATTCATAGGCGCTTGCAGAATGTCTACGGTGATCTGGCAGTGGACAAAAGCACGGTGAGTCGTTGGGCAAAGCGTGTGTCATCATCGCCGCAAGGTCAAGCAAGACTGATCTCCCGCGTGCGGGCCGGCCGAGCACAGCTGTGATTCCTGCAATGGCGGAGCGTGCGAACACACTCGTTCGAGATGATCGACGGATCACCATCAAACAACTCAGTGCTCAACTCGACATCTCTGTTGGTAGTGCTGTCACAATTGTTCTCCATTTGGGATATTCAAAGGTTTGTTCCCGCTGGGTCCCTCGTTGTCTAACCGAACACCATAAAGAGCAAAGGAGAACCATCTGTGCGGAATTGCTTGCTCGTCATGTGGCTGAGGGTGACAATTTCTTGTCAAAGATTGTTACAGGCGATGAAACATGGGTTCATCACTTCGAACCTGAAACAAAACGGCAATCAATGGAGTGGCGCCACACCCACTCCCCTACCAAGAAAAAGTTTAAAGCCATACCCTCAGCCAGTAAAGTCATGGTTACAGTCTTCTGGGACGCTGAAGGGGTTATTCTGTTCGATGTCCTTCCCTTCCCCATGGTCAAACGATCAACTCTGAAGTGTATTGTGCTACTCTTCAGAAATTGAAGAAACGACTTCAGCGTGTTCGTAGGCACAAAAATCTGAAGGAATTTCTCCTTCTTCATGACAACGCAAGACCTCACACAAGTCTTCGCACCCCAGACGAGCTCACAAAACTTCAGTGGACTGTTCTTCCTCATGCACCCTACAGCCCCGATCTCGCACCGTCGGATTTCCATATGTTTGGCCCAATGAAGGACGCAATCCGTGGGAGGCACTACACGGATGATGAAGAAGTTATTGATGCAGTACGACGTTGGTTCCGACATCGACCAGTGGAATGGTACCGTGCAGGCATACAGGCCCTCATTTCAAGGTGGCGTAAGGCCGTAGCATTGAATGGAGATTACGTTGAAAAGTAGTGTTGTGTAGCTAAAAGATTGGGGAATAACCTGGTGTATTTCAATGCTGAATAAAACAACCCCTGTTTCAGAAAAAAAATGTGTTGCATTACTTATTGAACTACCCTCGTACATATACATATCACACTTTTTGGTTGAGAAATTTTCGAACATCTTACCTGTCGTCTGTAGTAGGCACCAAGCGACTTTCATTCGTTGCCCAAGATGAATGTCTGGCTGGTTACTCAGCACACTGAGACCTCCCATGTATATACAAGGACGCTATTAAGGAATGCCTGAAGCATAGGCGACAACACTCTTTGACGAAGGGGTAAATAAGATGGTGTCGCTTTCCGACAAATGTTTACCCGCCAGGATAGCCGAGAGCGCTAACGCGCTGCTTGCTGGAGTCGGGAAGGCGCCCCGGATCGATTCCGCCCAGCGGATTAACGACGACGGCCCGTGTGCCAGCCAGCTTGGATGTGGTTTTTAGGCGGTTTTCCACATCCTACCAGGTGAATACCGGGCTGGTCCCCATGTTCCGCCTCATTTACACGAATCGCAGACATTTGAAACACATTCACACTATTTCACACTTTACACTAGACGCAGACAGTTGGGGTACACTATTTCCGTCCCGGCGGTATGGGCTGACGGCCGGAGGGGCATCCAGCCACCACTTAAAATTAACCATGCCAACTCAGTACTTAACCCAGCCGAACCCGTGCACACTGCAGGATACAGGCGGTAGCAAAAGAAAGAAAAGAAGAAAGCTTTCTGACAAATGTTTAAACTGGGTATAGACTTTGTGGAGAAGCAATGTCAACATCTAAGTACAGACGGGATACAAAAAATTGTAGTTATCTAAAAACAATGGCCAATCCGAAATTAATTTAGGAATAGCTGTCATTTCTTCTGGGCGATTATTACGTGAAAGCCTGACTCCTGTACAGACAAAAGTAATTAAAGAAATTACAAGCACTGATCACAATCAAAAATAATCCCTATTCACTTCCACGCAGTAAGGAGTAAAAAACTGCCATGTACGGTTGTGACTGAGAAAAAGGTAATAATAATAAATGTCAGTGACCGCTCGCTGTTTGACCCATAGGCGTGTCAGTGTTATTTACTCCCTCAATATAAATATTGTAAATAACGTAACATTAAGTTGGACACACTAGAAAGTTCGCTGGGCTCGAATAAATCAACTCAAATCAGTGATCCAGTGAACCTCTACATCGCTGCAGTTAATATTTTATCTAGGACTATAACGAGGAATATAGCGACAGTAAATGGTTGTGGTCAGTGGAATTCGTGGCTGGGAGTACAGCTATTGCTGGCGGTGACCACTAAACGTTAATGGCACTGCGGTCAGCGGGGAGTTGCGCCGTAGGTCGAGCAGCCCAATTACTCAGAGGACAATGGTATGGCAGACAATTGCTGCGTCTATCCGCGCGCCCTCTGATCGAACCGTTTCACCAGAATAAAACACCGCTTTCAAGCTGCGGATGACTCTGGCAGCTCCAGGACGTTTTGTGCATGGAGTGAATACTGCATATCCCTTAACAGCTCTGAGGACTCGAAAATACGAAATCTTCTGAAAACTATAATACTTGATTACTAAAGCTGGGATTTCCATGCCCTATAAAATCATGCATGATTGCATTCATGCAGTATCATATCATTAAACACGCCCAACGAGGCACCAAAAACTTAAAAATATACGACACCAAAATTCAGTTTTACAATTATAATCTTAATTACTTCTGTTTTTTTCTAAAACAGTGCGAAAAAAACCAATTTACCAATTTTCTTCACTTTGGCTCATTTTTGTGGACCTCTCTACGTCACAAGAATTGACAAACGCATAATGAGTGAAGATTAAATTGGAAGTCTTTTATATTATCACCACAAAATATTTTTTTATCAACTTCATAAACTCCGAACAGGATTTGAGCCGAAAACACTATTGTTCTTCTCCATAGGAAGGTTGCAAAAATCTTTCAAGCCGTTAAGGAACTGTGAGAGATTCCAGTAGTTACCACTGGCTTCCAACTTGGATACTGCCACAGGAGAATTTGCAAACTTTGATTTAATGTAAATCAGGTGTTTGTTGAAATACGTTTTCTTGATTTTTCACTTCAGAAAAGTATTTACAACTCTGAAACGAAAAAAAATAATAGGGGGAAGTAGCTTACGGCTTTTCAATAGAATGGAGTAAACAGAAGTTGAAACGTCAATAAACTGAGAAAATTTAAGTCTATTAGCAACTCAACTTCATCAAAATTATCACAATAAAGGATGGTAGCACTTATCCAGATGTTCCGTGTGGAGGCAAAGTTGCCTCCGGCACTATATTCCTAAACGCAGCAACACGTTTCAAAATATGGCTCTGAGCCTATACAACTTAACTTCTGAGGTCATCAGTCGCCTAGACCTTAGAACTAATTAAACCTAATTAACCTAAGGACATCACACACATCCATGCCCGAGGCAGGATTCGAACCTGCGACCGTACCGGTCGCTCGGCTCCAGACTGTAGCGCCTAGAACAGCACGGCCACTCCGGCCGGCCAGTAACACGGAAAAGTGCTTTTAAGGATAACTTCAGCAGAAAAAAAGAATGGGCATGACTTAATTAATGCTGCCAGAGTTATAAAACCGTTGTATTTCCGGCGTTTGTTTAGCTTGTTTGAAGAGGGTATCAGCGTATCCATGTTATATTTCAGACGTCCTGTTTCAAGTACTCGACATACCGCGTTGGCTAAACGTATAAAGTGCTATAATGTGAGTTGTTCCTACAAATGCATAGAGGAGAGAAAAATTATATAATATGCATTATAAACGTCTAAAATGATGCAGTTACATCGATGAAAACTTCGAAAAATGCATTTATTCCCTAAATTGGAAAATCATGTAAGCATATTTGCATTACTCATGGAAATCGGAGGTCTACACATAACCAACTACTGTCAGTCCAAGAGTCAGCAAATGAGATGAACTGGCAATATTTGTTAATTTTGTTCGTACCATAACCGTCCGTAAATCGAAGCACTGAATCTTCACAATGGAAATCATGTCGCCATCTTAAAATTTTCTTTACTTTGGCCTGACAATGACAGCTGTAAATGCCGATTGAAACTGAAAATAACTGTAATGATAACAATTTATTTTTGTTTCCACTGCGTCTCTCTCTCTCTCACTCTGTGTGTGTGTGTGTGTGTGTGTGTGTGTGTGTGTGTGTGTGTGTTCGTGTCTCTCTTGACACTCCCCTCCCCCACTGTACCCACTCAAACACACACACGAGCGCGGGTGGGCGAGAGCGGGCGCGCGAGCGCGCGCGCGCGCGCGCACACACACACACACACACACACACACACACACACACTGTAACATCCTCGTGATAAAATTTAGGCTACAGTGCGACGAGAGGAAATTATGCCTCTAACAGTTATAAACATTATGTATTCGACGTACAGTGAAAACTTATAAATATTAATTATTTATATAATATTCTATGATGTAATTAGACATATCGATGTGTATCATACAAAGACAATGATAATTGTAAATTCCTTTTATGATCTGCGATTGTCTTCCTTTGTTTTTACCTTTTGTTGGATGGCTTTTGTAGGTTCAGCACGCAAGACGCATATCAAACTCAGGTCTGTTAAGAAATTGTAATTATTTGTTAATTATTACTTGAAAATAGAGTTCATTATTATTATAAACATGAGTGAATAATTATTTGTAACTTTAATTCCCCTCTCAGTAAGCATTATCTGTATTAATTATTTCTTTCCGCTGCAAGGAGCGCAGCCATTGATGATAGCGATTTGTATCGCGTTTTTGTCTGTGTTTTCCTTAGAAACAAATCAAATGTTTGCTTGATGAAGTCTAAATAGTGCACAATACGAAAGTAAAGTTTCTGTAAAGTTTAATAAGCAGTTAAAATACTTATTTGGTCTAACAATAGAAAGTCTCTATCAATTGTCTGCCGCCATCTTAACAATTATCTCATGATCTCAGCGGCGAATTCAAATTACGCAACTCTGCAGACATAAATGCCGAACGTAATACAAATGTGTAAAAATAAATGTGCACCGGTGGTTCCGAACTCATTTTAATGAAAATGATTTGAATCACATTGGTTCTTTAAAAACAGTGCTCATAGCACGATCGTTATAACAAACTTTTCTAGCTGATGTATGGAGCCGAAATTAATTACGCACGAGTTGCGAAGAATATTGTTTCAGGTAACATGCGTCAGTGCTGTGCGCGGCTGATATTCGGTGGTTTTAATGATCATTTTGCTGAAGATAACTGTTTCCATCATAATCCATAGTTGTATAGAATCCGTTGTATGAACTGTGATTTAGTGACACTTACACAACTTACAGACAACACTTTAACACGACGTTAATTTGGAGTTCTTTAGCAACTTTATCAAATCTTTAGCCGGGAGAAAAATTATTTAATAATTACTCAGTGTAATAAAATAAGATTATCATTTCCATTTTACAAATTAGTTAAATACCAAACCACTGAATAACCCAGCGAACGCCACAACACACACACACACACACACACACACACACACACACACACTTCACAATATTAACTTTATATAGGTTGTTCGGGCTGGAGGCATACAAAAACATTTGTTTATATTTCAATACCTATTGAGATTTATGGGTTTATGCTTCCAACGTTGTTCACAGGGGATCAAACGTTTTTATAGACGTACGTACAGTTAAATGTGGATACCGTTTGCCGGCCGTGGTGGTCTCGCGGTTCTAGGCGCGCAGTCCGGAACCGTGCGGCTGCTACGGTCGCAGGTTCGAATCCTGCCTCGGGCATGGATGTGTGTGATGTCCTTAGGTTAGTTAGGTTTAAGTAGTTCTAAGTTCTAGGGGACTAATGACCACAGCAGTTGAGTCCCATAGTGCTCAGAGCCATTTGAACCATTTGAACCATTTTTGGATACCGTTTGTAGGTCGACAGATATCGAAATGTTGCTCCACTTCCCGCCACGTGTTCATAAGCATGACCTCTTATGATCTCTACTGCGGCGTAGATACATTGTCTCAAATTTACCAAATCTCGAACACTTGTTCTAAACAATGACCTTCACAAACTCCAATGCACTTAAATCCAGCGGAGTCGGATTCAGAAGGTGAGACGAGGGGGGTCAGGCAATGGGATCCACCTCCCAGCCCTTTCTCATGGAGTACGGTGGTAACATCCACAAGAGATTGGTGGGGGGGTGCACCTTCCAGCTGGAAAATGACATCGGGAAACATCTGTGGAACTGCATAGTTCGCCAACAAAAAAAATGGCTCTGAGCACTATGGGACTCAACTGCTGAGGTCATTAGTCCCCTAGAACTTAGAACTAGTTAAACCTAACTAACCTAAGGACATCACAAACATCCATGCCCGAGGCAGGATTCGAACCTGCGACCGTAGCGGTCTTGCGGTTCCAGACTGCAGCGCCTTTAACCGCACGGCCACTTCGGCCAGTTCGCCAACATGCTGATATACGTATATCCTGCCACTTGCGCGCATGTGTCTTGCGACTCAGCGCTGTTTATGAAATGGAGAGGACCATATCATGAAGAGAGTGTCTGTCGAATGCGTATTTATCTAATAAAACAAAATTTCGTGTTCTTTCGTTGTAAGGAATTGTTTGTATATACCTCTAGACCAGATACTCTGCATAAAATTGGTGGTTTGGTGGTCAGAGATTATCCGAGTACATATTTCCAGAGGTTAATTATCGTTTTTATATATTCCTTGATAGCACCAAATACGCTGGTTTTGCTTACTTAAGTACATGTGAAATCTATGTAATGTAAATACGATCTGGTAAGCAGTCTGCGACCAAGGAAAGGTATTTACATGTTACCGTTCATCTATGTAATACATAAATTTCAGCCTTGCGCTAAAATAGGCGTTGTTGTATGAGAATAGAGTTCCAGTGACTCGCTGCCATGAGTTGTGGCCTGGGGGGAACTTTGTCCTACATTAAAAACGGTTTTTTTATCCGATTTCATTGGCCTAGATTTGAGGAACAACAAAGGAATTACAATCTTATGTCTCCCTGGCGTCCAGAATCCCGTAGAGGAGTGAAGGCTCAATTGCGGAAAGAAAGCGCTATTGCATTTATTTGGCGTCAGACATGTAAACGATAGTCCGTACCAGAATGGTGTAAAATTGCTTTGAATTCTCGCTCATCACAAGTACTTTTTTTGTAGAACATGAGATCTTGACAATTTACTACCTACACGGATGAAAGAGTGAAGGAATTATATTACGTCATAAGCAAAACAACTAAAGATGGACCAGGGGCGGATTAATGAAGGTTTGTGGGTGGGGCGGTTGACTAGAAGAGAAAAAAGACCAAGGGGTTAAGGAAAAAAACCTTCAGAAACTACTGCTTTAATCTGTTTTGGTACTTTTTTTGGGGGGTCATCAGTCTTCTGACTGGTTTGATATGGCCGCTTGTATGAATTCCTTTCTTGTGGCAAACTCTTCGTCTCAGTGCAGCACTTGCAGCCTACGTCCTCATTTATTTTCTGGGTGTATCCCAATATCTGTCTTCCTCTACCCCCTACAGCTCCCTCTAGAGCCATGAAAGTCATTCCCTCATGTCTTAACTGATTTCCTATCATTCTGTTCTTTCTCCTCATCAGTGTTTTCCACATACGCCTTTCCCTCCGATTCTGCGAAGAACCTCCTCATTCCTCACGTTATCAGTCCACCTAATTTTCAACATTTGTCTGTAGCACCACATCTCAAATGAGTCGATTCTCTTCTGTTCCAGTTTTCCACAGTCCATGTTCCACTACCATACAATTCTGTGCTCCGAATGTACATTCTCAGAAATTTCTTCCTCTAATTAAGGCCTACGTTTGATGCTAGTGGACTTCTTTTGGCCAGGAATGCACTTTTTGCCATAGCTAGTCCGCTTTTGGTATCCTCCTTGCTGCGTCCATCATTTTGTAGTTTACGGCCTAGGTAGCAGAATTTCTTAACTTCATCTACTTCGTGACCATCAATCCTGATGTTAAGTTCCTCTCTGTTCTCATTTCTACTACTTCTCATTACCTTCGTCTTTCTTCGATATACTCTCAATCCATACTCTGTACTCATTGACTGTTGATTCTGTTCAGTAGATCATATAATTCTTCTTCACTTTCACTCAGGACAGAAATGTCATCAGCGAATCGTATCATAGATATCCTTTCACCTCGAATTTAGCTGATAGTAAGCAGCTACATCGAAACGACTACTTTCCGATTCAAACATACGTGCGTGACAGAGAGTTCATGGGACCATCGTTCCACTCTTGACTAGCACGTAAGTAAATTTTTGCGCCAGAGCTCTGATTTATTTTATCACAATTATAATTTCGCCTATCTAGGCGAGCGCCAACATTATATTTTCACATCCGAAGGAGAAACTTTGAAATTTCGTGAAAAGACCTCCCCGCACTGAATACGCCTTTATTTTAATATTGTTACCCCAACTCGCATAGCATATCCGTAACACTCGCGCCATTCTGTGGCCATAACACGAAAGGAGCAGTTGTCCTTCGAAATTTTCCGCTGTGTCCTATTGTATAAGGATCGCATACAGCGCAGCAACGCTCAAGAAGAGGACGGACAAGCATTGTGTAATTATTTTTAGTACATCTGTTGCATCTCTAAGCGCTCTGCCAAAAAACCCAGCCTTTGGTTATTCTCCACAACATCTTTCCAATGAGAATTGTTCGTAATTGTAATCCATAGATATTATGCCGTGTTTCTGTGAGATTTATCGTGTATGGAAATGTCACGGATTCCTTTCAGCACACATGTGGAGAATTCACACTATTTATTGTCAATTGAAACGTTTCAAAGCGTGCAGATACTTGTCTAAATCATTTCGCAATTGGTTTTTATCTTCTTCAGATCTTACTAGAGCGTAAACGACAGCATCTTCTAAGGAACTGCAGAAGACCGCTAACACTTCCTTAGGGAACGCTATATATGGCTTCCGTTTTGCTAGGTGACATTCCATCTATTACTACGAATTGTGACCTTTCTGACATGAAATCACGACTCCAGTCGCGCAATAGAGACGGTATTTCATTGACACGCAATTTGCTTAGAAGCAGCTACTGAAGCAGCTCTGTTAACAGCCTTCTCCAAATCTAGAAATATGGAATCAATTGGAGATCCCCTGTCGATAACACTCATAACTTCGTGAACATAAACAACCGGTTGTGTTTCACAAGAATCCGTGCTATGCGGCAACAAATCATTTTCTTCCAGGTGTTTCTTGTTCGAACATGGTAAAAGTTCCTAATCTTACTGCAAGTCGACTTCAGTGCTATGCCTCCGTAATTTAGTGGGCTACTCCTATTGAGCTTTGGATTCTATGAAAAATCATTGCGAAAACTGAATATCTTGCACTGAGAAAATATGAGGCGATGGATTTGGAAACTGATGTTAGCAAGATAAAAGAAACCAAAGTTTTTAAATATCTTGGTGTAACTTTATGTGTTAGTGGAAAGAGCACAGAATAAAAAACAAAAATAAATTTGGTTATGGCAAGAAGATAGTCAGACACTTAAATTCTGCCTTGTGGAAAAAAGACTAACAATTAAAACCAAAAATGAAGTATACTGTACAATTGTGGGAAGTATTGCAAAGTATGTGTCGGTAGTCTGGTAAATGAATAAAAGAGAAAAACAGGCTTCTTGGAATGGAAACGGGCTACAGGAGGAGGGGCAGCCTAATATAAAGATTGGATCACACAAGAAATCAGTAAAGAGGGAGGAAAATAGAAGTCGAAAAGACTATTACAGGCATACCTGAAACAAAATAGTGGCTTGGTATGGTCATTTTGGCAGGACGTATATGCAACTTGATAACTGGATGGACAAAAAGCAGTGGGAAATGCGAATCGAGAAATGGCAACGGCTGTTTCAGGCTCGCATATATATATACTGTCGAGGAAATCATGAGAGTGCTGGCTTCTTTCACACGCCTCGCTGCACCGATTCCCCGCGCTTTTTTTTTTTTTTTTTTTTTTTTTTTTTTTTTTTTTTTTTTTTTTTGCCCTCCTCCCTGTGCCAATAGGGTGCTGGTATTGTCGGCGCATCCCTGTTTTCTAAGGCAGGTAAAATAACTGCCGCAAGTCCAGAAGAACTCAGATGCTTTCGTCCGTACATTCTTGGCGTTCCGTCCTAATTGCTGTAGGCTTCCATCAGCTCTCGGCACGCTTCTCGTTGACAGACGCATCGTGTCCCTTGTTGAGCGAGGCCAGGACGTCAGCTCAGCTTCCTGTTGTGTGCTTGCAGAATGACTGCACCCGGGGGCTCGCTCAGGCAGTGGCCCGTTCATCCTCCACGGCCACTCGGGGCGACTTGGGGGGAAGTGATTATATATATATATATATATATATATATATATATATATATATATATGTGTGTGTGTGTGTGTGTGTGTGTGTGTGTGTGTGTGTGCACCATTGCCAATGTAGATGGCGCTGACGAATGAAGTTCCTCTGATCACGTAGCAGATTGATCCAGTGTTCATGGCGGGAACAAGCCGAGATGGTGTTAGTGTACGAACAAGCAGGCTGGAACGGTCGAGAGGCAGCACGGCTGTAAAAAAGCACGTACCCTCACAAACACCAACCACATCGGACATCATTTGAGGCCCTTTTTGGGCGTTTGTGAGATCAATGGTCCCTTGAGACACACGAACGTGCTGGCAAGATGCGGACTGTGCGTGCACCAGCCAAAGTACAGTTATGTGTATCATGCCTGACAACTGCTACTATCCCTATCACCTGCAACCTGTCCAACTGTTATCAGCAGTGGATTTCCCCCTACAGGAAGAATTTTTCGATGGGTCAAACCATCACAATGATGGGATTTCTCCCATCAGTCCTGTTTACCGACGAAGCAATCTTTACCAGAACTGGCATCATCAGTAAGCATAGTTGACATCTGTGGGATATAGACACGGCATGTCAGAGGAACTTCCATTCGTCAGCGCCGTCTGCCGAAGCAGTGATGCACTTCCGGGCACATGCTGATAGGACTTTTTCCCTCCATTTCCAGTCAGGAATCCGTCCCTGAAATTCGTCGGTTTTATTAACGGTCACCCCGTACATATATGCTCCACATCTCCTCCTAGCCCACTGGACTAATTTCCACCAAACTGGTACATGTGTCAGTATCTGGCAACGATAGCTGTTGTACTAAGAGCCACCTACCTATTAAAGGGTGCGAGTGAGGTTGAAAAACCAACGTAGCCCTCGACGCGTGAATACCCTTACTTCAGTCATCCAGCATTTGCGAATGATAGCGCTTAGTGACATGTAATAGACTTTATACGTAATTTCAAACCTAAACGTAACTTATTTTCTCTGACAACCCCCTCAAAATGATGAAAAGAACAAAAATTTATCACATAATACATTTTGGCCGTTCTTGCAGTAGAGGTGCCACTTGAAGCATTAAATTTGAATTTATTACTTCTTTACAACTCACTATATTCACGACACATTTTGCAGATAGTATTCACATATACAACTGAATGTACCAGAAAAATTATATCCTTTTATGCCACATGGTTCAGGAGATATACAGTCCCAACAATAAGATACAAGAAAAACTGCTACATCACGCATGACATTCACATTTATTACTTCTTTACTACTACTCTCTATTCTTAACATATTTTTGAGTCTTCGAGGCGCCTGCTCGGACAATATCGATAAGCTACAGTATTATACACGGTAGTTAAATTTTGTATGTGGATACGATTTCGCTGGAGGCTGTGGTATTCTTGTAATTCAAGAAAAACGCGTTTTAAGCTCACATATGGAAGTTTATCTTCAATAATTCTAAAATGCGACATCCAGCTAAAACGTATCCCAATACACAAGTTAACGCATAAAATTTCCTTCAAAACCGACCTGTTCATTCTTGCTGTTGGACTAATAGTGTATATGCAGCGACTGACAGAACATGAAATTATTGCACCAGGTACTGCGAGTCGCGTAAAGCCCATGGGTAGGGGCAGCTGAATCACCCATATGTAATTTATTTATTTTTCATCACTAGTTTGATGCGGCCCTCCACGAATTCCTCTCCTACGTCAACGTCTTCATCTCAGAGTAGAACATGCACTACATACTCGCAATTATTTGTTGGTGGTATTCAAATCTGTGTCTTCCACTACTGTTTTCATTCTCTACAGCTCCCTCCTGTATCACGGGTGCTCTTCCCTGATGTCATAACACATGTCCTATCATCCCTTCTTCTTATCGTTTCCCCACATCGTACTTCCTTCACATATTCTGCGGTACACCTTACTAAATAATTTTAAACATCCTTCTCTAGCATCACGCTTCAAACCATTCGATTCTCTTTTGTCCAGGATTTTCCCACTGTGCCCCAAATTCGGAGATATTTCTTCCTCAGATTAAGGACTATGTTTCGTACTAGTAGACTTCGCTTGGTCGAGAATGCCCTTTTAGCGCCAGTGCTAGCCTGCTTTTGATGTCCTCTTTGCTCCGTCCATTATGCATAATTTTGCTCCCAAGATAGCAGAATTCATTAGTTTCGTCTACTTCGTTATCACCAATTTTGATGTTAAGTTTCTCCCTATTCTCATTTCTGCTACATCTCATTACTTTTGGGTTTTTCCGATTTATTCCCAATACATATTCTGTAATTAGACTGTTGATGCCATCCAACAGACGCTGTAACTAAAAATGGCTCAAATGGCTCTGAGCACTATGGGACTTAAAAGCTGAGGTCATCAGTCCCCTAGAACTTAGAACTACTTAAACCTAACTAACCTAAGGACATCACACACATCCAAGCCCGAGGCAGGATTCGAACCTGCGACCGTAGTGGTCACGGGGGTCGCTGTAACTCTTCTTCGAATTCAGTGAGGATAACAGTGTCATCAGGGCATCTTTTCGTTGATATCCTTTCACCCTTGATCCTTTCTTTTGTTTCAGTAATTGCTACCTCGATGTATAGATTGAACAGAAAGGGCAAAAAACTGCATACCAGTCTTACAGCCTTTTTAATTCAAGCAATTCGTTCTTGGTCTTCCATTCTTTTCGTCCCCCCCTTGATTCTTGTACATACTGTATATTAGCCTTCTTTCCCTATAATTTACTTCAGTTTTTCTCTGAATGTCGAACATCTTGCACCATTTTAGATTCTCAAATGGTTTTGTAGGTCGACATATCCAAAGACTGTCGTGATTTTCCGTCAATGTTGCTCAGCTATCGTTGGAAATACCTCTCTGGTGATTTACATTTCCTAAAGCCGAACCGACGGTCATCTAAAAGAGCCTCAGTTTTCTTTTCCATTCGTCTGTATATTATTCGTGTCAGCAGGTTCGACGAATGAGCAGTTAACCTGACTGTACAATAGTTTTTGCCCTTTTCTACACTTGCTGTCTTCGAAACTGTGGACGACATTTTCACGGAAGTCTGACGGTATATCGCCAATCTCATACACACTACAAACCAAAGTGAACTGTCGATTTTTTTTTTACAAATGATTTTACAAGTTCCGATGGAATATTATCTATCCTTCCTGCCTCATTAGATCTTGTTATTGTTGTCTTCTTTAGTCCAGAGACTGGTTTGATGCAACTCTCCATGCTACTATATCCTGTGAATGCTTCTTCATCACCAAGTATCTACTGCAACCAAATCCTTCTGACAATGCTTAGTGTATTCATCTCTTGGTCTCCCTTTACGGCCGGCCGGAGTGGCCGAGCGGTTCTAGGCGCTACAGTCTGGACCCGCGCGACCGCTTCGGTCGCAGGTTCGAATCCAGCCTCGGGCATGGATGTTGGTTAGGTTTAAGTAGTTCTGAGTTATAGGAGACTGATGACCTCAGAAATTAACTCCCATAGTGCTCAGAACCATTTGAACCATTTGTTCTCCCTCCACGATTTTTAATTTTAACGCTGCCGTCTAATACTAAATTGCTTATCCCTTGATGCCTCAGAACAAGTCCTACCAACCAATCCCTTCTTCTAGTCATGTTGTGTCAAAAATTTCACCCCTCCCCAGTTCTATTCAAAAACTCCTCATTAGTTATGTGATCTACCCATCTAATCTTGAGCACTCTTCTGTAGCACCACATTCCGAAAGCTTCTATTCTCTTCATGTCTAAACTATTTATCGCCCATGTTTTACTTCCATACAAATACTTTCAGAAATTCTTCCTAACACTTAAATCGACAACCGATGTTAAGAAATTTCTCTTCTTCAGAAACGCTTACTATGCCAATACCAGTCTACATTTTATATCCTCTCTACTTCTACCATCATCAGTTATTTTGCTCCCCAAATAGCAAAATTCATTTACTACTTTAAGTGTCTCATTTCCTAATCTAGTCCCCTCAGCATTACCTGATTTAATTAAACTACATTGCATTATCCTCGTTTTGCTCATGTTGATGTTCATCTTATATCCTCCTTTCAAGACAACGTCCATTCAGTTCAGCTGCTCTTCCACGTCCTTTGCAGTCTCCAACAGAGTTAAAACATCATCAGCGAACCTCAAAGTTTTTATTTCTTATCCATGGATTTTAATTCCTACTCCGAATTTTTCTTTTGTTTCCTTTCCTGCTTGCTCAATATACAGATTGAATAACATTGAACAGCCTTTCCCTCCCTGTATTTTACCCCTGCCACCTTCAGAATTTGAAAGAGAGTATTCCAGTCAACATTGTCAAAAGCTTTCTCTAAGTCTACAAATGCTAGAAACGTAGGTTTGCCTTTCCTTAATCTTTCTTCTAAGATACGTCGTAGGGTCAGTATTGCCTCACGTGTTTCAACATTTCTACGGAATCCAAACTGATCTTCCCCGAGGTCGGCTTCTACGAGTTTTCCCATCCGTCTGTAAAGAATTCGTGTTAGCATTTTGCAGCTGTGACTTATTAAACTAATAGTTCGGTTATTTTCACATCTGTCAACACCTGTTTTCTTTGGGATTGGAATTAATAAGTTCATCTTGAAGTCTGAGGGTATTTCACCTGTCTCATACATCTTGCTCACCAGATGGTAGAGTTTTGTCAGGGCTTGCTCTCCCAAGGATATCAGTAGTTGTAATGGAATGTTGTCTACTCCCGGGGCCTTGTTTCGGTTTAGAACTTTCAGTGCTCTGTCAAACTCTGCACACAGTACCGTATCTCCCATTTCATCCTCATCTACGTCCTCTTACATTTCAATAATACGGTCCTCAAGGACATCGCCCTTGTATACACCCTCTGTATACTCCTTCCACCTTTCTGCTTTCTCTTCTTTGCTTAGAACTGATTTTTCATCTGAACTCTTGATATTCATACAAGCGGTCTTTTTATTTTTTCTGTAGGCGGTATCTATCTAACCCCTAGTGATGCATGCCGCTACATCCTTACATTTGTCCTCTAGCCATCCCCGCTCAGCCAATTTGCACTTCCTGTCAATCTCATTTTTGAGATGTTTGTAATTCTTTTTGCCTGCTGCATTTACTGCATTATTATATTTTCTCCTTTCATCAACTAAATACAACGTCTTTTCTGTTACCCAAGGATTTCTACTAGCCCTCGACTTTTTACCTACTCGATCCTCTGCTGCCTTCACTATTTCATGTCTCAAAGCTACCCATTTTTCTTCTACTGTATTTCTTTCTCCCGTTATTGTCAATCGTCCTCTAATGCTCTATCTGAAACTCTCTACAACCTCCGGTTCTTTCAGTTTATCCAGGTCCCATCTCCTTAAATTCCCACCTTTTTGCATTTTCTTCAGTTTTAATCTACAGTTCATAACTAATAGGTTGTAATCAGAGTTCACATCTGTTCCTGATTCCGCAATCTCTGTCTTACAACTGTATAATCGTTCTAAAACCTTCCGGTGTCTCCAGGTCTCTTCCACTTCTGCAACCTTCTTTCACGATTTTTAATCCAAGTATTAGCATGATTAAATTACAGTCCGTGCAATTCTACCAGGCGGCTTGCTCTTTCATTCCTTATTCCCATTTCATATTCACCTGCTACTTTTTCTTCTCTTCCTTTTCTATTATCGAATTCCAGTCCCCCATGGCTATTAAATTTTCTTGTCCCTTCACTATCTCAATAATATCTTTTATCTCATCACATATTTCTTTAATCTCTTCGTCATCTGCGGCATATAAACTTGTACTACTGTGGTAGGCGTGGGCAGCGTGTCTACCTTGGCTACAGTAATGCGTTCACTATGCTGTTCGTGCTCCTATTTTTTATTCATTATTAAACCTACTCCTGCATTACCTGTATTTGATTTTGTATTTGTAGCTCTGTATTCACCTGACCAAAAGTCTTGTTCCTCTTGACACCGAACTTCACTAATCCCACTATATCTAACTTTAACCTATCCATTTCCCTTTTTAAATTTTCTAACCTACCAGCCCGATTAAGGGATCTGACATTCCGCGCTCCGATCCGTAGAACGCCAGTTTTATTTCTTCTGATAATTACGTCCTCCTGAGTAGTCCCCGTCCGGAGATCCGTTTGGATCACTATTTACATCCGGAATATTTTACCGAAGAGGATACCATCATGATTTAACCATACAGTAAAGCTGCATACCCTCGGAAAAAATTATGGCTGTAGTTTCCCCTTGCTTTCAGCCGTTCGCAGTACCAGCACAGTAAGGCGGGTTTGGTTAATGTTACAAGCCCAGATCAGTCGATCATCCAGACCGTTCCCCAGCAACTACTGAAAAGACTGCTGCCCCTGTTCAGGAACCACACGTTTGTCTGGCCTCTCAACAGATACCCCTCCGTTGTGGTTGTCGGTACAGCTAGCTGTATCGTTCAGGCACGCAAGCCTCCTCCACTTCTCTCTGTCCTGGCCCCCCTTCCCCTTTTCCTGCCACCTCTTTCTCGTTCCATCTCTATCCATCTCTTACATTTCTGTGTCCATCGCGTACTCTCCCCTGCCTCTATTCACTTCCCTCTCCAAATCTCTTTCTCCATTCCCTTCTCCCCCTATTTGTGACCATCTCCTCATTCCCCCTCATTGTCAGTACATTTCCTTTTCTCCTTTCTCACCCATGTTACCATCCCCACCCCAACAGAAGGCTACTGGTCCTCATCTAGAAGATATTTCTTTGCAGGTAGTAAATAATATTTCTACCAAATTTGGTCGAAATGTTTCAGGGGTTGGGATGAATTTTTTCCCTTTGGCCTGGCCCACGTACCCACATTTCAATTCTGTTTGAAATATGTTTAACTTATTTCGCATGAACTTGTACACATGTTTCACCTCTATCTCTAGCGAATTTAATCTTCAGTTTCAACTTCGCGCCGCTCAGTTTTTTGATGTATTCGTCATAAAGTGATACAATTTTGCAGGGACATCCAATGGTGTATGTGGCTATTGTCGTTTTGAAGGACCTCCAAGCCGCTGACAAATGGAGACAGAGAAGATCGAGCTTTAAGTGGCGCGCACCTGCGCACCAGTCTTCTAGTCGAGATTACTTCGGCGTCTCTAGCTGGTACCGAATGTGACAACGAGTTGTTGATAGTTACCTCTACCGGCAAACATTCAGTGTATATAGACAAACGCTCATATCGCGCCTCTGCTTATACCCAGCCACGGCTGCCACAAGGTAATACATTAAATTTCCCGAAAAAAATTCCAGAATATCCTGCTCAATTTTTTGCAGGAGTAATAAAACACGCGTTTCGAGCGTGAGTATCTGAGAATTCGCTCATTGTATTAGAAGGTATTATGGGCATGCATGAAATCTATTGGTATGTGCAGCTGTCCTTGATTCTAATTTGGCAATATCCATTCGTCTTGATGAAGGAATTTCGATATATGGTATTTAGTAACTTCCCTCTAGCGGCATTTTTGTCGATAGCATGATCATTGCTGTAGCCCAGTGGAGGTACAGAATGTTTCTTGCCACTGGTGTACATTACATACGATCAGCACCTCTTTCGATTTGCTAACAAATTTCGAGCCAGAGTTGCCTTGTGGAAAATAGGCTAGGATACTTAAGTGTTCTAGTTAAGTAGACTGCAAATTTCAAATTCCTAGGTCGGTGTCTAGGTAGCGGAAAGCACTATTGATGCTTCCTTCAAATTTTCGGGGATTTTTGCCGATCTGATGGAAAGGTATCATTCTACACACAACAAATATAGCATTTATATTCATGTATTCAGACTATTTATGCCTAGAATAATGGGAGTCATTATAGGTATATGGTCTAACAGAATCTTTGTGCTTTTGTTCTGATCTAAAGCGTAGATGTGCAAGGGGAAACATTTATCTTTTCTCTAATGCATAAGACACAACATCAGATGATATGTAAGGGAATCCTGAGAACGAACGACGGTTGAAGTACGCTCTGCACTGCACTTGCACTCTGACAGGTCGATACGAGACGCCGTAAGTGTGAGCGCGTGCCCAGAGCACTTGGTGCCGTGATTTTCCTGGCCGGGGATGGTGGGAGGGGCAGGGGACAGAGAGAGAGCTGGGAGATTGAATAACGCGTGGCTGTCGATCTGTAAAGGAAGCTACAGGGACACGTTAGCAGCTGCAGTGGAGTCTTTCAACAAAATACCCCTCTCGCCCCGAACAGATATCAGGACACAAGGCATCGCGCTGCTCAAGCTCTTTGAAATGTTATCACTCCATGGGAACTGGATTCGGCAGAGAATTAAAGGTCTGCATTTTTCCGATAATGTCTGTCATTTATTACATTTACCCGACGTTACAGGTGAACTTGTACGGCGTCTTCTCCCTGAATCATTCGTGTTATCATCTACTGCACCCACTCCCCTGCCGTTTTAGAGTAATCGCATACTATAATTCCCACATTTCCTTATGGTCTTCCAGCGTTTTCTTTTTGATTCATGTTTGTTCATTTTTGTTGGCAGCCTTTCGGGATCATTCTGACGTTGTGTCCATACTTTCTTCTAAATTTCATTTTACGATAATAATGTTTAGCTTATTTCTGTCTTTACTTTATACGTCTCGACATTTTTTAGAGACTTTATTTGCGTAGACTGTATTTTCTTCCATTTCTTTAACCAACCATCATCTGTTTCCGTAGCCGGCCGCTGTGGCCATGCGGTTCTAGGCGCTTCAGTCTGGAACCGCGCGACCTCTACGGTCGCAGGTTCGAATCCCGCCTCGGGTATGGATGTGTGTCATGTCCTTAGGTTAGGTTTAAGTAGTTCTTGGGGGCTGATGACCTCAGCTGTTAAGTCCCATAGTGCTCAGAGCCATTTGAACCATTTACTTCCGTATGTTCTGCTGGTAGAGAAACAATCTTATATAGAAACTTCCTGGCAGATTAAAACTGTGTGCCCGACCGAGACTCGAACTCGGGACCTTTGCCTTTCGCGGGCAAGTGCTCTACCATCTGAGCTACCGAAGCACGACTCACGCCCGGTACTCACAGCTTTACTTCTGCCAGCATCTCGTCTCCTACCTTCCAGACTTTACAGAAGCTCTCCTGCGAGATATTGGCAGAAGTAAAGCTGTGAGTACCGGGCGTGAGTCGTGCTTCGGTAGCTCAGATGGTAGAGCACTTGCCCGCGAAAGGCAAAGGTCCCGAGTTCGAGTCTCGGTCGGGCACACAGTTTTAATCTGCCAGGAAGTTTCATATCAGCGCACACTCCACCGCAGAGTGAAAATCTCATTCTGGAAACATCCCCCAGGCTGTGGCTAAGCCATGTCTCCGCAGTATCCTTTCTTTCAGGAGTGCTAGTTCTGCAGGGTCGCAGGAGAGCTTCTGTAAAGTTTGGAAGGTAGGAGACGAGATACTGGCAGAAGTAAAGCTGTGAGTACCGGGCGTGAGTCGTGCTTCGGTAGCTCAGATGGTAGAGCACTTGCCCGCGAAAGGCAAAGGTCCCGAGTTCGAGTCTCGGTCGGGCACACAGCTTTAATCTGCCAGGAAGTTTCATATCAGCGCACACTCCGCTGCAGAGTGAAAATCTCATTCTGGAATCTTTGGTATTTTTATTTTTCCGCTATTGGGTGTTTGTTCCGTAAATATCACCAAACTTTTTCAATTTACTTTATCTATCCATCACAGTCGTATTTTATATCACGGAAAAGCTGTACAAAGTGTAGTACTTGTTCTGTTATTTTATTGTTAAAGATAATTTTAATCTCACTTAGTTGTTTACCTAAGAACTCTACGGTTCTAGTTTTCTGAACCAAAATTTTCATATTTTATTCGTAAATTGCATAACTGAATTCATGAATAGCTATCTACAGCTCATTTCCTTTCTTTCAAATTTCTGGTACGTCGTCACCGTTTAACTGTACAAAATCGAATAAAAGTAAGAAGTGGGGATGTGTGAAAATAATACGAAACTGGATGCAGCAGGATTCCAAATAACGGTCATGGCAGTACGTTGCTGATAAATATGAATACACGACGAGATGTATTCACTGGCGGGCTCCAGCAACCTTCGGCTCTTTGTTGATGCACCATGTGAAAGCTTTTCTTGTAGAGTTGCTGAGTAAACGCCACTGAAGTTGCCGCACCTTGACGAATCAGGTAAGGTCCAACACAACGTTAGGCTAGTGTCTTACGACCATTCAACGTAGTCACTTGACAACTTTGCCTTATCAGTGTAGGAACTTCTCGTGAGCTCTTTTCTGTTGGTCTGTTACTAGAGAAACAAACTTTTAGCGTACTATCTATTTAGCAAACGAAACAGCTAGCCACTACGCTTGACGGTATCTGAACGGTGTGGAATGACGTATCGGATATCAGTCATTCACACTTAGCACAACAATTCGCACCTTGTATTCTCAAATTACCTGAAAGTTAACTCATACATTGTTCCTTCTATACAGCATATACACAATAAGTAAAAAAATCGCTTTTTGCTCTCCTTCCTGATGTTGCAATTGCAGCGAGTGGACAAAGACGTGGATACACCACAAACACAGTACACATGCATAATACAGTGTAGGAAATACACTGGCATTCAAAATATCTCCCATCCGTCTCGGAATGGGTAAAAACAGTTCCTGCAGTGTTTTCAAAGCAATATTATATCAGTATAAAATTATAAACAATGTAGTAACCAGTCGCGTTAACATAATTTATTTATCTTGTTGCAAATCGATTTTGACTGATATTAGTCATCATCGGTGCAGAAACAAATACAAGAGACAGGGCATAAACTACAACTGCTTCAACAAACGAAAAAAATTACAATAAAAGACAGTTGCAACAATTACGACAAATACAGATGTATAACATTAAAATTCAAAGTCATAACATACCATTTTTTAAACCGATACATGCCATAAGTAGAAGTAGTGTCTTTGGCAGATTTCTATCGTGAAGTGACACATCATAGGTCAATACTACAACAAGAGAACGTTGCAATAAGCGCCATGTAAAATAGAGGAGTAATGTAAAGTACAAGCAGTAAGGAATATATCGCTTTACAAAAAAATTATGCAGTTATGGTAATTGATAATATCAGTTTAAATAATTGCGACAAGTACGAGTAGAAATGTCTGAACATTGTTGGTGCAAATGGCTCTGAGCACCATGGAACTTCTGAGGTCGTCAGTCCCTTAGAACTTGGAAGTACGTGAACCTTACTAACCTAAGGACATGACACACATCCATGTCCGAGGCAGGATTCGAACGTGCGACCGTATGGTAGCGCCTAGAACCTCTCGGCCACCCCGGCCGGCTGAATATTGTTGGTCAGATGATAATAACAAATTAAATATATACTCCAAACCTACGATCGTCAAAATAGTAAGAAGAGAGAAACTCGCTAAGAATATTATTCCATTCACACAAATTTAGGAAATGAAACTTATTTAGATTACCTTACATCGAGTGACGCTTGTTTGTTCTAAAGTTTTGACTTTTGGTTTTGTAAATGGTATTGTATATCTTTATATGTATTGGCTTTTAAAGGATGTATGTATTTTATGAAATCTGGTTCAACTGTCAATTTTTCACACATAAACTGAGCCATTCTTAAACGTAAGGGCGCATGGTACATTTGTTCACGAGACTATAGTTCGGACCGTAGATCTAAAGTAGTTATCCGCATATATATAGTTCTTTATATGTGCAACACTTTGTTAATCGCATTATTTAAGTAATACGATTGTTTATCGTGTACTGTAATTTTTACCTGAACTCTGTCAATTTTGGATTTGTGCGTTCAGTAACAAAGCGTCATCTACTGGAAGAAACATAAATGTAACTTTGGATGCACTTGTAGTTCGAATGTAGAACGGCAGATGGCCATTGATACCACCATTGGGTTTCGTCATTATGACAAGTTTCATTTTCTAAACTTGTGTGAATGGAATCATATTGTTGTGGCGTAACAAGACAGCCACGCCACTCGGAAGTAGCCGAAAAGCACGCGTTAACTCACGTAGGCTAGTAGATAGGTCTGAAACAGGATACGTAATGAATGCTATAAAGAAAAGTACGTAGCTCCTGGAATACTTTAATCCATCCTTGTGGTACATCGCTCTTGACGATACAAGTGAGACTCTTTAGATACAAGCTATGTAATGCTAATGGCGCCTTGCTAGGTCGTAGCCATTGACTTAGCTGAAGGCTATTCTAACTATCGGCTCTGCAAATGAGCGAGGCTTCGTCAGTGTGCATCGCTAGCTACGTCGTCCGTACAACTGGGGCGAGTGCTAGTAAGTCTCTCGAGACCTGCCGTGTGGTGTCGCTCGGTCTGCGATCACTGACAGTGGCGACACGCGGGTCCGACATGTACTAATGGACCGCGGCCGATTTAAAGCTACCACTTAGCAAGTGTGGTGTCTGGCGGTGACACCACACTTATTTTTAGCGAGTTTCTCTCTTCTTACAATTTTGACGATAGTAGTTCTGGAGTATATATTTAATTTGTTATCATAGTCTGACAAACAATGTTAAGACATTTTAACTTGTTGTAATTATTTAAATTGGTATTATCAATTAGCATCACTGTATACTTTTTTTGTAATGCGATATATTCCTTATTGCTTGTACTTTACATTACTCTATTTTACATAGAGGGCGCTTGTGGCAATGTGGCTCCACCTCATGTTGTCTTGTAGTGTTGACCTATGATGTGTCACTTCATGATAGAAATCTGCCGAGGACAGTAGTTCTACTTGTGGCATGTATCGGTTAAAAAAATATGTTATGACTTTGAATTTTAATTTCAGAATTCTGTATATGTTGTAATTGATGTAACTATGTTTTATTGTCAATTTTTTCGTTTGTTGAAGCCGTTGTTTTTTATGCCTTGTCTCTTGTACTTGTTTCAGCACCGATGATGACTGATGTCACTGGAAATCGATTTTCAACAAGATAAATAAATTATGTTTCCGCGAGTGGTTGCTACATTCTTTATAGCTTTATATTCCACTGTCGCTGAACAGAAAGGGAACCTTATGGAGCCCAACATTCAGAAATATGTCACTGTTTCTGCAAAACTGTGACACGTTCAAGAAGCGATAATGGACGTGAACAGCGATGACGATCTTTCTCTCCACGATAGACTAGAAATGCTCAGTGCTGACTGTGGTAGCCAAAGGGTATACGATACTTCATCCTCGTGCTCACAAAACCAATTCAATTCTAGTTGTGTGCACAGGCACCTTATTGTCTTGGAACACAGCATCGTCATTGGGGAGCAATAATTATACCATGGGATGGACCTGATCAGCCACAATGGTCAAATAATTCTTGGCAGTACTGTGAAGATGCAGAGTAGGCACGGGACCTATGGAATACCTCAACATAGCTGCCCGAGTGGTCAACGAACTCCCACCGTCTTTCACTCTTGGGACTTAAAGTCTGTCAGAAGTTGGAAACAGTGTGAAACAATAGGGAACCAACCAAATGACTTGGGTTGCTCCGTTGTCCTGGTGTTAAGGCTGCGGCAGCACGTTTTCCTCTTAGGGGCAATTGCGTCACCGATGCGTGGTTCTGGTATTCCACCTTGTGACAACAACAACTGTACATATAATAATTTTTTCTTCTGATTTTTGATAAATTAGTGTAAGCAATGTTTTGATTTCATTTCTTTTTCTTTTCATGCCATGATGTTAAAGGAACTGTAACCAACTTCCGATATGAATATTAATATTTATGTCAAATTTCAAGCAATGCTGTAACAGAATTGAAGTGTAACCCATGTTGAATCTATTGTAACATGTTTAAAATTGTAATTGTGCGCCTGGTCCATACGTAGGCAATGTATTAGGATATGTGGAATGCAAAACCTTTGGTGAATACCCTGTCTGTAGGGGAGCGGTAAAAGGTGGATGGCAGGCGAGCGCGGGAAAATGCACACGGGCGCGGCACGGCATAACGGGCTCAGCAAGAAAGTCGCAGTTGGGCATCGGTCTGAGAAACACGTTCTGGATCGAGGACGCTCTCCTGGAAAACGTGATTTCATTGAGCCTCGGATGTGCCGTTTCCGACGACTATACAGCATGGCTATATTCTATAGGCACTAAATTGAAAAGGATTGCGACGCTAAGAAGAAGCAAAGTGCCGATACAACAAGAGCCATAGCTGTGATTGTATGTGTGCTGTGCGCCTCGCCATCTTGCCGCCCGCCAACCGCCGCATCGACACGAACAGGTTGAATCTTTAGAATTGTATTCGTGTGGACCAGTGTTAATTTTGTTCCTGACTCTTCAATAACAACTTAACTTTTACCAGAATTGTCCTATCAATTAATTATCCTCATCACCAACCTAGACAGGGTCCTTTCCACATGTTGTGCAATCCGAGTGTCCCGAAATGAAGATTTAAAGTTTATGTTAATAAGAATTACCTGCAGACCTATCTATGCTAGAAAGATGTTTAAGGAGCTTTATTGTTAATGAAAATATAAGCAAAGAACAAAGGTCTGACAAAGTTGGAAGATAATTTTGGAATTGGTTTAGTAATGAAGCTTAATTAATTTGAGACAAAAATAATGGTAGTTAAATGAGAAAGTAAGAAGACAAAAAGAGTAGTAGCTCATATATTGTAAATCTTGAGTGCTTAATGCTTCCAATAGTTTATAGTTTCAACACAGTGATCATAACAGTTTCAGGGTCCCCCCTCCACTCTTTTCTTTTCTATTCATTTAAATTCTGAAGTGTACTGAACTGATTTGACCAGCAAAGTTAAAGTCAATACAAAACCTAAATTTATCAGTGTTTTACTCTTCTTAAAATTAACATTGTATGTGTGTTTCAAAAGTGCTATTTCTGGGATAACCTATGCCCGATTCCAGTCAGATCAATAGACAAAACGCAGTTTGTAGTAATCATTGTAGTGTAATGTTGTGTATTTATAGCTTGTCCAAATTAGTACAGAAAGGGAAAATATTAGTTCAGTAGATTTTTCTGGTTCTAAAATTTACCATATAATGCAGTATTACTACGTGTGGTTATGCTTGTACGTACATCCACTTGTACAAGGAAAAAACTCACTTAATGGCTAATTAGGCTGGCGACCGTATTATTAACAGTTTATTAGCATCTGCGGTGTTGGTTCTTGTCCGTCCTAACGCGTAGTTGCACTTCAGACTTGCTTGACGTATCATTGTTGTTACTGAGTGGGTGTAAGTCTGATTGTGCCTCCATTCAGGTACACGCGGTCAACATATTTACTAAAATCCTTTCTTATAAGGTAAAGCCCGTCAACTTACCATAGTACAGGCTTTAAAGAGTTAACGTACGCCCGAGCGTAGACGTTACAACCTCGCCCTGCAGTTCCCTGTTTATGGACCTCCCTTCGTGTTATGGAGCTGATAGGGGTGCAACATTCAATTTTGCTATGATTTTTGCATCTGTCATCTTATTTTTCATCACCATCCTCTTCACTGACCATCTGTCACCATTACTCATCACACGCTTTCGTCTACGTTGTGATGTTTTTCCGCTCTGCTTGTGCACAGTGCCTCTTGAAACATCTAACACTTGGTTACGCAAGCTCCCACCATAAGAGCACCAACAATTTTCGCACGTTCGTATCCACTCAGCTTACAAATAATACACTCAAAACTAAACAGAAAAACAGAACACTTTTCTGGCCACGACTGACATTTGCAACATATCGAGTGCCTTGCGTATCGTGATCACATACAACAGAGCAACCTGCAGTCGCGGCTGGAAACTCCATTTATCTTCAAGCAAGCATTTCTCGCTGTGTTTCCATATATTTGTCCAAACCCTGTACAACGGCCAACAATCTGTTACGGATGACATCCTGCCTCAAAGCTACCTCTCAGTATGTCTGTGTACGCCGACACTGTGGCCGCTCGCAAATTTCCTTAAACGCATCGGCTGCAGGGAACAGCGTGTTCCCCAAAAGCCTCTTCCGTAGGGAGAGTAGCCACTGTTTAGTCTTCCGGGGAAACGTTTTAGGTTAGTAGATCCCTCAGGGAAAGCAGCGAGGTCGCGTGAATTATTCAGGCGGTGCGTGGCGTTCGCGCAAGAGTTAAGGCAACACGGCACGGAATGGGATGTAAAAAGCTTACGCACAACGACGGAAATAAGGCTCCTCCTCTGTAGTGGAGCGAACCACGTGTTTATATTGCAGCGGGCGGAATGTACGGAGCCAGGGTCGCTGAATTTTTAATAGACGGATGCATAATGTAGGGCCTCTCTAGCCGAAGCGTGTGATGGAGTTTCCACTTTGTGCTCGCACTGATTTCTTCAACCCCGGAGAGAATTTTCTCCTAACTAAAACGCATAGAATTTTTCCTGTTTTCTTTTAGTTATGCCCACAAGAGTCCTTCTTGAAGCACGAGGATACTGTAAACCGCTAATTTCAAATAATTTTTGTTTAGATAGACAATTAGCGAGTGTGTTGTCTGGTCCTGTTCTTGTAGAAATTTCTGCTGTGTCTGCTACATACTCTGCACGACACTGTGATGTTTAGGTCCTTCCCATAGTACCACGCATTAGCGTATCTTAATGTTCCATTTACGTAAGGACTGCAGGAAGAATGACTGCTACAATGTCTATGCGCATGCTGTGGTCTAGTCTACACGGACCCTAGCGGAATGATACTCAAGGGGCAGTAGACTATTCCTATTTTCTTCCATTAACAAGGTTCTGAAAATTCAGGTTTTTCTGAATTTCAGTGGCGCTCTCCCGCGTTCCAGCCTAGCCTGTCATCAGTCGACCTGTCCTTCTTTGCATGCACTGAACACTGCATTTCAGTGTTGTTTAGTTGGAATCGCGCACTCTTGAGCAATATTCTAATATGGGCCGCACGAGAGCTTACTACGCAGCACCTTTATAGACTGAGTGCGTTTTCCCAGTATCCTACCAATGAAACGAAGTCTGACACCTCCTGCACCTACGACTGAGCCCTTATGATCATTTGAATTCCTATCCACTCAACTTGTTCCAACCAGATCCTTGTTTCAGTTGACGATTCCCGTTGTGACTTATTGATATTGTAGTCATAGAATGTTTTTACACTCTGTTAAGTGAAAATTTCACATTTTTGAGCTTGTAAAGCAAGTTTCCAGTTGTTGCCTCACTTTCATATCTCATCAGATCTGATTGCGGCTGCGCTGTTCGGGGCGCCATGTCACGGATTGCGCGGCCCCTCCCACCAAGGTTCGACTCCTCCCTCGGGCGTGGTTGTCCGTGTTGTTCTAGGAATAAGTCAGTTTAAGTAGTGTGATAGTCCAGGGATCGATGACCTCAGCAGTTTGGTCAAAATGTGTGTGAATTCCTAAGGGACCAAACTGCTTAGGTCATCGGTTCCTAAGGAATGGTTCAAATGGCTGTGAGTACTTTGGGACTTGACATTTGAGGTCATCAGTCCCCTAGACTTAGAACTACTTAAACCTAACTAACCTAAGGACATCACACACACTCCACACCCAAGGCAGGATTCGAACCTGCGACCGCAGCAGCAGGGCGGAGCCGAACTGAAGCGCCTAGAACCGCGGGGCCAAAACGGCCTCGGTTCCTAGACTTACACACTATTTAAACTAAATTATGCTAAGAATAACACACACACCCATGCCCGGGGGAGGACTCGAACCTCCGGAGGGAGGGGGCGCGCAGTCCGTGACATGATGCCTCAAACCGCTCGGCCACTCCACGCGGCGCAGTTTGGTCCCTTAGGAATACACACGGATTTGGACATTCAGATAATACTTCTTTTTACACAACTACATAATCTGTGAAGGTCTGAAACTACTATTAAATACGTCGTTAATAAACTACATGAACGGCAAAGGTACCTGCACACTTCACTGCGTCACAACTAAAATTCTATTTCTATCCACCAGCCGTGCAGGATTAGCCGAGCGGTCTTAGGCGCCGCAGTCATGGACTGTGTGGCTGGTCCCGGCGGAGGTTCGAGTCCTCCCTCGGGCATGGGTGTGTGTGTTTGTCCTTAGGATAATTTAGGTTAAGTAGTGTGTAAACTTAGGGACTGATGACCTTAGCAGTTAAGTCCCGTAAGATTTCACACACATTTGAACATTTTTTCTGTTCAAACATGGTTCAAATGGCTCTGAGCACTATGGGACTCAACATCTTAGGTCATAAGTCCTATAGAACTTAGAACTACTTAAAGCTAACTAACCTAAGGACATCACACACACCCATGCCCGAGGCAGGATTCGAACCTGCGACCGTAGCAGTCCCGCGGATCCGGACTGCAGCGGCAGAACCGCACGGCCACCGCGGCCGGCTTGACTCCTTTCCCCGCCGAATCAATGCATTCGTCCCGTCCAGAAGGGGTGCACGTCACACTGATAAATGTGCTCATACTGTCAAGTTCTTCCTTAAGTTGTCTCGATTTTGTAAGCACTGAAATTACAAGTACATCAAATAATCTCTCGACCCATGAACTTTCATTAGTTTCCTCCTCTCGTTCCTGTTGCTTCACGTTTTTGACCGGGCTGTCTATTGCCTCCAAACCTAGAATTACACCAGACGTCTGTTCAGGGTGTATCGATGTTTTATTCCTATGGCGTTTTCTTGACCTTCATATTTCTGCACCAGCCTTGTTGACCTTCCTAACGCTACACCACCTGAAAATTTTCCTTGCACGGTAACTTTCACATGCTGAAATAGACTGTCGCAAAAAACATATGCACTGATGAGCCAAAACATTAAGACCATTGTCCACCACAATCGATACGGGATGCCGCCTGGTCGCCCTACGAGCACGTAATGCCCCTGTTGGGCCATGCTGACCCAACGACATCGTCGGTTACGACTGCCGTTCCCATGGGATCTCCGCGACTGGACCGTGGATCAGTGTAAACGTGTCACCACGTGGGAAGAATCACGTTGGTTGCTTCACCAGGGTAACAGTCGTGTCCAGAAACGACGTCATCCAGGCAATGGTTCTTTCAAACAAGCACCGCGCCAAAGACACAGGCCAATACAAGCAGTATTATGCTATTGGGTACATTAACCTTCACTTCCGTAGATCCTTAAGTAATAATAGAAGGCGCCGTGGAAGCAGTAGACTACATGTGCTGTTTTGCGGACCACATGAAATTCTTCATGTATCTCCCTTTATGGCAATGGTATCTTTTAGCTTGATAACTGACTGTGCCATAGATTCAGGATCATACTACAGTGATTTGAGCTGAACGATAGCCATCTCACGTGAATGTCTTTGCACCGTAATTCACTTGATCTGAAACAGATGAAACACTTTTATGACGCTTTCGTGCACTAGCTTCTTGCCGGCCGCGGTGGTCTAGCGGATCTAGGCGCTCAGTCAGGAACCGCGCGACTGCTACGGTCGCAGGTTCGAATCCTGCCTCGGGCATGGATGTGTGTGATGTCCTTAGGTTAGTTAGGTTTAAGTAGTTCTAAGTTCTAGGGGACTTATGACCACAGATGTTGAGTCCCATAGTGCTCAGAGCCATTTGAACCAACTAGCTTCTTGCTCAAAAAGCGCCAGCGCATAATTTAAGGGATTTAATGTGACCTGTGTCTAGACATCTGATGTGCACTAAGTGCTTGCGGAATACACGCCTCAGACAAGCGCTGGAATGGAAATGAGCGTACGGCATTGTGGGCCGGGAGTCCCGCACTCGGGGAAGTTCGGCCGCCGAGGACAAGTACTTCTTGCATTCGACGCCGCATTGGGCGACTTGCCCGTGGGAGATGGGGATGAAATGATGATGAGGACAACACCAGTCCCTGGGCGGAGAATATCTCCTGCCCCAGCCGGGAATCGAACCCGGGCCCGTTGGCGAGACAACTGTAGTTGTGTTGCTTCCAGACGTGGACCAACACGATGTTCAGAAGCCACTCGCAATGTTTTCGTTCATCAGTGTCGTATAGCTTTGCAGAGTCATGGATCGTTGGATGGAAGATCGGTACCAGAAAATACTGCGTTTGATACGGCATTCACGATGAGTCACATGACGAGACATCACAGAACTTCCGCCCCGAACAGCGACTTGTATATTCCACGTTGGTAGAATTACAGCTGGCGTGGATTTTCGAGTGACGGAAGCGATGACCCAGTTTCGAGTTAACACGACGTGGCGCTCCATATTGGCAATCGACGTTAATCTACTTAAGCTATACGATCCCCATAAAAAAAGTCAACTTATTCTGTACCTGGGTCCCTGATTCACCTTGGTTTACTTACAACGAGTACAAAAGTTCGCTCCTACATGGAACATGTACTTCCTTTGTGTTCGTTTCTCTAGTGTACTGTTCTGTGTGATACATTCCCCAATCATAAAAGTTCAATCTGCAGTTATTATTACCCCTTCTCTCATGCGAATTATGTAACTGATCAAATTCATGATACTTGATGCTGCTGTGATACTGAGATCATCGCAGTGCCTGGTATGTAACCATCTTACCTACAAGCACACGTGATGCTAAGAACTGTATCTGATACTCGGTTATATTTTTCTTGTATAATATTTACAAGCCAAAGGCATTGCCGCAGTGGTAAGACAGGTTTCGTCACATCACCAGAGTTAAGTGCTGTCTTGCTTGGCGAACCCTTGGATGGGTGACCGTCCTGTCTGCCGAGCACTGTTGGCAAACGGGGTGTAGTCAACCTTTGTGAAGCCGATTGAGGAGCTACTTGATGGGGAAGTGGTGGCTCTGGTCACGGTGTGCTGACCACATGCCCGTCCATATTCCCATCCAGTGACGCCTGAGGGCTGAGGATGACACGGCAGCCGATCGGCAACGTTGGTCCTTCAGTGCCAGTTCGGACGGAGTTTAGCAGTCAATTTTTTTAATATATGCAGCATATTACTGAAGAAATTGTTGAGTGCCTTCATCCCACATCGTGATCTATTCTGGACGCTGTACACGTGTGGCTGATAAATGTACTTCGCCCGTCACTAACCAAGTGCTTTTGTAAAATCATTCATGTCCCAGTTCCACAATTCTTCATAGAAAGAAATATTATTTTTTTTACTTGATCTTGGGCACAGACCACAGCCTTTCCTAATTTCCAATTATCTTATGTCCATTACCTCTTAGTCGTTCTTTATTTAGCATTATATTTGTGATTCCTGTGTGCACGCTTTTCAGCTAACAGGTAAACATATCACAGTATAAGGACGTAGCTGTAGAGGATTTAAAATAGCTGAAACGACTCAGTCTGTTTCATTCTAATATCTATATGTTGTCCTTAGTTGAACGTAGTATGGGTTTCAGTCCTAGTCATGATTGCGTGATTGCTGCAAATAAAGGAACTTTCCGAATTAGTTGGGTTTTGGGTTATCAGTGACCATGATCAAGTGGAACACAACATTTGCACATGGCCACGCCCCAAAAACTAAAGACCAAAATCACGCTTCTTTGAACGTGCAGTAAATTAGCGATCCCTCACCGCTTGCCGGTTGGCGCCAGTGCTGGCCATGCATTCCTTCTTCGACAGCGTGCGTGTGAAACTTCGAAATAGTCAAGCACAGCATCACAGTGGGAGCAGGAGCAGTTGTTAGCGATAGCAGCGCGAAGTCTGGTGCGAGCAAGGAAGCAGCAACAACTTGGAGCTAGTGCCAGATGCCATGGGCAGCAGGGGCAGGACAAGGCTTTGCCTGGATTTGGTGCGCCATGGGGTCTTGTGTACGTCGCAGAGTGGTTGGTTCAGGTAGTTGGCTGGCGAACAGAGGCCCTTGGGAAGATGGGTGACAGTTGTCTTCTGGCAGTTGGTGATGGCGGCCCCATGCGTATGGAGCGTGGTGCAGGTGCTGTTCTCATAGGGACTGCAAGCTAAAAGACGAGGACCTACAGAGAGCTAACAAGGAAGCACACATGTGGACTACTGAGACAGAGTCAGCTGTAAAGTCGTAGCAGAAAGTTTAGGTGACGAGCAGTAGGGACAGCCTGCTAGTGACTGGATGCGAGTTGGCAGTAATATGGCATTGGTTCCTGTTCCGGCTCAGTAGGTGGTACCTGGCGTCTTTGTTCCGGGTAAGGCTGTTCTGCTGAGACACAAGCAGAGGTGAACCGTATTGTGTGCTCTTGATCGGCGGTGCACAAGAAGAATGGCATATCGTTTGTGTTCAGCGGAAACGTCGGGATACTGCCAATATCGTCTGGCTTTATTTCAGTTATACCTGTGCCAGATGTTGTATTGTTCTAGACGCTACAGTCTGGAACCGCGTGACCGCTACGGTCGGAGGTTGAATCCTGCCTCGGGCATGGATGTGTGTGATATCCTTGGGTTAGTTAAGTTTAAGTAGTTCTAAGTTCTAGGGGACTGATGACCTCAGAAGTTAACTCGCATAGTGCTCAGTGCCATTTGAACAATTTTTTGTTGTATTGTCAAACGATTGAGCTGCTTCAAGGCCTAGGGCCGTTATCGAAAATAAGTTTCAGTATTTGGCGATACTGAACTAGGCGAGATTGCCAAAAGGGTGTATTTCATTTTATTGTCAGCCGAGGCTGGACTCCCATACCAGTAGTTTTATTATGATGAGATGGTGAGTAAGTAAGTTACAGTATGTGTAATAAAGTCACCTGCCCTCACGTGTCTTCGTGTTCCGGTAAGCAAAGCTAGTGATGTGCGCCATTTCCCGTACAAGTCTCCCCCCCCCACGCCCCTCCCCCACTCGAGTGACCCTATGCACGATGCACCAGCTGCCGACTGGCGCGTGTGGAGAGACATGAGGAGGAGCGTGCATCTATGCATCTGTGAATTGTGCTACAGAACTAACTAGACGTCATATAATGTGGACATTATCCAACAAAATTAATAATTTTTAACATGGTTTATGTTTAGAAAAAGTAAAAATGGTGACCCATGCCATACTTCACACTCCTTGTCGTAAAATTTTTTTCCAAACTGCAGTTTCATCGGAAACAGTTCTGCTTTTTAGTCGTGAAAACATGACAGACAGTTACTTTCACTGTTAACAATACTAATATGGGCCCTTGGCTTAAAACATTGCGGACTGTATAAGCATGGTATTAATTAGATTGAATCCTATTACGTACAATGTATCAAACAATAACATCATTTTCAGAAATACGATGCAGTTCCACATCAAAGACGTATATTTCCCCAAGTCCAGATAAAACTTTAAATTACGATGTCTATTTCTCCAAAGACACGATTTTGATGGAATGAAGTCTATATATTGCCCCAAGCTATGCTCAAGTCACCTCTGAAGACTCCATTAAAATTCGTTTAGTAGTTTTGGAGGCTGGCGTACTCAAAAAGACTTTTATAATTACTATAGATACATATTGCGCTAAAACTCTCTTACCTCTTTGACATATAAATTGTGGACGTTGTTTTGAATTCAGTCATTTCGTCCTGCCAGCTCAGGGTAGGTCTGTTCCGTGTGCTATAAGTATCCATGTACACACATAAAAAAAGAGGTATTGCATCACCTCGGTTCGGAGAGTTCCGGAACCTATACACAAAATTGGAATAGAGAGCAACATAAATATCATTTCCGTCCTTTTTATTGCTCATGAAAACCACACAACCATACAGCGAGAACTTCAGAGGTGGTGGTTCAGATTTCTGTACACACCGGTGCCGGCCGGAATGGCCGTGCGGTTCTAGGCGCTACAGTCCGGAACCGAGCGACCGCTACGGTCGCAGATTCGAATCCTGCTTCGGGCATGGATGTGTGTGATGTCCTTAGGTTTAATTAGTTCTAAGTTCTAGGCGACTTATGATCTCAGAAGTTCAGTCGCATAGTGCTCAGAGCCATTTGAACCATTTTTTGTACACACCGGTACCTCCAATACGCAATAGCACGTCCTCTTACGTTGACGCATGCCTGTATTCGACGTGGCATAGTATCCACAAGTTCATCATGACACTGTTGGTCCAGATTGCACTCCTCAACGGCAATTCGGCGTAGATGCCTGAGTCATTCATCGCTCACGTCGTCCATAAACAGCCATTTCCAATCTATCCCAGCCATGTTCGATAGGGTTCATGTCTGGAGAACATGCTGGCCACTCTAGTCGAGCGATGTCGTTATCCTGAAGGAAGTCATTCACAAGATGTGCACGACGGGGGCGCCAATCGTCGTCCATGAAGACGAATGCCTCGCCAGTATGCTGCCGACGTGCTTGCACTATCGGTCGGAGGATGGCATTCACGTGTCGTACAGCCGTTACGGCGCTTTCTGTAACCACCAGCGGAGTAAGACGGCCCCACATAGCGCCACCCCAAAACAGCATGGAACCTCCACCTTGATGCACTCGGTGCAGAGTGTGTCTAAGGCATTAAACTTGACCGGGTTGCCTCCAGACAAGTCTCCGACGATTGTGTGGTTGAAGGCATATGCGACACTCATCAATGAAGACAACGTGACGACACTCCTGAGCGGTCGATTCGGAATGTTGTTGTGCCCACCTGTACAACGCTGCATGGTGTCGTGGTTGCAAAGATGGGCCTCAATGGACGTCGGAAGTGAAGTTGCGCATCATGACACCTATTTCGTAAAGTTTGAGTCGTAACACGACGTCCTGTGGCTGCACGCAAAGCATTATTCAACATGTTGGCGTTGCTGTCAGGGTTCCTCAGAGCCATAATCCGTAGGGAGCGGTCATCCACTGCAGTAGTAGCCCTTGGGCGGCCTGAGTGAGTCATGTCATCGACAGTTCCTGTCTCTATGTATCTCATCCATGTCCAAACAACATCGCCTTGGTTGACTTCGAGACGCCTGGATACTTCCATTTTTGAGAGCCCTTCCTGGCACAAAGTAACAATGCGGATCCGATCGATCCGCGGTATTGACCGTCTAGGCATGGGCGAACTTCAGACAACACGAACCGTGTACGTGCTTCCTGGTGGAATGACTGGAACTGATCGGCTGTTGGACCCGCTCCGTCTAACAGGCGCTGCTCATGCTGGGTGTTTACATCTGTGGGCGTGTTTAGTGACATCTCTAAACAGTCAGTTGGACTGTGTCTGTGATACAATATCCAAAGTCAATGTGTATCTTCAGAAGTTCTGAGAACCGGGGTGATGCAAAACGTTTTTATCTGTGTTTTATCTCTCGTTGATTAGCAGAAACTGAATCAGTTTGGGGCAGCTGAGGCTGTCTTATTCGAAGTTATGTATTTATGGTAACACAACACCCAGTCAATTTCCTGCCCCACGGTGTGTACAGTCGATGAGGCTTTCAGTAAATCCTTTGGAAGAGTGAACCAGTCGACGTGGCTAGATACGGCATGAACATAAGTGCTCGGTACCTGACCTCAACCACCAGAACTGTCGTGCCTGCGCGGGGCTGACCAGTGGTGCGAGTAAAGTGGGCGGGCGGTTTTAATTACAGCCGCAGCTGTCGCCTGCAGACGCGCCTTCCCTGTCCTCTGGGGCTGAAGGCTGCTTTCACCGCTCCGTTTACCAATCCGCAGGATTCTCTTAAGGCATGACAGCAACAGCAGTGCTGCTGCGGTTGACCTCTTTTGTTGTCGAGATACTACCCAAAATACCGGAGTTTTTTCTCTTCCTGTTTGCCTCTCACCTTTCACTACGGTGTTGGTATTCTTTGTTATAAATCACGTATGGCAGTGCTAATGTCATATTGTGGTCAGATTCCCTTCCTGACAACGCCTCTGCCACCGGGAAGGAATCTGTATACAATCCATATACAATGTATATGAGATCCATTTCGAAGAGTTTGCATATGTTTCTGAGAAGGGACATGGTACTGCTTTTCTCAAAATAAGCGAAATCTAGGAGGTGAAGTCTTGCCGCGTGAACTTTGTCAGGCTAGGTCTTATTGAAGAATATTAAATTTTGTTATTACTTTCGCCGGAAGCAGTGGACCAGAGAAAAAAATATCTGATGGATGCTTGCAGGTCTTATTAGAAAACAAAATGCGACGAAATGTTGCCCGTTATAAGTTTTTGTTATAAGAGACACAACTGTTCTACCACGGCAAGAACGAAAATTCCATTAACACGGAAAGACCGGAAAGACGGCACCTAATTTTCGTCCGTTTTCCAGAGAGCTGAAGTTGCTTAACAAAAGTTCCCGCATTTTGAAGTCACTTTCTCATGAATTATGCAGATAGCTTAGTCCTATCGCCAACGAGGAAGCATAGTCAGTTCTTTTCTTGTCATCTTTCAAAAATGGCTCTGAGCACTATGGGACTTAACTACTGTGGTCATCAGCGCGCTAGAACTTAGAACTACTTAAACCTAACCTAAGGACATCACACACATCCATGCCCGAGGCAGGATTCGAACCTGAGACTGTAGTGGACACGCGGTTCCAGACTGAAGCGCCTAGAACCGCACGGCCACACCGGCCGGCTCTTGTCATCTTTCACATTAGCCATTTTACTCATTTGCTCCGACCACAGCCTGTTGTGACAGCCGACAGATGTACGACTAACAGTTATTTACTTTATTTTCTTCTTTGATTCTCTAGTATGCAACTAAAGGTATTTTGGTACAAGTAAGTAGCTAAAAGTATGCGTATTCATGTATCGAATGGACAGAAAAGTTTTCTAATAAGAATAAACGGATTTCGGTTTAATTTTTTGGGCTTTCGTGTGGACTTCGTGCCCGGAAATTATAAGAATTTAGGACAGCTACATTATGAGCATGACAAACTGTTCATATACCGTCCATACAGCCTGCATAAGAACACTGGCGGAGATTGAGGAATGCAATCTATACTGATACGGATCTAATATACTAGAAAGTGAGAAGTGAAGACCAGGGAGAGTGTTATTGAAATTACAAAAAATTTAAAAAACTAGCAGCTATAAAATTATACGTCTATTTTTTGCGAATATTTAGGGAATAATTAGGAATGTTTCAAAGTGTGCTATGTACAGCTTACGCCCTTTAAGCCACTTGCCTTTCCACGTTTATTACGTTTTTTTCTATGTTTTAACGCACAGTACAGGAAGATTTAGTTACGAGAGGCTAGCGAGTGGGTGGGATCACAAGGAAGACTCAGAACGACGCGCCATATGGTCTCGCAGCTCGAGAACGGCCGAGCGAGGAATAGCCGTATCTCTCTGAATCAGAGGGAGACAGTAGGGTTTCACCTATAACGCTGGGCGACAAGAAGCGAAAATTTTATTCTTTATATTCACAGTGTAGACAATAATCTGTAGCTCCAACCGTGCTGATGACGTTACTCACACTGAGAATTTGTTAACAATAATTTCAATATCACTGAATCCATCAGGAACTGTTAATAGCAAATTTCAGTTACTGTCAGTGCTTACAAATGCAAAGGATGGACCAATCGCGAACGCACCCTGAGAGGGCAGTAGCCAAACTGCTAAGATACCTCACTATTATTGTACCATCGGTTTCTGATGAGGTACAACATGAACCCGTGTATAAAGTCTGATGTCGTGTAATGACGGAACAGTTCACTGAAATACACTCCTGGAAATGGAAAAAAGAACACATTGACACCGGTGTGTCAGACCCACCATACTTGCTCCGGACACTGCGAGAGGGCTGTACAAGCAATGATCACACGCACGGCATAGCGGACACACCAGGAACCGCGGTGTTGGCCGTCGAATGGCGCTAGCTGCGCAGCATTTGTGCACCGCCGCCGTCAGTGTCAGCCAGTTTGCCGTGGCATACGGAGCTCCATCGCAGTCTTTAACACTGGTAGCATGCCGCGACAGCGTGGACGTGAACCGTATGTGCAGTTGACGGACTTTGAGCGAGGGCGTATAGTGGGCATGCGGGAGGCCAGGTGGACGTACCGCCGAATTGCTCAACACGTGGGGCGTGAGGTCTCCACAGTAGATCGATGTTGTCGCCAGTGGTCGGCGGAAGGTGCACGTGCCCGTCGACCTGGGACCGGACCGCAGCGACGCACGGATGCACGCCAAGACCGTAGGATCCTACGCAGTGCCGTAGGGGACCGCACCGCCACTTCCCAGCAAATTAGGGACACTGTTGCTCCTGGGGTATCGGCGAGGACCATTCGCAACCGTCTCCATGAAGCTGGGCTACGGTCCCGCACACCGTTAGGCCGTCTTCCGCTCACGCCCCAACATCGTGCAGCCCGCCTCCAGTGGTGTCGCGACAGGCGTGAATGGAGGGACGAATGGAGACGTGTCGTCTTCAGCGATGAGAGTCGCTTCTGCCTTGGTGCCAATGATGGTCGTATGCGTGTTTGGCGCCGTGCAGGTGAGCGCCACAATCAGGACTGCATACGACCGAGGCACACAGGGCCCACACCCGGCATCATGGTGTGGGGAGCGATCTCCTACACTGGCCGTACACCACTGGTGATCGTCGAGGGGACACTGAATAGTGCACGGTACATCCAAACCGTCATCGAACCCATCGTTCTACCATTCCTAGACCGGCAAGGGAACTTGCTGTTCCAACAGGACAATGCACGTCCGCATGTATCCCGTGCCACCCAACGTGCTCTAGAAGGTGTAAGTCAACTACCCTGGCCAGCACGATCTCCGGATCTGTCCCCCATTGAGCATGTTTGGGACTGGATGAAGCGTCGTCTCACGCGGTGTGCACGTCCAGCACGAACGCTGGTCCAACTGAGGCGCCAGGTGGAAATGGCATGGCAAGCCGTTCCACAGGACTACATCCAGCACATCTACGATCGTCTCCATGGGAGAATAGCAGCCTGCATTGCTGCGAAAGGTGGATATACACTGTACTAGTGCCGACATTGTGCATGCTCTGTTGCCTGTGTCTATGTGCCTGTGGTTCTGTCAGTGTGATCATGTGATGTATCTGACCCCAGGAATGTGTCACTAAAGTTTCCCCTTCCTGGGACAATGAATTCACGGTGTTCTTATTTCAGTTTCCAGGAGTGTATTACGCCGGATGACGTGCAATGTTCCGGTAATCCAGCGCAGTCTACGATCGGGTATCGAAGTGGCAACACGCTAACAGATGCGTAAAGTGCAATTTCGCGTAATGATGGAATTAACTGTTGAAGCAGGATTAGAAGACATTTGTGCCATCTCATGTGGATTCTAGGATCACGCGAAGATTTTTTGCGATTTTAGCGGTGCTCGGGAACTAATGATATATGACCGGGAATCTTGCTACGGATATTAACGATACGATGGCCCTAGAAATCGATTTACAAATTCAGAGATTTGATAAATAAAACAAAATTAGATGGCACCCAAACAGTGTACTATTCTTATTACACTTAACATTTAGACCTACCCCCTTGTCACATTATTATGCATTGTTGATTGCACAAGCGTTAGAGCTCGCGACTGATGGAAAAAAAAACAAGGGCGACGTCTACGAGAAACGAGATGAGCAAGTTGGCTACAATTCAGGCACGAGAAATAGGGGCCGGACGCACTAGACTTTCATTGTGAATCACACGTAGCATCACTTTGTATCCCCGTGTACATATTGTGGCTGGCGATATTTCGAACATTTATTCGCTGTCTGCTGTGCTAATTTTACAAGCTCTTACAAAGGCACGAGGAAAATTAGTTATGTACATATTCACAAATCAATTCTACATTTACGTCGACACGCTGCAAACAACTGAAGTGCACGGCAGAGTATACTTAATATTGTACTGCGTATTAAGGTTTATCCCGCTCCATTCGCGTGTGCAGCGTGGGAAGAATGTCTTCTTAAACGCTCCTGAGCGCGCTATAATTACACTAATCTTGTGTTTCCGGTACCTACTCGAGCAACACTCAGAAGGTGGTAACATATTCCTAGATACCCCAATTAACACAGTTTTCCTAAGCTTTGTAATCAGGCTTTAGAAGGGTGGTTGGCATCTGTCTTCTAGCGTCTGCCAGCGCATGACTTTCAGCTGTGGGTCAAAGGGAGCTTGTGACCAACCGTCCTGTCTTTCTTCCAGCACGTTGAATACCAGTTTTTAGCACTAACTGATGTAGGTCTTACACACTTGAGCAGTATTGTAGGATAAATTCCACAGGTGTTTTGTAAGCAACTGATATGTAGAACAATGTATTTGCCCACTACCCTAACAATTAACTGAAACCTGCATCTTGCTTTACCTAAAACTGAGACTGTGTCGTCCCATTTCATATTCCCACAAACCGTTGCACTACCGGTCAAAAGTTCTCGACCAACAATGAAAAGAGAAAAATACTTTAGTGTACAAACACATCGTACAAACTAAGTAAACCAGCAAAAGAAATATTTTATCCCTCTATCATGAAGTTCAACACAATATGGTTTAGAATTTACCACCTCGAAGTATACACCTTGCCCTCACAACAGCTGCACAAACTCTTGGCATTGTGTGGATATTGTTAGTGTTTTCTGATATATTACAGTCCAACACGTATGTAAATTATTCTGTAGTTCTTAAAAATTAGATGAACTCAGCTTTCTGACCACCCTGTTCGGTATATCTCATGAGGGTTCACTGGAATTTAAGTAAGGTGACACAACTGGCCGAGTCATATTCTTCGGTGCTCCAAATTTCTCTTCTTGTTGACGTAAACTCTGCGCAATTTTGAAGCATGTTTGAGATCTTTGTCCTGGTGCACAACGAACCCACGACTATTAAGTCTCGTGCCAGATGGGACTGCGTTGTTGATCAGTGTCCTTTGATATCCTTTCTTCTTTAACGTTCCCCTAATTCTCACTGGATAACTGACTTTATCACCCACAAAACATCCCCACACTATGATCCACCCTGCACCATGATTCATCGTTGGCGGCACGCACTGAATCTTCACACATTCTCCACGAAGTTGACGAACAAATATTCGACGAAGGGTTCCAAATACTTCGTACTTAGATTCCCCGCGGACCATTGCTGCACGCTCCAGTTTTTATATTCCTGTGCCCACTGCAATCTTCTCACCTTATTTTTGTTTGAGTAATAATGTTTTTTGGCCGCAATGCACACCTTGGGCATGAGAACAGGGTCATACTCTTGAGATAGACAATGAAGCTGGTCGCTTACTACTTACTTCCTCGTGAATTTCAGGTGAAGTACATGTCCTCTGACGTTTACACGTATGAACTGATCGTTGTCTGGTGTTACTCGGTGTCATCGCTGTTTGCTGCTACTTAGTGTCTTCCAGATGGCGAAACGACTGCTTTGGCACCAGTTTGCTTGAACTGCTGCATTTTTTATACCAGTGTAGACTAGGCTACACTAGCGTTTGTTGCTATTACCTAAATAACCTTCCTGATGCAGAGCTACAACTATGATACGTTTTTCAATTCCAGCCTCCTACTTCCGTCCCATCAGGAGGTAATATGATGGGAAGCTCATGAGATGTACAAGCAAACTGCTAGATGCACTCAATGCACTGTAAACCAATGCGAACTGATTTCTAAGAATGAATGAGGCTTATTCGAATGGACCTCTCTTAGATAAACTTACGACGGTGTTGTGGATACTCTTCAGCGCCCCTTTAGGCGAACGGTCAAACTTCAGAGGCGCTCTCTGTCTCTACATGTCTATAGCTGTTTCATTATCAGAATGGGGACATGATAGAATATTCAAAACAATATCGCTGATTTAACAAAATGATTCAAATGGCTCTGAGCACTATGCGACTTAACTTCTGAGGTCATCAGTTGCCTAGAACTTACAACTAATTAAACCTAACTAACCTAAGGGCATCACACACATCCATGCCCGAGGCAGGATTCGAACCTGCGATCGTAGCGGTCGCTCGGTTCCAGACTGTAGCGCGTAGAACCGCACGGCCACTCCGGCCGGCGCTGATTTAACCACAAACTTATAGTTTTGATAGGTATAACAGACTTTTGACCGGTAGTGTACTTCCAGGTACGTGTGTGAGTTGACTGATACCGTTAGTAATTCACGGTTACTGCTGTCATATGCCGCGCGCGGTAGCCGCGCTGTCTGGGTCGTCTTGTCATGGTCCGCGAGGGTTCCCCCGTCGGAGGTTAGAATGCTTCCATGGGCGTAGGTGTGTCTACCTTCGCGTAAGTTAGTATAAGTTACATTAAATAGTGTGTAAGCTTAAGGACCGATGACCTCAGCAGTTTGGTCCCATAAGACCTTACCACCAATATACATTACTTTAGTCATATCATACTATACAACAAACCTAATCTAAGGCATTTCTGTTTGCAGATGCTGAAGTAATCTCTATGTCTTTTAAGACATATGAAGGTACATTTGTAACTGTCTTTAACATCTCCTCTTAAACGACTTGATCAATTTCATCTAAACTAGGTTCACATATCACTTTCTCTCTACAGAAAAGCACCGTGCCGGGAAGCGGGGGTAGAAATAGGAAAGAATCGTAACATAGTGCCAAAAAATATCGAGGCTATATTCACCAAATGAGAATGAGAAGGCTTAGCGACCTGCAGAAAACTTTACACATAATGTCAGCCCCTTAAGAAATTTTTTCTCGCCGACACCCTCAACAAAATAATGAATGGAGAAAGGTTTATCATTTCTTACAATCTCGCTGATCATGTGTAAATGTTCCTTATAGGGCACAATGTTTTAATTTACGAGAATGTTCAGTAAGTGACATATATGCTTTTCCTCTCGACCAATTTCGGTTGAAAAAATTTGTCATGTGTTTGTGGGACATTGTGGAATATTCCCACTTCAGTCCGTTTAGCATAGCGTATAGAAGATAGAAAGTTCATCACTATCAGGTACACCAGTTTCGCCGCTTGGCAGCGCTAGTTCCGATTTGAGCGTTACTCTCCCATGCAGTCAAATTACACTTTCGCATTTGAATTTGTTTTACGTGCTGTAAAGTAACTATTCTCATATATTCTGTGGAAACATAATTAAACTAGACTATTTAAGCCCAGATTAAATACTGACAATTTTTTGTTTTTTAGTTGCTTGGGAATGGCAGTGCATAAACTTCCCAAACAGTAATCAATTTTGGGATTGTCTATGTATTAAAGTAGCAAGAAAAGGGAAAAACAGGAATCATTGAATGTTATACGGTAATAAAAATGTATATTCTTACCACCTCACTTCATAGTTCTACAGCCGACTAACTAGATAACACTCGTGGCCGTCTATTAAAACAACTCACTTTCAGTAATGCTGCGAATGAACTAGAGCTATATCAGTATAAGACGTTTGTTGTGAAAAGTGTTCAATTCTCTAACATGTATTACAGAACAACGTCGATCTTTAATCCTGTCCTAGTACTGTGTTTTCAACTACTACGGTCCTGCCTCTCTGTCCGGATTTAGATTTTCTTGGCCAGTACTCAACCAAGAATGCATCACCACCTATATCTCACGAGGCACAACAAGAGTAGTCTTAAAATAAATGCTGCTTGTGCAGAATTGACCGTAATGGAGTGTGGCTACAGCTTAAAAGAAGAAAATTCTCATAGGCCTACCAGTCCATACAGCAAAACAGGTCATAAATAAAAGCTACTACAAACTAAGACAAAAAATTAAAAACATTTTCTACGTATTTTCTCACTTTTTAACTGTTGGACAGTATGGAAAGTTTCCTTGTTGATTGAATTAAGGTTTCTTCTGCCCGTAGCAAGACATCTAACAGTACTTCTGAAGGGTGACATTAATATCTTTGTCCTCGATGAAAACCATAGTCCTTCTAGTTAGTGGAAAGTGATAAAGGACGGTTTTTTTACTAATGATTTCTTTAGTGAATCTAAGCAGACATAATATTTAGTGATTTTTGAGGCGGGATGTGCGATATAACCTGATTTGTTGTGTACAATACGTTTTTTTTGCGTTCTCAAGAACATTGTTGAATGGATTTTGTAGGCTTTCCGATCGGAACGACTTTCATCGGATTTATAGCAATCAGTTTTTCTTCTATACTTCCTAGTACATATTTTTTGACGTCAGTGTACTCCTCCATAGTCTTCTTTGCCAAGATTCTTATATGACTGACAAGGAACGTAAGAGTGGGTGCCTCCAGCACAATTAATCTAGCCTTCTCTGACTTGAGTTTACTGTTTGCTCTAGCCAAGCTACTTTTAAATTTTTTTATTTGTAGTTTCAATAGAGTTAATTCATCAAGTGTATCAACTAATGGAGACCTATAAGACGACAGGTTTCTGCTTAAATCAGAAGTGATATCACTGTCACAAATTTTTGAACATTTGTTGGGTGATTTATTCACAATTTTGCAAGCAGCTTTCCTTTTTGTGGGAGATTTCCTTTGCTATAATAGGGTAGACAAAAGTATGGGCAAATATGAGAAAATGTCAGGAACTGAATTTTGTTTCAAGTGCCAATTAATTCTGGGCTATTTTACTTCCTTTCCATCAATAACGAATTTGTCTGTTTCCTTAATATTAAATTTTCAGCAAAGTGAGCATCACAAATGTTTGTGTTTCTTGTTAGTTCCTTGTCTTCTCTTGAGATAACTGTTTTCGATTTTTTTATATTTTCTACATCTTTTGGTGGCTTCGAAGAGCATCTTACCTCTCTGCGACTTCTATAACCAGACTTACAACCAGGCACAAGATAGGAAGGCATCATCACTTCTCTTTAGTAGACAGCAGGGCCAACTATTAATTTAAATCGAAATATTCGCTTGGAAACCACGTATTTCGGTTTAATTTATACTCACGTACCACTAATAATCTGTACAGCTGCAGAACCGCACATATGTAACTTAAAATATCCGCAAATCGGCAACGAAGCACACGGTATAGCATTTAAAAACTTAGAAAAAACAGCGCGCGAAACGATCGAAGCGTTGCGCAGTGGGATATTACCGTACTAACCTTATTCAGCCCATGTTATCGGAGACAAGACATTACACTCTCCACTATGCCTATAATTTCATTAAGTTCAGATACAAATAGCCGCTATACAGAGCCTTCAAAATGGCGTCCGTAACCGAGATGCGTTCCAAGCTCAGAACTGTCATTGGGGTTCTTTTGGCGGAAAGCCAGAGTATCGCAGATATTCACAGGTGCTTGCAGAATGTCTGCAGAGACCTCGTCGTTGGGCGAGACGGCTGGCATCATCGTCCGATCTTCTGCGTGCCCGCTGACACAGGTGTTACTACTACAGTGTTGGAATGTGCAGATATTCGAGATATCTCTCATTCTGCATCTCTATCAGCTATCGTTGTCAGTACTGGTTAGAGAGAAGTCTAACCCAAAAGAATCTTTTGTGAACCTCACACAGATAGTTACAAGAACACCGATACTGCCTCATTGACATTTCTCAACCCTGTTACACTAGTCAACAAAGTGTGTACTTATTCCTTGCCACCATTTCGCTAAGGGGTGTTCGACAATGGTGAAGCCTACCACCCACGTAATTCAAATGCTACACTACTGGCCATTAAAATTGCTACACCAAGAAGAAATGCAGATGATAAACGGGTATTCATTGGACAAATATATTATACTAGAACTGACATGTGATTACATTTTGACGCAATTTGGGTGCATTGATCCTGAGAAATCAATACCCAGAACAACCACCTCTGGCCGTAATAACGGCCTTGATACGCCTTGGTATTGAGTCAAACGGAGCTTCGATGGCGTGTACAGGTACAGCTGCCCAAGGAGCTTCAACACGATACCGCAGTTCATCAAGAGTAGTGATGCGTATTGTGACGAGCCAGTTGCTCGGCTATCATTTACCAGACGTTTTCAATTGGTGAGAGATCTGGAGAATGTGCTGGCCAGGGCAGCAGTCGAACATCTTCTGTATCCAGAAAGGCCCGTACAGGACCTGCAACATGCGGTCGTGCATTATCCTGCTGAAATCTAAGGTTTCGCAGGAATCAAATGAATGGTAGAGCCACGGGTCGTAACACATTTGAAATGTAACGTGCACTGTTCAAAGTGCCGTCAATGCGAACAAGAGGTGACCAAGACGTGTAACCAATGGCACCCCATACCATCACGCCGGGTGATACGCCAGTATGGCGATGACGAATACATGCTTCCAATGTGTGTTCACCGCGATGTCGCCAAACACTGATGCGACCATTATGATGCTGTAAACAGAAACTGGATTCATCCGAAAAAATGTTTGCCATTCGTGCACCCAGGTTCGTCGTTGAGTACACCATGACAGGCGCTCGTGTCTGTGATGCAGCGTCAAGGGTAACCGCAGCCATGGTCTCCGAGCTGATAGTCCATGTTGCTGCGAACGTCGTCGAACTGTTCGTGCAGATGGTTATTGTCTTGCGAACGTCCCCATCTGTTGACTGAGGAATCGAGACGTGGCTGCACGATCCGTTACAGCCATGCGGATAAGATGCCTGTCATCTCGACTGCTAGTGATACGAGGTCGTTGGGATCCAGCACGGCGTTCCGTATTACCCTCCTGAACCCACCGATTCCATATTCTGCTAACAGTCATTGGATCTCGACCAACGCGAGCAGCAATGTCGCGATACGATAAACCGCAATCGCGATAGGCTACAATCCGACCTCTATCAAAGTCGGAAACGTGATGGTACGCATTTCTCCTCCTTACACGAGGCATCACAACAACGTTTCACCAGGCAACGCCGGTCAACTACTGTTTGTGTATGAGAAATCGGTTGGAAATTTCCCTCATGTCTGCACGTTGTAGGTTTCGCCACCGGCGCCGACCTTGTGTGAATGCTCTGAAAAGCTAATCATTAGCATATCACAGCATCTTCTTCCTGTCGGTTAAATTTCGCGTCTGTAGCACGTCATCTTCGTGGTGTAGCAATTTTAATGGCCAGTAGTGTACATGTACGAACTAGTTATAAAGTGAAAAATTTAAATACAGTTGGAATTAAAACAGGATCTAACATACAATCAAGCCTTGTTCAAATGGTTCAAATGGCTCTGAGCACTATGGGACTCAACTTCTGAGGTCATTAGTCCCCTAGAACTTAGAACTAGTTAAACCTAACTAACCTAAGGACATCACACACATCCATGCCCGAGGCAGGATTCGAACCTGCGACCGTAGCGGTCTCGCGGTTCCAGACAGCAGTGCCTAGAACCGAACGGCCTCTTAGGCCGGCAATCAAGCCTTGTTTAAAAAACAGGACAGATCGCTGAAATTTTTAGAGCATTTTAATCTTTTCAACGTTCTCTGCCTGTCAATAAATGATCCAACTGTGTCCTCGAAGCCCAGACGACAGGAAATATGCTTCAATACGTTCGCCATAGCCTGCACTGCTAGCACTCTGGTTTCATTGGTTACAAGAATAACAACTTTAACATATTTTATCAGTTCCACAAGCATAGGAGCACAGTAGACAAGGTGTCCTTACTCCTAGGCGCCATTTCACTAAGGGGTGTTCGACAATGGTGAAGCCTATCACCCACTTAACTTCTATATGTACGACCTAGTCATGAAGTGGAAAAATGAAATACAGTTGGGAATTAAAACAAGACCTAAGATATAATCAAATACTCTGTTATATAGTTAGGACCAGATAATTGTACAGGAAATAGAAGACAATACACATAGTACAATATATAGAATGAGCCCGAAAGCAATACACTGAAATTTACCTATACCTTCAAAGCAGACAAAGATAATGGCGTTCAAAGGAAAGAATACAGTCAGATCGAAAATAATATTAAATGAGCAAATTTTGGAACAAGTATGTCAATTCAATTGTCTAGGATATGATATTAGTTTTAGGTAGTTTAGAAACATCGAGAAGGTTAACAAATTTCACGAAGCCTGTGGAACAACTGAAGGAACTTCGGGAAGAAAAACAAGATAGGAATGAAAGATGAAATTACTTAAAATATAACTGCACGTACTCTTGGATACGGTTCAGAATCCTAGAGGAAAATTTAAAAAAATAGAACTGCGATTAGGACTGGCCCTCTTATGGTTCTCTACAAAATTAATTACACGTTGTGATGAGCGAGTTTGCGAGTATCGAAGTACGTGATATAAATGGTCGTATCTTTGGTTACATTTACTTAGTAGCTTAAATTTTTTACACCGTCATGGGACCGCAGACCTCAGTATTTGGCATGAAATTCAATCTGATACCTTTAACATTCCCGTGGAAAACTAATCTTTAGAGACGGCCGTATCTTTTGGTTACATTTACAGTATTTATATCGTCAAGGGACCGTTCACCTTACTTAGTACTGGACATAAATTTCAGCTTGACAGCTCTGCTCATTTCTGAATAAAAGGGGTCGTAACAGACACACGGACAACAAGCGACAAAAAAGTATTTTATTATGTGATACAATTACAAATTATCGGCATTTGCATTTTTTCCTATACTTGCACCGTACAGCGAAACCTTGCCTCCTGCCAAATTTCGTGATTCTACGTCAGCGGAAAGTACAATACGTTTTTCGATAACTTTGCGACTACCAATATGTGTGATACAAATGGCCGTATGTTTGGATTTCAATGTGTTAGAAGGTTAAATTTTTAATAGCGCCAAGTGATTTTGACATAAATTTCAACTTTATACCTCTCCCCGTTGCTGAGGAAAAGAAGTCTTAATTGACGGACAGACGCAAGGTCAAGAGAGTGGTCCTGTGTGGGTTCCGTTTTTGCTGATTGAGGTAAGGAATCCTTAAAAAGAAAAAAAAATATCCCGTGTCTGGCAGCAGAGACGATGTTCATGAGATATGCAAGGGGCTGTAATAAAATACATGAAATTAGAAATGAAACAATACGATCAGATTTAAATATCTTTTCATTTAACAAGATAGAAGAGAATAGAATGAAATGGAAGCAGCATAGTGAGAGAAAATAGACAAAAAAGATTGAGTTATTGGCCGACCGTAAAGAGAGAACTAAGCAGAGCTCGGGAGAGGTGCATGTATGATAGAGACGGATCAGGTGGCTGTGACACCCAATCCTCGAAGGGAGATGATGATGATGATGATGATGATAGTAATGGGTTTCCGTGAACCTGACTGGTCCTGTGACGAGGCTGAACGGTTGTTGTGTGTCAGTAAGCCACCTCAATAACAGCAGTTATTTTCGGTGGGATGGGGTTCTCTTTCTGGCACGTTTATGTTTGACGCCAAGAAAATTTGGTGAATAGAATATTAGAGTTTGGATTTGTAACTTGCGTTGTGCTCACCAACAGACTCGTGTAAGAAATCACTAAATGTGGAATTTAACGGTCAACGAAGACAACAGACACTAAGGGGGAAACTAACCGGAACGCGATGCTTGAAAACACAACATTACGCGGCAACAGTCAGCTTCGTAGAATTTATTTTTACGTCGCGTTTGTGAAGCGAACAACACAGCGGTGACTAAGGGAGACCAGCCCTTAGACAGTGGCGCGCCAGCCACCTACCCCCCCCCCCTCCTCCTCCCGTTCCGCCACCACCGCTTAAGTTTGAATGAGGCTAATTAACTACCCCTCCACAGCCTGCACAGTGTTTGAGACCGGCCCCAGCGCGCTCCAGGCACTCCAAAGCCGTGGTAATGAGTCTTCCTCCCGGTCCGCCACGTATCCATCCGTTGTTGTCACGGCTTCTCACGTCACAGCATGGAGTTCCTCGAGACCTCCACTGAAATCAGACGCCTTTCATTAGCAAACATGTACCTTTTACCTGACGTGTTTATGGAAGACGACATGCAAGTAGTGAACAAGAACTATGCCATGAAATGATAATTAAATGAAGTTCCTAAGCTGTCGACAGCCGTTGATATACACAACTGGGACACTTGAAAATGTGTGCTCCGACCGGGACTCGAAAACTGGATCTCCTCCTTACATGGCAGACGCTCTATCCATCTGAGCCACTGAGGGCACAAAGGATAGTGAGACTGCAGGGATTAATCCCTTGCACGCCCCCCGTGAGACCCGCATTCCCAGCATAGTGTCCACACACTACATTCGTAGTGCCCCTGCCCATTACACTCTTTACTCGCGGCAGACAATCTTACTGAGTCCCGTTTCAATGGCCGGTTAGCCTAAACTATATGGAGATGGTATCTGTTCTTTCGGAAATGTCTGAAAGAACAGACACCATCATCATATAGAACTATGCCACGCTGGTCCCAACATGCAATTAAATATAAACTCCGTTGTTGCTGGTCGTCGTGGCCTCGCGGTAGTATTACAGGCTCGTGAAGCAATAGTGCGAGTTTAAATCCCGCCTTGACCACGGTACTGTATATTCTAGACCTATTTGATCTGAAAGTACGTACGATGATTTAAGACGACCTGAAAACGTAAACTGAACAACATACATAATCCTCGCAAAACCAAGTACGGAGGGTGCTTTATGCTCACCTTTTGAAAATATTGTAATCTGCTCAGTCACATCATATTTTAAAATTTTGAAACAATATTTATTGTTTTTAGTGAGTTCTTCTACCAGAGTCCAAATATGTTTTGAAGTTTTCAGTTAAACCAAAACCAAAAATTTAATTCTTAATGGCTGTCATAGTCAATATTTTTATATTTGGAACCTTACTCATCCAGAGCAAAATGAATTTTGTGAGTAAAGGTCAATAACAATTAACGTAACTTGCGTTTTATAAACAATTTTTGGGTGGTTTAACAACCCTACCACAACAAAGGTCAAAAATTAATTATGATTGTAGTGTTGCTCACGCTGCTAAATATTGCATTTTCGGGCAACAACAAAGTTATATTATGTGGCAGGTGTCATTAGAGCACAGTTAATAAAGTCATTTCTTGAAATAATGGATAAACTAGGCATTCATCTTTTCGTGTTTCTCACGCTGGTCTCGTTGTGAACTCGTGGCTCAATCGTCGAAAATCTAGGTAGTGATGATTCCAAGCTGGGATGCAAAGAGGCCTAGGTGTTATTCTGCGATATTCAAAAGTTTTATAGATGTGTTTCATAAACCATTCTTGAAGATTAAACTTTTGCAGGTTAGGACAATGGTGACGTAAAAAAGTAATCAGCACTCCGAATTTAAGTTACACTTCTTATTTATTACTTTTGTTGCAATATCACGTAACTCGTTCCAAAACATCACTTCACAATATAAAACATACTTGAAAATATCTTCCTCACTGTTAAATTTCACATTTCATAAACTGACTACAATTTGCGTCTTTTTAACATGACGACCAAAGCTTGACTCTCTAATAACCGCTTACGCGCCCAAAAATCAGAGTTACAAGTACGTCAATGATCATAGTGACGAAAGAAAGAATACACATAAGAATATCATTGCAATATATACATATCGATGTATCGAAGTACCTCTACATTAATGAAATCAAATCTGAATGTTGTCACAGAAATATGTTAACTATTTTACAGAAACACAGTAGAATATTGCTGGTATCGATAGGTTGATGTGAGGTGCCGTAATGGCTACGTAATTCAAGTACTATTACAGTGGGCATAAAGTACCCGCATTGGTAGTACATGAAAGTGAATGTGCTTTGGTATTGCTAAGAGTGTGCTAAAATGTATTTTTAGGTTCTGAACCCTACTTACGCATCAGTGTCTCTTTAAGTATGTTGTTAATATAAGTCAACAACAAATAATACTTTTTTCTATTATTCTTTTTTTGGGTGGGCATTATATACTCTCCCCAACTGGTAATGGAAATTACTTTGCTACTGCTAGAATTAAGCTTGGGGAGAGTAATGTAAAAAACGTATTTACGAAATAATCAGATTTTCAGATTAGCAGTGAGCTGACTGTGAGATTAGACGCTACTTTCTCTCTTTGTAAAAAGGCACACCACTCAGTAATTCCAGGTCTCTGCACACAAACATGGGTCCACGAAGCAAGATATAAAGTTTACATCACTGTCGGCGGAGAAAGAAGAGAAGTTCCTGGCGGCGGCCATTCAAACGGTTTCAAGAACGGCGTAAAAATTATCAGATTCCATGTATTTTTACTACGTAATATCTTGACAGGCCTACAAAAGAACTTAACTACAAGATACAGAATGGTCAAATATAACAAAAGCGTTTAATCGATTTGGTCTGCATCGCTTGAAAGGCGACAGCATGTTTTCCCACGTGTGTTCTTTACCGACAAAGCAACGATTATGAAAGGTAAATGTATGTACTACTTGTCAGCTGACTTCGTCAGGTCAACAACGACAATGTAGCGTAAACATATCGTGCGGCATCTTAGAAAATTCCATTCTGGGACCATCTTAGGAATGTTAAAGGAAATACATGCGCATACTTTCTTACGAACATTCAATATTCTTCTACAAGAGGTACCACTGCATAAGCAACAGGGCATGTGGTTCCAACACGGCGGCTACCACGCTTAGATTTCCTGTGCTGCAACGCAAATACTGAATGAGAAGTTTCCTGACCATTGATATGACGGTGTAAGTAGGCTGTTTAGGTTTTTTTTATTGGTAACGCCACCTCTGTATGAAAATCACTGCCTGTGCTGTGTGCAGTCTGTGGCTGCTTTGCATTGTTGTAATACTCGCCATTGTAGTGTTGGGCAGCGGCATCTGGATGTGAACAGCGCGTAGCGTTGCGCAGTTGCAGGTGAGCCGCCAGCAGTGGTGGATGTGGGGAGAGAGATGGCGGAGTTTTGTAATTTGTCATGAACTGCTATATATATATTATGACTATTAAGCTGGCAATAGTGGCGCTCGCTGTATTGCAGTAGCTTGAGTAGCGAAGATTTTTGTGAGGTAAGTGATTTGTGAAAGGTATAGTTTAATGTTAGTCAGGGCCATTCTTTTGTAGGGATTTCTGAAAGTCAGATTGCGTTGCGCTAAAAATATTGTGTGATATTGTGTGTCAGTAAAAGCTCAGTCTTATATATAAATTGTTAAAAAAGGGGACGTTTCAACGGTATGATGCAGTACAATGGCTGACCAGGTCTCTTGATTTGATTCCTCTTGATTTCGTTCTATGGGGGGCATTGAAGTCCAAAGTATGACGGAAAATATGCACTGCCGAATTGCCACAGCCTGTAATGGCATGTCATCCAATTTACTTTCACCTGTTCATGCAAATGTGTCCTGCAGTAGATACGAAAAGATTAGAGCACATACTTGAGTTGGATGTGAAGCTACCTTTCATTAAGAAAGCTATGTATTCTTTCGGTTACCTGTTGTCAATAAAGCGTTTGATTTATTTAAAGCGTTTTCTGTCTAGTCACAATATCGAGTAGTATTTATAGACATATATTTTGTTCGGCAGCAGGTGGTTACTTTAAGAAGCATTCAGACGTCTCCAGGCAAAGACAGGTAAAATGTCTTTTTTTCTCAAATCTAAATAAGTTATTAGTCCTTCCCTTTTTCCCCTTGAACAAGGCTGTTTATCGTTATGATGACTAGCAAACGTTTCTGTTTTGGCTTTGACAAATAAGCAGCAACAGGGAAGGTTTAAATGGAAAACTGAATGACGAAACTGTAGTTGTTTCCACAAAACCTGGAATCGTACATACATTTGAAATAGTTTTCTTTAAGCCCCATCAGATGCGCCGGAAGCTAGCCTATTCCGTATTTCCATAAATAAAATCATAGCGCATTATATGTCGATTTATCTTAGTAGAGTAGGACTGTCTTGTTGCATGTAAACACGGAGCTTCGCATGAGAGCTAGTCTTGGCGGTGTTCATATTGCAATTGCTGACACTGGCGACATTGTATTTTCATTTCAGTACATTTCTTGGATTATTCTGTGAAGAGATTTAACCTCAACATTAATAAGTGTTATATCACTGTACTCTTATTCTGAAGCGCTTTCGAGTGTCATTAAAAATATGCTTTCGAATGCCGCTAAAAATATACCATTCTATTTCGAAAACTATACTTGATTCATTACCTCGATCGATACAAAAGCTACGATACTTCATCAAACGCGAAAGCACCTTAGCGTGCTATCATTTGCCGAAAACTTCGTTTCTATACCCAGAACTGTTCATGAAATAAAAGGTGTGTGTGCTTGACAAGCCCATCAATATACTCAGAGGCAACAATCTTTCCTTTCATATCTAGATTATATTCAGTATGCTTCGACTCGGACGATTGGAAAATAATTTTGTTTTCATTATCACTACTTTTTCTTGTCCCACCCCCCCCCCACCCCCCCATGAACCATGGACCTTGCCGTTGGTGGGGAGGCTTGCGTGCCTCAGCGATACAGATGGCCGTACCGTAGGTGCAACCACAACGGAGGGGTATCTGTTGAGAGGCCAGACAAACATGTGATTCCTGAAGAGGGGCAGCAGCCTTTTCAGTAGTTGCAGGGGCAACAGTCTGGATGATTGACTGATCTGGCCTTGTAACATTAACATTAACCAAAACGGCCTTGCTGTGCTGGTACTGCGAACGGCTGAAAGCAAGGGGAGACTACAGCCGTAATTTTTCCCGAGGACATGCAGCTTTACTGTATGATTAAATGATGGCGTCCTCTTGGGTAAAATATTCCGTAGGTAAAATAGTCCCCCATTCGGATCTCCGGGCGGGGACTACTCAAGAGGACGTCATTATCAGGAGAAAGAAAACTGGCGTTCTACGGATCGGAGCGTGGAATGTCAGATCCCTTAATCTGGCAGGTAGGTTAGAAAATTTGAAAAGGGAAATGGATAGGTTAAAGTTAGATATAGTGGGAATTAGTGAAGTTCGGTGGCAGGAGGAACAAGACTTTTGGTCAGGTGATTACAGGGTTATAAATACAAAATCAAATAGGGGTAATGCAGGAGTAGGTTTAATAATGAATAAAAAAATAGGAGTGCGGGTTAGCTACTACAAACTGCATAGTGAACGCATTATTGTGGCCAAGATAGACACAAAGCCCATGCCTACTACAGTAGTACAAGTATATATGCCAACTAGCTCTGCAGATGATGAAGAAATAGATGAAATGTATGACGAGATAAAAGAAATTATTCAGGTAGTGAAGGGAGACGAAAATTTAATAGTCATGGGTGACTGGAATTCGTCAGTAGGAAAAGGGAGAGAAGGAAACATAGTAGGTGAATATGGATTGAGGGGAAGAAATGAAAGAGGAAGCCGCATTGTAGAATTTTGCACATAGCATAACTTAGTCATAGCTAACACTTGGTTCAAGAATCATAAAAGAAGGTTCTATACCTGGAACCATCCTGGAGATACTAAAAGGTATCAGATAGATTATATAATGGTAAGACAGAGATTTAGGAACCAGGTTTTAAATTGCAAGACATTTCCAGGGGCAGATGTGGATTCTGACCACAATCTATTGGTTATGAACTGCAGATTGAAACTGAAGAAACTGCAAAAAGGTGGGAATTTAAAGAGATGGGACCTGGATAAACTGAAAGAACCAGAGGTTGTAGAGTGTTTCAGGGAGAGCATAAGGGAACAATTGACAGGAATGGGGGAAAGGAATACAGTAGAAGAAGAATGGGTAGCTCTGAGGGATGAAGTAGTGAAGGCAGCAGACGATCAAGTAGGTAAAAAGACGAGGGCTAATAGAAATCCTTGGGTAACAGAAGTAATATTGAATTTAATTGATGAAAGCAGAAAATATAAAAATGCAGTAAATGAAGCAGGCAAAAAGGAATACAAACGTCTCAAAAATGAGATCGATAGGAAGTGCAAAATGGCTAAGCAGGGATGGCTATAAGGCAAATGTAAGGATGTAGAGGCTTGTCTCACTAGGGGTAAGATAGATACTGCCTACAGAAAAATTAAAGAGACTTTTGGAGAGAACAGAACCACTTGTATGAATATCAAGAGCTCATATGGCAACCCAGTTCTAAGCAAAGAAGGGAAGGCAGAAAGGTGGAAGGAATATATAGAGGGTTTATACAAGGGCGATGTACTTGAGGACAATATTATGGAAATGGAAGAGGATGTAGATGTAGACGAAATGGGAGATAAGATACTGCGTGAAGAGTCTGACAGAGCACTGAAAGACCTGAGTCGAAACAAGGCCCCGGGAGTAGACAACATTCCATTAGAACTACTGATGCCCTTGGGAGAGCCAGTCATGACAAAACTCTACCATCTGATGAGTAAGATGTATGAGGCAGGCGAAATACCCTCAGACTTCAAGAAGAATATAATAATTCCAATCCCAAAGAAAGCAGGTGTTGACAGATGAGAAAGTTACCGAACTATCAGTTTAATAAGTCACAGCTGCAAAATACTAACGCGAATTCTTTACAGACGAATGGAAAAATTGGTAGAAGCGGATCTCGGGTAAGATCAGTTTGGATTCCGTAGAAATGTTGGAACACGTGAGGCAATACTAACCTTACGACTTACCTTAGAAGAAAGATTAAGAAAAGGCAAACCTACGTTTCTAGCATTTGTAGACTTAGAGAAAGCTTTTGACAATGTTAACTGGAATACTCTCTTTCAAATTCTAAAGGTGGCAGGGGTAAAATACAGGGAGCGAAAGGCTATTAACAATTTGGACAGAAACCAGATGGCAGTTATAAGACTCGAGGGGCATGAAAGGGAAGCAGTGGTTGGGAAAGGAGTGAGACAGGGTTGTAGCCTCTCCCCGACGTTATTTAATCTGTATATTGAGCAAGCAGTAAAGGAAACAAAAGAAAAATTCGGAGTAGGTATTAAAATTCACGGAGAAGAAGTAAAAACTTTGAGGTTCGCCGATGACATTGTGATTCTGACAGAGACAGCAAAGGACTTGGAAGAGCAGTTGAACGGAATGGACAGTGTATTGAAAGGAGGATATAAGATGAACATCAACAAAAGCAAAACGAGGATAATGGAATGTAGTCAAATTAAGTCGGGTGAAGCTGAGGGAATTAGATTAGGAAATGAGACACTTAAAGTAGTAAAGGAGTTTTGCTATTTACGGAGTAAAAAGTTGATGATGGTCGAAGTAGAGAGGATATAAAATGTAGACTGGCTATGGCAAGGAAAGCGTTTCTCAAGAAGAGAAATTTGTTAACATCGAGTATAGATTAAAGTGTCAGGAAGTCGTTTCTGAAAGTATTTGTATGGAGTGTAGCCATGTATGGAAGTGAAACATGGACGATAACTAGTTTGGACAAGAAGAGAACAGAAGCTTTCGAAATGTGGTGCTACAGAATAATGCTTAAGATTAGATGGGTAGATCACGTAACTAATGAGGAGGTATTGAATGGGATTGGGGAGAAGTTTGTGGCACAACTTGACTAGAAGAAGGGATCGGTTGGTAGGACATGTTTTGGGGCATCAAGGGATCACAAATTTAGCATTAGAGGGCTGCGTGGAGGGTAAAAATCGTAGAGGGAGACCAAGAGATGAATACGTTTAGCAGATTCAGAAGGATGTAGGTTGCAGTAGGTACTGGGAGATGAAGAAGCTTGCGCAGGATAGAGTAGCATGGAGAGCTGCATCAAACCAGTCTCAGGACTGAAGACCAGAACAACATCATCTGGTAGACACACCTTTCCATAGTTTCCTGGGCCATCATATCTTAATACCGAGAATGTCATCTGAAGGTAAAGTTCTGGTTCTGGACGAACGGTACGACGCCGACAGAAGTGCATAACACATGACTTTGCGGCCGAAAACTGTAAACTGTGGGCTAGAGCCCATGACCGCCTTGTGGATGGCTCCCTGTAGGCACCACCCAGTAACACCAGTATTGGTGGAGCAGTACGGAATGCAGAAGTCGTCTGCGTACAGAGAAGGTGAGACCGACGGTCCTACAGCTGCTGATAGACCATTAATGGTCACTTAAAATAGACTCAATACAGAGCCCTGCGGGGCCCCATTCTCCTGGAAATGGGGGAACCATGGGAGACATTAGCTTGGACACGGAAAGTACGAAGCGTCAGGAAATTTTGGATAAGAATCAGGAGCGGGCCTCATAGGCCCCCTCGTATAATGTGGCAAGGATATCGCTAGGTCGTGTCATAAGCTTTTCATAAATCAAAAAAGACGGCAACCAGGTGCTGGCGTCTGGAAAAGGCTGCTCGGATGGCAGACTCGAGGAACACAAGATTTTCAGTGGTAGAGCGACCCTGGCGGAAGCCGCATTGACATGGAGCCAGTAGGCCACGTGACACCAGCACCCAATTCTACCGCCGACACACCATACGTTCCAGCAGCTTACAAAGAACGTTGGTGAGGCTGATGGGTCGATAGCTATCCTAATCGAGCTGTTTTTTGCCGGGTTTGACAACCGGAATTATGATGCTCTCCAGCCATTACGATTGAGAGGCGCCATCACACCAGATCCGGTTGAAGATGACGAGGAGATGTCGCTTGTAGTCAGATGAGAGATGTTTAATCATCTGATTGTGGATCCGATCTGTTCCAGGAGCTGTGTCTGGGCAATGTGGAAGGGCACTTAGGAGCTCCCACTCTGTAAATGGGGCGTTTAAGGATTCACTGTGGCGTGTAGTGAATGAGGGGACTTTCCCTTCCAGCACCCAATGGTCGAGGCTTATCTATCCCAACACTCCTGCTTCCGTCGTTTGATAAGTTGGCGAACGGCGGCACGGATCTATTTACAGGCTATGAGGTGCTGCAGGGAAGGGTGCCGCGTATGCCGCTGTGGAGCGCGCCGAAGCTCTGTAACTGCTTCAGTGACTTCCAGCAACCACCAAGAAACTGCCTTTCGTCAGGGGCACCCTAAACAGTGAGGGGTCGCGTTTTCTGCCACAGAAACGATTGTTGTAGAGACCTGCTCTACCATCACATCGATGTTACCCTGTGGGGGAGATTCAACAGTGACAACAGAGGTGAAAGTTTCCCAGTCCGCCTTGTTTGAAGCCAGTCTGGGCAGGTATCCGTGGGCCTGACGCCAGGGCAGTGATAGGAAAATGGGGAAGTGATCACTACAACACATGTCGTCATGTGCTCTCTAGTGGATAGATGGGAGAAGTCCTAGGCTGCAAATTGATAAATCAATGGCCGAGTAACTACCATGAGACACACTGAAGTGTGTGGCGGCCCCAGTATTTAAGAGGCAGAGCTCAAACTTAGACGGTAAAGTTTCGAAATCTCTGCATTGGCCAGTAAGCACGGTACCACCCCAAAAGTGGTTATGGGCACTAAAATCTCCCAAAAGTAGGAACGGTTTAGGGAGTTGATCAATCAGTGCAGTTAATACATTCAGGGGTCAGGAGGGGCTGGGGGGGGGGGGGTTGCTCCTGAACTAGGTGGTGCCGAGCAGCAGGAAGGGAAGTGTCCCCCACCATCAAGGAGGCAGATGTAGTCGTCCAGCTCTGAGAGGTGACTGGGGTTGATGGACCTGATGTGGCACAAACTGTTGTAGCAGTGGTGTAAGACGTTGTTATGCATGCAGGATGTAGGCGTTCAAATTTCCTCTTAGCCTCGGTGTAGGTCAGTCGCTCCAGGGTCTTGTACTCCATGATTTTCATTTCTTTCTGAGAAACCTGCAGTCTGACGAGCAAGCCGAATGGTGCTCTCCACAGTTGACACAAATTGGAGGCGGGGCATATGGAGTATTGGGGTGTGATGGGCATCCAAAATCTGGACTTGTGACGCTGGTACAGCGAGAAGACATATGGCCAAACTTCCAGTATTTAAAGCACCGCATTGGGGATGGGATATAGGGCTTTACACCACAGTGTTAGACCATCACCTTGCCCTTCTTGGGGAGTTAATCACCCTCAAAGGCCACGATGAAGGCACTGGTTCAAATGGTTCAAATGGCTCTGAGCACTATGGGACTCAACTGCTGTGGTCATAAGTCCCCTAGAACTTAGAACTACTTAAACCTAACTAACCTAAGGACAGCACACAACACCCAGCCATCACGAGGCAGAGAAAATCCCCGACCCCGCCGGGAATCGAACCCGGGAACCCGGGCGTGGGAAGCGAGAACGCTACCGCACGACCACGAGATGCGGGCGAAGGCACTGGTGGCAACCTGATTATCCCTCGGACCCCGGTGAGCACGCTGAATGAAATGTATACCTCGCCGCTCTAAATTGGCATGTAGGTCATTGTCGGATTGCAAAAGAAGGTCCCTGTGAAATATGATACCCTGGGCCATATTTATGCTCTTATAGGATGTGATGGTTACAGAAACATCCACAAGCTTGTCGCAAGCGAGTAATGCCTGTTACTGGGCACAAACTCTTGTAGCAGTGGTGTAAGACGTTGTTATGCATGCGTTCAAATTTCCTCTTAGCCTCGGTGTAGGTCAGTCGCTCCAGGGTCTTTTACTCCATGATTTTCATTTCTTTCTGCTGTTGTGATCAAGACTAACCCAGCTCTCATTTTGGACTACCCCTCCACCTCCCCAAACTTGTACTCTAAATGCTCAAGAAAAAACTGAGGCTTCACCATCTGAAAGATTCCTCATCAGGGAACGAACAAGGTACCAAGGTGAATAAGAGCCACTGCCATCCTTAGCCTGACGTTCCTGCCATGGTGTGTCCAGTGGGAGGAACGATTTGGGGGTCATACTTCTGTGTGTTGAATTGAGCCTGAGAACGCTTACAGACTGCTGGTGTTTGACCACCAGCAAGAGATGATGTACTACGCTTCATCACATGCCATCCGCCCCGATGCCACCCACTCCGACCAGGGGCTCTCCTCAAGAGCGTCATCCAGCAGCAGCAAAGGCCATTGCCGGGAGTCCTGATGCCCAGGGGGATGGGCATCTACCCTTTGGCATACATGGGGAGTTAACGGCGCAGGCATCAGCAGAGTGATCCCTGTGTGGTCAGGGAGCTACAACAAACAGGGTACATGGCAGCCCCACCACAACGGACTGGCTACTGCGCTGGATATCAGGTGCAAACAAGTCCATTACCATCGTCAGCGCAAAAAAGCATAATGCACAGTGGACGGAGGGTGACCGCGCCGAACAGCTGGAAAATGAGCGGAAGGGCAGATCCACACCGACGTAGGATGCGAAAGGTCTCAGCGCACGATGGACATGATGCACCATGAAAGGCGCCCTTCCCCAATTGGCTCGCTCTCCGGGAAAAGTTTGAAATATGGAGGTCAAACCCTACAGGGGACCATCACATAAAATGTGTTAGACTCCTTTTAGTCGCCTCTTACGACAAGCAGGAATACCTCAGGCCTATTCTAACTCCCGGACCCGCAAGGGGAAAAAAAACATGCCTGTTTTAGGTGATTAATGAAGTTGTGAAAAACCTTAGAATTACATTCATTGTCCCAGGAAGGGGAAACTTTATTGACACATTCCTGGGGTCAGATACATCACATGATCACACTGACAGAACCACAGGCACATAGACACAGAAAACAGAGCATGCACAATGTCGGCACTAGTACAGTGTATATCCACCTTTCGCAGCAATGCAGGCTGCTATTCTCCCATGGAGACGATCGTAGAGATGCTGGATGTAGTCCTGTGGAACGGCTTGCCATGACATTTCCACCTGGCGCTTCAGTTGGACCAGCGTTCGTGCTGGACATGCAGACCGCATGAGACGACGCTTCATCCAGTCCCAAACATGCTCAATGGGGGACAGATCCGGAGATCTTGCTAGCCAGGGTAGTTGACTTACACCTTCTAGAGCACGTTGGGTGGCACGGGATACATGCGGACGTGCATTGTCATGTTGGAACAGCAAGTTCCCTTGCCGGTCTAGGAATGGTAGAACGATGGGTTCGATGACGGTTTGGATGTACCGTGCACTATTCAGTGTCCTCTCGACGATCACCAGTGGTGTACGGCCAGTGTAGGAGATCGCTCCCCACACCATGATGCCGGTTGTTGGCCGGCCGAAGTGGCCGCGCGGTTCTGGCGCTGCAGTCTGGAACCGCGAGACCGCTACGGTCGCAGGTTCGAATCCTGCCTCGGGCATGGATGTGTGTGATGTCCTTAGGTTAGTTAGGTTTAACTAGTTCTAAGTTCTAGGGGACTAATGACCTCAGCAGTTGAGTCTCATAGTGCTCAGAGCCATTTGAACCGGTTGTTGGCCCTGTGTGCCTCGGTCGTATGCAGTCCTGATTGTGGCGCTCACCTGCACGGCGCCAAACACGCATACGACCATCATTGGCACCAAGGCAAAAGCGACTCTCATCGCTTAAGACGACACGTCTCCATTCGTCCCTCCATTCACGCCTGTCGCGACACCACTGGAGGCGGGCTGCACGATGTTGGGGCGTGAGCGGAAGACGGCCTAACGGTGTGCGGGACCGTAGCCCAGCTTCATGGAGACGGTTGCGAATGGTCCTCGCCGATACCCCAGGAGCAACAGTGTCCCTAATTTGCTGGGAAGTGGCGGTGCGGTCCCCTACGGCACTGCGTAGGATCCTACGGTCTTGGCGTGCATCCGTGCGTCGCTGCGGTCCGGTCCCAGGTCGACGGGCACGTGTACCTTCCGCCGACCACTGGCGACAACATCGATGTACTGTGGAGACCTCACGCCCCAAGTGTTGAGCAATTCGGCGGTACGTCCACCCGGCCTCCCGCATGCCCACTATACGCCCTCGCTCAAAGTCCGTCAACTGCACATACGGTTCACGTCCACGCTGTCGCGGCATGCTACCAGTGTTAAAGACTGCGATGGAGCTCCGTATGCCACGGCAAACTGGCTGACACTGACGGCGGCGGTGCACAAATGCTGCGCAGCTAGCGCCATTCGACGGCCAACACCGCGGTTCCTGGTGTGTCCGCTGTGCCGTGCGTGTGATCATTGCTTGTACAGCCCTCTATCAGTGTCCGGAGCAAGTATGGTGGGTCTGACACACCGGTGTCAATGTGTTCTTTTTTCCATTTCCAGGAGTGTATTTTATGTGAAAGAACTGGGTGTCATGTTATAGCAACATACAATTCGGTGTAGCTATTGATACAGGTAACTTCACTTAAAGCATAGTTGACTCGGCTCTTTTCATTCATAATTAGAATTATGGTTTACAAGCCGCAATTGTTTACTCCTTTGGTACAAGTTTCCGCATGTAAACTGTATGACTGTATGAAGGAACTGAGTGGTTGGGAATAGATATTGTGCTATGGTGTGTGAGAACATTGCTTACAAGCATATAGAGGACGTCACATTTATTTTCACTACCCAAAAAAGCTTTCTGTGCAGAAAAAAAATAAAAGAAACTGTTTTGTGCAAATGAACTGTTTTGTGCAAATGTTGGTTATCTACCTATGGGACAATAACCGAGATGTTTGCTAACTTTGTAACTTTGTTCGTTACGGACTTAACAGCAGTACCTCTTCTTTTAAATTTTACCCAATGTTTGTGCAAAGACGTATCACAACGGACCACTTAAGTAAACATGGCTTTACTAAAAGCGTAAGCCAAAAGTTACTTTGACACTTTCTGGCATACAGTACCATTACTGAGGTTAACGTACCTAATCTATTTGCTGGAGATGACAGTAAAAAATGGAAACACAAGGAAAATGGACACAACTCAATCAGTCACGTCCTCAGTTTGTCTGAGTACAATGTACACCAACGAAAGCAAGTTATAAATGCTACACATCTCTGACTGATATTACACTTTCAAATTTCTTTGACAAAGTTTCTGTATCAAATATATTCGGCTAAATGTAATAGAGGACTTTTGCCAGTGTACCCTTTCGTCAAATTTATTTCGCCAGATCCAGCGCCTCGTCTTAGATTTTATCAAAGAAAGCAGTCGTCTTTTGTTTACTGCAAGGAGAAATCTTTCCTCAAGGATTTTGCGAATATAGCATTTCTGAAGCTGAGTGTTCTGCTTCGTAATGTGAGGAACCACCTTCTTGAGCACATACTGAAATACAGTCTCGTTGATTCGCAGCTGCCATATGCCTTTATTTATTGTGCTCCTGTTTTAAATGTAAACAAAATGCGATTATAGTGCACACAACTGCAGGCTTCATCAGCCATTATGAAGAAACTATGACCAAATATTTGATGACAATGTAATACTCACGTACCACATCAAAAATGTTTATCAAAGAAATAAGACGAATATTTGACCGAATCTCTTTGTCAAAGAAATCTGATAGTGGTATTCCAGCCTATGAAGAATATATGTTGGCAGAATAGTAAGTGCACTAATGTTTTCTCGTTTTACTTAGGTGTTCGTATGTTTACTGTCAACTCCAGCAAGTGGCACGCTACCGGCTATCCGAACTAGTGGAGATAATGTTCTGTGGCAAGTGGCAGGCCGTACTATCCCACCATGGTGGGCATTTATGAGAATGACAATTGCATTCTGGCAATGTTCGTTCTCCTCGGAGTCTACACACATGGTACATCTATCGCGATGCTGTGCGTAGTAATGGAACTCCTGAAAAATGTTATTAAATTTTAAATATTTATTTCTCAAAATAGGCACTCTGGCAACGAACACGTTTCTCCCAACGAGACACCGGTTTGGTGATACCGTCATTGTAGAATGTTTAACTACGTTGACGAAACCATAACCTAACCTCTGTTTGCACCGCTTCGTCACTGTCAAAGCGAAGGTCTTGAAAGTGTTTTGTAAGTTATGGAAACAGATGAAAATCGGCTGGGGCATAGTCAAGACTGTATGGAGAACGACCGATGAGAGAGAACTCAAGGCATCAGGCTATTGCAGATGTCGCATCACTCGTGTGTGGTCTGGCATCATCACGCTGAAGGGGAGGGTGCTCCATGTACAGATGAATTCCTCAAATTCGAATCTTGATTACAGTACTAAAAAAAATCCGCTAAATTTCAGTTACACGATAAATCACACAAATCTAAAGCTTCTAAACACAACTAAATACTTAGGAATTACAATTACGAATAACTTAAACCGGAACGATCACACAGATAAAGATGTGATGAAACTAAACCATATACTGCTATATATTGACAGAACACTTAGAAAATACAATAAGTCTACTTACTCTAAGGTTGTCCACCCTTTTCCTGAGTGTTACTGTGCTGCGTGCGATCCGCAACAGATAGGACTGTTCGAGGACATCGAAATAGTTTTTTCACATTCTGTTCTCATGGTGCTACCATTTGGCTCTGAGACGCCAAAGAAACTGGTACAGTCATGCGGATATAAATACAGATATATGTAAACAGGCAGAATAGGGCGCTGCCGTCGGCAACACTATATAAGACAACGTGTCTGGCACAGCTGTTAGATCGGTTACTGTTGCTACAATGGCAGGTTATCAAGATTTAGGTGAGTTTGAACGTGGTGTTAAAGTCGGCGCACGGGCGGTGGGACACAGCCTCTCCGAGGTAGCGATGAAGTGGGGATTTTCCCGTACGACCATTTTACATTCGTACCGTGAATATCAGGAATCCGGTAAAACATCAAATGTCAGACATCGCTGTGGCCGGAAATAGATCCTGCAAGAACGTGACAGAAGTGTAACCCTTCCGCAAATTGCTGCAGATTTCAATGCTGGGCCATCAAGAAGTGTCAGCGTGCGAACCATTCAATGAAACATCATCGATATGGTTGGTTGGTTGGTTGGTTTGGGGAAGGAGACCAGACAGCGAGGTCATCGGTCTCATCGGATTAGGGAAGGATGGGGAAGGAAGTCGGCCGTGCCCTTTGAAAGGAACCATCCCGGCATTTGCCTGGAGCGATTTAGGGAAATCACGGAAAACGTAAATCAGGATGGCCGGACGCGGGATTGAACCGTCGTCCTCCCGAATGCGAGTCCAGTGTCTAACCACTGCGCCACGTCGCTCGGTCATCGATATGGGATTTCGGTGCCGAAAGCTCACTCGTGTACCCTCGATGACTGCACGACACAAAGCTTTAAACCACGCCTGGGCACGTCAACACCAGAATTGGACTGTTGATGACTGGAAACATGTTTCCTGGTCGCACGTGTCTCGTTTCAAATTGGATTGAGCGGAAGGACGTGCGCTGGTATGGAGACAACCTCATGAATTCATGGACTCTGAATGTGAGCTGAGGCCTGTTGAAGCTGGTGGAGGCTCTGTAATGGTGTGGGGCGTGTGCAGTTGGAATGATATGGCACCCCTTACACGTCTACATCGACTCTGACTGGTGACACGTACGTAAGCAGGCCTTGACAATCCGTTCATGTCCATTGTGCTTTCCGACGGACTTGGGCAGTTCCAGAAGGACAATGCGACATCCCGTATGTCCAGAATTGCTACAGAGTGGCTCCAGGAACACTCTTCTGAGTTTAATCACTTCCACTGCGCACCAAACTCACCAGACACGACTATTATTTAGCAAATCTGGGATGCCTTGCAACGTGCAGTTCACAAGAGATCTTCACCCCCTCGTACTCTCACGGGTTTATGGACAGCCCTGGAGGATGCATGGTGTCAATTCCCTCCAGTACTACTTCAGACATTAGTCGAGTCCATGCCACGTCGTGTTGCGTCAGTTCTGCGTGCTCGCGGGGGCTCTACAAGTTATCAGGCAGTTGTACCAGTTTCTTTGTCTCTTCAGTGAAACTGCCATTATTGTGCTGTTTCAGGAGTGGCTTTTACGTAGGCCTTGGCAATAGTGTCAAGTCCATTAGCATCCTTGGTGTGTTTCGATGTAAGTGTAGTGGACTTTAGCTTCTCAGTAGTTCACTCTGTGCACATTCAAAGCAACCGCCTTATTGTCTCACAATAAGAACCCCCATACAGTTAACACATAGTTCACAGGTCGTAGGAAGGCAGTGCAAAAACCAACTAGTCCATAACACTATGGTAGACAAAGGTCACTATGTGTGGAACATGGAACTATATTGCCGTGCCCTTCAGCGTCATCTTTCAGACACATTCTATTGGCATGACTGTTTCTATAATAAAGTGTTTTGTGAGGTAACAAGATTATCCTTTCCATCCATAATTGAATCTGTGCCAAAACGAAGCTAAAAGGGTTTGCCAACGCATGATCTTCGGGAGCAGATTTTTTTCAAATAGCAGTCAAGAAACTGAAATTAGTATCGTGAACTATTTGGCCATATTCCGAGTAAAAGAAGTGTGTTGTCACACATCGACCTCCTTAAAAGCTATATGTTGAATCGGTGACTATTTCTCCACATTCGTTACAAGTGCCTGAATATATGTGAAAAAAAAAGTGGGCACGATGGAACAGTAGATGGCGAAAATACAGTAATTACAATTAGCTGAAGCCAAATGGGGATCAGAGTGGCAGGAAACGAATAGGAATCGGCGTTAGCCAATGTTAAATGAGGCACTTTGCCAACAGCGCTGCAGATTCTCGTTTATTTATTAAAACTTATGCAAATAAGCGTTTATCTCTGTAAACAATGTAGTGATTCACTGACACTATGGGTACTAGGAAAGGATTAATACAGCTCTGCAGTGAATTTCGCCGGAAATTATGTTCCTCTCACTTTATGGCATCGAGCAAAGGAAGCCTCGCAGTGAGAGATTAGCTAAGCCAGTCTTTTAAAGCAGATAATTCTGGTTAATGCTGATAAAATGTGTGGCGTTAAGTACACCAATTTTGGGACTACCACATGCGTATGCAACATGGAAGACCATTTTATTCTTGTGTATTTACACTTAACAGCTTAGTACATTCGGAACCTTTCTGTATATTTCGTCAATAAGTTACTTAGCACGAGCGTAAAATAAAAATCGCTAGTCCATTACGGCCCTGTGCGACTGTGACCTAGTTCAGTTGGTAAATTCCATTTATATGATCTGAAGAGATGTGCATTATTGCATGACTACGTAAACAGGCACAGTTAAAGTTATTCTTAATAATAATGATGTAAAGCTAAGAAAACGCTTTCAGAAGAGTAAACCATGAGCTCAGGGTTGTGAGGAGAGTAGGAGAATCGAAAAGAAAATAAGCAGTACATATGTGCCGTGTTACAATAAAGCACTGAATACAGTCTAGATAAAGAATGAAAGGAAGATGTAATAGAAATATAGATAACTGTGAAAAATTTAACATAAGTAACCGAACGAGGTGGAGCAGTTGTAGGTCACTGAACTCGTATTCGGGAGGATGAGGGTTCAAATCAGCGTCCCGCAATCCAGATTTAGGTTTTCCTTGATTTCTCTAAATCCAGATAAATACCGGGATGTGTTAATAGAAAGTGCGCTTTCCTTCCCCATCCTTGGAACAATCTAAGCTTGTGCTTTGCCTTTAATAATCTTGACGTCGACGGGACAAACCGTAATCTTCCTTCCTTCCTCGCCATATGAAGGCAAAGGTCAGTTGAGCACCTTCCAAGACACCCAGAAATAATTAACTAGACAATGGAAGCAGGGGTAAACGAGAAACATTACTTCGGGGACGAACTTTACACAGCGCACGTTATTGAAGAGATGCAGTGTAGTAGATATGTACCTATCCGAAACTGGCATAAGGTATAAAAAGGCGCGAAACACCTTAAACCAATGAAAGTACTTATTAAAAAGGTTGTCTAGATATAGCTGCCATGAAATAAAACCGAAAGACGATGAGGCTTTTTAGTAATATCAATCGTGTAAAGGGAGTAGGATTTGTCATGAATAGGAAGATCGAGCTGAGACTGAATTACAGTGAACACTTCATCGATAGGATTATACTCAACAAACTCGAAAGAACACCAATGGCAGCAGACATAGTTCACTCGCATTCAAAAGTAGCAAGTGAAGAGATAGAGAAGAAATAAGGACACTGAACTTTCATGTAGTATGTAAAGGCACAAGGAAATCTAATAATCATGGGTGATTGGAAGTCTCTGGAATGGAAAGGAGCAGAGCCGCTACAGAATAGGGATTCGGTAGTAGGAATGAGAGAGAAGAGGGACTAATTGAGTTCTGCAAGAGATTTCAGCTACAGTAACAGCGAATACTGGTTCAAAACGCAAAAGAGGAGGAGATATACTTCCAAAAGTCCTGGAGGTTTTGGGAGATTCCAGATGGGATACCTATTGGTCAGACAGAGATTCCAAAATCAGCTACTAGGTTGTGAGTCGTACACAGGAGTAGTTAAATATTACGATCACAATTTAGTAGTGTTGAAGAGTAGACTGAAGTTGAAGGTTATTGATACTGCGACAATTAATAACACAGCAGGCAGTTCATATGAAGGCCGGACATCTTTAAAATGGATAATCACAGAAGCGGCACAGACAAATACAGATAAAAGGAAGGAAACCTTGGCTGACATCAGAATTATTTCGAGTGGACGATAAAAGGAAGTTGTATAATATCCAAGAGAATACTGGAGTACAGCAAGTTCAGTTGTTTAGGAAGTGCATGGAAGCAAAGACGGAATGACTTCGGGGAAAGTGTGAAAGAACTAAAAAAGAATTGAACTTGGAAAGAATGATTCAGGATACAGAAAATTATGGATAACCTCCGGTGAAATTAAAAACAAAAACTTCAGTATCAACATTGCAAGACTTAAACATATAGGAGGGACCGGATAGGCGGAAAGAGTACAGCAAAGGCCTCTACGACGGGGAGGAAGACAGTGATGACGTGATATAAGAAGAAATGGGAGTCAGTATGAAGATATTGCGGATACAGTATTCAGAGCTTTCGAACAATTCCGACGAAATAAGAAAGATAGGGCAGATAATATTCCTTCCGACTTTTTTAAATTAAGTGAGGGAGTTGTGAACCAACAAGACTCGCCGCTTGTGTGGGTGGCCTGGTTCCCTCAGGGAACACTCAGCAGCATCCATGTTCGCGACTGCAGTGAGGGCTGAGGGAGTTCAATGAACTCAGCACGCAAGTACATTCGTTTCTGTGAGCACTGCTAATCCTGTCAAAGCCTTATGCCGCCCTCTGCCGCAGTAAACGGGACAAAGGTGGCAGCTCCCTGGGATTCGTGTAGGCTGTGTTTACCTTCCGCCGCCCGCATCCGGTCACTCACCTCACCCGCTGAGCGCAAGCCGAGGTGTGACAATACTGCAAGGGCGATGCGTTCATTCTCTGCTGACTATCAAAAGAATGAATTCAACATGAATTATACAACTAAAAGGAATTAAAAGAAATCCTCTACAGTCATCACAAAATGAAACAGGTTATACCGCTCCTTTGCATATGCTTCGGAAATCAATCAGTTAGACCTATCACACCGAGGAATTAACTACGATGAGTGAAAGAGTGTAACGTAAATTGAATTTTACGTTAAAATGTGGGAATGTCATTATTCTTCTACGAAAGTAGACTGCACTTATCTCGTTGGATAAACACGACCATTTTGCCGATGTATAATTTCTATTTTCCATTGCGATGTTACAGGGTGTTTCAAAACTGACCGGTATATTTGAAACGGCAATAAAAACTAAACGAGCAGCGATAGAAATACACCGTTTGTTGCAATATGCTTGGGACAACAGTACATTTTCAGGCGGACAAACTCTCGAAATTACAGTAGTTACAATTTTCAACAACAGATGGCGCTGCAAGTGATGTGAAAGATATAGAAGACAACGCAGTCTGTGGGTGCGCCATTCTGTACGTCGTCTTTCTGCTGTAAGCGTGTGCTGTTCACAACGTGCAAGTGTGCTGTAGACAACATGGTTTATTCCTTAGAACAGAAGATTTTTCTGGTGTTGGAATTCCACCGCCTAGAACACAGTGTTGTTGCAACACGACGAAGTTTTCAACGGAGGTTTAATGTAACCAAAGGACCGAAAAGCGATACAATACAGGATCTGTTTGAAAAATTTCAACGGACTGGGAACGTGACGGATGAACGTGCTGGAAAGGTAGGGCGACCGCGTACGGCAACCACAGAGGGCAACGCGCAGCTAGTGCAGCAGGTGATCCAACAGCGGCCTCGGGTTTCCGTTCGCCGTGTTGCAGCTGCGGTCCAAATGAAGCCAACGTCCACGTATCGTCTCATGCGCCAGAGTTTACACCTCTATCCATACAAAATTCAAACGCGGCAACCCCTCAGCGCCGCTACCATTGCTGCACGAGAGACATTCGCTAACGATATAGTGCACAGGATTGATGACGGCGATATGCATGTGGGCAGCATTTGGTTTACTGACGAAGCTTATTTTTACCTGGACGGCTTCGTCAATAAACAGAACTGACGCATATGGGGAACTGAAAAGCCCCATGTTGCAGTCCCATCGTCCCTGCATCCTCAAAAAGTACTGGTCTGGGCCGCCATTTCTTCCAAAGGAATCATTGGCCCATTTTTCAGATCCGAAACGACTACTGCATCACGCTATCTGGACATTCTTCGTGAATCTGTGGCGGTACAAACTGCCTTAGACGACAGTGCGAACACCTCGTGGTTTATGCAAGATGGTGCCCGGCCACATCGCACGGCCGACGTCTTTAATTTCCTGAATGAATATTTCGATGATCGTGTGATTGCTTTGGGCTATCCGAAACATACAGGAGGCGGCGTGGATTGGCCTCCCTATTCGCCAGACATGAACCCCTGTGACTTCTTTCTGTGGGGACACTTGAAAGACCAGGTGTACCGCCAGAATCCAGTAACAATTGAACAGCTGAAGCAGTACATCTCATCTGCATGTGAAGCCATTCCGCCAGACACGTTGTCAAAGGTTTCGGGTAATTTCATTCAGAGACTACGCCATATTATTGCTACGCATGGTGGATATGTGGAAAATATCGTACTATAGAGTTTACCAGACCGCAGCGCCATCTGTTGTTGAAAATTGTAACTACTGTAATTTCGAAAGTTTGTCCGCCTGAAAATGTACTGTTGTCCCAAGCATATTGCAACAAACGGTGTATTTCTATCGCTGCTCGTTTAGTTTTTATTGCCGTTTCAAATATACCGGTAATTTTTGAAACACCCTGTATAATTTCCAGTGTGCACTTACACTGATCACCGAAAACTTTATATCCATCTACCTAATAGCGGGTACGGAAAACGGCGACGACGCCTCGTGGCATGAAAGCTATGAGGAGTTTGATGATCACTGGAGGGAGTTGCCACCACCTATGCACACACAAATCGTCTAATTCCCTTAAATTCATGGGAGAGGGCGATGAGCTCTGACGCTACGTTCAATCACATCCCAGATCGATCGGGTTCAGATCTGGAAAGTGAGAGGCCAGCACACCAGTTTCTCGAAACACTCCATCACACTCGTGTCCTTATCACATGACTCATTATCTTGTTGAAAAATGCCACTGCCATCAAATGGTTCAAATGGCTCTGACCACTACGGGACTTAACATCTGAGATCATCAGTCCCCTAGACTTAGAACTACTCAAACCTAACCTAAGGACAACACACACATCCATGCCCGAGGCAGGATTCGAACCTGTGACCGTAGCAGCTGCGCGGTTCCGGACTAAAGGGCCTAGAACCGCTCGGCCACCGCGGCCGGTCCACTGCCATCAGGAAACACGATCGTCATGACGAGGTGTACATGGTCTGCAACCAGTGTACGATACTCCTTTTCCCTCATGGTGCCTTGAACGAGCCCCACTGGAGCAATGGGATGCCCACGTGAATGTTCCCCAGATCACAATGGAGTCGCCGCCAGCCTGTCTCCGTCCCACAATCAAGGACCTGTTCCCATAGAAGACGATGGATTCGCGCCACCCCATCAGCAAAACGGAGAAGGTATCGGGATTCATCAGAACACGCAAAGCTCCGCCACTGCGCCAACGGCCAACGCCGATGGTCAAGTGCCCATTTCAGTCGCGATTGCTGTCGTGGCACATACATGGGAGGCCCATCGTTACGTGTGTTCGTTGCACTGTGTGTTCATACACACTTGTGCTCTGCCCAACATTAGCGTCTGATGTTACTCCCACCACAGCTCGCCGACTGCCCTGTTTTACCAGCCTATGTTGTCCGACGTCGGTGATGAGGGATGGCCGCCCGACATGGGAGTGATTTCACCTTGATTTCGCCACGTGTTGAAGACATTCACCATGGCACTCCTCGAACACCCGACAAGTCGTGCAGTTTCCGAAATGCTTGAACCGAGTCTCCGGGCCATCACAATCTGCCCTCGATCAAACTCAGATACATGGACAGAACGCTGATACTACTTACACCATAGGTGTGTGACTAGCAGTCATTCCTCTCCAGGTGACGCTGCTGCTATCGCCTGAACTGGTTTATATCGATAGTAGGTCGGTGGTCATAACTTTATGGCTGATCAGTGCATGTAGTGTATACATAGCACATTTAAATAACATTTGTGACATTATACAATCTATTGATTTTTCCTTTGTGTTTTGGTGAGTATATTTTAAATCTGTACACTCTGCATTTTCGTTGTTTATTGATACGCATAATTCTCTTCTGGTAATATGTGAAAAAACTTTCTGATAGCTGTATTTATCTATTTATTTTTGTGGTACAACGGATCAAATGACAGCAGTCTGCCGAAACGCTTAATCTATGTAGATAAATAAAATATGATCGAGGCAATTCATTTTGCATAAATGCTTCATCATGATCAATGACCTCCATAGCCGTTTTCTGTTTTCTTGTGTACTGGTTGGTCGACCTATCTCCGATTGTGGAACCTCTTTCAACCATAATGTGTCTTAAATCTGTGAAACGAAATACCTTGCCCAGTGACTGGAAGAAACACAGGGCACAACCGTCTACAAAAAGAGCAGCAGAAGGGATCCAGAGAACAACCGTCAAGAATTATTGACACCTATTAGCTGTAAAGTCTTAGAACGTATTCTGAGCTCAATCCTAATGAGATACCTCGAACAGAATGACTTCCCTCATCCCAACCACCATGGAATCCGAATACATAGGTCATATGAAACTCAATGGGTACTTTTCTGACTCATCCTGAAAACCATGAATCTACGAAGTTAGGTAGATACAGTTGATATCGGAAAAGCTTCAAACTCGGTATTACGCATAAAATTAATATCGAAAGTACGATCATAAAAAAATATGCTGTAAAGAGAAATATGTAGCTGAATTCAGGATTTTTCGGGAGAGTTATCGGCAGATACAGAATTAATTTAGGGTGTGACACAGAGAGATGTCTCAGGACTCTTCCTACTCATATTGCATATTGATGACCTTGCCAAAAATACTAATATTACCCTCAGACTTTTAACAAATGATGCAGGTACCTATACAAGCACTATATGAAAAACGCTATGCATTCAGCCAGATCTTGATAGGATTTAAAAGTGGTGCAAGTACCAACAATTTTATTTAAATGGTGAGAAACGTAAAAGATTGCACTTCAAAAAACGAGAAACTGCCTACAATAACAAGCAGTTACACTTCCGACTGGCTGACTCATACAAATATTTGTGCTTAAAATTTGGCAGAATATGAAATGGAACGATCACACAGACTCAGACGTAGGTAAAGAAGGTCGTAGACTTCGGTTCGCTGGTAACATACTAGGGAAATGCAGTCAATCTACAAAGGAGATTGGATACAAAACACTCGTTTGACCCATCTTCGAATACAGTATCTACAAAATTTCACACATCTTCAATGGACGTTGCTAAGAGTTTTTAAAAGTTAAATGCATAGCTTCTATCACGATCTAGGCCAACAGAAAGAATCTTTCCAATGATATAAACGGTGCGGCAAACAATACTGGGCAGAAATTATTACATACTCTTTAAGATACACCACTCAGATTATCCACACGCGGAGCGGATAATTAACTACGATAGCCTGTATCAAAGTGCATGACATATTCTCTGCGCCACTTTTATTTTACTACGCTTTAAATCAGAGCTACAAACGGATTTCGATGCAGTAGCATCTTTTTCTTTTGTACTATCAATGCAGTCACTAGCTGGCGTGACGATAGATGCAGAAAACATGTTTCCGCGCTCTTCTCTTTAGTATCGCTTATGTTTAGTATGTTACATGTGATCGAATGAGACCTCTATGCCTTAGTGTATCAAAGAAAACTTTTTAAGTACCTAAAACGTAAAGCTTCTGTATATAACATCAAAACATAAGTAAACAAGTATATCGTTATCATTATATTACATTATAGGACAGAAATGTGAAATTTGTATTAGAAATGATCCCTGCCCTCTGACGACGGGCTCAGACCCGAAACTACACTCCTGGAAATTGAAATAAGAACACCGTGAATTCATTGTCCCAGGAAGGGGAAACTTTATTGACACATTCCTGGGGTCAGATACATCACATGATCACACTGACAGAACCACAGGCACATAGACACAGGCAACAGAGCATGCACAATGTCGGCACTAGTACAGTGTCTATCCACCTTTCGCAGCAATGCAGGCTACTATTCTCCCATGGAGACGATCGTAGAGATGCTGGATGTAGTCCTGTGGAACGGCTTGCCATGCCATTTCCACCTGGCGCCTCAGTTGGACCAGCGTTCGTGCTGGACGTGCAGACCGCGTGAGACGACGCTTCATCCAGTCCCAAACATGCTCAATGGGGGACAGATCCGGAGATCTTGCTGGCCAGGGTAGTTGACTTACACCTTCTAGAGCACGTTGGGTGGCACGGGATACATGCGGACGTGCATTGTCCTGTTGGAACTGCAAGTTCCCTTGCCGGTCTAGGAATGGTAGAACGATGGGTTCGATAACGGTTTGGATGTACCGTGCACTATTCAGTGTCCCCTCGACGATCACCAGTGGTGTACGGTCAGTGTAGGAGATCGCTCCCCACACCATGATGCCGGGTGTTGGCCCTGTGTGCCTCGGTCGTATGCAGTCCTGATTGTGGCGCTCACCTGCACGGCGCCAAACACGCATACGACCATCATTGGCACCAAGGCAGAAGCGACTCTCATCGCTGAAGACGACACGTCTCCATTCGTCCCTCCATTCACGCCTGTCGCGACACCACTGGAGGCGGGCTGCACGATGTTGGGGCGTGAGCGGAAGACGGCCTAACGGTGTGCGGGACCGTAGCCCAGCTTCATGGAGACGGTTGCGAATGGTCCTCGCCGATACCCCAGGAGCAACAGTGTCCCTAATTTGCTGGGAAGTGGCGGTGCGGTCCCCTACGGCACTGCGTAGGATCCTACGGTCTTGGCGTGCATCCGTGCGTCGCTGCGGTCCGGTCCCAGGTCGACGGGCACGTGCACCTTCCGCCGACCACTGGCGACAACATCGATGTACTGTGGAGACCTCACGCCCCATGTGTTGAGCAATTCGGCGGTACGTCCACCCGGCCTCCCGCATGCCCACTATACGCCCTCGCTCAAAGTCCGTCAACTGCACATACGGTTCACGTCCACGCTGTCGCGGCATGCTACCAGTGTTAAAGACTGCGATGGAGCTCCTTATGCCACGGCAAACTGGCTGACACTGACGGCGGCGGTGCACAAATGCTGCGCAGCTAGCGCCATTCGACGGCCAACACCGCGGTTCCTGGTGTGTCCGCTGTGCCGTGCGTGTGATCATTGCTTGTACAGCCCTCTCGCAGTGTCCGGAGCAAGTATGGTGGGTCTGACACACCGGTGTCAATGTGTTCTTTTTTCCATTTCCAGGAGTGTAGTTACGGCAAAACTGATCATTAAAAAAGTGAAGCTAGTTGCAGTTTTTTCTTGAATGATATTTGTGAAAACAGCCGCGGTGTTTTCAAACCATTATGGGTGTAATGGCGAGTGTTCATAAGTAGTTCAGACTGTGGGAGGTCTTGAATGAACAACGCTTCAAATGCATGCATCTGTTAAACTCTTCATGTTTAATAACAAACAATGCCAGAACCGCAAGGCAGCTCATCTGACTCACATTGGTGCTACAACGAGACGGAAACTAATAAACCGCAACCAAGAAAAATACCTGAGCGCCGATGGTACAGCATAGACCGCAGTACGCAACCAGTCACCAGGAAGAGCGATTATATTCAGTCTACACACTCGTCATCGTAACCAAGGAACAATTGCTACCGCTATATATACTCAAAAGTACGGTATGTAAGTTATACCTCAGCAGTAGAGCTATCGAAAAATGAAGTGGAAAAATGGAAGAAGAGAAATATGAAGAAAATACGATCGAAATGTAATCGAGCACCCAGAAAACTGTTGAAATAACCTTGGCGATATTCAAGAGTAAGTGTGATATATGGCAACGGGATTCATACACCGTATCAGGCCCGTTAATGTGTTTTTTGGTGTTTTCATACTATTTTCCACCACTGTGTAGCTTTACAAATAGATAGATAGATAGAGAGAGAGAGAGAGAGAGAGAGAGAGAGAGAGAGAGAGGGTGGTCCATTGATCGTGACCGGGCAAAATATCTCACGAAATAAGCATCAAACGAAAAAACTGCAATGAACGAAACTCGTCTAGCTTGAAGGGGGAAACAAGATGCCGCTATGGTTGGCCCGCTAGATGGCGCTGCCATAGGTCAAACGGATATCAACAGCTTTTTTTTTCCAATAGGAACCCCCATTTTTATTACATATTCGTGTAGTAGGTAAAGAAATATGATTGTTTTAGTTGGACCACTTTTTCGCTTTGTCACAGATGGCGCTGTAATAGTCACAAACGTATAAGTACGTGGTATCACGTAACATACCGCCAGTGCGGACGGTATTTGCTTCGTGATACATTACCCGTGTTAAAATGGACCGTTTACCAATTGCGGGAAAGGTCGATATCGTGTTGAAGTATGGCTATTGTGATCAAAATTCCAAACGGGCGTGTGCTATCTATGCCGCTTTCAAGAAAATATTATACCGTTCTTCCTGCAAAATAGTGGCAGGCTCAGGTAACGATGATGGAGGTGGATTCGAATAGAGCTCACTTCTCTCCAAAGTAGACCACAAAGTCTCAATAGCATTGAGATCTGATGAGTGTGTGGTCACAGGAGATGTGACAGTTCGTCTTCGTGCTCACAGCACCGGCCTAGGACGTTGCTAGCTGTGAGAACAGGGGCCTTGTTGTCTCTGAACACAGCGTCTCCATTAGTGACCGGAATGATCAGCCAAAATTGCCACATAATCCTTGCCAGGAATGCAGGCTTTCAGAGTAATCATGGGGTCCATGGAATACCACCATATGACTGCCCTAATCATCACCGAACCGTCCGCCCCCCCCCCTCCCCGCCATGTTTCATTCTTGGGACATAGCTAGAAAAAAAATGGTTCAAATGGTTCTGAGCACTAAGGGACTCAACTGCTGAGGTCATTAGTCCCCTAGAACTTAGAACTAGTTAAACGTAACTAACCTAATGACATCACACACATCCATGCCCGAGGCAGGATTCGAACCTGCGACCGTAGCGGTCTTGCGGTTCCAGACTGCAGCGCCTTTAACCGCACGGCCACTTCGGCCTGCCGGACATAGCTAGAAGTTAATGGTAAACAAGATCCATCCGACCAAATTACTTGAAACGCCTGGTTAAATCCACAGGACAGAACAGGTAGGTGGAATTGTGGAAAGGGGCCAAAAATGAGGGGCTGTCAGTTAAACTGGAATACATATAACTTTATTTAATTGCCCAAACATTACAGCGCAAATTTCCGAGCTTAACTATCGACTGGATATGTCACACAATTTTATGGCTTAAGGTCTCAACGTCTTTAATTTTTAAAACGGCTGAAGGCACATGATTTAAAACACAACTACAATAAATTTTGAAAAGCACAAGGTTTTATCCTTAAATAATATTTCAGAAGAGGATGATGGCCCTAACCATCTAAGATTTGACAAGTAAGGAATTTTAATTTTAAAACGGCTGAAGGCCTTGATTTAAAACACAACTACAATGAATTTTCAAAGGCCCAAAGCTTTCTCCAAAAAAAATATTTTAAATGAGGCTGAAGGCCCAAACAATGCAAGACTTAACAAGTAAGGAACTTTCAATTTTAAAGCGGCCGAGGGCCCATTATTTAAAACCCAAATAAAAGCATCCAAATTCAAATTCAAAGCATCGGCTATGAGCCATTAAAATACACAATCAAACACCAATAAGAAAAGGCAACACAGCCAGCGGCGCTCAGAAGTTTCCGGGCCTCAGCCTGCACTTGAAATATTAACGTTCCCTTAGGGGAGACAGGTAGTCGACCCAACTATATCCGTTCCGCCGGCAACCCAACCAAGAGACAGTCAACGGACCCACCGACGAACTCCACCCGGTGGTGGCCAAACTTTCGCCAACTTGTCACTCGCTGTTGCTCACAGGAATACCCCCCCCCCCCCCCCCCCCAACAGCCTACCATGAAAACCAGCGGCACAATGTGAACAGACTGGCTTCGGTAATTAAATAACCACTCAACTTTAATGCCCTGGGTCAGTGAGCCACGAACCTCGTAGCAATCGAAACAGCTCCGACACACTCCGGGACTGCGTGCAGACCGCCAGCGGGCCCGGCCCACTGCGCCGCGCGCAGATTTCCCGGCTGATCCACACCAACCGACCGAATGCCGCACACCGGCTAGCCGGAAACTATGTAGTGGACTGTTAAGGCAGCCAGTCCACAGAGACGGGTAGCCGAAAGGGCACACGTACACACATGCCGACTGGCGCGAAGTCTGGAACAGGATACGTGATGAATGTGATAAAGAAAAGAACGTAGCTACTAGAACACTTAACTTTTATATCGTCCTTTGGTATACAGCATTCTTGATGATACAAGTGAGACTATCTTGAAATACATGCAATGGTACAAATGGCGCCTTGCTAGGTCGTAGCCATTAACTTAGCTGAAGGCTATTCTAACTGTCTCTCGGCAAATGAGAGAAAGGCTTCGATCCGTGTAGTCGCTAGCAATGTCGTCGTACAACTGGGGCGAGTGCTAGTACGTCTCTCGAGACCTGCCTTGTGGTGGCGCTCGGTCTGCGATCCTGACAGTGGCGACACGCGGGTCCGATATGTACTAATGGACCGCGGCCGATTTAAGCTACCACCTAGCAAGTGTGGTGTCTGGCGGTGACACCACAAACTATAAGCACCAGACCAAAGATAGTACAAGGTGCGAATATCGATACACACCGCTGCGGCCACACGTAGAAAGAGGGAGAACCACGGTATAACCGCAGTAACCGCGGCAAACCAAACCCAGAGTAACAATTAAGGTTTAAACCAACACATAAGCCGGGGCCAGCTCGGCTCGTGACTTTTTCCCAATCCTCTATAGTCCAACTTCATGACTTCAGCGTAATTTTTCTCTGTTGCTGGCGTTTGCGTCACTGATGAATCGTTTTGGAATTCCAGCTTATCCTGTAATTTCCTGCCAATGGAGATCTATTTGTGTTTTGTTGCTGACAGTGTTCGCGAGTATGGAATTCACATCTGCAGTGACCATTGCATTTGTGTCCCGTTATTGTTGGTCACAATCCGCTTCAATGAGCGTCTGTCACGATCACTCAAGACATTCTTTGGTCCACATTGCGACTTAGCGGACGCTGTTCTTCGGCTTTCCCTGCACGTGGTGTAAATCTTCGATACGGTGCGTCTTGGTAACGGAAGCACGCACCATACCAGCAGCAAAAGTTTGTCCGTGTTCGAATTCTCTCGGCTCCGACGTAATGCACTCACAACTACACACTGACACTTGTACTACAGACTCAAATGGCTCAAATGTTTCTGAGCACTATGGGACTTAACATCTGAGGTCATCAGTCCCCTAGAACTTAGAACTACTTAAACCTAACTAACCTAAGGACATCACACACATCCATGGCCGAGGCAGGATTCGAAACTGCGACCGTAGCTGTCGCGCGGTTCCAGACTGTAGCGCCCAGAACCGCTCGGCCACTCCGGCCGGCGTTGTACTACAGACACTGCACAGGTGCCGTTCATAGTAAAACATAACAGTGCAACTTTCAGGCATGCCTAGCATCTACATTTATGTTGAAGTATGTAGTTTTCTCTGTGTGTCTATGTTTTTGCTCAATTCCTGTAACTTGAAAGAGAATACACTATCGTAGTAGATGCGCTCACAGTGGAATTTAATTCCGTTTACAGTTCACACCCAGTTATCCAATTTGGAGCAATAATCGTTAAAATAACTTGCAGACATACATTTAACGCGTGAAGCGTCTGCAATTCCAAACAAATATAAGGAGAAAAGATTCGTAATGTAAGTCATCCTCATATCGTAAAACGCTGTCGAAATAACCAGAAACTTATGAGAAACAGGACCAGAGATCCCTCCACTTATGAACATGAGTGTATATGCATTTCGTTTTTAATGCTGTTGGTCCAGATTTGTAACATTCTGAAGATATCCAGCCTCAATAACAGTAGTGCGTACAACTTTCTTGCCGATGGTAGGAGTTTTTTCCGTAAAAGCGGTGCACTTCCATCGTGCTTAGAGCGCCACCCACTATGAAGGTGCGACGTCATTTAAGTGTCGAGGTTGGCGTCACGTAGAGTTCTCCCAGCGCCTTTCATTGTCAGGCGGCGGAGCAATGAACACTACTACAGGTGTACCCGATAATGGACTGCAAAACGGCGGCATTCGTGTGAACCCTATGAAGCTAGCAAAAGGAGGTTTTAGCACTGCGCAAAGTCCTACCAACACAAAAGTCAGCAAAAGCGAGTTGTCAGTGAATTATTTCACGTCAGTTGGACCTCTACTTCTCATTCTATCCATCACTGCATGAATCAGATTCTATTCATCGTAAGTTGCTGAAGTTTTCGTAACGGAGAATAAACAACAGCTGTCACCATGAGAAATTTAGAAGTAAATAGTAAGAAAAGCAAGTATTGGTTGGTTGGTTGTTTTGGGGAAGGAGACCAGACAGCGTGGTCATCGGTCTCATCGGATTAGGGAAGGATGGGGAAGGAAGTCGGCCGTGCCCTTTCAAAGGAACAATCCCGGCATTTGCCTGGAGTGATTTAGGGAAATCACGGAAAACCTAAATCAGGATGGCCGGACGCGGGATTGAACCGTCATCCTCCCGCATGCGAGTCCAGTGTCTAACCACTGCGCCACCTCGCTCGGAAAAGCAAGTATTCCGGTCGAGATTCTATACCAGCTAGATTCCTTTCGGAGTATTGCTGATGAAATAGCTTCGTGTTTAGCAATAATATACAACCGCTGTCTCGATGAAAGGTCCTTAGCCAAAGACACCGGGTCACACCACTGCACAAGAATAGAAGTAGAAATAATGCACTGAATTATAGGTCCATGGCGTTGACATCGATATGCGACCGAATTTTGGAACACACTCTATGTTCGAACAGTCAGGATTCAAAAAATACCGGTCTTATGAAACACAACTGACTCTAATGTATGCTGTAGCAATGGGAGCTCAAGTTAATTCCATATTTCTAAAGTTCCAGAGGGCATCAGACACCGTTCTTTACAAGCGAATTCTAATCAACTTGCTTGATTCTGGAGTATCGTCTTAGTTGTAGTTGTGCGATGGGATTCATTATTTCCTGTCAGAAAATTCAAAATGCGTAGTAACTGACTGGAAGTCATCTAGTGAAACCGAAGTGACATCTCTCATTCGCCAAGGAAATATTATATGTCCCCTGCTGTTATTAATCTATATAAAAGATTCACGGGTCAATCTGAGCACCTACAAGTCCGCGAAAAAAGAGGTAAAATATCTGTTAAATTTCTGTTGCACGATAAATTACGCAAATGTACAGGTGTTCGACTAACAAAGTGCCTACGAATTACAATTCAGAACAACTTCAACTGAAACCATTATACAGATGTTATGGTAATATCGAATCAAAGAATGCCTTTTATTGGCAGAACACTTATAAGATGGAATTAATCTGCTGTAAAGAGTGTGCAGTTTGTTGCTCCATGTCTTAACCGACAAGAATTTTTTTCAAAATTCAGCTGTAAAGTCACTTCGAAGAACCTCTTGTGTTCTTCATAACTTTAGATCGTTGATTGTCTGTCTTTGTGCCTCACTTTCCACCTTTCTCATATCCAAGCTACACTATTATTTCAGGTTTTGTACATGACATCGTCATTTAAAGGAAATAGTGATACTTGTGATAAATTATCAGCTTCAGTCACAATAGAGCAGTTAGGATGGAACGAATATTTTCACGCTAGCTTCGTCAGCGTCTATTGCACAGCCTGTAGTCCTTAGAGATCCTGTGGCCTCTTGTAAGAGCGCATTTCTGTATGCAATTAAGCAAGATGACGGGTTTCATTTGTTTTCTACAAACACGTTCAGATCGTTGAAATCGTAAAGCGGTAAACATGCACTGAGAAACATCATTAGCTGTACGAACTACCAGCAAGCTGGAGTAGCTGTTGGTCAGCAACATTTTATTAATCAGTACAACGACAAACCAGTCCAAAGTTGCAAATTTTACACTTTTTGTTTCATTCTATGACAAGTTCTGGGCCAACACGCATTTTCAGATCATTTATGACTATGTTACGATGATCTGAATCTTGTTTTAGGCCAGAAGGTAGTCATAGAGTGAATAAAAAAACTAAAATTTGCAAGTTTGGGTTGGTTTTTCGTTGTACTGATCATTAGCTGTCGTCTGCAATGACATGCATTCTTATTATTGCCAACAAGACTATGACAGTATTTAGCTAAAGTCCACCTTGAGCGAGCCAGGATGTGAACCACAATCTCGCAAGACGACGGTTATGAAGAAGGAAAATAGCCAGTTGCATTAGCATGTGACGCAATTTCTGCCAACGTAACTGGCCATTTACGTTCTTTATTACCGTGATATTGCTAAATTATGGTTTAAAACGTAGCTCTCTGACGACGGAGTTTAGTTTTATACTGTTAAACATTTGTTGGCCATAATACAAGTGCATTTCATTGTATGACTATAGGTAACGACGTCTCTCAATCCACGGTCATCACTTCTTTGCGATTTGAACGCTCTAAAGATGGCTGTAGCAAGCAGCCGAAACTAATCATCGTACTTTAATTGTATACTGAAAACTGCAGTCTATGCATTAAAAGTTTTTACAGTAAGAAAATTTATTCAATAAACGCACCCTATATTTCCGGAAAGAGAGAAAGTCGTAGGACTTGGTCAGCGCTCGTATTCTGAGAAAAGACCTGGCGACTTGCACTTGCAGCATATACAAAAATTACTTCAAAAACTTCGTTTATCGAAGAAAGAAAAAAAACTAATTGTATTATATGAGGCGTATGATATATGTGGAATGTGAAATGTCCAGATTACGCGACGCAGGGAAGAAGGAAGAAATCAACATTTGAAAACAAGAGAAAATTAATTTTCGTTTACTACTGAAGTAGTTTAAATTTAAAGAAAATAATAAAAAAATTGTCAACAGTTTCACTGTAGCTGAAATATGCACAGCAATGAGAGAAGGTAGTGCAGTATTTCAGGCAGCAATTGAACGTTGCGACGTTTTGTCTCCCTTCACAAATATTTTGGTCTATGAGGGTGGTCTGTTAAGATTCCGACCTCAGCATCAAGACACAAGTACTTGTCAACAAACACTGGCGAATTTATCTGCGCATGCCTAGTGAAGCAGTCAACAATTTCAGCTAGTTTGGATGCACAGTTGTGGCTTGACAGTCGTTTTAGTGAGTCGACGTGCATGTTTTTGTGGAGGTATGCAAAATCGAGTTACAGCTGTCATTAGATTTTTGTTTTTGAAAGACAATACGCCTACGCAAGTTAAACACGAGTTGAACGCTGTTCACGGGGACACTGTACCATCAACTGACACCGAGAAATTTTGCACAGCCGAATTTAAACATGGCCCTACCAGGTTGGGTGACGATGAACATTTCGGACTGCCATAAACTGCAACCACTGGTGATAACATTGGTCAGCTTCACCAGGTAGTGCTAGTGAACCGTCGAATTAGGGTGAGGGAGATTGTAGACGGTATGAGCATATGTAAAGAATGTGTTTTTCACATATCGATTGAAAGTTTAGTGATGAGAAGGCTGACCGCACGCTGGTTGCCACGATTTCTCACACCTCCGCGGTTACTATGGCGAAAATCCACGAACTGCGGTTTCAGTTGCTTGACCATCCTCCATACTCATCAAGGCTAACGCCAGGCAACAGTTTTTCGTTCCTCCGGATAAAAGTTGAGCTCAGAGGACAGAAATTATCGTCTAAGTAAGAGACCGTCACCTTCGTAAATAGTTATTTTGCGGAGAAAAACAGTATTATTTCAAATGGTTGAAAAGACGGGAGCACAGCTGGGAGAAGTGTACAGACTTACAACGAGATTACATTTAAAACTTAAAACAAATTTGAAGAAAAAATTTGACATCTTTATTAGGTCTGAAATTTTCAGACTACTCTCGTTTACCATCAGGATAAAAATTGCTTAACTTTGAACCATGTATTTAGTTTATTTTTGTTCGATGTCAGAAACATTTACTCACTTCTACTATCAAAAACAGTCTTGATCACAATTTATTTATTACGGTGACCGGTTTCGAGCACTACTGTGGTCATCTTCATACCAATGAGTAAGAACCTCCTTCTGGTGGCGTGTTCAGTAGTCACAATCCTGAAATGGACTGGGCTGCTCGGAGTCTTGTCCTGAATAACCGTAATGAATAAATTGTGATCAAGACTGTTTTTGATAGAGCCGGCCGCGGTGGCCTGCGGTTCTAGGCGTTGCAGTCCGGAACCGCGCTGCTGCTACGGTCGCAGGTTCGAATCCTGCCTCGGGCATGGATGTGTGTGATGTCCTTAGGTTAGTTAGTTTTAAATAGTTCTAAGTTCTAGTGGACTGATGACCTCAGATGTCAAGTCCCATAGTGCTCAGAACCATGTCAACCATTTTTTTGTTTTGTTTTTGATAGTAAATATTTGTAACACATTGATCACTGTTCACTCCCACAATGTATTCGAAACTAATTAAGTTACTCACGGTGGTTCTAGTGTATCTACTCTTAAGTCGGCTTCTGTGCTTGTTGCTGCTGCCTGGCAATATAGGTCAGTACTACATTCTAAGTTCTTGTTTCTATATAGGTATCCAGTTATGTGGGAAATCCTCTTTCTGATATTTTTCAACCAAGAGTACTCTGTGAGTTCTGGGAACTTCTGGGCAAAATTATATGGATTCACTAATACTGTATGCGACACATGCCGCATGGACTGAAGCCCGAGTTATTGGACAGCTTAAATGAGGAACTAACTGCAGATTTCTCTTCCATCAAACGAAATACGCGGAAAACTTAAAGCCGATGTTCTTTATCTCCAGAAAACTATAAATGGACATAAAAATGGGATGAGTCCACCTTTCGCCTTATGACTGCTTCAGCTCTGATGAGGATTCTTTCAATGAAGAGAGGGAATATTTGTGGAGGAATGGCAGCCCTTGAGATCCGAAACCAGAGGAGACAGTGATATTTGATGGCGGGCTCTGGAACGATGTCGACGTTGTAAAGCATCACAGATGTTTTACATATGGTTCAGGACAAGACTCCGGGCAGTCCAGTCCATTTCAGGAATATTATTATACATAAACCGTTGCCTCACCGAAGCTGCCTTGAGATAGGTTGCAATATGATGCTGAGGTAAACTATCATTGTCTCCCAACTGTTCCTCTACTGCAGAAAGCTGTAATGCGTCTCCATATCACTCCGCACTTAGCGTTTTCTTAACTGCAAAAATAGTTACGCACCATAACCGTACCGTAACATCACATCATTCGTGCTTCGCTGTAGACACTACACATGGTGGCAGGCAACATTCTCCATGCACTCGCCAATCCAAACACTTCTGTCGCATTGCCACAGAGTAGAGAGCCATCCCTCACTCAAAGTCACTCGTTTTCAGTCATCCACTCCACAGTGGCGGAGCTCTTTACACCACTTCAAGCGCTTTGCAATGACTGCAGAAATATGTGAACAGCTGCTCGACAGTTCTATTCGATTCATTTTTACTCTATGCACAATCAAGGAAATGAAAAGGCACCACAGAGGCAATTATGACGCTGTGGTTCATAATGGAGGCAACACTAAATAAAAATCAAGGCACGTTCATAGTGTTCGTCGACCTGGAAAAATCGTTCGACGATGTAAAATGATGTAAAATGTTAACAATTGTGAGAAAAATAGAGATAACCTTTAGGGAGAGACGGTTAACACAATATGTGCAAAAGACAAGAGGGAATAATAAGAGTGGACGACCAAGAACGAAGTGCACGGATTAAAAAGGGTGCAAGACAGGGACGTAGTCTTTCGCCCCTACTGTTCAATCTGCACGTAGAAAATAGTGATGGAAACAAATGAAAGGTCCAAGAGAGGGATTAAAATTTAAGGTGAAAGGATATCAATGATACGATTCGCTAGTGACATTGCTATCCTGAGTGAACGTGAACAAGAATTACATGATCTGCTGAATGGAATGAGCAATCGAATCAGTGCAGAATACGGATTAAGAGTAAATCGAAGAAAGATAGAAGTAGCAAAAATAAGAACAGCGAGAAACTTAACATCAGGGTAGATGGTGACGAAGTCAATGAAGTTAGGGAATTCTGCTACCTAGGCAGCTAAATAACCAGTGCCGAATGGAGCAAAGAGGATATCAAAAGCAGAGTAGAATAGCGAAAAAGTGGATTCCTGACCAAGAAAAGTCTACTAGTATCAAACATAGTAATACATTTGAGGAAGAAATTTCTAAAAATGTACGTTAGGAGCACAGCATTGTATGGTAGTGAACGTGAACTGTGGGAAAACCGGAACAGAAGAGAATCGAAGCGTTTGTGTTGTGCTACAGACTAATGTTCAAAATGCACCACAAGATGATTAATGTTGAAAAGTAGGTGGACTGACAAGGTAAGGAATGATGAGATTCTGCCCGGAATCAGAAAAGCAAGGAATGTGTGGAAAATACTGACAAGGGGAAGGGACAGGATGATAGGACATGTGTTAAGTCATCAAGGAATGACGACCATTGTAGTAGAGGGAGCTGTAGAGGGCAAAAACTGTAGAGGAAGACAGAGATTGGATAACATCCAGCACATAATTGAGGACGTAGCTACTCTGAGATGAAGAGGTTGGTTGTTGTTGTTGTTGTTGTGGTCTTCAGTCCTGAGACTGGTTTGATGCAGCTCTCCATGCTACTCTATCCTGTGCAAGCTTCTTCATCTCCCAGTACCTACTGCAGACTACATCCTTCTGAATCTGCTTACTGTATTCATCTCTTGGTCTCCCTCTACGATTTTTACCCTCCACGCTGCCCTCCAATGCTAAATTTGTGATCCCTTGATGCCTCAAAACATGTCCTACCAACCGATCCCTTCTTCTAGTCAAGTTGTGCCACAAACTTCTCTTCTCCCCAATCCTATTCAATACCGCCTCATTAGTTACGTGATCTACCCACCGTATCTTCAGCATTCTTCTGTAGCACCACATTTCGAAAGCTTCTATTCTCTTCTTGTCCAAACTATTTATCGTCCATGTTTCACTTCCATACATGGCTACACTCTATACAAATACTTTCAGAAACGACTTCCTGACACTTAAATCTATACTCGATGTTAACAAAATTCTCTTCTTCAGAAACGATTTCCTTGCCATTGCCAGTCTACATTTTATATCCTCTCTACTTCGACCATCATCAGTTATTTTACTCCCTAAATAGCAAAACTCCTTTACTACTTTAAGTGTCTCATTTCCTAATCTAATCCCCTCAGCATCACCCGATTTAATTTGACTACATTCCATTATCCTCGTTTTGCTTTTGTTGATGTTCATCTTGTATCCTCCTTTCAAGACACTGTCCATTCCGTTCAACTGCTCTTCCAAGTCCTTTGCTGTCTCTGACAGAATTACAATGTCATCGGCGAACGTCAAAGTTTTTACTTCTTCTCCATGAATTTTAATACCTACTCCGAATTTTTCTTTTGTTTTCTTTACTGCTTGCTCAATATACAGATTGAATAACATCGGGGAGAGGCTACAACCCTGTCTCACTCCTTTCCCAACCACTGCTTCCCTTTCATGCCCCTCGACTCTTATAACTGCCATCTGGTTTCTGTACAAATTGTAAATAGCCTTTCTCTCCCTGTATTTTACCCCTGCCACCTTCAGAATTTGAAAGAGAGTATTCCAGTTAACGTTGTCAAAAGCTTTCTCTAAGTCTACAAATGCTAGAAACGTAGATTTGCTTTTTCTTAATCTTTCTTCTAAGATAAGTCGTAAGGTTAGTATTGCCTCACGTGTTCCAACATTTCTACGGAATCCAAACTGATCTTCCCCGAGGTCCGCTTCTACCAGTTTTTCCATTCGTCTGTAAAGAATTCGCGTTAGTATTTTGCAGCTGTGACTTATTAAACTGATAGTTCGGTAATTTTCACATCTGTCAACACCTGCTTTCTTTGGTATTGGAATTATTATATTCTTCTTGAAGTCTGTGGGTATTTCGCCTGTCTCATACATCTTGCTCACCAGATGGTAGAGTTTTGTCAGGACTGGCTCTCCCAGGGCCATCAGTAGTTCTAATGGAATGTTGTCTACTCAGGTGTTTCAGTGCTCTGTCAAACTCTTCACGCAGTATCTTATCTCCCATTTCATCTTCATCTACATCCTCTTCCATTTCCATAATACTGCCCTCAAGTACATCGCCCTTGTATAAACCCTCTATATACTCCTTCCACCTTTCTTCCTTCCCTTCTTTGCTTAGAACTGGGTTGCCATCTGAGCTCTTGATATTCATACAAGTGGTTCTCTTCTCTCGAAAGGTCTCTTTAATTTTCCTGTAGGCAGTATCTATCTTACCCCTAGTGAGACAAGCCTCTGCATCCTTACATTTGTCCTCTAGCCATCCCTGCTTAGCCATTTTGCACTTTCTGTCGATCTCATTTTTGAGACGTTTGTATTCCCTTTTGCCTGCTTCATTTACTGCATTTTTATATTTTCTCCTTTCATCAATTAAATTAAATATTTCTTCTGTTACCCAAGAATTTCTATTAGCCCTCGTCTTTTTACCTACTTGATCCTCTGCTGCCTTCACTACTTCATCCCTCAGAGCTACCCATTTTTCTTCTACTGTATTTCTTTCCCCCATTCCTGTCAATTGTTCCTAATGCTCTCCCTGAAACTCTGCACAACCTCTGGTTCTTTCAGTTTATCCAGGTCCCATCTCCTTAAATTCCCACCTTTTTGCAGTTTCTTCAGTTTCAATCTGCAGTTGGTACAGGAGAGGAAATCGTGGCGGATTGCATCAGAATAGTCAGAAGACTGATGGCGAAAAAAAATTGCAGTAATTGTGCCAGTTGGACTGCTGGTACCACTTCAGAAGCCCCCCGTGTTTCTTTCTGCTGATGTCATACGATTCTGTACAACCACCTCCGCCATCCTCAACGGTCCGTGTCATTCAGTACACGAGATAACCAGGTCTTCGTTTAGCAGTGGTTCACAAACCACCACACTATCTGCAACAGTCGACTTGGCGAGCTTGAGAAGGGCTGAAATGTCCCTGATGGATCTGCTGCTTGGTGACAATAAATGACTAGGATGAGTTCGAAATCACTGTCTCCTGTCAGACCCATTCTGCTTCTCTAATGATAGTACTCACTAACTCCATTTATCCGGGCAGGTCCGCATCTCCTGACATCTAGTGGCCGATTAAGCATTGCATACCGGTGTCCGAATGCCTTGTATGAAATAGTGTATAAAGTATCGCCCAGAAGTATTTTGTAGACTCTATAAATTCGGAAAATAAAGCCTGTAGGAGCAAATGTAAGTGAAATCCTTGTAATATGTACTTCATTTTGTTACACATATTATATACAACTCTAGTCTTTGCATCAATAATAAATAACAAGTACACTACTGGCCATTAAAATTGCTACACCACGAAGATGAGGTGCTACAGACGCGAAATTTAACCGACAGGAAGAAGATGCTGTGATATGCAACCGATTAGGTTTACAGAGAATTCACACAAGGTTGGCGCCGGTGGAGACACCTACAACGTGCTGACATGAGGAAAGTTTCCAACCGATTTCGCATACACAAACAGCAGTTGACCGGCGTTGCTTGGTGAAACGTTGTTGTGATGCCTCGTGTAAGGAGGAGAAATGCGTACCATCACGTTTTCGACTTTGATAAAGGTCGGATTGTAGCCTATCGCGTTTGCGGTTTATCGTATCGCGACATTGCTGCTCGCGTTGGTCGAGATCCAATGACTGTTAGCAGAATATGGAATCGGTGGGTTCAGGAGAGTAACACGGAACGTCGTGCTGGATCCCAACGGCCTCGTATCACTAGCGGTCGAGATGACAGTCATCTTATCCGCGTGGCTGTAACGGATCGTGCAGCCACGTCTCGATCCCTGAGTCAACAGATGGGGACTTTTGCAAGACAACAACGATCTGCACGAACAGTTCGACGACGTTTGCAGCAGCATGGACTATCAGCTCGGAGACCATGGCTGCGGTTACCCTTGACGCTGCATCACAGACAGGAGCGCCTGCAATGGTGTGGCAAAACGTCATTTTTTCGGATGAATCCGGGTTCTGTTTACAGCATCACGATGGTTGTATCCGTATTTGGCGACATCGCGGTGAACGCACATTGGAAGCGTGTATCCGTCATCGCCATACTGGCGTATCACCCGGCGTGATGGTATGGGGTGCCATTGGGTACACGTCTCGGTCACCTCTTGTTCGCATTGACGGCACTTTGAACAGTGGACGTTACATTTCAGATGTGTTACGACCCGTGGCTCTACCCTTCATTCCATACCTGCGGAACCCTACATTTCAGCAGGATAATGCACGACCGCATGTTGCAGCTCCTGTACTGGACTTTCTGGATACAGAAAATGTTCGACTGCTGCCCTGGCCAGCACATTCTCCAGATCTCTCAGCAACTGAAAACGTCTGGTCAATGGTGGCCGAGCAACTGGCTCGTCACAATACGCCAATCACTACTTTTGATGAACTGTGGTGTCGTGTTGAAGCTGCATGGGCAGCTGTACCTGTACACGCCATCCAACATCTGTTTGACTCAATGTCTAGGCGTATAAAGGCCGTTATTAAGGCCAAATGTGGTTGTTCTGGGTACTGATTTCTCAGGATCTATGCCCCTGAACTGCGTGAAAATGTAATCACATGTCAGTTCTTGTATAACATATTTGTCCAATGAATACCCATTTATCATCTGCATTTCTTCTTCGTGTAGCAATTTTAATGGCCAGTAGCGTAAGTAAGTCACACAGAATCAAAAATGTTTTGTGAGAACTAAACATAAGAACACTAATAATGATGTCTTGACCGACGATGTTCTTGGCTTAATACTTGGTTGCATAGTCCCTTACGTGTATTATTGCAGCACACCTGGATGGCATACAATCCACGAGTTTTGACAATCGGGCCTAAGGAATTTTCTACTATTTCTCACACAATTCTTTCCAAAAAGCCGCATTGTTTCAGTAGATTTTTTGGCGAACACTTGTATTCAGCTCGCCCCGAAGATGTTGTAAGGGATTCTGCCACAGAAGTGTCTTCACATGACCAAAAGTATGCTTCATACCGTTGTCGTGATAGAATTGCCAATTACGAGGTCTATCTTGTGTCCCGTGAGGTATCATATGGCCTGTTAATATTTCAAGATATTTCAGACTATCCATTATTACATGAATTTCAACGAGAGAGGACTTACACAGCTTCCTGAGAGCCGCACACCGTGACCAGTCTTGAGTGTTTCGTGTCGCGTACTTCTTGGTAAACTGTATTCTGGCCTTCCTATTTTTCGCATTTATTATAGGCTTTAGACAAAGTCGTCTACCATTCAGAGCTATACGCTGTCGAGAAATGTACCTTCACCCTGGGTTGTATCTGTAGATCATCACGTACTGCCCGGGCCGATTCAATAGGATCAGCCTTCGATTCCCTTCCGATGTTCCTGTCACTGGGTGTGACAGGCCTGCCACTTTGTGTACTGTTCTCTATCACCACCCCTCCCCCGTTTCTCCTCACAAGGTGTTGTGAGATCTAATCACTTTTTCAACGAAGGACAGCTTGTCTGCAACCTGCTGAAAATTTTTTAATTTTAGACGTTGCTGTAAGTAAATAAAAATATATAATTTTCGTTGTGTAGTTAGTTTTTCTGCTGTCTTCCCATTCTTGAAAATGCTTATGGACCCCTTGGAATCACCATTTATGTCTTGAGTCCGTGCTTACCTGCACTCAGCAGGCACTACATGTAACCATCTTATGTCCGAACAAAAAATTTGTTTTAATTCTGTACGTACGTAAACACGCTTACCAACCCACTAGTTCAAACACAGAATACTTTTGAACGATACTGTATACTGAGAACGATTGAACCTATCAGTACTAAACGTTAGCTTTGATTCGTGACGTGTGACGTTGTACGTACTCAGAGACACAAGCCTGGCAATATCTACTTTGCTAGCACTTAATATTTTAAATGTAGGTTGTGATAAACTGATTCTCACTGTAGGCAACGTCTACATCTACAGAATCATTAACTTCCTTACTCTGAAACCAATTTAGGGTGGGCGTTGTGGGATACGTCTAATGTCACTGTCATTCACCTTTTCCCTAATCCGTTAGGGAAAGGTTTGCGGGAAGAATGAATGTCGACGAACACTCTTTGAGAGGTAATTATTCTGATTTTTTCCGGGTATTCATTTCGTAGGACGTACATTCTTCGAAATTAGTCTCATGGAACGTACTCTTTAGAAAATTCATTCCTAAACAACTCTAAGATACACAACGCTTCTCTTTTAGCGTCTACTACTGGGGTGGGGTCTTTTGATGTCCATAACACTCTCGCGTTTACTAGACGATCACGTGACGAAACTGAAGCGTCACCCATCCACCAGTGTCAGCCCAGTTTGCAGGTGAATATAAGTTTAATTTAGTTTTGTTTATGTATTTTTGTAATATTTGTAATGGTTGTGAATTGTCTAAAGTTTTGTATTTATTTTTTGTGTTTCATGTACGCAGAGGGCGGCGCAACGAACGGAGACAGCATTTTCGCTGCCGGGACCAGAGAGAAAATTGCTGGCCACTATACGTCGCGGGTCGACAGCCAAAGAGCAACAGAAGATACTGAAACCGAGTTGTTGCGTCGTGCTTCTAAAAATCAAATAATTGAGAATTTGTAATGTTTTGTACAACAATGATATCATAGGAAGTTTAATCTTATTGAAAATGTTAGTTTTGTCTCGTCAAGACTCAGGTTCACGTCTGTATGTAGGAAGATAATAAACTAGTGGATGCTATTAAAGTTGAAATACGTGATCCGAGGATTTATTTATGAAGAATTATGTGAATGAATTAATAATATATTTGACAAGATTATTGAATTTTGACAGCGTTCATCGCGACTTTGAATCTCAAAAAGTTTATTCAATGTGGTTCTAATATCAACTAAATCAGATAACGTGTATCAATATAATTTCTGAGGAGAAAGAAACGACATCTAAAATTGAAAAAGTTTACGCAAACCAATTGGCCCGAGTGACGTAATTCTGAGCATACGACTCAAATGATGTTTTACAGTTTCGTTCAAGAACCATTCTGAGACAATTTAAAAAGAATATAAATAATTTTGAAGTGGGTTGTAACTGACGTAGGTGACGAAGTCTACACATGGTCATATGTCAAAAGAAAATCATTTAAACAAAACTTACGTCGTTACACTACACCGTGGCGACCGTGACAGGACTTGTGTGCAACTAAGGCACACAGGTACGAAACAGAACATCAAGAGTCCTTCGGAAGTCAACGCGAGTTTTCGTGGAGCCTTCACCAGCCAGCGGCGACTTCGCGGGTGTGGGCATGTGACGGAGCGCAGCCAAGCAGTACGGTCACGCAGTTATTCCACGAGAAGGCGCATCTGTTGGGCAGCAGCTGAACGCTGCAAACCCCGACAACCTTTTTTCTCCCTAAGCTAACAGGCCCAGTACGTCAGCTGGGGGGCGTTCCTTCGGCTGGTATTAGAGGTGTTGCTGAGGGCTTCACCTGTCAACGGTGGGCCGGGCGTGGTTGCAGCCAGTGACGTCTCCGGTGTTCGACTCAGCGTCCTGCCGCTTGTGGAAGCGGGGTCGCAGCATCTCAGCGGCTGCATCGACGGCTGTTACTTCTGCAGCCCATAGCAGCACACGGATCACCGAGAACTACAAACTACAATATTAGTGTCCGGTGAGTTTGTTTCAAGTTGGAAGTGGATTGTTGTACATAGGGAGTGTGCTTTTACAGGATTGTTGATTACAAGTCTGCGTGTGTAACTAGTTAATGTCTTACAATAATGTCGGGAAGTGAAATGTCAGACGAAGAGCATTCTATGTCCGATAGGAGCATGAGATCCCTTTTTAGAGCGATCGCTAAATTAAAACAGTCTAACGAAGAATCTATTGCTAGATTAAAAGAGGAATTAAAACAATCTAATGAAGAATCTACTGCTAGATTGAAAGAGGAATTAAAACAGTTTAATGCTAGATTAAAAGGGGAGCTAACAAAATCTACAGACAGGTTACAGGAACATCTTAATGAAACCAGTCGAGAATTAAGTGATAAAATAGAAGCTTCTAAAGTTGAAATGCAGGAAAAACTAGTAGGACTTAGTAATAAGATTGCTGATAATTGTAAAAGGTTAGAAGAACATATCCAGGAATCGCGTGAGGAAAAAGCTCGCATGCGAAATGATATTACTGACTTAACCAAGAGACTAGATAATGTCAATGTCTTAGTTGTAAATGAAATAGAGAAAAATAACGATAAGTTACGAGATGAATTTTCTATGCAATCAGAAACTGTTCGTAGAGAATTATTAGAATCTATTAAAGAGGTTTCTACCAGACCTGTAGAGATTTCTTCAATAGATAATGTAGAATTAGAGACATTAACTCATCGAGTAGAAAAAGATCATACCGAAATAAAAAACATAAAATTTTTAATTACTGAAATATGCAGTAACCTTGAGACTGCCAAAGATAATAACATTGACGAAGGTACAGAGCGTTCACATCGTGAACACAGTGAAGAATCGATATTAGTTAATCGCGTATTCAATACAGAAATGCGAATACAGGAAATTACTAAACGGTTATCGGAATTAGATAATAATAAAAACATTTCAAGTAGTAGAAGCAATAAAGTAATCAGAGACAACAGTCGCATCGAGTTTGCTAGCTCGGACGACAACAATACGAATAAAGAAATCACGGCAAGCCAATCCGATGCAACTCCGTCTCTGCAATCTAAACAAAAGCCAACTATGTTGTCTCTCGCAGAATGTTGGGATGATATAACAACAAATTCAAATGTAGCAAGTCGATTTCCTGTATTCAAACCGGGAGGCGAACTTCACCCTATAATCTTTATAAAAGCTTTTGAAACAGCATTATCTCCTAAATGGAGTAATGAAAAGCGGATTCAATTTGCAATAGGACATTTAGAAGCAGAAGCTGCGGAATGGGCAGTACTGCATAGAACTGAATTTAGGGACTGGGATGATTTTGTTAAGCAGTTTAAACAAAATTATTGGTCAAGAGGAAAACAACAACACTTAACTTTAGAGTTGTTACAACCTCCTCCATATTCTAAACGCTGGGGAGGTTATAGGAATTATTTCGAATGGCATTTAAACCGTGCTAAATTAATTGGAGAACCAATTATTAAAAGTCATCTAATACGAGTCCTAATTAGTAGGTTACCGTATTATGTAAAGGAAAGAAAAATGTTATTCCACGAATTGTCTATCCGAACGAGAAAAGGAAGATCTTGTATTAGTACGATCTCATCCTAAAAGTTCGAAGATCAATAAGGAATGTAGAAAATTCTTCTTTATCTTTGAAGGTCCATATGTTGTGCATAAGATTGTATATCACAAAGCGTTACTTCTTATGGAACCTTCATCAGGTGTAATTAAAGGATTATATAGTGTCGATCAAATGAAACCCTTCATTCCTAAATAAGTTAATATTTAGTATATGTTACATACGGAAGAGCGTTCATAGTTTATTCATGTGAAGTTTTTCGTGAGAGTTACGTGTTATTTTAAAGAAATAACAGAAAGTTTAAACAAGTGTTCTACAATAATCTACCATTACTTCAACAGGAGAAAGATAAATAAAAGGGGATTTATATGGAAGAAATTTTGTTATTAGGTCAGAAGGAATTTTGTATATTCTATATTTACTCGGATAGTAGGAACCAAAGGGGATGGTTAATAATTTTAGGGACCATGGGCGTCCAGAGCTATATGGCTCACGAGAACATAGCAGAGTGCTTTTAATAGAGATTTGTAATAGTCTTAATATAGAACACACCAAACGGGGCTCTCTCGCTTGTTTCTCCTAAATAAATTGCCATTACCCAACAGAGTGTCCGAAGGTAAAGAAAGCCGTGCCGAGATTCTAAAGAAAGTTTGCTTGATTTCTTCTTGACCTCAGGCATAAATAAAGCATTAGGAAAACAAACGACGTAAAGTAAATAGTACTATTAGTTATTGTGAGAAATTTGTTAGTAATATACATTTTTGGAAAGAATAACTCTAGTAAATGAATAAAACTGAAACTAATCTATCACAATTTGAAGGCTCTGTCCTAATGTAACAACGTTAAAGAACGTACTAAATTAAATGAAAAGGAGTAATCTCCATATATTCGGTTATGAATTACCATAATAGCACAATTAAGAGTAAATGACAAATAGTCACAACAATATCGTAGTAAAAGAATTAAATCTAAGAGCAAGGACTCTAGATTACGTAAAATGTGAGGAAAATGTATTAACAGTTAAATATGGTATATAGAAAAAGTTTTATTTTCGGTTAAAACCTGACAAACTGAGCTTGTGGGTGGGGTATGTAGTGGAACGCGAAATTGAAGCGTCACCCATCCATCAGTGTCAGCCCAGTTTGCAGGTGAATATAAGTTTAATTTAGTTTTGTTTATGTATTTTTGTAATATTTGTAATGGTTGTGAATTGTCTAAAGTTTTGTATTTATTTTTTATGTTTCATGTACGGAGAGGGCGGCGCAACGAACGGAGACAGCATCTTCGCTGCCGGAACCAGAGAGAAAATTGCTGGCCACTATACGTCGCGGGTCGACAGCCAAAGAGCAACAGAAGATCCTGAAACCGAGTTGTTGCGTCGTGTTTCTAAAAATCAAATAATTGAGAATTTATAGTGTTTTGTACAACAATGATATCATAGGAAGTTTAATCTTATTGAAAATGTTAGTTTTGTCCCGTCAAGGCTCAGGTTCACGTCTGTACGTAGGAAGATAATAAACTAGTGGATGCTATTAAAGTTGAAATACGTGTTCCGAGGATTTATTTATGAAGAATTATGTGAGTGAATTAATAATATATTTGACAAGATTATTGAATTTTGACAGCGTTCATCGCGACTTTGAATCTCAAAAAGTTTATTCAATGTGGTTCTAATATCGACTAAATCAGATAATTTCTGAGGAGAAAGAAACGACATCTAAAATTGAAAAAGTTTACGCAAACCAATTGGCCCGAGTGACGTAATTCTGCGCATACGACTCAAATGATGTTTTACAGTTTCGTTCAAGAACCATTCTGAGACAATTTAAAAAGAATATAAATAATTTTGAAGTGGGTTGTAACTGACGTAGGTGACGAAGTCTACACATGGTCATATGTCAAAAGAAAATCATTTAAACAAAACTTACGTCGTTACACTACACTGCATGCGCCGCTCTTTGATGGGTCTCCTCTACGTCTTCTTTTAACGCAATCTTATAGAGGTCCCAAACTGATGAGAAATACCTCGAGATTCAGTCTTACACGTATAAAACAGTTGACAGGTGGGCTGGACTCCGTCCTGGGCGAAACTTTTGTCGATGCACGATGTTCCAGGTCAGTATCCAGCCCGTTGGGGAGTGAGCTTCTGGTATTTGGTGTTTGCTACGCGATTTAATATCATTCATTCCTATAGCTTACCGGTTGAGACGTGGGACATAGAGAAAGCAGGAAAGGTGTGGACGGGGCCTAATCAGTTACCGTTGCTTGCACAGAAAAAACATACACTTTATTTTAAAAAAACTCTCAACAATCATTTTTAAAAGATTTTACTACACTGGCGGCTGAAAGCCTTATTAGAAGAATTGCAAGTTACTGTCGGCTGAAGGCCACAAGCAATGTTACACACAACCAAAGGCTGAAGGCCTGATTAAGAAGGTTTAAAATTATTCGTCGGCTGAAGGGCAGAAGCAATTTAAAAAATACACGACGACTGAAGGCCTGAATTACCAATAATGTGAATAATTACACGTTAAAAATACTAAAACCCTTTCTAATAATCTTAATAACTTGTAACAAGCTGTAGTGACGGCCAAAGGCCTCACTAAAACAGGATTGAAATTTTTTTCGCTGAACGTCACAAGCAGTGTTACAAACAATTAACGGCTGAAGGCCGGAATTGCAAGTGGGCAATAACGTGTTTAACATTACGGTAAATTTAAAAACATATTCAGGTGACAAGTCGTAAGTTTAAATAAAGAAAATCAACAATGTAACACTGGAATTTGCTTAATTTTTTAGCTTTTCCAGGAGCTCCTCGGCAGAATAGAAGGAGTGAGCCATGAGGAAACTCTTCAGTTTGGACTTAAAAGAGTTTGGGCTACTGCTAAGACTTTTGAGTTCTTGTGGTAGCTTATTGAAAATGGATGCAGCAGAATACTGCACTCCTTTCTGCACAAGAGTCAAGGAAGTGCATTCCACATGCAGATTTGATTTCTGCCTAGTATTAACTGAGTGAAAGCTGCTAACTCTTGGGAACAGGCTAATATTGCTAACAACAAACGACATTAAAGAAAATATATGCTGTGAGGGCAATGTCAGAATTCCCAGACTATTGAATAGGGGTCGACAAGAGGTTCTAGAACTTACACCACATATAGCTCGAACAGCCCGTTTTTGAGCCAAAAACACCCTCTTTGAATCAGAAGAATTACCCCAAAAAATAATACCATACGACATAAGCGTATGAAAATATGCGAAGTAGACTACTTTTCGTGTTGAAGTGTCACTTATTTCAGATACTGTTCTAATGGTAAATAAAGCAGCATTTAGTTTCTGAACAAGATCCTGGACATGGGCTTTCCACAACAGCTTACTATCTATCCGAACGCCTACGAACTTGAACTGTTCTGTCTCGCTTATAATACGCCCATTCTGTCTGATCAAAATATCGGTTCTTGTTGAATTGTGAGCTAGAAACTGTAAAAACTGAGTCTTACTGTGATTTAGCATCAAATTATTTTCCACAAGCCACGAACTTATTTCATGAACTACATTATTTGTTACTGTTTCATTATCACGCCCAAGATCCTTCACTATCAAGCTGGTGTCATCAGCAAACAGAAATATTTTTGAATCACCTGTAACACTAGAAGGCATATCATTTACATAAATAAGAAACAGCAGTGGCCCCAGCACCGACCCTTGGGGAACGCCCCACTTAACAGTGCCCCATTGGGACTGAACATCACTACCACTCTCAATATTGCGGAGAATTACCTTCTGCTTTCTGTTCTTAAAGTAAGAGGCGAACCAATTGTAAGCTACTCCCCTTACTCCTTAATGGTCCAACTTCTACAGTAATATTTTGTGGTCAACACAGTCAAAAGCCTTCGTTAAACCAAAGAAAACACCTAGCGTTCGCAACCTTTTATTTAATCCGTCCAAAACCTCACAGAGAAAAGAGAATATAGCATTTTCAGTTGTTAAACCATTTCTAAAACCAAACTGAACATTTGACAGCAAATTATGTGAATTTAAATGCTCCAGTAACCTTGTATATACAACCTTCTCGATAACTTTAGCAAACACAGATGGCGTAGAAATAGGTCTAAAATTGTCAACATTATCAATGTGTCCCTTTTTATAAAGTGGCTTCACTACCGAGTACTTTAATCGGTCAGGAAACCGACCACTCCTAAAAGAAAAGTTACAGATATGGCTAAGTACTGGGCTAACATACATAGAACAATACTTCAGTATTCTGCTAGATACCCCGTCATATCCATGAGAGTTCTTGGTCTTTAGTGATTTAATTATTAACTCAATCTCCCTCTTGTCAGTATCATGGAGGAGCATTTCAGGTAACCGTCTCGGAACACTTTTTTCTAAGAGCGCTATATGATTCCCTGTTGGGACTAGGTTTCTATTTAGTTCACCTGCTATATTCAGAAAGTGATTATTAAATAGTGTACATATATGCGGTTGGTCAGTAACACGGACATTCCCACTACGCACTGATTCTATATCCTCGACCTGTCTCTGCAGACCAGCCACTTCCTTTACGACTGACCATATGGTTTTAATTTTATCCTGAGACTTAGCTATTCTATCTGCATACCACATACTTTTTGCCTTCCTAATAACATTTTTAAGCACCTTACAGTACTGTTTGTAATGGGCTGCTGCATTTATATTTTGACTGTTTCTAACGTTTTGATATAATTGCCACTTTGTTCTACAAGATATTCTTATCCCTCTAGTCAGCCACCCCGGCTGCCTATTTGTGCAAGTACCCTGTTTTGAACGTTCTAAAACAAATGGTTCAAATGGCTCTTAGCACTATGGGACTCAACATCTTAGGTCATAAGACCCCTAGAACTTAGAACTACTTAAACCTAACTAACCTAAGGACATCACACACACCCATGCCCGAGGCAGGATTCGAACCAGCGACCGTAGAAGTCCCACGGTTCCGGACTGCAGCGGCAGAACCGCACGGTCACCACGGCCGGCGAACGTTCTAATGGAAAGCAACTTTCAAAGAGCATGTGAAAAGTCTTGAGAAAAGCATTATATTTATCGTCTACTGTATCAGCGCTATAAACATCTTGCCACTCTTGTTCCTTGATAAGTTTTACAAAGGTCTCTACAGCAACTGGATCAGCTTTCCTAAATAGCTGATGACTATATTTAACACGTGTTGCAGCACAAAAACCTTTTAGAGTTAAAATTTGTGCATCATGATCTGAAGTACAACTGTTCCGACTGTATTTACGACAAGGAGCTGATTCATTAGAACATTAATGATCGGGTATAAACCAGAAAGGAAAGGCAATATAATATCGGAACAAATTTTCAGACGACAACTTGTGTCTTAGTACAATACAATTTACGAGCAAAGAGCCGACCGAATAAAACTCTGAGGGTCGGATACAAATCAGAAGATAGTTAGGAGCTCAGGTATACAATGGCACAAATCACCACGAGGATTGCAGATTGTTACTCCTCTTCATCTGCAAGCAGTTCCATGGATCCACGGTCCGTCGCGGTGGTTACTGACAAGGGAACCTCCCCATCGCACCCCCCTCAGATGTAGTTATAAGTTGGCACAGGGATAGGCCTTGAAAAACTGAACACAAATCAATCGAGAAAACAGGAAGAAGTTGTGTGGAACTATGAAAAAAAATAAGCAAAATATACAAACTGAGTAGTCCATGGGCAAGGTAGGCAACATCAAGGAGAGTGTCAGCTTACGAGCGCTGTGGGCCCGTGGTTAGCGTGAGCAACTGCGGAACGACAGGTCTTTGGTTCAAATCTTCTCTCGAGTGAAAAAATTTTTTATTTTCAGATAATTATCAAAGTTCAGGCACTCACACATAATCAACTTCGCCCTCCAAAATTCCAGGACATGTTCAGATTTGCTTGGACATTTACAGTATTTGACGGTCTACGCATGGAAACATTTGAAAACGTAAAAAACATATGTTTTGACAGAGCACAGGGAAAACTGTGCGATTGTGAAACTGTTGCATTCATTTGTTGCAGTTTATGTGACAAACTCTTATGTTTTCATCACTTTTCTGGGAGTGATTATCACATCCACAAGAAAACCTAAATCGGGCAAGGTAGAAGAATCTTTTTACCCATTCGCCAAGTGTGCAAGTTAGGTGGATCGACAACATATTCCTGTCATGTGACGCACATGCCGTCGCCAGTGTCGTAAAGAATATATCAGACGTGTTTTCCTGTGGAGGAATCGGTTGCCTATGGTTGGTTGGTTTGGGGAAGGAGACCAGACAGCGAGGTCATCGGTCTCATCGTATTAGGGAAGGATGGGGAAGGAAGTCGGCCGTGCCCTTTCAAAGGAACCATCCCGGCATTTGCCTGGAGCGATTTAGGGAAATCACGGAAAACCTAAATCAGGAGGGCCGGACGCGGGATTGAACCGTCGTCCTCCCGAATGCGAGTCCAGTGTCTAACCACTGCGCCACCTCGCTCGGTCGGTTGCCTATGACCTTGCGATCAAATGTTTTCGGTTCCTATTGGAGAGGCACGTCCTTTCGTCGACTAATCGCACGGTTTTGCGGTGCGGTCGCAAAACACAGACACTAAACTTATTACAGTGAACAGAGACGTCAATGAATGAACGGACAGATCGTAACTCTGCGAAAATAAATAAATTAAAATTTTCACTTGAGGGAGGACTCGAACCAAGGACCTCTCGTTGCGCAGCTGTTCACTTTAACCACGGGACCACTGCACTCATATGCTAACATTGTCCTTGATGTTGCCTATCTTGCACATGGACTACTCAGTTTGTATATTTTGCTTATTGTTTCATAGTTCCACACAACTTCTTCCTGTTTTCTCGATTGATCTGTGTTCAGTTTTTCAAGGCCTATCCACTGTGTCAATTTATAACTAAATCTGAGGGGGGTGCGATAGGGAGGTTCCCTTGTGAGTACTGCCGCTGAAAGCCACGTAGAAGAGGGCAGCCAGGCCACGAGCGGTCGTCCGACACGAATGTTGACATCCAACCGAGGGAATGTCGGCCTACTGTTTATAGCCGACGCTGACCCCAGTGAAGTACTGCGTTATCTTTACGCTGCTCAGGCCCACCTGGCGTAGCTCGTGGCTTCGGCCGCTCGGAACTCGTGACCGCCTCTTCTCACGGCGCTACCATCAATCCCCAAACTTGATGCCTCCTCCTCTCGGGCCAGCGAACCCGTATATACAGGGTAGTCCACTGATCGTGACCAGGCCAAATATCTCACGAAATAAGCGTCGAACGAAAAAACTACAAAGAACGAAACTAGTCTACCTTGAAGGTGGAAACCAGATGGCGCTATGGTTGGCCAGTTAGATGGCGCTGTAATACGTAAAACGCATATCAAGTGCGTTTTTTTAAAATAGGAACCCCATTTTTATTACATATTCGTGTAGCACGTAAAGAAATATGAATGTTTTATTTGGCCCACTTTTTTCGCTTTGTGATGCATGGCGCTGTAATAGTCACAAACATATGGCTCACAATTTTAGACGAACAGTTGGTAACAGGTAGGTTTTTTAAATCAAAATAACGAATTTAGGTGCGTTTGAACATTTTATTCCGGTTGTTCCAATGTGATACATGTACGTTTGTGGACTAATCATTTCTGAGAACGCATGCTGTTACAACGTGATTACCTTTAAATACCACATTAACGCAATAAATGCTCAAAATGATGTCCGTCAACCTCAATTCATTTGGCAATATGTGTAACGACATTCCTCTCAACAGCGAGTAGTTCGCCTTCCGTAATGTTCGCACATTCATTGACAATGCGCTGACGCATGTTGTCAGGCGTTGTCGGTGGATCACGATAGCAAATATCCTTCAACTCTCCCCACAGAAAGAAATCTGGGGACGTCAGATCCGGTGAACGCGCTGGCCATGGTATGGTGCTTCGACGGCCAATCCACCTGTCATGAAATATGCTATTCAATACCGCTTCAGCCGCACGCGAGCTATGTGCCGGACATCCATCATGCTGGAAGTACATCGCCATTCTGTCATGCAGTAAAACATCTTGTAGTAACATCGGTAGAACATTACGTAGGAAATAAGCATGCATTGCACCATTCAGATTGCCATCGATAAAATGGGGGCCAATTATCCTTCCTCCCATAATGCCGCACGATACATTAACCCACCAAGGTCGCTGATGTTCCACTTGTCGCTGCCACCGTGGATTTTCCGTTGCCCAGTAGTGCATATTATGCCGGTTTACGTTACCGCTGTTGGTGAATGACGCTTCGTCGCTAAATTGAACGCGTGCATATAATCCCGTCATCATCCCGTGATTTCTCTTGTGGCCAGTGGCAGAACTGTAATTCCTGGTGCATAGAAATATGGTACGGGTAGCATTCTCAACAACGGCGTTTTTGAGATTCCCGAATCTCGCGTAATTTGTCTGCTACTTACGTGCGGATTGGCCGCGACAGCAGCTAAAACACCTACTTGGGCATCATCATTTGTTTTAGGTCGAGGTTGACGTTTCACATGTGGCTGAGGACTTCTTGTTTTCTTAAATAGCGCGCCCGCATCTCGTGGTCGTGCGGTAGCGTTCTCGCTTCCCACGCCCGGCTGCCCGGGTTCGATTCCCGGCGGGGTCAGGAATTTTCTCTACCTCGTGATGGCTGGGTGTTGTGTGCTGTCCTTAGGTTAGTTAGGTTTAAGTAGTTCTAAGTTCTAGGGGACTGATGACCATAGCTGTTAAGTCCCATAGTGCTCAGAGCCAATCTTAAATAGCGCAACTATCCGGCGAACGATCCGGACACTTGGATGATGTCGTCCAGGATACTGAGCAGGATACATAGCACACGCCCGTTGGGCATTTTGATCACAACAGCTATACATCCATTTTAACACGGGTAATGTATCACGAAGCAAATACCGTCCGCACTGGCGGAATGTTACGTGATACCACGTACATACACGTTTGTGACTATTACAGTGCCATCTATCACAAAGCGAAAAAAGTGGTCCAACTAAAACATTCATATTTATTTACGTACTACACGAATGTATTAAAAAAATGGGGGTTCCTATTTTTAAAAAACGCAGTTGATATTCGTTGCACCTATGACAGCGTCATCTAGCGAGCTAACCATAGCGCCATCTGGTTTGCCCCTTCTAGCTACACGAGTTTCGTTCTTTGTAGTTTTTTCGTTTCATGCTTATTTCGTGAGATATTCGGTCACTATCAATGGACTACCCTGTATATCGGCTAGCTAAGACCTTCTGAAGATACAACTCACGGATACCAACTGTTTCTCATAGATATTGGTAATGGTGCCGCAAGAGGAATAGTTGATAGTATTCTTGAGGTAGAAGCGCCAGTCAGAACAGTGTACCAACTTAATGGCGCCACGGCTCAACCGGTAAAGGTATCGTCACACTCTACTCCTTCCCTACGTGCGTCTTTTCAGGGTGCATTCGGGCCTGACATCGTCTATAAATGATCCGAAAGTTACTGAGCTGTATTACTCGGCACTCACAAGTCCCGCCAAAGTTCTTTCGTCCTTAAGCTGCGGACGACAGTGGATTTAATGAAATTATGTGTCAGATCGGAGAAGTGATGCCGATAATTGCAATATCGCCTTAGCTATGCCGTAGATAATAGTCTCCTAGAATGAGTTGTCGACGAATCCTTTTAAAAACCAGCATTGAATCGGAAAAGGAAAAGCGAATTTCCGCAGTAGGAACTGTGGGCGCAGATAGCAGGAACGCTGAACAGGCGGCACGTGGCTTCCTCGCCGGACTCTGCGGAGAGAAGTCAGGGAGGAGGAGGAGGAGGAGGAGGAGGGAGCGTCGTGTAGAGCGATGGACACGTCCAGATAGCGGACGAAGGCCGCCGAGGCGCCGGGCCGGGGAGAGAGTCTGAGCGCCGCTGCGTGGGCGCCGGGCTGCATCCCCCAGGGCGGCGGGGGCGGATAAGCCAGCCCCCAGATCCCACCCTTAGCCGCCGCGCCGCCCCTAACGCCTCGGGGAGGCGCCTGTGACGCTCCTAACATAAAGCAGGCGGCCGGCGACAATAAGCTGCCGATGGCGGCAGGAACGCCGGAAATGCGAGGAATTTGCTATTCCGCTGCGACAGCCAGCTCCCCGTTACTTCATACGTTGTTAGAAGAAGCCGTGAAAGCGAGCCGTGGCACGAAAACGCAGCATATTGTGTGTAGTGCGGAAGAATCTGAGATTTTTTTGTTACTGTCCGGAAAAAAAAAAGATCCGTGACAGGCATGGTTTCTGATGGAGTAGCAAAGAAAAAGGTCACAGCACAGTCACTGTCCAGTCTTTCATCACTGTTTTTAGAAGCTTCATGCAAAACATCTTTGCTAGACAAAAAAAGTAGGAAAAAGGATTCGGTTTTTCCATTTGATCTCCGCTAGTCTGACACATTCAAGTGCTAAGGGTCGATTCGCCGCTACCCTCAGCCGTCACAGTTAATTTTCCTGTCCATCAAAGTCGTTCTCGTCACGGGAGCTTTGCTACAGCATGGGGCGTAAGTAACACTACAGTCTAACATTTACAGTCTTGACACTCAATGCTGTGAAATTTGTTACCATCTGACAACTGGTGTGACAGTAGCGCTCTAAGCGGAGAGGAAGCCTCCCGTCTCTCAACCGCGCCTTAAGAATAATGCTTGTTGACAATAACTTCTCAAAGTAATTTCTGGAACATTTACTATATTTTTTGTGTCCCATAAGTTAGTACTGTATATAAGAGGTACCAGTTGGTTCAAATGGCTCTGAGCACTATGGGATTTAATTTCTGAGGTCATCAGTCCCCTAGAACTTAGAACTACTTAAACCTAACTAACGTAAGGATATCACACACATCCATGTCCGAGGCAGGATTCGAACCTGCGACCGCAGCGGTGACGCGGCTCCAGACTGTAGCGCCTAGAACCGCTCGGCCTCCCCGGCCGAAGAGTTACCAGTGAATAGTATTCACATCTACACCAAACACGCTTACACACATGTTCACAGACGCAAATGTATTTACCAAGAGGCGGAGGTACTGCAGCAGACGAACAGAGTGCGTCCCGGGGGAAATACAGCGGGCAGCGCCAAGTCTTCGCAGTTGCAGCTCTCGGCACAAGCAACTGAATTTACGAACACTATGTTCACGCACCACAACATGGAAGGAAGGTTACCGACTTCAATGTTAAGAATTTGCGGATACAGTCACATGTTAGTGATAGGTGTTCGTGTTAACACTACACTGCAATAAAAACTTAAAAAAAATGCTACGCATCATTACATTAGTTCAAGATAAAATCACTTCGCTCCATGACTACGGCAATGGCACTCTTGGAGCAACCGTAATACGTCTGCAGAACAGAAAAACAGTCTTGGTTGCACAAGATAGGTTTTTTTAATCTTCACATGTGAAGTGTTTCGCCTGTTCCAGGCATCATCACACAGTCTGTCGAAATTACAAACTGCTCTTAAAGGCAATAATAAATGAATAAAAATAACAAGAAGACATTCATCGGTTGTACTATGGAGCACAGGGCCACATTTGTGTTTCAGGGGGCGTTGTGGGTATAAATTTCAGTTCATAAAATATTGCATCATAACTGAGCTAACCGATAAAAATTCTCGCTAATCGTAACAGAGGCGTCGAACGTAATTAAGAGTCCCATAGAACTAGGAAGTAACAGCCAGGTATCCATTGTCAATGCTTCGTTACATAACCGCTGAAATGCTTCCTACTCCTAAATGAAGTGTCAAACGTGATTAAGAGTGCCAAAGAACTGTGAGGTAACAGCCAGATACCCACTGTCAATGCTTCGTTACATCACTCAGATGCAAGACGAACAAAGGCAGAAGGAAAAAGAAAGCTACTAAAACGTCCAAGGCGTGCCTAAGGCAAATACACTCCTGGAAATTGAAATAAGAACTCCGTGAATTCATTGTCCCAGGAAGGGGAAACTTTATTGACACATTCCTGGGGTCAGATACATCACATGATCACACTGACAGAACCACAGGCACATAGACACAGGCAACAGAGCATGCACAATGTCGGCACTAGTACAGTGTATATCCACCTTTCGCAGCAATGCAGGCTGCTATTCTCCCATGGAGACGATCGTAGAGATGCTGGATGTAGTCCTGTGGAACGGCTTGCCATGCCATTTCCACCTGGCGCCTCAGTTGGACCAACGTTCGTGCTGGACGTGCAGACCGCGTGAGACGACGCTTCATCCAGTCCCAAACATGCTCAATGGGGGACAGATCCGGAGATCTTGCTGGCCAGGGTAGTTGACTTACACCTTCTAGAGCACGTTGGGTGGCACGGGATACATGCGGACGTGCATTGTCCTGTTGGAACAGCACGTTCCCTTGCCGGTCTAGGAATGGTAGAACGATGGGTTCGATGACGGTTTGGATGTACCGTGCACTATTCAGTGTCCCCTCGACGATCACCAGTGGTGTACGGCCAGTGTAGGAGATCGCTCCCCACACCATGATGCCGGGTGTTGGCCCTGTGTGCCTCGGTCGTATGCAGTCCTGATTGTGGCGCTCACCTGCACGGCGCCAAACACGCATACGACCATCATTGGCACCAAGGCAGAAGCGACTCTCATCGCTGAAGACGACACGTCTCCATTCGTCCCTCCATTCACGCATGTCGCGACACCACTGGAGGCGGGCTGCACGATGTTGGGGCGTGAGCGGAAGACGGCCTAACGGTGTGCGGGACCGTAGCCCAGCTTCATGGAGACGGTTGCGAATGGTCCTCGCCGATACCCCAGGAGCAACAGTGTCCCTAATTTGCTGGGAAGTGGCGGTGCGGTCCCCTACGGCACTGCGTAGGATCCTACGGTCTTGGCGTGCATCCGTGCGTCGCTGCGGTCCGGTCCCAGGTCGACGGGCACGTGCACCTTCCGCCGACCACTGGCGACAATATCGATGTACTGTGGAGACCTCACGCCCCACGTGTTGAGCAATTCGGCGGTACGTCCACCCGGCCTCCTGCATGCCCACTATACGCCCTCGCTCAAAGTCCGTCAACTGCACATACGGTTCACGTCCACGCTGTCGCGGCATGCTACCAGTGTTAAAGACTGCGATGGAGCTCCGTATGCCACGGCAAACTGGCTGACACTGACGGCGGCGGTGCACAAATGCTGCGCAGCTAGCGCCATTCGATGGCCAACACCGCGGGTCCTGGTGTGTCCGCTGTGCCGTGCGTGTGATCATTGCTTGTACAGCCCTCTCGCAGTGTCCGGAGCAAGTATGGTGGATCTGACACACCGTTGTCAATGTGTTCTTTTTTCCATTTCCAGGAGTGTAGATACATTCAATGAACAAAAGAAAACTCAAGAGTGCTAAATACAAATATATAGTGGATAGGTTAATACACCTGTGGAAGATGGCTGGGCAGTAATAAGAATAAAGAAATAGCTAAACTTTTTTCGTAAAAATGTAAAGCAACGAAGCCAGAAGCAAACTAAACCGGAAACCTAACTGTAACGATGATAACATATCCATGAAGAAACCGCCCTACCAACACAAATATGGTCTGTTTATAATACTGTGAGCATGTGGTATCATGCCGCCAACTAGCTGCCAAGCCATAGTGAGAAAAGGCTCACAAGGTGGCGCGCTACAACTTAACTAACTGATGGCTAAGCATTAAATAAAACTCCCCAGATTATCTGATGATGCCTAGAACAGGCGAACGGCGTCACATGTGAAGTTTAAATAAACCTTTATCATGCAACTAAGAGTAATTTTCTGTTCTTTAGTTTAACTTTTCTTTTATTAAGTTAATTTAATTTCTTGCGAGGAGTAATCTGTTAAACTAATGGGGGCGGGGAGGGGGGAGGAGGAATCAAATGAAAACGAGACTAATGGAAAAAGTAAGTAAACAGTTTACTATTTCAAAAGTAATCACCTAGTAATAAGTTTAGCCGATAGTGAGACAAGACAGATATTGCCTACATGGAAAAATTTTTGTGGTTGACTCTGTACCTCTTTGTCTCATGGTGGGACAAATGTATTAAGAGATGAGGCGCTTACTTTTGAAATATTAAGCAGTTTACTTCCTCTTTCCCATCTGTGTCGTTTACATGTGACTACCCTTATACATACGAGTGCTATTCGGAAAGTGAGGAACTGTCGGTCGCGAAATGGAAACCACTGTTAAAATCCGACGAGGCTTTTCACAGACATTCTCGGCAGTGTCTCTACTATGTCCGTCGATCGCATCAAGAGGCTCTTTTCAGTTGTGAGCGCAGTGTGAGCGAGTAAAGGTGCCTAGAACAACGATGTCTTCCGCCAAGTAGGAGAGCCCGCTGACAGGGTTCGCCTTACTGAATGCAGCCCACCTAACACAGCTGCCACGCACTTCCTTCTTCATGGCAATCCCCAGCCGCACTCTGCAGGGGCAGTGACGACGCTCCTGCAGCCTTTTCGATGGGAAGTGTTCGATCACCCACAACACAGCCCTAACTAGCTCGTCCTGAGTATCATCTCCGTTCACATTAAACGCTGGATGCGAAGGCAACGCTAGGGCGCAGGCTACACGCTATAGACCATCATAGAGAATTATCGGAAAGCATAGGCCGCTTCCTTCTATGACGATGGTGTTGGAAATTTGGTATAACGGTCCGAAAATTGTCTAAGTCGGAGCGGCGATTGTGTAGAGAAGTACCTGGAAGAAAACAGTTTTGATGTTTCACTGTGGTTTTCAATTCGCGACCGATCGTTCGTCACTTTCGGAACAACCCCCATAACAATGTAGTATCATTTTAATCCGGGCCACAGCGTGCTTTTTACGAATCTGTTCTTATTTAATGTTGGCTATAGGTTCAAGAGATGTACTGGGGAAATTGCGGTAAAGGCAGCCAACGGTAAGCAAACTAATAGTAAGAGTGGTGTAACGTATACTAAGGAGACGAGTGTCGAAATTCCAAAGGAAAAAGAAGTGGAATGTAGGTAATTCGGGTGCTTAGCACGGAATAGGAAGGAGCTTTGGTTTCAAAACGCGTACTTGCGCATACGACGGCGTAGTGCTGAAGTTTTATGAAATTTTCGCGAAGCTAGCCTTTTGAGGGATAAGTATCACATATGTGGTGTTTGTTCTTTGGCACATGTATAATTATTGAGAGGATTGCCAATGATCACTTCAGTGCGTATGCACACCACGCTCGCTCCCTTACGGGAATCGACGAAATGTTGCGAGTAATGAGGATAATGGGCAAGAGTCACTAGATCAGTAGTGTGTGGATAAGTATCGGTTGAGAATTTGGATCTGACGGGAGACCTGACGGATGGTGCAATGATCACAACATCTGCGTAGCAAGCACGAGGCCTGGGCTTGAATCCCGGTCTGGCACAAATTTTCAACTTCCCCCCATTAATTTAAATCAATGCCCACTGGCAGCTAGCGTCATTCATTCCATTGTGTCTGGATTCAGTATTGTCGCACGAGATGTTACATTTGTGAGCATCGAAGTTTTTTGAGACAAGAGAAGCATGTGAAATTCACTGGCAATCAGTCTCTGTGTGACAGTTATTTTTGTAGTTAAATAACAGATGACTTTTAAAGATGTACGATTAGTGTCTCCTAATTTATGTTGAACATCTGCATTTTCAGCTATTTTCAAGCTTGCAGATAGATATACAGGGTGCTCCAGAAATGTAGCGACAAACTCTGCGGAATTGTAGAGGATGTCTCGAGAAACATGATAGGAACACGTGTCCGAAAAGGTCATCCAGCGAAGCTAAAGAGCGCCGATGTTATAGTGTACAGGCGTTCTATTCTATGAATGCGATGCCCTGCTGCCTTGTTGAATGATGTTTTCGAACAAGGGTTTCCGTCTGCTGTTTATTTTTCTCTGGAACCCTCTAAAATCTCCAATGTTTTTTTGTGTACACGAGGAAAATGAACTGCAGCTGGAAATCCGTGTCGGAAACCATCATCCAACGAGCCAACAGATCGTTGCATTCATAGGAGAGAAGGCTTTTCTACGCGGCAGCTAGCTCCATCTTCTCCACTGGCTACCATGGCAATGACTCGCGATCACTGAATAGCAAACAATGTTGCCGGATGTTCTGCCTACGGTCCATCACCATACAAAGCCACTTTTGCTGCCGATGGGGTGGTCTAAAGGCAGGCGCCGGCGCGGCGCCTATAACTTCGACGCTCTGTAGCATCGTCGGATTACGTTTCTGGACACTGGTTCCTATCTTCGATTTCTTTTTCAGAACACCTACTACACTACCTCGACGTTTCTCACAACATTTCTGGGACACCCTGTATAAAGTTGTTATATTAAAACGATGGTCCGAATCTAGAGAAAATAACTGAGCATTAAACTTTTCTATAAATCTAGTTGTGCATTCAGGTTCCCCATCCAGTGGTAGTTTACAAATTAAGGCGGTTGTGCAGCCAACATTAATACCCAGTGGGAGGAATGATACCGAGTAACGCTCTGTTTCCGCCCACGACAAAGGTGATGCCGTCTATAGGCCAGACTGAAATTGTGGCTGTAGCCTTAAGGCTTACGTCGCCTTGCCGTTTAACGCCTGCTGGGCGGGCAACCCAAATGAAGCTACTGTACGCGTTTTTGCGCGTGAACCAATCTACCCCTATTAACAAACAGTAAAATGCTTGTACGAAAATGATGAGCAACAGATGTGAGAAATATTTCTAACAGGTGTCACTACTCAAAGTCAACGTTCTGAGCATATGATACGACAGTCATAATAAACAAATGAATTACACCTTAATTTGGCATTTCCTTATATTTTGGGCTGTAGGGCTGATGTTTGACAAATGTCTCATGACAGGACATTTGTTTATAGTGCTGTTATCTTCCCTAACATTTGTTGCGAATCCACATAAGCTACGTCGTTGAAACCTGCTTCGCCATAAAGAGGACTGCGCTCTACCTCAGCGGAAATAGACGTTAAAACTTACTTGCATCCGTCAGAAAAATCACTACATTGTTCGCAACAGGTCAGTGCAAACCACACCGCCATGTAGTTACTAGTTCTGGTTGTAAGCTGCTTAGTCTTGTAATTCAATGTCGCGTAGCTAAGTGATGGTCTTAATGGCAAAACTTCAAGGAATAACGAAGATACAGACCGAATCGAGAGCCACGTAGCTGACTGTACTTATAAAGTTTGTAAAGTATCTACCCCGCCAGCACTCATTACGTAAGAAGAGTTTTATTTTAGGGGAAATAACATAGAACTCTAAAGTTAAATTGAGAATAAAACTTCGTTCACTCTCTTCTGTTTCCATAACTATTTTTCTAAATTAATGGGCTCAAACCAGGTGCCGGTTTCTATCGATAAGGGCTGTTGCTCTATCGTATCGATAACCTGGTCCTGCTGGAAGCAGCAATTCAACAAGATTTCCTTCGTAAGCAACACCTTATCGGGTTTTTCGTCAATTTCGAAAAGGCCTACAATACTACCTGGAGGCATAATATTTTCTCAGTGCTCTATCAGTGGGGGTTTCCTCTGACTGATATTTTAGATACAAGATCGGAAATGTCCTCTCTGAGCGTTTTAAGCAGGATTATGGTGTCCATCAAGGGAGTGTTTTAAGTGTCACGGCATTTTCCATTGCAATAGAGAGTATGACGTCGATAATGTGACGTCCCGTACTGTCTTCCTTGTCTGCGGACGATTTCTCCGTCTTCTGTGCGTCCTGCAACATCGCAACGGCTGCTCGCAATTTGCAACAGACGATCAGGCCCTTGGATGAATGGTCTTACACTAAAGGTTTTAAATTCTCTTTGGAGAAAACTGTTTGCGTTGATTTTAATCTCTACCGCCCTCTTTTTAATTTTCTAGTTTTAAAACTGGCGGACGCAGTTCTCACTTTCAAGCAAAAGTGAAATATTTGGGTGAAACATCTACTGATGAGTAGCTAAGATGGCTACCGTACCTTAAAGAACTGAAAGCGACATGTCTCAAGGCCTTAAAGGATTTTGAATGCGTATTTCATAGGTCTTGGGGAAATGACAGGGCTCCAACTTCATAGGGCGTTTGTGCGACCCCCGCTTGAATACGGGTTCCCAGGGTTTTGGGTCAGCAAGGCCCTCATATCTCAAAATGCTGGATGTGGTTCATCACGAGGGTATTATGCTGTCATTAGGGGCCTGTCGCACGAGTCCTGTTGCTAGCTTGTGTGAGGAGGCTCGTGAGTCTCCGCTGTCTATCCGACGTCTTGTTCTGGTGGCGCGCCAAGTATATGGCACATTTTCCGTTCCTACATGGCCAGCATCCAGCTACATCACACAGCCGCCACTGGAATGGCTGTTCAAGCGTCGGCCACAGGCAACCAGACCATATGGGATCCGTACAAGGGAGGGCCTTGAGTTATTATAATTGGGGGAGGGGGGTGGGGGGGCATTGAAGTCCAAAGCTATGGGTGGAGTAGGGCATCCCTCCGGCTACCAACAAGTCGCAGATTCCTTTTGGCTAATGCTTATAGGAAGAGAGATTTTCTCGGTTGTTCTGTCGTATTCCGCGACATCGTCCTAAGGATAGGGCTCTCATAGCAGTTTTCGGTTTATCATGCGCAATTGTTTGCTATGCTGAGGGAAATGAAGCGGATGAGAAGGCTCATGACAAGAAATTCCTCATCAGGTACTCAAGTTCTTTTCGCGCTACTGGGCAGATGTACCCAGCATATCGAATGGTGCAAGAAGTGCAGGACGCTGTCCTTCTCTTGCAAAGTCAAGACGAAGAAATAATTTTCTGCTGTGTTCGAGGAACATCGGGATTCGGGAAAACGAACTCACTAATGCGGCTACCAAGGAGGCTTGCTCCCTCCCTCCTCCTGCTTACTGTTCGGTCCCCCTGCAGGCTGTCACTTCATTTGTAGCCAGGAAGGCCATGCGTTGCTGGGAAGCTCAGTGGCCAGAAGTGAGGAATGATAAACTAGGATCCGTAAAACCTTCACTGCGAGCGTGATTTACCTCCTTCCGCCCATGACGGTCTGAAGAAGTAGCCCTTACACGGCTTTGAGAGGGACATTACCAATTGACACACGCCTTCCTCTTATGTATCGAGGAGCCTCCAGTATGTAACACATGCGGGACGAATCTATCAGTACGACATATTTTAAATGTGTGTGTTTCATACGACTGACGGTTGACCTGGGTCTCCTACAGCATCTGCCTTTTGAACTGATTATGAGGGAGCGTTGTTCGTGTTTTAAGATTTTGTGTGGTGACCAGAATTCTTCCCAAAGTATTGGGTGTGAGATTTTAATGTGTCACAGAATGTGGCTCGGTCATTCATTACTTATGAGTAGTCACACAGCTACTGTTATCTGTCCCTAAGTTCCTTTACTGGTATTTCATTTATGGTTTTATCTAGTTATTCTGTAGTGCCTCATCGGGATTTCATGACTGGCTTTTCTCAAGTTCACCTTTTCGGGGATGCTTTCCAATTCTTGTAGGAGAATGAAACTCGGCCTTCTGTTTTATTCTTACTTTTTAACAGACTTTCACCATGCTCGTCGGTACATCGGTAAACCTAGGGTCGCTGATGACCTTACTGTTTACCGCAGTCAGCCATAAATCATCATCATCATCATCTCTGACTTACCCGCCTAGCATCCAGTATCATGGGTCCCCCCAGAGTGCGCTGTGCCCACTTTTAGAGCGTTGTCCACGCAGGCTGGCTCTCAGTCTGCCGTGGAGTTTTCCTGCTGCAGCCGACCAGTCCAGAAGGGGCCCGCCGGGCCGTCGTGATCCGCCCGCCACTCACGCTATTCCGTTGGAGGTGATGCACATTTTGCAACGGATTTCAAGAGATGTGCTCTAGTCCGAAGGCTCGGACAAGTCTCGAGCAGAGACTGGCTGAGTCTAAGGAACCAGCTGTTTGGAGACTTCATCCCACGTACTGTCAGAGGATCAACAAGGACAATTAATTTGGCAAAAAGTCTCTCAGAAGACTTGTCCTCAACGTTCTGGTGTTCCTCAACGAATTACTGGTGCCTTTCTGTGAGATTAATCTTGGATAAATCTGTGTTGCCAAGCTTCATCGGTTTCTGCAACGTTTGAGCGTTATACTCTAGTACCAGTGGTTTTTCTAGTGTTATTTGTAAACGATATTTTGTCGAAAATTGAGACTCTGAGATCGTGGCTCTGTACAAAATGTAGGTTGCTTCTTTCAAAGAAAAAGACAGCAATCAGCAACTATCAATAATGCTAAGTCTTTAAATAAATAGCTCCATAAATACTTACTTAAACAACAGTCGTCGTATGAAACACACTCAGTGAAAATATGTCGTACTGATACCTTCGTCCCGCATGTGTTACATACATCCTCGATACATAAGAGGAAGGCGTGTGTCAGTTGGTAATGTCCCTCCCTAAGCTGTGAACTTCGTCAGACCGTCATGGGCGGAAGGAGGTAAATCACGCTCCCAGTGAAGGTTTAATAGTGGCTAGTTGCTGTCTTTTTCTATGAAAGAATCAACCTACATTAGTTGTAAAATTGCTAACAACTACTATTGGATTTGCTTTTGGGTTATCATAACAACCCCTGTTATCGGCTTTGATTGCGGCTTGTTCTACTTTTTTATCTAATATTGCTTTTATAAATACACTCCTGGAAATGGAAAAAAGAACACATTGACACCGGTGTGTCAGACCCACCATACTTGCTCCGGACACTGCGAGAGGGCTGTACAAGCAATGATCACACGCACGGCACAGCGGACACACCAGGAACCGCGGTGTTGGCCGTCGAATGGCGCTAGCTGCGCAGCATTTGTGCACCGCCGCCGTCAGTGTCAGCCAGTTTGCCGTGGCATACGGAGCTCCATCGCAGTCTTTAACACTGGTAGCATGCCGCGACAGCGTGGACGTGAACCGTATGTGCAGTTGACGGACTTTGAGCGAGGGCGTATAGTGGGCATGCGGGAGGCCGGTTGGACGTACCGCCGAATTGCTCAACACGTGGGGCGTGAGGTCTCCACAGTACATCGATGTTGTCGCCAGTGGTCGGCGGAAGGTGCACGTGCCCGTCGACCTGGGACCGGACCGCAGCGACGCACGGATGCACGCCAAGACCGTAGGATCCTACGCAGTGCCGTAGGGGACCGCACCGCCACTTCCCAGCAAATTAGGGACACTGTTGCTCCTGGGGTATCGGCGAGGACCATTCGCAACCGTCTCCATGAAGCTGGGCTACGGTCCCGCACACTGTTAGGCCGTCTTCCGCTCACGCCCCAACATCGTGCAGCCCGCCTCCAGTGGTGTCGCGACAGGCGTGAATGGAGGGACGAATGGAGACGTGTCGTCTTCAGCGATGAGAGTCGCTTCTGCCTTGGTGCCAATGATGGTCGTATGCGTGTTTGGCGCCGTGCAGGTGAGCGCCACAATCAGGACTGCATACGACCGAGGCACACAGGGCCAACACCCGGCATCATGGTGTGGGGAGCGATCTCCTACACTGGCCGTACACCACTGGTGATCGTCGAGGGGACACTGAATAGTGCACGGTACATCGAAACCGTCATCGAACCCATCTTTCTACCATTCCTAGACCGGCAAGGGAACTTGCTGTTCCAACAGGACAATGCACGTCCGCATGTATCCCGTGCCACCCAACGTGCTCTAGAAGGTGTAAGTCAACTACCCTGGTCAGCAAGATCTCCGGATCTGTCCCCCATTGAGCATGTTTGGGACTGGATGAAGCGTCGTCTCACGCGGTCTGCACGTCCAGCACGAACTCTGGTCCAACTGAGGCGCCAGGTGGAAATGGCATGGCAAGCCGTTCCACAGGACTACATCCAGCATCTCTACGATCGTCTCCATGGGAGAATAGCAGCCTGCATTGCTGCGAAAGGTGGATATACACTGTACTAGTGCCGACATTGTGCATGCTCTGTTGCCTGTGTCTATGTGCCTGTGGTTCTGTCAGTGTGATCATGTGATGTATCTGACCCCAGGAATGTGTCAATAAAGTTTCCCCTTCCTGGGACAATGAATTCACGGTGTTCTTATTTCAATTTCCAGGAGTGTAGAACGTACTTATATTTACATAGCATTAAGTGTTACAGAAATTATTTATATCAATTTCCTTAGGAAGGCCCATAACCATTTAGAAAACAAGAAGGTGAAAAAATTTTGTACAACAGGACTAGAATCCTTTACCTGAGCAGTCCTAAGACATCGACAGCACACCGTACAGTGCAGCCCGCGAAAGGGCGTCAAGAAGGCGATGAACTGCGCGCCAGTGGAAAGAGCGTGCAGCGCCACACTTCCACAAAGATAGGATTCAGCGCCCCCTGTCAACACTGATTTAACTAGCCGTCCATCACTGGTCTGCCCAGTTCTGTATCAAACTTCGAAAGCAACGGTACTGAGTAATGGGACGCCTAAACTTAGCGTTTTTTCTGCGAGTAGTGATAATGAAAAGTACTTGCATGTAGGAGGCACAGGAAGCAACTTATGTTTATTTTCTTTTTAGAAATAAAGAGGTCAATTAATTTTCAAGTGTAATGTACAGATCATTTTGAATTCCTATCATCGACCATGGCAACTTCTTTTCTTCCTTGTTTGTGTCAGTGCTGACTCCCACAGTAGCAAACACAACACTATCGACCTAACCTCTGTTCCATAACGTGATGCCCCTACCCACTATGCTATATTGCAGCTTCGTGATTAGCGTGATTATGTTAAAGTCCTTTGTAGGATTCAGTTGCCGAAATGTTATTAATTCACATTTAAGTACAGCAAATCGTAACAAGAACATGTTTCTCACAAATATTCAATGAGCCCTTGTCTTAATACGGATTTCTAGCATAACGCGCGAATTATAACGCGATAATAACTAAATAAGAAAATTCTTCAACCATCAATATGACGTACTTTTATTAAAATAAATCCTACCGATAATGATTCGTTCTCGAGACATTCTAGCGCACTGGACTCACATTCGCGAGGACGACGATTCAATTCCGCGTCAAGCCATCCTGATTTGGGTTTTCCGTGATTTCCCTAAATCGCTCCAGGAAAATGCCGGGATGGTTCTGCCCTAATCCGATGAGACCGATGACCTCGCTGTCTGGTCTCCTTCCCCGAACAACCCATCAATTCATGAGCTTCGATACATTCAATGCCTGGCGCTTAAGAAACAACATGTATTCATGGGGTGTAAAGGTAACATAAAATCCACTAATATACAGGGTGTTACAAAATGGTACGGCCAAACTTTCAGGAAACATTCCTCACACACAAATAAACAAAAGATGTTATATGGACATGTGTCCGGAAACGCTTAATTTCCATGTTAGAGCTCATTTTAGTTTCGTCAGTATGTACTGTACTTCCTCGATTCACCGCCAGTTGGCCCAATTGAAGGAAGGTAATGTTGACTTCGGTGCTTGTGTTGACATGCGACTCATTGCTCTACAGTACTAGCATCAAGAACATCAGTACATAGCACAAACGGTTAGTGTTCATCACGAACGTGGTTTTGCAGTCAGTGCAATGTTTACAAATGCGGAGTTGGCAGATGCCCATTTGATGTATGGATTAGCACGGGGAAATAGCCGTGGCGCGGTACGTTTGTATCGAGACAAATTTCCAGAACGAAGGTGTCTCGACAGGAAGAGGTTCGAAGCAATTGATCGGCGTCTTAGGGAGCACGGAACATTCCAGCCTATGACTCGCGACTGGGGAAGACCTAGAACGACGAGGACACCTGCAATGGACGAGGCAATTCTTCGTGCAGTTGACGATAACCCTAATGTCAGCGTCAGAGAAGTTGCTGCTGTACAACGTAACGTTGACCACGTCACTGTATGGAGAGTGCTACGGGAGAACCAGTTGTTTCCGTACCGTGTACAGCGTGTGCAGGCACTATCAGCAGCTGATTGGCCTCCACGGGTACACTTCTGCGAATGGTTCATCCAACAATGTGTCAATCCTCATTTCAGTGCAAATGTTCTCTTTACGGATGAGGCTTCATTACAACGTGATCAAATTGTAAATTTTCACAATCAACATGTGAGGGCTGACGAGAATCCGCACGCAATTGTGCAATCACGTCATCAACACAGAATTTCTGTGAACGTTTGGGCAGGCATTGTTGGTAATGTCTTCATTGGGCCCCATGTTCTTCCACCTACGCTCAATGGAGCACGTTATCATGATTTCATACGGGATACTTTACATGTGCTGCTAGAACATGTGCCTTTACAAGTACGACACAACATGTGGTTCATGCACGATGGAGCTCCTGCACATTTCAGTCGAAGTGTTCGTACGCTTCTCAACAACAGATTCGGTGACCGATGGATTGGTAGAGGCGAACCAATTCCATGGCCTCCACGCTCTCCTGACCTCAACCCTTTTTACTTTCATTTATGGGAGCATTTGAAAGCTCTTGTTTACGCAACCGCGGTACCAAATGTAGAGACTCTTCGTGCTAGTATTGTGGACGACTGTGATACAATACGCCATTCTCCAGGGCTGCATCCGCGCATCAGGGATTCCTTGCGACGGAGGGTGGATGCATGTATGCTCGCTAACGGAGGACATTTTGAACATTTCCTGTAACAAAGTGTTTGAAGTCACGCTGGTACGTTCTGTTTCTGTGTGTTTCCATTCCATGATTAATGTGATTTGAAGAGAAGTAATAAAATGAGCTGTAACATGGAACGTAAGCGTTTCCGGACACATGTCCACATAAAATTTTATTTCTTTGTGTGTGAGGAATGTTTCCTGAAAGTTTGGCCGTACCTTTTTGTAATATCCTGTATAGTGTCTTGCTTTCTGCACGCCTCAAGCTTCCTCCTTGTAATGTAAGGGGCGTTCTTGCTTCCTATTGGTTCTACTTTCATGTCACACGTCGCAGAAACATCGCAGAACTTATTATGAGTTTCACGTGACGAAATGACTCCTCAACGTGACACAGCAGCAAGTCGCAAATCTCGTAGAGCAGCATGTTAACGTCGACAAACTCGATTCCGTGTGCCGACAGCTTCAGTGATGGATGGTCCAGCACCTGGCCACGCCAGCCGCACCGTGTCAGGACTGAGGCTCTGCCGTGCCCCCCCCCCCCCCCCCCGCCCCCGGCAGCCTCGTGGCATTTTTATTAAGTTGTCTAATTATATAACTTTTTATTGTATAACTTCGTTTGTTGCCATGTTTAGATTAGATTGCCTTCTGAAAGTTACTGACAATGTAAACTCCCCACCGCACCGCTCTCAGATTTCGTGGTAAAATGTCCTGGTGGATAGCCAGTTAGAAAACGGAACAAAGAGTAAACATGAAAACAAGAAGAAGCTGTGCTGATCCGCGAAAAAAGAAGCGAAATAGAAATATTGGACGATGCAAGCGCAATATCTGCGACATCGAGCGAAATGCCAGACCCATAGCGGCGTGGTTTTACGATCATGGTGTTGGACTATATATCGGGAGATGAACGTTCAAATCTCCTACACGACCCATACTTTTCTTTCACAAATTTAAGAACTGCCCGTCCAGTCACTGACTTGTCCGTTTTCCTTCTGTAATCTTGGCAGTTGTCATACTACACATTGGGTATAGGTCACGAATCTTTTGGTAAGAATATACTACCGTCGCAAGTAAATGTGATGAATAGAGAGAGCAGGCAAGAAACCGCACAAACCTCTCACGGAAATGAAAACTACAAATAAACGGGTGTGAACTATGTTACAAGAAAGGAATTCGGAAGTCAAAACTTCCGAAAAGGAACGCAAGAGTCATAACAAGTGGCACTAGCAAAGCAAGTAAGAGGTATCTGCCTCTGATGGTCCCTTCCTTACATCTCGCTGTAGCAAACGGATGTTACTGCACGACACAGACACAAATTTGTATGCATCGAAAAGACACGCCAGCGGCCCGACGGACAATTCATAATTTGTGAAGTAATAGGGTGGAGGGGGAGGGGGAGGGGGCATGAGGGAGATTTGAACTCGGATTTCCCCTTCGCATTACAATACCGTGAACGCATAACCAAGACACCATGACTACTCAGTTTCGCTCGATGTTGCATTTCTTGAGCTAGGACCGTAAACATTATTTTTAGCTTCTTTTTTCGCTGTTCAGTACAGCTTCTTCCCGTTTTCATGTTTGATGTGTTTTCAGTTTTGATAGGCTGTCCCCTGAGCAATCTTACCAGTAAATCTGAGAAAAGCGTGTTGGGGAGTTTCCCTTGTGAGTGATATTCTAAACATTATATGTAAATTGAAGGTGGAGGGAGTAAGAAAGGAAACGGAAGGGAAGGGGAGGGGTTAATTATGTCAGCTGCTTCAGGGTATTACACGGAATGTGTACCGGACAGGATTCGAACCCGGGACCTCCTGCTTACTAGGCAAGTGCGTTAACCATTGCGCCATCCCTTACAGTAGCAATAAGAAATTTGTGTTTATAGTTAATTGTCACTGCATGAAAACATTCATTGTTTAGCAAGCAATGTATATTGAAGTGCACGAAAGGTGACATGAAACACTATAAAAAGTTCACTTAGCTTTAAAAGATGGCTTCAATGTCTGGAGACGTTGAAATATTGTCGATCACCATTTTCGAGGCCCAGGATGGTATACGACACTACATGGTGCTAATAGTTATTCTGTGAAAGAATGTGACTTATTTATCATTCCACATAAAAGTTCACACTTAGTGTCACATCTCCACAGGAAAATATCAACAACAGAGAATAGAACTCTTTTTCATTATTATTCTGCCGCGTACATTGAAAAGAGCCCTACGTGTGCTAACTGAATCCACATCAATAACAATCTGACGCAGTTAGTGCCTGCGAATGACAAGCTAATTTCCCTCGAAGCTTTCAGAATTTGAGATTGGTCAACAATATGCTCTGATTCCCGTTTTTAGGTGATTCATCAAATTTAGTTTATTGAACGTTTCTTGAGGAGATATATTCTATGAAGATTTTTGGTAATAACATCTGGTAAGAAAGGTTAAAACATTTGCAAATATTAAAACTGGAAATGAAAGCAAGACCAAATCTGATCAGAAGAAAAGGTGGTGTCACATACTTCACTAGTTAGAAAAACGGTTCCGTCAGACAATGTTTTATTGTGACCCCCATAAATGTATGTAGAAAAACAAACACCGTAATTTTTCTTATAGCGTTTCAGTACTGACTTTTAAATAATAAAAGTAATTCTTTTGCACAAATATTTCGTGGTCCAGTCGTTTTAATCCTAAATCTTCGCCTCTCAACCTCTCAGGGCTGGTTCTTAGCGAAATTCTGCGAGGCTGTTGAGGCAGTTGAAAACAATCGAAAAACTCTTAATCAGAAGTCTTTGCTGATGATCAGATAATTTCACAATAGTCAGAGAATGATTTACAATTGTTTCCACATCGCTTGGGCTTAATAGTCAACTAACCCGAAAGTATCGAAATAAAACCAAAATCATCGTTTTTAAACAAAAATACCCAGTACGTTCTAAAATAATTCTAAATAGAAAATCTGTTGAACACGTATCTTACCCGCAGCTATTACTATTAGGATGTGACGTAAGTTATGATCATGATAACGCCATCTCTAATTAGTTAAACAAGTTTCAAAAATGTAGCGCTATACACAGAACATTAACCAATGAACGCAGGAAAGACAGGACAAGTTTCTACAAAGAAATGGCAGCACCTATGCTCACAGACCAAAATATAACCTGGAATTACTGAAAATAAAGAAAGAACGAAAAATATGTTCTGCATGAATGAAAGAATAAAATACGGTTCACAAACGGAAGGAGGATGTTGAAAGAATGGGCACAGAAAGAATAGAAATTTAAGAGATTATAGACCTAAAGAAAGAGAGATAGAGGAAGACCATTGGAAATGTGGCTTTTGTGGAAGACTCAACATGCTTTACATCTACTCCTCAAATGAAGAAGATTACTATTTCCGAGCTATGTTGTTGGTTTAACAGTTCTCCGGAGGTTATTTGCCATTCAGGTACATCTCATGCTCTTCTAGCCTACAGCTGTACCTCTGGCCTCACATTTACCTAGATACTGTATCTATAGGCTGGGAAGGGAGACGTTCAAGTGGATGTTGGAGCAGGAAATAGTAAGGAAGCGTCAGGAAGCTAGGAAAGGCATTTGAGACTTTATCTAAGGAGAGGATACGGGCAATAGGTATGTAACTGGTGGGAAGCGTTTGGAGGGGTCCTGGGTCATCAGAAAGGAGCCTATTGCAGATGCCTTGAGATATAAAGTGGACGGCTTGGAGTTGGAGGGGGGCTGGAATGTGTTGGCATAGGCGGGACAGCAGCTCTGGATTGCAGAGGGTTGGATATAACTTAGGTATGCTAAGGATTCCGAGATTAGACAGCTGCAAAACTTGTTGCGGAAGAACGCCTGTAGTGACCGAGATATTAAGTTAGCCATCAAACTTTCTGGCAGATTAAAACTGTGTGCCGGACCGAGACTCGAACTCGGGTCCCGAGTTCGAGTCTCGGTCCGGCACATAGTTTTAATGTGCCAGAAAGTTTCATATCAGCGCACGCTCCGCTGTAGAGTGAAAATTTCATTCTAGTAATTTGCCATCATTAAGACACAAAAAGACGGAGTAGGCTATTCATCACAAAATTTCTTCGGAGCTACGATATGTAAAGTAACCAGTCTTGGGCATCAAGGAACTTAATTCATTATCCGATTAGGCAAGAAAATTAGACAGGTCGGCATCCAATAAATTACAGCCTTAGTGTCAGTATCCATGGAGTGTATTAAACTACCTCTGAATGCTGTAGCATTTATTTTCCTAAAACGACTTCAAAACGATACCCAGAGCACTGATGTCACATTAAATATCGGAATTTTGGCCAATCGGCTGTTGTTACGAGCATACGATTGTGTTTGATGGAACCTACCTACCGATATTCTCTCATCAAACTAACCGTTGAGATCGTGAGAGCAACAACGTTGACCAGGACAGAGGCTGTACCCCCTAGTGTCGCATTGAATCGAGTGCTCGATGCTGGAAGGCTACACTGAGCTGCATTATCCACCAGCTAACGGAACCTGTATCACTATTAATTTTCTCGATCACAGACATAATCCCTTGTAGCATTTGGAAGCTCCGAGACTTCGTGAAGTCTGTGTGACATAACTTTGCGAATTACAGGCTACAGTAGGAGATGGCCCTTTAGCACGACAGGTCTGACGATGACGGCAGAGGAAGTGGTAAATCCTACGCGATAACGTGATAGGAAATCTCAGAAACATTTATCGAATTGGATATTGTAGTGCCTGTGTTGTTAAGAAGAACGATGCAATACAGGCACTGCAACATTGTATTTATTCGCCGATACCAGGCAGCGAAAATCTAATTGAGTTCAGTAATTGAAAGACGTGTTCGAGTAAAGGTTGTAACGGAGGAACGACGACCTAGGGAAGGGTGGCTATGGCAGTGGGTCGCGCACGGATAGCCGAGGCGGTTATGACGAGAGACCCAAGTAAAGCGGGAAATCCAGGTTCGAGTCCGCGTCAAATTTTCTTCTGCTCCACTACTTGTCAGGGGACACGAGACGCTTCTTGATACGTACGTGCACGTGCACGTAATTTTAATACACAATGACAACCAGATTGCTATGTTCAGTGAATTTTTTAGACGCCAAATGTACAGAAAGTAGTCGAATGTGTGAGCTCAGCAGCTGCAGCTATGAACTACTGGTTTATACAAACTCCTGTATAAACTATGAATGATGCCAATGTCGCACAGTAGAGGAGTAAAGCATTCACAATTTTCGATGGATCAGTTAGTCGTCGATGTTCCTCTCTGTCCTCATTAATAACGCGCCTGGAATAAATAGCAGAATTTGAAGTGCGGACAGGCGGCAGCATCGAATATCATTACACGTGTTCATGGAGCAAATGCGAGATGAACACGATCGACTGAGTCTCATAATGTGAGCTGGATAATTTAATTGCCACTATGCATGCGGTCGTGCAGGTAACAGCTGCCCTTCAACCACTTTGTATTGAAGCGTTTGAAATTTTTTCATGCGATATTTAGTTCCATGGCTTTGTAGAAAACCCGATAAAAGTCGTACCTTATTTTTTTAAAAAAAATATTGTTACCAAAACATTCGTACATTTTCAGATTCAGTGCTTGTAGCTAGCACTTTGGAAAGTCAGAATTACTTCTGGTGGTGGCCTTTTTGTAACAGAAAAATCTAACAAGTACACTAAATTTTGCTTAATGGGTGTAATACACAAAGCTATCTCAACTACAGCTACACCGTTGGATGTTCAATGTGGGTGCTAAGTTGCTGGATTTAGTCACTTCTGCCTATACCACAGGTGCAGCTTGTGATGGTTTACTGAGATCTGTATTTTTAGTTTAGATTTGGTTTTTAGTTAATTACTATTATCCAATTTCACAACGTTCAAGAAAGCCCATTTATTTCGACGTCAGTTTATGTTACATAGTTCTATGCTTTGAAATCAGTAAAATAAATAAACAAACGTTCCCTAATCATCACGTGAATAATATTCCATATATGAGGACAGAGGATTTTAGAATCTTACAAAATTATGAACTTTAAATTGCAGATCAACTGTCGCCCATATTCATGTATTAAAAAATGTTTATCACCTTTAGAGCCACTTATCTAAAGACATTTCGTAATTCAACGTATACAGGGTATTTGAAAAAAATAAAATAAAAAAATAAAAAAACAGTGTCACATTCCTTCAAGAGGTAATATTTATCAAAAGTTATATGTCCGGAAAATAATACCTGCGGCCAACAGACCACCGTCCCCGATTACAGTTCTACCAGCTGATTCTAGAGCAGACTGCTAAAGATCCGAGTTCACAGTCTGCATTTTATTTACAGAATAGGAAAAATGCACACGATACAGTATAGTAACTTACCACAGTACGAAGGTATGGGCAGATGCAAATCGTTCAGTCATAGAGGTGAGACACCAGAATCCCTCCAGCATCAGTGTATGGGCAGGAACTGTCGGTGACAGACTCGTAGGGCCATACACTTTACCGAACAGATTAACAGGTGATGTGTATCAGCGACGAATTACCAGCGCTATTGGAATATTGTTTGCGGAACGACAAATATTGTTTTCTATGGATGAAGGTGCACCACTCCTTTATCTAGGAATCGTACAATAGTGCCTCTCCGCAATGTTTCCTGGGCGATGAATTGGTTGAGGAAGCACGGTAGCATCGCCAACCGTTCATTTGAAACCAATCAGTTGTGTTCCCAATCCATCGACGTTATGTAGGCGTTGCAGTAGCGCATTACCAATGTATGTGACGTAATCCAAATAGAGCCACGTGTATTGGGAAGTTCGTAATGATTCGTTGTCAAGAAGAGTTTAAGAATGTGTCAAGATGCATGGTAACCACATATAGGAATGATTGATTGGTTCTTATCTCAACAGCTATTGATTTCCGGACATATTATTACACGACCTTTTCTTCTGGTTTTGACTGATATGACCTCCTAACCTCCTATAGGAATGTGTGACACTGTTTTTTAAAACACGCGTAGGATTTTCGTTTAGGCAACTTCCTTACGTTAAGGAGAACTCTGTTTTGAATCTTCCGCAACAGCCGCGCTAGTTATTACAAAATTATTACGTAAGTAAGCACGTTTGTTAACAAACATTTGTATTCAAGCGTAAAATACCCTATACGTATTAGAGAGAACCGCTAACAGGTACCGGCCGCTCCCTTCCCTTCAGTTTTCTCTCACTAATCTTGTGATCCCTTTCTAGTAACTATGTCCGTTACCCATTCACTCAATACGTAGTTTCATTAACGTGCTTTCTATTCAGTCCAAAACGATGTCACGATTTCAGCCGGAACCTACGAATATGTGCCTACGTACTAAGAATAGTGTACCCATTAGTCATATTTTAATGTACAAATGATGATTTAAGAGATCATACCAAATGGTAAGCAAACCGTTTCCTTTCTGTAACTGTTTCAGTGATAATATATGCAGCTATGGCACTTGTTTCGAATTTTTAGACTACTGTCCAGCATTACTGGACAATAAAGTATTGTGCATGCTGGCGAACAAATACATTACAGAATTTACAACTACCAGAGAAATTCATTGCTAATACTTAATAAATGAAGTAATATAGTCAAAACTCTAGACTGATATTTGAAAATATCATGTTCTTCGGAACCGTGACAACTGCAATTGCAATGATAAAAGACGCCGTCTTGGTCGGTTATAATGTTTTATGTGTGCTACCAGTTTCGCTTTGTGATAGAGACTGTCTTCACATCCACATAAATGATGAAGGAAGAAGAAAAGAGATGTACAGTACCAAATCAGCAGTAATTTGATATTAAATCATAGAAACAGTGTCATTATGAAAATCACATAGCACGAAGTAGTTCAGTCCTATCACTTAAAAGGAATCAGCAGGACGAGGATTCACTGAAAATTGCTAAATGGATGGCGCTTTACGGAAAGTTATGTTCTCAGCAACATAAATCTATGTCATTAGTTCAGAGCTCTAATATAAATAAAACCCAATTAAATTGTGAGTAAAAATTTTTAAAGTAACAGCACAAACGGTGATATTACGTGATTTAAAAACTTCAAAAACACTTGAAGTTAATAGTGCAGATGTTAACAAGTCCAGAGGAATCTCTTAAGTGCCAGTGACGTACAAAATCTATTCAAGGCCCTTCAAAATGATTTGCAAGAGCAGTTAGATTCTAGGTCGCTGAATGCCGAGAGGAATTTAGAAATGGCCGGTACTGGGAAGAACAATTACGCATTTCATACTGGTTTTAAGGAACTCATGTGTAAAGCAAAATTCGTGTCGTACTCTTTTGTAGACTTCCAAAAATCCTACGACTCCGTAGACAGAGAAACACTCTTCAATATAGTAGAACGATTCGGCCCAAACAAATATGCTTTAGCAACACTTGAAGAAACATCAACACAAAGTCTAAAATAAAATTCCGTGTGGATATTTCAGAACTATTTGAATTAAAAACTCCTGTAAGGTAAGGTGATCCTCTTCGCTCTTCAGGTGCGTTTTGGGGGAGGTAATCAGCGAATGGAAACTTATATTTGAAGCAAAAGAAATCCGAGAAATCAGACAGACATAAAAACGCGAACGTCAAACTCAGCTAACTAGCCTTTGCAGATAATTTAACAAACTTTTCGGAGAACACTGACTAAACCACTGATCAAATTAACCTACTGAAAGAGACGACGAGAAGGCTGAATTACAAATTTCTGTAGAGAAGTTAGATTTCACGTTGAACTTTACAAATACTACAACATTCCTATGGACAAGATAGACAGACTCAACAGAGTGAATAAATTAAATTACTCAGGGGAAATAATACAGCCAAATGGTCTAGATAAAAAAGGAAACACAAACAGAGAGATGAAAATAGAAATGAATTATTAGTCAAGGAAGGACATTTAGAATAAATAATCAGTCTCTGCTAAACCAAAAATCTAGCCCTGCAACACGGTCATAAAATTGGAGTGCCTCTATGCAGCGGAATCCTTAGTCATCAACAAGAAGGTATATACTGAATAGTTGGAGCCAAAGGAAAGGAAGGTACCAGGGAAATACTCGGTCCGACATAAATTGGGAGAACGTGAGTGGGAAAACGTACTGAAGAAATCTACACCCAAACTGGAATCTATCTGATGCCCTTAGGAAAAAGTGAATTTCGCTTTAGGGTTACTTTATTCGAATTAACCCGGAAAATTGGCTAAACAAATACTCCTCAAGTGTATTACGGCAAGACTACCACACAGAACCTATCCAGTGTGACATGAGAAGCACAGTGTGGGCTACATATTTCCACATGGTGTCAACAGCTAACCATTCATCTGTGTCACACGAGGCTCTACAGGCTCAAAGGGATAACAGCCCCTTAATACACTGGTAGAGGCCTTCATATTGTATCCTGGATGTTTTCAAGCCCACTTACAAGTTTTGCACACCTATTTCTATAAATCCCATAAATGTCTAAAGAGATAATTTTGAAACTGTGGGTGTAAGCTAAGATATTGAGTAAAGCGCTTGGAATTTTACATGAATTTTGTATTACGCTTGCAGAATTGTAATTAAAAAATGTTAACATTCTCCTACTCGATATATTAAGAAAAAACTCATGAGAAAAGATCGCTATATGCAAAGAGATTAAACAGAAAATTTTGTAGAAACTTCCTGAATAGTTTGCGTTGTCCTCATCATTTCATCATCATTCCTGAAAAGTGGCGAGACTAGACTGAGCAAAGGTTGGGATTTTGTATGCGCGCTGATAACCGCGCAGTTGAGCGCCCCATAAACCAAACAACAACAACATCATCATCATCATCATCATCATCATCATCATCATCTTGAACAGTTTCTGACAAAAAGATACATAAATTACTTTTTTAAAATAAAATTTTAAATTCCATAAAAAGTTAAATGACTCTAATGACTTGTAGAGAAGTAGTTGGAAGATGTAACTACTCAACAGATTGATTCACAAAAAGGTATGTGTATTTAATTTATAAATGTTTCGTGCAAATAGGTTCAAGTATGATGAATTAAGGAGGAACGTTGTTGAAAAACACACAGTATTTAAAACATGCATCAAATCCACAATTTCAAAGATATGGCAATGAAATTTTGTACCACACTTTATATGAAATGAATACAATTACTATGATACTCCTTGGACTACACATATTTAACTTTTTTATGTAATTTAAAGAGGTTTCTATAAAATTCTCTGTTTAATATCTTCGCATATAGTGAGCTTCTCTCACGAGGTTTTTTGAATGTATTGAGTGCGAGGATTTTAATAGTATTTTAATTATAATTCTGCAAGTGTAATACAAAATTCATGTACTTCCAAGCACTTTACCCAATGTCTCAGCTTACAGCCACAACTTCAAAATTAGCTCTTGACACATTTATTGCATTACTGGTAGTATTGGTAGCATTGATAGAGGAACAGAAAAGAATATGTGTGTGAGACAGATAGACTGGGAGCTGATGACTTCTTTGTTTCTTGTTTGTTTTGCACGTAATTAGCACCGCAAATCTCTCAGTGTCAGTCCACTGTGTATTATACACTTATAAAATATAAACTGCATTTTATAAGTGATAAAAATTTGTTGATCGCGTAACATCTGCGCATTTGTGTAATAAAAACAATTACCTTTGATTCAAGTACAGTTTACATGCATTTACATTCATAAAATCTGTATTATTGTTGTTTCGTGTTCTGATTAGAACCTTCATCATGATCAAAGGCAAGACTTTCTTTCAGTACTGATAAGTTCGAAAGTTGTTTACGAATAACAAAAACACATTTTACATACAATCGACGAACTATTGTTTTTCTTTTGCGGTTACTTGATTTTACCTTTATTTAGGAAATTGTGTCGTCTGGCACTATATGATAAAACTGTATTGGTTTCTATTTTTACTACAATTTCCCTCTGTTTCAAATTACAAATCAACTATTTTCTAATGGAACCAGAATTAAATATTGACGATTTCAATTTTGCAATAAATACTGTTTATTTTTAAGTAAACGGGCAGGCCCTTTACGTGAAGACTTTTATATATATTCTCACTCAGTTTAGACAGTTCACCGCTTACAGTTTGTAAAGGAATCTAGTAAGACACTGACTGCATACGCCAACAAAGTGATCGAAGTAGGTAATGCTCAATAGGTATGCAACCTCTAGCATACAAGTAATGTGGTTATGATCTTAACTTACCAAAACGACTAGGAAAACTACCACAATCTCCGCTTACTTACTGTCATCTGCGGTAGCTTACGATATTTTTAAAACTCTAGCGGTAGCACACAGCGGCCTCCCCGCAGCTGCAGTTCCAAGATGTTCTACCATTTTCCACTAGATGGGAATGGCATTGTTTTCACAGCGGCAGGGGACTTAAATTTGTGATAGTTAAACCGATTTGCCGATGTATCTATAATTTACACACACACACCTTCTTCGTGCATCTGTCGATTAGTGAAAAACCGTATCAAAATACCTAGCGTAGTTCCTGATATTAGCACAGCCATAAAGAGAGGAATCCCGCAAAGGCCTCCAGTTTATATACTGAAGCGCCAAAGGAAATAGGATAGGCATACGTATGCAAATACAGCGATATGTATACCATGCAGAATATGGCACTGCAGTCGGCAACGCCTACATAAGACAACAAGTCTCTTGCGCAGTTCTTAGATAGGTTACTGTCGCTACAATGGCAGGTTATCAAGATGTAATGATAATTAAATAGACACCCTCGCTGCATACAGGCGTTGATCTACTTCTTTGGGGACATGTTGAAAATGTGTGCCCCAACCGGGACTCGAACCCGGGCTCTCCTGCTTACATGGCAGACGCTCTATCCATCTGAGCCACCGCGGGCACAGAGGATAGTGCGTCTGCAGGGACTTATCCCTTGCACGCTCCCCGTGAGATCCACATTCCCAACATGTCCACACCACTACATTCGTTGTGCGCCTAATAGATGTTTGCCCATCATACTCATTACTCGTGGCAGATTAATCTACCAAGTCCCGTACGAGTTCGGGCATAGCGTGTGCGTTCGCACAAGAAGGTCAATGGCCGGGAAGCCATATTTTAACTATATATGACGGTGTAGTAACTGTTCCCGAAAGAACAGTTACTTTGGATGACCATGCATCTTTGCTAGAAATGAAATGATAATTAAATAGACACCCTCGCTGCATACAGGCGTTGATGTACTTCATTGGGGACATGTTGAAAATGTGTGCCCCGACCGGGACTCGAACCCGGGATCTCCTGCTTACATGGCAGACGCTCTATCCATCTTTTTTTCTTTTTTTTATATGTTTTTTTCTTTTATTTTTTATTTTTTTCAGAGAAAAATATTGTGCCCTTGAAAGCAGTTTCCTTCGGCAGCTATACACCGGCGGAGTCGCTGTTCCCTATCTTGGTAGCAGCGTTGAAAGGCTTCAGCTGAAAGGGGCACATTGTTTTTAATGCTCTACAGAGTACCAAACTGACGTCCGCTTAAGATACGTTTCAATTTCTGGAAAAGAAAAAAAAGTCACATGGGCTGAGATCAGGTGAACAGGGGGGCTGTGGAACAAGAGGAACAGCTTTTCAGCTCTAACACTCCGCGATGGAAGTGGTAGTGTGACATGGGGCCCGTAGGACGGCAATCCGTCACGCTGACCACTCAGCTATCTTTTTTTTATTTTATTTTATTTTTTTTTTTTTTAGGCGACGTTGGGGGCGCGGGGGGCAAAGTGGGCAGGGGTCGAAACCTGAGGCCTGGCCACAGTGTCCCCCTCACCACCACCGAGCCTATGGTGCTTAGGGAAATAGGAGACACAGGAATCAACAGTAGTGGAAGGCGTTGTTATTTATTTATTTGCATGTGTGTTTGTAAGATTCACTAATATCATGAAATTATGGGAACACATCGGCGAAAAAGAAAAGAAATATAAATTCTGGTCAAAGAAAAGGAAGGAAAAAGGAAAAGCAAAAAGAAATAAAATCCGCGCAATCTGCGACGCGCTCTCCCATCCGCGGAGGTCAGAAGTAGAATAGATCGTAGGCAGTTGAAACTCAGACACCGCCGGGGGAGGAGCCAGGCACCCCCCAGCTCAGTCGAGGTCTAACAAAGACCGCTCGAAGATAGTTAGCAAATAATGTTCGTAACGTGGCGAGCGTTCGAGAGCTGCATGGGCTGTTCGTAAATAGGTCCAAAATTCGAGGCGGGATTTAGGTCCCTCATGAAAGAGATAAGCGACCGCCCATCCTTTGACCCACGTAATAGCATGACATTTGGCGGCGGGAAAATGTCGGTCCTCCGGGTATAGAAACATTCGAGGTTCGATTTTGTCTGGTGGCACCCGGAGATAGCAGGCAATGATTTGCTGCACGAAGCGCCATACATCTTGCGACGAGGCGCATGTCAGACGGTGTTCATCAGTGTCCAGTTGCTGGCAAAGGAGACAAAGAGGGGATTCTGACAAGCCAATGTTGTGCAGGCGCTGCTTCGTGGCAAATTTCCTGTTGACTATGTGATACCACAGTGCCCGGACGTTCGTAGGGAGGAAGGGCTGGTGGACGGTAGTCCACACTATGGGCCACTGGACGGAGGGATGTTTGGTCTCCATCACATTCCGGGGAACACAGCGCAGCAACAGGCTGTAAAAATCCTTAGTCCTAGGTGGGCGTGTATCTGGAAGACTGGTATGCATGTAACTGTAGTCGACAAAAAAGGTCGAAATATGGGACAAATAAGGCACGATATGGCCGACAGACACCGGTGGTGAGGTGGAAGCAGGTAGGAGGACTTCAAGCAGGCTGCGTGTTAGAGATGTACCCTGGCCTATCCACTGTTTTCTCATGGTACTCATGTACAAGGCTGCAGCTCGCATACGGACATTGACGAGCCCGACGCCACCATACCGTGAGGGCAGGGTAAGTGTCTCATAACGGACTTTAAACATTGAACCAGCCGTGAGATAATAGCCAAAAGCCGCCTGAAGGTTGCGCCCAATTGCAGTTGGCAGAGGGAGAACTTGCGCGATGTGAACCAATTTTGATGCCACATAAAGGTTAATAAACTCAACCCGTTGAAGTGTGTCCTGGCGGCGCAAGAGGTTCTGGCGGACGTCGTTGCGGATGACGTGTAACAGGCGACGGAAATTCGTTGCCGCTGTGCGTGTTACCGTGGGGGTGAAGGTAATGCCCAAGTACCGGAAAGTCCGCACAAGCGGCAGGGGTGCAACTTCACCCTCCTGGAGGCTTCGTCCAATGTGCATTGCAGAAGATTTGGCGACATTCATGGCACTGCCAGCGACAGCCCCATAACGGGTAATCAATTCGAGGACTTCTCGAATCTCAGATCCGGAGCGAATGAGGGGGAGGAGGTCATCAGCATATGCCCGACAGCGAAAAGTGTGTTGGCGTAGGGTGATGCCAGAGAGCTTGGTCGTCAAACCACCAATAAGGGGCTCAAGGGCAATGGCATACAGGAGGGTAGAGAGGGGGCATCCCTGCCGTATCGAACGGCAGATAGGTACCGGCCCTGCTAAACGTCCATTGACTTGGACACGTGAACTGGCACTGTCGTAAAGACGCCGGATGACGTCGAGAAACGGAGGGGGGATGCCCATTCGGGCTGCCACCGAAAACAGGAAACGATGACGCACTTTATCGAAGGCGCTGTCGAAGTCTATAGCGACGACCGCTGCCCGGAGTCTGCAGGCCGCCGCTATCGCAATTAGTCGCGGCATTCCCCTGTGGCAGTCTGTATGTTAACCTGTCCGCCAGGCGTCGTTTGCTCTGGCGAGAGGATATGAGGGAGTGTAGTTCGGAGCCGCATTGCCAGTAAGCGCGCGAAAATCTTGTAATCGGCATTGAGTAGGGTGAGCGGTCTGTAACTCGTGACCATCGAACCTCGGGCTGGTTTGTGGACCGGTATAATGATGCCCTCAGCAAAGGCGGGTGGGATTGCTCGGTCAGATGTCATCAGTTCTTGGTACATAGTCGTCCACCGTGGTGCCATGAGGTCCCGAAAGGTACGGTAAAACTCAATCGGTAAGCCGTCAAAGCCGGGCGATCTGTTGACTGCACCCTTGGCGATGGCATGGTTGACTTCGTCTAGCGTGACCGGCACTGTCAAAGCATCCGCCTCCGTGTGGGGGAGGGTGCGCGTGACGTAATGCAAAATGGAGTCGTCTGCTGCAGTTCCAGCGTCTTCTTCACAATAAGTACGACGGTAGTGCTCGACTAATGCGTGGACGATGTCATTCTGAGTGGTCACCTGCGGTCCATGAGGCGTGGTCAGAGTGCTGATGATCTGCCGACGACTCCGTCGTTTGTCGGACACTATATCATGCATGGATGGAATTTCTAATCTGAGCCACCGCGGGCACAGAAGATAGTGCGTCTGCAGGGACTTATCCCTTGCACGCTCCCCGTGAGATCCACATTCCCAACATGTCCACACCACTACATTCGTTGTGCGCCTAATAGATGTTTGCCCATCATACTCATTACTCGTGGCAGATTAATCTACCAAGTCCCGTACGAGTTCGGGCATAGCGTGTGCGTTCGCACAAGAAGGTCAATGGCCGGGAAGCCATATTTTAACTATATATGACGGTAGTAACTGTTCCCGAAAGAACAGTTACTGTGGATGACCATGCAGCTTTGCTAGAAATGAAATGATAATTAAATAGACACCCTCGCTGCATACAGGCGTTGATGTACTTCATTGGGGGCATGTTGAAAATGTGTGCCCCGACCGGGACTCGAACCCGGGATCTCCTGCTTACATGGCAGATGCTCCACGGTGGCTCAGATGGATAGAGCGTCTGCCATGTAAGCAGGAGATCCCGGGTTCGAGTCCCGGTCGGGGCACACATTTTCAACATGTCCCCAATGAAGTACATCAACGCCTGTATGCAGCGAGGGTGTCTATTTAATTATCATTTCATTTCTAGCAAAGCTGCATGGTCATCCACAGTAACTGTTCTTTCGGGAACAGTTACTACCGTCATATATTATCAAGATGTAATTGAGTTTGAAACGTGGTTTTGTAGCCAGCGCACTAGAGCGATGAGACCAAACATATCTGCGATATCGATGAAGTGGGGATTTTCCCGTACGACCATTTCATGAGTGTACCTTGAATGTCAGGAAACCGGTAAAACATCAAATCTCCGACGTCGCTGCGGCCGGAAAAAGAGGTCCAACGACGACTGAAGTGAATCGCTCAACGTGACAGAAGTGCAACCGTTCCGAAAAATGCTTCAGATGTCAATACTGGGCTATCAGCAAGAGTCAGCATGCGAACCATACAATGAAACACCATCGATATGGTGTTTCGAAGACCCACTCGTGTACTCTTGATGACTGCATGACACCAGTGATATGATTGGAAAGAGGTGGCCTGGTCGGACGAGTCTCATTTCAAATTTGAATTGGAGACTCTGTAATTGTGTGGGACGTCTACAGTTCAAGTGATATTGGACCCCTGATACGTCTACATACGACTCTTACAGGTGACACGTACGTCTGATCACCAGCATCCATTCATGTCCATTGTGCATTCCGACGGACTTGGGCAACTCCAGCAGCACAATGCAACACCCCACACGCCCATAATTGCTACAGAGTGGCTCCAGGAACACTCGCCAGACACGAACATTGCTGAGCATGTCTGTGCTGCCTTGCAACGTGCTGTTCAGAAGAGATCTCCACTCGCTCGTACTCATGCGGATATATGGACAGTTTTGCAGGATTCATGCTGTCAGTTTCCTCCAGCTCGACGTCATATATTAGTCGAGCCCATGACACGTCGTGTTGCGGCACTTTTGCGTGCTCGCTGGTCCCCTAGACGATATTAGGTAGATGTACAAGTTCCTTTGGCGCTTCAGTGTATATCTAAAGAAGATAGATAATAACATAGACAAATGTAATGTATTGAGAATAGATAGAAAGTAGGATCCTTTATTGTATGATTATATGATAGCGGAACAAACACTGGTAGCAGTTACTTCTGTAAAATATCTGGGAGTATGGGTACGGAACGATTCGAAGTGGAATGGTCATATAAAATTAATTTTTGGTAAGGCGGGTGCCAGGAGATTGATTGGGAGAGTCCTTAGAAAATGTAGTCCATCAACAAAGGAGATGGCTTACAAATCACTCGTTCAACCTATACTTGAGTATTGCTCATCAGTGTGGGATCTGTACCAGGTCGAGTTGACAGAGGGGATAGAGACGATCCAAAGAAGAGCGGCGCGTTTCGTCACAGTGTTATTTGGTAAGCGTGATAGCGTTACGGAGACTCTGCAAGAGAGGCGTGCTGCATCGCAGTGTAGCTTGCTGTCCAGGTTTCGAGAGGGTCCGTTTCTGGATGAGGTATCGAATATATTGCTTCCCCCCTACTTATATCTCCCGAGGAGATCACGAATGTAAAATTAGAGAGATTCGAGCGCGCACGGAGGCTTTCCGGCAGTCGTTCTTCCCGCGAACCATACGCGACTGGAACAGGAAAGGAAGGTAATGACAGTGGCACGTAAAGTGCCTCCGCCACACACCGTTGGGTGGCTTGCGGAATATAAATGTAGATGTAGATAGTCTTTATGCATAAATTATGTCAAGATTATATTATTTAATGTGTTAATGTATACAGAGGGTACTGGGCTTTTACACCAGTCAAATGTTATCTGTATTCTGGTATAAAGCGACTGCATACAAGTTTGACATCAGTATATGAGACTTTTTATTGTGTAATTTGGAGAAACAGTACGTTGAATAGCATTTGTAACGTAGATTGGAAAAATATATCTGTAATATTCGAAAGAGAAGACTAGAATGAAATTTTGATTTTTCTTTTGTTTGTGTAACTAATCTGATGATGGGTCACACTACACGAAACCGCTCGCCTTGTGAAAATAAACACAGCGATCGACAGGCAGAATGTAAGGGTTTTTGTTCTAATTTTATTGGCAATTACTCGGATTTTGAACCGAGAGGACAGAGTACACGCACGCCACTTCGAAAGACTCCGAAAGATATGTGATTTCATTGGTTCCTTGGCCTCAGTAGAGTCCCGTAGCGAGTAGGGGTGTACGCGAGGTAACAGTGCGGAAGGCGGTGCAGAGCGAGCCGGCCGCGGTGGTCTAGCGGTTCTGGCGCTGCAGTCCGGAACCGCGGGACTGCTACGGTCGCAGGTTCGAATCCTGCCTCGGGCATGGGTGTGTGTGATGTCCTTAGGTTAGTTAGGTTTAAGTAGTTCTAAGTTCTAGGGGACTTATGACCTAAGATGTTGAGTCCCATAGTGCTCAGAGCCATTTGAACCATTTGGTGCAGAGCGAAGCTCAGACTGCGCCCTGCAGCATTCGTCCAACCCCGCCTGGGGCGGTATTTACCTGCTCGCGCAGCCTTCATAAAGGCGCGAGCAGGCGCCTCGCCGACAAACACTCGAGCCGTGGTCGCATTGTCGGACACAGGCGGGCTGGCTAAATATTTTCCCTGGCCGTGTGCACAGGCTGTACAAAGAGCACGCCGAGCCGCCACGCGCTGCCCCGTGCCGGGTCGATAGCGGGCGGCCGGCCGCGTTCTTGGGCGCCGCCGACCGTGGCCGGCCGAGCACGCCCCACTTGTCGCGGTACAGGCAGCAGGTGGCGGTGGCCGACACGTGAACCACGCCAGAGGCTCGGCCGGCGCCCCAGTCACAGCAGGAGTTGGCGCCGGCGCCGAAAAGCGGCTTTTTCGAATGAAACGTCGCGACCACGTAGGTGTCAACACGGGGGTTGGTTGGTTGGTTGATTTGGGGGAGACGGGTGTGTGTGTTGGGGGGGGGGGGGAGAAGGTCATCGGTCCCACTGGATTAGGGAAGGATGGGGAAGGAAGTCGTCCTCCCGAATACTAGTCCAGAGTGCTAACCACTGGTAATGCGGAGGGCTAAGAAAATTGACACTCGTCTTTTGTCTTCCTCTGGCCTGCTTCAACTGGTGGAGGACCACCTCGTCCTCGGTTTTGTGGGCAAACATGACGAACAGCGGCGTTCCAGCTTTTTACATAAAGACACTTTTTTTCCCCCATCAGTCTTTTCACTGGTTCGAACAGGCCCGCTACAAGTTCCTCACCGAGAGAGGTGGTGTAGTGGTTAGCACTCTGGACTCACATTCGGGAGTAAAGTTCAGACCCGCGTCCGGCCATCCAGATTTAGATTTTTCATGATTTCCCTAAATCGCTCCACGCAAATGCCGGGATGGCTCCTATGGATGTGCACGGACGATTTCCTTCCCCATCCTAGACACAATCCAAGCTCGTGATCCGTCTCTAATGACCTCATGACCTGGATGTTGACGGTACGTTAAACCCAATCTCCCCCCCTTTTCTTCACATGTTCCTCTCCTGCGCTAACCTCTTCGTCTCCGACCAGCAATTGCACCTTACGTCCTCAGTTATTTGCGGGATGTATTCCAATATAGACATTCATCTAACGTCTTTACCCTGTACAGCTCCCTCTCGAACACTGGAGTTATTCCCTGATGTCGTAACACCTGTCCTAACATTCTGTTTTGTCTTCATGTCAGTGTGTCCCCTATATTCCATTCCACTTCACTGCTTACCCCATAAGTCTACATAATTTTCAAAATTATTCTGTAGCATCACGTCTCGAATGCACCGCTTCTCATCGGTTTCGTAATTCCCACAGTCCATTATTCACTACCAATCGGTGCTGTGCCCCCAAAACACATTCTTAAAAATTTCTGCCTCAGATTAAGATCTTCTCATCGGTTCCGGTTGAAACGTCCCCTTAGAAAAATTATGAATTACTGTGCTGGTAAACCTCTTACGTTATTTGTTTTTCTAACAGCTGAGCAAAACTGAACGTACTCAGACATTTCTCTCTTTACTTATTCCGATCATCACTAAACTGACACACAATATTTTTAGTGCAACGCAATCTGACTTTCAATAATCCCTACAAGAGAATGGCCCTGACTAAATTAACCTATACGTTTCACAAATCACTTACCTCACAAAGATCTTCGTTACTCAAACTACTGCAATACAGCGAGCGCCAATACTGCCAGCTAAATAAAAGATTTTAACTACTGAAGGCACTAACTACTGATAGGCATAGTTAGCAAATGAAATATTTTGATACAGTACAAACAATGTATTTACCTTAATAGTGTTGAAAAGTCATAATACATATATCAGTTCATGACATCGAGACATACAAATTTCCTTTTTCTGGCGGACACACCTCCAGATCGTCCGCTCTCTAAACTCTGCAATCCCTCGCCCCACATCCACCACTGCTGGCGGCTCACCTCCAACTGCACAACGCTACGCGCTGTTCACATCCAACTGCCCAACACTACAGTAGTGAATATTCCAACGATGTCAACCAGCCAGAGACTGCACACAGCATAGTCAGTGATTTTCATACAGAGCGCTACGTGGCGTTACCAACATAAAAACCTAACAAGCCTACTTTCACGATACCCTCAGAGTCCATTATTCACTACCAAACAGTCCTGTGCTCCAAACGAACATTCACAAAAATTTCTTCCTCAGATTAAGATCTACCAGTAGACTTCACTTGGCCAGCAATATCTTTTTGCCACTGCTGGTCTGTTTTTTACAGCATTCCTTATTTTCGTCTGCTTAACTATGAATTTTTAAGTTGGGTCTAACACTCATCTCGTTGCTACTACTTCTTATTGCTTTTATCTTTTTACGGTTTACTGTAAGTCTACATGCTGTATTCATTAGACCATTTCATTCAGCTCACCCAGTCATTGTTCGTCGCTTTCACCGAGGGTGACAATGTCACCAGCGAAGAGTTTGAATCCCATTCTTGAATCGGTCTTTCATTTCATCATTGCATCTTCGATGGACAAATCGAAAAATATGGGCGAGAGACTGCATCCTTGGTTCTTGTGCATATTATAAGCTAGCGAACCCGGCAATGATTCACTGTTGATAAATACATGTAGGAATTGGGTATACCATATAATATCCATCTCTCCGCCCACCTCTACTTCTCCCTCGCCCCTCTCTTTGTTCATAACCTCCTCCTCCCTCTCTCTGTCATTCCCTTCCTCCTCCCCCCTCCCTCCATCCTCCGTTCCCGTCACTACGTTCATTTGCTTCCTCCTTTCGGTCCACGCTCTCTGCCTTGTTTACTGGTGTTGCAAAGGAAATCTTGACTGGAAATTGAAGTCGCCTAAAATGAATGCGTAAATCGGTTCGGGTCATTGGTACAAGGGGTGTGCGAGAGATCTCACCAGCTGCTAGATTTGTGAGGATAATAGCTTCAACAACAGTACTTCGCATGGTTTTAATCCGTAAACGAGTAGGGTTAAGAAGTTGTGGACGATTCAGGTTTGTAGTAGTATTCCAATTATAAGCCGATCAGCCATTTCTGTTAATACCGACTGTGAGGAATAAAACGAGGCATAAGGAGCATTGTCTTGTCTGCTAATTTAGTTTAAAATTATCTATAAGGAGAGAGAACATTTATAGGAGAAGCAATTTATCTGTTGGTTTAAACGCAATGACACGTAGTTAAAATTGACCGCGAGAAAGAAAAACTAAAGCATACATTTTCGTAACGCAGCATTGCACAGCATCTTTTTTTCTCATAGTTGGTTTTAACTAGAGATGCGCTCTGCCATAAGTACGGTTCGGTAATTTTGATACACTACCTAAGTGACGAAGTAAATGGTAGGATTACAGGCAGCTTGGTAGAATGGTAGGGAATAAGTGAATAAGTGAATATTTAAGAGAGAAAATGGAAGCCGACGCCTTCCTCTGCTCTTATTTCTTGTCTGGTTGTTTTATTTTTTGTCTGGTTGTTTCTTTTGCACGTAATTAGAACTGTACGTCATTCTATGTTCGTACAGAATATAACATTTTATAAGTAATAAAAATTATTTTGTCGAGTAATTATTGCACTTACATGTAATCGAAGAAGTTTTCCAATTATTATTGGCAAATGGGAAAGCTGTTTATGATTAACAGAAACTAGTTTTACATATGTTCGACGAGGTGTTGGAGCGATGTTTGATATATTTTTTTTTCTTTTTGTTTGTTGAGGCAATTAAATTTTAAAGTGCTATATGATAGACCTCTATTGTTTTGTTTATCTTTAATACAACGTTTGTTTCACATTATGAGTTGACAAATTTCGAAAAAACCTACATTAAACATTAAAAATTGCATTTTTGCTATAAATACTGTTTATTCTTAAGTAACGGACAGGAGGATACCAATGTAGAAGAAAGATGTTACATACGGTGCTCAGTAGTTGTCTAGTGGTCATATAGCCTCACTGAGTTTGTAGACAATTCATTTCCAGAGGGATCGAGATAGACATTGGCCACATATGTAAAGAAAGTGGTCGTTATGAGGTAACGCGCGATAGATATGCAACACACTCTACATACAAGTAATTCGGTTACGACCTTAACTGACCAAAGCTACTATGAAAACTTTCCCTTATGCTGGTCTACAGAGGCTTAATGTGGTTTCACAACTGTAGTTTTAACAGAAATGTGTTCAGTGTTGTTTAAAAATACTGTTCGTCTGAACATTTTTGTGTTGGACCAAAGTCCTTTCTGCATGGATGAAAGCAAATTGTGTTTTTAGTACTTTCTTGGGTAAAAATAATTATTCATTTATTACTTTCAGAGCATACTTATTGTTGTATCAGAATAACACAGTAACATACAAAATAATTAAATGATTTATTCACAGTGATACTGGTTCACAATAGAACTTCACAATCCATAGCAAGTACACAAGTCTAGGGCACTCCAGTTCACATCCGAGATCGTTGAGACAGTGTCCTAAGTTCCACAGGGTTCCTAGTACGTGCGGTCACTAGTCACAAGTACGAGCAAAGGCAGGCGTAGGACTGGCTCTACGATACTGTTTCAGTGGGCTGTATAGCGTCCTGCTAGTCCTGGAACACAGCGTGTGTTGGTGCCAGGGGCCGAGTGGAGACTCGCTTCCATTTCAGGACACTGGGCCTCTAGTGGTCATCTCGAAATGGACTACGCGGCCGGTCGGTGAATCTATATGCCCGGTCCGCGTGTGTTATCTTTGCAGCTGCGCGGTTGGCCGCGCTTTGCGGGTGTTGACAGTCGCCGCTGTCGGCCGGCGGCTGGCTGAGTGATGGCGGATACTACAGTTATAGTTTACGAATCTGAAAGGATCGTAAGCATTAGATAAAGTAAAGCAATAGGTTTTCAATCACTATTTATTAAGAAAATAACCGAGAAAAGAAAATGTAATATTCCATTTCGAATTTCCTTAGTCATCTTGCTCTTGTGATTTAAGAACTTCATTTGTAGGCCAGTGCCCGCATCTCGTGGTCGTGCGGTAGCCTTCTCGCTTCCCACGCCCGGGTTCCCGGGTTCGATTCCCGGCGGGGTCAGGGATTTTCTCCTCGTGATGGCTGGGTGTTGTGTGCTGTTCTTAGGTTAGTTAGGTTTAAGTAGTTCTAAGTTCTAGGGGACTTACGACCACAGCAGTTGAGTCCCATAGTGCTCAGAGCCATTTGAACCATTTTTTATAGGCCAGTGGGTAATTTGACGGTAGAATTCTTGATAGTCCGGAACCGCGCTACTGCTACGGTCGCAGGTTCGAATCCTGTCTCTGGCATGGATGTGTGTAATGTTCTTAGGTTAGTTAGATTTAAGTAGTTCTAAGTTCTAGGGGACTGATGACCTCAGATGTTAAGACCCATAGTGCTTAGAGCCATTTGAACCATTTGATTCTTGATGGTCATTAGGTCTGCAAGTGAGTAATCTAATGATGTCCTCTATTTTTGTTGCTTTTCCCCATGGGATATAGACAGTTCGATGGAAAAGCAGAGTTTGAAATATGCTCATGGTGACAAAGAGGGAATGAGTATTTTTTTTCGAACAAGATACATTAAAATAAACCAAGTGTATAAACCTGAAAGGATGAAAGCCAAGGAAAATTGTTGTAAGCAAAAACAAAAGGGACCACAGGCAAAAGAAATAACGGAAGTTACCTGGAAACAGTGATAGCCGACAGGTAAAGCGCAGCGTACAGCGACACGCACATCGAATGAACCTGGAGAGCTAGTGAGTAAACAGTCCAGCAGAAGACCATATCCAAACTAGAACTGAAACTAATATCGGAACTGATACGTGAGGACACATTTCAAACTCTGCACAGTTTGGCAAACGAGGTATCACGGAAAGTGTAGACAGAATATCTGAAGGACGTTAATTAACGATTAATCCGTGATTAATAACCAATACCAAATGCGTCCAGTACCCTAATCCTATACCGCCTGTGCGTGGACACGCCGACTTACATTACAGTTAGAATCCGCCACGTGCAGGACTAGGGGGACTGGGGTGCGATAACAACAAATCAGGACATGCACCGAACATGACATAGAACAGGACTTAGATAATAGGCCTTAGAATTAGGAAATTAAAATGGGAACCTGCAGCATTAGACATCCTTGGCCTGCCTAGTCAGAGGGGCACGCCCACCGGGATTAGCTCGGTGAGCAAGGCTGCATGGTAGGTTTATATGTTTGCTGACGCACCTGTGACGCTGCAGGCAGTAGGGATTACACATAAGTACCTATCATAGAGTATTAGTAGTAATAAAATTACCCATTCTAATTCTGTACTGGGTATAGTTCACTTGTAAAAACTGCAAATTAGCTGCAATTACAATGATATGTAACACTTAAGGACCCATTAATCATGAAGGTAGCGGGCTGCATATGTATAATTATAAAGATTTGGGAATAAAGAAACTAAAAAAAGACTAGAATGCAGAGCAAACCATGTTTCTCGCGCTAGGAGGCTGGTATGTCAACACGACGCTAGTGTCGGTAAAATTTTACTAAACTAATTAAACTATGAAAACTGATGGTGGAGGGGGAGAGGAGGGAAGAGGGCTGTAGATGTCAGCTGCATCCAGAATTCATGCGGAATCAGAAGCGACGAGTGAAAATGTGTACCGGGGTTCGAACCCGAGATCTCAGGCTCACTGGGCATTTGCCTTAAACACTGCACCATCCTTGTTGTGATGATGACAGACTGCTCGTCCAACGGCTCAACGTACCTTGGTTCACTGTCAGGTCTCCGTAGACATTGTGCAATCGCCTACGAATATCTTCGATGCTCTGGTTTGCCGCCAAAAGAACCACAAAGACAACTCTCTGCTTGGAACGCATATCCGTTACAGACGCCATTTAGAAGACTACGCACAGCGCCGCTACCCACCGGAACCTCATGAAACGTATGGTCTCGAGCGGAAAATTCCTCTATGTCCCACAACAAATTCAGCATTTTTTCAGCCGAAGTTGTCTGAGAAAAAATGTGTTCCATTACTTATTGTAACTCCCCTCGTATGGCTTCAAGACGGATTTCGGCAGTTAGCTGTCTCTTCACGTTCCAGCAGTAAACGCGAGAACCCTGGCAGTGCCCAGTCCCTAGTTCCTCCCGCGCACAGACACGTCCCGGAGGCTGCCGGCTGAGTCTTGTTTACGACCGCCTCCGGGGGCGGACTGCTCGCGAGTTGGCGCGGCGGCCCCAACTGCCGGAAGCGACCCAGGACGGCAGCGGGCTCCGCATACTGAGAGGGCGGAGGCGTGCGTCGCAGGCGACCCCGCCTCCACGTTCGTTAACCTCGGAGTCTCATCCCCTCAGGGCACAGGGCACCCACGCATTCTGGAGGCGTGGCCAAGTCAGCAACTCTCACAAGATACTTCGTCGAGTGCGACTATTCATTTGATTTCGTGCTGTAGATCGCTGGTGCCGGCAGGTGAGAATACTAACGAATCATCATTTTAATGTCCGCCACCGTAGCTGAGTGGACAGCGCGCCGGTTCGTCATGCCAGGGGGCCCGGGTTCTATTCCCGGTTGGAGATTTTCTCCTCTCAGGAACTCGGCGTTTGTATCTTCTTCTTCATCATCAACTCAAAATACACTCCTGAAAATAGAAAAAAGAACACATTGACACCGGTGTGTCAGACCCACCATACTTGCTCCGGACACTGCGAGAGGGCTGTACAAGCAATGATCACACGCACGGCACAGCGGACACACCAGGAACCGCGGTGTTGGCCGTCGAATGGCGCTAGCTGCGCAGCATTTGTGCACCGCCGCCGTCAGTGTCAGCCAGTTTGCCGTGGCATACGGAGCTCCATCGCAGTCTTTAACACTGGTAGCATGCCGCGACAGCGTGGACGTGAACCGTATGTGCAGTTGACGGACTTTGAGCGAGGGCGTATAGTGGGCATGCGGGAGGCCGGGTGGACGTACCGCCGAATTGCTCAACACGTGGGGCGTGAGGTCTCCACAGTACATCGATGTTGTCGCCAGTAGTCGGCGGAAGGTGCACGTGCCCGTCGACCTGGGACCGGACCGCAGCGACGCACGGATGCACGCCAAGACCGTAGGATCCTACGCAGTGCCGTAGGGGACCGCACCGCCACTTCCCAGCAAATTAGGGACACTGTTGCTCCTGGGGTATCGGCGAGGACCATTCGCAACCGTCTCCATGAAGCTGGGCTACGGTCCCGCACACCGTTAGGCCGTTTTCCGCTCACGCCCCAACATCGTGCAGCCCGCCTCCAGTGGTGTCGCGACAGGCGTGAATGGAGGGACGAATGGAGACGTGTCGTCTTCAGCGATGAGAGTCGCTTCTGCCTTGGTGCCAATGATGTTCGTATGCGTGTTTGGCGCCGTGCAGGTGAGCGCCACAATCAGGACTGCATACGACCGAGGCACACAGGGCCAACACCCGGCATCATGGTGTGGGGAGCGATCTCCTACACTGGCCGTACACCACTGGTGATCGTCGGGGGGACACTGAATAGTGCACGGTACATCCAAACCGTCATCGAACCCATCGTTCTACCATTCCTAGACCGGCAAGGGAACTTGCTGTTCCAACAGGACAATGCACGTCCGCATGTATCCCGTGCCACCCAACGTGCTCTAGAAGGTGTAAGTCAACTACCCTGGCCAGCAAGATCTCCGGACCTGTCCCCCATTGAGCATGTTTGGGACTGGATGAAGCGTCGTCTCACGCGGTCTGCACGTCCGGCACGAACGCTGGTCCAACTGAGGCGCCAGGTGGAAATGGCATGGCAAGCCGTTCCACAGGACTACATCCAGCATCTCTACGATCGTCTCCATGGGAGAATAGCAGCCTGCATTGCTGCGAAAGGTGGATATACACTGTACTAGTGCCGACATTGTGCATGCTCTGTTGCCTGTGTCTACGTGCCTGTGGTTCTGTCAGTGTGATCATGTGATGTATCTGACCCCAGGAATGTGTCAATAAAGTTTCCCCTTCCTGGGACAATGAATTCACGGTGTTCTTATTTCAATTTCCAGGAGTGTACTTGCTTCAGGCGGTCAGCTCTACCTGCCGGGAGGCCCTCGCCACACAACATGTCATTTCATCAGTTTAATAATTCGTGGTACCAAAACACTAATACGAATTATCTCCAGAAGAATGAGAAAAACCTGGTAGAGATCGATCTTGAGGAAGATCAGCTTCGGTTCCGGAGTTATGTAGGAACACAACCGACGGTACTTAACCTACGACTTACGTAGGAACTTCAGAAGAGAAGTTGCACATGTCTTCCCTCGACAACACCATTTTTTCAAAGGTGCGGTGCGTTTTCAGAAGAGAGAACATGTTACGGGTTTCCTGTAGACACAGCACAGCTGCGGTACGGAAAACAGGGGTATCACAGTGTTCAAGTGAAGTGACGCGGCAGCTGTAAATGTACTCCCAATTGTAATTACGCGGGAGGGTATGGCTCTTGCGAAAACGACAACGGTCAGGCAGTCTTTTCGGCAATCTGAAAGAAAATTTGAGGGAGAAACATGTTTTCAAACGATGAGGACAACGTGGTGTTTCCAGAATGAGATTTTCACTCTGCAGCGGAGTGTGCGCTGATATGAAACTTCCTTGCAGATTAAAACAGTGTGCCGGACCGATACTCGAACTCGGGACCTTTGCCTTTCGCGGGAAAGTGCTCTACCATCTGAGCTACCCAAGCACGACTCACGGCCCGTCCTCACAGCTTTAGTGCGAGGACATCGGTTCAGCGGCTCTCAGATGGCCCCATGACCGAGGGGCGCATCGTTGTTATGGAAGAAATGAATGATGTGTGAGCGTTGCGACCCTTTTTATAGAGGCTGAACAACTATATGGAAAAAATGACCATTGATCTGTATCACTTGGCAATGGTAGCAGAACTGAAAAAAAATTAAGACATGTTCACAGGATTTGTCGGCCTGGTAAAAGTGCTTGGCACTGTACAATGGTACAAGATGTCGGAATTCTGAGAATAGTGAAACTAACCTGCAGGGTGTCCCAGGAGGAATGGTCAAAACTCAGGGGTATGAATGGAACGATCATTCGAAGCAAAAAAGTCGAGTAAACATGGGCTCTAAAATGCCTACCGTAAGAGCTATGAGCATTTCTTCGGTACTGTGAAACAAATCTCTCCTATTAGTACAAAGAAAAACCAGTTTCAAGTTATACTTCTTCCACTGACTCGATGACTATCGAGCCGAGCCCCATTTTCAAATCACCGTAACATAGTCAAAAATGCTATTTTCGAACACGTGAAAACCATTTAAAAAATGTGTAACGAACAGCTACAGCGCTTACAGGTAACTGAGTTATGTGTATGCGCTGTACCTGCTCTTTGCACATTTTTGACATGGTTTTCAAGTCTTCGGAAACACCATTTTTGACCGCGTTACGATGATTTGAAAATTGGCCTCGGCCCGAAACTAGCCATTGAGTTGGTAAAAAAAGTAAAGTTTGCGACTTTGTACTGGTTTTTCGTTGTACTGATTAACAGAACTTGCACACCCACATCTACTCCAGCATGCGGGAAGTGCGTAAATCTCTTCTACTCCAAGCTGTTTGCTTTCCATGTCTTGAGAGGTGATAGTACGGACCAAAACAAGGAAAAAAATGGTCTAGTAAGCACGGATCTAAAGTGCGTACCATAAGAGCCACGCACACTTGTTCAGTGAAATAGATATGTTTCACAGAGGCGAAGATGGACAGGTTGTCATAGCTCTTAGGGCATGTACGTTAAAGCCCATGCTAACGGGATACTTTTTTCTTGTTTTAGTCCATACTGGCACCTTTCAAAATATGTAAAGCAAAGAGTTTGCAATAGAAGAGTTCTGTTTCACAGAAGAACTGCTCATAGCTCTTAAGGTATGGTTTTTAGAGCCTATGTTTACTTGAATTAATTTGCTTCGAATGATCGTCCCTGTCGTTCCCCTGAATACTGGCCATTTCTCCTGGGAGACCCTCTATAAGGAATCATGAGTAACGGTATGTTGAAGTAACAAGGATGAACAATAACAATGGAAGACCAAGAACGAAGTGATCGAATTGACAAGGGCACAAGAAAGGGTTGCAGTCTTTCGGTCTTAGTGTTCCATGTACTGTATACATCAACGAAGCAGTGACGGACATAAAAGAAAGGTTCAAAGGTGGGATTAAAACTGGGGGAGAAAGAATATCAATGACGAAATTGTTGTCCTCAGTGAAGGTGAAGAATGATTACAACGTCTGTTGAACGGAATAAAGACTCTAATCAGTACATAATACTGATTGAGAGTAAAATTAAAAAGGCGAAAGTAATGATATGTAGCAGCAATGAGAATAGCGAAATACTTAACAGCAATTTTCTTGATCGCTACCTAGGCAGCAAAATAACTCATGACGGACAAAGCAACGGGAATATGAGAAGCAGACCATGAACGCCAAAGACCGCATTCCTGGCGAAGAGAAGACTGCTGCTATTAAACATGAACCTTAATCTGAGGAAGAAATTTCAGAGAATGTATGTGTAGTGTACAGCTACAGTCAGGCCATTTAACCCACGAAGAGTCTGCCGTATATCCCCTCACTTTCTTCCAATACCGACCGGTGGGACTTCGGGACCAAAAAAATCTGAGAAATACGTGACGTCTGTAGTGTAACAACGTCAGTGATGCAGTGTATTGGAGCAGTCGCACCGAAGATACTTAATCTACACCATGTGGAAGACCGGTGCAACACACAAAAAACTCCAGTTGTTTTAGTAGGTTCAACATTATAAGAATTTTATGAGATAACACGGAGGTACGTCAGAGCGATTTCAATGGGATTGTAACTATCTGCTCAGCGATCGTATTTATACCCTGAATAAGTCAGCGTAGATGTTTTTATTTCAATATTATTACCACTTTCGTGCAAATTACGTCGCCATGGATATAAAACTAGAGCAAAAAAAATTATAAAACTCGTTAGTCATCCCCTCTCAGTACGGATATGTGCAAATGAGGATATGGACGTATATAAAAGCATGCGCCGATGTGAGTGTCCGCGTGTTTATCTTTGGATAACGGCAATAATAATTACGTTTTGGTTAAGAGGAAAATCTCAGTAATATGAATTTCGTTTATTTCCATTGTAAATGATCGATATCAAAAATTGTAATTTTGATGTTAAGTCACTATTATTACCAATTGGTAATAGAGTGAATGCACAGTCTATTGGAAATGGTTGATGCGTTGTGGACACTTGCAAGGATAAATGCGGCTATGCTTCCACCTATCCACAGAATTACGCGAAGACCCTGGTTCCGTCGCATCGCCGTCTTATCTCTAGGTGTTCTTATCTCTAGGTGTCCCTGTTTCGTTCACAGTAACATAGGTCAGTTGTATAATTACCAAAAGTTTCATAAAAGCGAGATAAAAACTAGGACATGACTAGGACACTACACCCGCTGGGGTCTTCGTCTCATGGTCTCTCTTCTGTTTGTGGAAAACATACTACAAAATAATGTCCAAAATGAAATCAATGAATTGATCTACGTTTCTCATAAATATGGTTACATGTACGCAATGTAGCACTTCGGGCACAGACATTTAACATTATGGCGTGTTAATATACATTTGATAAACATATTATTTGATTAACAAATAAAATTATACAGTATGAGACAACTTCTAACACATCTTCATTTGACTTTCCAGTGTTGTGACAGATTACATGGTGATGGTAGTAGGGAGCTACAGGGGCATCATTCCAAGTACACTTGTCCAAGATGGCGGCCGTGACATCAGCTGATGACGCAAGTACCGTTATCCAAAAAGGCGGGTTTTGATGGGAAGTTTGAATTTTGGCGGGAAGATACGTCAATTGGGTTATGTCTACTAACTTAATCCCTTCACCTCCCCCTTCCCCACAAAATGGTGTGGAGTTCAAATTCCGTCAGGACAATGTCACACACTTGGCTTGCGCTGGACATGTCTTTATTTTCAGTCTTTATTTAGCCCCATCCAGTATGTTCACCAAGGAATCCAGATCCAACTGACCTATTACACAGTACTGCCACCAGAGGGCGCTGTTATCCCTTATATGACATAATCCAAGACAGCAGTCTGGAGGGGGGGAAATGGCCAGAAAATGACTCAACCTGTGCTGCACTGCTGGAGAGAGGAAGGAGAGTAATATATTTGTTTTTGAAACATTTTATTTAGGGACGAGTTTCACGTAGTTTTTTTATTACACTGATACAAAACACACTCTCTGACGTGTTTGAGTCGCAATTCACAGCCTAGAGCCCCGCAAACTACTCGTAAATTACCGAAATAACGCATGTTAAACGCTCTGCAGACACGCTCACTAATTCTAAACTGCCCAAATAACACTACACAGCACACAGACATGCAAACAACTCGAAAATTATCAAACTAATGCAGTACACTGATGTACAGACACGAAATCAACTCGTAAATTACCGAAAGAATGCATACATAACGTCCAGCCAACACGCTCACAACGCTTAAACAGCCAAAAATAATTCACTGCACAAACACTCAATGCACGTATAAAACCCTTTTGAACTATAGTCAATTGTGACGTATCAGAGGCTACAACGTGCTCATACGTCGACGCGCCGCCAGCCACTGCCTCTGCTGAGCCACACACAGGTGTCTGTCTGGGTTCTGCAATCAGAAGGCGGCGGCATCCCTTTCATACTTGACACGTGAGAAATTCATGTCGAAAATACGTGTTCACCTAGACCATTGCAGACGCAATGGCGCATAGCTGCATTGCGTGTCCAGCGGCGAGAGAAATGTGTGCATAGCAGCTAAAAGGTTCGCAATGCTATGCTGACACCACAGGTCGCACTATTGAAATATGTTGGAATGCAATCATAACTGGACAGCCCATTCATCACTGAATTTGCCCAACAAACTGCTGCCCTTGTGGGAGCACCGTCCACCACTGTCTTCTGCAGATGAGACTTTCATCGGCAAAAAACATTTTCTTTTATACAGATCGCCATATGCACTGACAGTTAAACCCTGAAAAGAGCGTTATATATCGTCAAATACGGAAAGACTTACCCAATTATACTACTCTGCCAGTGAGGACAGGAGCAAATATCTATTTGCAGAGCAACTCACCCTCACATATGCTGCAGAAATCCGTTCCATTGTTTCCCAGAAAAGGACAGGCTGCTTTCTCTTCCTCGCCATCCTAATGGGACATTTGAGCTGTGTCTGTCCGTGCACGCATGCTTACCTTCCCAGCTCGGCTGACGCATCACCACGAAATGAGCGTGCGTAGCTACACACCATCGCAGGTGCTTCTAAAAGGTTTCTCAATGTTATATTGTTTTTTTTTTTTTTTTTTTTTTTTTTTTGTCTACTGACTGGTTTGATGCGGCCCGTCACGAATTCCTTTCCTGTGCTAACCTCTTCATCTCAGAGTAGCACTTGGAACCTACGTCCTCAATTATTTGCTTGACGTTTTCCAATCTCTGTCATCCTCTACACTTTTTGCCCTCTACAGCTCCCTCTAGTACCATGGAAGTCATTCCCTCATGTCTTAGCAGATGTCCTATCATCCTGTCCCTTCTCCTTATCAGTGTTTTCCACATATTCCTTTCCTCTCCGATTCTGCATAGAACCTCCTCATTCCTTACCTTATCAGTCCACCTAATTTTCAACATTCGTCTATAGCACCACATCTCAAATGCTTCGATTCTCTTCTGTTCCGCTTTTCCCACAGTCCATGTTTCACTACCATACAATGCTGTACTCCAGACGTACATCCTCAGAAATTTCTTCCTCAAATTAAGGCCAGTATTTGATATTAGTAGACTTCTCTTGGCCAGAAATGCCTTTTTTGCCATAGCGAGTCTGCTTTTGATGTCCTCCTTGCTCTGTCCGTCATGGGTTATTTTACTGCCTAGGTAGCAGAATTCCTTAACTTCAGTGACTTCGTGACCATCAATCCTGATGTTAAGTGTCACGCTGTTCTCATTCCTACTACTTCTCATTACCTTCGTCTTTCTCCGATTTACTCTCAAACCATACTGTGTACTCATTAGACTGTTCATTCCGTTCAGCAGATCATTTAATTCTTCTTCACTTTCACTCAGGATAGCAATATCATCAGCGAATCGTATCATTGATATCCTTTCACCTTGTATTTTAATTCCACTCTTGACCTTTCTTTTATTTCTATCATTGCTTCCTCGATGTACAGATTGAAGAGTAGGGGCGAAAGGCTACTGCCTTGTCTTACACCCTTCTTAATACGAGCACTTCGTTCTTGATCGTCCACTCTTATTATTCCCTCTTGGTTGTTGTACATATTGTATATGACCCGTCTCTCTCTATAGCTTACCCCTACTTTTTTCAGAATCTCGAACAGCTTGCACCATTTTATATTGTCGAATGCTTTTTCCAGGTCGACAAATCCTATGAAAGTGTCTTGATTTTTCTTTAGCCTTCCTTCCATTATTAGCCGTAACGTCAGAATTGCCTCTCTCGTCCCTTTACTTTTCCTAAAGCCAAACTGATCTTCACCTAGCGCATTCTCAATTTTCTTTTCCATTCTTCTGTATATTATTCTTGTAAGCAGCTTCGATGCACGAGCTGTTAAGCTGATTGTGCGATAATTCTCGCACTTGTCAGCTCTTGCCGTCTTCGGAACTGTGTGGATGATGCTTTTCCGAAAGTCAGATGGTATGTCGCCACTCATATATTCTACACACCAACGTGAATAGTCGTTTTGTTGCCACTTCCCCCAATGATTTTAGAAATTCTGATGGAACGTTATCTATCCCTTCTGCCTTATTTGACCGTAAGTTCTCCAAAGCTCTTTTAAATTGCGATTCTAATACTGGATCCCCTATCTCTTCTAAATCGACTCCTGTTTCTTCTTCTATCACATCAGACAAATCTTCACCCTCATAGAGGCTTTCAATGTATTCTTTCCACCTATCTGCTCTCTCCTCTGCATTTAACAGTGGAATTCCCGTTGCACTCTTAATGTTTCCACCGTTGCTTTTAATGTCACCAAAGGTTGTTTTGACTTTCCTGTATGCTGAGTCTATCCTTCCGACAATCATATCTTTTTCGATGTCTTCACATTTTTCCTGCAGCCATTTCGTCTTAGCTTCCCTGCACTTCCTATTTATTTCATTCCTCAGCGACTTGTATTTCTGTATTCCTGATTTTCCCGGAATATGTTTGTACTTCCTCCTTTCATCAATCAACTGAAGTATTTCTTATGTTACCCATGGTTTCTTCGCAGCTACCTTCTTTGTACCTATGTTTTCCTTCCCAACTTCTGTGATGGCCCTTTTTAGAGATGTCCATTCCTCTTCAACTGTACTGCCTACTGCGCTATTCCTTATTGCTGTATCTATAGCGTTAGAGAACTTCAAACGTACCTCGTCATTCCTTAGTACTTCTATATCCCACTTCTTTGCGTTTTGATTCTTCCTGACTAATGTCTTGAACTTCAGCCTACTCTTCATCACTACTATATTGTGATCTGAGTCTATATATATTGTATAGTGTCCCAGAAATAGGTAATGCTCGCTTTTGTAGGAGCTTTTGTGATGTCTCAGCTTGTATGCATTGAAATTATTGCTCTAACAGAACTTGTTTACGAAAATAGCGCAGAATAACGTCGAATGTATTCTACCTCGTGGTCCTAACGTGCCACCCCATCCATCATGTGTTACCCTTCCTGCTTTCAACATACGAAAACGTTTTCATCGCTATGTAGAAACTCCTATATCCCAGCACAAATGATGTCTTGTGAATGAATGTGGCTTTATGATTGGGTCTTATCTAATTTACCCGCCGAATTGCTGAGGCCGCCTGTGTGGAAACACCTTCCACCTTTTTTTTTTTCTTTCTGCAGACGAGACTTTCAGTGGCAAAAAGCTATTTTACACAGATCACCATATTGCACCGATAATTAAACCTTGCAAAGTGCTCTATATTTCGTGAAATATGGAAAGACTCTTACCAAATCACACTGCTCTCCCACTGAGGACAGGAACTTGAATATTAGAGCGTGAAACGGATCTCCAACCCAGCAATATGTCACTGCGTACAGTGTGGATATGGTATACAAACAATTCATATCCTGCGCCGTACCTGTACAGGTATGAGCAGCCCTCAGAGGCTCGCCTTCACACATTCCTTTTAAATATTTTGTAACTAAAGCCCTTCTGGCCTGTTATTTATTTTATATGTGACATGTAAATACTGTCTCTGTCTTGTATTGTTAGTCAGAACTTACACTTTTTATGCAATTTTTTTTGTCCCATAAATTTGTAATTATGTTGTAGACCACATTAAATGTCTAAATTCTGATGAAGGCACTCTTAGAAATGTTGAAACCTGGTTAATGAGACTGAAAATTGTGACCAAGGGCTCATTTGTTTCAATTTCATTTAATGGTTAATGTATATAATATAGACAAGTGACTATAAGGAATTGCAGAAGGCTAACAATAGATTGCTATCACATGGTCTAAGAACATATTTTTAGACTTTTTTTTTTTTTTTTGCGAGACAATGATTATTCATGTACACAGACATTTGACTGAGGAACTGTGCTATCGAACAAACGAAAGTTATATAAGGACAGGTTCACCTAGCGGCAACTACTCCAGTTTTAGTGGTAGAGGATTATCCACATGGGCATTATGTTAAACGGTATCTAAATTTCTGGCATGCTAGTTGCCTTGTCAGCGAGGCATTGTGGTTTTCCCATGCATCAGCTGACTATCTTGTGCAGTTGTGACGGTTTGCGTAGGCAATTTTTCGTTGCCTGTGGCAACAAGGGCTAATATTAATACCATAAAGAGGATTAGCACTAGTTATTGCAGCAGATATCTTTATTTCTGTTAAAATTCGGCTTCAGTCATAGTACTAAAGCCCTGTGAATTCATAAATACAAGCAAAATAATTGCAATACCTGCACATATCAATAAAGAGTACTTGTCAGACCGAACGTTAACGCAACAGAGCTAGCTGTTTACAGGTACCAATGCAATTGGAGTAGCTGCTTGCAGGACAGACCCATCTAGCCAACTGCACACGTCAGTGTAAGCAGCTAGCCCAGTTGCCTTCTGTCTGAGAAGTATTTTTTACTGAAATGCGCAGATATTTCAATTTCAGTGCTTGTACTCATGAGTCCACAGTGCTATTACTGGTGATGGTCACGCAGTGATTGAAATAAAGATTTCTGCTTCAACCACCAGTGCTGACGCTCCTTTTGTTTGTAATAGTGGTGCTGTGGTCGTGGTGCACGCAAATCTCGATGGAGTCCTCATTCAAAAAAGATTATTGGTCAGTTGTGTAGCAACCTTAACCGGGCGTCGTATGCGAACGTCGTAAATCCGACAGCTAGCTCGAAACGCACGTACAGCTTGAGCTAATATACAGTTTGACAGCGGTGTCCTATTCGCAGCTGCACAGCTGAGCGAGGGCGTAGAAACGCAGACGGCGCCAGCGGTGGCCTACAATCGATAGGTGGGCGTGTTAAGCCGTGAGCTCTCTTTATTACCCGGCTGGACTCGAGCGGCCGGCCACGTGTGGCGGGGATTAGCGCACCACCAGACCGCAGCTGCGCTTCCACCGCGAAATGCGCCTCTGTACTCCCAGCCGGTCGCTGCGTTGCATCGTCGGCTCCCTCTCGATTCCGTGATTTTGAATAGCCTTCGCAGCCATTCGCAGCACTGACAGTCACCCGGCGTTGCGACTTCGCGTTATGAAACTTGGGGATTGCTCCTGGACGTATTGCGTCCTGAGAGTGCCGCACCGATTGTATGGAAGTAGGGCAGCGTTTAGGCGGGAGCGCAGATTCGCAATGGGCGAAAACGTGAAGAAGGGGAAATGAGAAGGCTGGAGGTGAGGAGGGGAAGGTGGTGATGCTGGTGATGGACGAGGAGAAGCAGCAGGTGGAGATGGAGAAGGAAATGGAGGGAGAAGGAGCTGAAGAGGAAAGTACACTGCTGGCCACCGTAAATGCAACACCAAGAAAGACAAGAGGTAGAACAACAAGATTTATTTTGTAGATAACATGTTGACCAAGTATCAAATGATTACGTTTACAGACGTCTGTGACATGTGGTTCCTGCCAGAATGAGTAGCCAGAGTAGCCGCCATTGTTGGAGATCACCGCTGCCACACGTCTCGGCATTGAGTCAAAGAGACGTTGGATGTGTTCCTGGGGTACAGCAGCCCAAGCAGCTTCCACACGTTGCCAAAGATCATCTGGTGTGGCAGCTGGGGATGTAATCTGGGTCACTCGTTGAGCAACCATGGACCACATGTTTTCTATCGGCGAAAGATCCGGAGAGCGAGCCGGCCAGGAAAGCAATTCAATCTGGTTATTGACGAAGAACATTTGGACAATGCGTGCCACGTGTGGTCGCGCATTATCCTGTTGAAATATGGCTGTGGCCGAGCCCTGAAGGTAAGGAAGGACAACTGGCTCCAGCACCTCGGATATGTAGCGCCGGCTATTTAAAGTACCGGCAATGCGTACTAGAGGCGTGCGGGAGTAATATCCAATACCGCCCCATACCATAATACCCGGTGCAAGACCAGTGTGGCGGTGCATAATGCAGCTGTCCAGCATCCTCTCTCCACGGTGTCTCCACACTCGAATCCGACCATCGTGGTGCTGCAGACAGAAGCGTGCCTCGTCAGTAAAGACAACGTCATTCCAGTCTGCCGTCCACATCCGTCTGTCATCACACCATTGGCGACGGAGACGTCTGTGGTTCTGCATCAATGGTAGACGAAGCAATGGAGGTCTTGCGGACAGTCCACTCTGCTGTAAACGGCGTCGAATGGTACGCGCAGACACTGGATGATGCGTTACAGACGCAATGTGCTGTGCTATGGTTCGGGATGTCACTGAGCGATCCGTCACTGCCATGCGCACAATTTGCCTATCAGCACGTGCAGTGGAGCACCGAGGTGAATGCGATCGACCACGTCGGTCCGTCGTACCCTCCTGCATCCAACGGTCACATATCCGCATTACAGTTGTTTGGTTTCGTCCAACACGACTAGCGATTTCTCTGTATGATAATCCACAATCTCGGTAAGCCACTATCCTTCCTCTGTCGAACTCGGATACTTGATCAAAAGATGTTCGCTGTTGTCTACGAAGCATAACTGATCGTCTTGTGAAACAACCACAAGGTAAACACACGTGCCGAACGTACACTCGTCGAAATCGCCAAGCCTTAAATGGCGCTATGAGGTGGCGCCACAGGCGCGCGTGATGTGCGTCTGCGCTGAAATTCTAATCAGTTGCATATCTCATCGCTGCAAACCCATGGTGTAAATATCACTTGATTCGGATGCTTCCTTCAGGGTGTTGCATTTACGGTGGCCAGCAGTGTATTATGGGCACTAAAATGGGAGGGGGGGGGGGGGGTTGGGGAGCGGAAAAGAGATGTACGAATACATAAGGACCGCAAAAAGATTCCGATCAATGAGACGTACAGTGAGCTCCACAAAAAAATGTACGCTGTTGTATGTATGAAATAAAAGACACTATTATAAATATATGTACACATTCACATAAATGTTATTACTGACTTGCACAATGGCCTAAAATGGCCGTCATTATCGACTACAGCTTACACCTTTGTGTCACGCTTTCCACGAGATTTTCTTCACTCTCGGTGACGTTCTCCACATCGTCATGATTGTATATGACATTTGCATGAATGCATATTGCTTATATATATGACGGTAGTATAATAGGCGTTTGCAGCTAGGGTGTCCATTTCAATATCATTTCCTTCTAGCAAAGCTGAACGGTCACTGTTCTTTCGGGAACAGATATTACCGTCATATATATAGTTAAAATATGTCGTCCTGGCCATTGACATTCTTGTGCGAACGCACACCATGCCCGATCTCGTACGGGAGTTGGTAGATTAATCTGCCACGAGTAATGAGTATGATGCGCAAACATCTATAGGCGCACTACGAATGTAGTGGTGTGAACATGTTGGAAATGTGGGTCTCACGGGGAGCGTGCAAGGGATAAGTTCCTGTAGGCGCACTATCCTCTGTGCCCGTGGTGGCTCAGATGGATAGAGCGGTTGCCATGTAAGCAGGAGATCCCGGGTTCGAGTCCCGGTCGGGGCACACGATTTCAACAAGTCCCCAATGAAGTATATCAACGCCTGTTTGCAGCTAGGGTGTACATTTAATGTATATTGGCTTTCCCTTAAGCTTCATCTTAATATATGAAAATACATTTCCGATCGGATTCGCATCCAGAGACATTGCAGGCCACTCCATCGCGGACACTGTTACCGCATAAAGTCAAGACCCAGCACGCCAATCGGAAACAAGAGTGCAGAGAGGGCCGTGAAGAAGACGTCGGCCAATCGCACGCTGACTGACTCCTCTCCAGGACGACAACGCAAAAGCAGCGGCCTCCAACGCGAAGAGGACGTAAGTGCTGGTCCAACTGGTCGCGCCCACTTCTACAGCAGCATCAAGATTAGGCACTTCAACACCAGCGACTTAGGAACCCTACATGCTGAAGAGATTTCTTGTTTGCATGTCGCCCTTTGTTTGCGACATTTCTGTGTTATTGTCACCGTTAAATACTGTCATTGCTCATTGGGTAATAGAACCCATTAATACACTATTGGCCATTAAAATTGCTACACCACGAAGATGACGTGCTACAGACGCGAAATTAAACCGATAGGAAGAAGATGCTGTAATATGCAAATGATTAGCTTTTCACAGCATTCACACAAGGTTGGCGCCAGTGGCGGCACCCACAACGAGCTGGCATGAGGAAAATTTCCCATCGATTTCTCATACACAAACAGCAGCTACCGGCGTTGCCTGGTGAAACGTTGTTGTGATGCCTCGTGTAAGGAGGAGGAATGCGTACCATCACGTTTCCTACTTTGATAAAGGTCGGATTGGAGCCTATCACGATTGCGATTTTTATCGTATCGCGACATTGCTTCTCGCGTTGGTCGAGATCCAATGACTGTTAGCAGAATATGGAATCGGTGGGTTCAGGAGGGTAATACGGAACGCCGTGCTGGATCCCAACGGCCTCGTATCACTAGCAGTCGACATGACAGGTATCTTATCCGAATGGCTGTAGCGGATCGGGCAGCCACGTCTCGATCCCTGAGTGAACAGATGGGGACGTTTGCAAAACAACAACCATCTGCACGAACAGTTCGACGACGTTTGCAGCAGCATGGACTATCAGCTCGGAGACTATGGCTGCGGTTACCCTTGACGCTGCATCACAGACAGGAGCGCCTGCGATGGTGTACTCAACGACGAACCTGGGTGCACGAATGGCAAAACGCCATTTTTTCGAATGAACCCAGGTTCTATGTACAGCATCATGATGGTCGCATACGTGTTTAGCGGCATCGCGGTGAAAGCACATTGGAAGCGTGTATTCTTCATCGCCATACTGGCGTATCACCCGGCGTGATGGTATGGGGTGTCATTGGTTACACGCGTCGGTCACCTCTTGTTCGCATTGACGGCACATTGAACAATGGACGTTACATTTCAGATGTGTTACGACCCGTGGCTCTACCCTTCATTCGATCTCTGCGAAACCCTACATTTCAGCAGGATAATGCAGGACCGCGTGTTCTAGGTCCTGTACGGGCCTTTCTGGATACAGAAAATGTTCGACTGCTGCCCTGGCCAGCACATTCTCCAGATCTCTCACCAACTGAAAACGTCTGGTAAATGGTGGCCGAGCAACTGACTCGTCACAATACGCCAGTCACTACTCTTGATGAACTGTGGTATCGTGTTGAAGCTGCATGGGCAGCTGTACCTGTACACGCCATCCAATCTCTGTTTGACTGAATGCCCAGGCGTATCAAGGCCGTTGTTACGGCCAGGGGTGGTTGTTCGGGTACTGATTTCTCAGGATCTATGCACCCAAATTGCGTGAAAATGTATTCTTATGTCAGTTCTAGTATAATATATTTGTCCAATGAATACCCGTTTATCATCTGCATTTACTCTTGGTGTAGCAATTTTAATGGCCAGTAGTGTACGATTTGTTTGATCTAGCGATCCGAGAAGGGTTTCCTAGACACCCCAAATTCGACGACTAGGCAGGATTCAACAGACACCTCATTGTCTTTTCCAAGCTGTACAGATGTGTTGGATCATTATCCCTTTGAAGCAGACCGTTTGTTTCTTTCGGACCAAAAAGCTTCTTAACGGACCGCAGAAGGCATTTTTGATAAATATTGAGCATATTTCAGAATTTAAAGTGGATGTAAATAAGTGCAAATAGCCAAAAATGAGTTGAGGGAAGTATCCTCAAACATTCACTTTCATCACGTATTTCACAGTCTGCTGAAGCAACCTTTCACGATTCGTACAACAGACTTTTGAAAGAGGAGACCAGGCTCAAAAAGTTGATTTACTACGAACACTGCCTCGTGACGCTCCAGATATTTTGCACCCATTTTAAAACGCAACTGACAAAACAAAACATTCAGTCCTCACGCTGTTGATCTATACACTGTTCAAAAGCGAACTGAATTCAGATTCGAGACCACAACCAGAGATATCGCTGTGGATGCTACACTTAAAATTATGGCGTACACTTTCTTGTGGAACTGACTGTACATCCTACTGATAAGGACAATTAGTCATTAGTTTTAAACTGCTTATTGGACGCAGTCGTATTGCCAAGTAAGACTAAGTGATAAAACTTCAGAGAACATATTTTACTCTTCTTTTCTTCTTCGTTACGGCAATTTTTAATGAAAAAGGAACCTCACTATTGTTGTAAATAATGTGTTGTTTAGTGGTTAAAATTACGTTTACTACAGTTAAATTTCGATTTCTGTTCACATATTTGTTTCGACATAATCTTACTATCAGAGAAAGAGTTTCATAAATGTAATTCATTTGATTCCACGCACACTAAATTTGTTTACTCGTGTACTGTGAGAGAATCCAGTACACACGTTCAGGTATTATATTAATATTTGTTGGAAGACAGATGTCTTGGGGACATAACAGACTTTGCAGGAATTTGCTTCCTTAACCGGAAGCATGAAACACAATGTTTACCTATTTTTAAATGCAGTCCCAACAGATACGGTAATTATAAGTAATGGAAAACATGTTAAAATGTGTGTGAATTCCTAAGGGACCAAGCTGCAAAGGCCATTGGTACTTAGACTTACACGTTGCTTAAATTAACTTACGCTAAGTTATTCTAAGAATAACCCATACGCCCATATCCGAGGGAGGACTCGAACCTCCGGCGGGAGGCGCCGCGCAATCCATGACATGGCGCCTGAAACCACGTTGCCACTCGGCGCGGCTATAAGTAACGATTCCGTCTAAAAACGACAGGTAATGCTCGAAGGACACAATTCAAAATTTTAATTTTCTCATGTGTGTTTGAATCTGAGCTTAGCCAACGATAAGTTATTTATGTTGCCTTTTGACTCACCGATGATGAGGTAGATAGGGCTTCTTCAGAGAGAACTAGTTTCTGAACTGTCTTAACATTATCACCATGTATAATTTTTCTTAAGAATTTAATAATGGCGACATGTTATCATCACTGACATATAAGAAAGTTGTCTGTGGGTAGCGCCTAGGGGTAGTATCTTTAGCTAAGAATCAAAACGTCCTGGGTCTCACTTCGAACCGAGCCACTAATTCAATAGTGAATACAAAGCCTCAGCAATGTAAGCCAATGGCTACGGGTGACTCTCATCCTACCAACAGCCTTGTCAGACGGGACGGAGGAACTAAAGAGGCTCAGGGTGCCTTCTTGCCCTTAGGGTAGGAAACGGCCCTTAAAAGGAGGAAGAATAAGGATCGATCAATGACGTGAGGTATTAGGATGCAGAAGGCAATGGAAACCACTGCGTGAAAGACCCACGATGTACATGCACAGGATAGACAATGTTATTGAAAAAGTGGCATAATGATCTCTCTATCGCCAAAGGACTCCTTATTAGTTCCCCATTCGCATCTCCGGGAGAGGACTGACAAGCAGAAAGTAACCAGGAAAAGAGCTGAATAACCAATGAAAACGTAACATTACAGGAGTCAGAGCGTCGAATGTCAGATGTGTGAACGGGGCAGAGAAGCAATGAAATGTGAAAGGGAAATGCAAAGGCTCAGTCTACATATAGTGCGGATCAGTGAAGTGAAATGAAAAGAAGACAAGGATTTCTGGACAGACGAATATAGGGTAATACGAGCAGCAGCAGAAAATGGTATAATGGGAGTAGGATTTGTTATGAATTTGAAGATAGCACAGAGAGTGAACTACTGTGAACGTTTCAATGAAAGTTATGTTCTCGTTAGAATCGATAGCAAGCGAACGGAAACTGCAATAGTTCGGACAGACAACCTAACGTCTGAAGATTTAGAAGTAGATAAATTAAGTAACTAACTAACTCCGTCCGAATAGGCCTTGGAAGGCCCAACGGTACCCACCGGCCGCCGTGTCATCCTCAGCCGACAGGCGTCACTGGATGAGGATATGAAGGGACATGTGGTCAGCACACTGTGTATGTAGGCTGGTATTGGTAACGCCACGTAGCGCACTGTATGAAAATCACTGGCTGTGCTGTGTGCAGTCTGTGGCTGGGTGGCATTGTTGTAATATTCGCTATTGTAGTGTTGGGCTGTTGGCTGTTAACAGCGCTAAGCTTTGCACAGTTGGAGGTGAGCCGCCAGTAGTGGTGGCTGTGGGGAGAGAGATGGCGAAATTTTGAGAGCGGACGATCTGGACGTGTGTCCATCAGAAAGAGTAAATTTGTAATATTGGATATCATGGACTGATATATATATATTATCACTTTTGAACACTATTAAGGTAAATACATTGTTTGTTCTTTATCAAAATCTTTCATTTGCTAACTATGCCTATCAGTAGTTAGTACCTTCAGTAGTTTGAATCTTTTATTTAGCTCGCAGTATTGGCGCTCGCTGAATTGCAGTAGTTCGAGTAACGAAGATTTTTGTGAGGTAAGTGATTTGTGAAACGTATAGGTTAATGTTAGTCAGGGCCATTCTTTTGTAGGGATTATTGAAAGTCAGATTCCGTTGCGCTAAAAATATTGTGTGTCAGTTTAGTGTTGATCAGAATAGGTAAAGAGCGAAATGTCTGAGTACGTTCAGTTCTGCTCAGCTGTTTGAAAATCAAATAATGTAAGAGGTTTATCACCACAGTAATTCATTAATTTTTCTAAGGGGACGTTTCAACCGCTCTCCCGGCCGTATGTCAGTTTACGAGACCGTAGTCGTTACTTCTCAGTCAAGTAGGTCCTCAGTTTGCCTCACAAGGGCTGAGTGCACCCCGCTTGCCAACAACGCTCGGAAGACCGGATGGTCACCCATCCAAGTGCTAGCCCAGCCAGACAGCGCTTAACTTCGGTGATCTGACGGGAACCGGTGTTACCACGGCGGCAAAGTCGCTGGCTAGGCAGAGAAAATATACGACAATTTTCTTTCTTATGTCTTAATCCACTAGCTAGACGGGGTCGGCATGGTTGTTACCGGATTTGGAGAGAGGAGAATTGTGATATAGATTGCAGCTATTACGCAACAGTGAATGCACTGTCCATATAAAAGATCGCTACAGAGGGAGGTATACTTGGAAAAGCTCCGTACGCGAAGAAAAATTCCAGCTGATTGGCAAACTGTGAAATCTGATGCTGGACTGTTTGCATCGTTATTATTGGATTATCACTACTGATGCTATGCTAGAGAGGGGCCAGATGCCCGTAAGCCGTTTGCTCCCCCCCCCCCCCCGCCCCCTCACCAACTGTGTGCGTGTAATCTCATCCATGTGAAAGAGTGGGAACGTTTGCGAATCATGGAGGGGAGGGGTGACGTGGATACCAGCTCTGGAAATCGCCAGATCGGATGCGAGTAACCGCTTTAAAACCACATTGAGGCTCACTGGCAAGTCGTTAATCTGCCTATCGGATTAGATACGCGCCTGCCCGAGTCCTGGAAGCGGTGTGCCAACACGCGAGGCTATCTGGGCTTATTCAAAGGGTAGTTTTGTATGTGAAGGAAGATGATAACGCAGTACCAATCTGGGATGAGAACGTGGTTGTAGGGGAACGAATAGAAGGAAGGAGTACGGGAGAATATGGACTTGTTAGTGGAAATCAGAGAGGAGAGAAGTGAAGGTATACTTGAGGAAAAAGCCTCTAGAGATAGGAAGATTCCAGCTGATTTACATCATAGAAAGCCAGAGGTTCTGAAATTAGTTACTGAAATGTAAGACGTCCCCGAGAAGAGGCGGAGGCTCATATCACATTTAAGTAATGATGTCCTACTTAACCTACCTAGAAGTCAGATAAAGTTTTTCAGTTTCGTGTTACTACTATGCAATTAAGTAATTACAGCTACGTGTAGTGTTAACGGTTCACAGTCGTCCGACTAAGATTTTAGTGACGCCAATTAAAAGAATTGTAAGGTCGGTACCACTACATTTCTGTTTGCAGTAAAAGGTGTCTAGCGTATACGAACTTGATTGACCACTTTAACTTATCTTATTGATGACGATGCGATAAAGATGTCCTCAATGGGAAACAAACATCCAGAGCAATCTGTTATACTCGAATAGCTTTGTCGATACGGAGCTCCGATTTTCCACCGTGTGTGATTGCTTTCGAAGCCCACAAGATGCCTCATTGAAGGATAATTTTATGACTACATTGTGTTAAAACAACAAATTAGAATGACTTTGTTCTGTCGCTGATAGTTATTCTTGCAATACCCGTGCCTATCAGATGGACATATTTCCTGTTTGAGACTTTCAGCACAATCGGTTTCATATCACAAGACATAGTCTTCTTTAGCTGGTGATGATAAGTAGAAAAGAAACCCTCTAAGTTCAGTAGCGCCTGGAAGAGTTGGTCATCAATGATGACACTGATGAGTTTTCTGGCATCCTGGAGATTATTGTCCATGGAGGATTTTCATTTGTGGCTGTCTCACCTCCACAGAATGTCATCTCACGTATTTTGATGCTCGAAAACTCACTCGTGAAAGCCTGTATGATATGTCCCATTGACCTAGAATCATGAAATTTGGTAAGAAGCAACATTTCCCATTACGAGCAAATGAAAATAAATCCGTTAATTGTTAATTTGTAATCATATCACACGAAAAATATGTTTTTTGTCAGTTTTCATCCGTATACCACCATTAATGTCAAATACGTGTTTTGATACTCGAAAACTCACTCATCTGTAGCGTACTTTCCGTTAACCTACAACCAGAAAAAAATGGTTCAAATGGCTCTGAGCACTATGGGACTCAACTGCTGAGGTCATTAGTCCCCTAGAACTTAGAACTAGTTAAACCTAACTAACCTAAGGACATCACAAACATCCATGCCCGAGGCAGGATTCGAACCTGCGACCGCAGCGGTCTTGCGGTTCCAGACTGCAGTGCCTTTAACCGCACGGACACTTCGGCCGGCCCTACAACCAGAAAATTTGGTAATAAATACAGTGTCACACTACAAATAAAGGAAAGATATCAGGAAATTGTTGAGTTGTAATTATGTCACATAAAAATATTTTTTTTTTTTTTGTCACTGGACCTTACATTGCATTCATCTGTCGAAAGCATGACGGGAAAATAGTACCCCATGAAAATATAAAATCTAAGTTGCAGTCATGTTTTAGTTAGTAGTCTCTCGATTCCTCGGTGGATGAAATCTCTACATACCGGATATTCACCACGTTGCAACACGAGAACTACTTACCGTACGAGAACCAAAGTTGGCAGCATTAATGTCCAGAGTATGGGGTGTATCATTTCCATGCTCACAGCGCCACCGTCCAGTTTCAACTATGGCCAGCAGGTGCCGTGATCAGTCATCCTGATTCACAGTCTCACACTCCTGACCAGTCGCAATGCACCTGTTCACGTATTAACATGATTTTGGACAAAAGGAGCAGGGCATTGTTGCTGAAGCTCTATTATCAAAACAACAGTAATGCTGCCGCTGCACTTCGAGAATATCGTCGGCTGAAAGGATTACGGAAGGGTCCTCTTTCTCCACCTGCTGTGCGGAGCATGATGAAGAGGTTCGAATCAACTAGATAACTGGGCGTCGCTGCAGGAAAAGGCCGACGACCGGTTGCACCACAGGTGATGCATGAAATCGCTGTTGCTGCGGCAGATAAAGCTGCTCGCAATTCCCGATTGTCAGGTAGTGCGCGTGATGTGTCATATTTTAACATCCCGTGGTCCACTGTACGGATGATGCTTCGAACCTTTCTCGAATGGTATCCGTACAAGACCCCTATTGTTCAGCAGCTTGCACCGGATGACGCACAACGACGTGTTGACTTCGCTCTCCACTTTCTCTCAAGGACTGAAGTTGACGAGGGCTGGCCCTGGACCATCCTATGCACAGACGAAGCTCATTTTTGTGGGGATCTTCACCTCCAGTCGCTGTGCATGAAATTCCTCTTTAGGGTGAACTAGTCACGTACTTCGTGCCTTCACGCCTACGTTCATCATTGGCCCATTCTTTTGAACAGGTTGGCGCTGAAGGACCTAAGACGTCCATTGTGACTGACCTGTACTACTGAGATGTGCTTCGCTAGCCTGTAATACCCGCCCAACAGGAGACAGACACATTAAACTCAACAGTTTTCATGCAAGATTGGGCCCCACCGCACACCGTTCGTGAGGTTCACCTGCCTCTGCGAAACACATTTGGAAATGATCGAATTATCAGCCGATTGTTTCCAAATGCTTAACCGTTACGATCACCTAATCTCACTCCCTGTGATTTCTGGTTGTGGGGCTACCTGAAGGACATTCACACATGTGCTGATCTGAAGAGGAGCACATCTAGAGAGGTAGTCTGCATACCTACTAACATGCTTCATTCTGCTCTGCAGAATGCAATCCTGTACTTTCAGACACTTCTGGACACAGATGTGCGCCATATGGAGCACCTTCTGTTACTGTAATGGTACCGGTATGCAATGATATGATGTTAGGTTGCATCAAATTAAAAGTCTTTCGGTTGAAGTGATTCTGCATAATTTCTCTTCCCCGTGTCCTTGGCATTAATGCTACCGAGTTTGGTCCTCGTACGGTAATTAGTTTCCGTGTTATAACGTGTTAAATAGGAAAGTTTAGTTATAACAACCCAGTACATACACTACTGGCCATTAAAATCGCTACACCAAGAAGAAATGCAGATGACAAACGGGTATTCACTGGACAAACATATTACACTAGAACTGACATCTGATCACATTTTCAAGTAATTTTGGTGCATAGATCCTGAGAAATCAGTACCCAGAACAACCACCTCTGGCCGTAATAACGGCCTTGGCACGCCTTGGCATTGAGTCAAACAGAGCTTGGATGGCGTGTTCAGGTACAGCTGCCCATGCGGCTTCAACACAATACCACAGTTCATCAAGAGTAGTGACTGGCGTATTGTGACGAGCCAGTTGCTCGGCCACCATTGACCAGAAGTTTTCAATTGTTGAAAGATCTGGAGAATGTGCTGGCCAGGGCAGCAGTCGAACATTTTCTGTATCCAGAAAGACCCGTACAGGACCTGCAACATGCAGTGGGGCATTATCCTGCTGAAATGTAGGGTTTCGCAGAGATCCAATGAAGGGTAGAGCCACGGGTCGGAACACATCTGAAATGTAACGTACACTGTTCAAAGTGCCATCAGTGCGAACAAGAGGCGACCGAGACGTGTAACCAATGGCACCCGATATCAACACACCGGGTGATACGCCAGTATGGTGATGACGAATACACGCATCCAATCTGCGTTCATCGCGATGTCGCCAAACACGGATGCGACCATCGTGATGCTGTAAACAGAACCTCGATTCATCAGAAAAAATGACGTTTTGCCACTCCTGCAGCCAGGTTCGTCGTTGAGTGCACCATCGCAGGCACTCCTGTCTGTGATGCAGCGTCAAGGGTAACCGCAGCCATGGTCTCCGAGCTGATAGTCCACGCTGCTACAAACGTCGTCGAACTGTTCGTGCAGATGGTTGTTGTCTTGCAAACGTCCCCATCTGTTCACTCAGGGATCGAGACGTGGCTGCCCGATCCGCTACCGCCATTCGGATAAGATGGCTGTCATCTCGACTGAACCCAGCGATTCCATATTATCCTAAAAGTCATTGGATCTCGACTAACGCGAGCAGCAATGTCGCGATACGATAAACCGCAATCGCGATAGACTGCAACCCGACGTTTATCAAAGTCGGAAACGTGATGGTACACATTCCTCCTCCTTACACGAGGCATCACAACAACGTTTCACCAGGCAGCGCCGGTCAACTGCTGTTTGTGTATGAAAAATCGATTGGAAACTTTCCTCATGTCAGCACGTTGTCGGTGTCGCCACCGGCGCTAACCTTGTGTGAATGCTCTGAAAAGCTAATCATTTGCGTATCACCGCATCTTCTTCCTGTAGGTTAAATTTCGCGTCTGTAGCATGTCATCTTTGTGGTGTAGTAATTTTAATGGCCAGTAGTGTATGCTATTTTGTACGGATAAATAAGGGCGTCCTACGTGCACTTGGCCAGAACTTTTTTTGTTAGTTTCAGCTTGTAATATGCTTATTAGCGAAATAACGCCGTTTGTTTACCTTTTTTACAAAACACGTGAGATTATGTCTAGTACGGAGGTATATAATTTTCCTGCGCTTTGCCACCGTAACACAGTCGGGATGGCAAATAAAGATACAAAGTGTCCTCTGCCGAGGAGTCTACAGTGGTTCGCGGTACGTGCGGGCAGATGTAGGTTAGAAGCCAGACAGCAGCCGCCTCCTTGGCCGTTGGCGCGTTTCCCATTAGGTAACCAAAAACAGCGCTTCTGCTCGTGAGTGGTGGCGGCTACACTGCCGTGCTCTCAGGGCGACAAGAAATATTTGACGTCGGGTAATGGAGAGTTTTTGCCGGTGCTCCGGTGCGCTCTGGGCTGTCTGCAGTGGAGACCATTATGTAGGGGCGCCGTGGTGCCGGCATAATGAGGCAGCGGTGCTGCCACCGCCCCGGCTTAATGACTTCTGCGCACAAGGACGGAGAGCGGCGGAAAATACACACCCAGCTCACTACAGGCCGTGGCGAGTGCCCGGGTGGGGAATATTTTAGTACAAGGCTGAACCACGCCCGATTGCTGCGTCTGTATGTGAGGTCTGTCTCAAATGAAACGAGGTTTGAGATGCACAGTTGTGAAATTATTAAACAAGGTACGTGGACAGAATTAGTTAACCCATTAAGGCTCCACTATCAGGCTAAAACATTATGACCAGCCCCCACCGCGACATTTTATGCCAACCGGTGTCGTGCAGGCACGAGGCGAGATACCAAAGGTATGTAAGCAGAACACCATAGCGAAGATATGGGCTTCAAATCGGAAAATCCACTGAGATAAGCGATTTTGACAAAGGACATTATTGTTATGCAAAGCCTGTCAACGAGAATCTCGAAAACTGCGAAGCTGGTAGAATGTTCACATGTTTCTGCGGAAAGAGGTGGAAAATCAGTGGCACCAGGCGCCAAATCGTTGGACGTGCACAACTCTTCTGTTGCGTAAAATAGGATAGATGGCGGTCTGTGGCATTCTTGCCGGAAGAGCACAATGTTGGTGCACGCACAAGTGTTTCGGAGTACACCATTGATCGTACCTTGTTGAACATGGGGTTTCGCAGCAGACCACACCTATATGTTCATATGTTGACCCAATGACATCGTCAATTACGACTGCAGTGGGCACGGACCACCAGGATTCAACAGTCGATCAATGGAAATTTGTCGGCTTTTCGCATCCGTCATCGAGACGAACGTCAGCACGAAACGTGCAGCGCGCCATGGACGCTAACTATTGGGAGCAGTATTTTGCTATAGGAGACATTCTCCTGCACTTGCATGGGACCTTTAGTAGTTATCGAAGACTACCTGACAACTGCGAATCACCTGCATCCTTTCAAAATTCATGTCTTCCCAGACGGCGATGTCATCTTTCAGCAGCATAATTTTATGATTGTCCGTGTCTCGGAGCCAGAACCGTGATACAGTCGTGTGAGAAGCGTTGTAGTGGACTCACGTTGTAGTCTCGGTGACCAAATTCGCCTGATTTAAACTCTATGGAACCCATCTGGGTCGCTTTCGGGCGGTATCAGCGGGGTACGCGAATCAGCGGCCCGCTATTTTCGCGAATTACATGAAACATGCGTAGACATCTAATGCCACATACCTACAACAAACTGTCAGCTCCATGGCAGACAGAATCAGTGATGTATTTCGTTCCAAAGAGGTACTGAGAAGCTGTTACGCATGTGGTTATAACATTTTGGCTAATCAGTGTACACACTAAAAGTTTTGGAACGCTACTCCTAAAAGTCATAGTTTAAAGATGGGTACCGCAAATAAAAACAAACTAGCATATATGCACACAAACAAGAAGGTAAAGTCTGATCTCAGAAGTGGCCTTCGGTACTTTAAATTCATGATCGTCCTTCCACTAATTGGTACTTAACGTGTTTCTCTGTGACCCCAACCGTGTATGTAGATGCTGGTACCTACATACATACTCCGCAAGCCACAGTACGGCGGCAGAGAATACCCAGTAACACTACTTGCCATTTTCTTTCCAGTTCAACTCTCAAACACAACGAGGGAAAAACGACTGTCTACACGCCTTCGTATCAGTCCTATCACAATTCCCTTGGGCACTCCAGACGATGCCCTTGTGTTTGGTGAACACGCGTCATCGAGGACAACATACTGTATTCTACTGAGAAGTCTTCGAGCCTTTGGGAACCTGTTCCATATGCTCGTACCTCCGTTAGCAGTCTGCAGTGAAGCAGCGTGTCAAATGCTTTTCGGAAATCTAGAAACATGGAATTTGCCTGTCACCAGTCGTACTGTATCCGTCACAGAATTCCTTCCCGTAATTTATTCTCCTTTGTTCTATTGTGCATGGGTTTTAAATTTGTGACAATATTCATCCAATTGTTAATTACTGTACGTCACATCGTAAGAGATAGCATTTAGTATTGTCTTAAGCCAGCCATAAGGATACATGACGAGAGGATTTGATAATATTCTGTATGTGATTTCTAAATTCACGGGAGAGAATTTTCATCGCGCTTCAGTTTGGGGCCCCATATCGATGATTCGTTGAATAGTTCGCACGCTGACATTTGTCGATGGCCCAGCATTGAAATCTGCAGCATTTTGTCACGTTCAACGATTCTTTTCAGTCGTCGTTGGTCCCGTTCTTGCAGGATGCTTTCCCGGCGGCAGTAATGTCTGAGATTTGATGTTTTATCGGATTTCTGATATTCACGGTACACTCGTGAAACGGTCGTATGGGGAAACCCCCACTTCGTCGCTACCTTGGAGATGCTGTTTCACATCGCTCGTGCTTCGACTATGACATCACGTTCAAACTCACTTAAATCTTACGCCAGACACTTGTAGTGTCACACTGGCGTTGCCGACCGCAGCGCCGTACTTTGTCTGTTTACATATCTCTGTATTTGATTGGAGACTCCATGGAGGGCTGTGTGCACCCCGACCATATATGTTATATTAAAAGGAAGGTCAGCGTTGGTAGTAATATTGATGTTTTATTGATAGCAGAATCGATTTTCGATCACACAGTGATCATCTTCGGTGCTGTACACATTAAACTCAGACACTGGTATCAAGTTATCAATAACCAAAACTGAGAAGCGATCACAATAACTTCTAGCCGTAATAGATCTCGGGTGAACGGCCTGGTATGAGTGTGCATACGACACAATATTTCGGCAATCGACCACGTTGCCATCATCAGGTGCACCTGATGATGGCAACGTGGTCGATCGCCGAAATATTGTGTCCTATGCACACTCATACCAGGCTGTTCACCCCAGATTTATTTCGTCATAAAATACGCCTGGAGAAATTGAAGAATCGCGTTTATTATTGGTTAGGAGGCTATTGGAAGCATATGCCAATATGTTTTGTCATATCACCAAATTTTCCGTCCTTTATCAGGTCACAGAGAACGAAAGGCGACACTTTTCGTGACATCCGTGTCAACCTGCCGACAGATGTTTGTGAATTTCGACTGGTGAAACGACATCTGCTACGCTAAAGTCGGCACACCCTTACCAGTACGTGGAGATGCTGCAGGGAAAGAATGACTGTATGCCGTAGGAATCAGGCCAATTACTCCTCTGTACAGTCATCAAGGACTGGATAGCTATGTTATGTTTCTAAACCAGTGACTGATTAATGTCCCATCCGATTGTGAGATTTCATGCAATTAGACAGCAGCGACACGTAACGAGGACGTAGTAGTACGCTGTAACCGTTAACAAAGGCACAGAGCTCAACAGAGAGGCGGTTAACGTGCAAAGCGTCACTAAGGGGCTACTCTGCCTAGTTTGTCGTAATTGGGAGCGACTCTCTGAGAGAAACAACATGTCGGTGAAACAAACGAGAGCCGAGATGATAAGCAGATTATTTGGATATTCAAATGTGTATAATCGGATACGATTAAAGCGCATTACAGCAGCGTCAACATTAATTAAATACCGTAACATCTGACATTATTAAATGCTGTAAGCGGTCTACGACGGCCGAACCACATGTTTCCATGCACTATGTGAAACTTTATCACTATTTCGTTCTTAATACTGTCACATGTGTAAGAGGTGATTCCGTGATGATGTTACAGACTTACAGGGATGATGGAGAAGGGTAATTGTATCAATCAAGGGTAAGGAACCGTAGTCAGGAAACGCACGAGTCAAAAACTTAAAAAAAACTACTCAAGTTACGCCATAGCCTCACGCAATGTTCATTACATGCAGAATTTTTGCTGAACACTCCTCACAGATAATTTCACCCGTTGAATTAGTAACGGCGCACGTAACGTGATGTCTGAGAGCCGGAAAATCGTAAGTCTGCGGCGAAGTAATAATGAATTTCATTTACCTTCAAAAGTTTCAGAAGCTGCTACATCTGTAACAGTTGTTCAAAACGGCGTCCCCCATCCTCAATGCAACCATGGCATCGTCGCACAATGTTCTGTCTTTCCCGTTTTAGTATCCCCGGTGTCGTTAGGACACTGCCGCAAGCAGAATTCTTGCCAGGAAAGCCACTTCAGTTTCGACAGGTAACTCGTATTTATACGCACGGTAACGTGGATTTATATGCACGGTTTAAAGTTGGTTGTGAACCTCAGAATTTTGGGAAATGTCTTCCTCCTGAGGGCATATGTTTACTAACAGACGTTGGCATTGCTAATTTCCTGCAAATTTGTTCAAATATTTTCAGCACATATTTTGTGTTACTGATTCTTTGGTACGAATATTTACTATCGCATGATGGTGTAACTAGAAATACATAATAAACTGAGCAATTTACTTGATTAGTACTCCAAAAGAGTACATGCTCACATGCGTTCCGTTTTTATGCTGAATGAAACATTTTGTCACTTAAAGGATTAACCTGAGGAAGAAATTTCTGATAATGTACGTCTGGAGTTGCAGCGTCATATGGGCGAAATCGTGGACTGCGGGAAACCGGAACAGAAGAGAATCGAACCGTTTGGCATGTGGTGCTACAGAAGAATGTTGAAAATTAGGGGGGCTTATAATCTCTGCAGCATCAGCGGGGAAAGGAATATATGGAAAACACTGATAAGAAGAAGGGACAGGATGATTTATTTTTTACAGTATTAGTTTCCACCTCCTCGGACCATTCTCAGATCTACAAACAAAGTAAAACTAAACATTTAGTTTGATATATAAATATTTACTATTTATTGTTTTAAAAAAGTAGACAAGTATTGCCAATAACTGCTCAATATTCTACGTATCTGCGTTGGAAACTCGCCGTTTCTGTATTGCTTCTACACGTGACAATATTGCGGTGTGGAACTGTGTTCCATGTATTAAATTTGTATCTGCTGTAGCGAGGCGTGCGGTGGGAAAAAGAGGAAGAGTCAAAAATGGGTCAAGTGGCTCTGAGCACTATGGGACTTAACTACTGAGGTCACTAACTAACCTAAGGACATCACACACATCCATGCCCTAGGCAGGATTCGAACCTGTGACCGTAGCGATCGCGCTGTTCCAGACTGAAGGGCCTAGAACCGCTCGGCCACAAAAAAAGCAAGAGATGGAGGGGGTTGGGAGACGGGAAAGAGGACAGAGGAGGGGGGGGGGGGCTGGACGAATTTCTTGAACTCAACGGATTTACATTCGGTAAAACATGGTAGTAACTTCTGTGTAGAGAGAGTATTACACCTAAAAACATAAAAAGAAAAATTATGATAAACTATTGTTTAAATATTAACCCAGAGCTTCCCAGGTAAATTTTTTTGTCACACTCTGACCAGGTGCGGTCTGACAGACCATTATGTTTAAATAGCCATAAAAATTCCACTCAGCAGTTTCAGTGAAACAGTTCAGTTTTTTATGTAAAAGGTTACACTGATGCCACACGAAAAAATATTCAAATAAATTTTAAAGTTTATTTTTACGATAAAGCTCATTTAAACAAAAAACTGCACAAAATGGACATAATATTAAATGATAAAGCTATGAAAACTCAGATACCCTGCACTCTAAATTTTACTTTTTGCTATGTTTTTATTGTTTATTATGCACGTAATAATAACATAAAAACTCCCATAAACCGTCCAAAAAAACTGAAAATCATACTAGTAACTTTCGGGTTTATTTTGGGTCACATGTTTTGCGTTTTTCCAATCGTTCTACGACTTCTACTCTTGGTTCTACTACATCCAAACCATAGTGAAAGGACACACGAAGTTCGCAGCCTATATGATCGTTGTTGACCGGTTTTTATCGGCGGTGTCACCAATGACTTTGCAAGCTTCTCCAGAAACTTAACGCGGCTCACCTTAATATCGCCTTTGTAGGAATTATATATATTAATATAAAATTTTATATTTAATAATATTAATTATATTTATTATATCCAATTATAATAATATTTAATATTAATTTACATATTATTATATAATTTATAATATAATAACCTATTTTAAGCTAAAAACATAAGTAGCTATAATCCTAGGTAAATAAATGTATTAAAATAATCATTTAATAATTATAAAATAACATTATAAGTATTTAAATTAATGTAATATGGTATTAATATAAAATTGACTTTATATTAAGTTAACTTAAATATTAATTAGTTAAATAATCTAATTATAGATAATATATTGAATTATATTATTATAATTAATATAATTATATATATTAATATAAAATTTTATATTTAATAATATTAATTATATTTATTATATCCAATTATAATAATATTTAATATTAATTTACATATTATTATATGATTTATAATATAATAACCTATTTTAAGCTAAAAACATAAGTAGCTATAATCCTAGGTAAATAAATGTATTAAAATAATCATTTAATAATTATAAAATAACATTATAAGTATTTAAATTTAATTAAATGTAATATATTAATATAAATTATTTATTATATATAATATATATTATTCATGCCAATCATATTCAGCAGGGGAAACGGAAGAGGCTTCGACGACCAACGATATTTGTTTCAACTATATAAATTTCTAATAGAACCTTACCTAAAGATTAAGTGTTTGCAATTCTATCTGCCTCACTATCTGATCACTAGTTTCATTCAAGGAATTCATTGGTGGCAAAACAAATTCGTCTTCACTTTCGCACAGTTCCTGTTCTGAATTGTTATATCCTAGCCAGTAATGCCACCCGAGCCCGCTGCCAAAAGGTTGGCAGCATCAAAGTCCGGACGCCGTCCGCATAAGCAGCGCCAGCGAGACAGGAAATGGCCGCAAGTCTGCGCGCGCCACCGCTGGCTTCTGGTTTCTTAAGCGCTGGAGTCGCGAGCGCTAGGACAGTTCTGTATTCGCCGCTCAGTTGTATACTCGCCACCGAATTGTGTACTTGCTAGGACAGTTCTGTATTCGCCGCTCAGTTGTATACTCGCCACCGAATTGTGTACTTGCTAGTCAGTTGTGTGTTCATCGCAGCAGATTTGTTGTTTGTCGTCAGCCGACGCTGACCTAGCCGCTCCGACTCGAACTAGACAGATTTCTGTAGACACGGAGTTCACTACTGTGTTTCTGTATCTTCGTTAATAAAGGTAAGTACCGACTTTTATTTAATCAGAGTGTTTGGGGTTTCATCTTTCTGTTCACTGTTCCAGCGGACCGGTCGGCCCGCTATTAAAAGTGTGGCGGTGACTTCGTAAGCCGTTTCTACAGCGAATTGTTTGTCGCTACGAACGCCGCCACAAAATGAATTGCGTTCGCTTTCAATTTCGTTATCACAGTCTAATACGACATCACTTCCTAAACCGTCGTCAAACCATTTTAAAACAGCGTCCTCAAAATCAGGGTCCGTAACATGAACAGCAGATGAAGACTCGGCTACTGAATCCAGGAGCGGTCTCAGATACCAAAAAAAAAAAAAAAAGAAAAAACCGTACTAAACAGGCCTTAAAGGTCCAACGTACCTACCTGTCGCCGTGTGATCCTCACCACTTAGGCAGAGGAGAGGCGGGTGGACAGTACATCGCTCTCCAGCCGTTGTCAGTTTTCGTGACCGCTGCCACTACACCTCAGTCAAGTAGCTCCTCTGTTAGTCTCACAAGGGCTGAGTGCACTCAGCTAGACAACAGCAGTCGACAGACCCTGACGGTGACCCATCCAAGTGCTAGCCAAGCCGGACAGCGCTTAACTTCGGTGACCGGACGGCAAGGCTGTCGCCCAGTCTCAGAGACCACTAGCACAAAGAAGCAGCAATACTACAGGTTCAAGTCACATGAAAGTGGCTACTGACAAAGAAAATCACTGCATCTTCGGTAAAGAACAACTACACAACGCTCTAATCTCCTGACCCGCCCCTATGCACTGGCAACAAAGTAACAAACGCTAACGGCCTGTGAGACCACATCTAGGACGTTAAGAGTTAAGAATGTACAACAATCGGTAGGGCATGTCCTGAGCATGATGGTTTTATATTCTTTCGGCATTGTAGTATGTGCTAAGTGATTAAAAACAGAGAGTCTTACTCCAAAATGTGCCATATTAACGATATATTAAAACTATTTCATATCAACACAGTTACTGATTTCTCTCGTGCCAAATATGTCGGCTGTAGGGTAAAAGGTTTTTACCTCGATTGTTTTTCACCAGTTGCAAAATTAAGAACATCATCGTAATATGAGCCACACTGGATAGCGAACATTTCAGTCACGCCAGTATCTGCAAAGAACTTTGCCATGTCACCGGAACTACAGCAACGTACAGTCTGATGCAGAGACGGTCTTTCGTGAAAGCCAACACACCACCGCAGTCCCCCTTTCTGTCAGATAACGCGGCGTGGCGGAGGAGAAGCCTGCTTTCTCAAAATAAAACTTCTCCGGCCTTAGCCGATCGGCGAGGGATTTTTGTAGCCGAGCGTCGAAACTTTGATTTAACCTTTCACTTCTGTTGTGTTGCGGCTTCGAAACTCCACGCTCCACAGAAACTTATCCTATATCCTGCTTGTTAAGCTTCTTGCAACGTCTTGCCTTCCAATACTTTTCTGGGCCACATTGACGACACACATCATAAACTCGTGTTCCCGTGCCCCGAAATACTTTGTCACCAGCGAAAGCGTCCCGCATGAAGGTAAGTTTTCTACCTTGAGCAAACTGCTACGCTCAGCTCTTTTCAGACTATATAGCTCAACACTCTGCCGCGAAAATTTTCCATTACAGTTACGTTTACTTTTTCTCCACCCAGTACCACTCATTTAGTGATCTCAAAAAATAAGTTACACACGTCGTCCCACGTCAAGGCCATCACGCAGTAAGAGCGGCGTATTGTCAGTAGAAAGTATATATTCCAGTATTCTTGAATGGCCTCGTTATCGAAGGATGACACACCAAACACTTCGGCTAACTTGCTGACTGAAACACTCACCATACGAGCACTAACAGTTTGTCCACGTTCGAATTCACTTAGCTCCGACATAATGCACTTGGAAACTTCACAGAACACTGTTCTGACGACGACTGACAATTGGAACGTACTGAGGACATGGCGAGGTGTCGGTCGTGATCGATTGCAACAGAAGGCTTGACTGGTATCTGCAATTATGGTAGATTGCAGCTGTGTGTCGGACCGATACTCGAACTCGGGACCTTTGCCTTTCTCGGGCAAGTTCCTTACCATCTGAGCTACCCAAGCCCGACTCACGACCCGTCCTCCCAGCTTCAATTCCACCAGACTCCTTCGTGCTTGGGTACCTCGGATGGTATAGCACGTGTCCGCGAAAGGCAAAGGTCCCCAGCTCTAGTCTCAGTCCGGCACACAGTTTTCATCCGCCAGGAGGTTTTCAGCGCACACTCCGCTGAAGAGGGAAAATTTCAGTTATCAGTTATGTTCAAGATTGTATTTCTCACAGTCTTTTCACATTTTTCATCAACACCTATAACTCCCATAAAAATCCGCTAATTCTCACGAAATGATAGAAATTTTTTGGCGTTATGACTCAAAGTTTATCTTAACTGGTAGATTGTTACCTAATAAATACTTATAGATGCAAGCATAGCAAAATTAAAAATCGTAAAGTGCTTAAAAACACTATTTATGGCATGAATTCCACAATGACATTTTTCGATTCATGAATTGGGGAGCTGTGCCACAGACGCTATAGAATTAAACAAAGGATTACCAAATCCTGACTATAAATAACAGTGGAACAGAACGATCATGTAAAACACAAGGCTAACGAAAATCAGTGCAAAAAACGATCGTATCGCCATAACCATATACACTCCTGGAAATTGGAATAAGAACACCGTGAATTCATTGTCCCAGGAAGGGGAAACTTTATTGACACATTCCTGGGGTCAGATACATCACATGATCACACTGACAGAACAACAGGCACATAGACACAGGCAACAGAGCATGCACAATGTCGGCACTAGTACAGTGTATATCCACCTTTCGCAGCAATGCAGGCTGCTATTCTCCCATGGAGACGATCGTAGAGATGCTGGATGTAGTCCTGTGGAACGGCTTGCCATGCCATTTCCACCTGGCGCCTCAGTTGGACCAGCGTTCGTGCTGGACGTGCAGACCGCGTGAGACGACGCTTCATCCAGTCCCAAACATGCTCAATGGGGGACAGATCCGGAGATCTTGCTGGCCAGGGTAGTTGACTTACACCTTCTAGAGCACGTTGGGTGGCACGGGATACATGCGGACGTGCATTGTTCTGTTGGAACAGCAAGTTCCCTTGCCGGTCTAGGAATGGTAGAACGATGGGTTCGATGACGGTTTGGATGTACCGTGCACTATTCAGTGTCCCCTCGACGATCACCAGTGGTGTACAGCCAGTGTAGGAGATCACTCCCCACACCATGATGCCGGGTGTTGGCCCTGTGTGCCTCGGTCGTATGCAGTCCTGATTGTGGCGCTCACCTGCACGGCGCCAAACACGCATACGACCATCATTGGCACCAAGGCAGAAGCGACTCTCATCGCTGAAGACGACACGTCTCCATTCGTCCCTCCATTCACGCCTGTCGCGACACCACTGGAGGCGGGCTGCACAATGTTGGGGCGTGAGCGGAAGACGGCCTAACGGTGTGCGGGACCGTAGCCCAGCTTCATGGAGACGGTTGCGAATGGTCCTCGCCGATACCCCAGGAGCAACAGTGTCCCTAATTTGCTGGGAAGTGGCGGTGCGGTCACCTACGGCACTGCGTAGGATCCTACGGTCTTGGCGTGCATCCGTGCGTCGCTGCGGTCCGGTCCCAAGTCGACGGGCACGTGCACCTTCCGCCGACCACTGGCGACAACATCGATGTACTGTGGAGACCTCACGCCCCACGTGTTGAGCAATTCGGCGGTACGTCCACCCGGCCTCCCGCATGCCCGCTATACGCCCTCGCTCAAAGTCCGTCAACTCCACATACGGTTCACGTCCACGCTGTCGCGGCATGCTACCAGTGTTAAAGACTGCGATGGAGCTCCGTATGCCACGGCAAACTGGCTGACACTGACGGCGGCGGTGCACAAATGCTGCGCAGCTAGCGCCATTCGACGGCCAACACCGCGGTTCCTGGTGTGTCCGCTGTGCCGTGCGTGTGATCATTGCTTGTACAGCCCTCTCGCAGTGTCCGGAGCAAGTATGGTGGGTCTGACACACCGGTGTCAATGTGTTCTTTTTTCCATTTCCAGGAGTGTAATATAGAAACTGCCATCACATAAACCACTCGTGACTAATGGACATAAAGAACAAAGACGGCGAAAAAACGTGTCATTAAGGAAGAGAGTTAATAACACCACTTTGATGAATATTTAGTGAAATTTGGGCGTTGTCTTTCCGACAGTAGCTATTTCTCTTGTTTGTATTTTTTGTTGCCACGTCAAACTTAGCCTCTGACGAAAGAGGAGTACATCTGTACCTATTATGTACCCTAATGCAGTCCATTTTCCTTCTCACCTTTCCTCTGTATGCGTATGTTTGTAAATGGAAGAGAATAAATGATTTGATATCTGCTCCACTGTAGTCAGAGTTTTTAATAGTCGTAGTTTCGTAGTGCCAACGTAAACTTTCCTAAAATCAGAGACACTGGTCCGTCACAGAGAGCTGAAGTCTTGTTTCGAGAGATACAGGTCCCTAGTTCGCAACACCCTTTCCCCCCTGCACCGACTCGTCATGAATACACAGCCGGAAAAGGAAGACGAGGGATTTTACAGCGGATCCTGAAAGTGATGGACGCTCTATCATAATGTAGTAAGCATTCTGTTAGAACAATTCATTTGGAGTTTGCAGTTAATTTAGCACATCTGTTCATGGATTTAATGCAAAGGTTTATATAATAAAATGTTCAACATAAATTTTTCTTGGAGTTAATTCCTACATTTTATGCAATTTCATGGGTACTGCTCGCTCTTGAAACGATGACCATTAAATTTGTACCTTGGCGGTGTTTGTGACGGTATACAATTGGAGATGTTCCTTGCAATGTGTTAACATATTCTTCGTAATCACTTATCGGATTCTATCTGTTGTATGATTTCTCTTTATAATATGTGTCGCTTTGTCGATGTTACATTGTATCCTGGATATCAGCCAACAACATTGTCCTCCATCCAAGATTATCAATCCACGGCCATATAAATCGCCGTGAGTTTAGTGGTTTCTGAATTTGTGGAAAATAATTTCCATTTTAGCCACCAGCCAGTCTCGTGGTTCTGGGTCCACGTTAAAACGTTATACCTCTTTTTCATTAGTTTCATGAGTACCCAAACGTAATTTTAAATTACTCTGTAGTTTATGAATTTATCAAAGCTGGACTGCATTTTGGCCATCAGCTAGCCAGCCAGATTAGCTACTCATGGCTATGTTGAAACGTTAGTCTTTTTGACCTGAGGCTATTGACTACCCAGATACATCTATGATTACCAATTACTTGGTCCTTCATTAGTTTCATGAGTACCCAAACGTAATTTTAAATTACTCTGTAGTTTATGAATTTATCAAAGCTGGACTGCATTTTGGCCATCAGCTAGCCAGCCAGATTAGCTACTCATGGCTATGTTGAAACGTTAGTCTTTTTGACCTGAGGCTATTGACTACCCAGATACATCTATGATTACAAATTACTTGGTCTTTCCTTAGTGTATTGAAGATAAGCTATTTTTTGGGCATAATCTTGAATTCTCACCCGTCTATGACGCTGATTAATTTGAAATAATATATTTAAATAAGCTTTTAATTATCTTTAGGCTTTTGAATGGTATTTAGTTCTGACATCATTCACAGGTTCCAATAAAGACAAAGTACTGAAAATACAGAGTCCCCAAAAAGGAAGTAGTGGCTGCAACACGGGTGTGCTCAGTACCATACGCTCCGGATTCTAGAGGCCGGCGAATTTTTAGTAAGATTTGTGAATTTATTTAATGACCATTTGCTAACTCGATCGCTGTCTTATCAAGCTCCTAATTTCGCCATACCGGAGTAAATACTGAAATCTTAAATAAAGTGGTTTGAAATAATTAAGAGGCGTACAGAATCAAGTTAAGCCTCACTGTATGTTATTAATCAGTCTTCCAACACCAAATTCAGTAACTTGCACAATGAACAAAGGCACTGATAACGCAAATTCAGTCACACTTCCGTGCAGCTCCAGAACAAAAAATAATGATGTTATTTGCGTCTTCTCGATAAAAAAAAATCGTCGAAATGTCTCTGAGAACTATGGGACTCAACTTCTGAGGTCATCAGTCCCCTAGAACTTAGAACTACTTAAACCTAACTAACCTAAGGCCATCACACACATCCATGCCCGAGGCAGGATTCGAACCTGCGACCGTAGCGGTCTCGCGGCTCCAGACTGTAGCGATTACAACCGCACGGCCACTCCGGCCGGCTCTTCTCGATAAAGACGAGGAACAATAGAATATGGTCTGGAGATCAACCTCACGGAGCACAACTAACTAAAACAAAATGAAAGGTACATTACGAGGCAACCACATACTCTGATTATGAATACTACCATAATGTAATACGAATACTCACTTGTACTTATCGCAGAGCGTACGAGATATTCATGGTATTCATTATACGTTTCTTTTGGTTAATTACACTCCTGGAAATTGAAATAAGAACACCGTGAATTCATTGTCCCAGGAAGGGGAAACTTTATTGACACATTCCTGGGGTCAGATACATCACATGATCACACTGACAGAACCACAGGCACATAGACACAGGCAACAGAGCATGCACAATGTCGGCACTAGTACAGTGTATATCCACCTTTCGCAGCAATGCAGGCTGCTATTCTCCCATGGAGACGATCGTAGAGATGCTGGATGTAGTCCTGTGGAACGGCTTGCCATGCCATTTCCACCTGGCGCCTCAGTTGGACCAGCGTTCGTGCTGGACGTGCAGACCGCGTGAGACGACGCTTCATCCAGTCCCAAACATGCTCAATGGGGGACAGATCCGGAGATCTTGCTGGCCAGGGTAGTTGACTTACACCTTCTAGAGCACGTTGGGTGGCACGGGATACATGCGGACGTGCATTGTCCTGTTTGAACAGCAAGTTCCCTTGCCGGTCTAGGAATGGTAGAACGATGGGTTCGATGACGGTTTGGATGTACCGTGCACTATTCAGTGTCCCCTCGACGATCACCAGTGGTGTACGGCCAGTGTAGGAGATCGCTCCCCACACCATGATGCCGGGTGTTGGCCCTGTGTGCCTCGGTCGTATGCAGTCCTGATTGTGGCGCTCACCTGCACGGCGCCAAACACGCATACGGCCATCATTGGCACCAAGGCAGAAGCGACTCTCATCGCTGAAGACGACACGTCTCCATTCGTCCCTCCATTCACGCCTGTCGCGACACCACTGGAGGCGGGCTGCACAATGTTGGGGCGTGAGCGGAAGACGGCCTAACGGTGTGCGGGACCGTAGCCCAGCTTCATGGAGACGGTTGCGAATGGTCCTCGCCGATACCCCAGGAGCAACAGTGTCCCTAATTTGCTGGGAAGTGGCGGTGCGGTCCCCTACGGCACTGCGTAGGATCCTACGGTCTTGGCGTGCATCCGTGCGTCGCTGCGGTCCGGTCCCAGGTCGACGGGCACGTGCACCTTCCGCCGACCACTGGCGACAACATCGATGTACTGTGGAGACCTCACGCCCCACGTGTTGAGCAATTCGGCGGTACGTCCACCCGGCCTCCCGCATGCCCACTATACGCCCTCGCTCAAAGTCCGTCAACTGCACATACGGATCACGTCCACGCTGTCGCGGCATGCTACCAGTGTTAAAGACTGCGATGGAGCTCCGTATGCCACGGCAAAGTGGCTGACACTGACGGCGGCGGTGCACAAATGCTGCGCAGCTAGCGCCATTCGACGGCCAACACCGCGGGTCCTGGTGTGTCCGCTGTGCCGTGCGTGTGATCATTGCTTGTACAGCCCTCTCGCAGTGTCCGGAGCAAGTATGGTGGGTCTGACACACCGGTGTCAATGTGTTCTTTTTTCCATTTCCAGGAGTGTAGTTGTGTATTTTTGTAGTCTTACATGCATTGGTTTTCGGCTCCAGTTCTTCATTTACAAATACCCCTCCGGTGCTCTGTAGTACACTCTACGTTTAGGTGAGTATATTGTCATTTAGAATAGAACTGATAAAATGCTACATACAAGAGTGTACGAGTGAAACAGACGTGCTCTCTTTCGTTTCCTACTCAGTCCTCTGATCTCTCCATAGTGGACTGTATTTCGCTATTTAACCCTTTAGTATTCTTATATCTTACATGAATCTGGTTTATCAGGGATCATTTATATACAGAACCGCGAAAGAAATTGGTACAGGCATGCGCATTTAAATACAGAGATATGTAAACAGGCAGAATATGCCGCTGCGGTCGGCAACGTCTATATAAGACAACAGGTGTCTGGTGCAGTTGTTGCATCGTTTACTGCTGCTGCAATGGCAGGTTATCAAGATTTAAGTGAGTTTCAACATAATGTTATAGTCGGAACACGAGCGACGAGACACAGCATCTCCGAGGTAGTGATGAAGTGGGAATTTTCCCGTAGGACCATTTCACGAGTGTACCGTGAATATCAGAAATCCGTTAAAACATCAAATCTCCGACATCGCTGCTGCTGGAAAAAGATCCTGCAAGAATGGGAACAACGATGACTGAAGAGAATAGTTCAACGTGAGAAAATTGTAACTCTTCCTCAAATTTCTGCAGATTTCAATGCTAGGCCATGAAAAAGTGTCAGCGTGCAAACCATTAGACGATACATCACCGATATGGGCTTTCGGAGCCGAAGACCCACTCGTATACTCTTGATGGCTACACGATACAAAGCTTTACGCCTGGCCACGGCCCTTCATCGCCGACATTGGACCGTCGATGACTCGAAACATGTTGCCTGGTCGGACGAGTCTCCTTTCAACGTGTATCGATTTTATGGACGTGAGCAGGTATGGATATAATCTTACAAATCCAAGGATCATGCATGTCAGCAGAGGACTGTTCAAGCTAGTGGAGGCTCTCTAATGGTGCTGAGCGTGTGCAGTTTGAGTGATACGGGACCCCTGATACGTCTAGATACGAGTCTGCCAGATGACATGTACGTAAGCATCCTAGCTGATCACCGGCGTCCGTTCATGTCCATTGTGCATTATGACGGACATGGGCAATTCCAGTAGGACAATGCGACACCCCACACGTCCATAACTGCTACAGAGTGGCTCCAGGAATACTCTTCTGAACACACCCGCTGGCCACCACACGCCCCAGACATGAACATCACTGAGCGTATCTGGGATGCCTTGCAATTTGCTATTCAAAAGAGATCCGCACCCCCTCGTACTCTTACTGATTTATGAACAGCCCTGGTTGGTTGGTTGGTTTTGGGGAAGGAGACCAGACAGCGTGGTCATCGGTCTCATAGGATTAGGGAAGGATGGGGAAGGAAGTCGGCCGTGCCCTTTCAGAGGAACCATCCCGGAATTTGCCTGGAGTGATTTAGGGAAATCACGGAAAACCTAAATCAGGATGGCCGGACGCGGGATTGAACCGTCGTCCTCCCGAATGCGAGTCCAGTGTCTAACCACTGCGCCACCTCGCTCGGTGAGCAGCCCTGTGGGACTGATGATGTCAGTTCCCTGCAGCACTACTTCAGACATTAAAGGAGTCCATGCCACATCATGTTGCGGCACTTCTGAGTGCTCGCGGGGGTCCTACACGATATTAGACAGGTGTAACAGTTTCTTTTGCTCTTCAGTTTCACATCGTGTGTTACATTGCATTCATAAGTCTTAGTTTCCGGTAAAGCTTTCCATTTTGATGTTAATTAATAAACTAATTTTGAGCCATGCGTGCGCACTCATACTGATACTTACGCTAGCAGAACTGCTTGGTGTTTCGTTATCTCTCTGGTGTCTTGGTAGATGGCGGCTTTTCAGCTCTGTGACCAGAATGTTAGCACACGTAAAGCTCACGTTAGAGGACTGACAGGGGTTTAGTGTCAGTGAAGGACTGTGTCTGGGTCGTGGGCAGAACTTGCTTGCCGTGCAGGTCGGCTCGCCGCAATTTAGATCGTGGGTGTTTACTTTGGCAAGTGTGCCTACGCCTACTGCTGAGTCGCCGCTTCCCTCTGGCTTAGCGGTAACTGGAGATCGAGTAGGCCTGTTTCTTGCTGCCTTGGTTGGTGGACGTGGGGGACATACACTCTTCTTAAATATCCACGGCCGACTCAGGAATGAATGGTAAGCACCATATCTCGGGTTCGATAAAGTGTCCGCTGTGGTTCGTGAAATGCCTCGTGCCTTTGCTGTTGACATTTGTTTGGCGTTCTTACCGTAAACTGATCTGACTTATACTGCTTAGCTATTGAGTTTTGTTTGATGTTCTTATTGTAATCTGATGTGGCTTATACTACTGGCCGTTTTTTTTTTTTTTTTTTTGGCAGTTATCCTTAACGTGCATTAGCATCACGGTAACTGGAACGTGTACGAGTTAAACATGGTTCAGTTGTAAGAGGGCTTGCGGTTTTTCTATTTCTATTTTGTGAGTACCTGATCTAGGAAAGTTTGCTTTTTTCTGCACTCCTGGTGCTTGTATTTCCTAAGTTTAGGTATCTTCAAGATTTTTCGTTGTCACTTAGCTCTGATTACTTGCGGATGAAATAGGCTTAGTTATTTGGTTTGGCTTCTTCAGTCAGAATTAAAAGGCCCATAAATACTTGCAGGGCTAACGGGCTCATTTGTCTGTCCTGATTTTCTCTGTGGTCGTTGGAGGTCGGTGCACTATTTGCAGTTTATTTGTTCCGTAAACACAATGTGTCCTCAATGTATGTGTTTTAGAGTCTGCACTGATTCGAACAATCGTTTCGGACAGGGGCTGAGCTCATGCCGTTTATCGTGCGTTGGGTGATCCATCTGTTTCAGTCCCTTTATTGGTTTTGAACTTGCCGCAAGGAATCTCTATAACTGGGGTTGACCCATCTTCAGTCGTTAAGTCCCGTTTCATATTGAGCCCCAATTATCAAAGAAGTGTCTGGAGACACTTCTTTCAGCGGTGGGATACCAACATTTCTTTCACCCCCCCCCCCCACCCCGCCATACGGTCCGAACTCAGAAGTGATGGTATGTGGTCCCATTTCACATCATAGCAGGACCTATTTGGTCATCTTTCGCGGCACCCTTACAACATAGCGGTACGTCGGCGATATTCTACGCCCCGTTTTGTTACCCTTCATGGCAAATCAGCCTCGGCTTACATTTCAGCAAGATAATGTCCGCCTGCCTTAGGCGAGGGATTCTACTGCTTGTCGTCTTGCTTGCCAGACCATACCTTGGCCCCAACGTCGCCGGATCTGTCTCCACGTTTGGAGCATTATAGGCAGGACACTCCCACCAGGTCTGGATTTTCACGATGTAACCCGCCAGTTGGGCAGAATCTGGCACGATATCCCAACGAGTTGTTGACTTGCCCAACTGGTGTAGCTCTTTCTCTCGAATAAATCACGATTTCTGTGAAATTTTAATCATTTGTTTGTCTGCATATGTACATAACCTCTATTGATTTCCATTCCATTCGGATAATTTCCTCGTGGTGTGTCATTTTTTTTTTGTCTTTTGTAAGCGTTAAATTCATTTAGTGCCTCTCGGGACGATTTTCTAATGTTTTTCACGATGAGAAGTTTTTCTTTCATAATAAGAAAGGGAATACTATGAAATAACCAAAGGACAGTAACTTAAGGTTTCGCTAACTTATAATGGGATCCCTTAAGCTTCATTGTACATTACTCTTTATTTCGTGTTTGGCCTCTGTGGCAAATAAACATTGCTTATCAATGTCTATACTAAATTTTCTCTGTGTGGCAAGTAAATATGTTAAAAATAATGTCCACGCCTTACCACTTCTAGCTCCCAGGTCATTGCCGTTTCAAATTTCATGATCAGTAAATTTCAACGTGAATGATCATAGATAGCCCCGCACTTCAGAATCGTCTTCCCATCCAGTCACTTTGAACATCCCAAGAACTATGAACTGAATAAGACATTTAAGTATACTCGATATTAAAGAGGAAGCTGTGCATGGTGCGAGTTAAATTGATGATATCGCTGGGAGTATTGCACTGCTAGCTATGCTATTGTCCCCATCTCTCTGTATCGACATAGCGTAGTGTCTTTATTCATTGCGCATCAGAGATATGTCTGTTTTCGTTATTGCATTTGGCTAATTATGTAATTTATTGCATAATTCATCTGACTGTCATACAGAGAGGCGAACATGACGCGGTTGAGCGGGACTCGACTGTGAGGAAAGAGTTCAAATGGTTCAAATGGCTCTGAGCACTATGGGACTCAACTGCTGAGGTCATTAGTCCGCTAGAACTTAGAAGTAGTTAAACCGAACTAACCTAAGGACATCACAAACATCCATGCCCGAGGCAGGATTCGAACCTGCGACCGTAGCGGTCTTGCGGTTCCAGACTGCAGCGCCTTTAACCGCACGGCCACTTCGGCCGGCTGTGAGGAAAGAGTACAGCGTCAGCTTTCATTACGTATGTAAAAGTATTCGGTTACCCAGTTAGTCGTCTCGTTAACAGCCAAACAAGATTAGAAACAGGTATCTACAATGCAATGTACACAGTGTGATAATACAATATGATCATGAATAATGAATAAAAGTGAATATAAGAAATCGTATTTTCATTGCGCACGTAAAACGGTTAAATTGCTAAACTGTATGTATTCAGTGGTCTGTTGTTAATGAGAAAAAAAAAACAGACAATGTTGAACTTAATGAGGTGAGTTAAACAAGCACTTTGCGTAAATATATGCCGTGAACTTTCATATAAATAATGTGGGAAGCTGCAGGTGTCCATGCAAATCTAGAAAATAGCGTAACATCGAAGCAGGATAGCTAAACAAGAGGATTGAGATAAGTTTGGGTATACAGCAAGAGCGTGGGTGTTGACCATAAAGCACATCAACTACAAAAACTGTATCACAGTTACACCGTGAAACTCCCATCATGAACGAATTGAACGTCTATAAAAGTGTGCTGTGCTAAGTATGTAAACCTGCGTTAGCAAGAACGTTGCGCAGCCGTGACTTAAAAACAGGAACGTAAAAACTAAACCACTCGTTCAGGATGTTGTTACATTCCCTGTACTTACACTATCTGATCAAAAGTATCCGATCACTTGTTAGTGGACATTAATATGGGCGTGTCCACCATTCCTTTACGACGTATTGAACTGGAGACACTTTTAATGATGAGTCTGAAGGTCTGTGGAAGAAAGCCAGTCCGACCTTCCTCAAGAGCAGAAAGCGGACAAGGCTGTGATTTTCGACGCTAGGCCTGCAACTAAGTCGACGTTCTAATTCATTCCGAAGCCGTTCCATAGCGATCACGTCTGGACTCTGGAAGGACAGGAATGTTATTGTCCACAAACCACTGCGTCACACTTGCTGCACACCGTTCTGTAAACTCTATTCATATCATCCCACATCTAGCGTTTCCTTAACCACAAAAGGGGGACCACACCCTAAGCACGAAAAACTATCCACACCGTAACACAATCCCACCGTATTTCATTTTTGGCACAGTATGTGATGGCAGGTCACGTTCTCCAAGCATTCCCAAACCCAAAATCTTCCGTCCGACGGCCACAGTGTCTAGCGTGATTCATCGTTCGAAATCTTTCGTTTCCGGCCACTGTCCAGTGGCGTAGCCCTTCACATAGCCTCAAGCGTCGCCTAACAGTGAGTACCAAAATCTGTGGCTTATGCGAGTTGCTCGACCCCTGTACCCATTCCTTTTTATCACCCTACGATCTGTCGTGTTAGCTAGAGTACTGGTAGCAATCTGAAACTCACAGCCTGATTACACCTGCTGATTTCAGTGGTTTTTCACAACCAACCTCCGGAATGTTCGATGGTTCATGTCTGTCAGTATATGAGGTCTGCCTGGCCTCTGTTTAGTTGTTGTTGCTCCTTCGCGATTCCACTTCACAAACGCATCACCAACGTTTGATTTGGATAGCTTTAGAAGTATTGAAACACTCTCGTTGATGTGTTACTGATGTGAGCAGTGTTGCGGCTCGCGTTGGTGCCGTTGGTAGGTTGGCATCGTGTCATAGGGATAGCGACGTCTCGTTTTCTTCTCGTGTTTACTGCCGCCACTACGTTTGCTAGCATTATCTGTCCGCGAGTGGGAGCAGCAAAAATGGTTCAAATGGCTCTGAGCTCTATGGGACAACTTCTGAGGTCATCAGTCCCCTAGGACTTAGAACTACTTAAACCTAACTAACCTAAGGACATCACACACATCCATGCCCGAGGCAGGATTCAAACCTGCGACCATACCGGTTGCGTGGCTCCAGACTGTAGCGCCTAGAACCGCTCGGCCACTCCGGCCGGCTGGCAGCAGCAGCAGTTATCGATATCTAGTACCCTAGTACTATCTTCGGAAGTGTTTTCCGGGTTGGGTGTGTCGGGGAGTCCGGTTGGGACGGAGCAGCAGTGAAGTCCGACAGCGCGGGGACATGCCTGAACCGCTGGCAGCACGCAGGCACTGCCGGATCGAGGGGCTGTAGTTGCGAGGGCCACAACCTCGATGTCCACCAGACTCAGGACTTTTGAGTTGAGTGAACACTAAACCAGTAGTGAAACCTCCACTATTTTGAGATCTCGCCGTTTGTTCGGGCGTAGCTGCTCGCAGGGTCGCTGAGACGAAGAGCAGTGAGTGGAGTGTTTGGACTTGGCGAAATTAATTAGACACCCTCCACTTGTTATTATTAATCATTGAATTCCTTTTGTTTATTGATGAAGTTCAACCAGCTGCATTTTTCTGCCTAGTGGACGCTAACGCTCCGGTTACCTGCCCTGGAGGTCAGCGTATTTTCGCGACAGTGTACCTTTCCTCGCCTTGCGGCTGTTGTCCGGTAAGGCGTGTAGTTCGACAGCCTCCTTGATTGTGGTTAGGATACTTGTTTATTTTGGAGAACTTTGATCGTAGTGTGTCCTTCTGTATGTTCTAAACACCGGATTCTGGAGATGCAGTGCTGTTGGCTGGTTCCGCCTTGCTTGGGTTATACCGTCGTTGTATTGGTTTTCAGATGTTAGGTAGATGTTGCAAGACCGTTGGTCTACGTTTAAGCTGTCACTCGTTTGAGTTGCCATCCGGATAAGTGAATGCAACTCTTGGCTGTCCATCTCATCGTTTGTAAAGTTGAGCGACTTTCCCAGATCGATCATTGGAGCACTGTCTGAGGGCCACTTCTGTCTTGATTTGGTCAGATTGTGATGACTGTCAATAAGGCCTTCAGCCGTGAATGCAATTTGTCTGTTAATATTGAAAATTTCATGATTGTCCTTTTTTATAACATTTTGGTATCTCTTGAAGAAGTTTAATTCGTTATTAAGAATTTGCTGTCCAGGCCTCCAGCTGTCAAATTGTTTTGTGAGTTATTACTATTGGGGCCTTCTCTAGGGATGGTGAGAGACAACATCCGACGCCAATGCCTCACCATAAATCCGGACATGCTTTACAGTGCTGTTCACAACATTATTCCTCGACTACACGTATTGTTGAGGAATGATGGTGGACATGTTGAGCATTTCCTGTAAAGAACATCATCTTTGCTTTGTCTTACGTTATGTTAATTATTGCTATTCTACATCTACATCTACATAGTTACATTACAAATCACAGTTAACCGCCTGGCAGTAGGTATATCAAAAGACCTTCACACTCATCTACGAGGCCTGTTCAGAAAGTAAGCTCCGATTGATTGCCAAATTGAAACCACAGTGAACATCAGAAATGTTTTACTTGTAACAATTAGCTACACCTTTCAGCTACTTCTCTACGTAGTCGCCGTTCTGACTTAGACTTTTGTCATAGCGTTGTACCAACTTTTCAATAGCCTCATCATAGAAGGCAGCCGCCAGTGCTTTCCGCCAATTCTCCACGCTGGCCTACACCTCGTTGTCTGTGTCAAAATGTTGTCTTCAAAGACAGCGGTTCATGTGACCAGAGATGAAACTCAGGGGGAGACAATTGCGGACTGTATTGTGGGTAATCTCACATTTCCATTTGAAAACGATGCAGGAGCATCTTCATTGCCCCTGCAGAATGCGGCTGAGAATTGTCTTGAAGAAGAAACAGCACGACAGTTATGTAATGTTAGCTGCATAGCTTCAGGCGAAATTTCTCACCAGGCCCTCGTACTTGGCGGCAGACACTATTTTCTAGACATCTTTACGCACTCACTGCGAGCTCAGAAATGAGAAGAGCGACGTGATGCTAACTGGGGTTATACTAGAGACACTACCCAACACATCTGTGCAAAGCTTTATCGGATTTTCATAGTCGTTTCCATTTCGCGACCGATCGGAGCTTACTTTCTGAACGCCCCTCGTATTATTCCACTCAAGAACAGCGAGCGGAAAAAGCGAACACACGTATCTTCCCGTGCGTTCTGATTTCCCTTATTTAATTATGATAATCGTTTCTTCCTATGTACGTCGGCGTCAACAAAATATATTCGCTTTCGGAGGAGATAGTTGGTGATCGGAATTTAGTGGAAAGATGCCACCACCGCGAAAAACGAGTTTGTTCCAATGATCTACACCCTAAATCCTGCATCATGTGCGTGACAGTCTCTCTCTCTCAATAATACAATACGTGCTGCCCTTTTCTTGAACTTTCTCGATGTACTCCGTTATTCCTATCTAGTAAGGATCCTATACCGAGCAGCAGCACTCCGAAAGGACAAGCGTAGTGTAGGCAGTCTCTTCAGTACACCTGTTGCGTCTTCTAAGTGTTCGCCTTCCCCACAACATTTTCTGTGATCATTGAAATTTAAATTTTTCGCTATTGTGGTTCCTAGGTATTTAGCTGAATTTACACCCTTTATATTTGGTTAACGTCTCGTGTAACCAAAGTTTAATGGATTCAGCATGAATTTACGACTCACGTATTGACTTCACACTTTTAGGATCAATTGACTGTTTTCGCACCATACGGATATCTTATGTAAATAGTTTTGAAATTGGTTTTGATCTTCTGATGACTTTAGAAGACGATAAATGATTGCATCATCTACAAACAACCTACGACGGCTTCTCAGAGTATCTCCTAAATCGTTTATAGTAATAAATAACAGCAGACGGCCTATAACACTTACTGGGGGAACGCCTGAAATGATTTCTTTTTTACTCGATGACTTTCCGTCAGTTACTACGAACTGTGACCTCTCGGACGGAAATCAGGGATCCAGTCGCATAACTGACACAATATTCCATAAGCAGGCAGTTTGATTACAAGTCGCTTGTGAGATACGGTGTTGGAAGCCTTCTAGAAATCTAGAAATGCGAAATCGATTTGAAATCCCTTGCCGATAGCTCTCAACACTTCGAATGAGTTAAGAGCTAGTTGTGTTTTAGAAGAACGACGTTTTCTAAATCCGTGCTGAGTGTGTGTGTCAATAGAGCGTTTCAGAATGCTGTAGCATGTAGACGTTAATAACGTGAGCCTATAATTTAGTCAATTACTCCTTTTGCCTTTCTTGAAAATTGGTATGACACTTGCAACTTTCCAGTCTCTGGGTACGAATCTTTTGTTGAGCGATCAGTTGTATATGATTGTTAAGTATGGAGCTATTGCATGAGGATACCCTGAAAAGTACTTAATTTTTAAATAGTCTGGAACTGAAGACCTGTTTTTATTAAGTGGCTGAAGTTGCTTCACTGCTCCCAGAATATTTGTTACTAAGTCACTGATGTAGAAAGTTGTTCTTGATTCGAATTCTGAAATGTTTACTTCGCTTCTTTGGTTAAAGAATTTCAGAAGGCGGTGTTTAGTAACCCTGCTTTAACAACACTGTCATCTTTAGTATATCCATTACCATCGCGCAGAGAGGGCATTGATAGTGCCTAACCACTAACATAATTTACATACGACCGGGATTTCTTTCAATTTTCAGCCAGATTTCGAGACAATGTATCGTCGTGAAAACTATTACAGGAATTTCGCATTGAAGTCCGCGCTAAATTTCGAGTTTCTGTAAATATCGCAAATCTTGCTTTCCCTTACATTTGGTAGGCTCTTTTTCTTACCTCTTTTTTGCTGTTACTATTCCTCTACTGAGATCACAATAATCCCTACCACATTTCGTGAAATCTAGTGGTCAATTCACAATTATATAGGGAATGCCGGATACGTTTGACCAGATGGTGTACAGCTGGCTGTTCTTGTGCCACGCGGTCGGCGAAGTGATTGAGTGTGCTAACAGTGTTCAAGAATATACCTTTTAGCGTTTTGCATGGTGATTAGACATTTTTGAGTCAATTTAGTTACGAAGACTTGTGTGCATGTTTTTGGCCAAATATTTGTGAACAAGCAACTGAATGCGAGCAGGTGCATAACAGTGCTGCAAAAGTTATAAATTATTTCGTCACAAATCGATGAATATTTATCTGATTGACGATGCAAACAGATCTGAACTTGTAAGTAACTGATCTTTCGGCCTAGTGGCACGAATTCATGGTATGCTATTCCATTAACATAGAAGAACACGTTGAGCATAACCTTCACTTTTGACAGCACATGTCAAACTGTTTTCGGTCTTGGTGATCCAGAATGTATGTATGGAACGACCAACCGTTAGTCTCGTCATTTGCGTAAACCAAAGTTACCGACCTTCATTTAGCGACTCCTGACAAACTTACATTCGCTGCTGTTTCAGGCCGAAATTTAATTTTTTTTAATAAATTTTGCTGTCACACCCTTCATATCCAGACCATTCCAAAATACTTTCATGCGTGAGGCCATTAATATCCCAACATCATCAGCGATGTCTCTGTGATTCGGAGATCGTTCATAATTTGCTTCCCTTTTTTCACGATTTCGTCGGTTGATGTGGCGGTGCATTGAGGGCGCTCGGCATCCTCCTTTTACGGCATTCTTCGAAACTTTTGTACCACTCGTAACCAATATACACATTTTCTAAAACTTTGCTGCTCACTGTTCCGTTCTGACATAAAAATTTAATACAAAATTTCTAATTCATTTTTATACAAAATAAATAATCACAGGTACCCCTAAAATATATGTAAACATTTTGACAGATGACAGCAGGATAAATATTCGATAAGGCTAAAACTGTACAGAAGCGCTTCATACACTTTAATCGACATGGAAACGGAACGATTGCTTTAATCCAGGGCTTAACAACTGGCCGGTTTAGAGCGTGAGTACTCGCGTCTGCTCAGGCACGTGCTCGCGAGCAGGTGCTAGGTCGCGGAGTAGGGAGGTAGGGGAGGGAGGGGAAATGCGCGCGCACGTTTGGATAGGGCCGCAGCGTGCCTATAGAATTCGCGCCGACTTTGTAACGTTTAAAGTACTACGATCAGCTCTAACAGTCACTTCGCTGGTTAAGAATCATGTCAAGTCGCCGTTGTGTAACCACAACCATGCTTTTGACTTCAACTCCCATTGGGAGGAATTGTATCTGTTTACAGAAAAAGATGGTGTTGCAAAATGTTTAGTATGTCACAAAACGCTGAATTCTTTTAGGAAATTGAATTTGTAGCGACATTATATGTCGTACCACGCGAAAGACTACGGAAGTGGAAAATGTGATGGACCAGATCGTGCACAGGAAGTTATTAAACTTAAAAGGAAGCTATCCGAAGAAGATCTGGACGACGAAGAAAAATCAACTGAGGCAGCTCTCAGAGTGAGTTACAAAATTGCTTTGCTTTTAGCAAAATCCCTGCTTCCTATCACTGACGGCGATTTAATAAAAGAATGTTTGGTAGTTGCCGCGGAACATTTGTGTCCATCTCAAGTTGAACAGTTTCGGAATGTGCCATTATCTAACATGACCATTATGTGTCGCATACAGAACATGGCAGACGATGTCTAGAGCCAGCTTGCAAATATCTGTAAAGATTTTATGGCGTATTCTCTGTCTCTGGACGAAAGTGTTGATATCACAGGAACAGCGCAGCTTACCATATTTATTATAGGTGTTAATAGAGATCTTCAGGTGAGGGAGGAGCTCCTCGATGTAGTAGCCATGAAGAACACTACAACCGGAGGTGATATTTTAAGTAGTGTTGAAAAAAGTGTTGAAAATATAGGATTGTCGTGGAATTCTTTAGTTTCAGTGTCTACAGACGGTGCACCAGCTATAACAGGGAAAAAAATCAGGTTTCGTTGCGCTGTTGAAGGAGAAAATGCAAAAACTGACCGTGCCGAATGAAACAAGGGGCGTTCACTGGCTGATCCACCAGGAAAACTTATGTGCAAAGAGTATCACACTAAAAAATGTGATGAGTGTTCTTTTTCGAACAACCAATTATATAAGGAAGCATGGGCTACAACACAGGCAATATAAAAGCTTTCTTGAGTATGTAGAAAGCCAGTATGGTAGCCTGCCTTATTACAGCGAGGTCCGCTGGCTTAGTCGTGGCGAATTATTAACTCGATTTTTTTGCCTATTAGATGAGATAAATATGTTCATGGGAATAAACAATATGTGTGTTCCTGAATTGAAAGAGCCTTCATGGAAATGTGATCTCGCGTTCTTAGCAGATTTAACTAGCCATCTGATTGAACATTTCACTACAAGGTAAAGATCTGCTGATTACTCATTTCATAGATCGAATACGAGCTTTTAAAATGAAATTGACACTTTGGGTAAGTCAGCTGGAAACAGGAAATCTAGCTCATTTTCCTACATTATCATCCATGCAAGATGTTCACAAAGACTGTGAACGTTATTCACATGCCCTTAAGGAAGAATTTGATCAACACTTTCAAGATCTGACAGCATTAGACAGTGATTTTGATCTGTTCTCCTCTCCATATTCAGCGAATATTGAAGAGATTCGTCATGAGCTGCAACTAGAAATTATTGACCTGCAGTGTGACAGAGAATACAGAGACAAATTTCAGAGCAAGAAAAACATTTTGGAATTCTACAGAGGTTTCCCTCAGGATAGACTTCCTCGTTTGCACAAACTGGCGGCTACAATAATATCAATGATCGGTTCCACGTATGTTTGTGAACAACTGTTCTCTGCAATGAAATGTAACAAGACGCGCCTGAGAAACGCATTGTCTGATAGAAATTTAAACGGCACGCTGCGCCTAAAATGCACAAGAACAGTTACTCCGAACATAGACGCCATTGTAAAGGGCAAAAAGTACAAGATAACCGAGAACCCCACACTTCAGTGACACCTTTTATTGTGTAACAGTTCACAAATTAATATGAATGTAGAGGCATACACTAAGCTAATAAAATTATGTGGCACGTGTACATTCTCCTTTATTTGTTTCACTTGTCGCAGTAATAATTCGTGAGTGATATCCCTGCAGGTGGCCGTGGATTTACAATGACTGGCGGCAGCTGCTGTGTGCCCCACGTGACTCTCCCCACTCTCCGCTCTGGTCCGGTAGTGGGGGTAGCGTGCTCGCACTGCTCCGTTCTCGCGCCTTGCTGCTCACAGCTTTCTCCGCGAGCACGTATGTTGTGAAGCCCTGCTTTAATCGGACAAAAATAAAAGGCAAAATTACAAAATTCCCCAAAATTTTTGAACATACCGCGTCTTACGGCGAGGATCAGTGTCACACTACTTCGAAAAAGCTGTCCCTCATACAGGAATATACGATTTTCGTTGTGCGACTGTATTTGCGTTTCTGGAAACCCTGTAGGAAATCATTTCCTTCATTGACATGTACCATCAAACTGGGGTGATTTCTCACGAGATGTAGGCAACTGCTGTATTACACAACCTGCATTAAATGTTTTCACTGTAGAACGAGAGTTTTCTAAACATTCGTCTGATCTAGATATTTGCCCGATGCATATATCCAAACACATACATTGTGAGAAAAGTCGTGGATAGCGATATACATATCTACAGCTTTTATCACGTACACAAGAGATAAAAGGGTAGTGCGCTGGTAGAGCTATACCTTGTACTGCGATGATTCATGTGAAAAGATTTCCGACGTGACAATGGCCTCACGATAGGAATTAACAGATTGTGAACGCGGAATGCATGTTGGAGCTAGACGCACGGGACATTACATTTCGGAAATCGTTAGGGAATTCAATATTCCGAGATCCGCATTGTGGTGTCACCGCCAGACACCACACTTGCTAGGTGGTAGCTTAAATCGGCCGCGGTCCATTAGTACATGTCGGACCAGCGTGTCGCCACTGTCAGGATCGCAGACCGAGCGCCACCACAAGGCAGGTCTCGAGAAACGTACTAGCACTCGCCCCAGTTGTACGGACGACATTGCTAGCGACTACACGTACGAAGCCTTTCTCTCATTCGCCGAGACACAGTTAAAATAGCCTTCAGCTAAGTCCATGGCTACGACCTAGCAAGGCGCCATTAACCATATCTGCAGAGAGTCTCACTTGTATTATCAAGAGAAATGTACCACAAAGAATTAAAGTTAAGTATACTAGAAGCTCCGTTCTTTTCTTTATAGCTTTCATCACGTATCCTGTTTCAGACTTAACGCAAGACGGCTTGAGTTGACGCGTGCCCTTTCGGCTACCTACCTCCCTTGTGTCTAGACTGTCTTGTCTAGACACAGCACGCATTGTCAAGAGTGAGCCGAGAATACGAAATTACCGGCCTTCCTTACCTCTTACCATGGACAACTCAGTGTCTGACGTAGAGTTGTCAGTGGTATCACACAAGCGGCAATGCTTGAAATAACGACCGAAATCAATATGGGACGTACGACGAACTCAATCAGTTAGGTCAGTGCGGCGAAATCTGGCGTTAATGGGCTATGGCAGCAAACGACAAACCCGAGTGACTTTGCTAATAGCACATCGCCTGCAGCGCCTCTCCTGTTGTGGTAACCATATTGCTTAGATCCTAGACTACGGCAAGATCGTGGTCTGGTAAGATGAGTCGTGATTTCAGAGCTGATTTTAGGATTCCAGTGTGGCGCAGACCCCACCAAAGCATGGAGCAGAGCTGTCAAAAAGGATTTGTGCAAGCTGGTTGTGGCTCCAAAGTCGTGTGCGCAGTCTTTACATGGATCGTTGACTCGAAATGGTAATTTTCCGCTACGTTGAGCCCATTTGCAGCCATTAATGGCCTTCATGTTCCCAAACAACGAAGGAACTTTCGCGGATGACAATGTGCCATGTCACTGGGCCGTAATTGTTCGCGATTTCTTTGAATAACATTCTGGACAATTGAAGCGAATGATTTGACCACTCAGATCACCCAGCATGAAACGCATTGAATGTTTTTGGGTCATAATCCAGAGGCAGTTCGTGCACAAAATACACTACTAGTCGTTAAAATTGCTACACCACGAAGATGACGTTCTACAGACGCGAAATTTAACCGACAGGAAGAAGATGCTGTGATATGCAAATGATTAGCTTTTCAGAGCATTCACACAAGGTTGGCGCCGGTGGTGACACCTACAACGTGCTGACAGAGGAAAGTTTCCGACCGATTTCTCATGCACGAACAGCAGTTGACCGGCGTTGCCTGGTGAAACGTTGTTGTGATGCCTCGTGTAAGGAGGAGAAATGCGTACCATCACGTTTCCGACTTTGATAGAGGTCGGATTATAGCGATTGCGGGTTATCGTATCGCGACATTGCTGCTCGCGTTGGTCGAGATCCAACGACTGTTAGCAGAATACGGAATCGGTGGCTTCAGGAGGGTAATACGGAACGCCTGCTGGATCCCAACGGCCTCGTATCAGTAGCAGTCGCGATGACAGGCATCTTATCCGCATAGCTGTAACGGATCGTGCAGCCACGTCTCGAGCCCTGAGTCAACAGATGGGGACGTTTGAAAAACAACAACCATCTGCACGAACAGTTCGACGACGTTTGCAGCAGCATGGCTCTAAATGGTTCAAATGGCTCTGAGCACTATGGGACTCAACTGCTGTGGTCATAAGTCCCCTAGAACTCAGAACTACTTAAACCTAACTAACCTAAGGACATCACACACATCCATGCCCGAGGCAGGATTCGAACCTGCGATCGTAGTGGTCGCACAGTTCCGGACTACGCGCCTAGAACCGCGAGACCACCGCGGCCGGCGCAGCAGCATGGACTATCAACTCGGAGACTATGGCTGCGGTTACCCTTGACGCTGCGTCACAGACAGGAGTGCCTGCGATGGTGTACTCAACGACGAACCTGGGTTCACGAATGGCAAAACGTCACTTTTTCTGATGAAACCAGGGTCTCTTCACAGCATCATGATGGTCGCATCCGTGTTTGGCGACACTGCTGTTAACGTACATTGGAAGCGTGTATTCCTCTTCGCCATACTGGCGTACCACCCAGCGTGATTGTATGGTTGTATGGGGTGCCATTGGTAACACGTCTCGGTCACCTCTTGTTCGCATTGACGGCACTTTCAACAGTGGACATTTCAGGTGTGTTACGACCCGTGGCTCTACCCTTGAATCGATCCCTGCGGAACCCTACATTTCAGCATGATAATGCACGACCGCATGTTGCAGATCCTGTACGGATACAGAAAACGTTCGACTGCTGCCCTGGCCAGCACATATTCCAGATCTGTCACCAACTGAAAACGTCTGGTCAATGGTGGCCGAGCAACTGGCTCGTCACAATACGCCAGTCACTATTCTTGATGAACTGTGGTATCGTGTTCAAGCTGCATGGGCAGCTGTTCCTGTACACGCTATCCAACCTCTGTTTAACTCAATGCCCAGGCATATCAAGGCCGTTATTACGGCCAGAGGTGGTTGTTGTGGATACAGATTTCTCATGATCTATGCACCCAAATTGCGTGAAATTGTTATCACATGTCAGTTCTAGTATAATTTATTTGTCCAATGAATAACCGTTTATCATCTGCATTTCTTCTTGGTGTAGCAATTTTAATGGCTAGTAGTGTATTTCGCTTGTAATACTTTCGCAACCATGAACGGAAACAGAGGCCATACAGCTCAGCATTTCTACAGGGGACTTCCCGTGACGTATTGAGTCTATGCTACGTCGAGCTGCTGAGCTACGCCTGGAAGAAAGAGGTCAGACACGGGATTAGAAGGTGTCCCATGACTCTCGTCACGTCAGTGCATGTTGCCACTGTACGAATAGCTCAAAATTTTTCGTCATTTAATTGTAGCTGAGTAGAGCTTCTGCCTTTGATCCAAGTGGATGGTGGTGACTCACGTATTACGGAGGATTAATTTCATGAATGTCGTTATGCAAGTACATACTGAGACAAAATATTATCACCGCCTGCAGCGTAGCTTGTCGGCCCATCTTTGGAACATAGCACTGGAATAATTATATGTAACAAGCATTCAGTCATTGGTGGGTTTTCTGAGATACCAAACGTGTACGCAAAGGTCACGCATTTACCTCGAATCACGGGCCGGTGGTCTATGTACACCGACCGTACCAATGTGTTCACATCCGCTTCAGATCAGGCGAATTCAGTGGCCATCAATGTGCGTTCACCATCGTGCTCCTAAAACACAGCCGCACGATTTTAGCCTTACGACGAGAGCTATTATACTCAGTCGCCGTCGGGACAACAGTGTGAAGGGACGCGACAGGACCGCAGTTATTTTCACGTAGACCAGTGCTGTCGTGGTGCTTTCGATTAGAGCCACTGGTGCCATCTCAACCCAGATGAAACCTGGCTGACGGCGTACCGGTGCACGACCATCGTTCTGGTACAACATGAAGCGTTATTATTCCGACAACCCGCGTCCACTGCAATTGTAATTGAAAACCATATGTATGCCAACGGCCTTGTCGCAGTGTTAACACCGGTTCCCGTCAGATCACCGAAGTTAAGCGCTGTCGGGTTGGGCTAGCACTTGGATGGGTGACCATCCGGTCTGCCGAACGCTGTTGGCAAGCGGGGTGCACTCAGAGGTTGTGAGGCAAACTGAGGAGCTACTTGACTGAGAAGTAACGACTCCGGTCTCGTAAACTGACATACGGCCGGGAGAGCGGTGTGCTGACCACATGTTGTTGTTGTGGTCTTCAGTCCTGAGACTGGTTTGATGCAGCTCTCCATGCTACTCTATCCTGTGCAAGCTTCTTCATTTCCCAGTACCTACTGCAACCTACATCCTTCTGAATCTGCTTAGTGTATTCATCTCTTGGTCTCCCTCTACGATTTTTACCCTCCACGCTACCCTCCAATGCTAAATTTGTGATCCCTTGATGCCTCAAAACATGTCCTACCAACCGATCCCTTCTTCTAGTCAAGTTGTGCCACAAACTTCTCCTCTCCCCAATCCTATTCAATACCTCCTCATTAGTTACGTGATCTACCCACCTTATCTTCAGCATTCTTCTGTAGCACCACATTTCGAAAGCTTCTATTCTCTTCTTGTCCAAACTAGTTATCGTCCATGTTTCACTTCCATACATGGCTACACTCCATACAAATACTTTCAGAAACGACTTCCTGACACTTATATCTATACTCGATGTTAACAAATTTCTCTTCTTGAGAAACGATTTCCTTGCCATTGCCAGTCTACATTTTATATCCGCTCTACTTCGACCATCATCAGTTATTTTACTCCCTAAATAGCAAAACTCCTTTACTACTTTAAGTGTCTCATTTCCTAATCTAATCCCCTCAGCATCACCTGATTTAATTTGACTACATGCCATTATCCTCGTTTTGCTTTTGTTGATGTTCATCTTATATCCTCCTTTCAAGACACTGTCCATTCCGTTCAACTGCTCTTCCAAGTCCTTTGCTGTCTCTGACAGAATTACAATGTCATCGGCGAACCTCAAAGTTTTTACTTCTTCTCCATGAATTTTAATACCTACTCCGAATTTTTCTTTTCTTTCCTTTACTGCTTGCTCAATATACAGATTGAATAACATCGGGGAGAGGCTACAAACCTGTCTCACTCCTTTCCCAACCACTGCTTCCCTTTCATGCCCCTCAACTCTTATAACTGCCATCTGGTTTCTGTACAAATTGTAAATAGCCTTTCGCTCCCTGTATTTTACCTCTGCCACCTTCAGAATTTGAAAGAGAGTATTCCAGTTAACGTTGTCAAAAGCTTTCTCTAAGTCTACAAATGCTAGAAACGTAGGTTTGCCTTTTCTTAATCTTTCTTCTAAGATAAGTCGTAAGGTTAGAATTGCTTCACGTGTTCCTACATTTCTACGGAATCCAAACTGATCTTCCCCGAGGTCCGCTTCTACCAGTTTTTCCATTCGTCTGTAAAGAATTCGCGTTAGTATTTTGCAGCTGTGACTTATTAAACTCATAGTTCGGTAATTTTCACATCTGTCAACACCTGCTTTCTTTGGTATTGGAATTATTATATTCTTCTTGAAGTCTGTGGGTATTTCGCCTGTCTCATACATCTTGCTCACCAGATGGTAGAGTTTTGTCAGGAATGGCTCTCCCAAGGCCATCAGTAGTTCTAATGGAACGCTGACCACATGCCCCTCCATATCCACATCAAATGACGCCTGCGGGCTGAGGATGACACAGCGGCCGGTCGATACCTTTGGCCCTTCATGGTCTGTTCGGGAGGAGTTTAGTTTAGTTTTTAATCATATGAATGCCTAGTGTCCATTCTTTCGGACATGTCCGTAAAAACACTCAGAATCCGCAGCTGTGACACATCTAATGTAAATTGAAGGTGGAGGCGAGAATAAAATAAAAGAAAGGGAGACGATCCCTGCTGTCAGATGTATCGGGACATTACACAGAATCAGCGGGGACGAGTGAAAATGTGTACAGGGCCGGGATTCGAATCCAGTATCTCCTGCTTACTAGTCAGGTGCGTTAACCACAGCCCCACCTGGGATGCAGCGTTACAGCCACTGCACGGACTATCTCGGCACGCCCGAGAGCCGGTTCACACTCACATCGAGCGCCACCTATCCGGAGTCCCTGTCCATTTCCTCCGTGTTCGCTACTCTTGAGACTTCCACAGGAGGGCAGACGTATTTGTGCATCCGCACAGTAGAAGCTGGATCCGTTGCCCAGTCAGGCTAATCAATTATGGGACGCTTCGTGCCTGTTCTTTCGCACATCTCAGAGTAGCGAACATGAAGGAAATGAGCAGGGACTGCAGGTAGGTGGCGCTCGATGTGAGTGTGAATCGGCCGTGAGGCATGCAGAGATAGTCTACGCAGTTGCGATAACGCTGTGCCGCAGTGGTTAACACACTTACCTGGTAAGCAGGAGGTCCTGGGTAAGAATCCCGTTCTTGTACACATTTGCACTCGGCGCTGCCGATTCCACGCAATATCCCCAGGCAGCTAACAACAGTCTCCCATTCCTCTCCTTTCTTCCCCTTTCCTCCTTCATTTTACATGTAATTCGTAATTTCACTAACAGGCAGACTTCCTCTGCTTCAGAAGGTGCTGATCTGTGTACTCTAAGAAACTTGTGCCTGGATCTGCATTGCATTGCATCTGAAATCCCTGGGCTAGCAGGAAAGAGCGGATGTGGAAGGGGGCGAAAATAAGTTACTGTTATTTGCAATCAACATACAGGGTGTTTCAAAAATGACCGGTATATTTGAAACGGCAATAAAAACTAAACGAGCAGCGATAGAAATACACCGTTTGTTGCAATATGCTTGGGACAACAGTACATTTTCAGGCGGACAAACTTTCGAAATTACAGTAGTTACAATTTTCAACAACAGATGGCGCTGCAAGTGATGTGAAAGATATTGAAGACAACGCAGTCTGTGGGTGCACCATTCTGTACGTCGTCTTTCTGCTGTAAGCGTGTGCTGTTCACAACGTGCAAGTGTGCTGTAGACAACATGGTTTATTCCTTAGAACAGAGGATTTTTCTGGTGTTGGAATTCCACCGCCTAGAACACAGTGTTGCTGCAACAAGACGAAGTTTTCAACGGAGGTTTAATGTAACCAAAGGACCGAAAAGCGATACAATAAAGGATCTGTTTGAAAAATTTCAACGGACTGGGAACGTGACGGATGAACGTGCTGGAAAGGTAGGGCGACCGCGTACGGCAACCACAGAGGACAACGTGCAGCTAGTGCAGCAGGTGATCCAACAGCGGCCTCGGGTTTTCGTTCGCCGTGTTGCAGCTGCGGTCCAAATGACGCCAACGTTCACGTATCGTCTCATGCGCCAGAGTTTACACCTCTATCCATACAAAATTCAAACGCGGCAACCCCTCAGTGCCGCTACCATTGCTGCACGAGAGACATTAGCTAACGATATAGTGCACAGGATTGATGACGGCGATATGCATGTGGGCAGCATTTGGTTTACTGACGAAGCTTATTTTTACCTGGACGGCTTCGTCAATAAACAGAACTGGCGCATATGGGGAACCGAAAAGCCCCATGTTGCAGTCCCATAGTCCCTGCATCCTCAAAAAGTACTGGTCTGGGCCGCCATGTCTTCCAAAGGAATCATTGGCCCATTTTTCAGATCCGAAACGATTACTGCATCACGCTATCTGGACATTCTTCATGAATTTGTGGCGGTACAAACTGCCTTAGACGACACTGCGAACACCTCGTGGTTTATGCAAGATGGTGCCCGGCCACATCGCACGGCCGACGTCTTTAATTTCCTGAATGAATATTTCGATGATCGTGTGATTGCTTTGGGCTATCCGAAACATACAGGAGGCGGCGTGGATTGGCCTCCCTATTCGCCAGACATGAACCCCTGTGACTTCTTTCTGTGGGGACACTTGAAAGACCAGGTGTACCGCCAGAATCCAGAAACAATTGAACAGCTGAAGCAGTACATCTCATCTGCATGTGAAGCCATTCCGCCAGACACGTTGTCAAAGGTTTCGGGTAATTTCATTCAGAGACTACGCCATATTATTGCTACGCATGGTGGATATGTGGAAAATATCGTACTATAGAGTTTCCCAGACCGCAGAGCCATCTGTTGTTGAAAATTGTAACTATTGTGATTTCGAAAGTTTGTCTGCCTGAAAATGTACTGTTGTCCCAAGCATATTGCAACAAACGGTGTATTTCTATCGCTGCTCGTTTAGTTTTTATTGCCGTTTCAAATATACCGGTCATTTTTGAAACACAATGTATATACTTTATTTCTTAAAACACAAATCACACAAGCAAGAACCGAAATTTAATTTACATCGGCTGAAGGCCACATCGAAAATCCAAGGCACAAGGACTAAGCAAGGAATTGAGGTACAGGAGTTCTTCTGGAGGTTCCACTTCTTCAAAACAAAAATTTTTATCTTCAACATAGATAGGCTGAAAGCCTTAGCTTAAATTTTTCCCATAGAACTCGGCTGAAGGCATCACATTATTCAAGCGCAGTGTTACAGCTTAAGGCCGAGACAAACATTTTCAAAGTTTAATCTAAATAGGCTGAAAACTCGGCTGAAGGCCGCATATCAACAAAACAATTTAACGGCTTAAGGCCTAGGAAGAAGAGCTTTCAATTTGAAAAGGCTGAAGGCCTTATCTTAAAATATTTCGTGTAAAACTCGGCTGAAGGCCTCATACTAAAGAATAACAATCTTATGACTGAAGGGCTAGACAAGGATTTTGAATTTTTAATTTAAGAGAGATTAAAACTCGGCTGAAGGCCACACACCATGCAGAAAACAATTTTATGGCTTAAGGCCTAAAGGGAAGAGCTTCTAAATTTTAACTAAAATAGGCTAAAGGCTTTATCCTAAAATGCTTCACATAACTCTCGGCTGAAGGCCACATACGAAACCCAAACAATCTCACGGTTTAAAGCCCAGACAAAGAAATTTCGAATTTTTAATTTAAGCTGGAAAACTCGGCTGAAGGACACATAATAACTAGAAAATATTTCTTTCGGCTTAAGGACTACACAAAATTTTTCAACTTTTGATCTGAAAAGGCTGACAACTCGGCTGAAGAGCACATACCAACTTGAAACCAATTTACGGCTTAAGGCCTAGGCACAAGGAATTTTCAGTTTTAATTCTGAAAGGCTGAAACTCGGCTGAAGGCCACATATCAAACAAGAAACAATTTTTTTAAGGCTTAAGGTCTAAGAAGAAAAGCCTTGCAATTATAGTAAGCTAAAAGTAGGCTGAAGGCCACACAGAGTACTTAAGACTACAAATGAAATCATTGTGTAAAACACAAGGAGCGGCGCTCAGAAGGTTCCAAGGGTCAGCCTGGGAAGGCAACCTAAAGCACGTTTAGGTGAGACAGGCAGCCAGACCGACAATCTCTTAATCGGAAGGCAACCCAACGAAAAGCCAGCCGAAGAACCGACCAACAAGATCAATTCTGCTCCACCAGACCAGCAAAATGACAACAAGATGTCAATAACACAACCTTCTGGATACTGGTGCCCAATCCTGCCCAGTCAGAATAAACGCCCAAAACTACCAACAACAGCTCAACTGTCGGACTACACGCCGCGCTGGACAGGATCAACACGATGAGGAAAATACACAGAAAAAAAGTAAGTCAACGACCAGGGCTGGTGACCCGAACGTCAACGGCCACAAGGTAGCACATACCGCTGGTACACTTCACTAAGGAAGGAATGAATTAAAATTAAGTTAAACACCACACAGGAAGACGGCAGCAATTCTAGCCGACTTCAATGCACACACATACACTCCTGGAAATGGAAAAAAGAACACATTGACACCGGTGTGTCAGACCCACCGTACTTGCTCCGGACACTGCGAGAGGGCTGTACAAGCAATGATCACACGCACGGCACAGCGGACACACCAGGAACCGCGGTGTTGGCCGTCGAATGGCGCTAGCTGCGCAGCATTTGTGCACCGCCGCCGTCAGTGTCAGCCAGTTTGCCGTGGCATACGGAGCTCCATCGCAGTCTTTAACACTGGTAGCATGCCGCGACAGCGTGGACGTGAACCGTATGTGCAGTTGACGGACTTTGAGCGAGGGCGTATAGTGGGCATGCGGGAGGCCGGGTGGACGTACCGCCGAATTGCTCAACACGTGGGGCGTGAGGTCTCCACAGTACATCGATGTTGTCGCCAGTGGTCGGCGGAAGGTGCACGTGCCCGTCGACCTGGGACCGGACCGCAGCGACGCACGGATGCACGCCAAGACCGTAGGATCCTACGCAGTGCCGTAGGGGACCGCACCGCCACTTCCCAGCAAATTAGGGACACTGTTGCTCCTGGGGTATCGGCGAGGACCATTCGCAACCGTCTCCATGAAGCTGGGCTACGGTCCCGCACACCGTTAGGCCGTCTTCCGCTCACGCCCCAACATCGTGCAGCCCGCCTCCAGTGGTGTCGCGACAGGCGTGAATGGAGGGACGAATGGAGATGTGTCGTCTTCAGCGATGAGAGTCGCTTCTGCCTTGGTGCCAATGATGGTCGTATGCGTGTTTGGCGCCGTGCAGGTGAGCGCCACAATCAGGACTGCATACGACCGAGGCACACAGGGCCAACACCCGGCATCATGGTGTGGGGAGCGATCTCCTACACTGGCCGTACACCACTGGTGATCGTCGAGGGGACACTGAATAGTGCACGGTACATCCAAACCGTCATCGAACCCATCGTTCTACCATTCCTAGACCGGCAAGGGAACTTGCTGTTCCAACAGGACAATGCACGTCCGCATGTATCCCGTGCCACCCAACGTGCTCTAGAAGGTGTAAGTCAACTACCCTGGCCAGCAAGATCTCCGGATCTGTCCCCCATTGAGCATGTTTGGGACTGGATGAAGCGTCGTCTCACGCGGTCTGCACGTCCAGCACGAACGCTGGTCCAACTGAGGCGCCAGGTGGAAATGGCATGGCAAGCCGTTCCACAGGACTACATCCAGCATCTCTACGATCGTCTCCATGGGAGAATAGCAGCCTGCATTGCTGCGAAAGGTGGATATACACTGTACTAGTGCCGACATTGTGCATGCTCTGTTGCCTGTGTCTATGTGCCTGTTGTTCTGTCAGTGTGATCATGTGATGTATCTGACCCCAGGAATGTATCAATAAAGTTTCCCCTTCCTGGGACAATGAATTCACGGTGTTCTTATTTCAATTTCCAGGAGTGTAGTTGCTTGCGGAGATCTCCCAGAAAGCGACAACCAGGATCAAACGAAGAGATGTGATAGCAGTTGAGGCTTGATAGTAGGTTACGTGAGGACTCCACTTTAGTACCAGGATCGGTGGGTGACGAACTTCGTAACCCTCGCAAGAAGCGCCTAACAACTCCAACCGCGCCTGCACGCCGCCAGCGGATCCGTCCTGACAACGCGCCGTGGAGACTCCCTCACTGCTTTGCCCCAACAGACCCACCGCCACACACAGCACAGCCAAATATACCCGCCACACCAAAGAAGATAGTACAGCTGTAATAGTATCGATACACCTTGCTGCTGCCACTCACAGAGAGAAGACAGCGACGTTATGGCGGTAGCACAAGAAGAAATAAGAGAACGGCTCTGAGCACTATGGGACTTAACTTCTGAGGTCATCAGTCCCCTAGAACTTGGAACTACTTAAACCTAACTAACCTAAGGACGACACACACATCCATTCCCGAGGCAGGATTTGAACCTGCGACCGTAGCGGTCGCGCGGTTCCGGACTATAGCGCCTAGAACCGCTTGGCCAGAAGAAATAAGACACCACTGGACTGGAACCAATGATAAAGAGACATGACGCGAGCCAGCCACGGCTCAGTATCATTAGATCTGCCACAGATCGCTGCCTACCCTTGTTTTTGCAAAGCACGCAAGACTCCGACATCTGTGGCGAGGGGAGGCCGTCCAGTATCTTGTCGTCTACTCGTGGTTTCACCGTCTTCAACCACTTTCCATAGTTGCTTGCAACAGCAGCATACGGGCAGCCCACTAATTTCCGGGTTTCCGAGGTGGCCTTGCCAGGAGGCAGGCTACAACAATCCGTCCTTCGTCTAAGTCGCATTTGTGAATGGATATCCCCATTAGCGACCCGTGCTTGTTCCCACAAAATTTCCCCATTGATCTCGTGTCCTCTTACTTATTACCTTTACTGTGTTACGCGATCGCATATTATCTTGAATAATGAAACCAGTGACTGTATTTTAATGTAATGTCGTTTATTCTTCATAAAACACGCTACCAGTTTCGACAACACATGGTGTCATCTTCAGGGCCTGCACGTAACCTGCCACCCACAACCGTTTTCATATGCAATTAACTTAATTGTATGCAGTGGGACAAAATTAACTGGATTATGTACCTTCCGCCGGTTACATACGATTCTGTTCATTGCACATGAAACGGTTGTGGGTGGCAGGTCACGTTCGGGGCCCTGAAGATGACTCCATTTGCCGTAGAAATTGGTAGCATGTTTTATAAAGAATAAATGACCTTCGATTAAAATACAGCTGCTGGTTCCGTCATTATTATTAAAGTTCTGTGTGTCCGGATGCAGTCCCACTTGATAGATTACCAGAGACGCCTTTTATCTGGCGATGGTGAGCAGACATAATATTTTGGACAGTCAGCGTATAGCGATTCTTTAATTCTTCATTGAAAATTGATTTTCAAGATTCGAGTTGCATCGCATTTCTTATTTTTGAACAATTAGCAATCGTGCCTTGCTTATCACGGTTAGTACTAAGTATCTGTGTCTAGATGACTTGTCTGACGTAGTGGTAGTTTTGTTTACAGGCTACTGCGTAGAGCTATGATTGAAATTCAGAGAACAGCGTCCGATAACTGAATGCCATCACTGTGACAAACGATCTGTACGATACTGTAGTGTCTCTGTTGCTAATAAGACCGATGGAGTGCTCCTTCGGACATGCATGCACGTGTCTCCGGAGGAACAGTACATCTTTCTTCTTAACAACACAGGCGCTGAAACATTGTATTTATTCCCCCATATCAGGCAGAGATTTTCAATTAAAAATATCCTCTCCTGCGCAGGAATTACATAATGTGAGTTTGAGTACAGGTTGTGACGCAGGAATGACGATATGTGGAAGCTGTGCACGGAGAGCCAAAGTGGTTCAGGCGACAGCTCGCTTAAAGGGGGAATCCGGGTTCGAGTCCCGATACGGCACAAATTTTCATTTTCGCCATTCCTTTCTACAGCAGACGGTTGATCGTATTCGCAACTGCGAATACATTTCACATATTTTACGATGTGAGTAGCGCTCGCCAGGAAAGGACTCCTGTACTTGTACGGTAACAGGTACCGGAACGTTTTCTGTGTGACCATTTTCCCATATTTACTGTCACACCTCTTTAAACTCTTTCTGCACACACAAAAAATTATTTTAATATCAAATACGGCCGGTCACAGGAGCCGGGCAGCCTTTAATGTATATGTATTACTCCAAGGAGTTCTTCCGTTCACCAGTAGATGACAATAGCATCGTTTCCACAGCGGCGATGAACACTGATTCATTATGGTTAAGCCAATCTGTATGAAGTATTTATCAATTGTGCACATAAATTTTCTTCATGAAGCAGTCTATCTATCAGTGAAAACCTACTGTTGTTAGCATAAACATACAGACAGAAACAGCGGTGCGGGTCTTTAATGTACATGTGTTGTGATCATCACACGAGACAGCTGTCACGATTTCTTTTACAAAATTTCTTCCTATGTTCATTTTACTCTCTTCCAACATATCTTTAAATATGTATACATGTACCGAGATGTGTGTTACTTCTTGTTTCGCTTGAATGGAGGAAGACCCTAAGATAAGGATAGGGGAAAGTAGAACGATTTAGAATAGGATCTAAACTGAAAGGGGTATACATTGATTGCTCGGCCTTTGCGGGTGATCTAGCCATTTTTGCCAGAAATATTAACTCAGCAGTTCTAAACATTGCTCGATAGACAGAGATCTCTGACAAAGAACCATTGAAGATCTCCTTCAAGAAAACGAAAAATATGATAATCATAAGCCATAGATGAGAACGGAAAAATTTAAATCCGTACCTAGTTCACGTAATCCAGCAGAATGTCTTAGAATAGGAAGCGATCAATCGCAAGATTTGTAAATTGGACCAGGAAAACCACCTGCAAAAAATTTCTATAAAAGGAAGTCGCTTAGGATTGGTGACAAGTTAAGACGAATCATTTGAAAAATCATAAGTATTATAAGCTTTAGAGTCTTTGATTATTAATAAATGAGCATTAGTAGATATATTAGTCAGAAGAGAACACAGGATATTGAGGAAGCTTTTAAGCAACAGATGGCTTACCAGACATACAATGTTTCAGATCAAATGAGGCACTGCAAAGAATGGTAGAACCAATACCTTGGATTAAATGGAAAAGCTTGTTGTTCTTATTGGCACATATTCAAAACGTCGGAAGATCGTATTAAAAAAGAAAATCTGGAGTTCCATTATGCCAAAGGCAAAAAGAACGCGATGTAATCTTAAAGTAATCAGTACCCCAAAGGACAAAATCATGGATAGGAATAAACTTAGGCAAATAGTGGAAAAGTACTGAAAATACCTTTCCATTCTCCTGTGATTTGGGGGTGCAATAATGGCGCAAATACAACTGCCCAACTTTAGATTCACATCACTCCAACGTAATATTCATTAGTTTGAATTATGACGAAATAAAGTAGGAGCCATTTCGAAACTGACAGAATGATGAAAAAAATCACCATTAATAAAAATACTACCATAGATGGCTGTTTACGAATTGAGGATGATTTTAGCAAGAGGTCGACTTTATTGCAAAGTCCATCATCCCTGTCATGCATATCACTTGTGGCCAATCAGAATGGTCCATTAATATACTCAGCTTGACAAATGCTAAGTAATAACTGAAACTTGCTAAAGAATAGCTGCCGATTGCTAAAAAAAATCCGACTAATGATAGTGAAAGGATCTGTAGTGGGTAGGACGTGACAGCAGCAACAAAGCCTGTGTACAAAAGCCCTGTATGCTTTCGACAGTTTATACAGTGGTGTTTGACTAAGGTTGAAGTGGAACCAATTAGTGCGACACTCCATGTGTTACAGCAACATGTATGCAAGACATTATTTGAGTGATAACGATCGTGGACGGGCAATTGGACGGCTCGAAGACGGCCAAAATGTCACTACTGTGGCTACAGTAGTGGATGAGTCCAAAAGTGTCATCTCGAGATTAAAAAAGGACATCGGCAGAAGTATGCCAGTGGTCGCAGATAGGTCACCACACCACAAGAGGATCGATACACATCCCTTGTGTTGAAAGCGAACAGGTATTTCACTATATAAATTGAAGGCGAATAGGAGAGAAACTAAAGGAAAGGGAAGGAAGTAGTGACATCACCTGCATCGGGACTTCGTGCAGAATGAGCAACGATGAGTGAAAATGTGTGCCAGGAGAGGACTCGAACCCGGGAATTCCTGCTTACTAGGCAGTTGTGTTACCACTGCAGCACCCACATACAGTGTTTATCTCAAATGCGCGGACTATCTCGGCACGGTCTACAGTTGACCCACACTTCCACCCAGCACTACCTAGCGCTGTCCGTCATCCACGTCCACCAAGCTCGCTAATTTCAGATTCCCGCTGGAAGGCGACATGAATGTGCATCTGTATTAAAGGTTGTGGATTCATTGCCCACTGAGGCTACTCAACGGAAGGTATAGTATCTGTTTTTTGGAAAGCGTCCGGATTGTAGAGGTTATCGCAACAGCCTACGAGGAATAGAAAAGCAACTGGAATCACTCAACAGAGGAAAGTCCACTGGACCTGACGGGATACCGATTCTACACAGAGTACGCGAAAGAACTTGCCCCCCTTCTAACAGCCGTGTACCGCAAGTCTCTAGAGGAACGGAGGGTTCCAAATGATTGGAAAAGAGCACAGGTAGTCCCAGTCTTCAAGAAGGGTCGTCGAGCAGATGCGCAAAACTATAGACCTATATCTCTGACGTCGATCTGTTGTAGAATTTTAGAACATGTTTTTTGCTCGAGTATCATGTCGTTTTTTGAAACCCAGAATCTACTATGTAGGAATCAACATGGATTCCGGAAACAGCCATCGTGTGAGACCCAACTCGCGTTATTTGTTCATGAGACCCAGAAAATATTAGATACAGCCTCCCAGGTAGATGCTATTTTTCTCGACTTCCGGAAGGCGTTCGATACAGTTCCGCACTGTCGCCTGATAAACAAAGTAAGAGCTTACGGTATATCAGACCAGCTGTGTGGCTGGATTGAAGAGTTTTTAGCAAACAGAACGCAGCATGTTGTTATCAATGGAGAGACGTCTACAGACGTTAAAGTAACCTCTGGCGTGCCACAGGGGAGTGTTATGGGACCATTGCTTTTCACAATATATATAAATGACCTAGTAGATAGTGTCGGAAGTTCCATGCGGCTTTTCGCGGATGATGCTGTAGTATACAGAGAAGTTGCAGCATTAGAAAATTGTAGCGAAATGCAGGAAGATCTGCAGCGGATAGGCACTTGGTGCAGGGAGTGGCAACTGTCCCTTAACATAGACAAATGTAATGTATTGCGAATACATAGAAAGAAGGATCCTTTATTGTATGATTATATGATAGCGGAACAAACACTGGTAGCAGTTACTTCTGTAAAATATCTGGGAGTATGCGTGCGGAACCATCTGAAGTGGAATGATCATATAAAATTAATTGTTGGTAAGGCGGGTACCAGGTTGAGATTCATTGGGAGAGTGCTTAGAAAATGTAGTCCATCAACAAAGGAGGTGGCTTACAAAACACTCGTTCGACCTATACTTGAGTATTGCTCATCAGTGTGGAATCCGTACCAGATCGGGTTGACGGAGGAGATAGAGAAGATCCAAAGAAGAGCGGCGCGTTTCATCACAGGGTTACTTGGTAACCGTGATAGCGTTACGGAGATGTTTAATAAACTCAAGTGGCAGACTCTGCAAGAGAGGCGCTCTGCATCGCGGTGTAGCTTGCTCGCCAGGTTTCAAGAGGGTGCGTTTCTGGATGAGGTATCGAATATATTGCTTCCCCCTACTTATACCTCCCGAGGAGATCACGAATGTAAAATTAGAGAGATTAGAGCGCGCACGGAGGCTTTCAGACAGTCGTTCTTCCCGCGAACCATACGCGACTGGAACAGGAAAGGGAGGTAATGACAGTGGCACGTAAAGTGCCCTCCGCCACACACCGTTGGGTGGCTTGCGGAGTATAAATGTAGAGGTAGATGTAGAGTCATTCAATAATTAAAGAGACAAATTGGTCTGGAGAAAAAACCGTTTATTTTTACAAAACAATACTTTTTCTACTTTTCATAATATTTCCCTTTAACATTTATGCACTTGTTCCAACGGGATAGAAGCTTTTTTATTCCGGCTGCAAAGAACTCTTTATCTTGGTGTGTGAACCAATTTCCCACAAACTTTTTCGCGTCATCGTTGTCCTGGAACCTCTTCCCACGTAATGCCTCCTTCAGTGCACACCAAATAAATGGAAATCACTAGGTGCTAAATCAGGACTGTAAGGGGGTTGAGGCAGTACTTCCCAGCCCATTTTGTCGATGGTATCACAGGTTAGTTGAGCCATTTGAGAACGTGCGTTGTCTAGATGGAAAATCACACCTCTCCTCTGAGAACCACGACGTTTCTCTCTCATGGCTGGCTTCACTTTGCTTAAATGCAAATCCGAGTAGTATTGACTTCATTCTACGCTGCTCTCCGAGATAATCACAAAAAACTGGAACTTCAGCATCCCAAAACACCGTCAACATTACTTTTCCTGCTGATATTTGGGTTTTGAATTTTTTCTTGACAGGTGAGTTGGTGTGCTTCCACTCCATGCTTTGTCTTTTTGATTATGGCTCATAATACTGAACCCAAGTTTCATCACAAGTTAAAATTTTGTTGATGAAATGCTCACTTTCTCTTTCATAGCATTCCGTTAGCTCTGTGCCCACTCTCAACCTTCTTTCCTTGTGTAGCCGCTTCGACTCTTTTGGGACTCATCCTGTGCGTGTTTTGCGGTACTTCAGCTTATTCAAATGTGTGTGGGTTCTTAAGGGGCCAAACTGCAGAGGTGATTGGTCCCTAGAATTACACACTACTTAAAGCAACTTAAACCAACCTATGCTAAGAACAACACATACACCCATGCCCGAGGGAGGACTCGAAACTCCGGCGGGAGTGTACTTCAGCTTGTTACAGATAATGTTATGAACTGTGCCAGTACTAACTTAAACCATATCAACTATCATTTCCACAGTCACACGGCGGTCGGCACGAATAATATCATCAATTCGACTTTCAAATGAGGGAGCTGAAGCTGCAACTGGTCGGCCAGAACGGTGGTCGTCAGTCACTGAGTAGCTACAATTTTTGAACTGCCCTAACCACTTGTAAAAATTTGCAAGATTCATACACCCTTCACCAAAATCTTTAGACATTCCACAGTATATTTCCACTGGTTTCTCGCCTTCAGCAAGTAAAAAACGAATAACAAAACGTTTTTCAACTAAAGTGGACGTTTCAAGCGGACACGCCACCCTGAAATGTATTTTTGAGGTTATAAACAAAACAATGTTGATATGTCAGCTGATGTCAGTGATGCCAACTTTAAGCTATAAAAGTACCAAACTTGTCCTACTAACAATTTTTTTCCCCAGACCAATTTGTCTAATTATTGAATGACGCTAGTAGTAAGCGGGAGATTCCAAGTTAGAGTAACTAGTCCAGGGCTTCACAACATACGTGCTCGCGGAGAAAGCTCTGAGCAGCAAGGCGCGAGCACGGAGCAGCGCGAGCACGCTACCCCCAATACCGGACCAGAGCGGAGAGTGGGGAGAGTCACGTGAGCCACACAACAGCTGCCGCCAGTCAATGTAAATCCGCGGCCACCTGCAGGGATATCACTCACGAATTATTACTGCGACAAATGAAACAAATAAAGGAGAACGTACACATGCCACATAATTTTATTAGCTTAGTGTATGCCTCTACATTCGCATTAATTTGTGAACTGTTACACAATAAAAGGTGTCACTGAAGTGTGGGATTATCGGTTATCTTGTACTTTTTGCCCTTTACAATTGCGTCTATGTTCGGAGTAATCGTTCTTGTGCATTTTAGGCGCAGCGTGCAGTTTAAATTTCGATCAGACAACGCGTTTCTCAGGCGCGTCTTGTTACATTTCATTGCAGAGAACAGTTGTTCACAAACATACGTGGAACCGAACATTGATATTATTGTAGCCGCCAGTTTGTGCAAACGAGGAAATCTATCCTGAGGGAAGTGTCTGTAGAAATGGTTCAAATGGCTCTGAGCACTATGGGACTCAACTGCTGAGGTCATTAGTCCCCTAGAACTTAGAACTAGTTAAACCTAACTAACCTAAGGACATCACAAACATCCATGCCCGAGGCAGGATTCGAACCTGCGACCGTACTGGTCTTGCGGTTCCAGACTGCAGCGCCTTTAACCGCACGGCCACTTCGGCCGGCGAAGTGTCTGTAGAATTCCAAAATGTTTTTCTCGTTCTGAAATTTGTCTCTGTATTCTCTGTCACACTGCAGGTCAATAATTTCTTGCTGCAGCTCAGGACGAATCTCTTAAATAATCGCTGAATATGGAGAGGAGGATCAAAATCACTGTCTAGTGCTGTCAGATCTTGAGAGCGCTGATCAACTAAACTATGTGAATAACGTTCACAGTCTTTGTGAACATCTTGCATGGATGATAATTTAGGAAAATGAGCTAGGTTTCCTGTTTACAGCTGACTCACCCAAAGTGTCAATTTCATTTTAAAAGCTCGTATTCGATCTATGAAATGAGTAAGTAGCAGATCTTTACCTTGTAGTAAAATGTTCAAAGCATTCAGATGGCTAGTTAAATCTGCTAAGAACGCGAGATCACATTCAAACGTGCGCGCGCATTTCCCCTCCCTCCCTACTCAGCGACCTTGCACCTGCTCGCGAGCACGTGCGTGAGCAGACGCGAGTACTCGCGCTCAAAACCGGCCAGTTGTTAAGCCCTGAACTAGTCCCATAGTCCAGCAGACATATAAACTCGCCGCCGCTGTTTGTGCATAAAGTACACTTGCAGCTGATATCGTTAGTTCGGTTCCTTTCCTTTCTCCCCCCCCCCCCCCTTCCCCCCTGCACCTTCAATTTGCACAATATGTATCACAGCTGTGGATTCCGCGTGGCGTCTATCCTTTCGGACATGTCCAAAAGAACAGACACCACGCATTGACATAAAACATATCTTATGCCGAGGCACATCGCTGCAGAGATTGCAATCGCTTGGTACACATACCCGTGTCAGAACCATTTCGCAGAGATTAAATCAGGTGGCCGGCCGGTGTGGCCGAGCAGTTCTAGGCGCTTCATTCCGGAACCGCGCTGCTGCTACGATCGCAGGTTCGAATCCTGCCTCGGGCATAGATGTGTGTGATGTCCTTAGATTTAAGTAGTTCTAAGTCTAGGGGGACTGATGACCTCAGATGTTAAGTCCCATAGTGCTTAGAGCCGTTTGAACCATTTTTTAAATCAGGCTGGTTTGTATGCTTAGAAGCCTGTTAAATGCACCCAAATTAAACACTACATCGTCGAAGAAGAGGTAGTTGGTTAGGGAATATGTTGGCGAGCGTCGCAACAATGGTCCATTTTGATGTTCCCCGACAACTCCCGCTTCACTGTGGCGAGTATTCTGGCCACCAGTTAGTGTGGAGAGAGAGGGTGGCACGTTACCCACGACAGATAGTTCATTAACACCAATGGTATTGCCTAGCTGTTATGGCGTGGGCAGACATTATGCACAGTGGCCAAGTATTCTGGATCATGTCCGTCAGTTTAAGGGTGCATTAGTTACTGACGTTCTGTTTATAGACAATGCACGCCCATACAGATCCACTGAGGTGTTGGACACACTGTGAAGTGATGATATCGAACGTGTGGAATGGTCTGCGTACTTTCTAGACCTAAACCCTTTAGATCATGGCTTGGTTGCTCTCGGCAGAAGTGTTTTTCAACAAACACTCCCTTCCTGAACCGTGCAAGAGCTTAAAACAGCTTTGAGAAATGGGTGGGACAATTTCCCCAAGGACTCCTCGACAGCTTGCTAGGGAGCATGAGTAACAGCTGCAATATGGCGTTAGTGCCCAAGGAGAGCCTCTTTTTCTTCACTGAGCTTCCGATATCGATCTTTATGTTGGGAGTCTGACCAGTGTCAAACATGAACGTTATCCTGCTTTCCCATATGGTGAAATCTGTGCATTTTTCCTCATAAATATCTTACCCCACACGTCGTCCATTGTTGCTTTTGATTATTCCTGTCCAACAATGTCTCTGTTTCTCAGCATTTCTCAAACAGTGTACTTACTCTACTGACTGTTTTTCAAAATTTGACAGCGAATTTTCGTTAACACATAGAAGAGTGTATCAGCTTCATATTTCATGAACACCAGACTATCCATGAGTTGAAGCGACAGTCATTTATGCAGAAACAATGGCATTGTTAGTCCATTTACGTAGCCATGGTGCTAGAGCAAGCGGTATTCGCAGCTGTAATTGTATCGAGCAATTTGACCATGCATCGTTTAGCTGTGCTAACCCGTGCGTGCTGTGTCGGTTTCGGCAGACGATTTTACGCAGCTGTGGCGCGGCGGCGTTGTGAAATGAATAAACTGTAATTGCCTGGAATAATTTAAGCCCTGCGCCGGGGCGCGATGGGGTGGCTGGCTCGCGCGTTCCAGCGGGGAAGCGCTTCTGCGCAGCCAGGCTGGGAGTGTGGACGTGTCCGCAGTTGCCGAGTCGGGTCACGCCAGCAATTAGCCGTGCGATGCCCGGCCAGGAGAGGTTGCCAGCACTGCTTTGTAATCCGCTCTCCCTCCTAGCGCTCGGACTAATGTGCTCTTGTAGCTGCAAGCGGACGGCCTTGATTATTTGATTACTACAGCAGAACTGCGCCACAGCAAGACTCCCCGACATCGGCAGGTGGCTTAGTTTCAGCGCTTTGCGCAACAATGTCCAAACAATTAGGGGCCGAGAGCGAAGCCCTGAAGGATGCCCAGAATACGACTATCAAATGTGCAGGTCTGAGTCCACTTGGACCGACAAAACAGCACACCGCTGACGGAAACTTGGGATATTTTTTCCCTCATACTGAGTTGCGAAATTTGAAAGACTTAATGTCGCGATGAGAAACTGCAACACTAATCACCAAACACAAAAATGACCATGTAGGAATTATCCGAACGGGACGAAAATCAGTAGAGGTAATGTACATGTGCAAACAAATGATTACAATTTCAGAATAATTGCACGATTTATTCAAGAGAAAGAGGTTCCCGAGATGAGGAAGTCAATAATGCTTTGGTCCACCTCTGGCTCTTATGCAACATGTTATTCGGCTTGGCACTCATTGACACAGTTTTTGGATGTCCTCTTGAGAGATGTACCAAATTCTATCCAAATGGCGCGTTAGGCCGTCAAAATCCCGAGCTGGTTGAAAGGCCCTACCCAAGGTCGGTTTGGCAAACACGAAGACAATCAATAAAAACTCTTGCATTGTGTGGGCTGGCATTATGTTGCTGAAATGTTTGCCCAAGATGGCTTGCCATGAAAGGCATAGAAAAACGTCGGCGTACTGGTGTGCTGTAAGGGTGTCGTGGAAGACAAAAGAAACGATTCCTGCTATAAAAAGAAATGGCACTCCATACCGCAGACTCCTGGTTGTCGGGCCGTATGGTAGACCCACCACTGTCTAGGGCCTCTCCAGACACGTCTTCGGCATGCAGTTTCAAACACTGGAGTATAATTGTGTTCAAGGATGAGACCCGCTTCGAAATGAGCCTCGGTAACCAGTGAGGACGAAGCGGATAATTCCTTTGTGGTGCTTTCTTAAGTGTGATTTTAGCCATTAGAGTTAACAGTTCCACAATATCTGCTTCAGTGAATGAGACCGGTTAGAATCTTGGTGGTAGAGGAAATGTTTAGCACCAGCTTTTGGTCGGTGGTGAGACGGGATGTGGGGTAGCCAAGTTATTTTGCCAAAATGGCCTGCATTATGCTACAAAAACATTTCCTCATGACTTTAGTGGTCTTTCCCTGAAGAATGCCTTACCTGACATAGATGCGAGCTGCGTGAAGAGGCGCCCAGTCGTCTTGGAGCACAGCGCCATCATTTGGGAATAAACTTTGTTCCGTGAGACAGATCTCATCATTCAAAATTTCGAATTCGCTTGGCTCCGACATAATGCAATCACAGATGCACAGAACTAAGCACGACTGACTCTTGAGACGTACTGAGAACATTGCACGGGTACAGTTTTGGTCAAACACCATAGCGCAACCTGCAGGCTTTTCTAGCGTCAGCTTTTATCTTCAAAGTACATATTTCTCCCGATGTTTCTAAATTTTTGTCGAAACATTGTAGGCGACAGTTGCTCGACCGAACCTCCTTGGTCATAAATAAATCCTTGTTATATAAGATTTTGGTGACTGAGTGACGAAGTTCTTCTCTTCAATGATACTCGGAACAATCGAACCTCGCCGCTCCTATGGCCACAGGTCTACCGAACATAGATTGCAATCACATTTTGAACGGTTACTGTTAATATTTGCTTGATCTAATGCGTTTGATTGAAGATTTCTACGTTATTGCGAGCGTGTAAGGAAAAACGATTGGCAAAGCTATTTTCGGATGCTGTGATTGTCAAACTAATCGGCTCTAATCATTTCGACACGTAAAATATTTTATTCATCTTATATAATGCGCAGAATCCTGGGAAAAAAAGACAGCCTCCACAAAGTGAGTGTCGGGAATTATCGTAGCACTATCGTGACTTACAAAGAATTTGGATTTGTGTGATTATGACTGCTATCTGCCGGTCAGCAGTCTTAAGATATCTGGTCTCGACGCTATTGAAGTATTTATTGCTGTTCAAATGGGTGCTTGTACAAGGGTTGCCCAGAAAGTAATGCACCGCATTTTTTTCATCTCTTTACTGAACATAATGAGAATTACATACATGAAAGAGCCGGCCGGAGTGGCGGAGCGGTTCTAGCCGCTAAAGTCTGGAACCGCGCGACCGCAACGGTCGCCGGTTCGAATCCTGCCTCGGGCATGGATGTGTGTGATGTCCTCACGTTAGTTAGGTTTAAGTAGTTGTAAGTCTAGAGGACTCAGAAATTAAGTCCCATAGTGCTCGTAGCCATTTGCACCATTTTGAACACACGAAAGACTGGTGTTTCACGTATACACAGTATTTTTCCATGTAATCTCCATCCCGTTCTCTGGCCTTTCTCCAGCGCGAAACAAGGGCGTAGATGCCCTGTCGGTAGCAATCTTTGTCCTGGCGGCGGAGCCAGTGCTTCTCTGTGGGAACTTCCTTTGCCTTTGACAGACGCAGCGCCCACTGCCGAGTCGTAATGCGTCTGTCCTCGCGAATGACAACATCAGCTCGCTGGAACATGTCAGGAGTGACAGTCGTGGATGGTCTCCCCGACCGCTGCAAATCGTGCAGCTCCGGCGAACCTCCTTCTGATGACCTCACCCACCGTGTCCAGCGACTAACTGTACTTCTGTCAACAACAGATGCTCCATAGACTTTGCACAAGTGCTTGTGAATATTCCCCACAGTTTCTTTCCCTGCAGTGAGAAATTCAATGACGGCACTTTGCTTGTAACGTACATTTTGAAACTGTCCTACAACTACGCTATCTGTCAGAAGCGACGCAAACATGACGCGCTTACTCAGGAGACTTCAAATAAAACATACCTAACATTTCGCATTCGCAGAATTGTTTCCGAATGAGGAAAAAAAAAGCGGTGCATTACTTTCCTGTTAACTATCGTATTAATATCTTCAGAAGAATAAGTTTTGCGAATAGCTTATTGTATTTTTTTTATATATATGATCTTCCATGCATATACGCGGATGTAGCGGAGTCAGCAGTTGGCAGGTTACCTAGCATTAAAATGTCGTGAAAGTAGAATACAGAATAAAAGCGTGCGATGACGAAGTATGTCATCTAGTAGTACTTTTAATGCAGTCATTATCCATTTCTCCGTTAGATAACTTCTTGATAATTCAGGTAACTGAAAGACAATCACTTACGACTATATTCTCACAGAAAAAGAGTCCGCGCCGCAATGGACGTCAGACGCAAACATTTTCATATATATTACCTCTTCAAATACATAGAAATTTAATTTCAATCAAACGCAATTACTGTACTGTTTACTGTAACGACAGTGTATTAATTACTGTTTATAGTAGGTGGGTTTGATGTTTACTGAGGATGTGGCGCGTGAAACAAGGCAAATATTGGACGGTTACCCTCAGACCTAATTAATACGTAAGAATTTTATGAGCGTTTTTCGCCACAGAAGATTCATAACAGACTTAATAGGTGCATGTGAACATATGGAGCAAGATATGACCTCAGAATCGACCAGCGAGAGTTTATGGCTATCATTTATGCTGTAAGATATTGTCGCATGCGGTCCAACATTATTTTATGAGTGTTTGGGTTTCCTTATCTGTCTTCTAAGGAACGTCGTTAAAAGAATATTGGCTTTCTTGATCACGGAGAGTCTTTAACGTGACATCTCGATGTCAGAAGAAGAAATGCACATGCTACTATTGTATGTTCCCGCTGATCATTAGCGCTTTATACCCTGAGTGTTTCCATTTGCTTTCAAGGACTGTGCAATACCCGAAACAATAAATTTTTGTTTAAATGAAATTCTCTTGCAAATATTAAAATTTATGATAAATGTATACCATTACAAAAAAGTTACGCCGATTTCATATGACAATATCGACACGACAGCTGGGTTAATTAATTTTTTGATTTAACTAAATTGACTTGAATTGTGGCATGCAATTAACTATTCGTCCGCATTTCCCAGATGCCTTCGACAAAGCCACTTATAATACTGCAAGAATTAAGATTTCTCTCTGTAGGGAGTTGCGCGCTATTATGGACTTTCGTGGCAGATTAAAACTGTGTGACAAACGGGGACTCGAACCTCGAACGTTGTATTTGGCGGGCAAATTTCTTGCCGAGAGAGCTAAACAGGCATTACACTAATCCGCCCTCACAACCAGTGCCTCGACGTCGCTTTTTCTGGACAAAATAGAGACAGCCCGTAACCATCCCCATTCCTACAACATCCCCATTCAACTACAACATGCCTAATGCCAAATATCTAACACATTAACTCATTTGTAGTCAGAAGTTTGAAGTTGTTTCATACACGGCCGGTCGATTCCTTAAATAATTTTAAGGAATCGACCGGCCGTGTATGAAACAACTTCAAACTTCTGACTACAAACGAGTTAATGTGTTAGATATTTGGCATTAGGCATGTTGTAGTTGAAAACACAAAACGCTAATTATGTTGCGTCCATTAGTTTCAGGTTATTCACCCTTAGACTAATGAAAAAATAAGAATCAAAAGTTGTAACAAGTTGGAACGCCATGTTTCATGGTGAAGTTTAACCACATAAACGATGATGTTGTAGTAAGTTATAAACTGTTTTCCTTTCAGTATTCTTTGGGGCTGTAATGCGGGCGACAAAAAGCTAAGAAAAGTGTCTGAAGTATATTCGAAGCTCGCTGAGAGTCACTAGGTGCTCTCACAATCAGACACTGCATATTTTCAACTCCGTATTAAGAAACGTGGGTTATTCACGCATCTCATTGTTTATGGAGTTATATTTCATGAACTGTGTGTCATCCAGTGAAATGGTTTTGTAGGAAAATTCACTGAAATATAAGAATACTGTGTCCAAGATGTCTTGGAAATCAGAGTAAGTAGTAAGGAAGTGATAAATTAATGCGTCATGGGTGATGAAGCTTTATTACACCAACAGTGAAACAGCGAAAACATTTTTCCTTTCATTGTTGTGTGTAAGTTATTGAGAAAAAGATTCTAAAACATTTGAAATTAGGAGAAATTAGTTGCAGGTGGATAATTGCACTTACTTATACTAAACAGAAGTGTACAACAATCGTGTCTGTCTGTTTTTTCTATTTTATCACGCTAATCTCTTGTACCACCTAATATATTTTCGTGGGCTTTTCAGAAGCGACTTGAGAGGAGTTTTGGGTGACCTATAAGCTTTATTTCATGAAAATCGGATCACGAGAAAGGAAGATAACTTGATTTAAAGTTTCAGTTACAATGGTCTTGCTTGCTTGTCTGAACACTCTAATCCCAAAACTACTGGACGAATATTCGTGGGGTTTTGACTGGTAACCTGAGTGTAGCTTGGGTGAAATTTAAGTTTTAGTTCATCAGAATCGGTACACGGAAGAAAAGATATCGTAATTTAAATCTGCCTCGTTAGTAGTTTCTATGTATAATCATCATGGTGCATTATATTAAAGAACCAATAGACAGCACTGTTAGTTTCTTAATACACTAAAAAGTCAATAGATGGCGCTGAAGATTTTTTTAACTCGCTGACAGACGTATTTCCGGAAGGTTACGTCAGTGACAGAATCAAGCGCCGCACTCTTTACGAATACGAACTAATAGCTACATTATGTGATCAAAAGTATCCGGACACCTGGCTGAAAATTACAAGTTCTTGGCGCCCTCCATCTTTGATGCTGGAATTCAATATGGTGTTGGCCCACCCTTAGCCCTGACGACAGCTTCCACTCTATCAGGCATACGTTGAATCAGGTGCTGCAAGGTTTGTTGGTGAATGGCAGCCCATTCTTACCGAAGTGCTGCACTGAGGAGATGTATCTATGTTGGTCGGTGAGGTCTGGCACGAGGTCGGCGTTCCAAACATCCCAAAGATATTCTATGGGATTCAAGTCAGGACTATGTGCAGGCAGTCCAGTACAGGAATGTTACTGTCGTACAACCACTCCGCCACACGCCGTGCATTATGAACAGGTGCTCGATTGTGTTGAAAGATGTGATCGCTATCCCCGAATTGCTCATCAACAGTGGGAACAAAAGAATGTGCTTAAAACATCAATCTAGGCCTGTGCCACGTAAAACAACAAGAGGTGCGAGCCCCCTCCATGAAAAACACGACCACACCATAACACCACCACATCCGAATTTTACTGTTGGCACTACACACGCTGGTAGATGACGTTCACCGGGAATTCGCCATACCCACACCCTGCCATCGGGTCGCCACATTTGGTACCGTGATTCGTCACTTCCCACAACGTTTTTCCACTATTCAGTCGTCCAGTGTTTACGCTCCTTATACCAAGCGTGGCGTCGTGGGGCATTTACCGGCGTGATGTGTGGCTTATGAGAAGCCGCTCGACCATGAAATCCAAGTTTCCTCACCTCCCTCCTAACTGTCATAGTATTTGCAGTGGATCCTGACGTAGTTTGGAATTCCTGTATGATGGTCTGGATAGATGTCTGCCTGTTACCCTTTACGACCATCTTCAACTATGGGCGGTCTCTGTCAGTCCACAGACGAGGTCAGCCTGTACGCTTTTGTGCTGTACATGTCCTTTCCTATTACCACTTCACTATCACATCGGAAACAGTGGACCTAGTGATATTTAGCAGTGTGGAAATCTCACGCTTTGACATGACATAAGTGACACCCAGTCACCTGACCACGTTCGAAATCCGTGAGTTCCGGGAAGGTCCCCATTCTGCTCTCTAATGATGTCTAATGCCTACTGAGGGCGCTGATACGGAGTACCTGGCAGTCGGTGGCAGCAAAATGCACTTAACATGAAAAACGTATGTTTTTGGGGGTGTCCGTATACTTTTGATCACATAGTGTAAATGTCATAATGCACGGAATTCACTATGTGTATTAAAACTGAAGGACAATTCTTTGCTTCTTTCTAAATGTTCTATTTATATTCATTGGTAGGAAAAGCGAATCTGTTAAGTTTGGCTTGTGATTACGGTGCCTACTCATTACATTTGGATTTCGTTTTCGAGTCTATCTGAATACACAATAACTGCTAAAAGATGGAGTACTATGCGGTTTCAGAAACCTAACGAAGATCGAGAGGCGAGAGTTGATGTGGCTCAATAACATCAGGCTTTAGAAACGTTTCCCAAAGGGGAGGCGCGACGTTACTCCAGTGGAGAGAGTTACCCACGTTCTCGCTCCTCAGAACCCATTCGTCCAGCCTAACATCATAGAAGCAGAATTCTTAACGGGAAGTGGCGCAGGCGTACTAGTTTTTATACTCCCAACCTCACTTATTGAAGCAAACAAGCCTCCCCCAACTATACTAATCCAAATGCTGCATACAAAAACGCTTTGTAAGTAAAAAATAAATTCCGCACATAAGAAGTCTCGGGGAAGCCTCAAAACAAACACTTGAGCCATTCGGGGTTCTCAGATAGTTCTTAGATATTGGATGATATAGGCTGTATATTTGGTGCTATGAGTTACGCATCCTTAAGTCATATAAACTGATAAGTCAAAACATTACGACCGCCTACTTAACAGCTGAAAGAAGATATCGTCGTCGGGCAAAACATCAAGCACTGAAGGGACGTAGATGGTTCGCAGCTTTCAGCGTATCTTTGATTACTACCACAGCTCTCATGCAAGCGCAGTAGAATGTCTCCCATAGCATTGTACTGCTTACACCAGCCTATGTCCATAACACGCAATATGTTTCGAGCCCAAGTTCACTTCGATGACGCGTTTATGGAGACGACAAACGACCTAGTTATCAAAAATGTGATTCACCGGAAGAGCCGACACGTTTTCTTTGGTCGAATGTCGAATGCCAATAGTGCCGTGTCCCCTGTATCCGTAATTGACGATGTTGTAGGGTCAACACTTAACACGAGGAGGTGGCCGGCTGTGGATCTACGTGTCCAACAGTTTACGGCGAACGGTGTACTTGCACCAGCAAGGAGCACTTTCGGCGAAGATGACACAGGTCTTCATCTATCGTGCTTTACAGACCATACAAGCATCCAATCCCCACAGTCTGTAAAGAGCCGTGGAGTCCAACCATTTAGCGCCTAGTGGTAATTTCACTGCCTTACCTCTTTCCGTGTATGGGGAGTAGCACGTGAACACTCGACCAGCTTTGCCGTTTTCGAGATACTCGTTCACAGACTCTGCGTAATAACGATCTGCCTTTGTCAAAGTTGCTTGTCATAAAGGATTTCCCCATTTGCAGCTCATGCCTTCGCTTGGGTGATCCCTATCAGTGTCTGCTGCACACACACACTTTGGTGTGCTGTCATCTACTGCCAGGTTCTCCATATCAGCGACCTGAACAGTCTTCCGACATCGTGAGACAGCAGAATGGGGCGCTCCGCGGGACTCACGGAAATTTGCGGTGATATCTCATGGGACCCAACTGCTCAGGTCATCGGTACCTAAGCTTACACACTACTTAATATGACTTAACCTTACTTACACTAAGGGCAACACACACACCCATGCCCGAGGGAGGACTCTAACCTCCGACGGATGGGAGCCGCGCGGACCGTGACAACGCGCCCGAGACCGAACGGCTACCCCGCGCGGCTCACAAACTTCGAACGTGGTCTGGTGATTGGGTGTCACTTGTGTCATACGCCTGTACGCGAGATTTCCACACTTCTAATTATCCATAGGTCCACTGTTTTCATTGTGATAGTGAAGTGGAAACGTGAAGGGACCCGTATAGCACAAAAGCGTACGGTCCGTCCTCGTCTGTTGACTGACAGAGACCGCCGATAGTGGAAGAGGATCGTAATGTGTAACAGGCAGACGCCTATGAAATGCATAATTGTAGTGACACACCAAAATCAGAATAGTAATCCGTTGTAGTTGCTACATATTTTATTACAATCAGAAGCATTATAAAATCACAATCACAATAACACAGGAGACTGCCTTACAAGGCCAGATCACTTGGACAAATAACAAATAAACTTCTTTAACCGGAACAAGACCCATAAAACTTGAAATTTGAATATGACTAGGTAAACATACGCAGGTAAGGCTTTACTGAAATACACTCCTGGAAATTGAAATAAGAACACCGTGAATTCATCGTCCCAGGAAGGGGAAACTGTATTGACACATTCCTGGGGTCAGATACATCACATGATCACACTGACAGAACCACAGGCACATAGACACAGGTAACAGGGCACGCACAATGTCGGCACTAGTACAGTGTATATCCACCTTTCGCAGCAATGCAGGCTGCTATTCTCCCATGGAGACGATCGTAGAGATGCTGGATGTAGTCCTGTGGAACGGCTTGCCATGCCATTTCCACCTGGCGCCTCAGTTGGACCAGCGTTCGTGCCGGACGTGCAGACCGCGTGAGACGACGCTTCATCCAGTCCCAAACATGCTCAATGGAGGACAGATCCGGAGATCTTGCTGGCCAGGGTAGTTGACTTACACCTTCTAGAGCACGTTGGGTGGCACGGGATACATGCGGACGTGCATTGTCCTGTTGGAACAGCAAGTTCCCTTGCCGGTCTAGGAATGGTAGAACGTTGGGTTCGATGACGGTTTGGATGTACCGTGCACTATTTAGTGTCCCCTCGACGATCACCAGTGGTGTACGGCCAGTGTAGGAGATCGCTCCCCACACCATGATGCCGGGTGTTGGCCCTGTGTGCCTCGGTCGTATGCAGTCCTGATTGTGGCGCTCACCTGCACGGCGCCAAACACGCATACGACCATCATTGGCACCAAGGCAGAAGCGACTCTCATCGCTGAAGACGACACGTCTCTATTCGTCCCTCCATTCACGCCTGTCGCGACACCACTGGAGGCGGGCTGCAGGATGTTGGGGCGTGAGCGGAAGACGGCGTAACGGTGTGCGGGACCGTAGCCCAGCTTCATGGAGACGGTTGCGAATGGTCCTCGCCGATACCCCAGGAGCAACAGTGTCCCTAATTTGCTGGGAAGTGGCGGTGCGGTCCCCTGCGGCACTGCGTAGGATCCTACGGTCTTGACGTGCATCCGTGCGTCGCTGCGGTCCGGTCCCAGGTCGACGGGCACGTGCACCTCCCGCCGACCACTGGCGACAACATCGATGTACTGTGGAGACCTCACGCCCCACGTGTTGAGCAATTCGGCGGTACGTCCACCCGGCCTCCCGCATGCCCACTATACGCCCTCGCTCAAAGTCCGTCAACTGCACATACGGTTCACGTCCACGCTGTCGCGGCATGCTACCAGTGTTAAAGACTGCGATGGAGCTCCGTATGCCACGGCAAACTGGCTGACACTGACGGCGGCGGTGCACAAATGCTGCGCAGCTAGCGCCATTCGACGGCCAACACCGCGGTACCTGGTGTGTCCGCTGTGCCGTGCGTGTGATCATTGCTTGTACAGCCCTCTCGCAGTGTCCGGAGCAAGTATGGTGGGTCTGACACACCGGTGTCAATGTGTTCTTTTTTCCATTTCCAGGAGTGTAGTACAAATGTCCATACAACTCCCATCAGAACTCTCATTACTTCACATCAGCTGAGGGACTGATTAAGGATAAGAACACAGATTTTTTAAGGTTTGACCAGCCAACTTTCCTAAACAAAAAAAATTACTAAAACAATTAAGGAGGTTCTTTAATTTTGACCAAACCAATCTTCAAATTTACTTACTCAGCTGATTAATCACCAATATTCTTAGAATGATTACAACTAGAACATGATCATATGAAAATACCCATAAAATGAGGTTGCTTCAATATTGCGTGTGAATTAGCGATAGACGCGAGCAGACCGAGGATTCAAATCAATACGAGAGATCCACGAGACAGAAAATCAAATAGAAATTATTCAACTTTGCACTGCAATTTAACTTCAGATGCTGTAATTCTCCACCAGGAAGATGTAATCACGCAACAGTGACAACATAACCCAAGATGTAAAAGAGAGGACAGTGCCTTAAATATCTCTCTGCCCCCGTGGTGCTTTGCTCCCAGTATGCTCGAGTCGACCACTGCCAAGTATCTGTAACACAACACACATCAACGGCAGACAATATTCAGAGACATAAACTGCACAATCTTATCTAGAGAACATGTGATCAATACAACTGAACAGAAACAAATTAGCCTCCGTGAAATACTTGGCCAGTGCCAGCCCATAAACTTTGATTAATAAAAATCATTCCCTAAAGTTAAGAAGACAAAAGTTATCTCGGCGCACATTTACACGCCAAACTACCAAATGAACCAGAAGGTAGAGTAGAGGACGTATCTCGGCTTGTCTTGAAACGCCAGAGCCGGACTTACTCACTACTCATTGCATTTCTATCTACGACTTTAACCATGCTTCGAGTCGGTTGGTTGGACGTAGCCACACTTTCTCAACTGCCGTAAACATAGTTAGTCACGACACCGAGGTAAGTGATAAACAACTATAACAATTTCAATTGACTTTTAGTACACTGGCATATTCAATTAATCCGCACGCAACCCACCGAAGCAACTCGGCGACTCCAATCCAATCGGCCGGCGTAGCTTATAACGGACTCGAAGGAGTTTGTCCTTCCGACCTCTAAGGAAACCAAATCACCATGGGCGGTGGATCTGCCCTCACGACTCAACACGCCGTAGTCGCTGGTCCCGCTCCTTCGTTGTCCGACTCGTCCTCGTGCCGCCCTGCCTACATACACAGTACCACGTGACTCTCGCTTACCGCCGATCGCGACGCACTTCCCCAGCAGGGCCCGCGTGCTGCCGTTAAATCCGCGCCGCCAAAGATGAGCAGAAGACAAATAAGCATCGAACTCGACTCAAAGATCCAAAATGACGGTCGATGGAAAATGGCCCCAGAAACGCAGCAAGTCAATCTATCCAGACCATCACACAGGAATTCCGAACTGCGTCAGGATCCACTGAAAGTACTATGATAGTTAGACGAAAGGTGAGAAAACTTGGATTTCACGGTCGAGCGGCTGCTCATAAGCCACACATCACGCCGGTAAATGCCAAACGTGCCTCGCTTGGTGTAAGGAGCGTAAATATTTAACGATTGAACAGTGGAAAAACGTTGTATGGAGTGACGAATCACGGTACACAACGTGGCGATCCAATGAAAGCGTGTGGGTATGGCGATTTCCCAGTGAAAGTCATATGCCACGGTGTGTAGTGCCAACACTAAAATTCGGAGGCGCTGGTGCTATGTTATGGTGTGATCGTGTTTTTCATGGAGGGGGCTTGCACCCTTCGTTGTTTAGCGTGGCACTATCACAGCACACGCCTGCATTGATGTTTTAAGCAACTTCTTGCATGTAGCATCTCACTGTTGAAGAGTAATTCGGGGATGACGATTGCATCTTTCGACACGATCAAGCGCCCGTTCATAAAGCACGGCCTTTGGCGGAATGGTTACACGACAATGACATCCCTGTAATGGACTGGCCTGTACATAGTCCGGACCTGAATCCTATGGTACACCTTTCGGATGTTTTGGAATTCCGATTTCGTGCCAGGCCTCACCGACCGACATCGATACCTCTGCTCAGTGCTGCATTCCGTCTAAAATGGGCTGCCATTCACCAAGAAACCTTCCAGCACTTGACTGAACATTTACCTGTGAGAGTGGAAGCAGTCATGGAGGCTAAGGGTGGGTCAACACCATATTGAATTCAAGCATTACCGATAGAGGGCACCACGAAATTGTAACTCTTTTTCAACCAGGTGTCTGGATACTTATGTCAAACAGTGAAAGTAGCTGGATACGTGACCTATCAGCCATAAAACCACATACAATGTAAAATAGACACAAAGGTTACGTATACATTACCCATCCGTCATGAACCATTTAAACATTAAGTGGACCTTGAACAAACTAGCCGGCTCTGCCGTGGTTTGGGTGGTTCACAACGGATGGGCCATGTATCCGATTACCTTGGTGTTTATTTTACAATATATGTGGTTTTACCGCTGATAGGTCACGTATCCAGCTACTTTTACTGTTTTACATTATATGTGGATTTATGCTTGTTGACTCACATATCCAACTGCTTTTACACAATGTGATGATGCTTCCAGAGGATGTATTTCGTCACTATCATTAAATAATGTTGCAACCGAGACTTTTTTTTCTTCTGATCATCTAGCAACAATTCTCCTAGTACGACTGGGGTCAATATGACCCCACAAGCACATTGGCAATATATATTTCCCTTATTTTTAAAACTATTATTTTCAAAAATATGCATTTCTCCCGCTGAGTCAATTGTATCCAATGGTGTTTCGTTCATTTTTACATTTGCAACAAATTAAAATTTATTCGTGGTCTTAGCGCTAAGTACTACTGGAGTCAATATCCCCCAACTTAAATTGTTTGCTCTTATTTGAAGGTAACATTTATGAAACTAGGATGATGAATGTTATGTTGAACAGCTGTTATACAAATCACATTCAACAATGAAAATATTATTTCCCGTCTATTTTTGTACCTATTGTTAGGGTCAGCTGCTGTAGTACCCTTCCTAGTAGCACTGGGGTCAGTATGACTCCAATCTGATTTTTTGTTGAACGTATTTTTTACGAAAATAGAATCGTTAGTGTTAGTTTAAACGACTGTAATGCTCGTTTTTAAGTTATTTCATTAAAATACTGCCAAATATATCCGGCGTCAATTACTTGGGGTTTATATGACCCCAGTGGTACTCAATGAGAAACAAAATCATCGTACGATAATGATTGAAGCAGGAGAAAGGAATTAAAATTTGCACTCCGGCCGGGACTCGAAATCAGGTTTTTTTGATTGATAGGCAGAAATTCTAACCATTACACCACCACAACACCATAGTTAACATTGCTGCACCAACTACCCAAGATGAGTGCCGTCCCCAACACGAACTTCAAATCATATCTTCTGCTTATTTTCCTTTACATTCTCACTATAGTCATTTCTTCTGCTTCAGTCATTATCGTAGGTAAAGAAGAGACTTGAATATCCCAGGGAAAAATATAATTATAAGAAAAATCGTCGTAGTAGGAGGGTTAAGTAATTGTAATGAAGTAAATATAATGAAGTTCTTGAAGATGAACCTTGTGGATCGAATCTGGTAAAGCATATCCCTTTACAAACACCACAACAGCTGGCTTTTGCCCTTATTTCCTGGGAGAATGGACCTGTATTTTTACACATTCTCCGTCTCATTACGCCATTATTATTTATGAAACAGTGTGTGGTTAAAGCTAAGTAAAGTAACCTAAAGCCAACTTACAACAAGAGGAACACAGTCCAAAATACACTGTAAAGTGCAAAAAACCGCCAGTGTTTGTGACAACGTGAAATTTCTTGCACTCTCTCAAAACGGATTTAGCCGTTCTCCTCAAGGTTTCACTCGGTCAGCTATTTGAAAAACTTATTCGAAATTGTCACCTTCGGTAACAATCAGTGCCAAAAATATGCTCCTATTTCTGTTACCAAGGCGTGTCGGACCAAGTACCTGATAAAAGTTAGAGAAAGTAATAATATCAGAAAAATCACTCTTGAGTACTTGGTAACGAACTGTACACCCTTGGTGTCCGGTATCACTCTTTCGGCTGCTGTTCTAGTGATGAGTACTCCTGATGGTGTACGACGTACGTGCACTGTCGTAGAACAGCGCAAAGCTTGGTTAGCAGTGTCCGTGGGCGGCACACAGATTGCCTACACATTCCGAGGTACGGCACACAGCCTTTGCCGTTCGTCACGCAGCTCTCGTCGCCCCAGCAAATACTGGGACGGCATCAAAGTAATGCTCCCAAACGGCGCGCTTTTAGCTCCGACGTGCATCACTGGAGTTCAGATGTATTACACACCTCGTTTGCTCCGGCGTTAATGTTGGGAAAAAAAAGGCGGCAGGAAAAGCGACGGCAGACACACAGCCGAGCCTGTACGTTAAAGAGGGGAAGGGTACAATGGCAAGGACTGTGCCAGTGCAAGGTGGCAGTCGCTACCGGACTCTTATACACAGCGTAAAAAAAAAAAAAAAAAAAAAAAAAAAAAAAAAAAAAAAAAAAAAAACGTACGGCACAAATTGCAGGACGTTTTCCTTCTAAGTAGACGACGAAATTATATTATGTGAACATGGGTCTAGAAATGTTTTGCTTCCATGTTATAACTCATCTATTCCAACTCATTAATCATGGGAAACACACAAGAACAGAACGTTAGGATCACGGGGAACATGCACTCTTGATGATGCCTTGTTATGTTGTGCACCGGCAGTGTTTTGTTTTACATGTCCCTGTTGCCATGCGACGCACGTCATTACTTGTTTACACGTAACATCAACTGTTCCAGCGGTCAGTACAAGCGTTGCAAGGACACAGGTTACTACGTAGAGTCAGTCACAGACTTGGAAGGTGCAATGGCGGCGCACACAAATCCAGAGATGGCAGATGCCCATCTGATGTAAGAATTACTTAACGGCAATAGCACTCGCGGTCAACGTTTGTACTGGGAGGGATTACCAGGACCCGACAGGAAGACGTTTAAAGCCAATAATCGTCGTCTTATGGAACATGCGGTATTATTTGTGGGGCCATCTGAACGCTTTTCTGTGTGGAACCCCAGTGCAATGTGTTCAGAGTCCCAAATGCCCGCATTATGGAAGGCTGCAAAACTACACGCAGTATCCTAGGGACTCATCGGCGCATCCGATATTCACTACGACGCAGAGTGAGCCAGAATCTTGAAAACGTGGCCAAAAAGGAGAAAAAAAGGTTGTAGACGGGAATTTTGGACTATCAGGTTGGCTCCAGCAATGCTGCGACAACTGAATGCCCGCTGCGCGGACGATCACGTGTTCATTTGTTCGGTTATATCTCAGGTTAAATGCGGCAGTTCATTATTAGCGTGCGTCTTAGTGTTGAAGATAGTTACCTGTGTTTTGTGCAAGTGAAGCCAATACTTTCAACATGAAAGATACTCCAGGAGGTACGCACTAATGAAAAAATATTTATATCACTATTAAATCATAAATTATGCATGTTTATTTTTCAATTAATGTACTACAGGAAAATGGACGAGAAAATTGTAAAATGCGCTCAAAACATAGAGATAAGTTATGAATTCCACGACATTCCGCTTTCTTTTGCGCTGTGACCGAAAGTATTTATTATTATCTTTGTAAATTAAGCTTCGAGTTGCTACTCTGGCTTTGAGCCACGTTTTAAACGACACTTGCAAAATGCCATTGTTGAGACATCTTCAAAAATGACAATAGAATTAGTTAATTATGAGCTGCATTGGTACATTTTAAATCACAATCGACGCGTAGAAGCAATGTAAACAATAAAAAATTAGAAAAATGACGGAAAGTGTAACACAGATTCTTTTTTTTTTTTTTATTTCAGTTTCATCTGATCCAGCGTATTCCATGATCGGATTTGCGAGGAAAGATATTTTTTTAATAACAAAGGAGTATTTGTCAAACGATTTGGAGGCGGTCATAGGACACTTGGAGAAGTCGATGACAGAAACAAGTGGACATACAATTCCCGATGATATGATGCCTGCCATTTCGATTCTGTTGACGAAGTTAAGAAGCAAATAGAAAGAAGCAACTCGGCGACAACAATATTTTTTCAAGAAGAACGAAAGCTGGTTAAATACATTAGTATATATACCGGTTGATGTGCAACCTGCAAGTGTGATTAAATGCACAGGCTGCCATGCTACAATACTTGAAACATTATGTGATAGGTCCGAAAAAAGGGGAACTGTCGGATTATCGTTCGCTACGCAAATAAGTCTTCGATCTTCGGGGCACCCAGACGTTGCAAAGACGAAGAAAAACGTCGCACTCTCAAGTCCACCCAAAGCGAAAACATACAAGACACGCTTGCGATTGTCAACACCATCGCCAACCTCTTTAAGACTTGAAACTGTCAAAAGAATCTTTCCAGAATTTGAGAAATGGGGCAAAAGGAAAGGCTTAAACACACTTTATCCATCGGACTCGGCAGTTTTGGCAGCAAAACAAGCTTGTTGCCCTCCACACGAAACCCTCCCTTTTATCGAAACTGAGGTACAGTTGCAAATTTTGTTGGATCACAACGTTCAACATGTTCTACTGCTGAAACGAGACGATATTGTACATATGAGTGATTGGGTTTGGTTGATTTGGGGAGGAGACCAAACTGCGAGGCCATCAGTCTCGCCGGATGTTGTGGCCGAGCGGTTCTAGGTGCTACAGTCTGGAACCGAGCGACCGCTGTGGTCTCAGGTTCGAATCCTGCCTCGGGCATGGATGTGTGTGATGTCCTTAGGCTAGTTAGGTTTAAGTGGTTCTAAGTTCCAGGGGACTGATGACCTCAGAATTAAGTCCCATCGTGCTCAGAGCCATTTGAACCATTTGATTAAGTATTACTGTTGTCAGTAACACCTGTTACTTGATGCTTCAAAGATAGTCTTGTTGTAGTCCTTTATCTATGTCTGTTAATATTTAAGAGGTAAGATAATTCTTGGCATTTAACAGTCTTACCCGCAGCAGGTTTACCTGGTAGCTTACGGCCATCAGCTGTAGTATTCTGGGCTTCTTCCTTGGTTGATTACATTTTTCTAGTTTTATGTACATACGCACTGTTTAAATCTCAACAGGTCTGAAATTAACCTATCATTGTGCCCCGGTTGTTGGTTTGATTGCGTGGTGACCATAATTTTGGTATATTCTTTTATATACATTCTTACAACTTAAGGTTTACGAAGACACGAAACGTCGGTATTTATGATCATTACAGGGCCGACATTGGTTTATGATGTTCCGCACCCAACTGTGATCTTGTACCCTGTACCTTCGGTGCAAATATGTGTCGGGAGAGTTGCCTAATCTAAGGCGCCCCACTCGCTATATAAAGATGGTACTTGTTCTTTCGGACATGTCCGAAAGAACAGGTACCATCGGCGACCACGCAGTTCTCTAGAATGAAATGATAATTAAATCAAGACCCTAAGCTGCCGACAGCCGTTGATACACATTGAGGGGTACAGTTGAAAATGTGTGACCCAACTGGGACTCGAACCCGGGATCATCTGCTTACATGGCTGACGCTCTATCCATCTGAGCCACCGAGGGCACTGAGGATAGTGCGCCTGCAGGGACTTATCCCTTGCACGCTCCCCGTGAGGCCCACATTCCCAACTTAATGTCCACACACTACACTCGTTGTGCCCCTGCCCATTACACTCATTACTAGCGGCAGACAATCTTACCAAGTCCCGTAAGAGTTCGGACAATGCGTGTGCATCCGCACAGAAGAAGAAGGTAAATGGCCGGTTAGCCTTAACTATATGAAGAAGGTATCTGTTCTTCGGACATGATCGAAAGAACACATACAATCGGTGACCACGCAGCTCTCTAGAATGAAATGCTAATTAGATCTAGAACATCATTAGATCGCGAACGTCACGAAAAAAAAAAACCTGGCGATGTACTTTTCTCTCCAGTTTCTTCTTATAGAACATCAGTAGATAGCGTACGTCACGAAAAATAATCTGCCGATTTATCTTTCTTTACAGTTTCATCATACAGAACAACATTAGATAGTGTACATCACGAAAAAATGAAAACCCTTTCGATGTACCTTTCTTTCCAGTTCCATCGTACAGAACATCATTACATAGTGCATGTAACGAAACATCAAACCATGCCGATGTATCTTTCTTTCCAGTTCCATTGTACAGAACATCATTAAACAGTGTATGTCACGAAAAAATGAAAACCCTGCCGCTATACCTTTTTTCCAGTTTCATCGTACTGAACATCAATAAATAGTGAATGTCACGAAATACTCTTCAAAAATACATGATTTCATCGTAGTAATTTTATTAATATATCAATCATTAAGCACATTTTCTTCAATTGTGTATTCTGATTATGGTTCATAGTTGATAGTTCATAGTTCATAGTTGGATAGCTCCGAGGAGTTCTCAACGATGGACTAAGTATTAGCTGCTCCCGAAGGATTCCAAATACACACGAAAGTACTCATCCGTAATTCTGGACCTCGATTAAGTAATTAATACCGATCTATCAGCTGCCAGTGCCGTTCGATGTACAACAGATCCCTTGGTGAACAAGGAGCGAAAACCTGTTTGAACAAGATGTGTTATTTCTTCACGGGACGGTACACTGCAACTGCGACGGGATAGATATTCTTTAATAATCAAACAATGTAAGCACTCACAGCCGGTACTGTATTCAGTGAAACTTCCAGGCTAATTCGTCGTGGTCGACGTCTGGTCGAATTTTATACATCGACCAAAGGCTATTAGTCTGGAAGATTCGAGCGAAGATATTTCCTTACGTTTTCTAATGTATGTAAGAATCAACATGGAAATTTATCGGTATTACTGGCGACTTATAAATTAAAAAATGTAGTTATGTCCGACACGAAATAAGGGAATTTCACGAAAGTGATGCACTAGAGCTTTAAAAATCAGTCAGTCTTCTATACGTGGCGTAAGAAAAAATTTATTACCTTATTCGGGTGAAAGGGGGGGGGGAGGCAACATTGTGATATTTACTTTTAGAGGCAGCCTAAAACTTTAGCAAAATAGTATTGAAAATGCTCCTGACTTTCTAAAGACAAATCAAGAAATCGATTCGAGGGAAGAGTCCATAAAAATACGTTAATTTAGTGCATCTGCTTTCACGGGAAAGATGAAATGTGTGTAGTTCACGACGAATTTCATCGAAGAAAGAACAGTCCTTTTTTAGTCTAAACAAATTGTGTTTTCCGGTATCACTTCTGAAAAATCTGTGTGTGCCTGCAAGACAGTAGCTTCTAGTGAATGTGTGTGGTATTCTACGCCTAGTGTTTCCGTTGCTTCTGCGACAAATACCATCCGCAGTTGTCTTCCAGCACAGCAAACGATGCAAGCGGTAGCGGGTTAGACGATTCTGTATTCTGTTTTGCAGCAAACGTAATACACATTTGAAGAAAGTGTGCTGTAATAATTGATTTATTGATAAAGTTGGGATGGTGAAAATGACGATTTTGGAATAATTTTGCTTCACATACATTATATTTAATGATATTTTGTACGAAGAAATTGGAAAAGAAAGAAGCGCATGGGCAGAGTTTGAACACATAACGCCAGTTTAGTAGCCATGAACCTGGCCCGTTACAGATATAACTTTACGGATATAATAGATAGACCAAAGCACAATAATTTGACATTGACTTTCTCGGAAACTAGAGGCTACTGTATGAAAAGCCGCTAAACAGGTACTCAAAGAAGGTCCCTTCATAACATAACTAAGCCTTACGAAAATCAGTAATTAAGAGATTTGATAGTCCCCTTGTCTCCTGCTACATGGCGGTATAAGCTCTAACCACAATAAGATGATAATGTTACGTGTAGGGTTTAGGACAGTTGTAGTCGACAATTTTTACTTATCGCTCAAATGTATATCGCTGCTAGCAGTAAAATTTTCTAACCGCCCTCCAATTCCACTGTAATTGTGATTTATAAAGTACGGAAGTACGTAAAATTTATAAAACAGAGTTACAGCAAGTTAAAGCATATGATAACAATTACTTACCAAATACTTTATGTTAACATTTTACGAAAACTTAGTCCATACAGTGTGTTGCCCACCATGAAAGCTGACTAGCGCTCGGTAGGGACCAGGTTGGCTACCACTGGTATAGGCAGTTTATAGGTAGTGGCGACTGTTTTCTGGGTTTTGTTGGTGTTTTGTGTTTTTGCAGCTGTAAGCAGTTGTTGATACAATTAACTCTCATTATACACTCCAGATTCAGAGAGGGCTATATTACAACCGTTTTCGTTTATGTTATATCATTTGCACAAGATTAGTCTGCAGCAATGTTGAGGTCAAGTTCAAGGGCTATTTTTCACGCTCTTTTCTTATATGAAATGTCTGTTCGAGTTCGGTTGTCACAAAAATTACGGGGGTGGTTACCATATATGACAACTTACGCCGATAAGTTTGTGGTAGTTTTCCCCTAGTTTCAGGTAAAAATATCTTGAAAGAAAAGAAAAAAGACAAACCGAGAACAAGTTACACCAGACAACATGCTTGAAGCAGTGAAGAAGGAGAAGGTGAAAAGGATGTTATTTCTGACGTCACCCAGGAAGGAATCATCTGTACTCCACCTGCTTCCAGCGTAAATCTCTGGTTAAGTGCAAGACGTTTACTAAATGTTTGCGTGGCGTGTGTCTGAGACAGTACGCGCGTCACCTCATTAGATGTGAGACATCGCCTAAAAGTCACAACCAGGTGGGTGGGGCCTTCACTCCACGTCATTAATGCACGAGGCGGATTCGATTTGGAACGTGCTTGGCTCACCGTATCCCTCAAGTGACGCGCTATCGCGCTCGGTAATTAAGACGGATCATGGAAGTAATTGTGCCGCACATATAGATTCTTGGGAAGGACAGTTAAATCAAAAAATTTTGATAGAGCTGTAAACTATTTACTGTTGCGTATGACTGAATACCGATAATTTCAAACCTTACTACAACGATGTGAATGGTGGATTCGAGGGCACAGTGGTCACTCCCCTAGATTCCAATGTTCGAAGACTACAGACAGGATTGTATATAACAACTTTATTTCTTCGAGGGAATATAGGAAAACTGGAATGGGAAACACTGAACAGATACTGACTGTAACGTAAATGCTGGGAACTACTGTAACTTTACTACGCTACAATTAGGTGATAGGGCCGACAGATAAGATATACATAACTATGCCGATATACACTGCTGGCCACCGTAAATGCAACACCAAGAAAGACAAGAGGTAGCACAACACAATTTATTTTGTAGATAATATGTTGACCAAGTATCAAATGATTACGTTTACAGACGTCTGTGACATGTGGTTCCTGCCAGAATCAGTAGCCAGAGTAGCCGCCATTGTAGGAGATCACCGCTGCCACACGTCTCGGCATTGAGTCAAAGAGACGTTGGATGTGTTCCTGGGGTACAGCAGCCCAAGCAGCTTCCACACGTTGCCAAAGATCATCTGGTGTGGCAGCTGGGGATGTAATCTGGGTCACTCGTTGAGCAACCATGGACCACATGTTTTCTATCGGCGAAAGATCCGGAGAGCGAGCCGGCCAGGGAAGCAATTCAATCTGGTTATTGACGAAGAACCTTTGGACAATGCGTGCCACGTGTGGTCGCGCATTATCCTGTTGAAATATGGCTGTGGCCGAGCCCTGAAGGTAAGGAAGGACAACTGGCTCCAGCACCTCGGATATGTAGCACCGGCTATTTAAAGTACCGGCAATGCGTACTAGAGGCGTGCGAGAGTAATATCCAATACCGCCCCATACCATAATACCCGGTGCAAGACCAGTGTGGCGGTGCATAATGCAGCTGTCCAGCATCCTCTCTCCACGGTGTCTCCACACTCGAATCCGACCATCGTGGTGCTGCAGACAGAAGCGTGCCTCGTCACTAAAGACAACGTCATTCCATTCTGCCGTCCACATCCGTCTGTCATCACGCCATTGGCGACGGAGACGTCAGTGGTTCTGCGTCATTGGTATACGAAGCAATGGATGTCTTGCGGACAGACCACTCTGCTGTAAACGGCGTCGAATGGTAAGTGCAGACACTGGATGATGCGTTACAGACGCAATGTGCTGTGCTATGGTTCGGGATGTCACTGAGCGATCCGTCACTGCCATGCGCACAATTTGCCTATCAGCACGTGCAGTGGTGCACCGAGGTTAATGCGATCGACCACGTCGGTCCGTCGTACCCTCCTGCATCCAACGGTCACATATCCGCATTACAGTTGTTTGGTTTCGTCCAACACGACTAGCGATTTCTCTGTATGATAATCCACAATCGCGGTAAGCCACTATCCTTCCTCTGTCGAACTCGGATACTTGATCAAAAGATGTTCGCTGTTGTCTACGAGGCATAACTGATCGTCTTGTGAAACAACCACAAGGTAAACACACGTGCCGAACGTACACTCGTCGAAATCGCCAAACCTTAAATGGCGCTATGAGGTGGCGCCACAGGCGCGCATGATGTGCGTCTGCGCTGAAATTCTAATCGGTTGCATATCTCATCGCTGCAAACTCATGGTGTAAATTTCACGTGATTCGGATGCTTCCTTCAGGGTGTTGCATTTACGGTGGCCAGCAGTGTATTTTAGTCGAATAACAAAGAGTGGCGCACGAATAGATTACACAACACTTTTATTTCTGAAATGAAGACTTTCACATTTGACAGACAAGTAGTATGGCCCATTGAAAACGCATTTCACCTTATCATGTGTTCAGTATTCCCTCCATTGCAGAAGACAACATCGCGAAGGCGAGTATACATATTCCTTCCAGTTTTGAGGCACAAGTCTTCATTTATGTCATCGCACAACTGTACTGTCTGGGCACACATTTCCTTAATATTCAGTGGTTTTAAAGGGAAATTTGAAATCACCCCACAAAAAAAAATCATATGGGCTTAATTCTGGACTTGAAGGAGGCCAATAGAATCAACCACGATTGCGCTGAGGGTAGCATTGGGACATCACACGGTTTGCGGATATTTCGCGTATAAACTAAAACTCTCCCTCTCTCCCCATAGGGTGGGGTTTGAGAGAGAGAAATTAGTGTTTTAAAAATGTTGACCCAATTATTAATTTTTTCCGCAGATTCGTATAAGTTTTGTTTGTTTCGTGTTCATGAGGCCCCACAACTTTTAATTATCAAACAAATCATCTGACTAGCTAACTAGTTTTAGCGAATCAAAGTTTACGAAGTAAATAAGTATTTTTTATTTATACGTAACCATTTTCCACGCAAAAATGAGAACATGGATTTTCTTGAATTACAGCGGCAAATACCAAGAATCAAAAAAAAATGTTTAAGATAAAATGTAAGTAGAGTGTATTTAGAATCTGATACTGCAATAAAACATTGGGGTTCGCATTTGAAATTTTAAAGTTGCCTCCCGATCCACCCTCCAGGGGGCTGGGGTGGCGGGCTAATTTTAGCACCAGCAGATATCCCCATGGAATCTAATCAACTTTGGATTCTACAAATTTTTTCGTGTGAAGCTTATTTTTCAAGTTATTCTGGTTTGTCAACTTAAAATTTACACCCTGTCTTCACTGCCGTCGAGAGCGATACTTACGCCGCACTTCTTGAAAGATTTAACCATAATGTCTTCTCTCACTCTAGACCGCGCCTGTGTCATCCACTGACATATCTGATTGATTGTAGGTAGTTTTAAAGCTCCCTTCGGCGTGATTCATGATGCGTTTCATCCATTATCGATTTGTTCAATTCCTCTTGCATAGACACTTTAAATGGTTTATTCATCGATACATCAAGAGGTCGCAATTGTAAATTAAGTCCTCCCGCAATAACTGAAAACTTTCTGTTTTCTTGTTCAGTTTCTATTTCACAGAATTTTTCAAACGACTGCTAAACTGATCTAGCGCAAGAACAGCACTTTTCTTCAGTAAAGCATCTTTGCTTCTCTCCCACACTCTGTTAGTCCATAATTTCACGTCGACCTCGTCCATCGAACCCTTGTCATGTACGTGAACAAGTACACGTGGCGGCATTTCAGAAGGTTTAGGCATTGTTTTACGCTTGAAAATGATCATTGGATAAAGTTTAGTACCGTCAGCACAACACGAAAGGCCAATAGTGAGTGCATTTTTTTTGGTCCCCTTGTTTTTATAGTTACAGTTTCAGCATCTTTCATGGCAACAGTCTTGTTACGCGGCACATTAAATGACAGAGGTGTTTCTACCATATTAGCTATTTGGCTGAGTTCCACACTGCTTTTCTTTCGATGTTGAATAATAAAGCGATGAAAGATAATATTTCCTTTTCGTACTCTCATTGTATTTTCTGAGATATTTTGGTTCTGGTTCACATGCTAAGTACATGACAATAAACCGGTAGCAGCAACCAACTCCGCCCTTAAAGTCTGTTAAGTTCCACAGTAGCGATAGCTTACCCTTGAATCCATTCAATACGTAATTTCTAGTTTTGGCCATTTTGCCTTCACTCCTCTATTTGCACATTTAGCCTTCCTCAGTTCCTCAGTTTTTCTTCATTACCCAGACAAGGGCGAACGTTTTTTTTCTGTTGGTGGAGGATAGAAATGCCGCTCGGCTGCTCTGTTTCCATGTTCTTCTGCATATCCTATTACTTTCAGTTTGTAGCCCGCATCATATGAATACCTTTAATTTTTTCCCATTACGGAACTACCTACTAACAAAAATATTGTACTGTAAAAATGGTTCAAATGGCTCTGAGCACTATGGGACTCAACTGCTGAGGTCATTAGTCCCCTAGAACTTAGAACTAGTTAAACCTAACTAACCTAAGGACATCACAAACATCCATGCCCGACGCAGGATTCGAACCTGCGACCATAGCGGTCTTGCGGTTCCAGACTGCAGCGCCTTTAACCGCACGGCCACTTCGGCCGGCTATTGTACTGTAAGCGACAGCACAAATCACTTTCAACATCACTCGGACCGTAGATTGCAATCACATGTCATAGACTAGACAGTGTTTTGTGTTTGTGTTGGCGGGGCGGGAGGGAGACAGTGTTAGCAAGATTGTGAATCCCCACCCCAGCCCATCTTCGTCACATCGGTGCACTGATGCTTCCAGTCGAATCCAGTGTTGTCAAATAGAGATAGGTGACACACACAGTGGTTACGGTTACTACAAGCCACACCACAAGTTGGGAAACGGTGCCAAATTTCTAGTAGTTTACTGTCGAGTTGAGATTTTCACACACAAATGTTTTATTCATATCTTACAGAAACGAGCATTATGGCAATAAACAGCCTTTTAAACACGCCGCTAGCGGCAATCAAGTAATCTATAGCAATACAACAATTTAAAAAAAAACTTTCTTTTTTTAAAAAAAGTAGAAGTAACAGAACGGTAATCAACAACCTTTCAAAACACGCCGCTAACGGCAATCAAGTAATTTACAGCAGTGCAACAGTTTAAAAATGTCTTTTAAAAACGGCAATCAAGTCATTTATAGCAATGCAACAGTTTAAAAAATTCAAAGAACTTTAGTAAACAGGCTACTAAAGTGAATACAGAACTTTGTTAATAAAGTAGTGAAGCTCCCAACACCGCCATTAAAAACAATCAAAGGTCTCAGCAAACACACCATTAATGGCAATCAAGGAATGGAGGAATTTTAAAAGTTTTTAAACAAAAGTGTCCTGGAATATCTTTAGAACATCACAGATATGACGGACCCGTGTAAGGCGGCCACAAATCACCCACTCAGGGATGCTCAGGCTAGGCAGAATACTGATTTTTTTTTTTTTTTTTTTTACTCTCAGGCTGGTCACTGCTCCTACTTTTAGGTAGTGAAAACTTCTAATAAGATGGCTTAACTTGCCGACAGAATTAATTAGAGCTAACCCCGTGCAAGAAAACATTACACCACACAGTCCTGAATGAGCGACAACATTATCAATCAACAAGAAGCAAGAATTCACTCATAACACACGACAGAATAGCGAAACAATTAAACTGCCAAAACTACACCTCCTATCGGGCAGTAACGAGAGGAGGAGGAAAGATCACGCGGTCTTCAATTACACCGGTGACGGGGACAGGGATCCCGATCGCCGGAGGCCACAAGGCAGAAGAGACACTGGTTGCGCAAACTTATTACTTAATGATTAAACCTTCCACGACCTTGACTTGCAATTATGCTCGAACAGGCAGTACACGACCTCCGATGGCAAGGATCCACACATCCGATCGCGCACGCGTCGCCAGTGTACCCAACACGCCACGGTCACGCGACAACACGCTCTGTCACCGGAGTTCACGTCTTCTCTGCAACGTTGACGGGTAGTGACCGCTCCTTCATGTTAGGTGTCTCCTTTTTAAAATCCAGTGTTGAAACGGAGGATTTAAAGAAGCTTGTTAACGTCCCACCAAGGTGAAATGAGCAGCAACTACTCGTCGGGCGATTCTGTACACAACCAACTCGCGGGGAGCTCTTCCGTCAACTTGACCCGCTCGTTACACACAACCGACATACATCACGTGGCGACTCGGTACAACCGACCACGCCTGGTCCGCGCTGGCGAGCCACACTGCCCTCTCGCGTCCACCAGACTCTCTCAGCGCACGCCCCTACTTCCGCGCCACCACACGAAGTTACCACCGGTCAAAGATCTCACTTCCTCCATAGCAGTTTCCCGGAAGCAAAAACGCAGATATCGATAGCCGAGGGAAAAGACAACCAAGCAGCCACTTAATGACAGACAACATATCAAACAAACATGTCGGGGGAAGGAAAGGAAAACCAATGCAATTTAAACACAAGGTGTAGCACGAGTCGATACACGGCTCAATAGGTTTCCCTCGGCATCTAATATATGGTCATTTTTAAGACTGACGGGAATTTTAAATCAAACACTGGACATTTTAATATTAATTTCGAATATAGGACGCACCTGAAGTTTGGAGGCCATTTTGTCGAAGAAAAAAGTGCGTCTTGTAGTCCGTAAACTACGGTACTCCGGTCTTCTCCGTTTGTTCTGCTCGGTCAGTTGTAACACATTTTGTAAGGTAAGAGCCTGAGATAACTCCATAAAATTCTTTCTACAGAACGACGGGATATCCTCATTTCCCTTTCTGCTCGTCGGTATGAATTATTAGACTTCGTTGAATGGCGATCCGTAGCGTTGTTATGAAAGGACATCCTGTGCCCAAGGTCGTTTCCGCTGTAACAAACTGCCTTCTGCTTCAGATTTTTTCTTTAATCACAGAAATGTGTTCTTTTATGGAGCGCAGCGCGTCTGTAATATTGCTCGTCTGGAATATTGCCCTAAATCTTCTTTGCGTTGCTGTGTGACTTTACAATTCAGCGTAAAGGCGAACTGCTCTAACACGCTGCTGAAACAAGGGACAGACGATGTTGTAGCAACACGGCCTTTACCGATATTTGCATGAAACAAAACACGTACGAGCGACAGTTGAATGAAATGTAACTAGACGTACAATTTTTATTCAATGTTAAAAAGTGTCAGCTATTCGTGCGCCACTCTGTAACACTCGAAACAATGTCGCCAAAAGTTACTCAAATATTCTTTCTTTGCGGACTGTCAGCACGCTTACTCCCTGAGCTACGCTCTTTTAATGTACAATGTGACCAGAAACTTCAGAGTCCGAAGTTACAGTTGGGGAGTTCTGGTGTAACGTAGCCTCCACCCGTGCCCACTGGAGAATCTAGCAAAGAGCTGAACATGAAACGGGCTAACGCGCCAGTGAACAATACCGCGAGAGAACCACCTATGCGGAAGATATCGCTCTTACGCCTGACACGAGAGAGAACTTTCATCAGCAGCAGACTAATGGTGAAAATAACGAAGGATGATGAGAAGGGAGTAAAAGAACTAGGCGAGGAACAAAGAAAACTGACAGACCTCTTTGATTCCGATCAATCGCCTGCAGCAGAATGGGGGCGGCTTTGATCTGTGTGCTGCGAAAGCGTCTGTCTTCTCTAGGGGTCCCGATTTTAATTCAAGCCGTCTTCGCGGGCAGACTGGTCTCTTACAACTTACCAAAGTGCAGTAAGCATAATTTATTCGTCACATACGAATAAACGTTGACGTCACGCTTGCCTTGTCCACTACGATAATACACTCCTGGAAATGGAAAAAAGAACACATTGACACCGGTGTGTCAGACCCACCATACTTGCTCCGGACACTGCGAGAGGGCTGTACAAGCAATGATCACACGCACAGCACAGCGGACACACCAGGAACCGCGGTGTTGGCCGTCGAACGGCGCTAGCTGCGCAGCATTTGTGCACCGCCGCCGTCAGTGTCAGCCAGTTTGCCGTGGCATACGGAGCTCCATCGCAGTCTTTGACACTGGTAGCATGCCGCGACAGCGTGGACGTGAACCGTATGTGCAGTTGACGGACTTTGAGCGAGGGCGTATAGTGGGCATGCGGGAGGCCGGGTGGACGTACCGCCGAATTGCTCAACACGTGGGGCGTGAGGTATCCACAGTACATCGATGTTGTCGCCAGTGGTCGGCGGAAGGTGCACGTGCCCGTCGACCTGGGACCGGACCGCAGCGACGCACGGATGCACGCCAAGACCGTAGGATCCTACGCAGTGCCGTAGGGGACCGCACCGCCACTTCCCAGCAAATTAGGGACACTGTTGCTCCTGGGGTATCGGCGAGGACCATTCGCAACCGTCTCCATGAAGCTGGGCTACGGTCCCGCACACCGTTAGGCCGTCTTCTGCTCACGCCCCAACATCGTGCGGCCCGCCTCCAGTGGTGTCGCGACAGGCGTGAATGGAGGGACGAATGGAGACGTGTCGTCTTCAGCGATGAGAGTCGCATCTGCCTTGGTGCCAATGATGGTCGTATGCGTGTTTGGCGCCGTGCAGGTGAGCGCCACAATCAGGACTGCATACGACCGAGGCACACAGGGCCAACACCCGGCATCATGGTGTGGGAAGCGATCTCCTACACTGGCCGTACACCACTGGTGATCGTCGAGGGGCACTGAATAGTGCACGGTACATCCAAACCGTCATCGAACCCATCGTTCTACCATTCCTAGACCGGCAAGGGAACTTGCTGTTCCAACAGGACAATGCACGTCCGCATGTATCCCGTGCCACCCAACGTGCTCTAGAAGGTGTAAGTCAACTACCCTGGCCAGCAAGATCTCCGGATCTGTCCCCCATTGAGCATGTTTGGGACTGGATGAAGCGTCGTCTCACGCGGTCTGCACGTCCAGCACGAACGCTGGTCCAACTGAGGCGCCAGGTGGAAATGGCATGGCAAGCCGTTCCACAGGACTACATCCAGCATCTCTACGATCGTCTCCATGGGAGAATAGCAGCCTGCATTGCTGCGAAAGGTGGATATACACTGTACTAGTGCCGACATTGTGCATGCTCTGTTGCCTGTGTCTATGTGCCTGTGGTTCTGTCAGTGTGATCATGTGATGTATCTGACCCCAGGAATGTGTCAATAAAGTTTCCCCTTCCTGGGACAATGAATTCACGGTGTTCTTATTTCAATTTCCAGGAGTGTATGTCTTCCCGTAATGGATTTTCGAATTTATACTTTGCTACAGAACCATTAAAATATGTATTCGACGAGGATCTGTAGATCTTGTTTCATTTTTATCTGTATATGTGAAACAACAATAACAAAAACTGTAGCAAAAAGAAGATACACTTTATTCGTTTCTTCGACTTTCTGTTTGTTCGCATTGTGGTTTCTCAAAACCGTGAAGGGAGCTTTCCGGATATTCAAAGTAGAATGTGGATGGTAAGGGTTAGTGTATCATTTGAGAGATACAGAGGCGAGCGAGCGTGCCGCGACTTACCCCAGTTCACTGCTACTAGCACCACATCGACAAATCGTCTCTGTGCGTAAAACACAAGTATTACACCATAATTTAAAAATGAAATTAAAGGTTAATGTTGCTTTTCCTAATTTTGTTAGCATCTGCTTTAGTATGTTAATGTTTAAACTGTCAAATCTCAGATTGACCAGATGAATATTTTTCCCTAAATATATCTTTGTACGAAAAATTAAATGGCGCTAAATAATAAAGCTAGGAGCCCAAAAATTGGTCATAATGTGCAGATGTACGTCAAAATTAACTGGTATACCATCAAAACAAGACATGGTTGTCTCACTGGGAGGTCCGCGATCGTTCATTAAGTAAAATATGGCGTTTCAGTCTTCGATCGCTATTCTTTATTCTCAATAACCGGTTTCGGGCTAGCTGCCCATCTTCTGATCATATGTTGTAGTTACAGAGTAACTTGTCCGTACAGAACACACAGTTCACTGTCATAAGTAAAGTAAATTTACTTTACTTATGACAGTGAACTGTGTGTTCTGTACGGACAAGTTACTCTGTAACTACAACATATGATCTGAAGATGGGCAGCTAGCCCGAAGCCGGTTATTGAGAATAAAGAATAGCGATCGAAGACTGAAACGCCATATTTTATTTTTTTAACTGGTGTACGTTTCACGGTGATTAAAGTAAAATTTTGGTCGGAATCCACATTTTGAAGAAAAATTGAAACCGCTAAATATAAGACTTAGAAATATGAAAATTTGTTTGAAGCTTAAGTTTAGTATAAAAACATTAATCATGTAACCCCATTGAGCTACCTCCAATAATTTTCGAGTAATTTGCTGAAAACTAAATTTGGAACAATTTGTAGCAGATGAAGTATCTGTTACATTAATGCTAGCAAGTTCTGGTCACAGCACGTGATGAGACCTATTAAATAATAGAGCTATAACAGGTTTCAAGGCCTGGATGTAAATAGTAACAAGTACAAGGTCTCTTAAAGTTCAGAGGTCATGCTCTGTTGTCAGTTCTAAAAGTTCTAGACGGCAAAGTTTATATGCAGGCAATCTAAAACTTTTTCTGTGATTTTAAACAACCTAAATACGTTCATACAAAAATTACGAAGATTCTAAATTGATTCATGACATTGTTATAAAATATTATGTGCCTGAGAAAGCGTCCGTTTAGAGGCTGCTACTGTGGGCATAGAGCGGATAACAGCAGGTGTTTCTTGGCTGTTCGCTGCGCCAGTATATAAATACAGCCAGAGAGACTAGACTGTTCTTCACTTCGCACCCAGCCACCCTACGATCGGCGTCAGTCAAATGCCAGAGTATGTGATGCTTCGGATGACGTCACAGCCGGACCGCAGCTAAACTCATGTTTTCAGTACAAATAGGAAGTGAAATCGCAAGGACTGTACACCGTATTGGATCGCCTAGATTTCGCAGAAGTAACTTAGTGTGCCGCTCGTAAGGTTAACAAATCCACGTGGCAAGTGGTGACAATTATTTTCCACTTTTGTGGCGAGCAATAATTTTGACTATCAGAAGTCAGGGCGAAAGACAATTTAATACGAACTTACCGTAGAGGTCGCTTCTGAACTGCTCATAGTGCTTTTTAGAATGGACAGATTTGTTATTAGTATCAGGATAATGAATATTACGATGTTGTGCATGTGAAACTTTACGAAATATACACTCCTGGAAATGGAAAAAAGAACACATTGACACCGGTGTGTCAGACCCACCGTACTTGCTCCGGACACTGCGAGAGGGCTGTACAAGCAATGATCACACGCACGGCACAGCGGACACACCAGGAACAGCGGTGTTGGCCGTCGAATGGCGCTAGCTGCGCAGCATTTGTGCACCGCCGCCGTCAGTGTCAGCCAGTTTGCCGTGGCATACGGAGCTCCATCGCAGTCTTTAACACTGGTAGCATGCCGCGACAGCGTGGACGTGAACCGTATGTGCAGTTGACGGACTTCGAGCGAGGGCGTATAGTGGGCATGCGGGAGGCCGGGTGGACGTACCGCCGAATTGCTCAACACGTGGGGCGTGAGGTATCCACAGTACATCGATGTTGTCGCCAGTGGTCGGCGGAAGGTGCACGTGCCCGTCGACCTGGGGCCGGACCGCAGCGACGCACGGATGCACGCCAAGACCGTAGGATCCTACGCAGTGCCGTAGGGGACCGCACCGCCACTTCCCAGCAAATTAGGGACACTGTTGCTCCTGGGGTATCGGCGAGGACCATTCGCAACCGTCTCCATGAAGCTGGGCTACGGTCCCGCACACCGTTAGGCCGTCTTCCGCTCACGCCCCAACATCGTGCAGCCCGCCTCCAGTGGTGTCGCGACAGGCGTGAATGGAGGGACGAATGGAGACGTGTCGTCTTCAGCGATGAGAGTCGCTTCTGCCTTGGTGCCAATGATGGTCGTATGCGTGTTTGGCGCCGTGCAGGTGAGCGCCACAATCAGGACTGCATACGACCGAGGCACACAGGGCCAACACCCGGCATCATGGTGTGGGGAGCGATCTCCTACACTGGCCGTACACCACTGGTGATCGTCGAGGGGACACTGAATAGTGCACGGTACATCCAAACCGTCATCGAACCCATCGTTCTACCATTCCTAGACCGGCAAGGGAACTTGCTGTTCCAACAGGACAATGCACGTCCGCATGTATCCCGTGCCACCCAACGTGCTCTAGAAGGTGTAAGTCAACTACCCTGGCCAGCAAGAACTCCGGATCTGTCCCCCATTGAGCATGTTTGGGACTGGATGAAGCGTCGTCTCACGCGGTCTGCACGTCCAGCACGAACGCTGGTCCAACTGAGGCGCCAGGTGGAAATGGCATGGCAAGCCGTTCCACAGGACTACATCCAGCATCTCTACGATCGTCTCCATGGGAGAATAGCAGCCTGCATTGTTGCGAAAGGTGGATATATACTGTACCTGTGGTTCTGTCAGTGTGATCATGTGATGTATCTGACCCCAGGAATGTGTCAATAAAGTTTCCCCTTCCTGGGACAATGAATTCACGGTGTTCTTATTTCAGTTTCCAGGAGTGTATTTATCAATTAGAACTCAAAATCTTCATTTATAATCATAGTCCTGATCCTGCTGAGCAATTAGAGAATAGAAACAACACTTTCAGTGGGCTGTACAAGAATGTGGGCTTACAGACTGGGAACTATGGTCAGTATGTTCTCCACCGCTTTCTGGCTGACTACAGGAATAGTTTCCAGGCTCTCGTAAAAGACGGCGAACAGTATTTCAAATATTCTAATACTTCCTCCTACTACTTATGAATTATTATAATAAATGATTTTACAAAAAGTATAGTGTATTTTGTCCATAATCGATGCAGTTGAGCTCCGTGACTGTCCCTTTATAGGAGTAAAATAATATTCTTGCTGAACTCACTTTACCTCTACCGACCAAACATGTAACCTAATTCGGAAAAAAGGCTAAACGTTGCTGTGGTATATGCGTCACATTAGAAGGGAGGAGGGAGGGAAAGCGGATGGTTGAATATACGACACCTCCAAAACCTCCCATTGTCAATCACAGGTGCTTGTGTCGCGTGCTACCCTCGGTTTCCCCGTAATGCAGTGCGTTGGTGGCGGTTGTGGTACTATAGACAGGTGTGTTTGAAATGGTCTCCATCACAACATGGTGGTCATCGGAACATCTTCTGTCTGCTCCACATCAGTATAGTTTCCAAAGACAAATAATCGATATTTTTCAATAATGTTCTCCAGCTTATAAAATATTCTCGAATGTTAACGAAAGCGTTCCAGTGATCTAGAATATTCCTTTAATGTTATAGGATACAAATTGGAAACAGCATTGATCCCTTGTAATTTCGTAATAGGTTTTCCACCGTCTGATTCATAATGACCCTTTTATTTACTAAGACCTGTTTCGGTTCGCTTCGAAAACCATCCCCACTTCTTTTAGGAGGCCAAACGCACAAGTTAAGCGGACTAGAAGATTCTGTGACGGTTTTTCAACAGAACCTAAACTGGTTTTAATAAATACAAGATCATTTGTGATCCACAAGTCGGGAAAAGGTGTTGTAAGTTTTGAATTTGTCAACCCAGTTTTCTCTCTTACGTATGACATCACTTATTTTATAACTAAGCCGCTTTGGGCAAGATAATAGTAAACCACATACGTAGCGAGACTTCCTTGTCTGCTAGTTTGAAAGCCACCGTTGGAATAGTATTTGAAGAAACAAGGAGATGATAGCACACACTAGGTTTTTATGTATTACACCAAGACACACACCACGTAATTTTCATGCCTTACGGTGGTAAGCCGTACCAGCATGGCGTCTTCCAGAGGAAACAGAGCGAGTGGTTCGGATGAAAAAAAAAAAAAGATGCCTGTGAAACAGCACGGAACCCGATTGATCTGTGAGTGCATCGCCGTTTACTGATAAGGTTGTGGATGTGTATTATCAGCGAAATTCGTGTGATACTGCATCATTATCAGCTATAAGCACCAACAAAACGCAATCATGTGACCTACCATATTATAACATGTGACTATGTGGCTCACCGTGACGGTACATGTAGCACTCTTAAATAATGCTATTATTGAATGCAATCATGGACTATGGAACAATTTCTAAAATATCCATCTATAATATATTATCCATAAACTATTGTTGTGCATGTGATGGGCATTACTATGTGCCTACTACAGGGTTTGTTGTGGCTGACCGTTAAATAGCTGTTGAGTTGCTGTGTTGTTCAGCGTAATTTCCTAGGTCCATGCTGTTAGTCATTTCTGCATTTTTTCTTCCGGGCGGAGGAAGACTTTACTCCTAACGTAACAGAAATAAATGAAGCAACGGATGAACATCCTGTTAACTTTTTTGCTTCAAATTCTGTTTGAAAATTCCTGAAGCCCACTGTCCACGGAAACTTCCGTGAAATAAATGTCAATAAGCGTGGCCACAGACAACATGGATTACGACCGTATGTTGTGTACATAGTTCCGCGTAGTCAGCGCGTACACAACTTTCCCACTAGAGCGCGCCCCGCTAAGCACAACAGCGCAGGCGCAGCGCTCGTCCGTCTCCGCTCTACGAGATGGCGCTGTCTTAGAGACGGACCAAATTCTGCTTCAGCCAATCGGCGTATTAATATTTAACGCAGTCAATGAGATTGCTGCTAACGTAGAACCTTTTCTCCTCGCGAATCACACTCGCGCGGTGATACCTGAACGCACGACGTATTATAACGGGTGTACAGACCTCCAATTAGTCAGTCTGCATTTGTCTGCACCAGTCTGTACAAGTCTGCATTTGTCTGCACCAGTCTGTACAAGTCTGCATCAGTCTGTACCAGTCGATAGTCAAGTTTCAGTCTGCGCCTAATAAGATTATCATATTCCTGTACATTGCCATGAAGATAATTGTATAGACACTTTGTCAAGTATCAGAGATATGTGAGAATAAGATTAACGTACCAAGACCAAAAGAACTTCAGATTGTCAATTGTAAACAGCATCCAGAATACAGTTACGTAATGTCTACGCTTTTTATTATTTTATTAAATGTGTATGAAAATTAATCAAGTTCTGTTTAAAGTTGGTCACCGTCAATCTGCTACTCTAAGCGTGCAAGTGGCATTTCTATCGTCTGACCTAACGCCAGAAGATAAACATGCCACGATAAGACCACGAGACATATTGCTGACACTCGCCTACTTAGTTAGAGCGACAAGTCAAATAATCTGATGGTGTGTGTATCGAAGGTCTTACAGTACGCACACCATACTGTAACACCAAAATAACACAAAAATATCATGGGCCTATACCTGTACAGAATAAGAAACCAACGTCATTACGCCTACTTCTCTACTTAAACCTGCGATGCATCATGGAAATTATTTATCCCTAACCCAGCTTGGAGCAATTGAGCAAGTTTATAAACCTGAATTAATTGATGGCAGTCTCTTAGATTACTCTGTGAGCAACGTGAATTGAGATCAGTGAGACCAAATGCTAGCACCGAAACCCTTGTGATACGTAATGACAAGCTTGAAAAATATATTTAATGTTTTCACCGGGTGACAACCGGAGCAGCCCTTAAGTACTTTAGAAAATGCATTTTAAACATCGCTGCTTTCTTTGCCCTATATATCATCTACCGATTAGGTCATAAACCATCGTCATTGGATGTAAGGTAAACCGAATCAATTAAAAACATACTCCACTTTCCTTTTAAGCTGATACAACATCAAGGTTGTCACAGTGAAACAACCGAAACAACTACCGTAACCTAGCCCCAATTGTTGTTCTCAGCTTATCGTTAAAAGTTTGAAATCAAATAATAATAATCGATGATTTTTCCGTTCTGTATGATTCAAAAATGGCTCTGAGCACTACGGGTCTTAACATCTGAGGTCATCAGTCCCCTAGAACTTAGAACTACTTCAATCTAACTAACCTAGGGACATCACACACTTCCATGCCCGAGGCAAGATTCGAACCTGCGGCCGTAGCGGTCGCGCGGTTCCAGACTGTAGCGCCTAGAACCGCTCGGCCACTCCGGCTGGCTCTGTATGAGTAGTTGTGAGTAGAGATTACTATCGTATTTCAAGGATGGGCTACAACAGTTGTTTGGGTGGTTTCATTGTGACAACCGTTATGTTGTAGCAGCTTAAAAGGAAAATAGGATATGTTTCTAACTGATATCCGTTTCACTATACATACAGTGACGATGGTCTGTGACTGAAACCGGCAGATGATATATAAGTTAAATAAAACAGCTGATGGTTCAAATGCATTTTTTTAAAAAAAAATATATAAATCCCTTGCACGTAATTTGGTTTTTTACTACGTGCACTACTTAAATACGTTTTAATTCATGTGAGAAGAACCCCTTAAGGTACATAGTACCTTATAACACAATAGACATTCCTGTCTCCATCACCTGGTTTATGAAATGTGTGAACCTTCATACGTCCCGTCTATAGAATTTATTTAATCTAGCTTACCATTATCTAGCCCCAAGCATCTCAAATTTGTTCCCATGTACGACGGTGTGCCGAAAACTAACAGCTCCGAAATTAAAAAAGGCATTAAGAGTTTTAAACAACCGTCATTAAAATTCTACATCTTTATTCTTCATATCTGCATATTTATTTCTCAACATAGTCACCCTGGAGACGGACACATTTCTCGCAACGAGAGACCAGTTTGCTGATACCGTCACTGTAGAACGTTTGACTTTGTTGACGGAGCCACAACCTCACCTCTGCTTGCTTCGCTTCATTGTTATGGAAAGGAAGTCCTCGAAGGTTTAAGTTCTGTAGACAGATGAAAATTGGATGGGGCCAAGTCGGGAGTGTATGGAGGGTGATCGATGACAGCGAACCCAACCCAACCCAACGCGTCCGATTGCTGCAGATGTCGCAGCGCTCGTGTGTGGCCCAGCATTGTCATGCTGAAGAGTGTGCGCCATGTGTCTACGAACTCTTCGAATTCGAAACTCGATTACAACACTCTGTTTCTCATGCACCAACATAGCTACGTAATACATCAACATGTTATACGTTACAATTCGGAGCCCTCTAGCGACAGAAGGCTGCAAATCTGTAAACATGAAGAAAAAAGGTGTAGGGTGCTAATAACGTTTGTTTTATTTAAAATGCTGTAAGAGTTTTCACTTGAAAAATTCGGAAGGGTTACTTTTCAGCAAGAGACCGTATTATAGACAAATCGAGAGCCACGCTGATAGCTGAGTAGAAAGAACAAAAATGGTCATGGAGGAATATTAATAAACTAAGTCGCAGTTCGTATCGAAAAATTATAGAACCAATACCAAAACTGTCGTCAACACGTAGCAATAAATCTTGCAAGAGGAATATGTTGATTAGTATTTCATTTGCGTTTTCATTCCACGCTGTCATTCCATACTGCTATTATACATTAAAAGAAATATTCAAGAAAACTCACTCTTGGTAGGCAGCCTCTGACACCTTCTTTCGTTGAGGTTGTTGTCAGCTTCTCGTTAATCGCCTGAAACGAAATAACAGTAGTTCATGATTTTTCCATTCTGTATGACTTCTTATGCACAGAGATTAGTAGTGAAAATTATAAATTAATGTGTAGGGTATTGATACCTAGTTGCTGTACTATGCAGTTGGCTATTAATTTGCAACACCAGGAAGGCTACTACATAATAAAATATTACTTATTGTGCATAGGCAGTACAGCAGTATACAGGGTGGATCGCTAATTATTGCCACCTAGAATAACTCCGAAAGTATGATAGGAGCTGAAGAGTTTGTGGGACAAAAGTTGCATGGGACCACTGGGGCCATAATATGTCGTTGGCTTTTTGTTGCTAGGTGGGGTCGCTTCAGAGATATGAAGGTCAACGTTGTTTTTTCTAATGGGATGCTATAGTTTGGTACTTATTTTCTGATAGCGGCTATCGAGACGAATTCAATGATGTGTTACAGTAAGATCTTTGAAGGTCAACGAAGGTCACAAAGGTGGCATGAACGTCCATTTACAGAAGGTGTTCGCAGTGATGACCAATGGTATCAGTGCTGAATTCTTCTTATCATGGATTGTGTGGTATTCCTTATCACTTTGGCACTTATCGAAGCACACAACGGTTTTGCCGAAATGAAGATTCTGGAGGCGAACAAAAAATACCGCACCGCAGCACTAAATGAACTGTCGCGCTGTACCAGGTACTTCTGAAGAGGACTGAGAATAGCTGAGACAAGCCGATTTTATCCGCCACGCGGCCCACACACCCAGCATGCGTAAAGTTTGGCACTCCGTCTATGTGGATACTTGCTACAAACCAACGCATTCCAAGACGTGACTGTGCGACCCTGTATTACTGAATCAATATTGCGTCTGTACTCTTAGACGCTAGAGGCGCATTTTAACCCACCGATTCTGCTGGGGATCTCACCTATCGTGAGCACAAATATCGCGCTGTCACAGGCCACCATCTAGATGGCCACTATCCGGTTGCTATCAAATTCTGCGCCGTGTTAGTACGCATTTCTTCATCTTACACGAGACGTAATACAATTTTCTGACAGACAAACGAAATTCGTATCGAATTTATGAATGAGATCAGCTGCATGGCGTTTATTTTAAAGCAGATTGCAGACAGCTTTACTTCTAGCTAGAATTTTTTTGGAATGGTAAACATTTGCGCATCCAAGCATGGTTCAAATGGCTCTGAGCACTATGGGACTTACCATCTTAGGTCATCAGTCCCCTAGAACTTACAAGGGAACCTCCCCATCGCACTCCCCTCAGACTTAGTTATAAGTTGGCACAGTGGATAGGCCTTGAAAAAACTGACACAGATCAATGGAGAAAACAGGAAGAAGTTGTGTGGAACTATGAAAAAAATAAGCAAAATATACAAACTGAGTGGCCCACGCGCAAGATAGGCAACATCAAGGAGAAGATAAGCTTAGGAGCGCCGCGGGCCCGTGGTTAGCGTGAGCAGCTGCGGGACGAGAGGTCCTTGGTTCGACTCTTCCCTCGAGTGAAAATTTTAATTTTACACACGGAAAAATTTGAAAACGTTAAAAACAAATGTTTTGACAGAGCACAGGGGAAAATTGTGCGACTGTGAAACTGTTGCATTCATTTGTTGCAGTTTATGTCACAAACTCTTATGTTTTCATCACTTTTAGGGGAGTGATTATCACATCCACAAGAAAACCTAAATCGGGCAATGTAGAAGAATCTTTTCACTCATTCGCCAAGTGTAAAATTAGGTGGGTCGACAACATATTCCTGTCATGTCACGCACATGCCGTCAGCAGTGTCGTATAGGATATATCAGACGTGTTTTCCTGTGGAGGAATCGGTTCACCTATGACTTTGCGGGCAAATGTTTTCGGTTCCCGTTCAAGAGGCACGTCCTTTCGTCTACTAATCGCACGGTTTTGCGGTGCGGTCGCAAAACACAGACACTAAACTTATTACAGTGAACAGAGACGTCAATGACCGCACGGACAAATGATAATTTTGCGGAAATAAAGAAAGTAAACTTTTCGCTGGATGGAAGACTTGAACCAAGGACTTCTCGTCCCGCAGGTGCTCACGCTAACCACGGGACCACAGCACTCGTAAGCTTGAATTATCCTTGACGTTGCTTATCTTGCCCATGGACTACTCAGTTTGTATATTTTGCTTATTTTTTTCATAGTTCCACACAACTTCTTCCTGTTTTCTCGATTGATCTGTGTTCGCCGAAGTGGCCGTGCGGTTAAAGGCGCTGCAGCCTGGAACCGCAAGACCGCTACGGTCGCAGGTTCGAGTCCTGCCTCGGGCATGGATGTTTGTGATGTCCTTAGGTTAGTTAGGTTTACCTAGTTCTAAGTTCTAGGGGACTAATGACCTCAGCAGTTGAGTCCCATAGTGCTCAGAGCCATTTTTTTGATCTGTGTTCAGTTTTTCAAGGCCTATCCACTGTGCCAACTTATAACTAAATCTGAGGGGGGTGCGATGGGGAGGTTCCCCTGTTAGAACTACTTAAACCTAACTAACCTAAGGACATCACACATATCCATGCCCGATGCTGGATTCGAACCTGCGACCGTAGCAGTCACGCGGTTCCAGACTGAAGCGCCTAGAACCGCACGGGCACCACGTCCGTCGCATCCGAACATGAAGTACACTTCATGTGAGTTTAAATTCTGTTACACGCCACATACATGGTGTTTCAGTTTTAGTGTGCATCAGTGTACTCTACTTAACGTATTTTAGCAAGTTTTTATGAGGCCGCTTTATTGTCAGTTCGTTAGGTACTTATTTTGCAATCCTGCCTCGGGCATGGATGTGTGTGATGTCCTTAGGTTAGTTAGGTTTAAGTAGTTCTAAGTTCTAGGGGACTTATGACCACAGCAGTTGAGTCCCATAGTGCTCAGAGCCATTTGAACCATTTTTTTGACCACAGCAGTTGAGTCCCATAGTGCTCAGAGCCATTTGAACCATTTGAACTTATTTTGCTATTGATTTTCCCGAGGATCTAGCGACTACAGACCCATATAGGTCAGAACTGGATTACAATGCAATATAACTCGCTTCGCCTCTGGTGTGTGGCGGAGGGTACTTTATTTTTCTGTCTCTTACTTTGTTCGATGTAATTTCGCAACTGATTTCGAACTGACTTCCTGATGAGCCAGCACCTCACAACTGAATGACAAAGCAACATTTACTCGATTTTTTGTCTGGTGTGGCACTAAGGGGCTCTAAGGAGCACTGTCACTTCGCCCCCCCCCCCCCCTTTTCCTGTCCCAGTCGCACATTGGTCTGTGGTTAAAACGATTGCTGGTAAGCCTTGCAGCGAGATCAAATCTCTCTCACTTTTACTTTCACGGTCTTTTCGTGGGACATACGTAGCAGTAATCTAAAAACTGGTTGAATCAGAAAAACACAAACTCTAATAAACCTAAACATTACCATATGTCTCTGCTGTAATCTTCCAAAATGTTCAAATTGATTGAAAAATTTCACTCACACCAGACTGGAAAGCAGAAAATATGTATAAAAAAACTCCTTAGTGTAACACGTTTTTGAAACGGACTAAAAAGCATCAAATAACTTCTCCTAGTCCCATACAGCTACCTAACGTCATACAGGTAGTCCTGAAAACTTGTGATTGCGAGTTTTTAATGGCAATGATAATAGTTGTAAAATTTAAAACTTAAAGCTTGGGACAGATGCAGTAGATAATTGGTGATGAGTTGCTAACAGTTTCGTTGCACTGAATTGATATGAACCATTGGGTAATCTTCCTCAATAAGAGATACTCTTTGCAACTATTTATTGAATTAAGCCTCTTTATTCGTTTTAAATTTTATAAATATGGTTATACCTATTAAAAATTAACAAGTACAAAGTTTCGGGATTATCGCAATGGGGATAGCAATCCGTAAGCTGCTAGGAAAAAGTGTTCTAGACATTTTAGACCGTTTATAAAATCGTGTTTTATTAAAAGGGATTTTTACTTAGATAATTTTTTAGAGATCCTTTCTCTAGGAAAGCCGGTAGTATGTTGGTAAGAAATTGTGTTTATATTCAACCCATTACGGTTTCTTCATTGAAATAAGCACCAGTCACTTACGCTACAGTAACTGTGAACACTATTCTGCATGTGATGTTCAACCTGCCACCACAATTCGTGCCTTCCATGTTCAATCTGCCAACATCGGTCTGGTAGAGCAGCACAACATGACAGCACGAACTCCCGCAGAGGACAGTAATCCGTTTCATACTCGATACAAATTGATACTAATTTTTAAATACTGTAATTACTCTGAAATTAATAATAGGAGCTTAAAAATAGATGATAATAATAACGGCGTGCGACGAGGGCCTCCCGTCGGGTAGAGCACTCGCCTGGTGCAAGTCTTTCGATTTGACGCCACTTCGGCGACTTGCGCGTCGATGGGGATGAAATGATGATGATTAGGACAACACAACACCCAGTCCCTGAGCGGAGAAAATCTCCGACCAAACCGGGAATCGAACCCGGGCCCTTAAGATTGACAGTCTGTCGCACTGACCACTCAACTACCGGGGGCGGACAAAATAGATGATGACGGTGTCCCGTAGTCCAAGTAGCGTAGGGGACGATGCGGGAGACCCGCACCGCCGACTAGGCAAGGTCCTAGCGGAGGTGGTTTCCCATTACCTTCCTCCGACCGTAATGGGGATGAATGATGATGATGACGACGACACAACAGAACCCAGTTATCTCGAGGCAAGGAAAATCCCCTACCCCGGCGGGAATCGAAAGCTGGACCTCGTACGCGAGTAACGAGAACGGTACCGCAAGACCACGAGTCGCGGACTCTTAAAAATGGGTATGCCATTAAATTCTTCTTTTTTAGAACTACGAGAGTAGTATCAGAAGTTACCATAGCTCCAGTTGAATAAGTAGAGTTGGTACAAATATTAATAAATTAATATTAATGATGTAATAAATTAATACAGGTATGAAAAGAGGCTATACGTCTTCAGTGAGCACTTTCTTACAGTTCATCTGGACGAAAACAGGATTACGATATCTTAAACGGTTCCGGAAATTTTTCAGATTAACTGCTTAGGGGGGGTCACCCTGCGTAGCAAGGTCGGCCAGGGCGTGCAAATCTGCATACGTGAATGATGTGATGCACGAGTGCAGTGCGAGCCTTGGCATGTCTCAGCACATTGTGCTCATGTGGGAGCGATCTAGGTTGTTGTAAAACAATAAACTGGTAGCCAAGATCGCAGGAATTCTTTTTATTCCATGATTACCGGTTCCGGCGAAACTAAAGGCGCCATTCTCGGATCTAGAGAGGACTGAAATTGCTATAAAAGTGGGCTTGAATTCCAGTTATATAACGTGTATATATATAAATTAAGTTACATACCTTAGGACACATACAGGTTACAAAATACACATTTTTGTAATTCCGCATTTCTCAAGAAATTTGCATTTGCTTTTCGATATGTCATATATCTGATCAGACAGATGTGCAATTGTGTAGGTCTGCAGCTTTCATAAGTTTTGTATGTGTTTACGTGATACAATAATCTCTAGAATTATGTACAAGCCCTGATGACGTTGACCGAGCGAGGTGGCGCAGTGGTTAGACACTGGACTCGCATTCGGGAGGACGACGGTTCAATCCCGCGTCCGGCCATCCTGATTTAGGTTTTCCGTGATTTCCCTAAATCGCTCCAGGCAAATGCCGGGATGGTTCCTTTGAAAGGGTACGGCCGACTTCCTTCCCCGTCCTTCCCAAATCCAATGGGACCGATGACCTCCCTGTCTGGTCTTCTTCCCCAAAACAACCCAACCCAACCCTGATGACGTTGTGTTACCACACACGCAGAGCTTGCTATGACGCGAGTTGTGACAATCATTGGCGCCTTTCTGCTGGCGCCATCTCGCGACGCGGCCTGTAGTGTAGGAACAGAGTCGGGGTTGCGGTAGTACCTAGCTTGCGCTTCTCGTATGTGATGGATACACTTAACATTTACAATGTAATCTCTCTTAGACGCCTATGTGCTGCTTACGACAATTTTGTAGGGCCTGCGTGTTTTAAAAATGGTTCAAATGGCTCTGAGCACTATGGGACTCAACATCTGTGGTCATAAGTCCCCTAGAACTGAGAACTACTTAAACCTAACTAACCTAAGGACATCACACACATCCATGCCCGAGGCAGGATTCGAACCTGCGACCGTAGCAGTCCCGCGGTTCCTGACTGAGCGCCTAGAACCGCTAGACCACCGCGGCCGAATGCGTGTTATAGGGAACTATTAATATCACCATTGTTGGCCTTGATGTTGTAACCTATATGTATGCTAAGGTATGTAACTAAATTTATATGTATACATGTTATATAAGTGTAATCCAAGCCCACTTTTACAGCATTTTCAGTCCTCCCTAGATCCGATGACGGCGGTTTTAGTTTCACCTAAACCGGTAATAATGGAATAAAGAGAATTCCTGCGATCTTGGCTACCAGTTAATTGTTTTACAACTGCTCTGTACGTCTCGCCTTTGCTCGATCCGTCTTGGAAGCTCTAGCCACAGGGCGACATTTCATTTAACAGTGCGGTGCGGCGTTTTTGATCGGCACGCCGTTCTTCGTTTTGGCAGAATCCTGGGACAGTGCTGTTTATTCTTTGCTATCAGTTCAGGATATAAAAGAAGACGCTGTTTTCACTAAAAGATGCAGTCTAGTGATAATTCGTCACAAGCCTTTTATAATGAATGTAAACGACAGAAGGATGAGAATTGTCAATATCTACTATGCAGTCACATAATCGACGAATGCTGAATATTTGTGGCGGAATGACATTACAAAACCGTGAAGGAAGACTTTAAAGATTTGGCGGTCGGTGAAAGAGCAAAAATTTACAACTATTGACATACGATTAGTACAGGATTCATTGTTCTGTGCATCAAGAAGTTTTTTATGCCAAATTTGCAATCATAGAGCATGTGATGGAATTGATGGTTTTACGGCGTAAGGTCAAGTGCCGGCACTCCAGTCGGGAACGATAGAGAAGAGAAGGCTGTGATAAGACGTCCGCCAATCGCACGCTGACCGGAACTCCTTCCAGGACGACAACGCGACAGCAGTGGCCCCCATGTGAAGAGGACATAAGCGCCGCGACCGACTGGTTGCTGGCCAGTTCAAGACTAGTGACTCGTATAACAGCGACTTAGAACTGCTTATACTGAAGAAACTTATTTTGTATGTCGCCCTCTGCTTGCGACACATCTCTGAATTCGCAAAGTATTGTCACTTTTCATTTCATAATAAAACTCATTAATACGATTTGTTTGAATTGTTTGTCTATCGAACGGGTACGTAGGATTCCTAGACACCACACATTCAACGATGAGCGTAGGGACATAAAAGATGGAACCTATAGATAATTTTGTGAAGTTGCAACCATTGTTACACTATCAGTTGCAACAGTTTTTCATGGAACTGGCACGAAGAGTATAGAAATTTTATAATTACTGTAGAGTTCGTTGGTTAAATCATAGGGCATGCTTGGAACTACCTCTCGAATTAAAACGCGCTATTGTTGAATTTCTGAAAAAAATAAAAGCAGAAACAGTAATTAGAACATGTAGAATGGATTATAGACTTCATAGTTTAAGGGATACATTTAGAAAGAAAATCGTATTGTGGAAGGGACTTATTCTGACAAAAAACACAGTTTATTTCTCTAGGCTCATTAGCGTTAAAGAAAACGAGAATTTTAAAGACTTCATTGAAAGAATTGCTTTCTGAGGACACGGTCAGAGTTACTTGTTTTTGAGCTGTTTTCTAGGCCATTTGCCACTTCAGCTGAAGGCGCTCCTCTGTATGTGCAAATGGAACCGATCGATCTATAATGTCGCCGGCCGTAGTGGCCGTGCGGTTCTGGGCGCTACAGTCTGGAGCCGAGCGACCGCTACGGTCGCAGGTTCCAATCCTGCCTCGGGCACGGATGTTAGTTAGGTTTAAGTAGTTCTAAGTTCTAGGCGACTGATGACCTCAGACGTTAAGTCGCATAGTGCTCAGAGCCATTTTTGAATATATAATGTCAGCCACATTTAAAAGACAAACTATTTCTTGCTAAAACCGTTCAGAAGTTCTCCGTTGATTTCCTTAGGAAGAGTTTTCGTACCTCCACAATGAGGGTGCAAACATGATATAATATTTTGATCAACGTATATGCATGAAAGCCATTTTTTATTACTTAACTAAACAAGTCACGATTATTTGACCTGTTCGACAGAATTTGTGACATTATCTACATCTGTTCACATGTGGCAGATCGTACCAGGTAAAAAGTTTATTATGTCTTCAGAGTTTCAAAAGTAATCGAATGATACTGAAAATTTGTTTCGGTTCTGATCTCTATTGTTGAGAAGTGTGGAATGTCAAACCAATCGGAGTGCGAGCTAATCAGTGTTCGTTTGCGACAGTATTTCCATCTAAATGTTGCATGTTCATAGTTTCCGCTTGTTACTCCCCCCCCTCCCGCCCCCCCCCCTCCATCCTCCCTCTCAGACGGTGTGATGTGGTAGTATGGGAAGTGTGCAGCCAGGTGGGAGAGTTCCTCGTGCATACGAGAACACTCCACACTTGCTAATTTGTTGGCCACACCTGCTGCACTGTAATGTTTGAGAAAGAGACCTGTGCCTGTGGCACCATGCGAATGCCATTCACCGATTGGTACGATGGACGACAACATACTTCCAGAATATGCGTGTGACGACCTCAGTGGCAATTGTTCATAGTTTTCTGCTGTGCATCTGGCACCTTACCTGCATTTGCGGGTCCATGAAGTTTTTAATCCCGTAGTTCCTTGAAACTAAAAAGCTCGCAAGACACATTCTACACGGGAAACAGCCTTAATGCTTGTCTACGTTACTGAACATTCACCATTACTAACGGGTGGTTATTTTAACGAGCACCCTTCTCCATAATGAGTGTGAAAAAATGCCTGTCTCGCCAGCGACTGGCTGCATATGTAGCCGCACCTTACAAAGTCTTGCCCCGTATGTGGGCTCGCTAATGATGTACGAGGGCAGTTCAATAAGTAATGCAACACATTTTTTTCTCGGCCAATTTTGGTTGAAAAAACCAGAAATTTCTTGTGGAATATTTTCAAACATTCCCGCTTCGTCTCGTATAGTTTCATTGACTTCCGACAGGTGGCAGCGCTGTACGGAGCTGTTAAAATGGCGTCTGTAACGGATGTGCGTTGCAAACAACGGGCAGTGATCGAGTTTCTGTTGGCGGAAAACCAGGGCATCTCAGATATTCATAGGCGCTTGCAGAATGTCTACGGTGATCAGGCAGTGGACAAAAGCACGGTGAGTCGTTGGGCAAAAGCGTGTGTCATCATCGCCGCAAGGTCAAGCAACACTGTCTGATCTCCCGCGTGCGGGCCGGCCGTGCACAGCTGTGACTCCTGCAATGGCGGAGCATGCGAACACACTCGTTCGAGATGATCGACGGATCACCATCAAACAACTCAGTGCTCAACTTGACATCTCTGTTGGTAGTGCTGCCACAATTGTTCACCAGTTGGGATATTCAAAGGTTTGTTCCCGCTGGGTCCCTCGTTGTCTAACCGAACACCATAAAGAGCAAAGGAGAACCATCTGTGCGGAATTGCTTGCTCGTCATGTGGCTGAGGGTGACAATTTCTTGTCAAAGATTGTTACAGGCGATGAAACATGGGTTCATCACTTCGAACCTGAAACAAAACGGCAATCAATGGAGTGGCGCCACACCCACTCCCCTACCAAGAAAAAGTTTAAAGCCATACCCTCAGCCAGTAAAGTCATGGTTACAGTCTTCTGGGACGCTGAAGGGGTTATTCTGTTCGATGTCCTTCCCCATGGTCAAACGATCAACTCTGAAGTGTATTGTGCTACTCTTCAGAAATTGAAGAAACGACTTCAGCGTTTTCGTAGGCACAAAAATCTGAACGAACTTCTCCTTCTTCATGACAACGCAAGACCTCACACAAGTCTTCGCACACGAGAGGAGCTCACAAAACTTCAGTGGACTGTTCTTCCTCATGCACCCTACAGCCCCGAACTCGCACCGTCGGATTTCCATATGTTTGGCCCAATGAAGGACGCAATACGTGGGACGCACTATGCGGATGATGAAGAAGTTATTGATGCAGTACGACGTTGGCTCCGACATCGATCAGTGGAATGGTACCGTGCAGGCATACAGGCCCTCATTTCAAGGTGGCGTAAGGCCGTAGCATTGAATGGAGATTACGTTGAAAAATAGTGTTGTGTAGCTAAAAGATTGGGGAATAACCTGGTGTATTTCAATGCTGAATGACACAACCCCTGTTTCAGAAAAAAAAAATGTGTTGCATTACTTATTGAACTGCCCTCGTACTATTACACGCTCGTTACTGCACATTTGCTTCACTTTGCGGGGCTCAGCAGCTCGGAAGTTGTTGATGAGGGAGACGTTCCAGCAAACCACGCATTCTTGCATAGTTACCAAAAACACGGAACTGCTTCTTACCCATGCAAAACTGCTCTTTACCTAGTATGTTTTTCGTGAGTTAAAAATTTGCTACTCGAGATTCAGAAGTGCATTTACACGCGGGCTACGTAGGGTCCCACCTAGGATCCCACAGCACAAAATCTGAAAAGATGTCCTTGTTTTAATATGGCAATTTGGACCACTTTATAGTCGTAGAAGTTCTAGAGTAATTCCTTTGCACAGGTTTATGTGAACGAATTGTTCATGGATGGTTGATAGCAACCTTGCGTCGTCCATATTGGACTATGGTTAGCAAATTGCGACAGTTTATGACAGTCGAAGATTATTTAAAATAATTGCCTGTGTCAGCCATTATTTTTTTCTCTCACGGCACTTTCTTCTTCTGATCCATCAGTGGCTTACAATAAATTTTTGTTTATCGTATGTAGCCATCTGTCCGTTTTGAATTTAATTTAGCTACAAATAATTTATAATCAGCACATGTTAGTATTCCACTAAGATCACAAATTTTAGACAATATTGAAGCTATTGACGGTATATTCTAGCAGAAAAGACCCTGAGGTACGTCAGAAGAATACATTTTCATCTTCAAATGGCACACAAACACGGAACAGCAGCATAGACAGTCCAGAGATTTTTACAGATGAAAGTCAAAGAGCATTCATTACTAGCTTTCATTGTGAATCAAAGATACAAATTCATAGGGAATTAACTCTCTGCAAGCTTATCGCCAAGAATGTCATAATCCTAAAAAGTGTTTCAGTTTGATAATATGGGAGTTTCTTGGTTTAGGCCACTCGAAAATAAAAAAACTTCATCTAGAATGCCACTTTGTCAGCTTTGTTAGTGAGTGTGTTCAGCCCAGGATTGCAGATGTGAATAAAAATGTCAACTTCTTCACAGAGATTCAGTTGTTGGCCTTTGTTTATTTTGAGAATTTATTTACATTAGATTATTATCTGTGTTGTCAAAAGTATGTCCTGTCTGTTACCGTAAATAGCTATGGCAGATTCATTGGGGATATTCTACCTAAATTCATTTATACGTTCTTTAAATCAGATGTTCGTTTTAATTTAGCCCTGAGTACGTTTCAGTGGTGACTAGGTTCGTTGACGAGAACCTCTTATGTTCACCTGGCTAAAAGATCGACGCCGTACTTTTACAATAACATTTGAAGACCATGGCTCTGATATTGTTTAGTTCGTATCACACAATACGCAACACTAATAATAACCGATCAAATATAAACTCTCCAACCGTCAAAAAAATACGACATTGATACGAGCAGGACTGACGGTTAGGTACAAACTCAGTTATCAATGTAGACAGTTCATCCAATCCGGAAACAGAAGATAACGACGATTTTTGGCTCTTATTTTCTACTTTCATTCCCATCAAAAGGACCTGTAATTCTTAATCACTTTCACTGAGAATAGAATGTCATCAGCGAATATTAACACGATATCCTTTCACCGTGCATTTTAATTCCCCTCTTGAACATTTGTCTTATTTCCATCACTGCTTCTTCGACGTAGAGACTGAACTTAGAACCTAACGTTATTTTGCTGCCTATGTTGCAGAATTCCTTAACTTCATCAACTTAGCGATGACCAGTCATGTTAAATTTTTTATTGTTCTCATTTCTGCTATTTATCCCTCTTTTCGTCTTCCTTAGATACACACTCAATCCATATTCCCAGTCCATATCTGAACTTAGAAAGTAACGTTATTATACCGCCAAAGGAACACAGACCTTAGTAAATCAGTAATATTTCAATTGGATACGTCTACTCGTTCCTTATGAAAAGGGGTCGTAAGAGATGGGTGGATACACAGACAGCCTGATAACAAACGACAATTTTTTTCGTGCTTATGGTTCTTCGTTTCTAGTATGACAATGTAAAATGGTGCAAATGTTCGAAAATATGAAATTCTGAGAAAAATAGGGGTATGCTCTTTGGAGAGACGGGTAATATACAATATGTATAAGAGCCAAGAGGGAATAATAAGAGCAGACCACAAAGAACGAAATGCTATGAATAAATAGGGTGTAAGACACGGATATAGTCTTTCGCCCCTCTTGCTCAATCTGAACATCGAAGAAGCAATGATGGAAAGAAAAGAAAGATTCAGGAGTGAAACTGAAATTCAAGGTGAAGGATTAAAAATGATAAGATTCGCTGATGACATTGCTATCCTGCGTGAAAGTAAAGAAGAATTACATGATCTGCTGAATGGAATGAACAGTCTAATGAGTACAGAATATGGGCTGAGACTGAATCGAAGAAAGACGAATGTAATGAGAAGTAGCTGAAATGAGAACAGCGAGAAACCTAACATGAGGACTGATGTGCTGTTTGAGGCTTTCCCGGCGCTGCATCTGCTTGATAGGTTCCTGGGAACTACGCCGGATAATATTGTAGAAACCGCAGAATATTTCAGCGAGACAACTGCCCGCCATCTTCAGGTGCTACTGTCGCGTCGCTTTTTTTTTTTTTCCTTTATTGTATTTCAATTCCCCATCGGGGCGGGCTGGCAGCAGCATAGGCGCTGCTCTTCAGCTGAAAGACATAGAACAAAACAATAGAAGACATTTAAAAACAGCAAAGGAGAGAATAAGGTGAACAGAGATATAAAAAAGGGGAACATCATGGAAGGCAACAAAAAAAAAAAAACGGGGTGACTGTAAAACGGAGAGAAAAAACTGTTTAAAAGTAGCACACATAAAAAGCCACACACTGCGACGGTTAAAAGAACACAAGGCACAGTAAGACTGGAGCATAAAGGTAGCGATGGACGGCATAGCACATAACGTAACACTGGCGGCGAACCTCAAGGCAGGACACAATTAAAACACACCTCTTGACGCACACGAGAAACAGCACTAAACAACACTGATGTGGCACACTGATGAAGAGCAACACAGAGGATCTGCCAGGCGCTAGGAGATGAGGGAGACCTGGAGAAGGGAGGGAGGGGAAGAGATGGGGGAGGTGAGCGGGGGGCGCGCGGAAGAGGGCCAGGTAGGGAGGGATGTGGGAAGGAGAGAGAGGCAAGTATGGGGTGCAGGGTCTCAGGGGAGTGGGGACAGAGGAAAATCCGCTCTGGGAGAAGGAGGAAAGAGGAAAAGGGGGCCCTGGGGAGGGAGGGGGAACAAGGTCAGGCTATAGTTGGAAGGAAGGGTAGATGTCACGGCGAAGTTCGTCATCTGGGAGTACTGTCGCGTCGCTGACAAGCTCGCCAATTTATATGTTGGCTTTCTAGAACAGCGCAGGCGCCAGCGGGGCGTAACATCATCGAAGGCCAATCGTAGACAGCGTCGAATACCAGAGCCCTCTGCTGGAGAAACGGGTCGTGGTCTGCGGAAGCGCGCCGCGGCGCGGGAAATGCGGCCGGGAGCGACGGACCCCGTTCGCGCGCGCGAGGCGTTGGCGCGCGATGTAAGCATCTGCGCTAAGGCTACCCATCTGCGTTGACTCGGTGCGGTTGCTAATCTGTGGCTGAGGATTCCTTAGTGCCGCCAAGGCTGGCTCCCAGGCTTTGCTCAGGTGAAACCCCGTGTCTCTGTTTATTAGGTCACTACTTTTACGTATTTCGACCGCCTCTTTGATGATGGAATCTCAGTATGTGGAAGCATACGAGAGGATCTTGGTTTCTTCATAATTCATGCCGTGTCCCGTGTCAAGGCAGTGTTGAGCAACCGCACATTTCTCTGGCTGACCCAACTTCGTGTGACGTTTATGTTCGTCGCATCTGTCTTTGACCGTACGACACGTCTGGCCAATATAAGACTTCCCACATTGGCACGGGATTTTATATATTCCTGGTCTCCTCAGGCCGAGGTTGTCTTTAACAGAGCCCAGCATTGATTGCACTCGTGCTGGAGGCCGGAAAACAGATTTAATCCGGTATTTCTTGAAAATTCTGCCTGTCTTAAAAACACGCCACCGACATACGGTAGAAAAACCAACCCCGTGGTGTTCTCTGCTTCTTCAGGCTGTTCTTGAGGATTGGAGCGTGCTGGTCGATATGCGTTCCGGATCTGCTTCTCGGAGTATCCGTTTTGGGCAAACACAGTATTGATGGTCACGAAGTAGATGAAGTTAAGAAATTCTACTACCTAAGCAGCAAAATAATCAATGACGGATGGAGCAAGGAGGACACCAAAAGCTGTTTAGCACCGGCAAAAAGGGCATTCCTGGCCAAGATAAATCTAGTACAATCAAACATAGGCCTTGATTTGAGGAAGAAATTTCTGAGACTGTACGTCTGGAGCGCAGCACTGTGTGGTAGTGAAACATGGACTGCGGGAAAATCAGAAGAGAATCGAAGCATTTTAGATGTGGTGCTACAGACGAATGTTGAAAATTAGAAGGACTGATAACGTAAGGAACGAAGAGGTTCTGCGCAGGATCGGAGATGAAAAGGATAGGTGGAAAACATTAACAAGGAGAAGGGACAGGGTGATAGGACACCTTAAGACATCGGGGCATGACTTCCATGGTACTTGAGGAAGCTGTAGAGGGCAAGATTGTACAGGAAGACACAGATTGGAATACATCCAGCAAATAACTGAGGACGTGGGATGCAAGTGCTACTCTGAGCTGAGGAGGTTGGCACAGGAGAGGAATTCGTGGTGGGCCGCATCAAACAAGACTGATGACTCAAAAAAAAGTATGAAACCATGTTTCTTGGCAAATTTCATGATTCCAGATCAACGCTAGGCGCCCTATAGGTTTTTATGATTGAGTTTGCGAATATCAAAATATGTGATATAAATAAGCATATCTTTTGATTGCTTTCAGTCAGAAACTAATGTTTATTTGATCGCTAAAGGCCAATAGTCCTTAGTTCGTCACACCAATTACAACTTAAAGCATCTGCAAGATCCAGAGAAAAGAGGTCTTAACAGACGGACGGACACACAGATAGTCTGACAACAACTGACAAAAAGTACTTTTTTCGTGTGCTATAATTCCAAATTACCAATGTTAGATTCTTTCCTTTGGTTGTACTGTCAAAACTGCTTCTTAGCAAATGTCATGATTATAGGTCAACGGGAGGTATCATACTGATTTGGATGATTAATTTGCAAATACCAAAATACGTGACATAAATGGCTGTATTTTTTACTGTATTAGGAGCTTCACGTTTTTACGTCTCTAAGGGATCATAGTCTTTAATCCGTCAAATATTTTATAAGACAAAGAGTTTTTAACAGTAAGACAGACAGATAAACAGACAGACGGAAAACATAGTAATCCTGTAATGATTACGTTTTCACAGATTCGGGGAAGGTACACTAAATACAAGCAAAGTTACATCATGCAAAGAATAATGCTAATGAACAGCAAGCTGCTTGAACATGAAGCATGGAGAAAGTGTGATGGGTTGTGGTGGTTGCAGTGAATAGTAGCCGCTTTCGCTACAAGTTTGTTGGCATTGGCCGAATGAGTGTCCTGTCTTCCGTGTGAGCATCACTCCAAAACTTCCTTGGCAGCTGTCAACTCCAGAGTAATTTTAAACATGCTATAGTGACTAGGTGTAGAAGAGACTTACTTAATCGCAGGCGGCAAGACGACAACACAATTATAACTTGGTAGCGTTCCAGGAGCGTCAGTAGCTTGGACGGCGGCCGACATAGCAGAACTAATCAGATCGATAGCTTGCCGCGGTGTTGAAGGTGGGCCGGAGGAGCAGGCCGGCTCTTGTAACCGCGGGTAATCCATCATCCGGAATGGCATCTGGCGGTCGCCGAGCCTACACGCCCGCCTAATAGGCTGCCAAACCAAGGCTAAAGCGGAATCCGGATTAGCCCCCGGAAATTTGCTCTCCTTTCTACGGGATAAAATGTGATTTTTTTTTTTTTTTCCTGACACTTAACGTCACGTTCATCAGACTTCGCAGAGGTTCCTCATGTACAACATTCTTGAATGAAGTACAGTTTTTTTCTCGTTTACTTTACAAACATGTTCCCGCTACGTATCATCTGTGGCAAAATTGTTTTCACAACTTCCGTATGCAATGAGTTGACAAAAGCCATCGGGTACTTCGTAGTATCGTGTCCGACCTCCTTCTGCCCAGTGTAGGGCAACAACTTGACGTGGCGTAGACTCAACAAGCTGTTGGAAGTCACCCGCAGATATAGTGAGCCATGCTGCCACTACAGACGTCTATAATCGCGAAAGTATTACCGGTGCAGAATTTTGTCTTTGTCCACTGACTGGCCACTCATGTTGATCTGGGTGACCAAATCATTCGCTCGGATTCTCCAGAATAATCCTGAGACTACTCGCGAACAATGTGGCCCGCTGATATGGTGCACTTTCATCCACGAAAATTCTAAGGTACGTGCATGGCTACAAATGACTTCAGCGTATGAGGTGAGGAAAACTCCGCTTACAACTGGTAAACTTGTTGTTTATTAAGACTCGACCGGTTTCGCGGCTTACACATGCTTCATCAGGTGAATCTACGTGGTAAAGCCGCGAAATCGGTCATATATTAATCAACAATAATTTTACCAGTTGTAAGTGCAGTTTTCCGAAGATGACGCCTTTCAACAGCAGCGGTTGCCATCATCCACGAAAATTCTAAGGTCCATGCATGGCTACATATGACTTCAGCGTATGAGGTGAGGAAAACTCCGCTTACAACTGGTAAACTTGTTGTTTATTAAGACTTGATCGGTTTCGCGGCTTACACATGCTTCATCAGGTGAATCTACGTGGTAAATCCGCGAAATCGGTCATATATTAATGAACAATAATTTTACCAGTTGTAAGTGCAGTTTTCCGAAGATGACGCCTTTCAACAGCAGCGGTTGCCATCATCCACGAAAATTCTAAGGTCCGTGCATGGCTACAAATGACTTCAGCGTATGAGGTGAGGAAAACTCCGCTTACAACTGGTAAACTTGTTGTTTATTAAGACTCGACCGGTTTCGCGGCTTACACATGCTTCATCAGGTGAATCTACGTGGTAAAGCCGCGAAATCGGTCATATATTAATGAACAATAATTTTACCAGTTGTAAGTGCAGTTTTCCGAAGATGACGCCTTTCAACAGCAGCGGTTGCCATCATCCACGAAAATTCTAAGGTCCATGCATGGCTACATATGACTTCAGCGTATGAGGTGAGGAAAACTCCGCTTACAACTGGTAAACTTGTTGTTTATTAAGACTTGATCGGTTTCGCGGCTTACACATGCTTCATCAGGTGAATCTACGTGGTAAAGCCGCGAAATCGGTCATATATTAATCAACAATAATTTTACCAGTTGTAAGTGCAGTTTTCCGAAGATGACGCCTTTCAACAGCAGCGGTTGCCATCATCCACGAAAATTCTAAGGTCCGTGCATGGCTACAAATGACTTCAGCGTATGAGGTGAGGAAAACTCCGCTTACAACTGGTAAACTTGTGTTTATTAAGACTTGACCGGTTTCGCGGCTTACACATGCTTCATCAGGTGAATCTACGTGGTAAAGCCGCGAAATCGGTCATATATTAATTAACAATAATTTTACCAGTTGTAAGTGCAGTTTTCCGAAGATGACGCCTTTCAACAGCAGCGGTTGTCATAATCCACGAAAATTCTAAGGTCCGTGCATGACTACAAATGACTTCAGCGTATGAGGTGAGGAAAACTCCGCTTACAACTGGTAAACTTGTTGTTTATTAAGACTCGACCGGTTTCGCGGCTTACATATGCTTCATCGGGTGAATCTACGTGGTAAAGCCGCGAAATCGGTCATATATTAATCAACAATAATTTTACCAGTTGTAAGTGCAGTTTTCCGAAGATGACGCCTTTCAACAGCAGCGGTTGCCATCATCCACGAAAATTCTAAGGTACGTGCATGGCTACAAATGACTTCAGCGTATGAGGTGAGGAAAACTCCGCTTACAACTGGTAAACTTGTTGTTTATTAAGACTCGACCGGTTTCGCGGCTTACATATGCTTCATCAGGTGAATCTACGTGGTAAAGCCGCGAAATCGGTCGTATATTAATGAACAATAATTTTACCAGTTGTGAGTGCAGTTTTCCGAAGATGACGCCTTTCAACAGCAGTGGTTGCCCGGAATATACAATAGTTTGTGACCTCGGAGTAGCCGAACATAGCCTTTCACAGTCAGTGGTCAGTTCAGCTTGACCAGAGAACCCAATCCATTACATGTAAACACGACACACGCCGTTATGGAACCACCACGAGCTTTCACATTGCCTTGTTCACAACTACAGTCCTTTGTTTCGTGGGGTCTGCGTCACATTCGATCTCTACCAGTCAGCTCTTACGAACTGAAATCGGGTCTCATCTGACCATACCACAGTTTTACAGTCGGCTAGGGTCCAACCGAAGAGGTCAAAAACCCGAGAGAAGCACTGCCGGAGATGTCGTGCTCTTAGCAAAGGCACTCGCGTCGGTTGTGTGCTGCCATAGCCAGCGGATACTTACGTATGTCCCCATAGATTTCTGCGTTTATTTCATACAGTGTTGCTTATCTGTTAGCACTGACAACTCTGTGCAAATTCCGCTGTTCTCGGTCGTAAAGTGGTCATCGGCCACTGCGTTCTCAGCGGTAAGAGGAAATGCCTCAAATTTTTCTAGTCTCGGCATAGTCATCACACTGTGGATCTCGGAATACGAGGTGTGGCTAGAAAAAAACCGGACTAGTACTGGTGAAACAATAAAACGAATGCAATAAGGCTGAAAGTCGCGTGGCCTGTCACGTGACTCTCGCTCCGCCTACTGCTCGAGTTTCATCTGCCTCCTGCACTCAGTCTGCCCGTGGCGTCTGTTTTAAGTAGCTTGACGTTTTGTCTGTGCGTCGGAAAATGTTGAGTGTACAGAAAGAACAGCGTGTTAACATCAAATTTTGTTTCAAACTAGGAAAATCTGCAAGTGAAACGTTTGTAATGTTACAACAAGTGTACGGCGATGATTGTTTATCGCGAACACAAGTGTTTGAGTGGTTTAAACGATTTAAAAATGGCCGCGAAGACACCAGTGATGACACTCGCACTGGCAGACCATTGTCAGCAAAAACTGATGCAAACATTGAAAAAATCGGTAAACTTGTTCGACAAGATCGCCGTTTAACAATCAGAGCAGTGTCTGAGTTAACAGGAGTTGACAAGGAAAATGTTAGGCAGATTCTTCATGAAAGTTTCAACATGAACAAAGTGTGTTCAAAAATGGTTCCAAAGTGTCTCACAATTGAACAGAAGGAACGCCGAAGAATGATTTGTTCTGACATCCTGGAAAACATTGAAAGTGATCCCACCTTCTTACAAAATGTTATTACTTGCGATGAATCGTGGTTTTTTACTTACGATCCCGAAACTAAACGCCAATCGATGCATTGGAAAACTCCTGGTTCTCCACGACAAAAAAAGCACGAATGTCAAAATCGAAATTCAAGGCAATGATGATTGTTTTTTTTTTTTTTTTTGACATCAAATGGATTGTGCACATTGATTGGGTACCAGAGGGACAAACAGTGAATCAGCATTACTACATTAGCGTCCTGGCTACCCTACGTGAGCGAGTACGGAGAAAACGGAACGATTTGTGGAGAAAAAAGTCATGGATCCTTCACCAAGACAATGCCCCAGCTCACAGTGCGTTGTCAGTGAAGACGTTTTTGGCAAAACACAACATTCCCATCTTAGATCATCCACCCTGCTCACCTGATTTGGCCCCCTGTGACTTTTTTCTTTTCCCTAAAGTCAAGTCAGCTTTGAAAGGAACTAGATTTGAGACTGTTGAAGCAGTAAAAGAAAAAGCGACGGAAGTAATTTATGGACTTACCGAAAATGATCTGCAGCATTGCTATGAACAGTGGAAAATTCGTATGGAGCGGTGTAGAGACCGAGGAGGAGAGTACATTGAAGGAGATAACATGAAATTGTAAATAAATGTTTCTTCCAGCATCAGTCCGGTTTTTTTCTAGCCGCACCTCGTATTGAATTATTGTTGAGAAACTTCCTATCAGATTAAAACTGTGTGCCCAACCGAGACTCGAACTCGGGACCTTTGCCTTCCACCGGCAAGTGTTCTACCAACTGAGCTACCCAAGCACAACTCACGAGCCGTCCTCACAGCTTTACTTCCGCCACTACCTCGTCTCCTACCTTCCAAACTTTACAGAAGCTCTCCTGCAAACCACGTATGACTAACACTTCTAGAAACATCCTCCAGGCTGTGGCTAGGCCATGTCTCCGCAATATCCTTTCTTCCAGAAGTATTAGTCTTGCAAGGTTCGCAGGAGAGCTTCTGTGAAGTTTGGAAGGTAGGAGAGGAGGTACTCGCGGAAGTAAAGCGGTGAGATTGGGTATTGAGTCTTGCTTGGGTAGCTCAGTTGGTAGAGTACTTGCCCGCAAAAAGCAAAGTTTCCGAGTTCGAGTCTCGGTCTGGCACACAGTTTTAATCTGCCAGAAAGTTTCATATTAGCACACACTCCGCTGCAGAGTGAAAATTTTACTCTGAATTATTGTTCCTGATAAATAATTTGAGAGAGTGTCTCGGCGGAACAAGTCGGCTGCTCGCCCTCCGGTGTCGTGAGACACCAAGCAATTGGACGACCACGCCTCATCACAGAACGGGAATGAAGGATGTTTTCCTGCTAAACAGAACTTTGGGGTCTCTGATACATTTAAAATTTCTCGATATAAACACGAAAACCAATGAGTAGAAATTCATAACAACAACTGTTATCCGCATTTGACATTCAAATAAAAGAGCTAAATGAGATGCAACAAAGAACACTTGCATGAAAATGAGTGTACTGTGAACTACGTCGAGTAATATAATTCCGAGGAAATTTTATATGTCAACTTTAAAATGTAAACTTGAATATCATCTTGTTTTTACTCGCTGAATATGCATGGCGAAAAATACATCAAAACTAAAATATTCATAGCAGAGTTTGCGCGGTGACAAGCTGAGTTATCAAATGCTTCAAATGGCTCTGAGCACTATGTGAGCTAATGTCTGAGGTCATCAGTCCCCTAGAGCTTAGAAATACTTAAACCCAACTAACCTAAGGACATCACACACATCCATGCCCGAGGCAGGATTCGAACCTGCGACCGTAGCGGTCGCGCGATTCCAGACTGTAGCGCCTAGAACCGTCCGGCCACTCCGGCTGGCCGCTGTGTTATCGTTGGTATCATTATTTGCTAATTTATCCTTTGATTGTGTCATGCATTTGATCTGTAAATCTATGCCGCACACCATCAGGATGTGGCGCTCTAAATGGAATAATAGAAATAGATGTAAATTGTAATCAGTCTCAATTCCTAGCGCTAGAAAGGCTGAGGCGGCTGCCTGCTGGCGTAGCAGTCGCAGACCAATGAGTGCTCATGGTCCGGAATTATCTAACTTTCTAATCTACGTAACTGGGAAGTATGCTAAGGGAAGGATATTTCGCGAAGGTCACTGTACGTAAATGTGTGTTTCTTATTGTGTGCACTGAATATAGTCGATGACTTGACCGATCTCCAAAATTACCACGATGTGTAAGGTTGTGACTGCTGCAGTCTCTATATATACACACATCAAAAAAAGTTTTGCATCACCCCGGCTCCTAGAACTCCAGAAGATAGAAGTTGACTATGGATATTGTATCACAGACAGAGTCCCTTTAACTGTTCAGAGATGTCACTAAACCCGCCCAAAGATGTAAACTACCATGCATGAGCAGTGCCTATTACACGAGGGGTTCCGAAAGCCGATCAGTTCCAGTCATTCTACCAGGAAGGAGGTACATGGCTCGTGTTGTCTGTAGTTCAACCATGCCTAGACGATCAATACCGCGGTTCGATCGCGTCCGCATTGTTACTTTGTGCCAGGAAGGGCTCTCGGAGGTGAACCAAAGCGATGCTATTCGGACATGGGAGAGATACAGAGAGACACGAACTGTCGATGACATGACTCGCTCGGACTGCCCAAGGGCTACTACTGTCGTGGATGACCGGGGTATGGCTCGGAGGAACCTTAACAACAACGGTACCATGTTGAATAATGAATGCTTTTCGTGTAGCCACAGGACGTCCTGTTACGTCTCAAACTGTGCGCAATAGGCTGCATGATGCGCAACTTCACTCCCGACGTCCACGGCGAGGTCCATCTTTGCAACCACGACAACATGAAGCGCGGTACAGATGGGCCCAATAACATGTCAAATCGACCGGCCCAATAACATGTCAAATCGACCACTCAGAATTAGCATCACGTTCTCTTCACCGTTGAGTGTCGTACATGCCTTCAACCAGGCAATCGTCGGAGACGTGTTTGGAGGCAAACCGGTCAGGCTGAACGCCTTAGACACACTGTCCAACGAGTGCAGCAAGTTGGAGGTTCCCTGCTGTTTTGGAGTGGCACTATGTGGGGACGTCTTACGCTGCTGGTGGTCATGGAAGGCGCTGTAATGGTTGCACGATACGTGAATGCCATCCTTCTATCGATAGTGCTACCACATCGGCAGCATATTGGCGAGGCATTCGTCTTCATGGACGACAATTCGCAACAACATCGTGCACATCTCGTGAATGACTTTCTTCAGGATAACGACATCGCTCGACTACAGTTGCCAGCAAGTTATCCAAACGTGAACCGTATCGAACGTGCCTGGAATAGATTGAAAAGGACTGTTTATGGACGACGTGACCCACCAACCACTCTGAGGGATCTACGCCGAATCGCCGTTGAGGACTTGGATAATCGGGACCAGCAGTGCCTTGATGAACTTGTGGATAGTATGCCATGACGAATACAGGCATGCATCAATCCAAGAGGATGTGCTACTGGGTATTAGAGATACCGGTGAGTACAGCAATCTGGACCACCACCTCTGAAGGTCTCACTGTATGGTTGTACTACATGCAATGTGTGGATTTCATGAGCAATAAAAAGGGTGTAAATGATGTTTTTGTTGATCTCTATTCCAATTTTCTGTACAGGTTCTGGAACTCTCGGAACCGAGTGGATACAAACCTTTTTTTGATGTGTGTAAAAGGCAATGTCCTGACTAACTGACTCATCACCGTCCAACCCAAACAACTAAGGACAGAAACTTGAAATTTGGAGGTGTAGATCTTATACTGTAGGAGTCGTTTCACAAGGGATATTTCGACATTGGAACCTTGAGGGGGTGAAACTGGGGCTGAAGGTCTTTTTTTAAAAAAAAATATCGATATTAAGGCACTTTTGAAGCCAGACCTACGAAAATTGGTGTTTGGTTTCTCGGTCAGAAATAAAGAAATAAGTATATCAGCATTTTTTGGAAATTTAACCCTATGGGGGTGAAATGGTGAGTGGAAGCTTTTTTGGAAAAGATATTATTACTAAAAAATTGCTGAAGTATTTTTTAAACTACATCTACGAACATTGGTATTTGACATCGCGGATACAGATAAAAAAACACTTGTTTCAGCATTTCTGGAAACCGAACCAATAAGGGGGTGAAACACGGCGTGAGATGTTTTATGGAAATATTTTGTTATGAAAGCATTTTAAAAGGTAAATCTACAGGGTGTTTCAAAAAAGACCGGTATATTTGAAACGGCAATAAAAACTAAACGAGCAGCGATAGAAATACACCGTTTGTTGCAATATGCTTGGGACAACAGTACATTTTCAGGCAGACAAACTTTCGAAATTACAGTAGTTACAATTTTCAACAACAGATGGCGCTGCGGTCTGGGAAACTCTATAGTACGATATTTTCCACATATCCACCATGCGTAGCAATAATATGGCGTAGTCTCTGAATGAAACTACCCGAAACCTTTGACAACGTGTGTGGCGGAATGGCTTCACATGCAGATGAGATGTACTGCTTCAGCTGTTCAATTGTTTCTGGATTCTGGCGGTACACCTGGTCTTTCAAGTGTCCCCACAGAAAGAAGTCACAGGGGTTCATGTCTGGCGAATAGGGAGGCCAATCCACGCTGCCTCCTGTATGTTTCGGATAGCCCAAAGCAATCACACGATCATCGAAATATTCATTCAGGAAATTAAAGACGTCGGCCGTGCGATGTGGCCGGGCACCATCTTGCATAAACCACGAGGTGTTCGCAGCGTCGTCTAAGGCAGTTTGTACCGCCACAAATTCACGAAGAATGTCCAGATAGCGTGATGCAGTAATCGTTTCGGATCTGAAAAATGGACCAATGATTCCTTTGGAAGAAATGGCGGCCCAGACCAGTACTTTTTGAGGATGCAGGGACGATGGGACTGCAACATGGGGCTTTTCGGTTCCCCATATGCGCCAGTTCTGTTTATTGACGAAGCCGTCCAGGTAAAAATAAGCTTCGTCAGTAAACCAAATGCTGCCCACATGCATATCGCCGTCATCAATCCTGTGCACTATATCGTTAGCGAATGGCTCTCGTGCAGCAATGGTAGCGGCGCTGAGGGATTGCCGCGTTTGAATTTTGTATGGATAGAGGTGTAAACTCTGGCGCATGAGACGATACGTGGACGTTGGCGTCATTTGGACCGCAGCTGCAACACGGCGAACGGAAACCCGAGGCCGCTGTTGGATCACCTGCTGCACTAGCTGCGCGTTGCCCTCTGTGGTTGCCGTACGCGGTCGCCCTACCTTTCCAGCACGTTCATCCGTCACGTTCCCAGTTCGTTGAAATTTTTCAAACAGATCCTTTATTGTATCGCTTTTCGGTCCTTTGGTTACATTAAACCTCCGTTGAAAACTTCGTCTTGTTGCAACAACACTGTGTTCTAGGCGGTGGAATTCCAACACCAGAAAAATCCTCTGTTCTAAGGAATAAACCATGTTGTCTACAGCACACTTGCACGTTGTGAACAGCACACGCTTACAGCAGAAAGACGACGTACAGAATGGCGCACCCACAGACTGCGTTGTCTTCTATATCTTTCACATCACTTGCAGCGCCATCTGTTGTTGAAAATTGTAACTACTGTAATTTCGAAAGTTTGTCCGCCTGAAAATGTACTGTTGTCCCAAGCATATTGCAACAAACGGTGTATTTCTATCGCTGCTCGTTTAGTTTTTATTGCCGTTTCAAATATACCGGTCATTTTTGAAACACCCTGTATGAACATTTAAATTTGGCTTCTGAGTTAGAAATAAAACATACCCAAGTCACTGTTTTTGGAAATTCATTCCCTAATGGGGTGGAGTAGGGTGGGACTGATTCACTGACTCATAAACGCCCAGCTCAAACCACTAAGGACAGAAACTCGGTTGGTGTGGATCTTACACCGTGGGCATCGTCTTGTCCGAAATTCCACACCTGAAGAGGTGAAACACAGGATGAAGTGCGTTCTCAAAGTATGTCGCTATGAACGGAAATCTGAAGCTAGACTACGAAAACTGGTGTTTCCTTTTTCAATGAGAAACTAATGTTTCACCATTTGTGGGAACTCAACCACTAATGTGATAAAATTGTAGGTGAAAGTTTTTTTAAAAAATGAGTAATCACTAAAGAACTGCTAAAGGATTTTCACGGGTACATCTATGACAGTAGTTATTTGACTTCTCGGTCAGAAATTAAAAAAAAAATAGGTTTTTTTAGTGTTCCTGGAAATGCAACCCCTAAGGGAATGTAATAAGGGATGAAAATTTTTAAGAAAATATTTCTTAACATTAAAAAATGTTAAATATAAATTTATCATAATCGGCATTTCAACTTCCGGTTAGATATAAAGAAATATGTGTTAGGGGATGAAATATCTCCACACGAACTCGAAAGGACGCTAGTAATGCAGTGGGCGCTAAGCTAGCTGATTATACAAAGAGAGTACTGAGTGCCAGCTACAAGAATGTGATATAGATTCATTGTAGTTACGACTGTTAACCTTGAGTCCTGAGTTTTTAGTCTCGACTAAATTTCATTACAGAAAATTACTCTTGAATGGTATGCGACGTGAATGATTCAGAATAGGCAAAAGCTCACCGTTCCCCACTTGAGTGTGACAGCCCGGTAATGTCGTGGAAGGGCAGCTGCGTAATTTGGAGGGGGAGGATAAGAGGATTTAGCGGAGTAAATGCTCGAATCTACGGAATCTACGGAATCTACGTGGACTACTCAATATACGAAAGAATCGGTTTCCATTGGAAATTTTGTATTATCTCTCAGAATCATTGCAGGATAAGGAAAACCACACTTGTAAAATGCGAATGCTCCAACAAGCAGATACCACTGCTTTAGCCACGAAGACATTATCAACACTGGTGATCCGTTGAACTTCATAGCATGGTTTTGGACTCTTACGTGTAACACTCGATTTAAAGTTCTGATACTGATTTAGGTTTGTGTAGCTATCTACCACTTTCCAATAAACAACGTTCCCTTTAAATACGAAAACACGCTTAGAAATATGATGACGTTATGTCAAAGCTTCGAAGGCTTATATAACTTAAACGCTACGTTAGTAATCTCGCCTATTATACCTCAGTAGATCACCTCAGTTAAGCACAAGATAGAAAGGAGAAAGACGATGGCGATTGGATTCCCAAATGAAGGTACCTTATTTGCCCTGTTTCATCTATTTTACATTTCACGACTCGATACGTTATTTACTATTTATAGTGAAACCAACCTGCTATTCCAAGAATCGAAGAACATGAAATGGAGGCAGTATTTGAGAAAGGAATGGGGCAGGTTGTTACTTATTCCTCACATTGTTCAGTCTCTATACTGAGCAAGCAGTGGATGGAACCAAAGAGAAATCTGGACACTTCAACGAGGAGAAGTAAAACCTTTAAGGTTAGCCGTTGACATACTCTCAGGGTCAGCATATCACTTGGAAGATCAGTTGAATAGAAGGAAAAATGTCCTGGAAAGAGGTTATGAAATGAATATCAAGAAAAGTAAAAAAATATCGTTAAACTACGTGTACAGATGAGTACGAGAGGGGACGCTTGCTCAAAGCACTAGAGGAGTTTTGCGATTTCAGATGAAAATTAAATGACGTTGGCAGGAGCAGAAACGATTTAAAATGTAGGCGGGGAGTAACAATTGAAGCGTATTATGAGAAGAATAAATATGTAAACATAGGATATATATTTACGAGGGGTAGTGGTAGTAATAGTGTTCAACTTATCACCCCGAAAATATTAAGATACCAAAAGAGCTGGAAAGTCGTCCGTAGGGGCGGGGGAGGAGGGGGCACAAAAAAGGCGAATCTGCTCATCTTTAAAAAACTCTGACGGAAGAGGAGGAACAGCTGCCTCAATCCTCACTCCGCCTTCGTCATCAAAAATTTTGCCATGTGAACATTCACTATGTGATCAAAAGTATCCGGACACCTAGCTGAAAATGACTTACAAGTTCGTGACGCCCTCCATCGGTAATACTAAAATTCAATATGGTGTTGGCCCACCCTCAGCTCTGATGACTGCTTCCACTCTCGCAGGCATACCTTCAATCAGGTGCTGGAAGGTTTCTTGGGAAATGGCAGCCCATTCTTCACGGAGTGCTGCACTGAGGAAAGGTATCGTTGTCGGTCGGTGAGGCCAGGCACGAAGTCGGCGTTCCAAAACATCGCAACGGTGTTCTATAGGATTCAGGTCAGGATCTTGTGCAGGCCAGTCCATTACACGGCTGTTATTGTCGCATAACCACTCCGTCATAGGCCGTGCATTATGAACAGGTGCTCGATTGTGTTGAAAGATGCAATCGCTATCCCCGAATTGCTCTTCAACAGAGGGCGATGCAAGAATGTACTTAAAACATCAATGTAGGCCTGTGCTGTGATAGTGCCACGTAAAACAACAAGGGGTTCAAACCCCCTCCATGAAAAATACGACCACACCATAACACCACCGTCTCCGAATTTTACTTTTGGCACTACACACGCTAGCAGATGACGTTCACCCGGCATTCGTCATACCCAAACCCTGCCACCGAATCGCCTTATTGTGTACCGTGATTCGTCACTCCGCACAATGTTTCTCTACTGTTCAATCGTCTAATGTTTACGCTCCTTACACCAAGCGAGGCTTCGTTTAGCATTTACCAGCTTGATGTGTGACTTATGAGCAGCCGCTCGACCATTAAACCAAAGTTTTCTCATCTGCCGCCTAACTTCATACTACTTGCAGTGGATCCTGATGCAATATGGAATTCCTGTTTGATGGTCTGAATAGATGATGTCTGCCTATTGCAGATTACGGCCCTCTACGACTGTCGGCTGTCTCTGTCAGTCAACAGACGAGGTCGACCTGTACGCTTTTGTGCTGTACGTGTCCCTTCACGTTTCCACTTCATTATCACCTCGGAAACAGTGGACCTAGGAATCTAGGGACGCTTAGGAGTGTGGAAATCTCGCGTACAGAGGTATGACACAAGTGTCACCCAATCACCTGACCACGTTCTAAATCCGTGAGTTCTGCGGAGCGCCCCATTCCGCTCTCTCACGATGTCTAATGACTACTGAGGTCGCTGATACGGAGTACCTGGCAGTAGGTGGCAGCACAATGCACCTAATATGAAAACAGTATGTATTTTGGCAGCGTCCGGACACTTTTGATCATCCTTCGATGTACTGTCAGTCCATATTCTATACTGGTCATTACATTCAACAGATCATGTAACTCTCCTTCACTTCCAGTGAGGATAGTAATGTCATTGTTGTATTTTATCATTGATGTCATCTCTTCGTAAATTTTAATCCCAGCCTTGAACCTTCGTTTTATTTCCGTCATTGCCTGTTCGTTGTACAGATAAAACATTAGTGGCGAAAGACTATCTCACACCCTTTCTAATCCAAGCACTTTGCTCTTGCCTTATTGTTGCGTCTTGTTTCTGGTACATATTGTGCATCAACCGTCTTTCTCTATACTTTACTCATACTGTTCTCAGAACTTCGACTTCCTTGCACCAGTTTACATTGTCGAACACTTTTTCCAGATCGACAAGTCCAATGAACGTGTCTTTTATTCAGCCTTGCTTCTATTATCAACCGTAAAATCATAACTTCCTCACTGGTGCCTCTACCTTTCTCAAAGCTAAATAGTTCGTCATCTAACACATCCGCAATTTTCTTTTCAATTCTTCTGTATATTCTTCTTGTCAGCAACTTGGATGCATGGGCTGTTAAGCCGATTGGATGATAATTGTAGCACTTGGTGGCTGTTGCAGGAATTTTTCCGAAAGTCTGACAGTGTATCGCCTTCCTCATACATCCTCGACACCAACTCGATTAGTCGTTATTTTTCCACTTCCTCCCACCATTTTAGAAATTACGATGGATTGTAGTCTATTCTTTCTGCATTGCTTGATCTTAAGTATCCGAATCTGATTCTGATAAAATATCCCGTACCTTTTTTCCGTCCTGCCTCTTCTTCCATCACCTCATCAGAGAAGTCCTCCCCTTCACTTAGGCCTCCAGTGTACTTTTTCCACTTATGCGCTCTCTTCTCTGCATTTAACAATGGAATTCCCGTTGCACTCTTAAATTTACCGCTCTTTCTTTTAATTTCACTTTTTTTTTCTTCAATACGCTGAGTCAGTCCGAGCAACAATCCATTGTTTTCGATTTCTCCACATTCTATATGGATCCATTTCGCCTTCATTTCCCTGCACTTCCTGTTTATTTCATTCCTAAGAGATTCGTTTTTCTGTACTCCTGAACTTTCCTGTACGGTTTTGTACTTCGTCCTTTCGTCTAACATTCAAGTATTTCTTCTGTTACCTAAGGTTTCCTCGCAATTACCTTCCTTGCACCTATGCTTTTCATTCCAATTTCTGTCATTGCGTTTTTAGGGACGTCCATTCCCCTTCATATCAACTGCCGACTGAGCTAGCCACTGTCGCTGTATCTACAGACTCAAAGAAATTCAAGTGTATCTCTTCATTCCTTACTTTATCCGTACCCCGTTTGCACTCTTCTTGACTCTTAAATTTTGGCCTATACTTTATCACTCTAAATTCTGATATGAGCTTATATCTGCTCCTAGGTATGCCTTAAAAATCATTATCTCATTTCGGAATCTCTGTCTGTGATGTAATCTAACAGAAATCTTTCCTACCTCCCGGCCTTTTCTAAATATATCTCCTCTTGTTGTGATTCTTGAACAGAGTATTCGCTATTACTAGCTGAAATTTATTGCAGAACTCAATTAGCATATCTTCTCTCTCATCCCTACTACCAAGTTGACATTCTCCTTCACATACAACCGCAGTACAGTTCCCCATGACTTCGTATTTCATCTCCCTTTACGTACTGAATTACCCTTTGAATACCCTCACTTAATCTCTTGTCCCTTCATCTTCTCCTTGCGACTTCGGGATGTGTATTTGCACTATTGTTGTCGGTGTTGGTTTGCCATCGATTCTAATGAGAACAACCCCTACCTTCCTGTTCATAATTAACTCTAATCCCGATATTCTATTTTTTGCTGCTGTTGATATTTGTATACACTCTTCTGATCAGAAATCTTTGTCTTCTTTCCATCTCACGTCACTGGCCACTACCGTATCTAGATTGAGCCTTATCATTTCCCTTTTCAGATTTTCTAGCTTCCCTACCATGTTCAGTTTTATGACATTCCAGGCCCCAATTCGCAGCTTCTTTATCCTTTCTTTGGTTTTTCACTCTTTGTCTCATGGTCACCTCTCCCTTGCCAGCCTCTTCCCGGAGATCCGAATGGGGGACTAGTCCGGAATCTTTTGGCAATGGAGAGATCATCATGACACTTCTCCAATTGCAGGCCACATGTCCTGTGGACATACAATGTGTGTATTTAATACAGTGGTTTATGTTGCCTTCTGCACCTAATGCCGTTGATCACATTTTACTGAAGTCTAAAAATGGCTGAATATAAAATGACGAGACGAATGTCCGGAGTTCAATCTGCATAATTTCTGCTTCTTGTCATCATGGACAGGATACATAGAAAGTGTACAATACATATTCAGTATATGGCGTGCGGACCACCGGGAGAAAGGCAGCAGTGTAGACCATAACGAGCTCTTCAGCACGGAAAAACGCCGTTTTCCAGAGCTATGCAGGATTTAGTTGAGAGGAAAGTGCGTGACTTTGAATGGCTACCACCGTTAACAGTGACCTGAGTCGCAGGGCATTAACTAAATGGCTGAGAGCCGGCACGTTAATGTGCCGGGCAGTGTAGACGTGCGTGCGGCGGACAGCTTTTTCCGAGGAAACATTCCGTGCGGTGGAGGAGAGGGGGCGACTGTTGTCCGGCGAGGAAGGATATTGCGCTCGCTTTATAGGCCGGAAGATGTCGCCGACCCAATAGCTGTATTCAGGGCGGCGAGATTTTCCGGGGCCTCATACGCGTTATTTACTCACGGATACGCCGGGACGTTGCGGAAAGGGCTATACGATAGAGACTACACGCGACGTAACTTGTGGCTCGTTAAAGACACCGTTATTTATATATTTACTAGCTTTTTGTCCTCGTGGTCACCCGCGTAGTTGTATGTCACATAAATTTAACACACACACACACACATACACACACACGCACGTACACACGAACTACCATGAAGTATTTATCCAGAAGGTACGTAAATCAGTAGACGTTATGTAGATCCATAGATAAACAGCTAATTACAATTTCAGAAAAAGTGGATGATTTTTTTTTTTTCAAAAGAAGGAGTTTCACAAACTGAGCAAGTCAATAGCGTGTTGGTCCGCCTTTGGCCCTTACGCAGGCAGTAATTCTGGTTGCCATTGATTGAAGAGTTGTTGTATGTCCTTCTGAGGGATATCGTGCCAATATCTGTCCAGTTGGCATGTTAGATAGTCAAAATCCCGAGCTGGTTGGAGGGTGCTCACTGTAATGCTCCAAACGTACTCGTTGGTGCGATATCTAGTGAGCTTGTTGGTGAAGACCCTTGTGCGGGCTGGCATTATCTTGCTGAAGTGTAAATCCAGAATATCTTGGCATGAAGGACTACAAAGCGGGTCGTAAAATATCGTCGACGTGCCGCTGAGCTGTAAGGGCGCCGCGTGTGACAACCGAAAGGGGTCGGCTATGAAAAGAAATGGCATCCCAGACCTTCATGCCTCGTTGTCGGCCGTATTGTGGGTGACTGTCAGGTTCGTATCCCACCACTGCACGGAGAGTCACGGGACCTGTTTTCCGCCTGGAATCACGCTGAGCGGAATAGAACCATCAGTCTGCAAAAACAGACATAATGTCTAACGGGAAACCGCAATCACTGGTTATACAATGTTACTTAAAATCCGTCTTGATTGCAAAAATGTTTATTTAGATGACCGGTTTCGGTTCATCTAGAACCATCTTCAGATCTGCAATTTCGGTTACAGAAGTAACCCGTCCACACACAGCAGCAACCTTCACATGCTGCGTATGTGCGGGTGACATTAAAAATTTAACTCAGGAATGTCTGGAGTAATTTCAGTCAAATTTTTAATATAGCTGGCTCTTTATTCACTTTTTCAGAGTGACACAGTATGTGAAGTTGCTGCGTGTGGACGGGTTACTACTGTGACCGAAATTGCAGATCTGAAGATGGTTCTAGATGAACCGAAACCGGTCATGTGAATAAACATTTTTGCAATCAAGACAGATTATAAGTAACATTGTAGAACTGTCTTCAGTCATTAATCCCGCTTCCAACTGAGCACCGATAACCAGCAATGACATGTCTGGAGATACCCCAGGCAGCGACGGGATACCTAGCTGACTATTTCCCGCCATGCAGCCCGCCAGCCAGGACTGATGATTGAGGTGCCTTTTGTATTTCGTAGCAGGGCCCTTTGTTACCTGAGGCACCTCTACAGCACAGTAGTATGCCAGCGATATTCTATGGTCCGTTTTGTTGCTCTTCGTGGCAAGCCGTCCCGATCTTACATTTTCAGCAACATAATACCCGCCGACAGACGGCGAGAGTTAATTCCGCTTATCTTCCGGCTTGGCAAAACCTACTTTGGCCAATAAGGACGCAGGATCTATCCTCAACTGAGAACGTTTGGAGCATTATTGTCAGGGCACTCCAACACTACATGCAGTTCAGAACTTGTAAGGTGTGTCCCACGAGTATATGCCTAACATACGATGACAAGCAGGTGGAAGAGGTAGACAGTGTTAAATTCTTGGGATTAAAGTTTGACAATAAATTCAACTGGGAGGAGCACACCACAGAACTGCTGAAGCGTCTTAACAGATCTCTATTTGCAGTGCGAATTGCGTCAGCCATAGGGGATATGAAAATGAAAAAGCTGGTTTGCTACGCTTACTTTCGTTCCATAATGTCATATGGTATTATTTTTTTGGGGCAATTCATCAAGCCAAGCTAAAGTTTTCCAGGCACAAAAGCGTGCAATAAGAGTTATATTTGGTGTTAACTCAAGAACACCTTGCAGAAGCATGTTTAGGGAACTAGGGATACTAACTACTGATTCCCAATATAATTATTTCTTAATGAAATTTGTCATTAAAAATATACCACTTTTTTAAAGCAGCAGCTCAATTCATGGAATCAATAGTAGAAATAAGAATAATCTTCACAGGGATTTAAAGTCACTTACTCTTGTACAAAAAGTTGTGCATTATGCAGGCACAAACATTTTCAATAACTTGCCAGCAGCCATAAAAAGCTTATCAACCAATGAAATTCAGTTTACGAGAAGCCTAACTCCTTCTCCACTAATCAATTTCTCAGAAGAACCAACTGATGTGTGTGTGTGTGTGTGTGTGTGTGTGTGTGTGTGTGTAAGTACAATCTAACTTCTGCACTATTTCAGTGTAGTAATATGAGTTATATTACATGTTTATAACCTTATGAATAAAAATATATTTTTTTTAATCTTAAATTCTGTGCATAAATGCGATATTAGTAAATGAGTGCTTGTAAAATGATTCTTTCGTATGGTGCTTATTAAAAAGAATGACGATCGTTCCACTTGGGACCTGTGGCACGTACATTAGCTTATTTGTTTCAGTTGTAAATATTTGTCACGTGTTATTGTTCTTCTGAGATGTTCTGCATCATGGAGGACCTCCCCAGTGCGGATCAATTGGAATGAAAGTAAATCTATTCTAATCTAATCAACTAACTAGGAATTTTGAAGATATAAGGCGCCTGTCGCACAGAATCCAGCTTGATATCTCTCAGTGGGACACCCAACAACTCTGTCAAACAATGCCAACCTGAATAAACGCTTGCATAAGGGCCAAAGGTGGACCAACGCGTTACTGATTTGCTTTGTGAAATTCTTTCTCTTGAAATAAATCATCCTTCCTTCTGAAATCACTTGTCTGTTCGTGTTCATTACGTCCATCCGGATAATTCTTTCGTGGTACTTCGTTTCTTTTTCTTTCACATATATTTCATCCGTACCTCTAGCGAATTTTGCTCTGCAGTTTCATCTAAATTCTAAGGAAGCTTCTGTCAGTATCTGATTGTCATATGGAGAAAAAGGATTTTCACTGGCAACCCTCTCATTCTCCACTCTTTTACACCATGCAACAATGGAGATGATATTAAATGTGTCTTTCGTATTGAGCCACTTGGGATGATGTTGGCTCCGAAACACGCTTGCAAAATTATTGGCGGTCTAGTGTACTTATTCTCACGATGTTGACGACTCGTGGAACAACCAAACGAGAGACACGTTCAGCTTCTTATTTTTAAAGTGTTCCAACTGCTTACAAGAAAGAAGTATTAATATGTTGTTTCCGGGTGTGTCTATATGTTATACCTGCTTGTGTCTACCGTCACCCCTACCGGCGGTAGAGATACCTTAATTCTATTGTGCTTTTACGCAAATAATTATTCGTGTATATACGAATTTTGATTGTACTTGCTCCAGGCGTTCCTGATTTGTCCGTATGTATCACCCCTTTTCGCACGAGATGGTAAGCCAAAGGGGTACTACGATTGTCTTACTGTCACTGTAAATTCTTCCATTTAGTTAGTGATGTAGCTTCAGGCACTACAGAGATAAGCTGCCATATCATTATCATTAGAACTCCCCCCACGCCACATCTGACCTGCTCCCGTATATAGGGGTGAAATATTATTGCTATCGCCAAGAAGCGTAATGACTCTCAGACCTACGGATTTGATACTAACACGAGCCAAATATTTTGGCATATCACATGGTTGGTGTATATTACTCCACAATGTTTTTATATAAATAGTCAGCTATATTAAAGTTTGACGGAAATTACTCCACACATTCCTGAGTTAAATGATAACTAAACCGACATCCAAACAGGCGTTGATATACATCACTGGGGACATGTTGAAAATGTGTGCCCCGACCGGGACTCGAACCCAAGATCTCCTGTTTACATGGCAGACGCTCTATCACTCAAGTTGATCGTTGATTCCTTGACTCAGTTTTTAACATGTTCAGCTACCATGCCGGCATCCATCTGAGCCACTGCTATGTAACAGGCGATCTTGGGTTGGAGTCCCGGTCGGGGCACACATTTTCAACATGTCCCCAGTGATGTATATCAACACCTGTTTGCAGCTAGGGTGGCGATTTAATTATCATTTCATTCTAGGGAAGCTGCAAGCTCATCAATGGTATCTGTTGTTTCGGGAACAGGTACTACCTTCATATACTCATGAGTTAAGTTTTTATGTCACCCGCACAGAAACCTTTAGGAGCAGGTGAAAACTCACCAACTTTTATTGCTATCGAATGAATGGTACAGCAACAAGCTGTGCACTCTGTCAGATCCAGTACCCTGCTATAACCGTAGAAGGCACCACTAGGCAGGGAGACCGCAGCACTGGTACCTCTAGTTACGATGAGGCGCCACATACGAGCAGATTGCGCACTCGAAAGGAAGCTTACTATGATTCCACCACAAGAAATTTAAATAGCCAAATCTATCTGCTGACAGTTACGTCTGCTGCCCACAAAGAGCGTTGACAGCACAAACTATTTCCTGCACCACCAAGTAGAGCATATATGACCATTCTTGCACTGTTCGCGGGTAAAAGCGGCCGCACACCTCCAGTCTGGCGGCTTGCCGACCAGTTCCAGCTACCGAACAATTGTCACAGTTGCCGACACTTTCTGGTTTTCTGCCGTTGCCGTAATGTAGCCCAGCAGTTATGAGTGAGTGATTATCGGACAGATAACGTCGAGTGTCATTCTTATAATGTTAGTGCCTGAAGTATAATCTGTCTAAATACACTACTGACTGGACTATGGGGTTACTTAATCACTGAGGCCAGTGTTCATATCATTTAATACAGTGACATGCCTGCTCATCATCAAACTAAACATAAGTATTCATCTTCTACATTACTTCAATAAATGATTCTTATTTATGGTGTTGCCAAGGTTATTCGTGTTAAGGTAGCCCGTCGACGAGATTAGTTGCAAGTATTCGAGCACTCCACCGAAGTACATCAGCTACTTTCCTGTGCAGGGGGTTCACTTCCTGCTAGCTCTGATGTTGGCCGCCAAACCTATTTGGTGAACACACTTTGGTGAGAACACTTAGAACATGATGAAACAAACAAAGAAATATTAATTTTTGTAAACTAGATTTATGTATCTGGTTCTGTGTATTCGATTCATTCATCTGGTTCTGTGGGAATATGTCAATCCTAGCTATTTGGTGTGAGTCTGTACATTGTTTATAGAATGCCGATTGGGCATTTTATAAATTACTAATTGAAGAATTAATAAAACACAAAAGGTAGAGTATACGAATAAATAACACATTACGGAGAAAGATCCTCAACTATTGCAAGGAGAGTGTACTGGGTGGTTCAGCTGCCCTTATCGATGGATTTCATTCAACCCGCAAAGCCTTCAAAAATCACACGCGAGATTTTCATTTTCTGTCAGTCACTAAGAGCGAAATATTAGTCCTGCAAAAAAAATGAACAGCTACACAGTTTTCGAACCATTCCATAAAAACGCATTTGAGGGCCACTTTCGTACATTTCTCTTGAATAATTCGAAAACTGTGATATTTAGCAAAAACGTATACCTGTGTTAAATTTAACCACATAAAAATTCCTAAAAAAAAGTCCTGTCCATTTTTGTATAGGACTAAGTTTGCAAACAGCCAGATAGAGAATTTTTCTTCACAAATTCTTGATCGAATGGGAGATGATGGCAGCAAAATCGGGCCCCGACAGACAAAGCGCGAAATGTAACCTGTTTTTTCGGGAAAATTTCCCTCGCCGCCTGATATTGAGGGGCAGTCTTAAGGGGCCTACCTGCTCGTCCCATGTAACCACATGCCTCTATTTTTATGGAAATATATAAAATCCATTATTTACACCGATCGTCCAAGATCCATACAGAGTTGAAGAATATCCACCACGCAGTAATCCGCATATCCATCATTCAGCTCGAAAGGGTCTATTGAAACATTAGGATCCAGGTGTCTCATTCCGTTGATAATATGAAGTGTCATTTATCGGATATTCGTTTCGAATGTTTAATTTCAATTTTTCCGTTATGTAAACGACACGATAAATACATTTTTTTTCTCTTGTGTTATTCAGCTTTCAGATCAGCAAGTTACAATTTCACACTTTGGACAAAGTGTTTACTGGTTTGTTTTACTGTTATTATAAATAGTAGGACATACGTAACTTGTGGTTACCAACATAGTAAGTGATACGGCAGTGTTGTTTTACATAACCTCATAGGCGTCTGCAAGATGGGTAACAGGGGCCTTTTGCCGCCGCTGCACCCACCTTCTCCCCCAGAAACCTTGGCAACAGGTGCACAGAATTTTTATTCGTTACAGAATCTTCATACACTTCTACAAGTGATTTCCCGTGATTTTGATACACCTCTTCGTTAGCTCGTTATAGCATTACGAGAAAGGTTGCAGAGAGACAGTAGTACGACTTTAACAGCTGATGTATAACGTATCTCTGATAGACAGTTTTAAAGTTTTGATTCCCCCACCCCCTGTCCCTCTTTCCCCCACACCACCCTGGAATAATTTGTGCAAAGAGCCACGCATAACTTCTCCCTTTTGTGCACAGTTCCTGATTAGGTAACGAACATTCTTCGCACTGAATAATAGGCAATGAATCGAAAACGTGAAGACGGAAAAAAGTAAGTAAACTGTTTATTACTTCAAAAGTAATCACCTTAACAGTTAAAACATTTACCCACTGTGAGACAAGACGGACCTTATCGGAACGGGCAGAGATGTTGCCCAGGTTGTTTCGATGCTCTGCAGAAGTCTCGCTTGGAAGGCCTTACATATCCTCCATGCTCTGTTGCTCTCTCCCTATGCGATTTCCTTTGTTTTAGATCCCTGAAGAAAAGCATTCACGGCCGTCTATCTGTTTCGGTCGAAAGGATGCATGCCTGGGTACATTCATTGTTCCGTGAAGGCACTGACGGTCTATGTCTTGCAGTTGGATAAATATTCTAACATTTATGGCAGAGGCAGCTCGTGCGAAATTATACGTGTGCTACAATACTACACAAATAAACAAAAGACAAACTCACACCAAATGTATGAAAATGAAAAGCATCAGTGACGAAAAATAAAGTCCATACGACTTTGTTTTCTGCTGCAGAATTTATCCTTAACTTTGGGTTTTAAACGTTGAACATTAATTACTAAAATCTTCGGTATTCACGACATATTCGGATGAAACTTCCAAATGTTTGGACAAGGAGGAATGTAAATGTCATTGCTGATCCTAGAATTTGTTACAAACACGAAGAAAGAAAAGAATGTTAGCATAAAACAAGATACGAACCTACTTCCTTCAGTTCCGTTGTTCGATGTCTCTAATCTCACGGCCTTACTGATCACACGCAACACATAATATATTTATTTATGCTACGATTTACAAAAGTCTTTTACTCCCAATGTATCTTTAATTGACATTTATTTGTAAGAAATCGCAGCAAGGGTGACGTGTGGTTCTAGTGTGATTTCCAGCTAGCATTCGAAGAGAAGTGACATAATTTTAGTCCGATATTTACAGTGGGTTGTAGCACATCAGCACATGGTCACCGGCCTCTACTGAGTTATGGTGATTACTTTTCAAATAATAGACAGTTTACTTTTTTCAGTCCGTCTCATTTCCATGTGATTTCCCCTTGTATTTATTCTCTGCTTATTATTTATTAAAACTTACAGCCATTATAACCACAAATAAATAGCTCTAGTACAGCGATACCGCTGAAATCAGTAATATTTTAACTACAATGTAATCATATATCACAGCAGATTGTCTATTTCTAAGCAAGTTACGTCGCGATTTTTCAAAAATATGGATGTAAAAAGTGTAAAAAAAATTGTAGTCCCTAAAGCTGAGCGTTAATTTCTCATTTGTTCCTTTTGCGGGATCCCTTTAGTTCGGGTTCGTGTGGATACTTCAACTAGTTCCGCTCTCTCCTTTTTAATTTGCTTGGTCTCACACAGAAGATGATTAGACTTTAAGGATAGATTCAAACATCAAATAAATTCAATGCAGTTAAAAGTTACATTGCTTCACCAGCCATAAGTTATGATGAACGTTGTATTGCTTTGACTATCTACGAGAACGAAATATCTCAGCCGTTTACATGGGAAGGTAGAGGAACGACGGTGCGATTTTGTTTCTCACACAAACAAAACCTTTGTGTCAAAGCCTGGAACCAACTGAAATTAATCTGCACACTTACGAACTCGTTTTGTTCATTCTTTATTATTGGGGCACCAGTACGTATGTATTGCGAAATACATTACATGGCTTGCCCCGCAATACCTTTAATCATTGACCATTCCGCCATCTTCGAAAATGAAAATCTGAAAATACAACATGATAAAAAACACCTAGACGGGCTGCAACTATATTGTTGCCGTCCACAGACGCAACTATCGAGTCACAACATGATACTGTACAATGGGAAAACCTACAGAAGCACCAAACATGAGACCATTGGTGGATATGCCGGGATGTTCCGCTCAAAACAACGGCATTATCATGACTTTAAATAGGTCGTTGTTTACTTACCAGATAAATTCGCACAAAACCGCGACATGTGGAATTCACTGTGGTTTGGAAATGGAAACAATTTCCGTGTTGAGACCATTAAGAAGTAGTGCAAATCCTTGGTAATTAAGAAGCAGTGGAAGTGGAAAGTCTTCTGCGAAAATTGCACATTATAACCGTAGAATAAAGAGACCATACACAATGACAATTACAAGGTTGGCATCTCTGAAAATTGAGGATGGGTGTCCATACAACTGTTGTTCCGCAGTGTTCTTGTAGTTTTACGGCGTCAGGGAAAATGATTACGTGAGAAACTCAAAATTTGGATAACAATGATGTTTGTGCTTGAACTTTCACGTTTTGCAATAGTTACGCATGTAAAACACCTAGTGCCTTTCATTCAAAATAAATGTCTTCCTTGCCGAGTCTTATTATTGTAACTTATGTTTCAACCTCACAATACCAATATAATTCTACCAGTGCAAGCAGGTGGGCTGGTACGTAGTTAATTCTCCCAGAAGTGGCATAGATAACATTTGCGCTAGAACAAGGCCGCTGACAGCCTCGCCGCATTTCGACTAGAATAATGCTCCGTCTGCACAATCCCTTGGAATGAGAGACAAGCTCCGGCCCATTTCTATTGCTTTTCCCCGGCGGAACAATCGAACGCCATTTCTCATTACTGCAAGCGAGTTTCTCGCGCGTGCAGTCGATACTCCAATCTCGGTTACATTACGCAAACTGGGTCCCCGCGTCGGAAGCAAAACGTTCTCGCTTTAAAGAAGATAGTCTGCGAGGTCATCTCATCCACACTGTGGAAAGAACTTCACACACGCACGTTTGAACACTAGTAGTGTAGTTCGAAATATTTATTGACGTCTAACTTTTCTTTCGATTCAAAGCTATCTAATCATGTTTGCTATGATATGCACGAGTAGCAAGGCAGCCGTACAATGTAATACGGATACTACTGTAATTCGCAAATATAACTTTGAGCGCAATGGATCTCACACACCAATGATAAATACTGCATACATAAAATATTAGGTAGGTACACAAACTTTACTGAACGGAATTAGGTGAAAATAAAGATACTTTGAAGGGAAACAGATTATGTTAGGAAAGTGTGGTAAGTCTGCAATCTATAATACGTATTCTACTGATGAAACATAAAGAAGTCTCAAAAGATTTGCAGCTAAATCTGTTTTATATAGTGTCTGACAACATTAACAAACACTTTATTTTATAAAATAAATACAGATGTGACACAGTGTTTGACTTTTCCAAGATCTCATTGATTAAGTCTTTGGAAATGATAAGAAATCAGAACTAAAAACTGAAGAATGATTGATATGAGGTACCTGACCTTTGTACGTGATATCTGTGTAGCGGAGTAACAAAAATTTAAACCAGTTGAAGAAATGATCTGTAGGACAGGGCTACGAATGCATATAGAAAATAATATTTATACTATCGTGACAAAAATGAAATCACAGTTAATAATAAATGTTCATGAAATCTGAGGTTGAAAAGGTTGAAACACTTCTAAGAAAAAGTTTATGAAAACTCCACGAGGAAATCTAGTACATCTATCTACATCTACATCTATACTCCGCGAGCCACCTTACGGTGTGTGGCGGAGGGTACTTATTGTACCACTATCTGATCCCCCCTTCCCTGTTCCATTCACGAATTGTGCGTGGGAAGAACGACTGCTTGTAAGTCTCCGTATTTGCTCTAATTTCTCGGATCTTTTCGTTGTGATCATTACGCGAGATATATGTGGGCGGTAGTAATATGTTGCCCATCTCTTCCCGGAATGTGCTCTCTCGTAATTTCGATAATAAACCTCTCCGTATTGCGTAACGCCTTTCTTGAAGTGTCCGCCATTGGAGCTTGTTCAGCATCTCCGTAACGCTCTCGCGCTGACTAAATGTCCCCATGACGAATCGCGCTGCTTTTCGCTGGATCATGTCTATCTCTTCTATTAATCCAACCTGGTAAGGGTCCCATACTGATGAGCAATACTCAAGAATCGGACGAACAAGCGTTTTGTAAGCTACTTCTTTCGTCGATGAGTCACATTTTCTTAGAATTCTTCCTATGAATCTCAACCTGGCGCCTGCTTTTCCCACTATTTGTTTTATGTGATCATTCCACTTCAGATCGCTCCGGATAGTAACTCCTAAGTATTTTACGGTCGTTACCGCTTCCAATGATTTACCACCTATGGCATAATCGTACTGGAATGGATTTCTGCCCCTATGTATGCGCATTATATTACATTTATCTACGTTTAGGGAAAGCTGCCAGCTGTCGCACCATGCATTAATCCTCTGCAGGTCCTCCTGGAGTACGTACGAGTCTTCTGATGTTGCTACTTTCTTGTAGACAACCGTGTCATCTGCAAATAGCCTCACGGAGCTACCGATGTTGTCAACTAAGTCATTTATGTAAATTGTAAACAATAAAGGTCCTATCACGCTTCCCTGCGGTACTCCCGAAATTACCTCTACATCTGCAGATTTTGAACCGTTAAGAATGACATGTTGTGTTCTTTCTTCTAGGAAATCCTGAATCCAATCACAAACCTGGTCCGATATTCCGTAAGCTCGTATTTTTTTCACTAAACGTAAGTGCGGAACCGTATCAAATGCCTTCCTGAAGTCCAGGAATACGGCATCAATCTGCTCGCCAGTGTCTACGGCACTGTGAATTTCTTGGGCAAATAGGGCGAGCTGAGTTTCACATGATCTCTGTTTGCGGAATCCATGTTGGTTATGATGAAGGAGATTTGTATTATCTAAGAACGTCATAATACGAGAACACAAAACATGTTCCATTATTCTACAACAGATTGACGTAAGCGAAATAGGCCTATAATTATTCGCATCTGATTTATGACCCCTCTTGAAAATGGGAACGACCTGCGCTTTCTTCCAGTCGCTAGGTACTTTACGTTCTTCCAGCGATCTACGATAAATTGCTGATAGAAAGGGGGCAAGTTCTTTAGCATAATCACTGTAGAATCTTAAGGGTATCTCGTCTGGTCCGGATGCTTTTCCGCTACTAAGTGATAGCAGTTGTTTTTCAATTCCGATATCGTTTATTTCAATATTTTCCATTTTGGCGTCCGTGCGACGGCTGAAGTCAGGGACCGTGTTACGATTTTCCGCAGTGAAACAGTTTCGGAACACTGAATTCAGTATTTCTGCCTTTCTTTGGTCGTCCTCTGTTTCGGTGCCATCGTGGTCAACGAGTGACTGAATAGGGGATTTAGATCCGCTTACCGATTTTACATATGACCAAAACTTTTTAGGGTTCTTGTTTAGATTGTTTGCCAATGTTTTATGTTCGAATTCGTTGAATGCTTCTCTCATTGCTCTCTTTACGCTCTTTTTCGCTTCGTTCAGCTTTTCCTTATCAGCTATGATTCGACTACTCTTAAACCTATGATGAAGCTTTCTTTGTTTCCGTAGTACCTTTCGTACATGATTGTTATACCACGGTGGATCTTTCCCCTCGCTTTGGACCTTAGTCGGTACGAACTTATCTAAGGCGTACTGGACGATGTTTCTGAATTTTTTCCATTTTTGTTCCACATCCTCTTCCTCAGAAATGAACGTTTGATGGTGGTCACTCAGATATTCTGCGATTTGTGCCCTATCACTCTTGTTAAGCAAATATATTTTCCTTCCTTTCTTGGCATTTCTTATTACACTTGTAGTCATTGATGCAACCACTGACTTATGATCACTGATACCCTCTTCTACATTCACGGAGTCGAAAAGTTCCGGTCTATTTGTTGCTATGAGGTCTAAAACGTTAGCTTCACGAGTTGGTTCTCTAACTATCTGCTCGAAGTAATTCTCGGACAAGGCAGTCAGGATAATGTCACAAGAGTCTCTGTCCCTGGCTCCAGTTCTGATTGTGTGACTATCCCATTCTATACCCGGTAGATTGAAGTCTCCCCCTATTACAATAGTATGATCACGAAACTTCTTCACGACGTTCTGCAGGTTCTCTCTGAGGCGCTCAACTACTACGGTTGCTGATGCAGGTGGTCTATAGAAGCATCCGACTATCATATCTGACCCACCTTTGATACTTAACTTAACCCAGATTATTTCACATTCGCATTCGCTAATAACTTCACTGGATATTATTGAATTCTTTACTGCTATAAATACTCCTCCACCATTGGCGTTTATCCTATCCTTGCGGTATATATTCCATTCTGTGTCTAGGATTTCGTTACTGTTCACTTCCGGTTTTAACCAACTTTCCGTTCCTAATACTATATGCGCACTATTTCCTTCAATAAGAGATACTAATTCAGGAACCTTGCCCTGGATACTCCTGCAGTTTACCAATATTACGTTGACTTTTCCTGTTTTTGGTCTCTGAGGACGGACGTTCTTTATCAACGATGATAATGTCCTCTCTGGTAAGCCGTCAGGTATTTTATCGTTTCGCCCAAGGGGGGATCCCTCTAACCTAAAAAAAACCCCGTGTGCACGCCACACGTACTCTGCTACCCTAGTAGCTGCTTCCGGTGTGTAGTGCACGCCTGACCTGTCTAGGGGGGCCCTACAGTTCTCCACCCAATAACGGAGGTCGATGAATTTGCAACCATTATAGTCGCAGAGTCGTCTGAGCCTCTGGTTTAGACCCTCCACACGGCTCCAAACCAGAGGACCGCGATCGACTCTGGGCACTATGCTGCAGATATTAAGCTCAGCTTGCACTCCGCGTGCGATGCTGGTTGTCTTCACCAAATCAGCCAGTCGCCGGAAGGAACCAAGGATGGCCTCAGAACCCAAGCGGCAGGCGTCATTCGTTCCGACATGTGCTACTATCTGCAGCCGGTCACACCCAGTGCGTTCAATAGCTGCCGGAAGGGCCTCCTCCACATTACGGACGAGACCCCCCGGCAAGCACACCGAGTGCACACTGGCATTCTTCCCCGACCTACCCGCTATTTTCCTAAGGGGCTCCATAACCCGCCTAACGTTGGAGCTCCCTATAATAGGCCCGCCCTCTGTGACTGTCGGGACCTTGCCGGAGAATCAGCCACTGGCCCAACAGGCGAGGCATCCTGTGGTGGCTCGGAAACGATGTCATCACCACTAGGAAGTACCCCGTACCTGTTGGAAAGGGGTAAGGCAGCTGCCACGCGGCCAGATCCCACCTTCGCCTTTCGGCCAGGCACGCGCGAGCCCACCACTGTCCGCCATTCACCCTGGAGTGATGGCTGACCGGTAAGATGCTCACTGCCGGAAGACGCAGCGACATCAGGGGTTCCATGCGATTCCAAGGCCACCGAAGTAGGCATAGGTCTCACCACAGTTGCCCCAACGCCACTACGAGCCGACGCCTGCGCCTCGAGCTCGATGAGCCTAACAGACAAAGCCTCCACCTGCCCCCGAAGAGTGGCCAATTCTCCTTGCGTCCGCTCACAACAACCACAGTCCCTACACATGACTATGTTTACCCTACAAGCGAACGGTGTACTCGCCTTATTAGCAGCAGGAAATCGAAGTGCTCTCTCACTGACGGTCTAACCGACACTGAGCTGTTCTAACCAAACAAACAAAAGCCTGTACGATACGAGGGTCGATAGCAACGGCGATACTGTAAACTACACTGTTATTAAAATAAAAGGTTGTGTCTAGTAGGCACTCAAACACGCAAGAAATTACAAAAATAAAATAGTAACTACCCAGATAACTGAAAATAAGTTGTACCTGTTTGAAGCTCGTAAAAATGTGTAACAAGCGAACGGTGTACTCGCCTTATTAGCAGCAGGAAATCGAAGTGCTCTCTCACTGACGGTCTAACCGACACTGAGCTGTTCTAACCAAACAAACAAAAGCCTGTACGATACGAGGGTCGATAGCAACGGCGATACTGTAAACTACACTGTTATTAAAATAAAAGGTTGTGTCTAGTAGGCACTCAAACACGCAAGAAATTACAAAAATAAAATAGTAACTACCCAGATAACTGAAAATAAGTTGTACCTGTTTGAAGCTCGTAAAAATGTGTAACAAGCGAACGGTGTACTCGCCTTATTAGCAGCAGGAAATCGAAGTGCTCTCTCACTGACGGTCTAACCGACACTGAATGAAAGGAAACCGGAAAAATCGGAATACTGTAGAGAAAAATTAATAATATCAATAAATGGCATTCAGTCGGAAATCAAAACATTACAATATTAACATGTAGAGATATAAAAATTTTATACTCAACTGCAACTTACAGAAGGTGGATAAACTGAATAAGAATATTGTAGACTAGTTAAAAACATTCTAAATTAAAAATGGGTGATGAAATATATTAAAACACACAATTCGTACTCCTAAGTGCCATAAGAAATACTATTATTATTCCTTGGATCCTTGGATATACATATTGAGCAACAACATTAAGCTAGCAAAGAAAATTTTGAAGTGTGTTCGTGAAAGTAGATAACAAGTTGCATGCACGAATATATTTTCAAGTGTGTTCGGAAAAGTAGATAACAAGTTGGATACACAGAACTATGTAAGAGTATAGGACAACAAACGCAGATTTTAAAAGGTGCAATGCAAATCCCATATAATTAGCACTAGAGAATAAAAGGAGCTGTAAGAAAGTTAAACAGAATCTTATGACTGGTAAAAAATAAATAATAGCAATTGGCAATGATAAAGGCCCCATAAGAGATAACGAAGAAATTCTAGAGGGTGTAAGGAATTTCTACAGCAAACTATATGAAAAACTGATGAACATCTTTTGCGAATGAAACTGACGATGTCAAACGTCCTCCCAAAAGATTTAAGAAAAGCTAAAAAAGAAGTACAGAATGGCAAAGCAGGGAGTCATGATGGTCTGACGACTGAATGCTTGAGTCTATTGGCGAAGAAACAGAAAAACAACTAACTAATAAAGAGAGCACTTTTGCTCAGGACGTTTTAAACCATAGTGTGATTACATGAACTCCACGTAACTTTTCATTCTGATGAATCTTGCCCTTGTGCGATCGAAACCGTGGTCAATTGACATAATTTTGTGCAACAAAAGTGGCTGTATATACGTTCTGTAATTAAATAACATACTGTTGCAGGATCATAGCCAATAAAATGTTTAAAATTTCAAGATTCCTGCCTGCCAGGGTTTCTAAGGCTCTTACGAAATATAGAGACTTATCAACTGACTAATTTCTTTACTGCTCTTATAGAAAAGGCGACATACCCGCTTACTGTAACAAAGCTAGTATAATCCTTCTACAAAAAAGGAAGAAATCACCATCTGAAAGATTACCATCCCATCAGCTCACTTCCTATTATTTAAAAAACTTCTCACTTAAGTTTTGACACATCGCGTCAGTGCTATTGTGGATAACGCACAAGGAATAAAACACTCTCGATTCATCAATGGCTACACACCCTGCATGAAATCATTTGTTGAACCAGCGAATGTGAATGCCACTATGCAACCTTTTATAGACTTTGAGATTACGTTTAACTCTTTCAGCCATTCCGCACTGAGAGAATGAGATGTGGACACAAGGTACTTAAACATATTCCGACATCTGTGATACCTAGATGGCTTCAGTCAGCGTTGCCTATTGAATAATCAAGGTGACTGGAAATCCCCAAAGCTATTTATGACAGACCTTGTGATGGCTATGTCCAAAATTAATTGAAAACGAAGGGGAAATTAAATCAAGGGGAAGCGACATATTAACTCGACATTTGCGGACAAAATGACAGAAAAGTAATCCTCTATAAAGGATTTATCAGGTATCTGCGGAAAAGTGGGCCTTAAGATAAATCTGTCCGAAACAGATACTGTAAACAACAAGTAGATAGTTGCAGGACAAGTACTATTAACAACAACCGTCTAGAAAATGTTAAAGAATATGTTTATCTGGGACAGCCAACAAACTTAATAAAGTTTGTTTTCGAAAAGAATTTTCTTCCTAAAATCATTAATGGCTGTGAAATGAGTTTTGTAAAGGAAAACTACGAACATCTCAGAGATCTAGGAATAATCAGTCCTGTAAGTGAAGACAAAACAGCAATAACAGGAGTTGTTGATGACGTGTGAAGGCGAAGCTCCTGAATTGGAAATGGGTACGACATATAGTGCCAAGAAATGACGGAAGATAGACAAAGGCGGTATTAGTGTGGAGGCCCATAGACATAGACCACGAGACAGATCATCCGACTGGCGGGATAAAGAACTGGAGAAACTCGAGGGGACAACAGGAGACAGAGAGGCAGGGAAACAGCGACTGAAATAATTGTATTTGTTAGCTTCTTGTTAAACAGGCTGCACCTTGTAAAGGTCGAATTAGCTGAACCATGTGTATACAGACCTGTCAGAAACAGTTCAATCAGCTTGTGGGGATGAAGCAGAGGAGGTTGTGTTGAGAAGTAATTGCTAAGAAAAGAGTTCTGTACGTTGTGCCGTTTCTGAGTTAATTAACATTGAAGGTCTTCGCTCGCGTAAATTCACGCAGCTTGCCAGAAACAGTGTCGCCAAATGTGTTCTTCCTTTGGTTTCCTCAGATCAAACTAACGTAGCATTTTCTCACCTAGCTTAAATTCATTGCTTTCTAGAAAGGCTCGTTTTAACTGGTAGTGAGCATTTCAACAAGTGGTAATTCAAGGACCCACAGATGTCTGTTCATTACTGAATTTTGGCCTGTACCATTGCATGAATTGGCACACACAGTGACAGAACTGGCTAACTTCAATGCCAAATAACATGGAAAAGACTCAATGTATTGATTTTTTTCTTAACAATTATTTATCAGCATAACCTTCCCTGGAATACCCTTACAAGATTTTCAGATTGTTTCTGACCACTGCATATATATAAAAATCTTTGTGGTCTATGTACAGATATTGTGATAATTGGCACGTTAATATATACCCACTTCAGTGTGTTAGTTGTTTCTCCTCTGCATCTAAGAGTCCCCCATGAACACGTCACATAATTTACTGCCGGGTGTTTTCTGCACCACTAAGTGGCTTTTGTGGATTCGTAGCGCCTGCTCCGTTCACCACCATCGTCTACTATCATGTTGGTAACGGTAGGTCTGAAGATGATCTAAAAGAGATCCAAATCGGTAACCTCATAAAGGAAAGAAATTTCTTGTGGTTGTGACTGCTCATTTTAAGTAAAATAGACCGCTGTTGTCGAAGACAAATGTTCTCAAAAATTGCTAACCACTTTGTGTCCTCGCTTCCGCACTTCAACGCCTCACATGCTGCACAGGAGAAATTCATCATTAATGGTTTGTTTTTGCCACATAGCACTCTCAATAGTTACTAGTCTACTAATAAGTAATTACGGATATAATTTTTTCCAATGCACTGTCTTCAGTCACAAACAAAAGTATCTATACTCATATCACTCACAGCATATATATATATATATGCTTGAAATAAATCTAACGCGCCTATATATATATATATATATATATATATATATATATATATATATATATATATATATATATATATATATATATATATAGGCGCGTTAGATTTATTTCAAGCATCAACTTCGCTCAGCAGTTTCTCGGGATGAAATTGACGTATTGAGATGCAACCAACGGCATTCTTTTTGTAATTTTTCGTGTTATTGATTGCTTGAAAAATGAAAATACAGTGTCAGTTTAAAAAAGATAAGTTTGTCTTTATACTAATATTTTTCTTCCGTTTCAGAATGTCTCTATTTATTTTCATGAACCCCTGTCTTACACTGATACCAGTTAAGTCATTTTCAGTATCTATATTTTTCAGAGATATTTGCACTGAAACCTTTAAGTAGGCCAGCCGTGTTCGTACATGCATTAGTGATAACATACATATTCGATTCCTGTTCACCATTTTCGTCTTTGTCACCATTGACGACACAAACTTGAATAGATTAATTCAGATCTGTCTGCACTAAACCCACTTCAACTCCACGCTCTTCCTGTTTCCATGTGACTGTAGTGTGTGGTTTGGATTTGACAACGGCGATGAACATTGACTGCTTGAACAGTGATCGGCCTGACCGATCGCCAGAGGTTTACGGCAGAACAAATTAACTGATTTCCCGTGCACTGGATATTATTTGAAGATAAACCAATGTATAAACTCCACTTACGATGAAAACGTTCCATAGAAACTCACGTTGTTACCACAAACAAGAGCTGCGATAAGTTTCATAAGTAGGACTGTACCCCACGGTTGTGTATGCGTGGTCCACCGTTCTCCAATTCCCTAACCACTGATGTCTCAGCTCATGTAAATATGGTCCTGACAACGCTATACATGTATCCAGACCACCACCGACAACGACAGTTCAGGTATACATGCCGACGTCGCAAGCTGAAGATGAACAGATAGAGAAAGTGTATGAGGATATTGAAAGGGTAATGCAGTATGTAAAGGGGGACGAAAATCTAATAGTCATGAGCGACTGGAATGCAGTTGTAGGGGAAGGAGTAGAAGAAAAGGTTACAGGAGAATATGGGCTTGCGACAAGGAATGAAAGAGGAGAAAGACTAATTGAGTTCTGTAACAAGTTTCAGCTAGAAATAGCGAATACCCTGTTCAAGAATCACAATAGGAGGAGGTATACTTGGAAAAGGCCGGGAGATACGGGAAGATTTCAATTAGATTACATCATGGTCAGACAGAGATTCCGAAATCAGATACTGGACTGTAAGGCGTACCCAGGAGCAGATATAGACGCAGATCACAATATAGTAGTGTTAAACAGTAGGCTGAAGTTCAAGACATTAGTCAGGAAAAATCAATACGCAAACAAGTGGGATACGGAAGTACTAAGGAATGACGAGATACGTTTGAAGTTCTCTAACGCTATAGATACAGCAATAAGGAATAGCGCAGTAGGCAGTACAGTTGAAGAGGAATGGATATCTCCAAAAAGGGCCATCACAGAAGTTGGGAAGGAAAACGTAGGTACAAAGAAGGTAGCTGCGAAGAAACCATGGGTAACAGAAGAAATACTTCAGTTGATTGATGAAAGGAGGAAGTACAAACATGTTCCGGGAAAATCAGGAATACAGAAATACAAGTCGCTGAGGAATGAAATAAATAGGAAGTGCAGGGAAGCTAAGACGAAATGGCTGCAGGAAAAATGTGAAGACATCGAAAAAGATATGATTGTTGGAAGGATAGACTCAGCATACAGGAAAGTCAAAACAACCTTTGGTGACATTAAAAGCAACGGTGGTAACATTAAGAGTGTAACGGGAATTCCACTGTTAAATGCAGAGGAGAGAGCAGATAGGTGGAAAGAATACATTGAAAGCCTCTATGAGGGTGAAGATTTGTTTGATGTGATAGAAGAAGAAACAGGAGTCGATTTAGAAGAGATAGGGATACAGTATTAGAATTGGAATTTAAAAGAGCTTTGGAGAACTTACAGTCAAATAAGGCAGAAGGGATAGATAACGTTCCATCAGAATTTCTAAAATCATTGGGGGAACTGGCAACAAAACGACTATTCACGTTGGTGTGTAGAATATATGAGTCTGGCGACATACCATCTGACTTTCGGAAAAGCATCATCCACACAGTTCCGAAGACGGCAAGAGCTGACAAGTGCGAGAATTATCGCACAATCAGCTTAACAGTTCATGCATCGAAGCTGCTTACAAGAATAATATACAGAAGAATGGAAAAGAAAATAGAGAATGCGCTAGGTGAAGATCAGTTTGGCTTTAGGAAAAGTAAAGGGACGAGAGAGGCAATTCTGACGTTACGGCTAATAATGGAAGCAAGGCTAAAGAAAAATCAAGACACTTTCATAGGATTTGTCGACCTGAAAAAGCGTTCGACAATATAAAATGGTGCAAGCTGTTCGAGATTCTGAAAAAAGTAGAGGTAAGCTATAGGGAGAGACGGGTCATATACAATATGTACAACAACCAAGAGGGAATAATAAGAGTGGACGATCAAGAACGAAGTGCTCGTATTAAGAAGGGTGTAAGACAAGGCTGCAGCCTTTCGCCCCTACTCATCAATCTGTACATCGAGGAAGCAATGATGGAAATAAAAGAAAGGTTCAGGAGTGGATTTAAAATACAAGGTGAAAGGATATCAATGATACGATTCGCTGATGGCATTGCTATCCTGAGTGAAAGTGAAGAAAAATTATATAATCTGCTGAACGGAATGAACAATCTAATGAGTACACAGTATGGTTTGAGAGTAAATTGGAGAAAGACGAAGGTAATGAGAAGTAGTAGAAATGAGAACAGCGAGAAACTTAACATCAGGATTGATGGTCACGAAGTCAGTGAAGTTAAGGAATTCTGCTACCTAGGCAGTAAAATAACCAATGACGGACGGAGCAAGGAGGACATCAAAAGCAGACTCGCTATGGCAAAAAAGGCATTTCTGGCCAAGAGAAGTCTACTAATATCAAATACCGGCCTCAATTTGAGGAAGAAATTTCTGAGGATGTAAATCTGGAGTACAGCATTGTATGGTAGTGAAACATGGACTGTGGGAAAACAGGAACAGAAGAGAATCGAAGCATTTGAGATGTGGTGCTATAGACGAATGTTGAAAATTAGGTGGATTGATAAGGTAAGGAATGAGGAGGTTCTACGCAGAATCGGAGAGGAATGGAATATGTGGAAAACACTGATAAGGAGAAGGGACAGGATGATAGGACATCTGCTAAGACATGAGGGAATGACTTCCATGGTACTAGAGGGAGCTGTAGAGGGCAAAAAGTGTAGAGGAAGACAGAGATTGGAATACGTCAAGTAAATAGTTGAGGATGTAGGTTGCAAGTGCTACTCTGAGATGAAGAGGTTAGCACAGGAAAGGAATTCGTGGCGGGCCGCATCAAACCAGTCAGTAGATTGATGACCAAAAAAAAAAAATCTGCGGTCATTGGGGTCATCAGTCCCCTAGAACTTAGAACTACTTAAACCTAACTAACCTAAGGACATCAGACACATCCATGCCTGAGGCAGGATTCGAATCTGCGACCGTAGCAGTCGCGCGGTTCCGTACTGAAGCACCTAGAACCGCTCGGTTACCACGGCCGGTTTTTAATGTCATCTTTGTTCCATCCTCCATGAGTTATTTTATTGCCTAGGTAACAAAATTTCTTTAGTTCATCTACTTCATGATCAGTTAAGTTTCTCGCTGTTCTCATTTCGGCTCCTTCTCATTATATTTCCTTCGACTTATTCTCAGTCCATTATGTGTATTCAGCGGATCCTATAATTCTTCTTCACTTTCACTGAGGATAGCAATGTCACCAGCGAATCTTATCACCAATACCCTTTCGCCTTAAATTTTAATTCCACTCTTGAACAGTTCTTTTAGTTCAATCACTGTTTCTTCGATGGGTAGATTGAACAGTATGGGCGGAAGTCTACAGTCCTGTATTACACCCATTTTAACCCGAGCGCTTCGTTCTTGTTCGTTCACTCTATTTCCTCTTGGCTCTTGTATATATTGTATATTACCCGTCTCTCCCTACAGCTTACCCCTAATTTTCTCAAAACTTCGGACATCTTGCACCATTTCACATTGTCAAACGCTTTTTCAAAACCCTATGAATGATTCTTGATTTTTCCTTACCCTTGGTTACATTATCAACCGGAACGTCCGACACGCATCTCTGGTGCCATTATCTTCCCTAAAGCCAAACTGATCGTCACTTAACACATTTTAATTTTATTTTCCATTCTTGTGTATATTATTCTTGTCGCTAGATTGGATGCATGTGCAGTTAAGCTGGTTGTGGGATAATTCTCGCATTTTTTCAGTTCTTGCAGTTTTCGGAATTGTGTGTATATCATTTCAAAAGACATATGGTATATCGCCAGACTCATACATTCTACACACCAATGTGAAAAGCCTTTATTTTGCCACTTCAGCCATTGATTCTGGTACTGTATCCCCTGTCTCTTCTATATCGACTCTCGTTTCTTCTTCTATCACACCAGACAAGTCTTTACCCTCATAGAGGCTTTCAATGTCCTCTTTCCATCTACATCTACATTTATACTCCGCAAGCCACCCAACGGTGTGTGGTGGAGGGCACTTTACGTGCCACTGTCATCACCTCCCTTTCCTGTTCCAGTCGCGTATGGTTTGCGGGAAGAACGACTGTCGGAAAGCCACCGTGCGCGCTCGAGCCTCTCTAATTTTACATTCGTGATCTACTCGGGAGGTATAAGTAGGGGGAAGCACCCTCTCGAAACCTGGACAGCAAGCTACACCGCGATGCAGAGCGCCCCTCCTGCAGAGTCTGCCACTTGAGTTTGTTAAACATCTTCATAACGCTATCACGCTTACCAAAAACCCTGTGACGAAACGCGCTGCTCTTCTTTGGATCTTCTCTATCTCCTCTGTCAACCCGACCTGGTACGGATCCCACACTGATGAGCAATACTCAAGACCGAGTGTTGATGGACTACATTTTCTAAGGACTCTCCCAATGAATCTGAACCTGGTACCCGCCTTACCAACAATTAATTTTATATGATCATTCCACTTCAAATCGTTCCGCACGCATACTCCCAGATATTTTACAGAAGTAACTGCTACCAGTGTTTGTTCCGCTATCATATAATCATACAATAAAGGATCCTTCTTTCTATGTATTTGCAATACATTACATTTGTCTATGATAAGGGTCAGTTGCCACTCCCTGCACCAAGTGCCTATCCTCTGCAGATCTTCCTGCATTTCGCTGCAATTTTCTAATGCTGTGACTTCTCTGTATACTACAGCATCATCCGCGAAAAGCCGCATGGAACTTCCACCTGTGGAATTCCCGTTGCATTCTTAATATTACAACCCTTGCTTTAATTTCACCGAATTTTGACTTTCCTATATGCTGAGTCTGTCCCTCCGACCGACAATCGTCTCCTTTTCGATTTCTTTGCATTTTTCATGCAGGCATTTCGTCTTAGGTTCCCAGTACTTCTTATTTATTTCATTTCTAAGCGGCTGGTATTTCTGTATTCCTGAATTTCCCTGAACATATCTGTATAATCTTCCTTCATGCATCAACTGAAGTATTTCTTCTGTTACTCATGGTTCCTTCGCAGTTAATTTCTTCGTAAGTATATTTTTCTTTCGAAATTACGTGATTACGCTTTCCAGAGATCTCAATTCGTCTTCAACTAAAATGCCTACTGTGCTATTTCTTACCCTAGCATCTGTAGCCTTAGAGAATATAAAGTGTATCCCTTCATTCCTTACTACTTCCATGCCCAACTTCTTTGCATGTTGATTCCTCCTGACTAGTCTCCTAAACTTCAGTCTACTCTTCATCACTGCTAATATGTGATCTCAATCTATATCTGCTCCTAGGTGTGACATACAATCTAGTCTCTGATTTCGGGATCTCTGCCTCATCATGATGTAATCTAACTTAATACAAGTATATCATTGCTGATTCTCCCCCCCCCTTCCCCCCCTCCGTCCGCTCCTCCGCCCTCTCTGACAAGGCCGCTGGCAGAATGGAGATCATATGACTCCGTTTTAAGTTCATCGTTGAACCCTTTACTCAGTTTTTTTTTTTCACAGAAAGGAGCCAGTTTTCCCACCGAACACACTGAGCTACCGCGCGGTCTGACCCCTAGACCATGGTTACAGCTTTATTTATAGTTTTGACACATACTGAGGTACAATTTTCGCAGTACTCCACTTGATGATGCCCAGACGGGCGTGTATTTTACGAATAAATATTTTTATAGTTGAAGGGGACCATGTCTATCAATTTTTTTGTTTTGTTTTTTGTTTTTAGGTTATCTGTCTTCTGAGTGATGACAATGCCCAGGAGAGCGGTGTGCTGACCACATGTCCCTCCGTATCTGTATCGTGTGACGCCAAGGACTAAGGACGTCACGGCCTCCCATCGGTACCATTGGACGTTCAAGGACTGTTTGGACAGTGTTCGTTTGTGTTTAGTAGACTGCTTCTCCCATTCCGTGTCTCGTGCAGTTCACCTTCGCATTCACTGAGCATACCAACGTCAGTGAATGACGTTACAATAGTGCTTCATTCGAACATTCGAAGCCGTTGCCATCAGGTTTTCAAATGAAGCACTAGTGTAACGATTTAATTCACGACATCCAGAGATTTATGGCTCTATATGACATTTCCGTTTATGTGGAGAGATGCATCTGTGCCCGGAAGGTGGCACAGTGAAATGATGAAACAGGTAGCCTTCAAAATAAAATAATAAACTACACGGCTGTTGAGAATTTTATTGACATTGACAGTTAAATATAAACAGCACATCTCAAGTGTTGAAACTAACACAGCACATCGAAGAAGGTTTTGAAATGGAAGAGATCACAGGAGTTGTATTTATAGATCTGGCAGAAGCTTATGACACAGTTAATCACAGAAGAGTTTTTATGAAGCTGTACAATACCACTAGAGACTACCAGCTAACCTGTTTCATAAGGAATCTCCTTGAAAATAGAAGATATTTCGTTGAATTTCAGAGCAAGGGAAGCAACTGGAGTTCACAGAAAAACGGATTACCCTAGGGAAGTGTGCTTGCTCCAGCTTTGTTTAGTATCTACACAAATGATGAACCACTACCTGAAGGAACACAGAGCTTCATCTATGCAGGTGATTGTGCTATCACCGCCAAAGCGAGCTGCTTTGAAACTGTTGAAGAGAATCCGTTCAAAGCATTGAGAGAACTGTATGCATATTACAGGGGAAACCAGTTGACACTAAATCCTGGAAAAAACACAGACTTGCGCTCTCTGGCTTAAAAACCGGCAGGCAGCTAGAGTCCTCAGAAACACCTGGGAAGAAACATCACTAGAACACTGCAGGTATCTCAAATATCTAGGGGTCATACTTGACGGTGCATTAACATATAAGAGGCACTGCCTAAATACCAAGCAAAAAGTGACAGCCGAGAACAGTATCATCAGAAAGCAAACAGGCACAAAGTGGGGAGCACACGTCAACACTTCCCTTGCATTGTGTTACTCTGGCAGAGAATATGCAAGCCCAGTGTGGTTCAATTCTTGCCATGACCAAACATTAGATGTCGTTCTTAATGATAATTGTATCATCACCTGGTGCCTGAAGCCTACTTTTCTGGATAAACTGTAAAGCATCGTGGGAATTGCACCCCTCGACATCCGCCGAGAGGTACCAGAAAAAAGTGAGAAGAAAAAATCAGAAACTTCTGAAGCTCACCCCTTATATGGCTATCAACCAGCAAACCGACGACTAAAATCCAGAAAGAGCTTCCTCAGATCTACGGAGGCTCTAGTTGGGGCACCACAGCAATGCCGAATCGAACTATGGCGTGCAAGGCTTACCAGTGCTGTGGGATGGATTACATCAAGCGAAAGACTACCACCCAGCTACACAGATTACTGGACTACATGGAGATCCCTCAACACAATACGCTCGGGTGTCATGAAATGTAAGAGCAGTCTGACTAAATGTGGTTTCCTACAGGAACCGCCACTCAGTGAGTGTGGAGAAATGCAGACGACCTTCCACATGCTCCAATGTACCCAATGCCCAACAACATGCACAACAGAAGACCTGCTACATGCAACGCCAAATGCAATAGAGGTCGCTAACTTCTGGGAGGCAAAAGTGTAAATAATTGTCTTGTAAATATTGTAAGACGTCGTGGTCTCCTGACCTTCATTGCTTACATATTCCGTCCTCACAATCATATTCTGCACATCAAGACGCTTCATTCGAACCCAAACTCGATAAGATAAAGTCGTATGAATTCATGTAAACGATATGCAAATAACTAATAAATCGCAAATGCGCACCGAGATTGAAATACTCGAGGCTGGCGTACACACACACACATTCAAGACACGAAGGTCACAGGGGCTTTTAGTTCAGGAGACGCAAACCGCACGCTGGGTGGCCGGTCCCTTCAGAGGACGACTCAACCTATGTATGTTGGCGCGCGACCACCCATAGAGCAGACAGCGTTTGCCCGAGTGAAAGGAAGAACGACCCCATGTTGGGTTTAAAAGCAAATTCCGCTACATTGTGCGGGAGCGCCCAGCCTACGCATTCTTTACAAATATAGCACGCAGTTTCAGAGAGTTTCACAGGGAGACAGCAAACGCCAAACGTCGATGTTACAGATTTCCGGATTGGTCGCCTTAAACGAAACGTCATTCTCCCGTTTTAGAAGAGCAATGCTGATTGGCAGACAATATTCCTGATGCCTTGCGCTGAAGGAGTAATGGAAGAGACTAAAAGATATACCCCTTCACGTCTGGCGTGGAGAGGGGCCGTTCCGTTGTCGCTCTTGGGGCGAGAACACGTTATGAGAGTGTGTGCGCTCGTACGTGTACTCAAAGAGTGAGGAAAAAGTGTCTCCTCAGTACTTCACTGGGAGAGCACCTCTGTTGAGAGCAAAATGGAGTGCGACTCTATATTGAATCTTTGCGATTAAGCGTTGTTCACTGTGTTGGCCGCCACACTTATTGTGCGGTGTGAATGGACAGAGTTATAGTTAAAACAGCTGCGAGAGTTTTTGAGTGGCATTGCGGAGGACTGGTTATCTGACCAGTGTACCACGCCAATGGTTAGACTAGGGGCGAATAGGAGTCCTTGACTTCATCAAGGCATAGGGAGAGTTTGATTGGCGAAGGTCAATCCAGATAGAACGAGAGTTATCTTCTTTGTCAGCAGCGAGCGGCGCAGACAGCAGTCATCGCAGCTTGCAGTATTGTGTGCTACAGCTCTTGTGCGCCCCATATTTCCTCCACAACAGTACACTTAACTGCATTTCACACGCAGTAGCCTTGACCGTACCTAGCAACATTCTAACAGATAATTATTCAAGTTGAGAAGGTGCGGTTCTCAGCCATTCTGCCAAGTCAATAACAATCTTAAACTTTGTATAGAAATTTCATTAGCGAATCGTATCCTTGAGAGGTAACTTCACATTCCGAAAAGAACCCGGAAATAACTTGTTCAGTTCATAACTAAAGGTGCCATTGTGATTTCTCAGAATTTTAGCAAAATAAATAATAATTTTCGTTAGTTTCATAATTTTCTTCCACTAACTATCACTACTCCAGTAGCCAAGTATCCCACTAGTTACGTAAGAAATTTTGTGAATTTTTGTGCAATTTCCTTACAGCGGACGACTCCAGAAGATATTTATTGCTGAAAGTTTTTCAGGCATTTCTCTTTAGAACGTTAGGAGCGTCTGTCTGACTTCTGTAGTAGTGTGGGGGTGGAAATTGCATCTTGCAGGAGCCACAGGGTAAAGGGTACATCGCACAGAATGACAGAATAGCACCCACGCCGCTCACAATATATATACACACGACATGTAAATACTGTACATTATTTTATACATCGTAAATGCTTCTGACACGAGTAAAAAACTTAATTTATTTTTTTATCTGTGTTCTTCAAAGCTTTCACACGGAAACGTAGCGGTAACGAAGTGAACTTTAGAGGCATGTACAGGCTCCGATCTCTCGGCGATACGTCACGTGAACCGGCGACTGCATCAGGTGCGGCGTGGCATGCGTCACGCTCCGCGCCTCGGTCACGTGATAGGTTACTCCCCAGGTGCACAGTAGTCGCGGAGCCAGGCCGGGCACGCGACTGGGGGCGGCCGTGTTATCAGAACGCCGCTGCTCGGCGCTGATACATTAGGCGACCGCTGCCGCCGCCGTCCGCGCCCATCGATCTACGCAGAACTCACAGCTGACCTGAATACTGCTAATGTGATTCATGTGCCGAGCCGCTTTTGTGGACGACGGTCGGGTCTGGCGGTCCGCTAGCAGCACATATTCGTTTTATGAATACGGCGGGCAGTTGTAACGTGTTAGCTGTTGAAATGCGCCTGGAACCGCCTAAACTCGTTTCATTCATAAGTTAACATCACACTATACTTCGTTATTCAAAGAATCACGCACGCTGACATTGTGGGATCGATGGTGTACTGACCAGTGTAGGTCTTTGACCTAGGATTACACGTCACATGTCTCACTGGAAGCTCTTCGGTCTGCAGTGGTCAATTCAACGGCTTGCCATGAAAATTAAAACTTTTAAAGAATTATATATCGTTCAGTTTCAGTTGGATTTCTTACAATATGTGCTATTAAGATGAAAAATTTATTTGTAAATTTATTATAGGTACATCTAGATCACATAAATAGTAGATTTCACAAGTATCGGTTTCAGTCATCGCCATATTCAGTTAAAAAAACTGGTGAATTTACCGACAAATACTATATGAGACGTTTGAAAAGTCTTACGTGTTTGGGTTAAACCTTTTTTATTTTTGGACATATTCTCCCTTTAGACTTATACACTTCGTCCAACGCTGTTCTAATTTGTTCATCCCTTCCGAATAAAAGGTATTGTCCAAGTCTGCAAAATAGCTATTAGTTGCTGCAATCACCTCTTCGTTTGAATAAAATCTTTGTCCCACTAGCCATTTCTTCAAATTGGGGAACACACAGCAGTCCTAGGGAGCCAAGACTCAAGAATAGGGGGGACGTGAAACGAGTTGCAATACTGTTTCTGTTAATATTGCGACCTCAACTGCTGAGGTGTCTGCTGGTGCATTGTCGTGATGGAAGAGGACTTTCTTGCGCTCCAATCGCCGGCGTTTTTCTTGCAGCTCGGTTTACAAACGTTCCAATAACGATGAATAATATGCACCTGTAATAGTTTTACCCTTTTCCAGATAGTCGATGTGGATTCTCCCTTGCGAATCCTAAAAGACACTTGTCATAACCTTTCTGGCAGAAGTAATAGTCTTCGCCTTTTTTGGTACAGATTCTTCCTTGGTAACCCATTGTTTAGAATTGTTGTTTGGTCTCAGGAGTATAGTAATGTATCCATGATTCATCCACTTTGACGAAACGACGCTTAAAGTCTCGCGGATTTTTCCTGAACTGCTGCAAACTATCCTTGCAACATTTCATACTATTCCGTTTTTGGTCAAGCGTGAGTAATCGCGGAAGCCATCTTGTGGATAGCTTTCTCATGTCCAAATGTTTATGCCAAATATTATGTACCCGTTCATTGGAGACGCCCACAGCACTAGCAATCTCACGCACCTTAACTCTTCTGTCACCCTTCACCATATCATGAATTTTATCAACGGTATCTGGAGTCGTAACCCTCACAGGGCGTCCAGAACGTTCAGCATCACTTGTGCCCATATGGCCACCCCGAAAATTTTTAAACCACTTATAAACTGTTCTAATCGAAGGTGCAGAGTCACCGTAATGTTTATCAAGCTTCTCTTTAGTCTCCTGAGGCGTTTTGCCTTTCATAAAGTCATGTTTAATCACTACACGAAATGTTTTTCGTCCATGTTTTGACAATCACTCGACTTCCTTGAAACACGCTAAAGCCAAACACAAAGAAATAGACCAATATGGCTGAAACTTGGTGTTCCAAAGATTCTACTAAGTAAACATGACCTCGATACGCGCCGGTGGTGCCATCTCTCGGACTTTGCACGGACTTTTCAAACGCCCCTATTACAAAAGAGGGCTGTGTGTTCCTTAAGGTCCGATTGGTTGCGAGATTGAAACCACAGTGATGTGTTGGACAGTGTCTGTAGGACGCCGGTTGATAGCATCACGTCGCTCTTTTCAGTTCTGAGCGCCCATTCAGCACATAAATATGCCTAGAAAATAGTGTCTCTCGAAAAGTAGGAGTGGCTGCTGAGTGATTTCGCCTGCTTTCATGCAGCCCCTCTAGTGTAGGTGTCTTATATATCCTTCTCCATGAAATTTCTCGGCCGCACATTGAAGCCTTTTAAATGTATAGTGTTTGATTACACACCATACGGCCCAGACTTTGCTCTCTCTGAGTTTCATCTCTGCTCACGTGACCCGCTGCCTATGAAGACAACATATTGGCACAGACAACGAACTGCAGACCAGCATAGAGAACTGGTGGAAAACACTGGTGGATCGGCCTCCTCCTATGACGATGGTACTGGAAAGTTCCTACAACAAAAAATGGCTCTGAGCACTATGGGACTCAACTGCTGTGGTCATAAGTCCCCTAGAACTTAGAACTAGTTAAACCTAACTAACCTAAGGACATCACACAACACCCAGCCATCACGAGGCAGAGAAAATCCCTGACCCCGCCGGGAATCGAACCCGGGAACCCGGGCGTAGTTCCTACAACGCTAAGGCAAAAGTCTAAGTAGGGGAAGTAGGCGAAAGGTGTAGTGTTCTTTTTCTTTATTTTAGTCATCGGTCTCCTGATGGTTTGATGCGGCTCACCATGAATACCTCTTCTCTGTCGACCTCTGATTCTCCAATCAACTACAGTGCCTAACTCCTTGGAGATATACCTACCAGACCACGCTGAGTGGACACTGTGAAGTCATCGTTATTTTGCGATAGACATATATATATATTTATCTTGTTTTTTTCCGCCTGTTCTTATATCTTTGATGTTGTAGCACATTTTTATTTTGTCCTGTATTATAGCGATAAAAGTTGTTTTCTAAATGTAATATGTAACTGGAAATAATTTCTTTATTGTAAGTAGGTAAATATGTTTACAGTTTATTGATTGTAGAAAGCTTTACATTTTTTTGTTTATCGTTTACTGTAATAAATTTGGTAGAAAACAGTGGCGTAAAGATATATGTAATTTACTTTGATGTTGTATAAACTGCGGACGAGAGTATTGAGAGAGAGAGCAATATCGATAGTCGATCGAACAAAGCGGGGGGTGTGCTGTTGGGTAGCTTGAGTGGCGCACACATGTTTTACTGTGGGAGTCGTGACTTTTACGAGCTGGTGAAGATTGAGTTTAGTGGCAAGCGATGTACGTCTTAATGACTGTTTTATACCAGGACGTGATATAATAATAGTGAGTGTAGAAACTGGGCGAAGTAAATACTGATACTGTGCCGTGAGACGAAGTAACTATGACAATGCAACCGAGAATGGACGGTCTAGTAGCTCTGTGTCTGTGAAATGAACTGCGCTTGTATTTCGACAGTGTTTTCGTACACTCAAGTACTGTGAACTTAGGCATTTATTCGCGTTTCGATGAACTACCGGACGCCTATAATCAGTAACAGTTGTTCTGAACTTACGCGAACTGCCTATTGTGTGTGAGTACATTCCCGCCCAGGACGATGATTCGCGATCGCGGCACTCATAATACGAATTGACTTTCTACAAAATAAGCGGTCGGCAAGTTTTATAAACTGTGTGTGGCATAAGTAAACTTAAATTATGTGCGCCAGAAACATTAAAACTGTGCACATACGGACATCTGTAACAACAATTACATCGACCAGCCTGTGGCCTGTAAAACACCAGTGTAATCAGATTTGCAGCTTAATGAATACCACCGCCCGCCCGATTACGAGGAAAAATTCATCAACTGCAATCACACGACCGTAGGAGCAGATCTCAGCGTTTCACCAGGATCAGCCAACTGCCGTTGATATCGCTACCATCGTCACAACACACAAGATAAGATTTAAAAGCAGCACTCTCCTCTCAGACTCAAAATTATTGCAAACAATTTCAATTTGTAATCTCCTTTCCTTTTGGCTGACATTCACATAACATCTGTCTTCTTTAGAATAAAAGTGTTCTCCACGAAGTGGTGTGTTCTGTGTAGACATTGTTGACTTTCATTAGCAGTAGCCATTTCCCTTTTAATTATTTCCCTTTTTTTTACATTTTAAATCCGCTGCATGTGTATTTTTAATAACTTTTGGAGGGTATGTGTCTAAATTCGTGTGCCGTAACATTTACCAGAAGTATTGTAATGCTTTGCTACTTCGACAAGGGCGCCCGCCATTAATTTCTTAAACGTCGATCAATCACAGTGAAGCTCGCTTCCCATTGGTGCTAACATTCTATAGTGGGTAATTCAAAGGTGGGTAGCTGTCAAACCGCATGGGTTGTGATTACTTTGAATGAGAGTCGTGTAAAATTGTGGGTTCATCACTCAACTTTGGTATTCTTTTGTTTATTGATGTTAGAAGCAATTCTTTTTGGTCAATGTCCTTAAATCTTACTTAATATGGTAATTCTATGCTAAACTGGGATAAATGCACGGTCAGATATTGTGTTGGGAAGTAAAATTTGGAGAAACGTCTATTTAGATACGACTTGGTTTTGACTGCATTAGTTAACACGGTACGTTTCGGGTATTTTGGCGATACTTAGTGACAGGGTAGAATCACGGTCGTCACATATGGCGACCGTGGAGTGACAGGACAGGGTATTTTGACGCTGTCTTAAAGAATTGCAATCTTCGGATCTCACTTTCAAAATTTTGATAATTAGTGGGTGTGGTTTGTTTGTGTTAGGATCAGAAAATAGACAAGATGACTATTAAAGAGAATGAAGGTGTAGCCAGTTTTAAAATGTGTGATGACGAGCAAAGGGAAAATAAAGAACATGAAATTGCTATGGAAAAGGATATAGTAATTAAGACAGGACCAAGCGTTTATAAAGATGTAGATGGAACAGGAGGGGTCAAACGTATGTTTGTTGTACTGTTAGCGGAAATGAGAAGAATGAAAGAGGGCCATAAACGTTTAAGAGGAGAAATAGAGGGTATAAATAAGAAAATTGGAAGCTATTGACAAAAAGGTGGATACTGTAAGCAAATCACAAAAGGAATTGGGAGAAGAACTAAAAAATTTAGATAGGAAATTTGAAGCAATGTTTGAGGATTTTAAAAGGGAACTAGATGATGGGATAGAAAAGAGGATTTCAAATATAAATTTCGATATAGCAAAGATTTTGACAAATTTAAATATGATGTTAAAGAGACATTTAAAGAAACTGAATTCGAGCTGATGGAAAAACAAAAGAGTTTTAGGGAGGAGGTAAATGGAAGGGTAGATTGCTTGGATAAGAGTATTGTAGCACAGGCTGAAGTGTGTGATAAAAGACAGACACAAGTGAAGGAATAATGTGATAGAATTTTACAGGGACATAGTAAGAAAGCTCTAGTAGAAGTGGGAAGAATCACTTCTGTGATTGAGAAAAGAGTAGGAACTTTGGAAAGAAAAGCAGAATATTAGGAATTGTACAGCTCCACCTGCGGTAGTACATATGAGAGATGGTAGTAATTTTAATAATATAGTATTTGATCCTAAAGGCAACGTCCATCCAGTGGCTTTTGTAAATAGTTTACGAAGTTACTTTACTGTAGAGTGGATTGAGAAAGATAAATTAAGGAGAGCAAGTGCATGTTTAAAGGGTGAGAGTTTAGATTGGGGAGCAGATGAACCAGATAGATATGAAACTTTTGAGGATTTTGGTCAGCTTTTCTAGTAGAGTACTGGTTTAAAGAAAAACAGAGTGATGTAATTGAGGCTTTTAAGAAGGCACCATGGTATGATAACCGAAATAGGGAGAGCATGGGAGAATATTGTGAAAGATGGATCAATAGGTTGAAGCATTTGAACAGTACTTGGAGTGATCGAGATACAATAGAATTATTGATGGGGAAGTTACCTCCTAATAGGAGATGTGGCTTAATAGGGCATAATAATAATCTGAAATATTTTCTGAATAGGGTGAGAGATGTGGATAGATGGCAGACAAATTATTCTTTTAATATAAATAGAGATTCTTAGAGGTACTAAGAGAACAGAGAACAGACCAGTAGAGTGAACCAGGTAAATGTGAGAGGTAGGGGAGAAAGAGGTCAAAGGAATTTTATGGGTAACGATAGAGGTTATGATAGGAGAGGAAGTTTTAATACGGGAAACAGTACACCGCAACAGTAAGGGCCCATGCTGGGGTGGGTCAAGTATCAGGGCCTACCAATGTTGCCAGTTGCCACAACGATGTCAGATATTTTGTGACGTGCAGCAATAGTTATACTAATCATGGTGATAGGGGGTGTGGAAGTCAGAACTTGGTAATTGAAGAGATAGGGCCCAAAATAAAGTGTGGGAAAAATATAGAATCGGGAGGTTCATGTATGGAGGTATTTTCTCATGTGTAGGATGGTGTTACAGAATATGAAAAGGAGAAAATAGACAGGGAGAAGGAGAATGAAGTGATACAAATGGAAAGTATTGAAAGTGAGGTGGAAGAGACAAGTAGTGGTAGTAGTGACAGTGAAGGGGGAGAAGAAGAGGTACCAGAGGATACATTTCTTTTCGAAAGTAATTTTCATAGGAGTAAAGGGGAAGAGAACTGGCCAGTTTCTGAAGTTATTGAGGGAGAGATTTCTACCGATTCCTTGAACCATGGTGTAGATGCTGATGAGAAAAAAATTAATGTGTTTATTATTGGCAAGGATAAGGATGTGGCGAGGAGGAAGACAGTTTATGTGCAATTAGAAGGGAGTCAAGAGAAGATGAAAGCTCAGAGATAGGTTGTATAAAATGGGAATATGATAATATTTAAAGAGATATGTTACATGAAGATGAAGATGTGGGGGATATTAAAGCTGGACAACCTTTTGTGAAAATGAAAACCTATGGTAGGGAACAAAAGGTTCTTCTGGATACAGGGAGTGAAATAAATGCTGTATCAGAGCAGTTCTATAACTGTATAAAGGAAGGTAATGAGGTAAAGGACGTACCTGTGTTGGGGTTAAAAATAATGGGTGCTACGGGCAAGTTGAGCAAAGCAGTGAAGCGACAGATCATCTTAGAATTTGAACTTGGGGGCATAAGCTTAGTACATAATTTTTTTGTAGTTCCTGGGATCAGTGTGGAAACTATCCTGGGCATAGACTGGTTGACAGAATGTAAAGCAGGAGTAAATTGTGGGGACGTTTGTGTCACTTTTTATAATGAAGGATTAGAAACAAGTGTGAAATTTGGTGGAATGATAGTGGGTAGCAATGATTTAGTTGGTCAGTTGAAAATGAGGGTGATGACAGTAGGAGTCAATATGGGTGATTTAGAGTTGAACTTGGTTTAGAGGGCAGCAGAGAGGAGAGAGGGATAATAGAAGAATTGAATAACCAGGCGGACAAGGTAGAATGGTTAAGTAAACAACAGAAAGAAGAGTCAAGAGAAGTATTATAGGTAAATAAGGAGGTATTTTCAGACAGACCTGGTAATGTTAAGAACTTTGAGTGTAAATTAGATGTGAAACCGCATTAACCCTTTGCAAGAAAGCCATTTTCTATACCATTTGTGTTGAGGGATGCTGTGCATCAAGAGATTGAGAGAATGGTAGACTGTGGAGTTATAGAAAGAAGCAAGAGTACAATAGTCCCTTAAAAGTGGTAGGCAAGAAAGATGGTTGTGTAAGAGTGGTTATTGATGTTACAGCTTTGAACAACAAAGTGAGTAGAGAGACCGATCGCCCCGAAGATATGGATGGGATATTACAGAAGTATTATAATATGAACTACATGACGAGCCTCGATCTCACGGCCGGGTACTGGCAAGTTTCACTTGCGGAGGAGTATAGGAAGTATATGGCCTTTTTGGTAAATGATAAATGTTACCAATATACTGTAGTGCCCTTTGGATTGAATGTTAGAGTGTCCATATTCGTTCGAGCACCAGACCAAGTCTTGGGACCAGAATTGAGTTCTAGAATAACTGTGTATGTAGATGATTTGTTGATTGCCACCAAGTCATGGGAGGAACATTGTAGTTTATTAGATGATGTGTTTCACGCTTTGAGAAGAGGGGGCATGACCCCTAGACCTAAGAAATGTTTGTGAGAAAGGAAATAAAGTTTTCAGGTAGAATCCTGTCCACTACAGGTATCAAAGTTGACCCTGAGAAGGTCAAAGCGTTAAAAAATGTCCATCTCTGAACAATCTCAAACAATTTAAGTCCTTTCTCGGTTTATGTAACTTTTGTAGAAATTTTGTATCAGGTCAAGTATTTAACAATCCAAGCTTAAATAAGTTATTGAGTCCTAAAGTGCCTTTTGTTTGGACCAGTGACTGTCAGGAAGCTTTTATGCAGCTTAAGGGCGCTTTAAAAGAGGATAGAATTTTGCGTCATCCTGACCTTATTAGACGTTTTTGTTTGGGGATTGATTCTAGGGGATATGGTATTGGAGTAGAATTATTTCAGGGTTTTGGAGAAGGTGGGAAGGAAGATCATAGAACAATTGCATTTGCGAGCAGTTCATTAACTAAGTATGAAAAGCATTATAGTGTGACAGAAAAAGAAGCTTTAGCAATAATCTGGGGATTTAGAAAATTTTGGGATTATCTGTGGGGAAAACCATCATATATACTGGTCATAGGACTTTGATATTTTTCAACAAATTTAGGTTGATGCATACTAGGCTGACAAAATGGGTAGTGGTCATGCAACAGTTTGAATTTGAAATCAAGTATGTACTCAAAATAAAGTTGCAGATGCATTATCCAGATTACCTTTAGGGAAAAATGGGGAAATAGGACAAGACATAGATGAAGAGCATGTGAAATTATTCTATATTAAGGGAGTTCAAGGGGAAAAGAAAATAGAAAATATATTTAAATACATGAGGAGGTATCAAAACCATGATGAGATCTGGAAAATGATTAAAAGAGAGTTAGATATGCCAAATGGTAATGATAAACTGCCGAAATACTATAAAGTGTATGGTGGGATCTTGTTTAGGCGAACTAATGAAAGGTCAGAGGATTGGAAGGTGTGTTGGCCTAGTGATTGCATTGATGAAATAGTTGACTACATTCATTTGAGTTTTGGGCATATAGGTGCAAGGAAATGTATACAGAAATTAAGAGAATGTGTGGCCTTTGACAACATGGTAAAAAGAGTAAATAACAGGATTAGGACATGTGATAAGTGTCAGAGAGCCAAGGTTATAAATCAGACATGCCGGCTTTCTATGCAGAATGTAAAACCTAATCATTTGATGGAGTTATTACCTGTCGATTTCTACGGCCCTTTGCCAAAGACAAAAGGAGGTTTTGCCTACATTTTTGTGATATTGGAAGTATTTCATAGATTTATAAGGTTGTATCCTTTGTGTAAAGCCACTGGTAGGTTCTGACTAAACTTGAAAAGGACTATTTTGTAAAATTTGATAAGCCAAAAGCAATACTTTCTGATGACGGATCCCACTTTACTAGTAATCATTGGAAGGAAGGTCTTAGTGACCAGGGAATAGCGATAATATATATGTCAACTTACCACCCAGTTGGGAACCTGGCAGACACCATATGAGGGAAATAGGAAGGATATGCCGAACGTATTGTAGTAATAATCACAGTTCATGGGGAGATGTTGTGGAAAATATTGAGGATGTAATGAACACAGTGCCTAATGATGTAACTGGGTTTATCCCATATCAGATTATGAAAGGAGAAAGATACTTGAGTTTTGTAGAGGAGAAGTTGTCGTTTCCATCGAGGGATGAGTTAAGTTGGGATGAGAAGGAGAAAAGACTGCGAGAATTAGTGGAAAAGAGGTTAGAGGAGAGGAGGAGATGGCATGATGAAAAATTAAAGAAGGTTGAAATTAAGATGGGAGACTTAATATTGGTGAAGACTTATGAAAAACCTAAGGAGATTAACAATAAGATATCAAAGTTTTTTGATGTGTATAAAGGTCCATTTGAGGTAGTGGGTATACTGCATCCGAATGCCTATTGTCTTGTGTATCCAAAGTCAAGAAAGAAGTTTGGTCTGAAGAATATAGTAGATTTGAAAGCATATAAACCCAGGGTGTAAGTCCTCAGAGGATTCACTACACTAAGTGAATATGTGCCATAGCATGCATAGGGCCCCGAGCTGTAGTAGTGCTATTTCCCTTTTAGTTTTCTGCACTGCTGCCTACTCTTTTACTATTCTTTGTATCTATCAAAACAACTCTTCAACTATCAATCTATCTAGAAAAGGAGTCAGTAAAGAATAACCAGATGTGACTATATTACCCAAAAGTGACAGTTTTCAGGATATTGACGAATTAGAGATAGAGGAGTGGTTTGGAAATCAAGGAGTAGAGGTAAATTGTTTGTGAACACCTTTGTATGGAATGGTAGTAGGGTGCTGTAGAAATAATTTCGGTTTGAAGCTGTATTATTTATTTAGGAATAACAAGGAATGTGAGGTATTTGTTGCTGTGTAATTAAATCAATAAATAATAGGAGAAGTCTGTGATGCATAATAAGTATGGAGTGGAGAATAGCAAAGAAGCATGATGGTTTTGCTGATGTGGGTGGTTGAAAAAGTAATATGTGAGTGCTGAAAAAAATCAGGAATTTTGATGAACAGTGGAAAGGAAAATTATTAGGTAAATGGTGAAATGAGGAAGAAATAATTGAGAATAATAAACAGGCAATCAGAAATTTGTGGAATATGATGAAAAGTAGTAGGTGTAAGATTTCAGAGTAACAGAGAAGAAGTAAGATGAGAGGATAAGTGAGGAGGGTTATAGGTTGAAGTTATTAGCGACCTTGCATAATGTAGTCAAGAGGACTGAGTAGAGTTCGTTGATGGTGTAAAGTGAAAATATATTTTGTGGTATCAGCAAACAAGGTGGAAAGTGATGGTTGATTTAGTGTTTTGTATCATGAGAAAATGATGGAAGGCTAGTAACTCGGAAGATATGCACAGCAAAGGTAAGCTTCAATAGCTTAACAACAGCAAATCATAGATAAATATATTTGCCCATTAACCATGACTAGAGGGAATGCTTTGAGGAATGGTGACTGATTTGCTTTTGGAAACAGAGAACAATAATTTTGAAATTAACATACTAATGAGTGTAGGACATGAGGTTTGGGTGATGAACCCCTTCCCCCTTTTCTTCTTTTTTTTTTAAATCTGAACCAGAAGTAAATGAACTGAGGGACATATTTAAGGAATATAGGATTATATTACTCGCTATAGGCAATCGAATTTGAGTTGTAGAATCATTATGACAGACTCGATAATTTAGAGTCATAAATTTTGTGTAGAAACATGACTTGTTGCAAAGACTAAAAAGTGTGTGATAAAAAGTGATGTATACAGCGAAGAATGGACCAACGAAATTAGTCTTTAGTTATATTGTATAAGTTTGTTGTAATTATTTGTTTATATGGGAATTTTTTTAAATTGTTACTGATCATACATTTACAGTGCTGGATTCAGAATATAAAATAATCATTCATTTAATTGGTTTGGTTAATTGAAATCATTATTCTGTAGGAATTCTGTTGAATACTGTTTTCATGATTGTCAGGTAGATTACATGTTATTAAGTAATATAAGAAATTACTGTGGTAATATTTGTAAATAGAAGCTTTGGATAAATCAAGTCAACATATACCAGAATATTATCTAATTTTATGAGGTCAGTTGTTTCATTTGGGTCATGGACATTCCATCCTGAAAGGTTTTTGGGAACATCTCATGATAAAATGGGGGCCACATGTGAAGACATCGTTATTTTGCGATATATATATATATATATATATATATATATATATATATATATATATATATATATATATATATCTTTATCTTGTTTTTTCCCATCTGTTCATATATCTTTGATGTAGCGCATTTTTCTTTTGTCCTGTAATAAAGAGATAAAAGTTGTTTTCTAGATGTAACATGTAACTGGAAATTATTTCTTTATTGTAAGTAGATAGATATGTTTACAGTTTATTGATTGTGGAAAGCTTAATTTTTTTTTGTTTATCGTTTACTGTAATAAATTTGGTAGAAAACAGTTGTGTAAAGATATATGTTATTTACTTTGATGTTGTATAAACTGTGGGCGAGAGTATTGAGAGATAGAGCAATATCGACAGTCGTTCGAACAAAGCGGGGGGTGTATTTTGGGTAGCTGGAGAGGCGGACACATGTTTTACTGTGGGAGTCGTGACTTTTACGAGCTGGTGAAGATTGAGTTTAGTGGCAAGCGATGTACGTCTTAATGACTGTTTTATACCAGGACGTGATATGATAATAGTGAGTGTAGAAACTGGGCGAAGTAAATACTGATACTGTGCCGTGAGACGAAGTAACTATGACAATGCAACCGAGAATGGACGGTATAGTAGCTCTGTGTCTGTGAAATGAACTGTGCTTGTATTTCGACAGTGTTTTCGTACACTCAAGTACTGTGAACTTATGTATTTACTCGCGTTTCGATGAACTACCGGACGCCTATAATCAGTAACAGTTGTTCTGAACTCACGCGAACTGTCTATTGTGTTTGAGTACATTCCCGCCCAGGACGATGTTTCGCGATCGCGGCACTCATAATACGAATTGACTTTCTACAGAATTCGCGGTCGGCAAGTTTTATAAACTGTGTGTGGCATAAGTAAACTTAAATTATGTGCGCCAGAAACATTGAAACTGTGCACATACGGACATCTGTAACAACAATTACATCGACCAGCCTGTGGCCTGTAAAACACCAGTGTAATCAGATTTGCAGCTTAATGAATATCACCGCCCGCCCGATTACGAGGAAAAAATCATCAACTGCAATCACACGACCGTAGGAGCAGATGTCAGCGTTTCACCAGGATCAGCCAACTGCCGTTGATATCGCGACCATCGTCACAACACACAAGATAAGATTTAAAAGCAGCGCTCTCATCTCAAAGACTCAAAATTATTGCAAACAATTTTAATTTGTAACCTCCTTTCCTTTTGGCTGACATTCACATAACATCTGTCTTCTTTAGAATAAAAGTGTTCTCCACAAAGTGGTGTGTTCTGTGTAGACATTGTTGACTTTCATTAGCAGTAGCCATTTCCATTTTAATTATTTCCCTTTTTTTTACATTTTAAATCCGCTGCATGTGTATTTTTAATAACTTTTGGAGGGTATGTGTCTAAATTCGTGTGTCGTAACATTTACCAGAAGTACTGTAATGCTTTGCTACTTGGACAAGGGCGCCCGCCATTAATTTCTTAAACGTCGATCAATGACAGTGAAGCTCGCTTGCCATTTGTGCTAACATTCTGTAGTGCGTAATTCAATGGTGGGTAGCTGTCAAACCACACGGGTTGTGATTACTTTGAATGAGAGTCGTGTAAAATTGTGGGTTCATCACTCAACTTTGGTATTCTTTTGTTTATTGATGTTAGAAGCAATTCTTTTTTGTCAATGTCCTTAAATCTTACTTAATATGGTAATTCTATGCTAAACTGGGATAAATGCACGGTCAAATATTGTGTTGGGAAGTAAAATTTGGAGAAACGTCTATTTAGATACGACTTGGTTTTGACTGCATTAGTTAACACGGTACGTTTCGGGTATTTTGGCGATACTTAGTGACAGGGTAGAATCGCAGTCGTCAAAACACCTCATATTAATCTTATTGTTGTATTTTATTCAGTCAGTAATTTCTTTGTAAATGCTGACTTACCACAGTAAATTACCGCATAAGACGTCGTTGAGTGGTATTATGCAAAATATGCTATTGAGCCCTACTAGTTTGTGTCAAACTTGCTTCGTCTTAGCTATGGAATCTCTCTTCACCTTTTCCACTACTAGATGCCAAGATAGTCGTCACTCCCCTTTCTACTACATCATTATCTATTTTACGTGGATCACCGCTCTTCTGATATTTTCATTTACTTCATTCCTAGTTTTCTCGATGTGCAAATGAAGTGGTGAAAGCTGGTTGAGAAAATCATGCATCATTGAAGAGAATGTCGAGTATACTATATCAGTACTCTGGTGAGCTGCACTTCGAAAAATTAATTGAGGTCGTGATGGATTTATTACGTTGTCTATATTTAAAATCCTATTTAATGACATTTATTAACTACATACAACGTAATTAAGTGGTACATTTGAAATCAATAAACATAAACTGATCAGGTGTGCCATAGAAAGTGTGTAATTGCAGTAATTATAATGGCTTAGCTTTTAAAAAGCACTTATGTTGTATTAGTGTTAATTGCAGCTACCCTTTGCAAAATTACTTACTTTCGTTTTGCGAAAAACATGTTTGTGGTACACGTAAAGTATGAAATAATAATATGCACGTATATTAAAAAATCTCACACTTCTTTTTCTGAGTGTTAGGTATTCTTTTCCCACCATGAAACTCACAGACTTGCCATTTTGTCCTTTATTGATTTTCAATCCCCCCCCAACTGGGGAGGGGCGAGCTGACAGCAGCTTAATACCCTACTCTACAGCCGAGAGAAAACTTAAACAAACAATGGTGAGAGAACAAACAACATATAAAAGGCGATAAAATGGTGACTTCGTTAAAAACAGTAAAATGGCGGAAAGTGGCAGAACGTAAAATACAAAAACACAGCGTTGACGATGCGGATGAAGACACATAGGAAGGAGACATGCACAATCAAAAAAACTGTTTACATGACATGAAAATAGAACTAGCGACAGTATGGTGGCAGTTCACAACACTGACAGGGTACACACAACACTGAACACTCACTTAAACCAGCACTGTAGAGGCGATACGGAGGCAGATCGGGGGGGAGGTTGGTGGACCAATGAATGGGAAAAAGGGGGGAGGAGAAGAAAGGACAAAAAAGGGGAGCCAATGAAGGGAGGGGACATAGAAGTAAAGGGGGCTGGATGGACACGAGAAGGAGTGGGAAAGGCAGTTGTGGAGAGAGCAAAAGGACTCGGGGAGAGAAGGGAAGCAGAGAGAGGGTAGGTGGGGAAAAAACAGGATGGAAGGGGGGGAGGGAACCCAGGAAAAGGACAGAGGAAGAGAGGGATGATGAGGATTACAGTTGATAGGAGGGATAAATGGAGGAAGAGAGGGCATCATCCGGGAAGGGGAGTCGATGGAAGCCACCTTGGAAAGGAGATGAAGGGTGTAGATGTGGAGGGTATGGGGAACATAATGGTGAAGGTGTGGCAGAGTGTGGCGGTTGGAGAGGACAGGAGCAACCATGGGATGAGGGGGATGAAGGTGGCGGGAGGTGTAGAGGGCCAGCCGCGGTGGTCTCGCGGTTCTAGGCGCGCAGTCCAGAACCGTGCGACTGCTACAGTCGCAGGTTTGAATCCTGCCTCGGGCATGGATGTGTGTGATGTCCTTAGGTTAGTTAGGTTTAAGTAGTTCTAAGTTATAGGGGACTGATGACCACAGCAGTTGAGTCCCATAGTGCTCAGAGCCATTTGAACCATTTGAGGTGTAGATGATGTGGATATGTTTGAGGAATAGGAACAGATGTGGGAAAGGAATTAGGTCGTAGAGGATCTGCGTGGGGGAGAGTAGGCTTATACGGAAGGTGAGGTGGAGTGCATGGTACTCGAGGATCTGGAGGGATTTATAGAATGTGGGGGGGGAGGCGGATATCCAGGTGGGACTGGCATAACAGAGGATGGGAGAGATTAAGGGTTTGTAGGTTTGAAGGATGGTAGAGGGGTTCAACCCCCATGTCTGGCCAGAGAGGAGTTCGAGGAGTCAGAGGCGGTTGTAGGCTTTGGATTGGATAGAGCAGAGATGAGGGATGCAGGTGAGGTGACAGTCAATGGTGAGGACAAGGTAGGTGAGGGTGGGGGAGAGGCAGACAGGACGGGCGCAGATGGTAAAGGAGAAATCTAGGAGCCGGAAGGAGCGAGTGGTATGACCTACGGTAATTGCTTGCGTCTTCGAAAGGATTGATTTTCAGGAGCCATTGGATACACCATGCGGCAAAAAGGTCAAGGTGATTCTGGAGATGGCGCTGGGACCATTGAAGGGTGGGAGCAAGGGCAAGGAAGGCGGTGTCATCGGCATACTGCAAGAGGTGTACTGGAGGGGGGCATATGTGCTGTGTACAGGAGGTAGAGGAGAGGGAAGAGGACAGAGCCATGGGGCACGCCTGCAGACGGGTAGAAGGTGCAGGAATCGGCGTTATGGATGGTAACATAGTAGAGTAGCCAAAACAATGTTCGTTCTGAATGCGTTACATTATATTGGTCAGTTTGCATGGGGAAGTGAGACCAGGTATAGGCTAACAGTAGTAAAGGTACCGGTCCACCATGTCTCATCACCACAAAGAAGGATCGTGGTATTGTGCATCGTAACCTCTTAATATCTGCTCCTGCCACTGGACTGCTATTAATGTACTCCATGCAACATTCTGTGTCGTCTGACACCACTGACTGGAAACTAGGCGTAGACGGACTAGGAAATTACATTCAAAAGAATACCCCTACCTGCATAAAGGCGTTGATGTAAGTCAGCGGGTACTAGGAAATTACTGCTCCGTGCATAGGCTGCCATACACACCACATCATAAGTGGCTGCTTTCATAGTGGTGCCCTGATGGAAAGGATGGACTGTCAATAAATGCCCTTCGCATAGTGTTCAAGGATGAACTATGACACAGTTGGCAAATGTGGCAGCGAAATGGAGAGAGGTTCCGTTCTTCCAATATTTTGGAGAGGCACAGCAGCATAGGGAGTTATGGGCTATGAATTCAGGTCACGGCTGGAAGAGAGATCTGCTTGCACAGTGATATTGTATTGTATGTTAATCAGGGGCCAAGAAACGATGGAGAGGCTCTGTCCCCACCACAGCCGCAGTGGTCCACAACCCCACGACAACAACCACAGTCAACTACACCCCTCTGCCGCCCCACATAGAACCACTCTTTCAGGGTTATTGTGTGACTCAACCCCCGCTGGGCGCCCCCAGGGAACGACTCACACCGAATGAGTGGAGACCCTACGTTTGTGTGGTAGAGTAATGGTGGTGTACACGTACATGGAGAACTCGTTTGTGCAGCAATCGCTGACATAATGTAGCTGAGGCAGAATAAGGGGAACCAGCCCCCATTCACCGAGGCAGATAGGAAACCGCCTAAAACCGTCCACAGACTGGCCGGCCCACCAGACCTCGACACAAGTCAGCCGGGCAGATTCGTGCCGGGGACAACTCACTCTGTTCCGGAATGGGTGCGTCAAACCCACTACTCCAGATGGCCGAGCTGAAGCCAGGACCCGCCTCGTTCTATTTTGTCAGGAGGCCAAGCAAGTGCAAGAGCGTCAAGGGGCAGTGCAGAGCAATACAGCTGTATTCGGTAACATTGGTTTATTCAGCTAATTTACAGTACTCGATAGGTGAAGGGTAGTGTCGGCGTGACACCCGTGGGCTGTCCCACGAGTCCAGCCCTCTCAGCAACTCCTGGTATGCCGACGCCACTGCTGCCGCCATCAAGGTCCCCCGCCGATGGAAGTCGGCCGCGCTCCCCAGTCGTCGCCCGCCGGGGCATTGCGACTGGCTCCGCTCCGCTGCCTGCGATTCTGGAGACTGCTACAGTCCCTAGACCTCGCCACCCTCCTCCCCGTTTGGCCTGCTCTGTCCGACCATGGCGCGAAGGTGGATGTACTGGTCACCCGTGGCCCTCGGGCTGCCACTGCTCCCAGGACAGGACCGGACGCGAACCCGCGCCCTCCCGGATGGTGTGTGTGCTGCAACTTGCCGCTAATGGTGCTTGCTGGATGGCAACACCCCCCCCCCCACCATCTCTGGCGCTGTTACAGTCCTGCTGCGCCTCCTGCAGCGTATGCCTCGCCTGGACTCCGGTACGTCATGTTGGAATCAAACGTGGCTCATACACTCAAATGGAACTGAGCCCTCCTGGACCACTCTTGGACCATGGTTGGTAGACCGTGTCAATTTTGTGTTTTAGCAGTCTCCCAATTTTTGACGTCTCTTTGCCTGCCTTAGACTGCTCTTCATCTGGGTTTCTGCTGTGTTTCCGTCGTCTGAAGGCTTCAGAAGTAAACCATGAAGGGTGGAGCCAGGAGGACATTAAAGGCACTGGAAAAAACTGCATTCCTGGCCAAACTAAGTCTGCTAGTATGAAACATACGCCTTAATTTAAGGAAGAAATTTTCGAGCACAGCATTGTATGGCAGTGAAACATGGACTGTAGGTAAACCGGAACAGAAGAGAAGCGAAGCGTTTGAGATGTGGTACTACAGGCGAATGTTGAAAATTTGGTGGATGGATAAGGTAAGGAATAAGGAGGTTCTGTGCAGAATCTGGGAGGAAAGAATTATGTGGAAAACACTGTCAAGCAGAAGGGACGGGATGGTAGAACATGTCTTAAGACATCAAGAATGACTACTATGGTACTAGATGGGGGCGCAGAAGGCAAAAACTGTAGAGGTAGACAGAAATTAGAATGCATTCAGCAAATAATTGAGGACGAAGGTTGCTACTCTGAGATGTAGAGATTGAAAAAGGAGAGGAATTCGTGGTGGTCCGAATCAAACGTCAGAAGAGAGATGACTCCAAAAAGAAAATATCCCTGTTTGCGGCTCATTGATAGAATGGTTTCCCAAATTTTAAATTCTGTCATGGTTCCCGCAGAGGATAGAGCCTTCAACAGTAACGCCTGCCCTTGCTGGCAGAGGCGTACTGCGTCAGTATGCTCGCACAAGTGTTGGTGGTCAAGCGCCTTTATAGCCCGGTTCATGAACGGCTGCCCTACAAGGCAGAATGGTGACTAAGGCTGAAGTGAGCCCAGACGTGATCCAACAGCTGCATTGGACTGGGAGGTAGCAGGAGGCCCACAGTTAGTGATTACCATGTTATGCGGTAGCTACTTGTAAAACCATGTCGCCACGTACACCTCTGAGGCCCCCTCTTGGTAGTTGGAGGCTTTGAGTAAAAATGACCAGTATTTCCGCCGGCTCGGTACATGGGTATTTTGCGGAAACACCACGTCCGACCACAGAAGCCAGAACAAGCCCGTTGCTTGGCTGCTACCGATACTGCAGTAGATGAGCCTTTCTGCTGAGTTGTCGTTATTGCGATGCTGGCGCCTTACCTGGACCATAATTTTGTAATCGACTGGTGTCGTTGTTGCATCTCAAAAAACGGCGATTTGATTTTTGCAATAACCGTGGCAGCGTCGTTATCGTACACAGTTACAATGCGATAAGGCACAGTACCAAGGTTGCTCAGTTCACAGATGTACACGATTTCCCTCAGATAAATTGCGCACTGTGGTGATAGAGGACTATCTGACCATAACGTTAAAAATAAATAAATCTACCAAATCATGAAAAGTAGCGGAGACGCGTAGACTGTGTAATCGTAAGAAAGTAAAGTAGAAGTTCACTATTACAAATATAACACACAGAATTACAGAAACAGGGACGTATATTCAAGAAGACATATATTCTAGAGTTTTGCCCTAGGTTATAGATATCATGGTGATTATTTTACTCTGATCCAGCATATGCAGCTGCTGTTAACACTTGGAGGGCACTATTCTAGGACTGCACACTATATCGCATTTTCATTGACGTGAATTACTTGCCACAATCTAATTTAAATGTATTGTGAGTTTCATGACAGTTATCTGCTTCCTTCACAGTGCTGTCCTTCGACATTACTGCTCATTGCCACTCCTTTCACCATCTTAATGTTTCCATTTTAATCATGTAACTTTTTAATCATACGATGTTGTTGTTGTTGTTGTCTTCAGTCCTGAGACTGGTTTGATGCAGCTCTCCATACTACTCTATCCTGTGCAAGCTTCTTCATCTCCCAGTACTTACTGCAACTTACATCCTTCTGAATCTGCTTAGTGTATTCATCTCTTGGTCTCCCTCTACGATTTTTACCCTTCACGCTGCTCTCCAATGCTAAATTTGTGATCCCTTGATGTCTCAGAACATGTCCTACCAACCGGTCCCTTCTTCTTGTCAAGTTGTGCCACAAACTCCTCTTCTCCCCAGCCCTATTCAGCACCTCCTCATTAGTTATGTGATCTACCCATCTAATCTTTAGCATTCTTCTGTAGCACCACATTTCGAAAGCTTCTATTCTCTCCTTTTCCAAACTATTTATCGTCCATGTTTCACTTCCACACATGGCTACACTCCATACAAATACTTTCAGAAACGACTTGCAAACACTTAAATCTATACTCCATGTTAACAAATTTCTCTTCTTCAGAAACGCTTTCCTTCCCATTGCCAGTTTATATTTTATATCCTCTCTACTTCGACCATCATCAGTTATTTTGCTCCCCAAATAGCAAAACTCCTTTACTACTTTAAGTGTCTCATTTCCTAATCTACCTCCCTCAGCATCACCCGACTTAATTCGACTACATTCCATTATCCTCGTTTTGCTTTTGTTGATGTTCATCTTATATCCTCCGTTCAAGACACTGTCCATTCCGTTCAACTGCTCTTCCAAGTCCTTTGGAGTCTCTGACAGAATTACAATGTCATCGGCGAACCTCAAAGTTTTTATTTCTTCTCCGTGGATTTTAATACCTACTCCAAATTTTTCTTTTGTTTCCTTTACAGCTTACTCAATACACAGATTGAATAACATTGGGGAGAGGCTACAACCCTGTCTCACTCCCTTCCCAACCACTGCTTCCCTTTCATGCCCCTCGACTTTTATAACTGCCATCTGGTTTCTGTACAGAATGTAAATAGCCTTTCGCTCCCTGTATCTTACCCCTGCTACCATTAGAATTTGAAAGACAGTATTCCAGTCAACATTGTCAAAAGCTTTCTCTTAGTCCACAAATGCTAGAAATGTAGGTTTGCCTTCCCTTAATCTATTTTCTGAGATAAGTCGTAGGGTCAGAATTGCCTCACGTGTTCCAACATTTCTGCGGAATCCAAAGTGATCTTCGCCGAGGTCGGCTTCTACAAGTTTTTCCATTCGTCTGTAAAGAATTCGCGTTAGTATTTTGCAGCTGTGACTTATTAACTGAGAGTTCGGTAATTTTCACATCTGTCAACACATGCTTTCTTTGGGATTGGAATTATTATATTCTTCTTGAAGTTTGAGGGTATTTCTCCTGTCTCATACATCTTGCTCACCAGATGGTAGAGTTTTGTCAGGACTGGCTCTCCTAAGGCCGTCAGTTGTTTCAATGGAATGTTGTCTACTCCCGGGGCCTTGTTCGACTCTGGTCTTTCAGTGCTCTGTCAAACACTTCACACAGTATCGTATCTCCCATTTCATCTTCATCTACATCCTCTTCCATTTCCATAATATTGTCCTCAAGTACTTCGCCCTTGTATAGAGCCTCTATATACTCCTTCCACCTTTCTGCTTTCCCTTCTTTGCTTAGAACTGGGTTTCCATCTGAGCTCTTGATATTCATACAAGTGGTTCTCTCTTCTCCAAAGGTCTCTTTGATTTTCCTGTATGCAGTATCTATCTGTATGGTTAATCATACGATACGCTTTTGTAAAAGCTGTCAGCACCCGTTCCGTTCTTTCGACATCCGTCTTTACTCTCCTGTACGGGTAGAACGTATTAGCCGAGCGCTCCCGCAACCGGCCCACAAGTCCCTGGGGTTGAGTCCTGCCTGCGGCGGCCGGCTACCCCTACCCCTACCCCTACCACTACCCCTACGCCTACCCCTGCCCCTACCCCTACCCACTCACGCCTCTCCCCACACTCTCGCCAGGAGCTGCCTCGGCCTTCCCGCTTTCAGCGCCTCCTAAGCTGCCGCTCTTGGCTTGGATAAAGTTTCGCCGCTCCCGGATGCCGACAGACGACGGCTTCTTCTGTTCCAGAGTGCCCGAGGAATTCGATAACTGATGCACACGGTAGGCTGGGCTGCGTAGAATTCAGGAAAATTCTTCGCCAATAGGAGGGATGTAGTGTTCATATAGATCGTATAAAATATCATGAAACTGACAATTTAATTTCGTTAAACTCAGTTCATGATAAAACATTGGTCCGTACGTGACATTAACTGGTGACTCTGGCAGTGTTTACGTGACGTGGAAAGATGACGGCCTCAAGAAAGTTAGTTGAAACAAAACAGGCTGTTCTGGCTCACGTTTTATGTTTTTAGAGGTCTGAGTGTTCGTTCGTTGCGTGTCAGTCTCGTAGTTTCCTCATAAAGTGGTATCGATCAGTTCACTTTCACGCTTTCATACGAAATGTTTAGTTAAATCATTGTATGTTTACATTCGAATTAGTGTTTCTCTAGGTAATGTTTACGCCTGTGTACCTGCCATGTTCAAATAAACTATTAATAATTTTTTATTTTTTTAAAGCATAGTATGAAATTAAATTGTTACAAGTAATTTCTCATTTTATATAACTAAGTTCGGTAAATTCAAATTGTCGCTACAAGTAAAAAGAAACTTAAGAGAAAATCATTCTATTTCATCAGTTCACGTGTATCTGTGTAATTCATTATCTTTATACATTATTTTTGAGTCATCAGTCTCCTGTGTCAACCTACTCATGTCAGAGTAGAAATTGCATTGTACGTCCGCAATTGTTTCTGTATGCCGATAAAATAGGTTCTGAACTGGGAATGCAACTCAAACCGCCTTAACGCTGAGTTTGATCCCTTCGTGAAAATACAGCTCAACTACAATTTGTTGTTTGTTCAAAACTGCAGATTCCTCAACATCTCCACATATTGCGCGTGAATGGGTTCGAATCCTGGCCCTGCACCCTGCACTAAGGTTTTCATTATGAATTATCAAGCTCTAGCATGAGAACACCTATATGCTGGTGGATAATAATTTTGGTTTTTAATGCATTTTCATTCGTTATCAGCACTAACGATATCTGACGTTTTTGACTCCCAGTGAGTCATATAACTATTTGCGAGATCACTGTAAGTTCAAGGATGTTATTCCGAGCTGCTGGTGGAGAAAAAATCGGTAGCTGACGTCTGTTTGTGTGTAGAAACGATATGTGTGGGGCTCCGTTCCCAGTCAGCACTGAACTCTTCGTCATATTATTTCTAGTTCAAACATGCTCACGTGTCGCTGCTGGTGTAAGAAACCCACATTTAACGTTAGTTTTCTCTAGAATATAACAGCGATAGGTGCCGGGTTGAAGTCCTGGGAAGGAAAAAATTAATGTTTCGTCTCGTCATTTCAGTTAAGACATCTAGCTACTGCGGAGAAAATCAGGTATGTCACAGTCGATTGTGCTTCGATAACAATCCGATTAGGTTCTGGGTTCGAATCCCTGTGCAACACAAAGCTTTACCTCACGGCATTTCAAGTAAGTTACTTGTGAAGAAGCAATATTTAACATCTCTCGTAGTTCGTTAACAGGGACAATAGATGCTGGGTAGGAATTCGCGTCCGTTAAAAATGTTTTCTTTATGTAATTTAAAGTTGATATTTGCTAACTGATGTTGTCTAAAATCGACGTATATTACTCTGTGTATGCCTAGTCAGGAATGACTGTTAGTTTTCGTTAGTCACGAAATGTTAGTCTGCATGACCTGGGTTTGAATCCATATGCAGAACGAGACGCTTCGTCGTGTCATTTGAAGTTCATACATATTATCAACTAGCTGCTCGTGAATAACTTAAATTTTAAATGTTATTTTGTGTTAAATAACAAGAACGGTATGTTCCTTTAAAGAGGAAATCATGAATACGACGAACTTACTACGTGGATTACCTATCTGACGTAATAATGAGAGTGCTAACATTTCAGGTATGTCATTTATTGCAATAAATGTGAGCTTACAAGCCTTAAGGACAGTCTTATCTGTGATAAGGTGTTCCCTGATATTTCTAGTGTCGTGGTATTACTTTGCATCTTGAGTTATTGCGATACAGAGCAGTGTTTCCTAGTGGTAACTTTTTGGAACCATTTTCAATAGTCAAACGACTGTACCAAGGAGCGATTAGAGGACCTGCTAGACAGCTGCGGTAGGCTGGTTGCATGCGAATCAGGCGAAATGCAATTCAGGTCGTTCGGATACTTTCGAGCACGACTATACATTCTCAGAAATTTCTTCCCCAGATTACGGCCTATGCTTCACACTCTTAGACTTCCCTTGGCCGTGACATTTTTGACAGTGCTAGTCTGCTTTTTACGTATTCGTTGCCTTGTTCGTCATTGGTTATTTTGAGGCGTAGGTAGCATCTTTCTTCCTCCATCGTTGTCCTATTCGAGTACTCCACCTCTAATCGCAGATGACGTGACGATCAATCCTGGTTTTACATTTACTGTCTTCTCATTTCTGCTATTTCACACAACTTTCGTCGTTCTTCGATTTACTCCCATCCCAAGTTCTGTTTTCATTAGGAGGTTCATCTCATTCAGCAGATCCTGGAATTGTTCTTCAATTTCTCACAGTACAGCAACGTGAGCAGCGAATTTTCTCACAGATATCCTTTCACTTTGAATCGTAATCTCGTCCTCGAATCTCTATTTTATTTCCCTCATTGCATCTTCGATGTAGAGACTGAACAGTAGGCATCCTTGTCCTACACCCTTCTTAGCTCCAGCATTTAGTTCTTGGTCTACCACTCTTATTGCTCTCTCTTGGCTCCCGTACATACTGCGTATTACCTGTCTTTCTCTATAGCATACACCCATTATTCTCAGAATTTCGAACTTCATGCACCAATGTCAAACACTTTTTCCAAATCGACAAATCATATGAACATGTTTTGATTTTCTTTAATCTTGCCTGTATGGTAGCTAAACCTTCCCTAAAGCCAAACTGATCGTCATATAACACATCATCAATTTCCTTTCTATTATTCTGCATATTATTCCTCTCAGGAACTTGGATGAATGAGCTGACTGTGCGATAATTCACGCACTTGCCGGCTCTTGCAGTCTGCGCAACTGTGTGGATGATGTTTTTCCGAAAGTCGGCTGGTATATAGTCAGACTCACACATCCTACACACCGACGTGAATAGTCGTTATCTTTCCACTTCCCACGATGATTTTAAAAATTCTGACGAAATGTTATCCATGCCTTCTGGCTTATTCGAGCCTAAGTCTTCCAAAGCTGTTTTGAATTCTGATTCTAACACTGGATCCCGTATACCCTCCCTATCGACTACTGTTTCTTCTTCTATCACACCAGACAAATCTTCCCCCTCATAGAGGCCTCCAATGTACTCTTTCCACCCATCCTCTGTACATTGAAGTGGAAACGCTATGTGACAATGTTAACTCCGTTACTTTTAATTTCACCGAAGGTTGTTTTGACTTTTCTATACGCTGTGTCAGTCCATCTGACAATTATTTATTTTCTATTTCTTCACTTTTTCATGCAGCAATTTCACCAAAGCTTCCCTACACTTCCTATTTATTTCATTCGTAAGCGGCTTGTATTTCTGTATTCCTGAATTTCCCTGAACATTATTGTATTTCCTTCTTTCACGGATCAACTGAAGTATTTCTTCTGTACCCCCGAGTTTCTATGCAGTTACTTTCCAATTTGGGTGATTGCCCTTTCTAGAGATGTCTACTCCTCTTCATATGAACTGCCTACTGAGAAATTAACTATCGCGGTGCCTGTAGCCTGAGAGAACTCCAAGCTCATGTCTTCATGCATTTCCGTAGCTCACTTAGCGCACTGATTGTTCCAGACTAGTTCTTAAATTTCAGCTTACTTTTGATGACTACTAATTTGTGATCTGAGTCTATATCTGTCCCTGTGTATACTCAACAACCCAGTGTCTGATTTGTGAATCTGTGCCTGAATCTCTGCGGCTGGTCCCGGCGGAGGTTCGAGTCATCCCTCGGGCATGGATGTGTGTGTTTGTCAATAGGATAATTTAGTTTAAGTAGTGTGTAAGCTTAGGGACTGATGACCTTAGCAGTTAAGTCCCATAAACTTTCACACACATTGGAACATTTTTTTTTTCTGCCTGAAAATGACGCAATCCAGCCGAACCGGAATATTCGCGTGTCTTTCGACCTGATCCTAGTACACTTCCTCCTCTTGTGATTCTTAAACAGATTACTAGCTCAAATCTTTCTCCTCTCTCATCCTAGTATCAAGCCCATATTGTTCCGTAACCCTTTTTTTCTACTCTCTCCCCTACAACCGCTACCAATATCCCATGACAATTAGATTTTCATCTCACTTTTAGTACTACTCTCATATACGTTCTATATCTCTTCATCTTCGACTTGCGTCGTGGGCATGTATACTTGAACTATCGTTGTAGGTGTTTGTTTGCTGTCGATTCTGATGAGAACAACCCTATCACTGAACTGTTTAATATAACTCACTTTCTGCCCTACCTTCCTATTGATAACGAATACTTGCCCTGTTATACTATTTTCTGCTGCTGTTAATATTACCCTATACTCATCTGGTTCTAGGCGCTCAGTCAGGAACCGCGCGACTGCTACGGTCGCAGGTTCGAATCCTGCCTCGGGCATGGATGTGTGTGATGTCCTTAGGTTAGTTAGGTTTAAGTAGTTGTAAGTTCTAGGGGACTTATGACCACAGATGTTGAGTCCCATAGTGCTCAGAGCCATTTGAACCTATACTCATCTGACCAGAAAGCCTGGTCTTCTTTCTATTTAACTTCACTGACCCCCACTTCATCTAGATCGAGTCTTAACTTTCCTCCCATGTTCAAACATTCCAAGCCCCAACTCATAGAACTTTATCCTTTAGTTGATTGGCTAAAATGGCTCTGAGCACTTTGGGATTTAACATCTGTTGTCATCAGTCCCCTAGAACTTAGAACTACTTAAACCTAACTAACCTAAGGACATCACACACATCCATGCCCGAGGCAGGATTCGAACCTGCGACCGTAGCGGTCACGCGGTTCCAGACTAAAGCGCCTAGAATCGCACGGCCACACCGGCCGGCCCTTTAGTTGATTATTCAATCTTTTTCTTACCGTCATCTCACCCTCTGCAGTCACTCCTGGAGATCATCACGGGGAACTATTCCGAAATCCTTTTGCCAGTGCAGAGAACATCATAACACTTTTTAGTTACAGGCCACATGTCCTATGGATGCTTCTTTTGTGTCCTTACTGCAGTGGTTTCCATTGCCATCTGCATTCTCATGTCGTTGATCATTGCTGATTCTTCCGCTCCAAGACCGAGACACTGCCCTGATCCTTCGTCCGTCCCTCCATTCACTTTGATAAAGCCGTTGACGGAGTAAGGATGTCTTCTTATGCCGCCATTGCTGATGCCATTGCTGATGATTTTATCGAAGCCCGGGACCGATGACGTTTTGATTACTAACTGCCGAGCTACTACCTTTTGTTGATGTCGTCATTTTGTTCTTTATTGTTCGTGGCATTTGGTCTGTGCGCACGTCACATGACATCCCTTCAATTTTTTTTTTATGTTGCTTGTTTCATTGCAAGCAGAGTCTCGGCAAGCTAAAGTGTAGTGTTCTATTAGTACTGACCAGGAGTGAGACTCTGTGATTAAACTGAAGTATTTGACAAAAACTGATGCCCAAATTAATTCACAATTCAACTTGCAGCATACAAAAATCAAGAATACAGGTCTTTAATGGAATGACTGCATGAACGTTAGTCGACAATAACGATCAAAAGGTAAGCAAACGTTATGTTTCTCTTCCTCTTCTCACGTATCTTTTAAAACAATCTAATATACTCATTATTCTGGAGATAATTGCAATTACTTATGATTCAGGAAGAACAGAAACACAGAAATATGTCTGCCTGTACGTCAGTGAAGTTATAAGGTGACATGTACTGCTGTTTTGAAACTTCCTGGCAGATTAAAGCTGTGTGCTGCATCAAGACTCGAACTTGGGACCTTTGCCTTTTACGGGTAAAGGTCCCGAGTTCGAGTCTTGGTCCAGACCACAGTTTTAATCTCCTAGGAAGTTTTAAGATATCTCTATTTATTTATAAGAAATTTAAAGGCAATTAAATGAACTTTTTTATGGTACGGGCTTTACACTTCTGTCAGAGGACGGAAGTAGTAAAATGTGGAATTTGAAAGTTCCTGGTGCTTAAAAGCACGAGGACAGTATGCAGAATTTTTTATTCAATAATTTAACATTGACAAGCTGTGTCCACACCAACTGCCTTACAGTGACATTTGGTAGAAAACTATAAGTCTTTCATGTTTTACTGGGTTTAAGTGCTAAGTTGTTCATTAACCGTTATTATAAGTTACACATGTAACAAAATCATTTTTTAAAATTTTGTGTTTTATAAACATAACTAGTATTGTGAGTGACGTTACTTGTACTTGTGGAAACTTGCGCAAAGGCACTTAGAGCTTCTTGGAGAATAGAAATGTTCTTTGAAAGAAATATTATTTTTTCTGGGCAAGTCCACCAGGCCCTAAGTAACCCACTTTATGTCCGAGTTCCATAAACTTTGATATTATCATTCGGTGCAAAGCGTACCAGATAATCCTCAACAAATGTAACGTAATGTTCATAAACTGGAGGTAATACTATACTGTCAGATTACAACAGTCATCAATAAAATACAGAGATGCGACAGTGCTTGCTTCAGTTGTCGCGTTAACATTCTCACACCTATAGTAGAGGTTTTCGACGTCCTCGCAACATAGACGCCTGCCAGGATCGTCCTATTGCTAGGGCTGCAGTGGTAGATCGCACACAGTTACCACACACAGTTACCTTTAGCGCTGGGACTACTGGTACGCACACATCTAGCCCGTCTTACACTCACGCAACAACATCGACGTGCACCTTTCGGCTGGTGCCGTCAGAGGATGAAAACAGATAGGGCCTGCGCGTACGACGTAGCCCTCGAGAGCGCGGTCTCGTTAAGTGCATTCGTGCAAGACATAGTGGCCCCTCACCAGGCCTTATGGTCTGGGTTGCGATAAGCTACAATTCTCGTTCACTTGTGGTGTTTCTGGAGGGGACATTAACCAGCGTTCGGTGCGTGCAGAATCTTGTTAGACCCGTTCTTCCGCCGTTCTTTCAACTAGAAGGTGGTGTCTCTTTTCAACAGGATAATGTTCGCTCAGACACTGCCCGTGGAGTTCAACGTGCTCTGCAGGACGTCCAGCAACTTCCCTGGCCAGCACGATCTCTGGTCTTCAATGGAGCATGTGTAGAATATGGTCGGACGAGAAGTGACTCAGTGACTATTTAGAAGAAAACAACGCTTATTGAACTACGTGAACAGGTCGAGCATGTGCGGAATAACGTATCACAGGTTATTGTTCACCATCTGTACTGTTGACGCTGTCTGTGGAGGCTAAATCACGTATGGGTGTTTTAGCGTGGGTCGATACTTGGTATCTCAGAATCGCTTGGGTTATTGATCTGTAAATGTAATCAATTCCTATACTCTATATGCAATCTTGAGTTAGTTGGCAACATTTAAAAGTGAGTAGTAATTTCTTCTTCATGGACATAATTTTCTTAATGGTTTCCTCACTCTTTTAGCTGTGAAGTCGTACACAACCTATTTCGTCTTTGTGTAGTCTATTTTGAAGGTGGCAGGGGTAAAATACAGGGAACGAAAGGCTATTTACAATTTGTACAGAAACCAAATGACAGTTATAAGAGTTGAGGGGCATGAAAGGGAAGCAGTGGTTGGGAAGGGAGTGAGGCAGGATTGTAGCCTATCCCTGATGTTATTCAATCTGTATATTGAGCAAGCAGTAAAGGAAAGAAAAGAAAAATTCGGAGTAGGTATTAAAATCCATGGAGAAGAAATAAAAACTTTGAGGTTCGCCGATCACATTGTAATTCTATCAGAGATAGCAAAGGACTTGGAAGAGCAGTTGAACGGAATGGACAGTGTCTTGAAAGGAGGATATAAGATGAAAAACAACAAAAGCAAAACGAGGATAATGGAATGTAGTCGAATTAAGTCGGGTGATGCTGAGGGAATTAGATTAGGAAATGAGACACTTAAAGCAGTATAGGAGTTTTGCTATTTGGGGAGCAAAATAACTGATGATGGTCGAAGTAGAGAGGATATAAAATGTAGAATGGCAATGGCAAGGAAAGCGTTTCTGAAGAAGAGAAATTTGTTAACATGGAGAATAGATTTAAGTGTCAGTAAGTCGTTTCTGAAAGTATTTGTATGGAGTGTAGCCATGTATGGAAGTGAAACATGGACGATAACTAGTTTGGACAAGAAGAGAATAGAAGCTTTCGAAATGTGGTGCTACAGAAGAATGCTAAAGATAAGATGGGTAGATTACATACCTAATGACGAGGTATTGAATAGAATTGGGGAGAAGAGCAATTTGTGGCACAACGTGACTAGAAGAAGGGATCGGTTGGTAGGACATGTTCTGAGGCATCAAGAGATGACCAATTTAGTACTGGAGGGCACCGTGGAGGGTAAAAATCGTAGAGGGAGACCAAGAGATGAATACACTAAGCAGGTTCAGAAGGATGTAGGTTGCAGTAGGTACTGGGAGATGAAGAAATTTGCACAGGATAGAGTAGCATGGAGAGCTGCATTACACCAGTCTTTGGACTGAAGACCACAACAACAACAACAACCTGTTTTTTGTGAGCCAAACCGAACAACGGAGAGCGAAAACTGGACATCTGACGGTAGTAAGGATCGAATCCGGACGAAAGGCTGAGCAGTCTCGTACGCTATCGTCTACGGTATCAGAAATACTGGCACTAGCTGTGTAAGATGGGCTGCTTGAGTTGCCGCGCGCAGGAGACTAATTGGCTAGCTTCAGTGGCTAATTAAATCTGAAACGGCGCCAATTATGGGAATTGTTTCTAAACAATTTCTCACGACAACCTGCCTTGAAACACCCTTAAAATCTGTTAAGAGTGTTTCTGACCACCCTGCATACGCAGTTGCACCATCTAATGATCTGCCTGCTACCACGTCTATGTCCAACGTAAACCGTACGCCCCTACGCTGAGGTTTGAGATATCGAAATTGCTGTTTCTCGATTAGATCAAATAATGAAATTATTCAGCCGTAACGAAACTAGTATTTCGGAAGCAGCTGTGCGGGCTGATGTGCTCATTGATCATGAAGGGGTTCGCTAACAGACGAACGCATCATTATATTGGCGCCCGCTTGCAATATTTCTGTATCGAGTTGGAGAAAATCGTAGGCGAACAAACGGTCTCAGACGAGATCACGAATATCGTGGGACAGTCGCTCTTGTAAAACGTTCACTGCCTCTTCCACAGCCAGCGACGTCGTTGGACTAGAAGAAGTGCAAACGTGCGCCGTAGCGGGTCCAACCGCTCATAATTGCACAATGTGGCGTTGTCTCCCATCCAGAAGAGTCTTATGGAAACTAACAAAGACCACGACGGCCTATCAAGACATGCACATTCGTTACTTGGGTACTTAATACCGCAGAAGAGACCCCTTAAATTTAATTAACGTCGGGACGTTGTAACACTTCTGCGATTATCCTCGATTACAAATTACATTTAGATATCATCAGTAATCAACTTTAATTCGATAACAAACTGTTGTGCACATTGACCATAGATTAATTAAGGGAGGATAGGAACAAGGCAATCAGTCACAATCCCATTGGTTTTTATTACTATTCTTTTATACTCAGATTTCAGCTATAAACAGCCATCTTCAGTGCATTTTAGTGGCTCACCATGGAAAAAACTCTCAGCAGTACATGTCACCTCATAACTTCACTGACGTACAGGCAGACAGATTTCTGTGTTGCTGTTCTTCGTGAATCATAAGTAATTGCAATTAACGCCAGCAAACTGAGTATATTAGATTGTTTTAAAAGATACGCTGTTATCTGTCATTCAGTATAACCATTCACGTCGCCTATGACAGTGTGGCAGATACTAAGATATCTCTATTTACCGAATGAGATTTTCGCCCTGCAGCGGAGTGTGCGCTGTTATGAAACTTCCTGGCAGATTAAAACTGTGTGCTGGACCGAGACTGGAACACGGGACCTTCGCCTTTCGCGGGCAAGTGCTCTACTGTCTGTGCTACCCAAGCACGACTCACGCTCCGTCCTCACAGACGAGCTACTCGCAGAAGTAAAGCTGTGAGGACGGGGCGTGAGTCGTGCTTGGAAAGCTCAGACGATAACCGACACGGTAACTCAGAATGTTCGGTCAGAGGATTAGCTGCCCTCTGTAATAAAAGAATTGAGTGGCTGGGTCAACAAGGAAGTTGAACGGCTGCCAGTGGGCATCCGTTCCGAACAAATACAACGAACCATAAAAAGCGAAAAGAGATCATTTAAAAAAAAGATGACGGTAGAGCACTTGCCCGCGAAAGGCGAAGGTCCCGAGTTCGAGTCTCGGTCCGGCACAGAGTTTTAATCTGCCAGAAAGTTTTATTTTGATAGTGTTACTAATAAAAGATTTGAAATTAAATTAGAAGTAATCTTGTAAATATAGATGGTTTATTATTCCTTGTCTATAAACAGAGGGACAGAGTCAATGCTACCTCACCCGTTGGCTATTAATTTTCACTATCCATGACTTGTGTGGTCAGTCATTTTTGGTCGTGTTACTGTCGACAACGTGTAGCGTCGGTCATCTTTTGTTGTGTGATGGCGCTAGTACACGGCCCGGAAGAAAGATTAGTACATCCATAAATGAGACGTCGATTTCGATCCGATGACGACATATGTCACCTGCAGGATACTAGATGTACCGATATTGGTTTCGAAATCGTCCACCAACAGAGAGCATAGTGGTCTGCCTACCAGAGCGCCATCTGTGTCTACAATCTAATAGGGAATTCTCACAGCCAGAAGGTTCAGTTTGGTGCAAATGTCTGAAGCAAGCAGTCAACCATGTAACGGAGATGGGTTCGTGCTTCCCACAGCCAACTGAGCGAGTGTGAAAGGGGTCAAACCATGGACGTCAGAGTGGCGGGATCTCAGAATTTTACCGATGACTGTAGTAACCTGACAGTATTGTACTATTTCCAGATATCTTCGTCAAAGGACTCTCTCCTCAGCCTCGTCGGGGACATTTTCTCTGGTTTTTCGGCAGAAATTTGCAATTTATTTTTTACAACGTGTAGCTGAGTCAGCCCAAACTAATACTAATCATCACACCTTACAGACGCCCAGCGTCGATGGAAAGCGCCGGTTTGTTTCCCTTTACAGACAAAATTATTTTTATTATGGAATTTTACGTGTCCATTCGACAGAGCGGTCCCAAGTTGCTCTGGTGTCATTTTTGTTTTATCGCTGTGTATTAACATGAACAGTAAAACACGGAGAATAACCAGTGCTCCAGCTCGCGACAACACCGGCCTGGCCCACGCTCAGTGCTACCGTGATGCAGAAGCACCACTCAGTCACTGTGGGAATACTGGTTGTTCTTGATGTTAATGCATGTCGATAAAAGGAATAACGCACTGGACAAATCTGGGATCTTTCTACGGCATGGACAAGGAAAATTCCACTTTTAAAATCATTTTGTTTGTAATGGGAACCAACCGACGCTTTCCATCTCTGTTGGGCAGAATATGAAAGATGTGACTAGCGGAATTTGGTTTGACTTTATAACACTCCAACAGCGTATTTACGTAGCTTATACTATGAAATACCAAATTTGGTTTATTACATAGTATGCCCCAACAGAACAAATAGTCCTGTCACGGAAAAGCCACGTATAACACTTCTGTCCGCTGTTACTACTGCAACCTAACCTCAATGCTAGAAACAGGTTGTGACATAAAACTATTTTGTAAAAGCAATTATTGTACAAAGCAGCAGAGCAGTGTTACCCTCTGGGAGGAATTTTGTTAAGTTGACCGTGTTGTACCTAACGGAAGTGGCTTATCGGAAATGAAAGTCAGAATTACGTAAATATTTGAACAGTACCAAACAAAATTTAGCCTATCTGCACTGTTCAACGGATAAAGAAAACGGTCGCCAGCCTAACTAGGCAAGAGAATGATTAACATTCTCGTTTAAGAAAGTAGGTATAAGTAACTATAACGGACAAACACAACCTAGACTTGGCCACACGCGAGTGCAATGAACTCTGACACACATATGTTTTAAGATTGAAGCTAACAACTGGAGCAGCACAAAAACTATTTGCAAAATTATAACACGTACAGAAAAACACTATCACTTTCAGGGCTTACACAAACTGAGTGGTCTTTATACTGTTAATATGCACACAAGAGAGACAAACACTTAGTAATAATGGACATATAATTTCCTACTATGCAGTTTTCTACTTTTACTACCGTGAGACATAAAATTAACATTAATGTAAGATACTGACCCACTTTCTGAGATTAACAACAGGCAGTAATGTGATCATTTACTAAGCAAAACTCTATAAGCCTCAGTCTTGAGAGATTTTAATTTGAAGTGGGCAACAACACATTAATAAGCAGTTTTACTAGGAAAATTATTTCAGCAAGCATCATTAACTTTAACTCACTCTCTTGCCACATTAACTTTAACTTTCTCTTTACTATGTTCAAAGGGCATCAATTAGAAAACTGGGTTTTAATGTACCTTCGGTAAGGACACTCGGTAATCACTTTAGTTCAAACGGAGAGGACCCTGAGAGGTGTTATGATGAGGAGAAAAATCAAGGTAGGTACATAAATTCAGATAAAATTTACCTTATATTTGAACACACTAACACATCCATTAAGCTGATCCTTCACTGTACATCATTATAGTGTTACGTTGCAATGATTGCGCAATGTGGTGGCAACTGCATGTTGGTAGGTGGAATTGCAGGCAGAATTGCTGGACTCTGTCATTTCTTGGTGGCGAAGATAGATACAAATTCCAGAATAGTTCCGGCTATTTATCCATCCATCCGAGGCCTTAGAAAGTAGCAGGAAAAGCCTCTCTCGGAACCAGCACCATATGCGTCTTTTGCATGGCAGTGCACGGACTCGTAGCTCATCTCCGACTGGTGGCTCGTCCCCGACTGACTATCAGTTCCACCTTTTTCCACCTAGGCCAACCACAATTTGCGCGCGCTACACAGTTCCGTTCCCGAGGGGAACCACTACACCTTTTATACACAAAATTACTAAGATTCCTAAGTGAGGATCAGCAGTTTACATAACAGTAAACAATCATTTTAAACAAAACAGAACATTTGCACATATTGACATTTCTACCAAAAATTATTCACACAAAATTACAATCATATACAGTAAGCTTTGTTCCCTCCAAATGGGTCAAAGCATTTAAACGAGAGATATGCTACACAGCATACAATCAAATCATGATATCAAAGTTCGTACAAAGAAAGGAGTATACAATTTTATGTTATCGATTCAAACAAACACATTTACAGAAGCTCAATGACGTAACATTAAATGGAACAAAGGCAAAATAAATCAGTAGAGCATTAGAGCTATGGTGTTACAACTTAGTCCAACTACACTTTGCAGAAACTACGTTGCAAATACTTACTGAAACACCAGAGAAAATACGCCTCACGACCTATAGAAGAGACAGCACATTTAGAGAAATTCGAACTCGTATTGTGGTACGATGATATTGTGGCGCGATGGCAGTCGTGTCTCCCGTGAACAATCTACGAAGGCCTCGTTATCCGTCGTGAGCTTCATTACTTGCATCAGCCTTGAACGTTTGGAGAAACTGGTATACTTTCTTGTTGTAAATCAGTATTTGTTGCCCATCTAGAGTGAAGGAGTGTAGACGGACAAAAAATGGTTGACATTGCCGCAGCCGATGCCCTCTCTCCTTGAGATACTGAGAAATAATTTGGAATTTTAAGCAAAAAAAGACAGGAGTTCAGAAATTTCACTCCGCTACCACTTTCCTTTAATTTATTCCGGCTAGGCACTAACGATCAAACTATGTTCCTCCACTTGGCTACCCATACCAGGATGTATTAATGAACCCACCGTAAAAGTGTGATACAGTCATTCTTCGTACCACCTGCCGTACCGTAGCTTGGGCGGCCAAAATGTCGTTCATTCTCACGAGAGCTTATTGTCAGTTAATTCCTAACTTCCTCTGTTTTGTGTGCTCGGGTGGCGCAACAGCAGGGGCAGCGCATTCCGGAAACCATAAACAACGCCGGTGAAAATATATAAGCTTACTTTCATGTTCTGATGATTTCACCCAGATATTAATTTCAGTATTCTATGAGGTTTCACCAGTGAAGTCGTTGTTATGCCACGGTATTTCGGCAGAAAACCATTCAAAAATCTTCGAGTGAGTTTCACATAGTGTAAAACTACCTGAAGTTCGCTGAATGATTATCAGCCTTCACAGAGTGGCAAGAGGTTACCTGGCTACAATCCCGAAACCTCCGGGAATACTCATAAGACGGAGGAAAAATCAACATTCCAGCAGTTCGTTCGAGCAACAATAGTAATGATGCAATCTATTCATAAAACTTAAAAATATATCCTTTCAGAAGGCTGTTAGATTAAATACGTACTTTATTAAGCTGTACTAGCTAATTTTGTGCATGAGCTCATTCTGAAGTGCACAACAGATGTTGCACATCATCGAAAGTAGCATAAAACAGAAATCAGATGTCTTGCATAGTTTGATATAGCATTACCGTCAATGATTACGACCTCGGTCTAGGTATGTACAGTTGGCGCATGCACAAGTCATTTAACTTCCTCTTGGAGTGATGTCGTTCTCCGAATGCATCCGGACTGCCGTGTCCAACGAGAAGAAGTCAGTCGTACATGAAATAATAGTAGGGAAGAAACGTTTGAGAAAACGTGTCCAGTTGAATGTGTCGACATGAAGAGGGGAATTTTGCATCCCGTCTCTATAGTCGCTGTCGTCCTCATAACAAGTCATCCGTCTGCAAGCAGCGTGGTGATGCGCCTGTTATAGCGGCTACACAATGCTCACTTATACCAGGCATACTGACTTCTACAAGGGGCCCACACAGAAAACACGGACGAAGAAGTTTGTTAGCGAGCTTCCGCTAGCACGTTATGTTCGCTAAATTTCCGCAGAAAATATCGTCCTACAGTTTCTTTTACATTTTGTTACCTGTATCACCATACACCACACGAAATAATTTCATTGTCATTTCAGTAACGTAAAGAGTGACCGACAATTCCGTCAGGTAGATTTAGCTAAACATAACTAATGGAAGGAAACAATAGAGGATATCAATAATGTTGTTCTTTAATTACGAGATATGCAACCCGAGCCAACGTCTATGAACTCAGTATTTCAACAGCAACAATAAAAATGATCTGTTCAGATTTTAATGTTCTGTACACAGAGATGCGAGACATCCGTAGATAGAAGTGCGTAGCTGATATCTAAAACTAACGTGTGATCTGAAAATTAAATGTTTGGGTTTCATTACACTTGGATAACTCGAAGCACGACAGTGGGAAGTGGCTCTGCAGGTGGTAACAACACTACATCCGAAATGGATCACTGACTTCTCTGTAGGCAAATAATTATCTCAATAAATGAAAAGCACCAGTTTGCTTTTGTTCTACAATATTAATTTTATTGTTAGCCGGTTTTCGTCTTACAAGGCCATCTTCAGGCATTTACTAATTATTATCACCAAAGAAGTTACAATGTTTGCAAACAACCTTGGAAGAGAAGTAACACGTCTAGACTGACGTAGATACATATAGTAACATCTTTGGCAGTGTGATGGTAAAGCAATGGAAAACTAAAAATTTAACAGTACATAAATAACAATGGAGTAGACAGGGAAACCTTTATCATGAAATAGCAATAGTATGACAACATAACAGTTTATATTAATAAACAAAACTAATAAAATGCAATAAAATTGGTACTAGACAAGGCTATATCAGGAGGTATGCAACCTGGGGAGAGAAGAGAAAATTGGTTTGTGTACCACTCTCCAGGTTGCATACCTTCTGATGTAGCCTTGTCTAATACTAATTTTATTTTGTTTTATTAGTTTTGTTTATTAATAGAAACTGTTATGTAGGCATGCTGTTGCTATTTTGTGATAAAGGTTTCCCTGTCTACTGCATTGTTATTTGTGTACTGTTCAATTTTTAGTTTTTCATTGCATTACCACCACACTGTCAAAGATGTTACTTACTATATATTTCTACTTCAGTCTAGACGTGTTACTTCTCTTCCAAGGTTGTTTGCAAAGATTGTAACTTCTTTGGTGATAACACTCAGTAAATGTCTGAAGATGGCCTTGTAAGCCGAAAACCGGTTAACAATAAAATTAATATTGTAGAACAAAAGCAAACTGGTGCTTTTCATTTATTATAGTACTTGTTCTACCAAGAACCGGTGGAAGATTTTGTTAACAAAATGTCTCTGGAGTGACATGAGACATCACTATAGGATTGATTTAAAACAGGCCGCATGATATTCATTTCCACCTTTCATCCAAGCATATACTGTACAGGACAACAAACAATAACAGAAATTTTAAATTCATTCCCGTTCTATAGAATGTTTTCAGAATTGCGACTCTGTTGTGAACTTGTGAAACAATTTCTACTGCTTTGGTCACTTTTTAGTAAACTTTAATTAGCACCCCGGGTTTTGGTAGAATGTTGCCATCATCGGACGCATTCCAGTTGTACGGACACTACATTAATCGTGATTGTGTTCACTTGCTTTGTGTGTCAGCGAAGTTCTGTATCGAAATATACTCATTTGTACTGGAAATTTAGTTGCCTGCCACACAGAGCACAATGATGTACACATGTTGACACTTTCACGTACAAATGTTTACATCACTGCAAAGAGTCTTGTCACTGAGTTTATCACTCTTCTCTGATTGCCAGACAACTTAAATTTAAAACAAAAGTGACTGTACGAGGCGTAACGCCTTGCTATATCACTAGACACTTGACACTGTATCCAAACAGCTGACCAACCGTCATCAGTGGCAAGGCTGCAGTTAGATTAGCAGACTTGTTTTTGTAAACGCTGTTTGAGAAGGTTGGCGAATTTAGATTCACGGATGCGAAAACAAACAAGGTTTTAAAATCACGTCATGTTTCCTGCAGGGGAAATCATCAACGGAAACCGTCGCTATTCTTAGGAAAAATGACGCAAAGGAACGGTTATCTTACTTCTGCGTCATAATTACGACAGGACATAAAGGTGCTGAGAACTGATTTGCAAACATTGCTGTTTTCATTTTAACATGGAGGCTAGAGCTCCACAAATTTATTCACAAATGTACCATTATTAAACAGCATTACTCATTCAAACAAGTGACTTGTCAGCTATGACGGTGCCAAATGTCGTACAGAGTAGCGTGCCAGGCACATCCTCCCTAAAATACTGATACTAGGAACCGCGCTTAACCTGTGCTATAGATATGTAGTCTTGCGATTATATCATCTTGTGATTTTTTTGTGCTTGCTAGAAGAGAAGAGCTTTAACTGTACTTTATATCCACATTAATGACATCTCTGTGACTGAAATCATACCTTGGAACACCCAAATGGTTCATCGTTGCTTAGAAACGAGAGACACCAGACAGACAACGGAAGAATACCAATTGAACGAAATCGAAAAGTACGGAAGAATAAAGTAGAATCATATCCAAAGAAAACAACAGCAGAGTACTGCACGATGAAAACCTATACGCAAAATTGACAGTGTAAATAGAATATTTTTACTGTACGGTGTACTAAGTAGAAGCAATATTCTACCCAAACAGACATTCGGTTATAACATACAGAAAAAACGTTATTTCTGATGATCCGAAATTGGGAATTAAATATGAAGACGAAACAGACTCTGCAAATAAACCGTTCTTCCAGTAAGTTGAAGGCTGCTACTAGTGCACAGAAAGTGATTGCAAACTTAAAATTCTCCAGTCTTCTAAATAAAGGCCTGAGTTGCGATGAACTTAAGCACATATATAGTTCACCCGGTGATACTGCTTTGAAAGAGGTGTATAGAAAATACGCAACTGATTTATTTTTGTTCCTGTTAACCCCCTCCCCCACCTAAAAGTTGTGAAAGCCATTCAATGTCCCTACCTATGTGTAACCGTTCAAGAACACGTACAAACTACACTCATGAGGCCGAACATTACTACCATATACTTAATAGCGGGTTGCTCTACCTTTGATGCCCAGTGCAACACTCATTCTGCGTAGCGTCGATCCGACAAGTCCTTGGTGGGTTTACAGGTTATACGGTGACAAATATCTCCGCTCAGGTCACGTAGTTGTTATGGACCGGTTGAGAGTGCTGTCCGTGTGTAGAATGGGGAAGGCGTGCGAGCGATCTTGAATTTGACCGAGAGCAGACTGTGATGGTCCGAAGGTTCGGCACGGGCATTTCGGAAACTACACGACTTTTCCAATGTTCAAGGAGTGTCGTGGCAAGTGTCTTCAACATGTGGCGAAACCGAGGTGAAATCACGTCCAGACGTCGTGGGGTTGGGCGGACAGCCCTCATCACAGATGTCGGACGTCGTAGATTGGACAAACTGGTAAAACAGAACAGGCGCTGAACTGTGGCGGAGCTGACTTGACTCTTAAATGCGGGAGGGAGTACCAGAGTGTCTGAACACGAAGTGCACCGAACACTTTTAACCGATAGGTCTCCGTATCCGACGACCCATTCATGTGTCAATCTTAACACTACAACATCGGCCACTGCGACTGAAATGGGCTTGTGACCATGAGCACTGGACGATTGCGCAGTGGCAGACCGTTGCATGATCTGACGAATCCCGATGCCTGCTTCGTCATGACGATGGGAGGGCGCTAATCCCTCGGCATCACGCCAATAGCTCCTTGACACTTGTACTGCAGGAGGGAGACAAGCTGACGGCGGCTCCATTATGCCCCGGGGAACATTCACATGGGTACCCACGGGTCCAGTGGAGCTCCTGCAAAGCACAACGACGCCCAAGGAACATCGTACACTGCTTGAAAACTACGTACACCCCTTCATGCCGATCATGCTTCCCTGTGGCAGTGACCTTTTCCCACAAGATAATGCGCCATTCACATGGCCTGGGGTGTGATGGAGTGGTTCGAAGAACACAGTGGCGAGTTCCAGTTGATCTGCTGACCCCCATCTCGCCAGATCTGAATCTGATCGAACACATCTGGGATGTGACAATGTGGCGTCAAAGCTCATGGTGTCCCTCTCCGGAGTTTACGGGAATTAGGTGACTTATGTGTACAGATGTGGTGCCGACTCCCTCCAGCGACCTACGAAGGCCTCATCGCTAGCATGACACGACGCGTCGCTGGTGTTATCCGTGAGCACTGGATGCACCCGACTGCAAATTGTTGCTCATGTCGGCACCAATGACTCCTGCCGTCTGGGTTCAGAGGTCATCCTCAGTTCATACCGGCGGTTGGCAGAGTTGGTGAAGGCGGAAAGCCTCGCTTGCGGGTTGGAATCTGAGCTAACTGCACTGCTGGCCACCGTAAATGCAACACCAAGAAAGACAAGAGGTAGCACAACAAAATTTATTTTGTAGATAACATGTTGACCATGTATCAAATGATTACGTTTACAGACGTCTGTGACATGTGGTTCCTGCCAGAATCAGTAGCCAGAGTAGCCGCCATTCTTGGAGATCACCGCTGCCACACGTCTCGGCATTGAGTCAAAGAGACGTTGGATGTGTTCCTGGGGTACAGCAGCCCAAGCAGCTTCCACATGTTGCCAAAGATCATCTGGTGTGGCAGCTGGGGATGTAATCTGGGTCACTCGTTGAGCAACCATGGACCACATATTTTCCATCGGCGAAAGATCCGGAGAGCGAGCCGGGCAGGGAAGCAATTCAATCTGGTTATTGACGAAGAACCTTTGGACAATGCGTGCCACGGGTGGTCGCGCATTATCCTGTTGAAATATGGCTGTGGCCGAGCCCTGAAGGTAAGGAAGGACAACTGGCTCCAGCACCTCGGATATGTAGCGCCGGCTATTTAAAGTACCGGCAATGCGTACTAGAGGCGTGCGAGAGTAATATCCAATACCGCCCCATACCATAATACCCAGTGCAAGACCAGTGTGGCGGTGCATAATGCAGCTGTCCAGCATCCTCTCTCCACGGTGTCTCCACACTCGAATCCGACCATCGTGGGGCTGCAGACAGAAGCGTGCCTCGTCAGTAAAGACAACGTCATTCCATTCTGCCGTCCACATCCGTCTGTCATCACACCATTGGCGACGGAGACGTCTGTGGTTCTGCGTCAATGGTAGACGAAGCAATGGACGTCTTGCGGACAGACCACTCTGCTGTAAACGGCGTCGAATGGTACGCGCAGACACTGGATGATGCGTTACAGACGCAATGTCCTGTGCTATGGTTCGGGATGTCACTGGGAGATCCGTCACTGCCACGCGCACAATTTGCCTATCAGCACGTGCAGTGGTGCACCGAGGTGAATGCGATCGACCACGTCGGTCCGTCGTACCCTCCTGCATCCAACGGTCACATATCCGCATTACAGTTGTTTGGTTTCGTCCAACACGACTAGCGATTTCTCTGTATGATAATCCACAATCTCGGTAAGCCACTATCCTTCCTCTGTCGAACTCGGATACTTGATCAAAAGATGTTCGCTGTTGTCTACGAGGCATAACTGATCGTCTTGTGAAACAACCACAAGGTAAACATACGTGCCGAACGTACACTCGTCGAAATCGCCAAGCCTTAAATGGCGCTATGAGGTGGCGCCACAGGCACGCGTGATGTGCGTCTGCGCTGAAATTCTAATCAGTTGCATATCTCATCGCTGCAAACTCATGGTGTAAATTTCACTTGAATCGGATGCTTCCTTCAGGGTGTTGCATTTACGGTGGCCAGCAGCGTATATTGTAGTATCGTTCCTAGAACCGATTGCGGTCTTCTGGTTTGCAGCCGATTGGAAGGCTTAAACCAGAGGCTCAGACGAGTCTGCGGAGATCTGGGGTGTAAATTTCTCGACCTCCGCTATCGGGTGGAGAAATGTAGGGTCCACGTGAATAGGTCAGGGGTGCACTCTACACAGGAAGCGGCTACAAGGGTAGCGGAGTAGGTGTGGAGTGCACATGTGGGTTTTTTAAGTTAGATAATTCCCTCCCTAGGCCCGACTAGACGCCACCTGAGACGCGACAAGGTAGCAGTAGGCAAAACGCAACACGGAATGACAATATTAATGTGGTAATAGTAAACTGCAGGAGCGTCTATAGAAAGGTCCCAGAACTGCTCTCATTAATAAACGGTCATAATGCCCAAATAGTACTAGAGACAGAAAGTTGGCTGAAACCAGATGTAAACAATAATGAAATTCTTAACTCAGATTGGAATGTATACCGCAGAGACAGGATGCACAATGAAGCGGGAGGCGTTTTTATAGCGATAAAAAGTGCAATGGTATCGAACGAAATTGGCGGAGATCCGAAATGTGAAATAATTTGGGTGAAGGTCAAGGTTAAAGCAGGCTCAAACTCGGTAATGGGATGTCTCTATAGGTCCCCTAGCTCAGCAGCTGTTGTGGCAGAACACCTGAAGGAAAATTTGGGAAATATTTCTAGTAGATTTCCCAACCATGTTATAGTTCTGGGTGGAGATTTTAATTTACCAGATATAGACTGGGAGACTCAAACGTTCATAACGGGTGGCAGGGACATAGAATCCGAGTGAAATTTTTTTAAGTGCATTATTTGAAAACTACCTTGAGCAGTTAAACAGATAACCGACTCGAGAGAATAACATATTAGACCTACTGGTGACAAACAGACCCGAACTATTTGAAGCAGTTAACGCAGAACAGGGAATCAGCGATCATAAAGCGGTTACAGCATCGATGATTTCAGCCGTAAATAGAAATATTAAAAAAGGTAGGAAGATTTTTCTGTTTAGCAAAAGTGACAAAAAGCAGATATCAGAGGCTTGGCGGCCCAACACAAAAGTTTTATCTCAAGTACAGATAGTGCTGAGAATCCGTGGACAAAGTTCAAAACCATGGTACAATATGCATTAGATGAGTATTTGCCAAGCAAGATAGTAAGAGATGGAAAAGAGCCACCGTGGCACAACAACCGAGTTTGAAAACTGCTACGGAAGCTAAGGGAACTTCTCAGCAAACATAAACATAGCCAAAGCCTTGCAGACAGACAAAAATTACACCAAGCGAAATGTAGTGTGATGAGGGCTATACGAGAGGCGTTCAATGAATTCGAAAGTAAAGTTCTATGTACTGACTTGGCAGAAAATCCTAAGAAATTTTGGTCTTATGTCAGAGCGGTATGTGGATCAAAACAAAATGTCCAGACACTCTGTGACCAAAATGGTACTGAAACAGAGGATGACAGATTAAACGCCGAAATACTAAATGCCTTTTTCCAAAGCTGTTTCACAGAGGAAGACTGCACTGTAATACCTTCTCTAGATCGTCGCACAGATGACAAAATGGTAGATATCGAAATAGATGACAGAGGGATAGAAAAATAAAATCACTCAAAAGAGGAAAGGCTGCTGGATCTGATGGAATACCACTTCGATTTTACACAGAGTACGCGAAGGAACTTTCCCCCCTTCTTGCATCGGTGTACCGTAGGTCTCTAGAAGAGCGTAGCGTTCCAAAAGATTGGAAAAGGGCACAGGTCATTCCCGTTTTCAAGAAGGGGGGGTCGAACAGATGTGCAGAACTATAGACCTGTATCTCTAACGTCGATTAGTTGTAGAATTCCGGAACATGTATTATGTAGGAGTACAATGACTTTTCTGGAGACTAGAAATCTACTCTGTAGGAATCAGCATAGGTTTCAGAAAAGACGATCGTGTGAAACCCGGCTACCGCTATTCGTCCACGAGACTCAGAGGGCCATAGACACGGGTTCACAGGTAGATGCCGTGTTTCTTAACTGCCGCAAGCCGTTCGATATAGTTCCCCACAGTCCTTTAATGATCAAAGTAAGAGCATATGGACTATCAGACCAATTGTGTGATTGGATTGAAGAGTCCCTAGATAACAGAGCGCCGCATGTCATTCTGAATGGAGAGAAGTCCTCCGAAGTAAGAGTGATTTCAGGTGTGCCGCAGGGGAGTGTCGTAGGACCGTTGCTATTCACAATATATACAAATGATATTGTGGATAACATCGGAAATTCACTGAGGCTTTTTGCGGATGATGCTGTAGTACATCGAGAGGTTGTAACAATGGAAAATTGTACTGAAATGCAGGAGGATCTGCAACGAATTGACGCATGGTGCAGGGAATGGCAATTGAATCTCAATGTAGACAAGTGTAATGTGCTGCGAATACATAGAAAGAAAGATCCTTTATCATTTAGCTACAGTATAGCAGGTCAGCAACTGGAAGCAGTTATTTCCATAAATTATCTGGGAGTAAGCATTAGGAGTGATTTAAAATGGAATGGCCATATAAAAGTAATCGTCGGTAAAGCAGATGCCAGACTGAGATTCATTGGAAGAATCCTAATGAAATGCAGTCCGAAAACAAAGGAAGTAGGTTACAGTACACTTGTTCGCCCACTGCTTGAATACTGTTCACCGGTGTGGGATCCGTACCAGATAGGATTGATAGAAGAGATAGAGAAGATCCAACGGAGAGCAGCGAGCTTCGTTACAGGATCATTTAGTAATCGCGAAAGCGTTACGGAGATGATAGATAGACTCCAGTGGAAGACTCTGAAAGAGAGACGCTCAGTAGCTCGGTACGGGTTTTTGTTGAAGTTTCGAGAACATTCTTCCACCGAGGAGTCAAGCAGTATAAAGCTCCTTCCTACATAAATCTCGCGAAGAGACCATGAGGATAAAATCGGAGAGATTAGAGCCCACACAGAGGCATACCGACAATCTTTCTTTCCACGAACAATGCGGGACTGGAATAGAAGGGAGAACCGATAGAGGTACTGAAGGTATCCTTCGCCAAACACCGTCAGGTGTCTTGCGGAGTATGGCTGTAGATGTACAGGTATAGAAGGTGGATATATCAGATTACCTGGCACACCACACGTCAACAACACACGTGTATGAGACTTTTGGGCCAACTCACCATTTTCACACTTATTTAGGACAAATCCACAAAATTTTACGAAACAACACCAACTTCGCCCCACATTCTCATTCAAACTTTAGGACACGAACCACCAGAAGCTTCTCACAAACGCCCAAAATTAATCCTTACGCACCCCTTTAGGGACCAATAACACACACAAAAAACACCAAACACCAACCTACACACTGAAAACGTACATATAACCCCAATCCCTCTTCTTCACAAAATTCCCTAGCGCATTCTGAAGTCAGACGAGCACAACCCAGCGAGACTTCGTATACACTATAAACAACCGTAGCCTTCGTCGTCATCTGTCACACAGGGCACAAGAGGAGATACAATATCATCCTTCATACTTTCTCATCTAGAAAAACAGCTGTTAGACAGCTGTAGATGGCAGCAAATTGTCGAATTTCTTCGTGTCAAAAATATTGTAAAATAAACGTGATTGTAACTGAAATATTCGTAATATAGCTGCAGATTGGAACCAATGATATGCAACGCAGGCAAATTTAAGATTAAAAATCGTGTCTGCAGTTGCTATTCAACAGAAGGTGCGCCTCGCCAGTTCAAATGGTTCAAATGGCTCTGAGCACTATGGGACTTAACATCTGTGGTCATCAGTCCCCTAGAACTTAAAACTACTTAAACCTAATTAACCTAAGAACATCACACATGGCCACGAATAAAATACTTTTTCGTCTGCAAGGAAAGCTATGTGGTCCAGGTCACTGGAGGTGTATTTAACGTAACGAAATAAAAACTAACCCAAAACTTTGACACATTTCTGCTGAAACCGTATTTTTCAAACTGGCGGAAAACACAAGCAGAGAAAGGTACGTTGCGATTTTGATCGGAATTTGATGCCGGAATTCTAAATTCGTACGTAAAAGTTTGCAATATCTTAAAAAGTCTATTTTTCTCAGCACGCTATTTACACGATTTTGTGAGCTAAGAAGATATTGATATTTATCTCAACACGTCACTATTTTTTCTAGATCTTCATTTTTTCAGTTATCTTGTGTATGATGATAGAAAATATATTGAAAATGATTATAGAAAAGTATTTTGTTACAGGTCCGATAGGCGGTCTTCGGGAATTCCCGCCAATGACCAATGTTCCTGCTGTAGGGGTCCTCCCACCTAGATCAGCGGTTGCACAAAGCTTCCGATGCGGACACAAAAATTATTTATTAAAGAGAAGGGAACAAGGAATACAACTGTGTCATCAAATTTAGCGTGGCTTTTTATTTGACTTGAAAACAAATGCACCAAAATCACCGTTTTCATGCGTTCAACGAGGGGTAACCCCTTAATGTCCACAACCGAACTGTTTTTTTTCTCAAATTTAGCAATCTCATTACAGTCAGCCTTTTCGGTGCACTGTATTGCCACACATTCCATGGAATTTGCGAGCAGCCTCTGTACAATATTCATAACACTTTTAATGCGTTGTTGCTAAGGCAACACACTGTTCCATCATGAAACAATTCATTAATAACCACACACAAAATATGAAAATCGTTGTGATGCCAACCGTTTTTTTATTTAGTCATTAGTCTTCTAAGTGGTTTGATGCGGTCCGCAACGAATTTGTTTCCTACACCAATCTTTTCATTTCAGAGTGGGACTTGCATCGTACATCCTCAGTTATTTGCTAGGTATATTCCAGTCTCTGATTTCCTGAACATTTTTTACCTTCTACAGCTCCCTCTAGTATGATGGAGGCTATTCGTTGATGCCTTAGTACATGTGTTATCAACCTGTCCCTTCTCCTTGTCAGACTTTCCCGTAAGTTACCTTCATCGCCAGTTCTACGGGGAACCTCCTCATTCCTTGTTTTATCAGTCCACCTAATTTTCAACACTTTTCTGTTGCACTACATCTCAAATGCTTCGATTCTCTTCCGTTACTTTTTTCCCATTGTCAACGTTACACTACAATAGAATGGTGTGTTGCAAACGAACGTTCTCACAAATTTCTCTCTCAAATTAAGGCCTATGTTTGACACCAATGGACTTCTCTAGAAAGCGAATGCCTACTTTGCATTGCTAGTCAGCTTTTTACGTCCTCCTTGCTTCCACCGTCAGGGGTTCTTTTGCTTCGTCTACTTCGTCAGCACCAATTTGGATGTTGAGCTTCTCGCTGACCTCATTTCTGCTAGTTCTAGTTACTTTTGTCTTTTTCCGGTTTACTCTAAATCCATATTATTTACTCATTAGACTGTTCATTTCATTCAACAGATCCTGTAATTCTTCTTCACTTTCACTGAGGACAGCAATGTCACCAATGAACCTTATTACTGATATCCTTACACCCTGAATTTTAACTCGAGAACAAATTTTTATATTTGTATGTCCATTCTTCTGATTGAAGGTTGGAGCGACTTCAGTCCTTCACTTACGTAATAAAACGTAACACCTACAGCCGTCCTTTCAATGTTATTTATTATATAGATATCAGTTTCGGTGATTCAGCACACCATCTTCAGGCCTTAACTGACGTTGAGGGGTCAGCTCCAATCGTATTCACGATGACTTCAGTGAGCAACATCTAGTAGTGTTGGTAGTGTTGTATCCCGCCTAGTTGTTACAAGATGGGGTGTCTCGGAAACCTGCTTCTCGGATTGCTAGACAGCAATTCAAGTAAATCGTATTAATAAGTTTTTATTACAAAAGGAAAGGAATATAATACTTTACTTTGTGTTAAGCAGGTCGACAGACAAAATAAGAAATCTCTTCAGTATAGACAATGCTACATAGTAGAAGCTGAGTGACTAATCTTGATGCTATTCTTGGTTCAAATGGCTCTGAGCACTATGGGACTCAACATCTTAGGTAATAAGTCCCCTAGAACTTAGAACTACTTAAACCTAACTAACCTACGGACATCACACACATCCATGCCCGAGGCAGGATTCGAACCTGCGACCGTAGCAGTCCCGCGGTTCCGGACTGCAGCGCCAGAACCGCGCGGCCACCGCGGCCGGCTGCTATTCTTGAACTCGCTGCTGTAGAACTGGTAGAACTGGACCGCATCCAGGCTGTGCGGCGCTTACGTCGTCTTCGTGTAGAGGGCGATGCCGTTGCGTTGTCGTCTTGAGAGGGGTCGGTCATTGTGCAATTGGCTGACGTCGTCTCACAGCCCTCTCTACTCTTACGGTCCCGCCTGGCGTGCCGGCGCTTGACTTTGAGCCGGAACAAGTGGCTCATGTTTGTAGTCACAACATGCTTGTTACAGTCTACGGAAACCATTTCATAGATGTTGGCCACTGAGAGTATACTGAATACGATTGGAGTTAACTCCCGTCAGCCTCCGTTTAGGCCTGAAGATGGTAGACTGAATCACCGAAACTGGTAGCTACATAATAAATAATATCGAAAGGACGGCTGTAGGTATTCCATTTTTTTACATTAGTTTTATTTCCGACATTGATTCTTCAATGCACAGGTTGCACAGTGTGGTGTGCGTACTGTAAGACCTTCGCTATACACACCATCAGATTATTTGACTTGTCGCTCTAACGAAGTAGGCGAGAGTCAGCAATATGTCTCGTGGTCTTATCGTGGCGTGTTTATCTTCTGCCGTTAGGTCAGACGATAGGAATGCCACTTGCACGCTTAGAGTAGCAGATTGACGGTGACCAACTTTAAACAGAACTTGATTAATTTTCACACACATTTATTAAAATAATAACAAGCATAAAATTTCTTAACTTGATTCTGGATGCTATTTACAATTGACATTCTAAAGTTCCTTTCGTCTTGGTACGTTAATGTTATTCTCACGTATCTCTGATACTTGACAAAGTGTCTATTCATTTATCTTCATGGCTACGTACAGGAATATGGTAATCTTATTAGGCGCGGACTGAAACTTGATCAAATGGTTCAAATGGCTCTGAGCACTATGGGACTCAACTGCTGAGGTCATTAGTCCCCTAGAACTTAGAACTAGTTAAACCTAACTAACCTAAGGACATCACAAACATCCATGCCCGAGGCAGGATTCGAACCTGCGACCGTAGCGGTCTTGCGGTTCCAGACTGCAGCGCCTTTAACCGCACGGCCACTTCGGCCGGCACTGAAACTTGACTCTAGACTGGTACAGACTAATGTAGACTGGTACAGGCAGGTGCAGATAAATGCAGACTAATGCAGACTGGTACAGACAAATTCAGACTGACTAATCGGATGTCTGTACACTCGTTATAATACCTCACACATTCAGGTACCACTGCGCGAGTGTGATCCGCGAGGAGAAAAGGTTCTATGTTAGCAGCATCTCATTGGCTGCTTTACATATTAATACACGGATCGGCGGAAGCAGAATTTGGTCCGTCTCTAAGACGGTGCCACCTCGTAGTGCGGAGACGGACGAGCGCTGCGCCCGCGCTGTTGTGCTTAGCGGGGCGCGCTCTAGTGGGAAAGTTGTGTACGTGCTGACTACGCAGAACTATGTACACAACACACAGTAATGGTAAAAGACTGCATCCCCGTTTTACACCCTTCTTAAACCGAGCACTTCGTTCTTGGTCTTGCAGTGTTATTATTCTCTCTTGGTTCTTATAAATATTGTGAAGCATTCGTCTTTCCCTATGGCTTACTCCAGTTTTTATCAATATTTCGAACATCCTTACAACTTACTAGAGCGGAAATGAGGACACCAAAAAGGCAAAGCTCAAGACTAACGCCTTTTTTTATACCGCCCTTTTTATACCGCATTTTTTTATACTGATTTTACACATTTAGCCTTCTGCCTGCCGCCCGCTATTTTTAACGAGGCTGGATGTGACGTCGCTGCTTTTTATAATACTTGCACTGGCGGCAGAAGAAACCTCTGTCGCGCCGCGCTGCGCCGCCCTCCGCACAATAAGGGTGAATGTGGCTATTTTGACGTCCCCCACCCCCACCCCGGTGCCACCCCTTCCCCTCCCCCACCCCAGGCTTGCTGCAGTTCGTTCAGACGGCGTTAACTTGACAGCCGGCTGGCCGCATATCGATCGCGTACAGGACCGCTGTTTGTACAACGTGACACTCCAGAGCTAGACAATGGGCGGCCACGCTAGACCGCTGACTCGAGAGGACGCCTCCGCAGCGAAAGACGGAGAAAACTGCGCCTTGTCTTGAGATCTACATCTACTCTTCGCGAGCAACCTTTCAGCCTGTGGCGTTGGGAACTTACGGTATCATGACCAGTTGCCTCTTTCATTGTTCCATTCGCGAACGGTGCGTGGGAAGAATGAGTGTAGGCTTGACTGCGTATTCCGACGTACTTTCCGTTGTTCGTTTCTTTATCTTCCTTTTCTTTCAGTACTGTCACCTCTATTACAGAACATGTACACAGGGTGTTACAAAGAGGTACGGCGAAACTTTCAGGAAACATTCCTCACACACAAATAAAGAAAAGATGTTATGTGGACATGTGTCCGGAAACACTTAATTTCCATGTTAGAGCTCATTTTAATTTCGTCCACCTACGCTCAATGGAGCACGTTATCACGATTTCATACGTGATACTCTACCTGTGCTGCTATAACATGTGCCTTTACAAGTACGACACAACATGTGGTTCATGCACGATGGAGATCCTACGCATTTCAGTCGAAGTGTTCGTACGCTTCTTAACAAGAGATTCGGTGACCGATAGTTTGGTAGAGGTGGACCAAATCCATGGCCTCCACGCTCTCCTGACCTCAACCCTCTTGACTTAGATTTATGGGGGCATTTGAGAGCTCTTGTCTACGCAACCCCGGTACCAAATGTAGAGACTCTTCGTGCTCACCGAGCGAGGTGGCGCAGTGGTTAGCACACTGGACTCGCATTCGGGAGGACGACGGTTCAATCCCGTCTCCGGCCATCCTGATTTAGGTTTTCCGTGATTTCCCTAAATCGTTTCAGGCCAATGCCGGGATGGTTCCTTTGAAAGGGCACGGCCGCTTTCCTTCCCAATCCTTCCCTAACCCGAGCTTGCGCTCCGTCTCTAATGACCTCGTTGTCGACGGGACGTTAAACACTAACCACCGCCACCACCACCATCTTCGTGCTCGTATTGTGGACGGCTGTGATACAATACGCCATTCTCCAGGGCTGCATCAGCGCATCAGGGATTCCATGCGACGGAGGGTGGATGCATGTATCCTTGCTAACGGAGGACATTTTGAACATTTCCTGTGTTTGAAGTCACGCTGGTACGTTCTGTTGCTGTGTGTTTCCATTCCATGATTAATGTGATTTGAAGAGAAGTAATAAAATGAGCTCTAACATGGAAAGTAAGCGTTTCCGGCCACATGTCCACATAACATATTTTTCTTTCTTTGTGTGTGAGGAATGTTTCCTGAAAGTTCGGCTGTACCTTTTTGTAACACCCTGTATATCTTACAGTCTTGAACGTGGCTGTGAGGCAGCAACCGCACAAGAATGTGATTTGCATAAATTCAGCGTCCCCTCCAAAGCAAAAATAGCAATGAAGTAGAATTTTCTGCCAATATTAGCTTGAAAAATAATCTCATTCATAATCCCAAACCAGTGCATTCTTCTATAGAAAACTAAGGTGTCTACACAATCTGCTGTCACACATGTTCAGCCTGTTACATAGGGTAGACAAGATGAGCAACTGCTGTCAGATGCAAACAACGTCTTGTAGGATGAAACGACTTATCTGTCAAGGTAATTGTGATTGTGTCGCAAAGCGAAAAAGAACTTAAACAAAGATTTCTCATATACAGTTGCAATTTTTGCTGTTATGAATAAAAACGAAACGATAATACTCTGAAACCTATGAAATTAATTCAACTTGAAACTGGCTGAAAACGAATGAAAAATATTCTAACAAAAAGTTCATTAACAAGAGGGCGTGTATTAAATGATTGCTTCATTTTCAGACGCTTTTTGTGAGTAGCCACAAGATTCATTTCTGTCCAAGCAAATAATAAAAGGTGCCTCAGCATAAAACACAAATATTCTGACAATTATATGGTAGAACCAAGTGCCCCCTACTTTTTGTTTCTTTTTAGATAAGTTATAGGGAATTTTTTGAACTTTTTTTGCGTGTCTGTATGTGTACCTTGAGTTCATTTCGGTCGCGGAAATAAAGATTGGAATGGAAGGAAAATTAGAAAAGAAGATAGTTACAATATGTGCTCTAAGTTATCTAATTTTCTCATCGCGGTCACCCCGGGAGATTTATACTGAAGGTAAAACATCGAAATTTGGGCTTTAAACCTCTGAGATACAAATCGCCCTTCTTGTAGAATCTGCAACTGTACTCTTAGTAGTGTCTCCATGACGTTCTTATAACTATTACACGAATGCGTTAACCCCTCAATAGTCGAAATTTATATGAACGTCTTGATAGAAGTGTGTAGAGTTAACTAAGGAATGGTCTCTGCGGTTTCATGTTGTGCTATTATTCTACGCGTTGCGGTTTGTATGTTGTGATATGTCCTGCACGCAGCTGTACAAGCATCATGTAGACATCTCTTCGGTAATACCCCTCGCCTGTTACCAGCCTAGGAGTCCGACAGTACGTAAATCGCGCCGCAAAGGCTACAAAATAGCCGTGGGGACCTGTTTAACAGGATGATCACCAAACCAATCGATACGCTTCTGAGGACTTTCCCCAGGGAAAGCCCTCAGTAGAAAAATGTATGCGCAAAGAACATATTTAGAAAAATCTATAAAATTGTAGAGAAAATTAGCTGCTCTGTTGAAATATGTAGCCAGAGGCCTCCCAGTCGTACACAGAATGCTGAACGTCATATAGCGTGAGGTCCACATCTACATCTAAGTGATTGCAATTCACAATGAAGCGCTTGGCAGCGGGTTCAATGAACCACCTTCAAGCTGTCTCTCTACCGTTCCACCCTCGAACGGCGCGCGGGAAAAGCGAGCACTTAAATTTTTCTGTGCGTGATGATCATTTCTCCCTATGTAGGTGGGTGCCAACAGAATGTTTTCGCAATCGGATGAGAAAACAGGTGACTGAAATTTCATGAGAAGATTCCGTTGCACCGAAAAACCCCTTTGTTTTAATGATTGCCACTCTAATTCACGTATCATGTCTGTGGCACTATCTCCCCTATTTCGCGATAATACAAAACGAGCTGCCCTTCTTTGTACTTTTTCGATGTCATCCGTCAGGCCCACCTGTGCAGATCCCACACAGCACAGCAATACTCCAGAACAGGGCGGACAAGCGTGGTGTAAGCAGTCTCTTCAGTAGACGTGTTACACCTTTTAAGTGTTCTGCCAATGAATCAAATGAGAAAACAGGTGACTGAAATTTCATGAGAAGATTCCGTTGCACCGAAAAACCCCTTTGTTTTAATGATTGCCACTCTAATTCACGTATCATGTCTGTGGCACTATCTCCCCTATTTCGCGATAATACAAAACGAGCTGCCCTTCTTTGTACTTTTTCGATGTCATCCGTCAGTCCCACCTGTGCAGATCCCACACAGCACAGCAATACTCCAGAACAGGGCGGACAAGCGTGGTGTAAGCAGTCTCTTCAGTAGACGTGTTACACCTTTTAAGTGTTCTGCCAATGAATCGAATGAGAAAACAGGTGACTGAAATTTCATGAGAAGATTCCGTTGCACCGAAAAACCCCTTTGTTTTAATGATTGCCACTCTAATTCACGTATCATGTCTGTGGCACTATCTCCCCTATTTCGCGATAATACAAAACGAGCTGCCCTTCTTTGTACTTTTTCGATGTCATCCGTCAGTCCCACCTGTGCAGATCCCACACAGCACAGCAATACTCCAGAACAGGGCGGACAAGCGTGGTGTAAGCAGTCTCTTCAGTAGACGTGTTACACCTTTTAAGTGTTCTGCCAATGAATCGAATGAGAAAACAGGTGACTGAAATTTCATGAGAAGATTCCGTTGCACCGAAAAACCCCTTTGTTTTAATGATTGCCACTCTAATTCACGTATCATGTCTGTGGCACTATCTCCCCTATTTCGCGATAATACAAAACGAGCTGCCCTTCTTTGTACTTTTTCGATGTCATCCGTCAGTCCCACCTGTGCAGATCCCACACAGCACAGCAATACTCCAGAACAGGGCGGACAAGCGTGGTGTAAGCAGTCTCTCCAGTAGACGTGTTACACCTTTTAAGTGTTCTGCCAAAGAATCGCAGTCTTTGGATTATGTATGTTATCGTTCCAGTTTAGGTTATTTGTAATTGTAATCCCTGAGTATTTACTTGAATTTACAGCCTTCTGATTTGTGCGACATACCGCGTAATCGAAATTTAGCGGATTTCTTTTAGTACTCATGTGAATAACTCCACACTTTTCTTTATTCAGGGTCAATTGCCACTTTTCGCACCATACAGATATCTTATCTAAATCGTTTTTCAGTTCGTTTTGGTCATCTGGTGACTTTACTAGAACATCTGAAAACAATCTAAGACGGCTACTCAGATTGTCTACTATGTCGTTAATATGGATCAGGAACAATAGAGGGCCTATAACACTTCCTTGGGGAACGCCGGATATTAATTCTGTTTCACTCGATGACTTTCCGTCTATTACTACGAACTGTGACCTTTCTGACAGGAAATCACGAATCCAGTCGCACAACTGAGGCGATATTCCATAGGCACGTAGTTTGGTTACAAGACGCTTGTGAGGAACGGCGTCGAAACCCTTCTGGAAATCTAAAAATATGTAATCAATTTGACATCCCCTGTCGACAGACACATTACGTCATGAGTGCAAAGTGCTAGTTGTGTTTCGCAAGAACAATATTTTCTGAATCCGTGCTACGTGTCAATAAACTGTTTTCTTCGAGGTGCTACATAATGTTCGAACACAGTATATGTTCCAAAACCCTACTGCAAATCGACGTTAGTGATATGGGCCTGTAATTCAGATGATTACTCCTACTTCTTTAGGTATGGATCTTTCTGTGATCGAACGGTTGTGTATAATTGCTAAATATGAAGCTATTGTATCAGCACACTCTGAGAGGAACCTGACCGGTATACAATCTGGACCGGAGGCCTTGCCTTTATTAAGTGATTTAAGCTGCTTTCTTCCACCGAGAATATCTACTATGTTTCTCATCGTGGCAGTTGTTCTTGATTAGAATTCAGGAATATTTACTTGTTCTTCTTTGGTGAAGGAGTTTCGGAAAACCGTGTTTAATAATTCTGCTTTAGTGGCACTGTCATCAGTGACTTCACCGTTGTTATCGCGCAGTGAAGGTATTGATTGCGTCTTGCCACTGGTGTGCTTTATGTATGACCAGAATATCTTTGGGTTTTCTGCCAGATGTCGAGACAGAATTTCGTTGTGTAAATGATTAAAAAGATCTCTCATTGAAGTACGCGCCATATTTCGAACTTCTGCAAAACTTTTCCAGTCTTGGGGATTTTGCGTTCTTTTAAATTTGGCATGTTTTTCTCACTGCTTCTGCAAGAGTGATCTGACTACAAACATCAGAGACACTCTAATTTACCCTGCATTTAGTTGGTTAATGTCAAAAGGCGCTCTTCCATTTAAAAAAAAATACATTTGGAGCGTCCGAACTGAGGTGTTGGGCCATGTACCGAGTCTATGTCAGTCAGGCGGTAGTGAGAGATAACCTCATACAATGAGTCCTGACCATCATGACAGAAGAGCACTTCGATCCAGTAGCAGTTCGTAGCGACGGCAGCGACCGTTAGGTGTCAGCGTCTCACGGACTATGAAGTTCTTAGGCAAAATAGTACGTCTTGGAAACGGAATTGTATCTTCTGTGAATACTGCATTTTCTATGTTTCGTTAGTAATCTGAATGAGGGTATGAATGCGGAGTAATATAAAAAATAAATATTATTATAAAGATGCAAGCTGAAGAAATGAATTAAAATTTGTGCTAGACCTCGGACTCCCGGTTTATTAGGTAGAAATGGTAGCCATTACACCCCACAGCACTACAGCTGACGTTGCTACACAGACTAACCAGCAGAACTGGCAGTTGAACCTAGGTCTTTTTGTTTACTGGGAAGATAGGCTAGCAATTACACTACCACGGCACAATACCTAACAATTCTACACGGGCTACACAACTCCGATGCCCTCTATAACACAGATATACATTTTCAGCTTATCAAATGTCTGGACACAAATTTAAATATTATTATGCATATTAACTGAGTAGATGTATGAGACAGGTGAAATACCCTCAGACTTCAAGAAGAATATAATAATTCCAATCCCAAAGAAAGCAGGTGTTGACAGATGTGAAAATTACCGAACTGTAAGTTTAATAAGTCACAGCTGCAAAATACTAACACGAATTCTTTACAGACGAATGGAAAAACTGGTAGAAACCGACCTCGGGGAAGATCAGTTTGGATTCCGTAGAAATGTTGGAACACGTGAGGCAATACTGACCTTACGACTTATCTTAGAAGAAAGATTAAGGAAAGGCAAACCTACGTTTCTAGCATTTGTGGACTTAGAGAAAGCTTTTGACTATGTTGACTGGAATACTCTCTTTCAAATTCTAAAGGTGGCAAGGGTAAAATACTGGGAGCGAAAGGCTATTTACAATTTGTTCAGAAACCAGATGGCAGTTATAAAAGTCGAGGGGCATGAAAGGGAAGCAGTGGCTGGGAAGGGAGTGAGACAGGGTCTGTAGCCTCTCCCCAATGTTATTCAATCAGTATATTGAGCAAGCAGTAAAGGAAACAAAAGAAAAATTCGGAGTAGGTATTAAAATCCATGGAGAAGAAGTGAAAACTTTGAGGTTCGCCAATGACATTGTAATTCTGTCAGAGACAGCAAAGGATTTGGAAGACCAGTTGAAAGGGATGTACAGTGTCTTGAAAGGAGGATATAAGATGAACATCAACAAAAGCAAAACGAGGAAAATGGAATGTAGTCGAATTAAGTCGGGCGATGCTGAGGGAATTAGGTTAGGAAATGAGACACTTAAAGTAGTAAAGGAGTTCTGCTATTTGGGGAGCAAAATAACTGATGATGGTCGAAGTAGAGAAGATATAAAATGTAGACTGGCAATGTCAAGGAAAGCGTTTCTGAAGAAGAGAAATTTGTTAACATCGAGTACAGATTTAAGTGTCAGGAAGTCGTTTCTGAAAGTATTTGTATGGAGTGTAGCCATGTATGGAAGTGAAACATGGACGATAAATAGTTTGGACAGGAAGAGAATAGAAGCTTTCGAAATGTGGTGCTACAGAAGAATGCTGGAGATTAGATGGTAGATCACATTACTAATGACGAGGTATTGAATAGAATTGCGGAGAAGGGGAGTTTGTGGCACAACTTGACAAGAAGGAGGGACCGGTTGGTAGGACATGTTCTGAGGCATCAGGCGATCACAAATATAGCATTGGAGGGCAGCGTGGAGGGTAAAAATCGTAGATGGAGACCAAGAGATGAATACACTAAGGAGATTCAGGAGGATGTAGGTTGCAGTAGGTATTGGGAGATGAAGAAGATCGAACACGATAGGGTAGCTTGGAGAGCTGCATCAAACCAGTCTCAGGACTGAAGACCACAACAACAACAACATTAACTGAGTCTACATTAGCCTGAGAACTATGGTTGTACAGAGAGTGACTACTTCTAAATTCGCCATTCTATGGTATTGGGGAAACGAGAAACCATTAAAGATAATTCACTTACTTAAAGAGGGGGGGGGGGTTATTTTGATATTTGTGGGTTTTACGAAATTAGTTTTTTAATTAGCTGCTCATAAAAGTTATTACGTTGTGATAGTTTATTAGTACAAGAGGCAGGATTGTGCGGATTTATACTAATACCGGATTGGCTATGATGCGTGTCAGCCTGTCATAGGGGCGGTATATTGACGTGTATCCTGTGGGCTAAAGAATTGTTTGCTACGAATAATATGAGTTCGGAGATCAGTCATCATCAAGTTCGGACGCGAACATTACGTGCTCTTAAAGGATGTAATAATTTTGCGGAATAATTATCAAAACTCGACCGCGGAATACCGAAAAGTAAACGCGGATTTGTTTGAAACACAAACGCGGAAAAATATGTAAACTGTACCTTTTGAATTAACTAAAATCCGTGTCGTGTACCGCGAACTGATCGTCCATAGACATCGATTTGGATAATATTAGTGGGAGCATTGTGTGACAGAGAATCCATTTTGCTACCCTTTGGCTAACAGGGTTAGTTACATGTAAAAAAAAAAAAAAACTGGCTGTTACGAATGACTGTGATATCGTGAGTGTCGAAATTGTTAGTTAAGCTTATCACGGGCTTGGTGGAGTTTTGTATAAAGGAAGTGACAATATATTGAAGTCTTCACTCACAAACTATCTATCATTTAAAAGCCCAATTAACCTGAAATAAAAAATCCTTAATGCAGCCTGTAGATGCAAATAGTGTGGCTTGTTATACCACAGCGTGTGCAGTGGAGCAATACTGATTCGTTTCTAACGGAGATACCGAGCTGCAGTAGACGAGATGATCACCACAAGGAGAGGCGAAAGGAGAGGCGAACCTTTATCTATAGGAAGGGGAATAAACAGAGCCGTTGCAGAACCACAGTCACCGATGCCCTAAGGAGATGTGGTGGATAACGACAGTCAGCTACAGCAGCAGATGACCGCTACAGCGTTTTGGTAGTTCACGTGCTATGGGGTAGGGGCACATTATGTTACACGGGCGTACTGACCTACAAATCTTCGAACACGTTAAGCTCACGAGTCATCGTTACTGAGATACTGTACTCCCTCCCTATGTGCGTCGCTCCAGAGGTGTGTCTGACCCTGACTTCGTTTTTATGGATGACAATGCGGGACCCCATCGAATAAAGCAGTTGGGAGAGGCGCTGCAATACGTCCACGTGCACCGGCAACATTCCAGCAATTTCCAACAATGTTGGTGGAGGAAATGGAAAATCGTGACACAAGAACTCCCAACGATTCTTATGGCCAGGACGGGAGCACAATGCAGAGCAGGCATTGCTGTCCCTGATTTGTCACACACACTCTTACAATCATACATCGAAATGGGTTTAGGTATAATTTTTGTCATTGAATGTAAGTGTCATTTCTGTTCGTCCAATTGCTTACCTTTTGCAGTTAAATTCTGTGTTATTCTGTAGCAGTTCTTTCTTTATACGATCCAAGTTTCATCGAGCTATGTTACTTGGCGGTGCGGCATTACGCTTACGTTTCACGCACCAGTCCATTCTAATAAACTAAGGGACTAAACCTGCCGGCCGCTGTGGCCGAGCGGTACTAGGCGCTTCAGTCCGGAACCGCGCTGCTGCTACGGTCGCAGGTTCGAATCCTGCCTCAGGCATGGATGTGTGTGATGGCCTTACGTTAGTTAGGTTTAAGTAGTTCTAAGTCTAGGGGACTGATGACCTCAGATGTTGTCCCATAATGCTTAGAGCCATTTGAATTTCGGGACTAAAGCTCTCGTGGAAAAGGTCTATGAAATCTGCTGATAGAATGTAGCAAGGAAATCAGAATTCGACATTTATCGAACCGAGACATCAAAGGAATCAATGTACATATAAACAACCTCAGGTCGCGTGTTATTTGATTAATTACTTCTTTCGCACATCAAATGAGAGTGTCATCACATATTTGTTGTCCTGATCGCAACATGTTAATGGTTTAAGGCTCCGCTCGGCCCCACTATTAATACACAGAAACTATTAATAAGTAAGTGAAGCATCGTCTTTGTCGGTTTACTTGTTCATTACAGTTTAATTGCATAATTCCTGGTTGTTATGTAAAATTATATTGCCTACATGGAGGACAACTGGCAGCGGAAACTGAAAGATTATCGAAACCAAGATGACTGTATCTAACATCTCACGGCCACAGTCGTTCCGACGCATAGATTCCCAATCTTTCTAAGACCATTACCCCTGAGTACTATCAGATATTAACTAATACCCCACCTTTAACCCCACCATCATCAACATTAGTGTCTAACTACGGTTACGAATGAAAAGAATTCCTTTTTTAATAATTACATTTAATGATAAATTATGTTTAGTTCTTGTAGACGTTTTATTAAACCAGAAGTAACGAGACAATGAGACGACTTATACGCTTATTTCTAAGAATCTTTACTTATGAAATGATTAAACAATTCTCAGTGCTTCGCGAGTGCTAGCTACAATTCCTTCTTAGCACATAAAGCCAACAATGCACAATGAAGGTAGGCACTTGTTACAAATATGCTTCCTCCTCATCACTTCTCTTCACCAGCACCCAGTACCATATTTAGTATCAACCAATTTAAAAAATGTGTGCACTATACCTGCTGTTTGTGACTCACATGATTGCTGGACTTTATTTCTCAACCGACTTAAAGCGGATCACTTCAGGCTGTCAATGAAATGTGTCTGAACACCGTCACTTATAATAACAGTAATGTGTAAGCCCTAGAGAAATGTAATAGTCATCACATATTTACTGTTGTGTTGTTCTTTCAATTAGTCTGTTCATCTGTTTCGAAGTGAACAGCGAAGAAATACTTGCTCCATTGTGGGAACAACCTACAACTCGGAGAAGGCATTTTCAATGAAATATTTAAAAATATGTGACGTATATGTGTTGGGTTGGCAGAAGAGCCAACACCGTGTTACTAGAGGAGGCCGAAATGTACGCGTTTAGCTCACGCAGGCTGGCATGAGGAGGGAAGGACTATACTGACGTCAGGTGTGGAACATGACAAGGAATTAGAATTCAGAAAGCGGACGTAATTAGTTGGATACTTAACTTTAATCCATTAATGATGAACGTCGCTCTTGACGGTACATGAGTCACAATATTATCTGTTCAGAAGACATGTAACTGAATATGCCGCCGTGCTAGGTCGTAGCAAATGACGTAGCTGAAGGCCATGCTGAACTATCGTCTCTCCAAATGAGAGCGTATATAGGCAGTGAACTGTCGCTAGCAAAGTCGTCTGTACAACTGGGGCGAGTGCTAGTGAGTCTCTCTAGACCTGCCGTGTAGCGGCGCTCGGTCTGCAATAACTGATAGTGGCGACACGCGGGTCCGACGTATACTAAGGGACCGCGGCCGATTTAAAGGCTACCACCCACCAAGTGTGGTGTCTGGCGGTGACACCACAATATGTCTTAATTGTCATAGATACATGCTACAAGGCACAGTGGTGGATTAAGTGTCGAATACGTTGTTCATATATTCGTTTCACAAGCTGTAAACTACATCACATTGCGTCATACGTTAATGCTAGTATTCGGAAAAAAATTAACTATTGATTGCTTATGTAATCAGAACCACACGCTTACGAAATAGTGGTCACAATAATGATCTTTGAAAAATAACTATTTCGTGACAGCAAGAGAATCGAACCTTTGGTTTTTACCCTTCAGAAAATTTCATAGTATCCGTGAAAGGGGACAAGTTCCACCTACGTTAGGTACCACAGTTCTAATATGATACTGGCGACCGGCCCCGGCTTAGCATAGGTAGCATTAACTTTGGTCAGACGAACTGTTTTGCGTAATGATAACAAATTATGTACACAAACGTTCCTGGTGAGCAGTCTATCTGTTAGTCAAAAACTTATCAGAATCCGTACAGTGGCTAGTGAGACTACCCTTCACACACAGATAAATTAAGCGAGGGACATTAAATTCATGGCCCGCATCTCGTGGTCGTGCGGTAGCGTTCTCGCTTCCCACGCCCGGGTTCCCGGGTTCGATTCCCGGCGGGGTCAGGGATTTTCTCTGCCTCGTGATGGCTGGGTGTTGTGTGATGTCCTTAGGTTAGTTAAGTTTAAGTAGTTCTAAGTTCTAGGGGACTGATGACCATAGATGTTAAGTCCCATAGTGCTCAGAGCCATTTAAAAAAAAAAAATTAAATTCAAGTGTACATACAAAGATCCTGGTCAAGCTCCGCTGCTCTCTGAAAATGCGGCGGCTGTTTACTACCTTTTCCCTTTAGTTACTGCCTCCTCCTCGATAGCTAACAAGGTAGTGGCTCTCATTACTGCTAACGAGGAAAACTCGATCGAAACCCCCACAGAATGGTCCAGTGGGTAGCTCGTCAATACAAATCAAGCATGAGAACAAGAAGGAGGTACTCTGAACTGTGAAAAAGTAGCAAAGTAGAAACAGTGAAAAATTCAAGATGTGCCGCATCCAGCGATCATTGACGTTCCTGTTCTCCTTCCGTAGTCTTGGCAATGTTCATACTATACATTGGTTATGGCGCGTGAGTGAAATAAATGTTATGAATAGTGAGAGGAGGCGAGATGTCGCATAGACCTCTCACACAAATGAAAACAACAAAGGTTGTGAACTATGTTAGAATAAAGGAATTCAAGGGTTGTACCTTCCTGTTCAAACAGACGTTACACCACGACACATATACCGATATGAATACGGCGAACACTCACGTCAGTGCGTAGACGGACAGCTCATAATTGTGAACGGGGAGAGGCGGTGCAGTGGTCAGCACATTGGACTGGCATTCGGGATGAGGATGGCTCAAACACGCGTCCAGCCAGGTTTTCCGTAATTTCCCTAAATTGCTTCAGACAAATGCCTTTCAAATGGGGAATGGCAAGAGCGACTTCCTTGCCTAATCCTATGGGAGGTCCCCTCCCCAAAGTCAGCCAGCCATCCAACCATAATTTTGTAAGAAAAAATGGACACGACGGAGATTTGAATATGGATCACTCCTTTCGCAACCCAGCACTGTGACCACGTCACTACGACGCCGTGGCTATGCCGACTTTCGCCCATATAAACAGGTACTCATCAGCTTTTAACTTCTTCTTCCTTCTCGTTGTCAAAACAAATGGCATGCTTGGAACAAGCGTACCATAAGGCTGTTTAGCCAACAGTCCTGTAGTCTCAGCAATACTCCACGTCTTCCAAGCCAAAATGTTAGCATCTGGAAAAGCTTCAAGGCCACCATAATCCGCAACAGCCAGTGTGAGCCATGTACTACCTCCAAACACAGCCTGAACATCACAAGTGAAGTTCAGATGCAGTCCACGAAAAACATTTGGACCTCCAATCAATTGTGTTAACGTGCCACAGCAATGCCTCTGCGACGTGCATGGCGTCGTCGCTGGCGGCGCAGCGTGCCTGTGTATTGCAGTTTGAAGGCGATTGATATTGACTTGGCTGGGCAGTTTAATAAATAGCAATTGATTGGAGGTCCAAATGTTTTTCGTGGACTGCATCTGAACTTCACTTGTTCAGGCTGTGTTTGGAGGTAGTACGTGGCTCACACTGGCTGTTGTATGGGGCAACCAAGCAGATTATGGTGGCCTTCCTCTGTGTTCAGTCTGACGGGCTCTCTAAAATCTGAGGGGGATGGAGGATTGCGATGTGGAGCTTCTCTTGTGAGATATATCACTTCAAACGGTAATTAAATATGAAACTGATTACAATACATATGTTACACATACATCACTATTATAATTATAAATTACATACACAAACCTTCCTTGTGACTCAGTCTGTCTACTACTGAAGAGCGTATCAAAATTCCTAAAGTACTTCCGGAGATTAGTCGTAACACACAGAAAAACGCTGCGGCGGAATTTACACTCCTGGAAATGGAAAAAAGAACACATTGACACCGGTGTGTCAGACCCACAATACTTGCTCCCGACACTGCGAGAGGGCTGTACAAGCAATGATCACACGCACGGCACAGCGGACACACCAGGAACCGCGGTGTTGGCCGTCGAATGGCGCTAGCTGCGCAGCATTTGTGCACCGCCGCCGTCAGTGTCAGCCAGTTTGCCGTGGCATACGGAGCTCCATCGCAGTCTTTAACACTGGTAGCATGCCGCGACAGCGTGGACGTGAACCGTATGTGCAGTTGACGGACTTTGAGCGAGGGCGTATAGTGGGCATGCGGGAGGCCGGGTGGACGTACCGCCGAATTGCTCAACACGTGGGGCGTGAGGTCTCCACAGTACATCGATGTTGTCGCCAGTGGTCGGCGGAAGGTGCACGTGCCCGTCGACCTGGGACCGGACCGCAGCGACGCACGGATGCACGCCAAGACCGTAGGATCCTACGCAGTGCCGTAGGGGACCGCACCGCCACTTCCCAGCAAATTAGGGACACTGTTGCTCCTGGGGTATCGGCGAGGACCATTCGCAACCGTCTCCATGAAGCTGGGCTACGGTCCCGCACACCGTTAGGCCGTCTTCCGCTCACGCCCCAACATCGTGCAGCCCGCCTCCAGTGGTGTCGCGACAGGCGTGAATGGAGGGACGAATGGAGACGTGTCGTCTTCAGCGATGAGAGTCGCTTCTGCCTTGGTGCCAATGATGGTCGTATGCGTGTTTGGCGCCGTGCAGGTGAGCGCCACAATCAGGACTGCATACGACCGAGGCACACAGGGCCAACACCCGGCATCATGGTGTGGGGAGCGATCTCCTACACCGGCCGTACACCACTGGTGATCGTCGAGGGGACACTGAATAGTGCACGGTACATCCAAACCGTCATCGAACCCATCGTTCTACCATTCCTAGACCGGCAAGGGAACTTGCTGTTCCAACAGGACAATGCACGTCCGCATGTATCCCGTGCCACCCAACGTGCTCTAGAAGGTGTAAGTCAACTACCCTGGCCAGCAAGATCTCCGGATCTGTCCCCCATTGAGCATGTTTGGGACTGGATGAAGCGTCGTCTCACGCGGTCTGCACGTCCAGCACGAACGCTGGTCCAACTGAGGCGCCAGGTGGAAATGGCATGGCAAGCCGTTCCACAGGACTACATCCAGCATCTCTATGATCGTCTCCATGGGAGAATAGCAGCCTGCATTGCTGCGAAAGGTGGATATACACTGTACTTGCCTCCATCAATGGCAGCCGCAGCGTTTATCGATACTAGTATTGCTGTAACTTCTTTTGTGTGTCAGTTATATTTGCATGCCATGGTGTGTGGGGCAGTTGGTCGGTTGCGGCGGAGCATCGAGGAAGTCTCTGCGGCGTGTGATCAGACCGGGGCTGCTGGCGGCGTGCAAGCACGGTCGGAGTTGTGTGGCACTAGCTGCGAGAACGGCTAAGCTCGTCGCCCACCGCACCTGCATACTGGAGTTGAGTAACCAGTGAACCTATCACGAAAGCTGAACCGCTGTGACATCTCTCCGTTGATTGCCGGTTGTTGCATCCTGGGCTGTCCCCGCAAGCAGCAATGTGATGGTGTGTTGGAGTTGGCAAAATTTTGCAGCCATCCCCCTGGATGGTGTTTAACCTTTGAAATGATTATAATTTATTAGCGAAGTGCACCAGCGGCATCTTCTGCCTTGTGGCCGTTAACGTTCCGGTTACCTGTCCTGGTTGTTAGCATAGTTTTGCGGCAGTGTGTTTTCCTCGCCGTGTTGATGCTGCCCGGCACGGCGTGTAGTACAACAGCTTGGTGTTCTTCTCCTTTACTCTTTGAGTGTTTATTGTGCCTTCACTGTGTTTATACGCCAATTATTAAGACATAATCCTGTTGCGATCCTCGTCTTTGCTGGTACTTTTGGTTGTCGTGCTGTTGGTAGGGTGGAAGGGAATTGATTAAGCGGTTGGTTGGTTCGTCAGCCGTCCATAGGTCGTGCTGCATCCCGATTGTTTAGTGTTACGCTTGGGTGTGTGTCTCACCTAAACTGTGCCGGCTGGAGTGGCCAAGCGGTTCTAGGCGCTACAGTCTGGAAACAAGCGACCGCTACGGTCGCAGGTTCGAATCCTGCCTCGGGCATGGATGTGTGTGATGTCCTTAGGTTAGTTAGGTTTAAGTAGTTCTAAGTTCTAGGGGACTAATGACCTCAGCAGTTGAGTCCCATAGTGCTCAGAGCCATTTATGAAGTGGGTATTTTCCCATACGACCATTTCATGAGAGTACCGTGAATATCAGGAATCCAGTAAAATATCGAATCTCCGGCATCTCTGCAGCCGGAGAAAGATCCTGCAAGAAAGGGACCGACGATGACTGAAGAGAATCGTTAAAAGTGACAGAAGTACAACACTTCCACAAACTGCTGCAGATTTCAAGTCAGCGTGCGAAGTGCGAACCATTCAACAAAACATCACTGATATGGGCTTTCGGAGCCGAAGGCCCACTCTCGTGCCCTTGATGACTGCACGACAAAAAGCTTTACCCCTCGCCTGGAGCTGTCGACACCGACAATGTACTCTTAAGGACTGGAAACATGTTGCCTGGTAGGACGAGTTTTGTTTCACATTGTATCGAGTGGATAGATTTGTACGGGTATGGAGACAACCTCTAGAATCCATGGACCCTGTTCATGCTGGTTGAAGCTCTGTAATGGCGTGAGGGGTCTGCAGTTGGAGTGATATGGGGCCTCTGGTACGTCTAGATACAACTCTGACAGGTAACACGTACATAAGCATCCTGTTTGATCACCTGCATCCCTTCATGTCCATTCTGCATTCCGACGGACTTTGGAAATTCCAGTAGGACAATGCGACACTCCACACGTCCAGAAGCGCTACGGAGTGGCTCCAGGAACACTCTTCTGAGTTTAAACACTTTCGCTGGCCACCAAACTCTCCAGACATTGACATTTTTGAGCACATCTGTGAAGCCTTGCAAAGTACTGTTCAGAAGAGATCTTCACCCCCTCGTACTCTTGCGGATTTATGGACAGCCCTGCAGGATTCATTGTGTCAATTCCCCCCAGCACTACTCCAGACATTATTCGAGTCCATACCACGTCGTGTTGCGCCACTTCTGCGTGCTCGCTGGTGCCCTACACAGTATTAGGCAGGTGTAGCAGTTTCTTTGGCTCTTCAGTGTACATGGAGCGTAGTAAGCGTGTACCTATTAAAAACCTAACAGTTAAAGAAAATAAATGGCAGAGATTGATAGCAAAAAGTCAATACAGATATAAATTTAGAGCTAGATACCGATATACTGTGAGTGACAAAGAAATGTGACGAAAAGAGCGGTCCCAAATCAAGTTCAAAGTACCCATAACACTTGCAGGACGAACAAATTAAGAGGTCGTAGGAATAGAGAAAATAAACAACAAGAGAAGCGCAGATAAATAATACTTGAGATAAAAAGTGTGAGAGGGAGGATGGCGATGGGGTCAGGAACCAGTGGTGACGAGCTAAGTCCTACTCCAGACCGAAGAAGCTGTTCTGCAGTGGGAAATTCAATGACGGCACGTTGCTTGTAACGTACGTCACCTACTGACGCCATTTTGAAACTGTCCTGTAGCTATGCTATCTGTCGGAAGTGACGGAAACTTGGTGGGCTCACTCAGGGAGACTTCAGATAATACATATGTAACTTTTCGCATTCATAGCATTGCTTTCGGCTGAGAAAAAATGCGGTGCATTACTTTCTGGGCAACCCTTGTATTAAGCATATTACATTTACATCTACCTCCACGTGATTACTCTGCTATTCACAATAAAGTGCCTGGCGGAGGGTTTAATGAACCACCTTCAAGCGCGGGAAAAACGAGCACTTAAATTTTTCTGAGCGACCCCTGATTTCTATTATTTTATCGTGATGATCATTTCTCCCTATGTAGGTGGGTGCCAACAGAATGTTTTCGCAATCGGAGGAGAAAATTGGTGACTGAAATTTCAGGAAATACATAAAGAATAAAAATCTGGTTTGCACCAGTCACACTGCAACCACTGTGAAAAATTTCTTTTGTGTGCCTAAAGATAACACCGTGCAGCGATTCCCTGGCCTGGGGCGTTACTCCGACCATTTATCCACTTACAAACACAAAAGCCCATCAATCAGTCATTGTGAGCACCATGTATTCACTAACGGTTTTTTTTTTCCTCACTCCCCTGACTAGTTTGATGAGGAACGCCCCTCCTGTGCCAAACTCTTGATCTCAAAGTACAGTTCACACCCAAGGTCCTGATTTGTTGAACGTATTACAGTGTCGGTCTTCTCCTACGATTTGCGCTCCCTCTTCTACAGTTTCGTCAAGTACCGGGCAAGTTATTCCCTGAACTCTTAACGCATTTCCATTCTTCTGGTCAGTGTTTCCACATATTCCTTTCCACTTCGGTTCTGCGAAGAACTTCCTCATTCTTTATCAGTCCAACTACTCGTCAACATATCTCTGTAACAGTTTCAGTTTTGCCGACCGCGGTGGTCTAGTGGTTCTAGCCGCTTAGTCCGGAACCACGCGACTGCTACGGTCGCAGGTTCGAATCCTGCCTCGGGCATGGATGTGTGTGATGTCATTAGGTTAGTTAGGTTTAAGTAGTTCTATGTTCTAGGGGACTGATGACCACAGCAGTTGAGTCCCATAGTGCTCAGAGCCATTTGACCCATTTGAACCAGTTTCAGTTTTGAACATGGCTGTTATTCAGCAACAGTATATTAGTTTCGATACAAGATTAAATAGCAAACCATAAATTTTCTACATCTACATCTACATCTACATCCATACTCCGCAAGCCACCTGACGGTGTGTGGTGGAGGGTACCTTGAGTATCTCAATCGGTTCTCCCTTCTATTCCAGTCTCATATTGTTCGTGGAAAGAAGGATTGTCGGTATGCCTCTGTGTGAGCTCTAATCTCTCTGATTTTATCCTCATGGTCTCTTCGCGAGATATACGTAGCAGGGAGCAATATACTGCTTGACTCTTCGGTGAAGGTATGTTCTCGAAACTTTAACAAAAGCCCGTACCGAGCTACTGAGTGTCTCTCCTGCAGAGTCTTCCACTGGAGTTTATCTATCATCTCCGTAACGCTTTCGCGATTACTAAATGATACTGTAACGAAGCGCGCTGCTCTCCGTTGGATCTTCTCTATCTCTTCTATCAATCCTATCTGGTACGGATCCCACACTGCTGAGCAGTATTCAAGCAGAGGGCGAACAAGCGTACTGTAACCTACTTCCTTTGTTTTCGGATTGCATTTCCTTAGGATTCTTTCAATGAATCTCAGTCTGGCATCTGCTTTACCGACGATCAACTTTATATGATCATTCCATTTTAAACCACTCCTAATGCTTACTCCCAGATAATTTATGGAATTAACTGCTTCCAGTAGCTGACCTGCTATTTTGTAGCTAAATGATAAGGGATCTATCTTTCTATGTATTCGCAGCACATTACACATTGCCTACATTGAGATTCAATTGCCATTCCCTGCACCATGCGTCAATTCGCTGCATATTTTCCTGCATTTCAGTACAATTTTCCAATGTTACAACCTCTCGATACACCACAGCTTCATCTGCAAAAAGCCTCAGTGAACTTCCGATGTCATCCACAAGATCATTTATGTATATTGTGAATAGCAACGGTCCTATGACACTCCCCTGCGGCACACCCGAAATCACTCTTACTTCGGAAGACTTCTCTCCATTGAGAATGACATGCTGCGTTCTGTTATCTAGGAACTCTTCAATCCAATCACACAATTGGTCTGATAGTCCATATACTCTTACTTTGTTCATTAAACGACTATGGGGAACTGTATCGAACGCCTTGCGGAAGTCAAGAAACACGGCATCTACCTGTGAACCCGTGTCTATGGCCCTCTGAGTCTCGTGGACGAATTGCGCTAGCTGGGTTTCTCACGACCGTCTTTTTCGAAACCCATGCTGATTCCTACAGAGTATATTTCTAGTCTCCAGAAAAATTTATGTCTATGGTCACAAATGTTTTGTTCAAAGATTCACAGTTTCGGTCTATAATGACCACCTTCAGATCTGTGTTTTATAAGAACAATGTCCTATAAAACACATATCTGAAGATTGTCATTATAGACCGAAACCGGTAATCTGTGAACAAAAAGTTCGTGACCATAGACGTAAATTAACGGAAATTTATTCTATATACGGGTCACTTTTATTATCAGCTTGTGAAAATAGCAAACCAGAAAAGATAAATGTTAGATACATTGACCTAGATTTGGACATCTACTATAGGTATCTTCATCAGAATCAACAGTTGCTACATCGTAAAAATTACGTTGCTAAAAAGCAATAATCAGAATTTGGAGCAGCTATGCTCAAGTCAAAAGTAAAACAATACCTTGTAACACCACATCTGAAACGTCTCTGTCCACTTCGTCTGCGGATTTCCGTGATTCACAACCATAGAATTTCGGGCTCCAGCTATACATTCTTAGAAATTTCTTGCTCTAAATAAGACTGATGTTTGATATTTGCAGATTTCTTTGTTCTTCAACGCCTTCTGAGCTTGTGCTAATCTGCTTCATATATCTTCCTTCTATCGTGCATCATGTGTTATTTTGCGTCCAAGGTATCAAAATTCCACTCCTTCTTCTACTTTATCGTCATAATTTTTGATATTAAGTTTCATCTCTAATCTCATTTCAGGTACCCCTCCCTACGTATGTCTTTCTCTCAATCAGTATTCTGTAGTCATTACACTCTTCATTACACTCAACGTATCTTGCTATCATTGTTCACTTACACTGAGGATAGCAATATGCTGAGTAATCTTCTCATCATTCCAGGAAAGATAAAAAGTCAATCGTTAGCTGCACATCACAGTGGTCTTTTTAGCGTATTTAAGAGCTGAAAGCCTTTTATGGTGTTGCTGAAAGATATAATCTCGCTTCACAATTATACGCTCATGAACTGTGTTTACGATAATGGCAAATTGCATGGCATGCAGTAACCCACTGAGTACTAAATGCAAAAGCTAGATTTTACAGTTGAGAAAGTCTTTCCTCCTATGGAGCGTACTTATTTCATTGTTAATGAAGTAGGACACACATTTCCTCATAATGGTGGAAGGACCACAATTTTTCGGGATTTTCACATAAGCAGACACATATTTATGAATCAGATTTAGCAGAAGACAGTGATTATTGAAAGAAATATGTTGGCTAGATCTGATGATGTTAAGGTTAATATTCCTGTAGGTGGCAACACCTTCTTTTACCCGACTAAAGCCGGCCGTGGTGGCCGAGCGGTTCTAGGCGTTACAGTCTGGAACCGCGAGACAGCTACGGTCGCAGGTTCGAATCCTGCCTCGGGCATGGATGTGTGTGATGTCCTTAGGTTAGTTAGGTTTAAGTAGTTCTAAGTTCTAGGGGACTGATGACCTCAGAAGTTAAGTCCCATAGTGCTCAGAGCCATATGAACCATTACCCGACTAAACAGTGAACTGACGATTTTGTTCATAATTCCAGATCACAGCTGCAGAATACCTCAACAAAGGTATAAACTCAGCTTTCAGCTGCAGCTGACGACAGACGTTTTATCTTCGTCGGAATATTCTGCAACTGCTGAACTACAGCTATGAACAAAACCCTATTCTTGATATCTTTTAACCTTGAGATTCCATCTCATTGCAGATTATTTTTTTGTATCCACCGTTGCTTCTTCGTTGCATAGATTGAACAGAAGCACTACATTCCTGCCTTATGCCCTGTTTCATCCAAGCACTATGCCTTTGGTCTTCCATTCTTATTGTTCCCTCTTGATTTTTATAAATATTGTACATTAAACTTCTTTCGTTAAAGCTGATGCCTAGAATATCAAAAACCTTGCACCATATTCCGTCGTAGAACTCTGATTTTATATCGAAAAATACCGAGAGCGGTTTTTTTTTTATTTTTCTTACGTATTTCTTCCACTATCAGGCACAACGACAGAACTATCTCTCCTGCATCTTTGCTTTTCCTATAGCCGTACCTACTGTCATGTAATAGACCCAAAATGGTAACGACAATGATAAATAATATAATGTACTTTTACAGCTATAGAAACTGAAAATAAAAATCTAAGTCAACGATCGCACAGGAAACAAACTGCTCGAGAAAGAAGCATAGTTCACTTGGAAAGTCTTCTGTTTCGGCACAATTTGATGGTAGTAGGTCTCGCATTGTTGCAAAGATGTTATTTTGAATCCTAAGGAAATTCTGAACAAATTTCTTTCCCGCTAAATAGGTGACTCCCGGTAACGCATTCAGTGCAGTATGAGGTTGGAATGGAGTCTTATGAATATAGGAAGACATGTTTGACATCCGTGACGAATTTGTTTGACGATTGGCCGCCCCTAAAATAGTAAACAAATGTACATTGCCCGACAAAGTAAGTGAAGCATCCAGAAGAAATTGCCGGATGTCTTTCTAACTTCCGTATACACCACTGTCGGTTATGTAAACGCATAGAGTTGCAGTGCTCTGTGACAGGTAGATCAGCCATCAGAGAGCATTTGTGTTGTTCGTGATTAATGTTATTGCAAGGTCTGCTAGGGTACGTGAGGGGCACGAACAGCATCAGGGATTGTGTGATCATTGTGAAGGACGTGGATCTGCCACGTACTCGCGAGAGACTGCGTTGCTAGCACCTGGCAGTGCTTGGAAGTTCCGTATTTGGGAGGCTGATCGAATGGTGGTCACTCGGTATTGAACTGCATAGGAACGTGAGGGCAGAAATTTTCGTCGTCGTGGTTCCGGTCGATCTTGTTTGACCACCTCCTGGAAGGGTCGCCACACTGTGCACCAAGCACACCGTAACACTTTTACATCTGCACCTGCCGTCAGACACCAAGTAATGGACTCTTTTTGGCAAAGGTCTCGTCGCTACTGCTGTGGAAGCTGAGGTGGCACTGTTGTTACCGTAGGCCGAGTTTGTGAGTTGGTGAAACGGCTTCTGGTGAAGTACACCGCTAAGACAATTTCTCCCTGCCACTGTTACACAGCTGCGCCCCAGGGTCAGGTAACAGGATAGGAGAACGAAGGTTCTACACCACGCCAATAAATTAGTAACGAAGTCACACAAACGAGTTAAAAAGGTTTACTTATCTTTACTAAATGCAAACAATCGTAGGTAAACCTCACAGTGCATAACAAGTTCGATTTATAATCACTGTCTGTTAACTTCTAGGAGTCCACTGAACGACGTTCCTGTCTAAGTCAGCCCTTTACAATGAACTGTAACCAAGTGGGCGAGAACTGCTCTTCTACAGTCCGAGTAGGCTTCTGTCCGTTGTCGTCCGGTCATTGGCGGATTGTACTCGGCTGGCAGTTCGACGAGGCGAAGTCGACATCTTCATCCTCAGTGACGCCCGTGTCATTGGTGGAACTCGCGCAAGTGGAGAGTCTCTATGGTATTGGCACCAGTTCGCATCTTTGCGCCTGCGTCTTGTTCGGACGACACAGCATTCCTGCCATCTGCCTCTGTCATCACACATGGTTGGTTGTTGTCTTGAAGCAGCAGGTCTATGCATTTACCATACTGCTTGGGCAACATTAATACTACAACAAAGAGGCGGAGTTCTGACTGGTAGCATGACGGAGAGTAATGGATTACTGATGAATGGCGTCACAGTGTGTTCATTCATGACTCTCGTATCCGTGTTACTCTGGATGACCATCGTCGGCGAGTCTGGAGGCGATCTGGAGACAGGTTCTATTGTTCCATAATTTTGGAGGGAGACAACTCCTAGCGTCATGTTGTGTAGGACATCGGGTGTGATTTCATGGGATGGCTGATAGTGACTGAGGAACGCTGATGGTGTAACCAACGTCACGGATGTCATGCATCCTAAAGGGTACCTGTCGAGCAACAGTACCGTACCGCCATTTTTCAGCAGAACCATGCTCGTCGAAACATGGCACGTGTCTCTACGAAGCATGTGCTTGATGTTGAGGTACTCCCATGGGCTGCAAGATCCCCGTATGTGTCCCCGATAGACCATGTGTGGGACCATCTCCAACTCCGTCTCTTTGCCAGTATACAGGAAGTCAAGGACCAGTTCCAACATTTGTGAGCCCCGTTTGCCTTAGAAGAAAATACAACAGCTCTATGACAACAAATGCATCCAGGTCAGAGCGGGTGCAACGTCATATACATCTGCATCTATATCTATACTCTGCAAACCACCGTGAGGTGCATGGCAGAGGGTACGTCCCAGTGTACCAGTTTTTAGGATTTCTTCTTCTTCCATTCACGTATGTAGCGAGGGAAGAATGACTGTTTGAATGCCTCGGCGCGTGCAGTAATTATTCTGACCTAATCCTTATGTGAACGATATGTAGGGGGTTGTAGTATATTCCTAGAACAAGCTGTTTCTTGAAACTTTGATAATAGACTTTCTCTGGATAGTTTACGTCTATGTTCAAGAGTTTCTCAGTATCTCTGTGACATTCTCCCGCGTATAAAGCAAACCTGTGACAATTCATGTTGCTCTTCTCTTTCTACGTTGAATAACCCCTGTTATTCCCATCTGGTACGGATCCCACAAACTTGAACAATATTGTCGAGCACACAATTAAAACCACATCAGTAGATGGCACTGTATAACGGCTCCGAAACACAACACTAACAAATTATCACATTGATAATGAATATAAACCTGGGAGGATCTGCCATGGTGGGGGAGAAGGGGAAAGGGCAAAAGGGGAAAAGGAGATGAGGAGAAGGGGAGAGAAAGAGTGATGGGGAGCGCCAAAGGAGGGCTGGGGAGGCAAGGAACGGGTGAGGAAAACAGCCACAGAGGGGATGCAGGGACTGAGGGAGGGAAGGAGGAAAATCCGATCTGGGAGAAGGAGGGGAGAGGAAGAGGCAGCCCTGGAGAGGGAGGGAACAAGGCCAGGCTACAGTAGGAAGGAAGGGTAGATGTCACGGCGAAGTTCAACATCCGGGAGGGGGAGGTGCTGGAAATTGCCCTGATGAAGGAGATGGAGGGTGTGGAGGTGGAAAGAGGGAGGAATACAGCGATAGAGGCAAGGCAATGGGCGGGAGGTGGAGAGGAAGGAGGAAACCAGGGGGTTGGGGGATCAAGCCTGCAGATAGTGTAAAGGATGGCGAGATGGAGGAAAAGCAGGAGGTGGGGGGAGGGGATGAGGTCATACAGGAGCTGTGTGGGGGAAGGAAGGCGGATAAGGGGGCAAGGTGGAGAGCATGGCGTTCGAGGATGTGGACGGTCTTGTAAAAGCGGGTGGGAGTTGAACTGAAAAGACCTGGTGCAGCTATGGTATTTATAGCGAATTCCGCGCATGCCAGTCGTACTGGCAGTTTACGGCGAGTGCATTAGGAGGTCACATGTGCGAGGCTGCCCAGTTGCATTTGCTGTCTCATTGGTGAAGCAAGAACAGTCTAATCGCTGAGCATGTCGATTCCACTGTGACTGCATAATTTTAATAATTGGATTCCAATTTTTTTCCAGCTGAAAGCCTTTATCACAACACATTAAATTGCCAGCAAAACGTATTTCCACAGATTCTTTGATTACAGAGCTCCAGAAACAGTAAACTGGTGCTAAAATTTTGGTATTATTGTATTCTATTGATTGTTCCATGGAAATTCAATGTTCTGCTACTGCTGATTTCAAGGGTTATCGCAGACGGTTATGTCTTCCGTGTTCTACACATCGTTCCTGGACCGTTCGTGTCGTCTGACTTATATGCCCTGAGCCACACTCACAGGGAATTTTATAAACACCCGCCTTCCTCGATTGTAAACCGCCTTTATCGGATCCGAATAAGGCCCTGCTCTTTGCTGGTGGACAGAAGATGACATTGGTATTACTCTTCCTAAGCAATCTGGCTATTTTAGAAGATTCTTTCCCAGTACATGGAAGAAACGCAGTTGATTTATAGTCGTCATCAGTCTACTCAGAGCGTTGCTTCTTGTTATTATAATTGTCATGGCCTTCCGTATTTAACGCGAGGTAGAGCCATTCTCTTTAAAAACGTTCTCCAGATGCACTAATTCTTCGTGAAGGCTAAACAATGGTTCAAATGGCTCTGAGCACTATGGGACTTAACTACTGTGATCATCAGTCCCCTAGGACTTAGAACTACTTAAACCTAACTAACCTAAGGACATCACACACATCCATGCCCGAGACAGGATTCGAACCTGCGACCGTAGCAGTCGCGCGGTTCCGGACTGCGCGCCTAGAACCGCTAGACCACCGCGGCCGGCTCGTGAAGGCTATCAGCATCCGAAATTACATGCGGCCGATGAATTAATGTGCTGAGAACACCGGCGGTTTGTGCGGGGCGACGGCAGCTGGATGCCTGAAGACATGGGTCTGTATGTGTGGGTTTTCTGTACACCGAATGTACCAAAGACCTATTATTCTTACGGCGTACTAACTCGTCTACAAAGGGAAAAGTCCCATCTTTCTCAATCTCCATAGTATATGTGATGTTTCATGTAAAGAGTTTAAAGGACAAAGGATTATTTCCAGTTCTTGTCTGCCACGAGGCCATACAACGAAAGTATCATCTACCTAACGCTAAAAATCCGTAAGCTTTAAGACGGCAGAGTCGAGAGCCTACCCCTAAAAGTCTTCCATTGAAAGATGGGCCACCACAGGGACAAAGGACTGCTCATGACGACACCGTCAGTTTGTTGAAAAAGTTCGTTATAAAGTAAAAAATAAGTTGAGCAAAGAGTATGTTCAAGCAAAGCCGTCAAATCATCACTGAACAAGTTACCAATAAGATGCAGCGAGTCAAATAAAGGCACTTTGGCAAAAAGTGAGACCACATCGAAGCAAACTAGTAAATCCAAGCTGCTCAGCTTAACAGTCCTCAAAAGATTGATAAAATCCTTGGAATTACGTATATGGTGGCAGTACTCACCTACATACGGCTTGAGTAAGAACGACAGATCTTTTGCAGTCGAATAATTAAAAGCACTAGTGTTACTCACCATCAATCGTAGTGGATGGCCGGACGTCTCTGGGCCGAAATATCGTGGCTGAATGTTCATGGAATACGGCTGCAAACCTGAAAATTACGGAAGCAGAAATACGCCAGGAAAATTTCAGAAGTCACATCAAGAATACTGCTTATACCTGGTTGCCTTTATCCAAACCTTTCAGTATACCATGTGAGAAAAGTGCGAGTTGGGTTTCACATGATCGATGTTTTGGAAATCCTTGCTGGTTGGCACTGAGGAGGTCATTCTGTTCAATATAATTCATTACGTTTGACTCAGAATATGTTCTAAGATTCTACAACAAACTGATGTCAAGGATACTGAACTGTAGATTTGTGTATCACATCTACTACCCATCTTCTAGATGTGCGTGACATGCGCTTTTTCGCAGTAACTGGGCATAGGTTTTTGTTCGACGTTTCTACGATAGGTTACAGTTAGGAGAGGGGCTAGCTCAGCCTCAAATTCAGTATAGAATCTGACAGGAATTCCATCGGAGCCTGTTCTACTGGGTAAAAGTGGGCTCCTACTGGCAAGTTCGTAGTAAATTTTACTCGATATTTTAATCACAAATAACATACATACCCTCTCAGCCCTCGAAGTCCCATTGCTTTTTTTCCTCCTCTCCAGCCTGGGTGCTTCACTTTTTTTGTCAGGCAGTGTACATTTTCTAAGTAGCCTGCATCGGGTTACTCGGACAGCGACACGTGGACGCAGGTAAGAGGCGGGAGTAAATCGACGGAATAGTTGAGGCGTGAGATTGGAGTGCTCCGCAATCACTTTATAGTTGGATTCGCCTTGGGACTAACACGCGCGAGGGGGCTCTAGGATGCGGCGTGCCGCCGGGGAACTCCCAACTACCAGCAGCTAAGCACACTTCCCAGTCAGGGCATGCAGCACTCAGTTTCCAGACGGGAGGATATAATGGTGGGAGTTCCTATCGCAATACTCTTGTTTCCTATTGTTACCTCATTATGTAGTACACATTGTGTTCTTACTGTTAGCAGTAATTTTCTCTCCTTATTTACACTGTGTTTATTAACGTACCAGTATTTGCAGTTTATTTGTTGTAATAATTCTCTGTCATCGTGACTGTATGATTTCTTACACTGACTGAAACTTCTAAGTATTATTTTCTTACTTGAACTGAAGGAACTGAGAATGTGAAACTTTTACGCTTTTACATAAATTCCATAATGCAACTGGACCTTCTAAAACTGCTGGATGAAACTGACGTACTGTCACTTAGCTTGTCTTTATCGTTTGAACACTAACCTACAGAATTTTCCCTTACAAATACAGCTAAAACTTATTCCACTCATTAATGACGCACAATATACATGGATAACACAGTCTGACTATTCATTAACACAAAAGAATGTCCCTGAATTGGAAGAAATCCTAACAATAACCCAAACATTTCATAAGTCACTTACCTCACAGAAAATCTTCATGACGAACTACAGCAAATACAGTAGGTATACAGCAAGCTAAACAAAAAGACGCTAACTGCTGTAGGCTCTAACAAGTGTAAGTAGGCTGTTTATGTTTTCTTATTGGCAACGTTACGTAGCGCACTGTATGAAAAATCACTGGCTGAGCTGTGTGCAGTCGGTGGCTAGTTTGCATTGTTGTCTGCCATTGTAGTGTTGGGCAGCGGCAGCTGGATGTGAACAGCGCGTAGCGTTGCGCAGTTGGAGGTGAGCCGCCAGCAGTGGTGGATGTGGGGAGAGAGATGACGGAGTTTTGAAATTTGTCATGAACTGCTATATATATTATGACTATTGAGCTGGCAGTAGTGGCGCTCGCTGTATTGCAGTAGCTTGAGTAGCGAAGATTTTTGTGAGGTAAGTGATTTGTGAAAGGTATAGTTTAGTGTTAGTCAGGGCCCATTCTTTTGTAGGGATTTTTGAAAGTCAGATTGCGTTGCGCTAACAAAATATTGTGTATCAGTTTAAGCACAGTCCTGTAAAATTTTTTCTAAGGGGACGTTTCATATGTCGACCCTTAGCCTAGGATACCTCACTGGAATCTTCTGATTTTTTTTCTTGTAGTCTGTGTAATTAGTGTAGATTTTGTTTATTGCTAACGCGTAATTGTAGAGAGAATCTTCTTTGTAGTTGCAGTCTTTCATTGTTGTACAGTAAAACAGGTGTGGCACGCATGTAAATTTGCACCAAGTATTTCGCAGCTGCGCTTGCAATTAACTAGATATTATTTTCAGTGCTATGTTAATGTGTTCTCTTATTTTTGCTCTTCAAATTGTGTTTTTCTGTGTTATCGTGTGAAATATTGTGACAATAATGGCGTGTGAAAAACGTAACACTAGGCTCCAATGTAAACTGAGAAATAATAGTGACGACGAGCGTAGCTTATCAGCACCGCTGTGTAATGAATTAACAGACATTCAAAGTAGTAATTTGGTAACTGTGCATAGGGAAATGGAGCGGGCGTCAAATAATGGTGTAGACAGTGAAACAGGTGGTGAACAGGGAAGCATTATCGATCGATCGGTCGGCAACAGCTCGCCTCAGGAATCGGGAATGACAGAGCACAATATTGCAAATACTGTAGATTCAGGTTTTGGGTCCTCACTGTTTTCGCAAATAAGTCAAGACACATTTTCTGCTTGTCAAAATGTAAATGTTGCCGGTGCAACTTCACTGCCGAAAAGCACTGTGGAACATGTTTCAGACACCAGTGCATTGTTATTACAGTTAATACAACAAATGGGACAAAGGCTACAAAAGTTAGACACAACGCTTGAACAAAATCAGAAACAAATGGGACAAAATCTTCAAAAGTTAGACACAATGGAACAAAATCTTCAAAAGTTAGACACGATGGAACAAAATCAGAGACAAACAGAGCAACAGCTTCAAAAGTTAGACTCATTGGAACAAACTCTTGAACACGTGAAGATTTAACTATTGAGTTACATAACATTGAATCGAAATGTCAAAAAGTCTGTAATGACGTAAAAACTCAAATTTGTGAGCATTTTCAACCTATTTTTTCGCGGCATGAAAATGCATTACAGAATCACGAAGCAGCCATAAATGAACTGCAAACTATTGTTCATGAAAATCATGAGACCTTGCAAGCTAAATTTGACTCAGTTGCATCTACCGATTCGGTTACGGAACTTGCAAAAACTCAGAAAAACTTAAAGGACACAGTAGATACTCTGAAACTTGGTTCAGAAAAACACACTGAGGAAATAAGTACACTATCGGAGAAAGTAGCCGAACTTATGGATCAGTTCACTAATTTATCTACGAAGGTAGATGATAATCTGAATGACACAAAACCGGTAGTCTTTAATGACACAGAAGAGTGCGAACAAATTAGGAAATTCAAACAAAATCAGAATCAAATTAATACGCAACACCAAAGAGAAATCCGCGAAGTACAAGATCAGCTGACACAGGTAATACAAGAATTACGTGTTTCAGAGGACACTCGCGCCCCAATACGGGAAGAGGGACATAGAAATACGGAACAGCCACAAAATAATAACACAGGACACTTCGGAAATTATGAAAGAAATTGGCAAGGTGCACCGAATTTTGAAATGGAACCGCCGAAACGACGTAACAATGACCGATATGCGACTCGCCGACATGATGACTTTGACTATAAGCTGTTCATTACTACACGTAAATTCAAAACATTTAAGAATTCCGGCAACGACATTCATCCACAAGCGTGGCTTCATCAATTCTCTCATTGTTTTCCTCCCAACTGGTCATTAGAGCACAGATTAGAATTTATGTGTGGCTACTTTGAGAATGAACCAGCTGAAAGAATGCGATCGGTCATTCACGATTGTCACAGTGAAGGAGAATTTTACCATGCCTTCCTCTCAGCATATTGGTCTCAAGCTACACAAACCCGAGTAAAACATAGCATCATGATGATGAAACACTTTGAACAATCTGAATTTTCCAGTTTTGTCAAATATTTTGAAGACATGTTGCATAAGAATCAGTATCTTTCAAACCCATACAGCCCCTCAGAACTCATCCGCCTTTGCTTACTCAAATTGCCTGAACATTTACGACATATTATTTTGGCAGGACGTTGCAAAGACGACATTGAAGCATTTCAGGGACTCTTACAAGAATTAGAAATTGACACTGACAATCGCAGAACGCGAAACCAGGAACACAACAATTACAGGTCACATCCGTCGCAATTCCGCGATGAAAGAAGTAATAACTGGACACGACAAGGCTATTCTCACAACACAAATTGTGACCAAAACAGACACCACCCGTATGACAACCGTTGGCAGAGTAGTAATAACTACAGGGAAAGATCATCTCACCGCGGTAATGACTATGACAGAGATAACCATAGAAACAGACAATATGGGAACCAAAACAATTATCATCAGGGGAGACAGAATAACTTCAGACGCAACAGTTCAGCGCGCAGTTACGATTCCAGGAGAAATTCTCCACCACATGACAGAGAGAAAAGAAACTATGTAAACAACCGACATAACGACAGACCTGAATTTCATCAGAACTGGCGGGATTCTAACAGAGCTGGGCCCTCTCGGCAAGGCGAATTTGTAGAAGTTAGGTCTCCTAATCCCAATAACGACGCACGCCAACAAAGAGACAGACAATGACTTGCACTGCAGGCAGCCGCTTGCGCCGGCTGGCTCAGAGTAAAATAACATAGACGCTAACCTTGAGAAAAATTCCAGTATTCTTTACCGACGTATACCGCATGATAATTGCATTCAAGTTCAAACTCTGAGTACTATGAAGAGTAAAGGATTGCACCACACTTCACATGTAAAACCGTTTATTGAATGATAATCTGCTTTTTAACTTTGTCTTTGCCATAAAACTTTTCACTTCACATTTCTAGTATGCTTTGTCAGACTTAAGAAACTGTTAACATGCAACAATGTTTGAAGTTAAATATCCAGTCAAGAACCAAGAGAACTTATTTAAACAGAAATTACGAATGCATTGTTATTATGAACAGACGACACAGTGGTTAGTTTATGTGACAGCTACACGGTTTTATCACGACGCTACTAATGAGTGACAATTTACAATGTTGCTTTTGCAGTGTTTCTGTTTTATGACTGCACAGTTTTATGTATCATTCTGGAAAGTAAAACATGTTTTAGTAGTAACTTTTGTGGTATAGCTACAATGAGACAGCCTTTTCCGTAGCACAACAATATGTTACAGCACAGTACTTTCTCCATCACAACAATAAGCGTAATAACTAAGATATCTATACGCAAAGCATTTCACTTTTGTTTATCATGAGGTAAGTACATTGACTTCTGCAGAACTTAGCTTTCGCAGGACGATAACTACGAGACTTCCACAGAGATTATCTTACAACATGACCCACAGTTTAGCGCTACAGGACACGTATTTGAGTGATTAATTTTATACTTAAAACATTTATTTTTAAAGATTTTTTAACTAACAAAGAAAGTTTTCCGTGATACATTTCATTCTATTGGTGTAATCTGTAACACCTGAGGGTATAATTACATTAATCCTCAGGGGGGTACACACTTACTTTGTGTACCATGTGTTTGGCAAGCACAAGGAGCCCTAGCTAATATGGTATTTGCTTATACAACTTTACACATCGGTACCATATTTCTGTAACACATAAATTACACAGCTACCTGATCATTTAGCAGAGAAAGAAACATTTTTTTTTTACTACGTCAGTGACAGATGTTTACGTAATTACACCGTTGGATAACTTCACACTTACGAAATTGTATTTTGTCTGTACTTTGTAAACTGTTCATATTTTTTCGGAATCATTGTGATACTATGAGAGCTTTGAATGATGTATTTGGTAAGGGAGCATGATTTTAAAGTACGTTTGAGGTAGATGACACTATTGAAATGAGCAGAGAATTTTTTTAGGTTTTGACATTATTGCAGAAAGCTACGACGTTTTTGAGATTTGACTGAGGTGTTATGATGTTATTATTATGACGACGATGTGTATTATGCTGTTGAGGAATGTTTATTATGATATATATTAATTATGATGAAATACTGAAGAAGTGTCGACGAATATGTATATGTGTAATAAGGTAAGGAATAATGAATAGTGGTTAGGGACTCTGATTTGTGGAAAAGGATGTTGGAAACCAAGAATCGTGCTTTAAGAGTTATGAAATGTATGTAAATGCGTGAATGTATTACAATGCCGACGAAAACTTTTTGGACACTGTTATATCAATAGGATTTTGTTTCTACAGATTTGTAACGCAAATTCTTGACCTGTGATATATTTTTATATGAGACTGACACTGTAGCGGAAACTGTTGTCGTAAATATTTCGGTAAGAAAGGTAAGTGACCTTGACGTAATGCGTCTTGAGCGGCCACCTGTGCCAGCAACCTGGAGAAACAGCCATTAGGTGAAAAAAAAAGAGGCCATTAACCTCGCTATTGACATTCCTTTGTAGAAAGCATCGCAAATACGACACGCTAATTACTTGGAAACATATGATCACTCGTATTTTGTGCTACTTACTGAAATGCTTATGAATTGATGGGAAATATTCGTACAACTGCACACCTGATTAGGACAAGTGTCTTTCTACGAGAGTTGAGAGCATTTCTACTAACTTATGAAATGTCACATGACTATTGAATGGTATTTTTATGCTTTGCTTTTCATAGTTGCTTATTTCATTTGATATCTAGTTTCCAGCTGTGTTGCAGCATTGCTTTTATAAAATCAAATGCATTTGCTAATGTGAACACTTTCTGTCAACAGATCTATTAAATAATAATTTTGTAATCCACATTCTTAAAAAAAAGGAGCTCTTGGAATGGAAAGAACAATAAGAAGGGACTAATAACAGTAACTGCATATATAATTTTCTTTTCGAGTACTTGGTAATTTTTGTAGAATTTGTTTTTGTGGTGCACCACTTTAATTACTTAGACATTAAGATGTGAATAGACATTTCCCTTGTCTGCATTGTTATCTTTAGTGTACTATTTTTTCTGCTTGAGCTTTGTCATGTTTAGATGCTGCTGCTGTTTGCCATGCATAGTGCTACTAAATTTCTTTTTGTATTATTCTTTTAAGCCAGTTTTACTACTGATTTATTTTTCTTGTTTGCTGCTCATTGCCTTATATTAGTTGTAATTTATGCTGCTTGCTTTGCCTTTTGTATATTTTTGTCATTGCTATTTGTATTAATTGTTTTGTGCTGCTGCATTGCCTCGTCCCTTAGTTTAGCATCTGAGCACAGTAGATTTAAGTTAGCTTAAGAGGGGGTACACTATATAAGAGAATGAGTTGCGATGAATTTGAAGAAATTCATTGAGAAGTTATACGAAAAAAGTACAGAAAGCAAGTATAGAGAGGACTTTTCGGAAATAATGGTGAATGAAGGGAGATCTCCAAGCACAAAAAAGGTTTTCTTCGCAAAATACTGCAGTAAAACAAACCCTGTCCTTTCCTTTTGTGTTATCCCACTATGTGTTTGGTACCCTTGTGTATTTGTTTTCTTCCTGTCTCTGTGTAGTTTCATAGAATTTTTTTTCTAATACTAAGCTACATTCACTATGACAAGGAATACTGTTATCCTCAAATATAATTGGCATTAATAACATGTTTTTTACCTTGTAAATATGCTTAGACATTATTTATTCTGTTTTGATTTAATACTTATGTGTAAAGTTGATGTTTCAAAAGTTATTCTGATCTTTTATATATGTACTCATGTCATAATTTCTGTAACACTGACGTATATGTTATTTCGATTCTTTTGTAAAGCCTGTATTACAAATGTTCTCTATATTATGTTCTTTAATGATGTATTTTGTACCTTTGTAATTGTATTCTTATGTTATAAAATTGTAATTGCCACCAGGTCATCAAATTACTAACTTGTAAGTTACATTTCACTGCACACGTTTCTGTTGGTCATAGTATATGGACAATATGTGAGAAGTAGGGACTGATAGTGTTTGCACGTCTGTTAATGATTCAGCAAGGGACTGGATAACAGCATTGCTGGTTCTAAGGACAATTCCAAAAAACTTTGTGAGTGCACAAGTGGTGGTTATGGACTTGCTATATTATCTACAAGACTCTTCAATGGTGATTGTGCACCTGCACAGTCACAACAGATGGCTGCTGGCCATCTCTACCAGGACTACAGTGGGTCTGCATCTTTGATGGCCCACCAATTTCTACAAGGACTGCAGTGGGTCTGCACCTCTGGTGGCCCACCAGTACCGTAATCTCTACCAGGACTACAGTGGGTCTGCTCTGTGATGACCTAACTACCAATATTCTTCAAAACGTCGACTGACTCTGCTGTGGGATTACTCTGTTGTGGCCCATGACCTGTCTGCATGTCGAGAGTCAGCACTGTCTTTCCGCTGGAAGGACAACGCTACTTCTTCAAGACTGCGTGGAAATCCACTACTTCCGTGTGCATTTTCTTTTACTGCTCAGACTTTGAGAAAAACACTACTATTTTACTGTGATAAACGATCAGGACTGTCTTTATGGACTGTGAGAAAATTTTAGCTTTTGACCAACATTGTATCGATAAGTGTGTGCATTTGATTTCCTTGTTATTGTAATTACGATTATGAAAAATTTTAACAAATATGTATTGCCCAGTGCCCAAAACAATTTGTAAAATTTTTTGTGGGGAGCATGGGGGCTATGTAAGTAGGCTGTTTATGTTTTCTTATTGGCAACGTTACGTAGCGCACTGTATGAAAAATCACTGGCTGAGCTGTGTGCAGTCGGTGGCTAGTTTGCATTGTTGTCTGCCATTGTAGTGTTGGGCAGCGGCAGCTGGATGTGAACAGCGCGTAGCGTTGCGCAGTTGGAGGTGAGCCGCCAGCAGTGGTGGATGTGGGGAGAGAGATGGCGGAGGATTGAAATTTGTCATGAACTGCTATATATATTATGACTATTGAGCTGGCAGTAGTGGCGCTCGCTGTATTGCAGTAGCTTGAGTAGCGAAGATTTTTGTGAGGTAAGTGATTTGTGAAAGGTATAGTTTAATGTTAGTCAGGGCCCATTCTTTTGTAGGGATTTTTGAAAGTCAGATTGCGTTGCGCTAACAAAATATTGTGTATCAGTTTAAGCACAGTCTCGTATAATTGTTCAAAGGGGACGTTTCACAAGTAATAGGAATGTGGTTAGCAAAGGAAAGATTTTATATCAGAGCAAACAATATATTTAGCAGATTTTACCTTAATCATGTGACATCCAGTTCCAAAAATTATATAATCGTCAATAATTCCATTACCCACATTTTACAAAAATGGTTCAAATGGCTCTGAGAACTATGGGACTTAACTTCTGAGGTCATCGGTCCCTTGAACTTAGAATTACTTAAACCTAACTAACCTCAGGACATGACACACATCCATACCCGAGGCAGGATTCGAACCTGCGACCGTAGTGATCGCGCGGTTCCAGACTGAAGCGCCTAGAACGGCTCGGCCACTCTGGCCGGCCACATTTTACAATCCATGTCCAACCGATATTAAGTCTCCATGACGGACTCACGTCCAGATCGTCCGCTCTCGTTAACACTGCTTGTAACCTCCGTCACTGCTAAATATTAACTTCTAATTGCGAGTCCTTCCAGCCACATAGTCTCTTAGCAAGGGCGCATAGCGCCGTCAGTGATATTAATGCAGTCTAAAGCGCTGCCAACATACAAACATACAAACAGGCTCTTTACATGATGTTCATCTTTACATATAACCTGTTATAGAACCTCAAAGAAACAAATCTCGAAAAATTAGTATAAACTCGTATCAGAACGACATATCGTAGCAACATGTGCTGATACAGATTTTTTGAGGTTATCACGCTGACATATGGAAAGACCTACTTTTGTCACTATATTACAGAATGAGCACAGTTACAACTGAAGTAGTGCCACGCTTTTCAACTATGTCCAAGAATATTTGAATTTATTTACAAAATTTCCTCTTTTGCGAAACACAGTGGCTTTTCTTCTGTTCTATTCTTTACCCGAAAATGTTTCGTATATATGTGTCATCTTCTGCTGGTCTCGTATTATTTGTGTAAAATATGATACAAATCATTTGGGTTGTTTTCTATTTTAAGCCTTCAAAAATAATGACATGTCCATTTTTAATTTTTTATGATTCCCGATTTTAATTTGTACAGGATGTAGCGTAAGTTTTAAATGTATTTGATAGCCCACTCTTATGCGATTTATATTTTGATAACTTTACATTTGCAAAGTAATCTGAAGAATAAGATTATTACTTGAGAGAGAGATTGTTATTGTACCTCGTATACTTTTTAAGTGAGTAACAGTAGTGAATGTTAAGTACATACGTTTTACATCGGTGTGTGTCGTTTTCTCATATGCCTCGAACACTTTCACATGTTTTCATAAGCAAAAGCGAGATTTAGGAAAACATACGTCGCCATCCTCTTACTGACGCTGTTCACTTGTTCATTGTGTTGTGTTTGTGCACTGTGGCACTAATTCTGAATGTTTGCTGCGAGTTTTTGTGATGCGGGAGCTGGAGGGAAAACGTATTTGATTCGTGTGTGTGTGTGTGTGTGTGTGTGTGTGTGTGTGTGTGTGTGTGTGTGTGTGTGTTTGTGTTTGTGTTTGTGTGTGTGTGTGTGTGTGTGTGTGTGTATATGTATGTGTGTGTTTGTGTGTGTCTGGAAATATATGTTTTTAGATATATCGTAACAATCAAACAACTCAGTAGAGGAATATTCCGGGACTAAATACATCCCCATAAAGATTTTAACAAAGCCAGCATGTATCAGTTGTATGGTTCCTCTCAGTCTATTCACACAGGCCATTAAGCTGGAATTCTATAACACTCTGAGTACTTCAAGGCTTTATAAAATGATTCCACACATTCCACGACCGCCATGACTATACTGAAACTGATCCTAGGGTCCTCGCGGATTACAATAGTCCTGACCAATAACTTACAATGGAGAGGAACTAACACGTACATACGTGCAGGAGCTTCCAATCGCAGCAAAATTATAATTCTTGGAAATCAGAGAACCACTTCAGCTGGATGAAGACCCTTTTTAATGGACTCACGACCGGTTTCGTGGCATTACAAACATATATTCAGATGAACAAATATCTCATGTCATTAGGTGAACAACAGTTTGACCTTCGTTGACCTCCAAAGACTTTACTATTACACATCATTGGATTCCTTTCGATAGCCACTATCAGAAAATAAGTAACACACTATAGCATTCCATTAAAAAAAAAGTTGGCCTTCATATCTCTGACGCGACCCCACCTAGCAACAAAAAAGCAACGTCATATCATGGACCCTGTTGTCCCATCCAACATCTGTCCCACAAACTTTTCAGCTCCCATCATATTTTCAGAGTTATTCTAGGTACCAATATTTAATGACTCACCCTGTATAGTAGGTCTGCACAGGCACGTTGATACAAGACTGGGTTACCTTTAGTTATAAAGCTATAGTCGAAGAGAGCATTACATGAACAGAAGTTGACAAGAACCTCGATAAGAAGATAATAAACCCCAAACATTAAAAACGGCAGATAGTTGCAAGCGTTAAATTTATTGTATGAACAAGTAAGCAAATGGAAGGGATAACAGGCTGTGTTGATCCCTATCTTGGCCATCAGAGAAATGAAGGCGGCACTGTCTAATGGCAAAAACGATGGAACGAAGAAAGATATGAAGCTCTCAGTCTGTACAAGAGAGGGGAAGAGCTTGATTTAATGAACCATTCCTTCATGCACCTGAAGTTATTTACGGAAACGAAGGAAATATTAAATCACGACTGCAGGCCGGGTATTGCAACTCCGTTCCTTCCGAATCCGATCTCATTGTCTCAGCAGCAGTGCGACTTCGCATTGTACCGGGCGTTGTAATTCCAGTAGCAGTTAATGGCAGCCTTTGACTTAAAACACACTGTGGGACGCAGAAATGCCGTGAAATATCCTTCCAATTAGAACTGGACTGTTAACTTAATTAGCAGGGAAGACTAACTCGCAATGTAGCGTCGACTGAGGGTAATAAGTTTCCTGCACAAAAAAAGTCAGACGATAAACTCCGCCATATTTCCCTTTATTACTCAGAGGTAATTGGGTAGACATTCAGTTTATGCCAACGAAATGGCGCCTTACGTTCTGTAATGAGCCACAGTAACTGGCATAGTTATCGAAGTTATTCTTGTGAATGCTACAGCGAATTTTTGTACGATGGGCGTTCGGGAAGTAACAAACACATTTTTTCCTGTAGGCAGGTACGTTTGTTTTCCAGGGTTCCAATACACCGTATTATCTCCCAATCTTCTGACTTCAAAACCCTGTTTTTCAGCATAATCTCCGTTCAGTGCGAGAGCCTTCCGCCACCTGACAGGGAGGACCTGTATGCCCACTGGCTACCACTCTACGGGTCGACGTCAGAGCCATTGACCTGCTGCGTCAATAAGGTCCCTATCATCCACATCCTTCATGAGAATGGTCCTCCGTTGCTCTTTATGGTCTCCTATTAGGCGGCGACGAAACCAGCGGGCACACACCATTGAGTACTCCAACTGGTACATCTACATCTATATTTATTCTCCTCAAACCCCCCAACGGTGTGTGGCGGAGGGCACTTTACGTGCCACTGTCATTACCCCCCTTTCCTGTTCCAGTCGCGTATAGTTCGCGGGAAGAGTGACTGCCGGAAAGCCTCCGTGCGCGCTCGAATCTCTCTAATTTTACATTCGTGATCTCCTCGGGAGGTATACGTAGGGGGATGCAATATATTCGATACCTCATCCAGAAACGCACCCTCTCGAAACCTGGACAGCAAGCTACACCACGATGCAGAGCGCCTCTCTTGCAGAGTGTGCCACTTGAGTTTGCTATACATCTCCGTAATGCTATCACGATTATCAAATAACCCTGTGACGAAACGCGCCGCTCTTCTTTGGATCTTCTCTATTTCCTCTGTCAACCCAACCTGGTACGGATTCCTCACTGATGAGCAATAATCAAGTATAGGTCGAACGAGTGTTTTGTGAGCCACCTCCTTTGTTGATGGACTACATTTTCTAAGGACTCTCCCAATGAATCTCAACCTGGCACCCGCCACACCAACAATTAATTTTATATGATCATTCCACTTCAAATCGTTCCGCACGCATACTCCCAGAATTTTACAGAAGTAACTGCTACCAGTGTTTGTTCCGCTATCATATAATCATACAATAACGGATCCTTCGTTCTATGTATTCGCAATACATTACATTTGTCTATGTTAAGGGTCAGTTGCCACTCCTTGCACCAAGTGCATATCCGCTGCAGATCTTCCTGCATTTCGCTTCAATTTTCTAATGCTGCAACTTCTCTGTATACTACAGCATCATCCGCGAAAAGCCGCATGGAACTGCCAACACTATCTACTAGGTCATTTATATATATTGTGAAACGCAATGGTCCCATGACACACCCCTGGGGCACGCCAGAGATTACTCCATTGAGAACAACATGCTGTGTTCTGTTAGCTAAAAACACACAGCTGGTCTGATATTCCGTAGGCTCTTACTTTGTTTATCAGGCGGCAGTGCGGAACTGTATCGAACGCCTTCCGAAAGTCAAGGAAAATGGCATCTACCTGGGAGCCTGTATCTAATATTTTCTGGGTCTCATGAACAAATAAAGCGAGTTGGGTCTCACATGATTGCTGTTTCCGGAATCCATGTTGATTCCTACAGAGTACATTCTGGTTTTCCAGAAATGACATGATACACGAGCAGAAAACATGTTCTAAAATTCTACAACAGATCGATGTCAGAGATATGGGTGTATAGTTTTTCGCATCTGCTCGACGACCCTTCTTGAAGACTGGGACCACCTGTGCTCTTTTCCAATCATTTGGAACATTCTGTTCCTCTAGAGACTTGCGGTACACGGCTGTTAGAAGGGAGGCAAGTTCTTTCGCGTACTCTGTAGAATCCAACTGGTATCCCTTCAGGTCCAGTGGACTTTCCTCTGTTGAGTGATTCCAGTTGCTTTTCTATTCCTTGGACACTTATTTCGATGCCAGCCATTTTTTCGTTTGTGGGAGGATTTAGAGAAGGAACTGCAGTGCGGTCTTCCTCTGTGAAACAGCTTTGGATAAAGGTGTTTAGTATTTCAGCTTTACGCGTGTCATCCTCTGTTTCAAAGCCATCATCATCCCAGAGTGTCTGGATATGCTGTTTCGAACCACTTACTGATTTAACGTAAGACCAGAACTTCCTTGGATTTTCTGTCAAGTCGGTACATAGAATTTTCCTTTCGAATTCGCTGAACACTTCACGCATAGACCTCCTTACGCTAACTTTGACATCGTTTAGCTTCTGTTTGTCTCAGAGGTTTTGGCTGCGTTTAAATTTGCAGTGAAGCTCTCTTTGCTTTCGCAGTAGTTTCCTAACTTTGTTGTTGAACCACGGTGGGTTTTTCCCGTCCCTCACAGTTTTACTTGACACGTACCTGTCTAAATCGCATTTTACGATTGCCTTGAACGTTTTCCGTAAACACTCAACATTGTCAGTGTCGGAACAGAAATTTTCGTTTTGATCTGTTAGATAGTGTGAAATCTGCCTTCTATTACTCTTGCTAAATAGATAAACCTTCCACCCTTCTTTTATATTCCTATTTACTTCCATATTCAGGGATGCTCACTGATTCCCTGTTCTGCGCTTACAGAGTCGAAAAGTTCGGGTCTGTTTGTTATCAGTAGGACCAAGATGTGGTAGACGAGTGTGCCAACATTACCAACAGAGACGTCCAGTTTAGTGGCCGGCCGCTATGGCCCAGAGGTTCTAGGCGCTTCGGTCCAAAACCACGCGGCTGTTACCGTCGCAGATTCGAATCCTGCCTCGGGCATGGATGTGTATGATGTCCTTAGGTTAGTTAGTTTCAACTAGTTCTAAGTTTATGGGACTGATGACCTCAGATGTTAAGTGCCGTACTGCTTAGAGCCATTTGAACCAGTTTAGCAGTGAGGTGTTTGTGTGTGACACGTCGTTCTCTTCGAATAAGAGAGTCGGTACGTTACAAGACTATTGGAGTCACCGCTGGCTGGCAGGGAGGCAATAGGACAGGTTTGCGCGACCTTGCTACGATGAAAACAGACACCTCGCCCAACGACTCTCCGTCTTTTTGTTCACCGTTAGGTCGGCGGAGACATTCTGCAGGCGCATATGAATATCTACGATCTCTTGTTTTCCGCCTCAAAAACTCAATGACAGTTCCTTGCTAGGAAAGCTCCTGCGTTACAAACTCTATTTGGAAAGTTACGTATAGTGCGTGCCACCTGTCGGAACTTCACGAAACTATGGGGGCTGAAGCGGAAATATTTCTCGATACCCCACAACCCGCATTATTTAAACTGAAACCGGCTGAGAACCCGTGGTCTAGGGGTAGCGTCTTTGATTCATAATCAAAACGTCTTCAGTCCCGGGTTCGATCCCCGCCACTGCCTAAATTTTGATAAATAATCAGCATTGGCGGCCGAAGACTTCCGGCATAAGAAGTCAGCCTCATTCTGCCAACGGCCTTGTCAAAGAGGGCGGAGGAGCGGATAGATGTTCAGGGCACTCTCTTGTCCTAGAGGTGAGAAATTGCCCCTAAAGGCGGAAGGATCAGCAATGATCAACGACATGAGGATGCAGAAGGCAATGGAAACCACTGCATTAAAGACACGTAACGTGTATCCTCAGGACATGTGGCCTGTAATTGAAGAAGTGTCATGATGATCTCTCCATTGGCAAAAGATTCCGGAATAGTCCCCCATTCGGATCACCGGGAGGGGACTGCCAAGGGGGAGGTTACCATGAGAAGAAGATTGAATAATCAACGAAAGGATAACGTTCTACAAGTCGGGGCGTGGAATGTCAGAAGTTTGAACATGGTAGGGAAACTAGAAAATCTGAAAAGGGAAATGCAAAGGCTCAATCTTGATATAGTAGGGGTCAGTGAAGTGAAGTGGAAGTAAGACAAGGATTTCTGGTCAGATGAGAATTGGGTAATATCAACAGCAGCAGAACATGGTATAACAGGTGTAGGATTCGTTATGAGTAGGAAGGTAGGGCAGAGGGTGTGTTACTGTGAACAGTTCAGTGACCGGGTTGTTCTAATCAGAATCGACGGCAGACCAACACCGACAACGATAGTTCAGGTATACATGCCGACGTCGCAAGCTGAAGATGAACAGATAGAGAAAGTGTATGAGGATATTGAAATGGTAATGCAGTATGTAAAGGGGGACGGAAATCTAATAGTCATGGGCGACTGGAATGCAGTTGTAGGGGAAGGAGTTGAAGAAAAGGTTACAGGAGAATGTGGGCTTGGGACAAGGAATGAAAGAGGAGAAAGACTAATTGAGTTCTGTAACAAGTTTCAGCTGGTAATAGCGAATACCCTGTTCAAGAATCACAAGAGGAGGAGGTATACTTGGAAAAGGCCGGGAGATACGGGAAGATTTCAATTAGATTACATCATGGTCAGACAGAGATTCCGAAATCAGATACTGGATTGTATGGCGTACCCAGGAGCAGATATAGACTCAGATCACAATATAGTAGTGATGAAGAGTAGGCTGAAGTTCAAGACATTAGTCAGGAAGAATCAATACGCAAAGAAGTGGGATACGGAAGTACTAAGGAAAGACGAGATACGTTTGAAGTTCTCTAACGCTATAGATACAGCAATAAATAGCGCAGTAGGCAGTACAGTTGAAGAGGAATGGACATCTCTAAAAAGGACCATCACAGAAGTTGGGAAGGAAAACATAGGTACAAAGAAGTTAGCTGCGAAGAAACCATGGGTAACAGAAGAAATACTTCAGTTGATTGATGAAAGGAGGAAGTACAAACATGTTCCGGGAAAATCAGGAATACAGAAATACAAGTCGCTGAGGAATGAAATAAATAGGAAGTGCAGGGAAGCTAAGACGAAATGGCTGCAGGAAAAATGTGAAGACATCGAAAAAGATATGATTGTCGGAAGGACAGACTCAGCATACAGGAAAGTCAAAACAACCTTTGGTGACATTAAAAGCAACGGTGGTAACATTAAGAGTGCAACGGGAATTCCACTGTTAAATGCAGAGGAGAGAGCAGATAGGTGGAAAGAATACATTCAAAGCCTCTGTGAGGGTGAAGATTTGTCTGATGTGATAGAAGAAGAAACAGGAGTCGATTTAGAAGAGATAGGGGATCCAGTATTGGAATTTAAAAGAGCTTTGGAGGACTTACGGTCAAATAAGGCAGAAGGGATAGATAACATTCCATCAGAATTTCTAAAATCATTGGGGGAAGTGGCAACAAAACGACTATTCACGTTGGTGTGTAGAATATATGAGTCTGGCGATATACCATCTGACTTTCGGAAAAGCATCATCCACACAATTCCGAAGACGGCAAGAGCTGACAAGTGCGAGAATTATCGCACAATCAGCTTAACAGGTCATGCATCGAAGCTGCTTACAAGAATAATATACAGAAGAACAGAAAAGAAAATTGAGAATGCACTAGGTGACGATCAGTTTGGCTTTAGGAAAAGTAAAGGGACGAGAGAGGCAATTCTGACGTTACGGCTAATAATGGAAGGAAGGCTAAAGAAAAATCAAGACACTTTCATAGGATTTGTCGACCTGGAAAAAGCGTTCGACAATATAAAATGGTGCAAGCAGTTCGAGATTCTGAAAAAAGTAGGGGTAAGCTGTAGGGAGAGACGGGTCATATACAATATGTACAACAACCAAGAGGGAATAATAAGAGTGGACGATCAAGAACGAAGTGCTCGTATTAAGAAGGGTGTAAGACAAGGCTGCAGCCTTTCGCCCCTACTCTTCAATCTGTACATCCAGGAAGCAATGATGGAAATAAAGGAAAGGTTCAGGAGTGGAATTAAAATACAAGGTCAAAGGATATCAATGATACAATTCGCTGATGACATTGCTATGCTGAGTGAAAGTGAAGAAGAATTAAATGATCTGCTGAACGGAATGAACAGTCTAATGAGTACACAGTATGGTTTGAGAGTAAATCGGAGAAAGACGAAGGTAATGAGAAGTAGTAGAAATGAGAACAGCGAGAAACTTAACATCAGGATTGATGGTCACGAAGTCAATGAAGGCAAGGAATTGTGCTACCTAGGCAGTAAAACAACCAATGACGGACGGAGCAAGGAGTACATCAAAAGCAGACTCGCTATGGCAAAAAAGGCATTTCTGGCGAAGAGAAGTCTACTAATATCAAGTACCGGCCTTAATTTGAGGAAGAAATTTCTGAGGATGTACGTCTGGAGTACAGCATTGTATGATAGTGAAACATGGACTGTGGGAAAACCGGAACAGAAGAGAATCGAAGCATTTGAGATGTGGTGCTATAGACGAATGTTGAAAATTAGGTGGATTGATAAGGTAAGGAATGAGGAGGTTCTACGCAGAATCGGAGAGGAAAGGAATATGTGGAAAATATTGATAAGGAGAAGGGACATGATGATAGGACATCTGCTAAGACATGAGGGAATGACTTCCATGGTACTAGAGGGAGCTGTAGAGGGCAAAAACTGTAGAGGAAGACAGAGACTGGAATACGTCAAGCAAATAATTGAGGACGTAGGTTTCAAGTGCTACTCTGAGATGAAGAGGTTAGCACAGGAAAGGAATTCGTGGCGGGCCGCATCAAACCAGTCAGTAGACTGATGACCGGCTGAGAAAGAAATATCTTGCATTACATACCGAACACCCAAGTATGACACGTCCATTGGAGTTAACACCATAACTAGAAACAAGGTATAGGTCAAAGATGCAAAACTGCGATCCACAGAGACCAACGTTCAATTTTCCTTCATGTAAGTAAGACAACAAAGTGTGAATTCAGTCCGGTTTAAAAAGTTTCTATTCGTATCTTCTGCAACACCGATGAAGTAATCTACCTTCGTTTATACACGGTTCGTTCAAAAAATTCCGAACTTTGCCGATGAAATTTTTCTACGCTTACCTTTTACTTACTGCAAACTGTCTCTTCGAAACAATCTCCTCCATAATTGATACACTACTCCCAACGCCTTTTCCACTTCCGGACGCAGTCTTCGTACGTATGAGAAAATATGAGAAAAAGTACCACCACAGCTATATCTTGAGAATGTGTTTATTGTCTCACACGACTAGTTTCGCCGGCACGTCACCGCCATCCTCAGGCCCCACCACTGCCAAAAAAGTTTCCTTCGAGCATTTACTGTGGGATCCTTACTACTAGCTTTCGTCAGTACACCGTGTCGAGTATAGAGTCCTGCTGAAAGCTAGACCAAGTATGCTAGTAACATGGACTCCACAGCAAATGCGCCAAGAAAATCAAATATTCTTTTGGCAGTGGTGGGGCTGAAGATGGCGGTAATGTGACGCCGAAACTAGCAGTGTGATAGAATAAAGATATTCTCAAGAAACAGCTGTCTTGCTACGCCTCTTGCTGCGAATTTTCTTTTATCTCGTATATCGTTGCAAATCTTCGTCCTTTGAACGGGGTTTTCAACTTCGGAAATAAAAAAAGTCCGCGAGTGTCAGGTCTGGAGAGACTGAGGATGAGGCAGCATTGTGATTTCGTTTTATGTGGAATAGTCACGCACCAATAGGGATGAATGTGCGGGTGCGTTGTCGTGATGCAAGAGTAATGAATAGTCTTGCTACACGTGAGGCCGTTTCCTTTCTAAATTTTCTCGCAGGCGTCGCACACGTACCGGTAGTACCATCGATTAACAGTTTTTCCCTGTGGCACGAATTCATGATGAATTAACCCTTTAAAGGCAAAGAAAACTATCAACATGGCTTTGACATTTGACCTGTCCGGACGAGCTCTTTGTGATCTTGCAGAATATTTCCCAACCCAATGTGAAGGTTCAACCTTGGTCTCAACATCATAACCTTAGACCCATGCCTCATCACCAGTTATGAGTCTGTTAAGGAATATCTCGCTCTCATTTGTGCGATCTGAAAGCTATTCACAGATTGCGAGGTGAAGGTCTTACTGGTCTTGACTCATGAGCCGTGGGACGAACTTGGTGGCAACACGATGCATTCCAAGAGGCTGTGTCAGGATTTCGCGACATGATCCAACTGAAATGTTGATTGGCACGCACAGTGATTGGCACGCACAGTTTCGTTGGTGTTCCTGACATGAATGTCGTCGGTAGACGTCGAAGGGCACTCTGAACGAGGGTAATCTTTAACTTCCATTCGGCCATTTTTAAACCGTGTGAACCGTTCCTAAAACTGATTATGGCTTAAACACTCGTCACCGCAGGCTTCATACATCAATTGGTGTGTCTTTGTAAAGGTTTTCTTTGTGGAACGTGCAGTTCTGGTGAAAGGTTGTTCTATGATGACTTTCAAATTAGCGTGAACGTAAACCAGGTTGATTACTTTAAAATTCTTGGAGATCAAGTGATGCGCTTTCACCTACATTTTCGTGATGAATATGTATTGGATACTCTCGCCTACCAACATGACGACATTTGTGTTTACAAGACTGTAAACATATTCGGTTTGATGAACACTCGCGCGCCTTATTGTACTTAGTACGGATCGTTAAAACAATCGAAAATAATTCTATGCTGATTCCTCAGATCTCAATGTCCTAGAGTCTTGGTTATGGGGACACTTGAAGGAATTCGTCTACGCCACGCCAATCAACGATGTGTGGACACTATAGAGTCGCGTCATTAAAGCGTGCCAGCAGGTACAACAACAACCGGGTATACTTCAAAGTGCGACTCATTCCTTACGCCAGAGGGCACAGGGGTGCAGTGTCGTAAATGGACGCCACGTTGAACACCACCCTTAAACATGTATTTATTGCACAAAGTGTGCATTTCGGGAGACATGTTTATTGGACGTATCTCACAAAGTATGAGTTTCGAGACCCATTTTTAATGGACTTATTTTTCTTGTTTCGATGGTTAGTACCATTCCTCAAAGTATCCGAAACTTTTTTTTAAAAGTGAATTGAACACAGGATAACAGGTTAGCTAGATAAGTATTACTAAACATATAGAAGAAAAATGACTGTCGGAATAAAATTCAAAAAAATCAAGATGAAATCAATGTTCATCAAGTAGACATAGAAAACACTGAAAACTTCACATTCAAAACTAACAAATTTGAAGATTTTGAAAGAAATGGAAAAACAAACGTAGAACAGTCTTCCCCGACGAACAGACGAAACAGTACAGTGAGAAAATGAATAATGCGGAGAAGGAAAACTGAGACATTACCGGGAATATGAATTCTATATTTAGTGCATAGCAGGCTAGATTCAACACAAGAGGTATTTGTCTAATACGTTTTCATTAAGTAAGCCATAAATTTCTTTGTAAAAAATTTCTGTGGAACAGAAGAGGTGGCGTCCATGAACAGACACGTTATTGAATGAAGTTTTATCCTGTCCATTCAAAGAGCTCCAGTTTGCTCTCTCAGCGACACAGCAGCGAGAATTCATTCTGGGACATCCCTACAGGAGTCTTGTACAGGAATGTTTAGACATGACTCCTAAGGGAGAAATGAAGTGGTGTAAGGTAAGATAAAACTGCTGTCCACGAAACCGAACCTGTATGCATTATTTCTGCTTAGTTTCAAATGTAAGTCTGCTATTTATCAGATGGTTCAAATGGCTCTGAGCACTATGGGACTTAACATCTAATGCCATCAGTCCCCTAGATTTAGAACTACTTAAACCTTACTAACTTAAGTACATTACACACATCCATGCCCGAGGCAGGATTCGAACCTGCGACCGAAGCAGCAGCGCGTGCTATTTCTCAGAGATTATAGTAACAGCATTGTGCACCCTTCAGTTTTAAAGAAGACTAAGAAAATCATGTTATTTGTACTGTCCTTAAGGGTGTTGTTATTCCTCCAGAACTCCCCCTGATTATTTATAACAACTTCCTCGAAAGAACGTATGTACTTTGATGCTTTAGGAAAAATACGTAACTCCTTAAAATGTCGTATACAAGACCATCGTGGATTGACCCCACATTTTATTCTTAATGGATCGGTTTTCGATCACGAACTGCTCATTCTTAAACGTGATTTACACCTGAATGTAATTATGAATGTCATTAATGAATTGAAATAAACAACCTATGTCTAACTTGATGTTACCCAACATTTTCAGTGACTCAATGTATGTACAAGCGACTTGACTGTGTTGGTGGTGGTGGTTAGTGTTTAACGTCCCGTCGACAACGAGGTCATTAGAGACGGAGCGCAAGCTCGGGTTAGGGAAGGAGTGGGAAGGAAATCGGCCGTGCCCTTTCAAAGGAACCATCCCGGCATTTGCCTGAAACGATTTAGGGAAATCACGGAAAACCTAAATCAGGATGGCCGGAGACGGGATTGAACCGTCGTCCTCCCGAATGCGAGTCCAGTGTGCTAACCACTGCGCCACCTCGCCCGGTTTGACTGTGTTGTTTAAAAACCTCTAAACCGCGTGTTTTCCCTATTTCAGTTTTCATCAAACCGTACATCCGAAAATTTGGAAGATTCTGATTTGCTAGCTCTTCCGCACACTTTTAATTTTATTGTATGTATTGTTAAAGGTTCCGTGAATGATGGCAAACACATTCGTACAGCTTGTCATAGATTTAGTAGCGAGAGAGCTTATTAGTACAATGTAGTGAAGTTTTGACTTGAAAAGGAGTCATAAGTAGCGTTTTGATTTCTTCAGCAGCTGTTAGGAACATTTCCAGCCCTCAAATACCTGTTAAAGGGTTACTCCAGGCTACAATTTTTGGGGTAATACGAATGCAGAAATACCCATACGCTTTCATGACGAGCTCTGGCTGTGCCGGTAAACAGAAGTTATTTATTCATACGTACATCTTTATGTAGGTACACCAGCTTATGCTTTATTCCATAAGACGACATCGCTGCTCTAACAGAACTCGTTTGGTAGATGGACCATTTTTTTTTACACAAGTAATTCAATACACGGCGTGATCAGCATTATTGAGCGACTTAATTGCCATAATGCTTTAGGTTCTCCGGTTAGGCCTGTAGCTATTCTGTAATATCCGCTCCAGAGGTAATACACGATCCAGTCATATTAATGTGACAACCACCTATGTTCGACGTCACCTTGAAGTAATTAGTCACAAACGGTAGGTGGCAGCACTAGCAGTGGCGGGTATATAAAGCAGAAAACAGTGCAGCCGTTGAATTGAAGAGAAAACGGAGCGATTTATCTCATGCCCAAAACGGCATGATCATTGGCTTTCGGGACAAGAGTGGAAGCATTTCAGGAATCGAAAAACTGTAAACTGTTCTCCTGCCGCCGTGGTTAAAGTATAACGTGCATCGAAAAACTGCGCTATGCAAAACCGGCGCTGAGGCAACTGTGGTGCAGCAGCGGCCACAGATGACAGCTGTGAACGGCGGCAGGTGGATTTGTGCTGTCGAATAGAGGTGTAACTGTTGAGCAACTGACCCCTCAGATGAACCAAGAGTGTCTCCTCTACGACTGTTCAGCGTACGTTGCTCTACATGGACCTCCACAACAGGCGACTACTTCATCCATCCATGGTGACTGCAGTCCTTCAGCGACGATGGCTGGGAGTTGCGTGACAATAACTCAACGAGACTTCCACTGAGTGGCAACAGGTGACCTTTCCAAGTGAATTGCGTTTTATATTCCATCGGCATGACACATCAAAATGCAAACACTCTGCAACAACTGCCTGAAGGGCCCAGGTGGGAGGGGGGGGGGGGTTTCATGCTCTAGGGAATGTATTCGTGGCATTCCCTGCATGATCTTGTCATTCTGGAAATCGCAATGAATCAACACAAATATGCGTCTATTCTTGGAGCCCATGTCCACCCCCCACATGCAATTGGTTTTTCCTCGCGAAGATGGCATCTACCAACAGGACAATGTAAAGTGTATGGAAGAGCAGCAGGATCCGTTTACGTACTCCCCTGGAAACCAAACTCTCCGGATTTAAATCCATTCGAGAGTCTGTGGGACCAACTTGATTGGGCTGTTCGAGCCATAGGATCTCAACCGAGAAGGCTAGCGCATCTGTCCACAGCACTGCAATCGGCATGGCTCTACATCTCTGTCGGAACTTTCTAAAACTTCATTCACTCTCTTCCTACACGTATCACAGAAATCTGCGCTGGAAAATGTGGTTATTCAGGGTCAGATTAATGTGACAGGAGAGTGCAGAATGAATCGTCGGTGCACGTGCTCCATTATTGTTCAGTATCATCAGGTACCTTGGGCAACGGATACACCGGTTCCCGTGAGATCACCGATGTTCAGCGCTGTCGGCCGTTGTCGGCACTTGGATGGGTGACCACCCCGGCCGCCATGCGCTGTTGCCATTTTTCGGGGTGCACTCAGCCTCTTGATGTCAATTGAGGAGCTACTCGACCGAATAGTAGCGGCTTCGGTCAAGAATACCATCATAACGACCGGGAGAGCGGTGTGCTGACCCCACGCCCCTCCTATCCGCCTCCAGCACTGAGGATGACACGGCGGTCGGATGGTCCCGGTAGGCCACTCGTGGCCTGAAGACGGAGTGCTTTTTTTTAATAATCAGATACCTTATTGATACTGCTAGCGCTTAAATAATCCGACATGTCTGTTCTATTTGTACACAATCTAAGCTCAAATGCAGTTTCTTTGAAATGGAACTTAATATTTCTTTATGCCGCGTAATATGGTTGCTGCTTTGGGTAAGTTTCATTACATTCGGCACTTAAATTTTTGAGTTAATGCTGTCTTCCTGATTTTCTACGTTTCATGTTCGTTACTGAAAACGAAGCTGTATTATCTGTTTTTGCCTGAAGTACAAGATTTATACTCTGCATCATAGTTAACAACAGAAATACGGTAACTGGCAGATAGCTGATGCGACACATGGTATCTTATGTGCCTTTAAAAAAAGCTGCTGGCCGCTTTGCGTGTCGCAGAACAACCTTTTATCGACGCTGCGCGCATGTAATTGGTTCATAAACAGCGAGAGCATTTTCTCGATTAAAGAACCAGGTGAGTAGCGCACAGCAGCGTGCGTGGTACCTTCTGCTAGACTTCCAATGGTGCACAACAACGGATGACTGTAGATGTGACGCAAAACGGGATCTCATAGCTTATCGCAGAGGCCCGACAACAACAGAACAGTGTGTGTGAGTAGCGTATTTATGCCAAATTTTTAGTTGTTTCATCAAACATAAATCGTCGGCATCCGGACGCATTGTCCTCGTTCGAAGACGTCAAAATTAGTTTGCGAATGAGTGCTCGTTCTAAAGGGTCATGATGTCATAATCTCAGCTCACGTTAAATACAACAAAAGATGTGTGCAGTAGGCACTACGTTACTACCTGGAGTTTTCCGCCGATAGAGGTTTTAATACGTATTGTTAGAGAGACGACAAAAGATAAACTGGATCAGTTATAAAATAATTGTGAGGTTTCTGCTCTCCCTTATCTTTGGGAGTACGAACACAAAACTCGCACGGAAACGCACAGTAAACCGCATCATTCCATACGTTTACTCAATATTCAAAATGTTTGCGTGCGTTTGTCGATGGTGTAGCGTGTAGACGAAATATGCAGTGAAAGTTCTATAATACGTGTGATCATAAGTTCTGCATCCCCACTAGATCTCGGTACTAACATGTAAATTTGTGTAATAGTATGGGGAAAGTCATCCTTTGGGTAGAAAGTATTTCTATCGTAGTGAGTATAGTGTGTGGTGTTTATCCCATACTGTCTTATAAGAGACATCGAGGAAGGTGCATATTTTAAAACTAGGTACAGCGTGTTAACATTATTAAATCAGCAGATAGCAGAAGTAATTACAGGCTGTCGTTAAAAAATATCATATGCAAAGCCTTTTTCGTGTAATGACAACAAGCAAATACGTATGTATTCAACAAAATTATATGACTGGCTATGATTAGATTTCATCTTTTATAGTGTTCTTTTGATTTGAAAGATGTAACTAGAGGTTTAAAAACCGAATTAATTACTTGGCTCCCGTATCTTTTGAATAGTAAATTATATGAGGCTGCCGCGCGAGGTAACCGCGTGGTCTCGGGCGTTTTGCCACGGTTCTCGCGGCTCCCCCTGTCGGAGGTTCGAGTCCTCCCACAGGCACGGGTGTATGTCTGTGTTGTCCTTAGCGTAAGTAGTAAGTTAGAGTAAGTAGTGTGTAAGTTTAGGGACCGATGACGCCAGCAGTTTGGTCCCATAGAACTTACCATAAAGTTCCATATATGACGCTGCTGATGGAAGTAACGATGTAGATGCACACGTCTTTTAATTACTCTCTTACGGCCTCAGTACCAGTTTAATCTTTCTGTCTACACTTTGGCGATGCATAATTTCCGACACTGTGGAGGTTCTTCACGATTTTCTTAGTCGCTGCACTTGCAGTTGTACAACGTTTTACTCCATAGATATTTACGTCAGAAAATATCTACCAACTTCAGCCAAATTTGAGGCAGTGAACTTCCATTCAAAAAAGTTCAGTTTTTCAACAGCTTCTCCTTTGGCGCAAGCTATGATTTTACTTAAATGTTAAGTCATTCATGTAAATGAAGAAAGATTATATATTCACATTTATAACAGACTGTTTTATCCCTTTAGAGTTACATAACGTATGTATCCCAAATCACAACGCCCTCTTAGGTTGCCCCGGTTTTAACTGTCATAGCGTTGGTGATTTACAACGAATCAGTTCTGTTATTCATGGATCATTAGAGATTTGTGTTATTATCACCGTAATTCCGGATGACTGCTCATACACTGCAATAGGTTACAGTTGACATAAATGTAACTATCGATAGCACATATTCATCAAGAATTATTCAGCTCTTTTTGCATCCTGTATAAATATATGTGATTCGCAGCTAGACTGACTCACTCTAAAATGATTGTTCTTCCCATTGTAAGCATTAGTGTACCTATACCGCCAGGACTAGTTTAGTCTATATGTTGCAACGCCGAGTAAGAGTACAGGTTGAACATAGATACAGTCCACGTTTTAAAATTTCGGTTGAAACTCTGCCCTTTGCGGAAATCAAACCATAAACACAGTTGCTTTCTGTTCCACTATCAGTACCAAGTTTCTTTTTGTGCAGATGAATGACAGTTTTGTAGACTATAACAAGATACGTAATGGACGGACTATTTAGCTGAGTAATTTAGTCTCTAATTAACTTGTTAAGAACTAAAATAGTATCTTTCTACCGTAGCATGGAAATGACATTTTATATGGTGAGGCGAATTCTGCAATCATACTCTTACAATCATATTCTTCGATTAATAATTTGTCTTAGGTAAGAGCCAAAAAGTGTTGACACTTGATTTTGTTAAGTAAGGGTATGGAAACACGCTTTCCTCTGAGTGAAGTACTATATCCCAAATCCATTTTCACATGCTAAAATGACATGCAATTATGTGTGTCTCTTTTTGTAGAAACTAAACTCTCATGAACATAAAGGGGAGCCAGGCCACAACAACTGAGTTTCAAATCCCGGTATGGAAACGCTTATGATGAACAGCAAATTCTTGAAATTACTCTTGTTATTAATTAGCTTTGTTAAAACACTGTATATGACTTACAAATTTCAAAATAACAAGGAGACTGTAAGTCTTGAAAATACATAGAGAAATGTGGACGTGTTCATCTCCAGCCACTGCCTATGTGGGGTGTGCCCTGCCCTCTCAGCGGAAACCGATTTTCAGCTGTTGGTTTGAGTTTCTATTGGGAAAACAAGAACGCCGAATATATATATATATATATATATATATATATATATATATATATATATATATATATATATGTGTGTGTGTGTGTGTGTGTGTGTGGACTTCAGCAATCTCCGTTCGACGTATGCGGGGCACTTTGACATCTCGACGCTGACAACTCAATTCTGAGATCACAAGAACTTCCTTCTTATATCGTTCGAGGAAGTCTCATTCGCTTGCGTGGTGACTACGGGCCATTTACAAATAAGCAAAGAGAAATTTCAGTGTAACACGAAAATGAGATTAATTAGACATAGCTCTATACCCCTTCAAGTAACGTAGAACAAAATGAATATGTGAATTAGTAATGATTAACTGCCATTTCCTGAGCAGGAAAGAAATAGGAAAAACAACTCTTGGGCTCAGATGTTCTAAAAAATCCGTCATTAGTTGTTATTTTCTAATATCGACTTTTCATCGAGTAATGATTTTCATGCTATGAAACAAAATTTAAACCATTTTGAGTGGACCATCAGTTTCGCAGTACGTTGTTGTTCAGGAGTTAGACGGAACGAGGGAATTTCTACTGCTCACCATTTACATTATTTTTTTTTTGTCGTCCGTTCAGTAAGTGCCTACATAATAGCGTTTCTATTGCTCGTATTCCAGCGTCAACAAACCAATTCAGAACCTTCGCAAATTCATATGTAACTGATATGTCATATGTATGTGTCTATGGTTCTCTAAACATGTTGCTTAAAATTTAACTACAAATTCCAGAGCAAATTAGCCAGCGTCGTTTCTGGCTATGAGAGGCACTTCACAACGAACTGATGGGAGTCGTAAGCCTACATCCTATTATTTATTAACGCAATCATATTTTTACGCCATAATGATCGATTCTTCCGCACCTCTTGGTAGAACAAATTTACATTTAAGGATAAAACATATTTATTATGTAATAGTGGTGTTTGTAAAATAGCTTGCATTGACCGTAACAAATGTACATTTGTCAAACAGGTTGTGCTATAGTGTCTAGACTGACTGAGCACGAAAGTAGCTGAAGATTACATGCGTCATGCTCGACTTTTTCTGAGCATAGGCTGTAGGAAGTCATAGATATAATGACCACACAGAAAGGTTACATACCGCCAAAGAAGGGAACAAATTTAATTTGCACTACGTTGAATAAACATTTAATTCAAAACTCCCATATGCGTATATATCATCAGTTATAGTTGAACACATACCCACTCAAGTTCCACATTATCCAATCAACCAGCGCCACACTCCCAGACATCAGTCCAAATGATTACATTTTTTCGTCAAAAACCTGTACCACAGAATAATTGCCGTTTACCCTACTTTGTTTCTCATCATAGCCTTAAATATTATACTCATACGACTTGTATGATAGTGTCTTTTGGTTAAGTACAATTTATGATACTATTCATCCCGTAAATTTTAATTTAACATGCTTGGTGAACAGCGTGGGTGAGAAGCGTTCAATTTGACATTTCTCAACTAATGTCTCGAATAAAGAATCTGGATGTATTGACAGTTTCTTGTTTCCCTACACACTAGTGTCTAGTGAACGCTAGTAAGTTTTGTCCTGGCGATGTTCAAAATTAACAAATACTAGAAGAACAAAGAGGTATTTCAATAAGTATGTACAAATCCCTTTTCATCTATTTGAGATGTATAAAACGATCACCTTCAGATCAATGTCCAACGCGGTGCTTTTGGTATGTTTAGAATTACACGTTTGCAGTGTGTTAGTCACTGTCACTGTCCTTACCGGGATCACCATTGTGCTGCAAGTAGATTTAAAGATGGCCGCTTGGTAAGATAAAAATACGTCATGTAAAAGTACGTAACTCGTTAAGAAATTTATCAATCACGGTCGACTCCTCACGGTCATAATGTCAAAATTTATACACTGTATTGTATTGTATGTTAACCGGGGGCCCAGAAAAGACAGAGAGGCTCCCGCGACGACTACCGCAGTCCACTTCACCCCTCCGCCGTCCCACTCTTTCAGGGTTACTGTGCGGTTCGGCCCCCGGTGGACCCCCCAGGGAACGTCTCACACCAGACGAGTGTAGCCCCTATGTTTGTGTGGTAGGGTAATGGTGGTGTACGCAGACGCGGAGAACTTGTTTGTGCAGCAATCGCCGACATAGTGTAGCTGAGGCGGAATAAGGGGAACCAGCCCGCATTCATAGAGGCAGATGGGCATCCGCCTAAAAGCCATCCTCGGACTGGCCGGCTCACCGTACCTCGACACAAGTCCGCCGGGCGGATTCGTGCCCGAGCCTAGACGCTCCTTCCCGATCTGGAAAGCCGTGCGTTAGACCGCACGGCTAACCGGGCATTAGAGTGATACCCAAGATGAGTTTTTTATCGAGAGGTAACCAAATATTACGAAAACTACACATCGGAAAACTACGTAGTCAATGTTTTTAATATGCTATTTGGCGATAGCCGTGTTGATTCCCCCCTGCTCAACCCCATGGGGGTAGGGTGCGGGGAATTTTGGAATCTGAAATAAGAACATCCCATTTTGATTGCACAACAGGATTCTACTGGAACAAAATACGCTACTCCTGTACGTAACACTTTCGTCGATGCACGATAGATGGCGCTTTTATCTACCAAGAACATAAATGAGTTCCAAAACGGTATTATCTCGAGAAAATTGCACTTGATAGAGGGAAAGGAATCAGACGTGTTCAGCAATGGTAAGAAAAGCTTGTTTGAGGTGTCTCCTTCCACGTCTCACCAATGGAGTGCTCATTTGTAAGAATTATTTCCCAGTAAGTGCTCAAACATTTCGCCTAACACTCCGATGTATTTATTATTTCGCACATGGAATGACGCGCCACAACTGAGAATTGGATCTAACGTAACATTCTGACAGACGTCGGCAATACGTGGTACTGTGTTATCCCAAGTTGTTGGCACTTCATTATAAACTTCATTCTTCAAATAATCGCACAAACATAAGTCAGCTAAGATCTGCCATTCATGCATGCCAAGATAATGAACCCCCCCCCCCCCTTCCGATCCACCGGCGATTGTACACTCGATCTAATACTTCCCGTGTTGATATAGAATAATGTGCTGGACAAATGTCGTGTTGAAACCACATTGTTTATCGCAGTTCCACTGGGATGTCTGTAAGCAATAGTGGAAGATCGTCCTGCAAGAGTGTTGGTTATTTATCATTATTTAAGATGTCACCGATAAAAAATAGACCAATGACTTTTGTCACCGATTATTCCACGCCAAAAATTTACATTTCATGGATGCTGATGTTCAGCTCGGCGTAACCCGTGTGGATTATCTACATTCCTATAATGTAAGTTGTGTAGATGAATTGTAATGTGATTCGTAAAGGACGTCTGTTCAGAGAATCATACTCGAACAAAGAAATTGTGTACTCTCTGTATTTGCAGAATCCACCACTGTCAAAATGTCACTCTGTTCTAGAATTCACAGCGATAAACTTCCTGATGGAGATAATGTGAAACTGGCGATAATTTATACGTTTCAAAATTCGGCAAACAGCAGTCTGACTAAATCCCGATTTATGACTTAATTGCCGTGTGCTAACGTGTGGGTTGTGATTCACGGCAGCTAATACCGCAATTTCATTATTCTCTCCGGCAGGTTTTCTTCGTAAGTTTTTTTTTTTTTGTGGTGGCACTGTTTTCTCTGTGGAGAACAGCCGAATAAACCGTAGAAAGAAGTGCGCGGTCGCACCCTGTTCGGAAAATGTTGAGCATAAAGGGTTACAGCATTATCGACATTCCTGACAGCTTTTCCACGAATGTAAACCATTTCTGCTTCTCTTCTATCGTAACAACCTGCCTTCTAACTAACAACACAGTTAGGAGAGGAAGGAATATCTTTGAGTAATGAGGGACTAGGTGGACGCCATGAGATAATGAGTGAATGAATGTAACAAAACAAAAGCACGCAGAAAATTGCAGGTCACTGATTCGTTTGCCACACACCACTGGTTTTCTTTTTTGATCCACTGCACTTTTCTCGAGATAAAACCATTTTGGAATTCAATTGTGTTGTTGGTCGACGACATCGTTACCTCCTGTGCAACGACAAAAGTGTTAACATTCAAAATTTAACATTTTTCTTCCCATAATCCGATTCTGCAATCAAAATTGGATGTTTGTATTTCATATTTCAAAGATCCCCCCCCCCCTCCATCTACATTTTTTCAAAATATTGAACCCGTATTTATCTGTTTCTCTTTTTGTTTTAATCCGAAACGTAGTTTTAGAGATATTTCGTTGTCTCAAAATAAAATATTCAGTCTGTATAAGGGACAGTCAAATGAAAACGAGACAGATGCAAAAAGTAAATAAACTGTTTATTATTCAAAAGGTAATAGCCGTAATCATTGTGTGACAAGGCGGTCAATGCCTTCATGGAAAACTGTTTGCTGTTGCCTAGGAGACCTTGCTTATATCGAGGCGTGCACCTCTTCGCCCGAAACAAATCGACAGCCGCGGTTGCCGGGGTTGTTTTAACCACGTTGCAGAAGCCTTTGTTCACAGTCCATTAAGCTCCAATCTCACCCCATGCGATATCTATATTTTTGGAGCCCTGAAGCAATGCGTTCCTGGCTGTCGATTTCCTTCGGATGAAGAGGCGCAAAGCGTCGATACTCTCATGATTCCATATGCACACGGAAACATTTTTTCCACGAAGGCATCAACCACCTTGTCTCTAACAGTCACGGAAACTGCTTATAAAATAATAACCGAATCACTTAGTTTTATCCGTCTGCCCCTTATAAGAAAATAACTTTCACCACTGATTGTTAGCCAGGTGGCGTAGCCGTGCGGTGTAGGCGCCTTGTCACAGCTTGCGCGGCTGGCCCCGTCGCGGGTTCGAGTCCACCCTCGGGCATGGGCGTGTGTGTTGTTTTTAGCGTAAGTTAGTTTAAGTTAGATTAAATAGTTTATAAGCTTAGGGACCGATGACCTCAGAAATTTGGTCCAATAGGACTTAGCATAAATTTACAATTTTTTTTCCACAAATTGCTCTTAATGAGAATGTGTACTGAGGCAACAAAAGCGATGAAATACCTCCTAATACTGTTTCCGACCGTTTTCTTCCAAGCTTAGAGCAGCAGTTCGACGTGGCTTGAACTGAAGAACTCAACGGCAGTTCCCTACAGAAATATTGAACTTTGTTACCTCTGTAGGTGTCCATAATGGCGAAAGTGTTGCCGGTGTAGGATTTTGTGCACGAACTAAACTGACGATTACGTCCCGAAAACGTATGATGCGATTCATGTCGAGATCTGGGCGGCAGGATCATTCGTTCGAATTGTCCAGCATGTTCTTCAAATGAATCGCGAAAAACTGTGTCCCGCTGCCATGTTTCATAGGCATCCATAAAAATTCCATCTTACTTTGGGAACATGATCTAGGGCGCTGCAGTCATGGACTGTGCGGCTGGTCCCGCGGAGGTTCGAGTCCTCCCTCGGGCATGGGTGTGTGTGTTTGTCCTTAGGCTAATTTAGGTTAAGCAGTGTGTAAGCTTAGGGACTGATGACCTTAGCAGTTAAGTCCCCTAAGAAGTCACACACATTTGAACATTTAATTTTTTTTGGGAACATGAAGTCCATGGATGGCTGCAAATTGTCTCCAAGTGATCGGTTTAGTTGGACCAGCGGATCCAGTCCATTCCAAATAAACACGGCCCACACCATTATGGAGCCACCACTAGCTTGCACAGTGCCCTGTTGCCAATCTGTGTCCATGGCTTCTTGGGGTCCCCGCCACACTCGAATGCTACCATCAGCTCTTACCAACTGAAATCAGGACTAACCTGATCAGGCCACGGTTTTCGAGTCTAGACCCCAACCGATATGGAAAGGCCTTGCAGGTGATGTCGTGCTATTAACAAAGGCACTCGCGTCTTGTCGTCTGCCGCTATAGCCCATTAACGCCTAATTTTGTCGCTCTGTCCTACGTATGTCCCACATTGATCTCTGCAGTTATTTCTAGCAGTGTTGCTTGTCTATGAGCACTGACAACTGTAAGCAAGCGCGGATGCTCTCGGTCGTTACGTGAAAGCCGTCGGCCACTGCGTTCTCTGTGGTGAGAGGTAATGCACGAAATTTTGTACTCTCGGCACACTCTTGAGACTAAAGATCGCGGAATATTGAATTCCCTAACGATTTATATAAATGATATGCCTTCTAGTATTACAGGTGATTCAAAAATATTTCTGTTTGCTGATGACACCACCTTGGTAGTGAAGGATCTTGTGTGTAATATTGAAACATTATCAAATAATGTAGTTCATGATATAAGTTCGTGGCTTGTGGAAAATAATTTGATGCTAAATCACAGTAAGACTCAGTTTTTACAGTTTCTAACTCACAATTCAACAAGAACTGACATTTTAATCAGACAGAATGGGCATGTTATAAGCGAGACGGAACAGTTCAAGTTCCTAGGCGTACGGATAGATAGTAAGCTGTTGTGGAAAGCCCATGTTCAGGATCTTGTTCAGAAACTAAATGCCGCTTTATTTACTATTAGAACAGTATCTGAAATAAGTGACATTTCAACACGAAAAGTAGTATACTTCGCATATTTTCATACGCTTATGTCATATGGTATTATTTTTTGCGGTAATTCTTCTGATTCAAAAAGGGTATTTTTGGCTCAAAAACGGGCTGTTCGAGCTATGTATGGTGTAAGTTCGAAAACCTCTTGTCGACCCCTATTCAATAGTCTGGGAATTTTGACATTGCCCTCACAGTATGTATTTTCTTTAATGTCGTTTGTTGTTAGCAATATTAGCTTATTCCCAAGAGTTAGCAGCTTTCACTCAGTTAATACTAGGCAGAAATCAAATCTGCATGTGGAATGCACTTCGTTGACTGTTGTGCAGAAAGGAGTGCAGTATTCTGCTGCATCCATTTTCAATAAGCTACCACAAGAACTCAAAAATCTTAGCAGTAGCCCAAACACTTTAAGTCTAAACTGAAGAGTTTCCTCATGGCTCACTCCTTCTATTCTGTCGGGGAGCTCCTGGAAGAGCTAGAAAATTAAGCAAATTCCAGTGTTACATTCTTGATTTTCTTTATTTAAACTAACGACTTGTCGCCTGAATATGTTTCTTATATTTCATTTCACCTGTTTCTACAATCGTGTTATAATTTCATGTATTGACTCGTTCCATGACCATGGAGACTTCTCCTAAATGTGGTCCCACGGAACAATAAATAAATAAATAAAAATAAATAAATAAAATTTCCGCAATGGAATGTCCTCTCCGTCTAGTTCCAACTACCATTCTGCGTTTAAAGTCTGTCAATTCCCGTCCTGCGGCCATAAACACATCGGAAACTTTTTCACAGGAATTACTTGAATACAAACGACTGCTCCGGCAGTGCACTGCCCTTTTGTGCCTTGTGCACGCAACACTACCGCCATTTGTACGTGTACACATCGCTATTCTATGACTTTAGTCATTTCAGTGTATTTAACATGAGTAGCTATTACATATAGCAGCAAACCACATGCAAACTCGAAATTAAAGCGTATACCACTAAATGAGTTTGAAAGCGGTGGAACATTTAGAACACCGTACGCCAGTTTATTGTTAGTTTATGAAACTTGTGAAAGTAATTACCTTATATAATATCAGTAAACTGTGTAATATGGGCATCAGAAACAGAAAGATATGAATTCTTGAAAAATTAACGGCAAACAGTTGTTGTACAATCCTTTAATAGACTACCTGTTTCACAACTTTTGAGTTGCATCTTCAGGTACATTTATTCTCAGATCATTCTGCCGCCATCCGCCCGTGACGGTTTTCACCAACATATAAGAGATGCGTTCCGAGCTGACTCCCTTCTATGGCTGTGCCGGCCGTTGTGGCCGAGCGGTTCTAGGCACTTCAGTCTGGAACCGCGCGACCGCTACGGTCGCAGGTTCGAATCCTGCCTCGGGCATGGGTGTGTGTGGTGTCATTAGATTAGTTAGGTTTAAGTAGTTCTAAGTTCTAGGGGACTGATGACGTCAGATGTTAAGTCCCATAGTGCTCAGAGCCATTTGAACCATTTTCCATGGCTGTCTTCTTCATTCCACCTGTTTTAACTTTTGACTTTCGTCACTATTTTGTCGAATTATTACAGCCTGACTGGGAATGATCGTGCTTCCAATGTGCTCAACGTTTGCCGCGTAAATAATCTGAAAATAAATGTACCTGACGATGCAACTCTAACATTGTGAAATTGGTAGTACTATTAGAATATCATACAACAGCTCTTTGCGATTTATTTTAAAAAAATCATGTAATAGCCCACAATACCCGAGTCAAAATCTTGTCGTTGTGTCCGAGGACATTTGGCTTCACTGAGGTTGTCTACATAATTTGAGTAATCTTTGAAGAGGAAAATAGTTCGCTGCACCATTTAAGGGGTTCAGGTGACCAACATTGCTCTTTATGTTAATAAAAACTTCAAAAGCAACGTAGCACACCGCACGCAGTGTTTGCAAACAGACGGGCTTATTTTCTAATTAGTGACCGACGTTTCTAAGGTGATCAGTCCTCGTCAGAGTAATTAAAATTAATAGCTCTATTGCACTGGTTTTGTTTAAATCTGTTAACCTAACAAAAGGGGAAGCTTACAGGCAAGCAGATCTCAGAACAACAGACTGGGTATCGCATGATGATGACAGACCCAATGTTCGATTGGCATTTCAGTTCTTATAATAGCGTACGTGGGGGGAGAAACAATTACAGGTGAAAAATTACCATATCTTATTAGCATTGACCCATGTCACTCGCGCTAGCAGAAAGTAAAAGCAAAATAAAATAGTGTTTGCAGACATAAAGGAATAACAGCGGGGAGTTATCCATTGAACTAATGATCTATGAAGTAGTTCTACCCCTTGGCCTGCTGACTTCCGATCGTGCTCAAGAATGTTTCTTGAAAGTAGAAACAGTACAATTAAAAATTATATTTGCCTGTTAATGTAATTTCCTCTGTTTCATTAAAATAAAGCGATATCAGTTCTTTAAAAGACATAATAATCGTATTAAATCGTAAATGAAACTCAGAGTTCCTGCATCGCGCACAAATAAAATCTGTTGTACATTACATTGTCGTGATCTTACGTTCAGGGGCACAGTCTGGATGATTGACTGATCTGGCCTTGTAACATTAACCAAAACGGCCTTGCTGTTGTGGTACTGCAAGCGGCTGAAAGCAAGGGGAAACTACAGCCGTAATTTTTCCCGAGGGCATGCAGCTTTACTGTATGGTTAAATGATGATGGCGTCCTCTTGGGTAAAATATTCCGGAAGTAAAATATTCCCCTATTCGGATCTCCGGGCCGGGACTACTCAAAGAGGACGTCGTTAACAGGAGAAAGAAAACTGGCATTCTACGGATCGGAGCTTGGAATGTCAGATCCCTTAATCGGTCAGGTAGGTTAGATAATTTAAAAAGGGAAATGAATAGGTTAAAGTTAGATATAGTGGGAATTAGTGAAGTTCGGTGGCAGGAGGAAAAAGACTTCTGGTCAGGTGAATACAGGGTTATAAATACAAAATCAAATAGGGGTAATGCAGGAGTAGGTTTAATAATGAATAAAAAATAGGAGTGCGGGTAAGCTACTACAAACAGCATAGTGAACGTATTACAGTGGCCAAGATAGACACGAAGCCCATGCCTACTACAGTAGTACAAGTTTATATGCCAACTAGCTGTGCAGATGACGAAGAAATTGAAGAAATGTATGATGAGATAAAAGAAATTATTCAGGTAGTGAAGGGAGACGAAAATTTAATAGTCATGGGTGACTGGAATTCGACAGTAGAAAAAGGGAGAGAAGGAAACATAGTAGGTGAATATGGATTGGGGATAAGAAATGAAAGAGGAAGCCGTCTGTTAGAATTTGGCACAGAGCATAACTTAATCATAGCTAACACTTGGTTCAAGAAGCTCAGATGGAAACCCAGTTCTAAGCAAAGAGGGGCAAGCAGAAAGGTGGAAGGAGTATATATAGGGTCTAAACAAGGACGATGTACTTGAGGACAATATTATGGAAATGGAAGAGGATGTAGATGAAGATGAAATGGGAGATACAATACTGCGTGAAGTGTTAGACAGAGCACTGAAAGACCTGAGTCAAAACAAGGCCCTGGGAGTAGACAACATTCCATTAGAACTACTGACGGCCTTGGGAGAGGCAGTCCTGACAAAACTCTACCATCTGGTGACCAAGATGTACGAGACAGGCGAAATACCCACAGACTTCAAGAAGAATATAATTCCAATCCCAAAGAAAGCAGGTGTGGACAGATGTGAAAATTACCGAACTATCAGTTTAATAAGTCACAGCTGCACTATACTAACAAGAATTATTTCCAGACGAATGGAAAAACTGGTAGAACCGACCTCGGGGAAGATCAGTTTGGATTCCGTAGAAATGTTGGAACACTTGAGGCAATACTGACCTTACGACTTATCTTAGAAGAAAGATTAAGGAAAGGCAAACCTACGTTTCTAGCATTTGTAGACTTAGAGAAAGCTTTTGACAATGTTGAGTTGAATACTGTCTTTCAAATTCTAAAGGTGGTAGGGGTAAAATACAGGGAGCGAAACGCTATTTACAATTTGTACAGAAACCAGATGGCAGTTATAAGAGTCGAGGGGCATGAAAGGGAAGCAGTGGTTGGGAAAGGAGTGAGACAGGGATGTAGCCTCTCCCCGATGTTGTTCAATCTGTATATTGAGCAAGCAGTAAAGGAAACAAAAGAAAAATTTGGAGTAGGTATTAAAATCCAGGGAGAAGAAATTTAAACTTTGAGGTTCGCTGATGACATTGTAATTCTGTCAGAGACAGCAAAGGACTTGGAAGAGCAGTTGAATTGGGATGGACAGTGTCTTGAAAGGAGGATATAAGATGAACATCAACAAAAGCAAAACAAGGATAATGGAATCTAGTCGAATTAAGTCGGGTGATGCTGAGGGAATTAGATTAGGAAATCAGACACTTAAAGTACTAAAGGAGTTTTGCTATTTGGGAAGCAAAATAACTGATTATGGTCGAAGTAGAGAGGATATAAAATTTAGACTGGCAATGGCAAGGAAATCGTTTCTGAAGAAGAGAAATTTGTTAACATCGAGTATAGATTTAAGTGTCAGGAGGTCGTTTCTGAAAGTATTTGTATGGAGTGTAGCCATGTATGGAAGTGAAACATGGACAATAAATAGTTTGGACAAGAAGAGAATAGAAGCTTTCGAAATGTGGTGCTACAGAAGAATGTTGAAGATTAGGTGGGTAGATCACGTAACTAATGAGGAGGTGTTGAATACGATTGGGGAGAAGAGAAGTTTGTGGCACAACTTGACTAGAAGAAGGGATCGGTTGGTATGACATGTTATGAGGCATCAAGGGATCACAAATATAGCATTGGAGGGCAGCGTGGAGGGTAAAAATCGTAGAGGGAGACCAAGAGATGAATACACTAAGCAGATTCAGAAGGATGTAGGTTGCAGTAAGTACTGGGAGATGAAAGAGCTTGCACAGGATAGATTATCACGGAGAGCTGCAACAAACAACTCTCAGGACTGAAGACAACAACAACAACAACAACAACAAGAACATCTTACGTGCTGCGTTACTACTCTCGCACACGCGATGACATTCTTTTAATGGACGAAGATCGAGGATAAAATCTGTCCTGATCTTTCCGAAGTAGCAAGCGTGAAATTTGCGTAAAGCGACGCAAGGATCGTGCAATAGATGAACGTTTCACACGGAAGTGAAGAGGATGATTATATTTTAAAAATGACATTTTCATTGTTTTCTAGGAAGCGCTGATTTGAGAATGAAACGTTTTTCATCGTAAGTCTTGTTCGATACAGTGCCACCAAGGCCAAAGTAAAAGAAATATTTGTACGAAACAAACTAACACACAAGATAGAGTGTCATGCTTGTATTCCGAATTTTCAATCCGTCACATTCTTCAACTGTTTTACACACGAGTCGTTCCTTTTGGGAGATACTTGTCAGCTGCAGCATATACATTACTCCTGCTTAAGTAGTTCTCTGGTGGTGTTCACCAACATGTGCAACCCCTGTAATCAGAAATAAGCCGGAACCTACTTTTTACTTTAGACGGACTTTCTTTCCCTTACACTGTTACGCGATGTAGTACACCCTCACCATAAACAGGTACATAAACAGGCGCGTAATAGGCGAATAACAGGTGAAAGAGAACAGTCCTGTTCGTTTACGCAATTGGTGACAAATCACTACAGGTAATAACAACTGTAAGATGAGAAGGAATGTTCTTCCAACGCGACCTGAAGTGGAGCGATGACGTGAAACCAATTGTGGGGAAATCAAATGCCGGGGTGAGATTTATTGGAAGAATCTTAAGCAAGTGTATTTCATTCACGGTACAAGCAGCTTGCAAAACACTTGTCCGACCTGTCCTTGTCCGCATTAAGATCCTTTACAAGCTCAGTTATTTGCATCGCTCTTTCTATACAGACAGTGTCTGCAGAGACAAATCGATGAGTGTGAATGAATCGCCGACTTGAAACACATTCGCCTGAGTTACTGCCTGTGTTCGACCTGTGAAAAGTCTGGCACTTCTTGAACTGACGCTGACCAGATATACAGACCAGCTGAAGTGCTTCAGTGCTTTATGTATGGCACAGGTTTCCGGAAAGATAAGACTCAACGCTGAGGGCGACATCACAGCAGCAGAATTCGTACGAGCATAGCTCCTACCAGTTGTTAAACATGTCACTGTTACTGTAAGCCTTTCAGAAGCACTTATCGATTTTCTCATTACGGTATCATATCTCCTTATGTACGTCTTTTCGTCTTAGATAGTTAAACCGGTATTCTTTTTCAGTTTTTAGCTCCTTTAAAAGATTTACATACGAAGGCGTTACATGGTTTACAAGGGCACATTTTTCCATCTTCTCCGTAGTGATTTTTTCCCTTTTATAACTTCAGAAATAATAGCAAAGGCAAGATAATTATAAGTAAATTTACTTAATCTGGTGATGGCCAGAAAATACTCTGCACCCTCGGACTGCTGGCTTAGGACAGCGGGAAATCTGCTTTGTTGTAGGATGGTGTGAACACGAACTGAATACTGCACATGTGATGTGAGGACGCTCGTTGCGATCGCGCTCTGCTCCAACAATCCTGAGTGTGTGAAAGACCCACTACACGTTAGTGTGAACTGCAGTGATGGTCATTGTGGTGTCACCGCCAGACACCACACTTGCTAGGTGGTAGCTTTAAATCGGCCGCGGTCCATTAGTACATGTCGGACTCGCGTGTCGCCACTGGCAGTGATCGCAGACCGAGCGCCACCACACGGCAGGTCTCGAGAGACTTACTAGCACTCGCCCCAGTTGTACGGACGACATTGCTAGCGACTACACGTACGAAGCCTTTCTCTCATTTGCCGAGAGACAGTTAGAATAGCCTTCAGCTAAGTCCATGTCTACGACCGAGCAAGGCGCATTAACCATATCTGGAGAGAGTCTCACTTGTATTATCAAGAGAAATGTACCACAATGAATTAAAGTTAAGTATACGAGAAGCTCCGTTCTTTTCTTTATAGCTTTCATCACGTATCCTGTTTCAGACTTAACGCCAGTCGGCGTGTGTGCACGCGTGCCTTTCGGTTACCCGTCACTGTGGACTGGCTGCCTTGTCAGTCCACTACAGTCATCAAACTCCACGCTAAGAGAGATATACTGTGCATTAGGGAAAGGCTACCGGAGCGTATGTAAAAAGAAAATTAAGTCAACAAACTACTTTCTCTTCTAGATCCTTTTGTTAAGAAACTAAAAGTTACTATTGGAAACTACTTTTAAATTGTCTCTGTAACTGTCGACTTCGGGCAATTGAAACTGGTCGCCCTAAAGAGGTTGCAGCAAGTACTATGGGAACGTCAGTTTGAACAATTTTTAGTTTAAACTCTGGTCATTCAAGCACATGTACTTAAACATCGCTCCCTCCATAAAGCAGGACGCAAAATGACGATAGGAAGATTATATAAAAAAAAGTTTCGAAGAGATGGAGAGGCTTGCCCAGGACAGGTTAAAATGGAGAGCTGCATCAAATTCGTCTACGGACCGAAGAGCATAAAAACGAAAACCGGAAATTTTACCGAAAGTCATTCACCACACGCGCCATTCGTGAATGGTGCAGGAAAACGAATGTAGCATATTGCTAATTCAAAGACAAAAAGGCCCTTTATTGTGTGATTGTAGGATTGAAGGACAATTTGTGGAGGCAGTAACTTTCAAAAGATACCTAGCACTAGGCTTACGTGTACGGAGCGATTTGAAGTGGTATGACTACAAAAACCCAATCTCGAGTAAGGGAGCTGCCAGACTGATTTATTGGAACAATCCCCAGTGAATATATCCCTTAAAGAAACAGAGTAACTTACGAAACACTTATTCGACCAATACTTGAATATTCCTCATTAATCTGGGAGCCGTACCAGATAGCAGTGATAGAGGAAATGGAGAAAACTAAAAGAAGAGCTGGGCGTTTCATATTCATTAAGTAAGCAGGTGAAAGCTTCACGGAAATGATAAACCAACTCAAACGGCAGACGCTGCAAGAGATGCCTTCTACATCACGGTGTGGTTTACTGTAAAAAGTTACGAGAGCATTCATTTCTACAAGAGTAAATATATTGCTTCCTTCTGCGTATATCTCGCGAAAAGACTGTGTAGATAAAATTCGAAAGATTCGAGTGCACACAGAAGCTTGCCAGTAATTATTCGCGAAGGGAACACGAGAGGCTGAATTGAGCCTGGTAGACAAATTACCCACCGCCACACATCTTAAGTTGGCTTGCGGAGTGTAGATGGAGATGTACATGCAGAATGACTGTGGTGCCAGAAGAACCATTCGATACACAACATAGGGAGAATGGGAATGTAGATTGGCGTCATGGAACAGTAATAAGAAGAGCTTCATATAGTTCCTAAGAGGGGCACCCTTACGCGATGGGGAATAATCACTAGATGCAGTAACATTCAGTAAACACCTTTCAGTATGCGTACGCAGCGATTCGACAAATTTTCAGTTTTTTACGTGGTGAAAGATATTAATATGTGGTTATTCTGATTAACGCTGTAGTCAGAAGTAACAGTACGAATAAAAAACGTTTCCCGCCGTTTCGTTTCTCAACCAGTGGAGAGGTTGGACACACATTTCCCAGTGCTAATTTTGATATGGGACCTATGCGTTCCAGTGGTAACCAAATGAATGATCATCCTGTACTTACAAATATTTGACATTTCCCTTGATTATTCCAAATGACAAGCCCTTTACCACTGGATACAAAGTCGATTGTGTCATGTAACAGTCAAATCGATTCTGCAAACCATTACTAAGCTTTCCTTTACCAATGGACCATTGATGCATAGCAACTACAGGCAGGAATTTCCCACTGGATCTCTGATATCCTATCGTGGGACACATCGGACCCCATTACAGTGAAAGAGTTTAGTGGAACCACCACATAAAAAAATATCGCAGTAAGGACAGTAGTTAGAATCCTCAGGAAGTGTAGTTCACCCATGAGGGAGGTATCTTAAAAGAGCCTCCTTAAAATGATACTTGAAAATTACTCATCTTTCTGGGGACCCTATCAGAAAAGATCTATGAGTACGCAGCGATCTGACTCACTTCCACATTTTTGTCGTGGTGAAAGACATTACTATAAGGTTATTTTAATTAATGTCGTGGTTAGAAATAAGAATATGAAAAAAAATGTTTCTCGCAGTTTCGTTTTCCAACGCTGGGTGGGGTAAGACATATATTTCCCTTTGGTATTTAGACTTGGGACCTATATCTTCCAGTGGAATGAAATGAATGTTCATCGTGTATACAGCATGTATCATAATTAAAAGTGTAAACGCGTACAGTTGAAAGTACACGATACTAGAGGCAAAAAAGCCTGAGTAAACATAGCGTCGAAAATACATACCTTAAGGACTACGAGCAATTTTTCATCTTCGAAACTACGAAATAAATCTCTTCTACTGCCAGTTCTTTGCTTTCCATATTTTGGGAAGAGGTAGTAATGACCACAATAAGAAAAAAAAGTCAGCAAACATGTGCTCTAAAACACATACCTTAAAAGTTACGAGAACGTGATCCTTAGAAGAGTTGTGTTTCAAAGTAACAAAGTGGAACAAGTGCTCATAGCTCTTAAGTAATGCATTTTAGAGCACATTTTTACTAGATTTTTTTCCTTGTTTTGGTCCATACTACCAGTTCCCAAAATATGGAAAGCAAATAACTTGCAGTAGAAGAGATTTGTTTCTCAGTTTCGAAGATGTAAAATTGGTCGTAGTTTTTAAGGCATGCATTTCCGACCGTATGTTTACTGAGGCTTTTATGCTTCTAGCATCGTGTACTTTCAAATGTAGGCGTTTATGCCATTAATAATTATACGTCCTGTATTGAGCTATGAGCACTTGTTCAACTTTGTTACTTTGAAATACAAGTCTTCTAAGGATCAAGTTCTCGTAACTTTTAAGGTATGTGTTTTAGAGCAGATGTTTGCTGACATTTTTTTCTTATTTTGTTCCTTACTACCTCTTCCCAAAATATGGAAAGCAAAGAACTGGCAGTACAAGAGATTTACTTCGTAGTTTCGAAGATGAAAAATTGCTCGTAGTCCTTAAGGTATGCATTTTCGACCCTATGTTTAGTGAGACTTTTTTGCTTGTAGTCTCATGTACTTTCAACTGTATGCTTTTATGCCATTAATTATCACACATCCTGTATTCATTCACGTTATATGTTTTCAGAAAAGCACTTGAGTCGTACGGTTATAGAGAGTTGACATTTTGGAAGATTATTCCCAATCACAAGCCTTTTTCACAATATGCAAATTGAAGTGTTTCGTGTAACGCAAATTCGAGTGTTTCATATAACAGTCACATAGATTCTACAAACCATTAGTAGGCCCCCCTTTGCTAGTGAGCCATTGATACATAACAATTACAAGCAGCAAATTCCCTCTGGTTCTCTGATAACCTATCGTGGAACACATACAGCAGCAAGCCATTGAAAGGGTTAAGTGGAACGACCACATAAAACAAATCTCAAATGACACGTGTTAGACTGATATTCATTGCTCTAATCCGCAGAAGGTGTATTCATCCACGATGGAGATAATTTACAAAATCCTCGCTCTGCTGGTACTTGAATATTGATCATAAGTCGTGGATCCTTACCAGGAAGAACTGATGGAAGAGGCAGAGAAGATCCCAAAAAGAGCTATGCGGTTTGTCACAGGACCGTTTAGTAACACGATAACGTCATGGAGATGTCCATTTAAAACGTTGGCAGACGTTACAAGAATGCCAGTTTCATCTGTCAGAATTGCCAGAGGCGGTGCTTCCCTATAGAATCAACCTTGTTTCTCTTTACGTGTATCTCGTGAAAAGATAAGGAAGATAAAATTAGAGAGAATGGAGATTATAAGGTTTCATTCGAACAATTGTTCATCCGGCGCAATGTTCGTCAAAGGAGCAAGGAAAGATTGAAGTGAAAACGCTACACAGAGCACCCACTCACCACCGATAATACGGTGACTTGAGGAACATAGGTGCAGATGTAGACGTTTATAACGCCGTTGAAAGCCAACAGGAACGTTTTAGATTTTTTTCCATTTACTTAATTTTACAGAACGTTGTAATGATGCACTGAAAAGGACTCCTTTCACCCAAGCTTACGAATTTATATTGTTGAAATGTCACGAGGGAGACAGATTTGGAGAATACGGAGGAGGGCGACGGCGCCTACCTGCGGGCTGCCAGGTGTCGCCGGCGAGAAGGGATGAAGCGTCCAGAGGCGGGCGGTGTGACGTCACGGCGCGTGTCGTTGGGCCGGGGGCTGGAGGCGCACTGCGCGGCGGCAGCGAGAGGCGGCCCTCGCGGCCCGCCCCCGCGGCACGGCGCACGGCGCACGCCCGGCGTGGGGCGGCGGTGGCGGCGGCGGCGGCGGCGGCGGCGGTGGCGGTGGCGGCGCGCAGGTGGAGGCGGCGGGGGTGGCGGTGCGACTCCCCGGTCCGTCTGCAGCGCAGTCCCCGCGGACCGCGACACGCGGGTCACTGGACTACCAGCGGATGTCGCGGCAAAGCCAGCAGCGAGGTTGTCGTCACAACGGAGATTACGTCTTCTATGAAGCAGCTTTATTTACTGGTTTTATTTATATGTTGCTATACTCGATGTTGCTATACTCGATGTTGCTATACTCGATCTACAGGCCCCTCTTAAGCTCTGGGTGATCACACTGATATGATGATCTCTCTAGGAGCACCAAGGTAGTTTAGGTTACACGGCGCACCTGCCAAGGGCAAACACTGCCTGTGTTAAAATAATGAATGCAAACTTGGACGACTACGGTTAACTGCCTAGGGTAAGTTTGTAATCTGCATACAGAATATCCGCCAATTACACAGAAGTGTAGGAACGATCAGGTGTGATGTTGTAGTCTGTGTTCTTTATTGGCTCCATTAGTCTCTTCAAAATCTAAAAGAGACCTCGTTCACAGACAGGTCTACTGTCTTTTGCAGCAAACGCTTTTATTTTTATTGTGTATCTTTCAGTTGCACTAACGAGAATTTAAACAATTATACCATATTTCTCAGGCTTGTCTCTGAGCTTTAAATAGTCAACATCCTCTCAAAATACTTAGAATTGTATCGTGCGGTCCACTTCCGGAATACCTAGAGAATATTTCATTAAATTCCTGAAATACTTCGTGCAGTGGCACAAATTTATCCCTTATACGCCTTTCTTCGCTGGTGCCCCTATCATCAAAACGAAGAACCCCCAATAGTTGATTAGCTCTTGTTTTACTCACAGTTTCTCTACCCAATAAATTTAGCCGTAAATCAGATAATGAAAAGTTAGTGTCCTGGTAAACTCCAATTAAAATTCCCAATAAAGCATTATTTTTCAGAATCATTAGCGAAAGATACAGTTGCTTTCGTTCAGCTGCATCATTTATGTGGTCAACTATTTTCCTAACACTTTTATAAATGAAAATTTCTTGAATGATTCACATATAGTGGTTACTTTCCCAGGAGTTGTCATTTCCTTAGGTTCATGGATTATGTTGACAAACTCCTTTTCACATTGCCTTGGAGCGTCTAGAAGATATGCTATAACAGAACTTGAACATATTTATTTCGAGCGTTACCTGCATGGTTTGTTTGTTCATCGTCCTCCGATTCTTCTTCATTTGACTCTTCAACTTCTACGTGATCCAACTCCTAATCACTGAACTCCGATAATCCGACATCTAATAAAAGTTCAGCAGGAATCTCTGCCTCGTCCAAGGCTCTATAACTCGTTGTAGAACGTCGTCGTTGCGCATTTGCTTTACTGCCACAAGCTGCTAATAATAATGATTAGTAAATAAGTCAACAACGGAAATGCAGCCCAACAATTAGACTCTCAAAAATATACCATTAAAATTCACAGTTAAGGTTGTCAAATGAAATTAGGACACAAATAGAACCGACCAGGATAATATATGTTGATTTCTTATTTTTATTTTGAAAATTCGTAGTACTCTATGAGACAGCTGAGAGTGCAGTCATGGTCCATAATGGCGGAAATTCCGTGTTTAATCATTGTGAACGATGATGCAGAGAGCACGATGTGCATCACTGGGCATCGTTGTCGTATTACTTCCAGTGGACTGAGCATAGAGCTGTCAACAGCGGATAGCCGACGGATGTGCGAGAATGTGGCAGGCATCAAAGAGCACATAATCGCAATGGCCAAAGATTGAACTTACGTAAAAGAATAAAAATAAAAGAGGGTGCTAAGTTTAAATGGCTTACGTACTTATCTACATTGCGTCACACTAAACTGTGTATTTCTTCTCGAATGTTGTAAGGAAATTCATTTTTTATTTTAAATGGCACTTTGATATTTTCGTTACCGGAACATATAGCAATGTTGATTTTGGATTCTGCTCTAAGCCATGAGTAGTTTTGACTTGAGTGACTTCTGTTCAATGGTTACGACGTAGGCTGTCGTTATTTGAACTTAATTGAAAGTGCAGGTCAGAAGTTAAACCCACATATACTTCGAGGCCTATACTTATTTAGCTTCCACTCGGAAGTACAGCTCTAAAGAAAAATAAACATCAACCTCTCAAAATCAGTTCACTGATTTACACTTCACTGCGTGGTCTCTTGCTCCCGCAGAAACATTATTGTTACTGATTTGAGGGCAGTTAATTCGGTGGCCGTGAAACTTAACTGGGTGTTTTTCGGGGTCAACGGAAGCATGCGATACAACTAGTGTGATATGACCAATGACTTCATATTTAAGTCATGGGTGGTAATTTCTTTCTGAGCCATAGATAATAAATTTGTTATCTCGGTAAACCGAGAGACAATCTTATATTTTATTAAATGAATGTAACATTAAAAAAAATCGTTTACATGTTTCGTAGTTGGTAGTCGTTTTAAAAAAATTGTATAAATATTTTAATTTTCTTCATTTGAACTTATGGTATTAGTAGTCTATAGGGTAATGCCTCATAGATTTTAAATTTCTTTCTGAGCAGTTTTTAGATAGTTGGGGAGAGTTATTTTTCATTCGGGGCAATTTTGAGATGTTTGTTTTTTGTTCGTTTCGGGGTATGGTTTCAGCTGTTCCAATGAATAAGGAGGACCAGACTGTCGTTATGGGTGTAGACATGTTATCTACAATTATTTATTTACAAATATCTCTCTTAATTACTGAATTTGTTCGGTGGTGTGAGTGTGTCCCGAAATACACGATTGTTGAGTGTACATGTAGTTCTTTTCGCTGTTGGTAATACTAGTGTCCTGTTCCTCAGTTAACCTACATGGGTCAATTCAAGTACAGGATACCGATGTTAGGTATGTTTCTGTTTTCGCTGCTGGTGATACTCATAGTTACGAATTTTTTCCCCTCATCTTCTTCTGATTAGTCTGATTTCATTGACACAAGTCAGGGTTCATCAACGATTAGTAAAATCGTAATTTTTAGGGAATTACTGTTAAAGTCCCATTTAGTGAGCCTTCTGTCTGAGTCGGTGACATCTCGAAGGACTCACATTTCCTCAGGCCCCTTGCACATCCCCTTTGGAAAAATTATAAATGACTGTGCTGGTAAACCTCTTGTTGTTTGTTGTGGTCTTCAGTCCTGAGACTGGTTTGCTGCAGCTCTCCATGCTACCCTATCCTGTGCATGCTTAACCATACAGTAAAGCTGCATGCCCTCGGGAAAATTTACGGTCGTAGTTTCCCCTTGCTTTCAGCCGTTCGCAGTACCAGCACAGCAAGGCCGTTTTAGTCAGTGTTACAAGGCCAAATCAGTCAATCATCCAGACTGTTGCCCCTGCAACTACTGAAAAGGCTGCTGCCCCTCTTCAGGAACAACTCGTTTGTCTGGCTTCTCAACAGATACCACTCCGTTGTGGTTGCACCTACGGTACGGCCATCTGTATCTCTGAGGCACGCAAACCTCCCCACCAACGGCAAGGTCCATGGTTCATGGAGGGTTGAGCAAAACTGAACGTACTCAGACATTTCTCTCTTTACTTATTCTGATCATCACTAAATTGACACACAATATTTGTGGCAGAACGCAATCTGACTTTCAATAATTCCCACAGAAGAATGGCCCTGACTAACAATAACCTATACCTTACATGAATCACTTACCTCACCAAAATCTTCGTTACTCGAACTACTGCAATACAGCGAGCGCCAATACTGTCAGCTAAATAAAAGATTCTAACTACTGAAGGCACTAACTACTGATAGGCTTAGTTAGCAAATGAAAGATTTTGGTAGAGAACAAACAATGTGATTACCTTAATAGTGTTCAAAAGTCATAATATACATATCAGTTCATTACATCAAGTCTTACAAATATCCTTATACTGACGGACACACGTCCAGATCGTCCACTCTCAGAATTCGGCCATCTCTCTCCCCACATCCACCACTGCTGGCGACTCACCTCCAACTGCGCAACGCTACGCACTGTTCACATCCAACTGCCAAACACTACAATAGCAAAAATTCCAACAATGCAAACCAGCCACAGACTGCACACAGCACAGTCAGTGATTTTCATACAGAGCGCTACGTGGCGTTACCATCATAAAAAGCTAAACAGCCTACTTACATAGTTTTCATACAGGGCGCTACGTGGGGTTACCAACATAAAAACCTAGACAGCCTACTTACACACTTGGTTGATGAAACTCCTGCACCGATAGACGTAAGAGCTTATACGCTAGTAGAAACGCCACAAGTGCCTTATGGGAAATAGTTTTCCCAGAATTTATTCCGTTACTTAAGTACAAGCTGAGTTTCCAATTCTCACTTTCAGCGTTTAACATAAAGTTGTAACAAAGTGTGCTTAATCAGAGCGACTTCGTTATCTGTGGATCAGAATGCAGTGCCATATACCATATGGTAAGGCGCTGCTTCTTCCACCGCATATTCATGCGAAGCCAATTTATGCCCGTAATTGCATTGCGTCGCAGGCGATAAAACCTCAGGGCGTCTTATCCGCCTGTGCGTGACCCACATCTGGTGACACGACTTCGGTTTGCATAACGCAGCACGGCACGGCGCCACACTTGCCTCCTTCTCGTGCCTTGTACACCAGTAAGAGTGCCTGGCAAACTACTCGGCAAACAGAGCGATGGATTTTTAAATTTTCACAAAGCATACGAAAAATATAAGTAATTCATTATTAGAGTCACAGTTTAACGGAGGCTAGGAAAATTGCGACCAGACAAGCCAGAAGACACGGATAACATTCCTTCGGAATTTCTGAAATAACAGAGGTGCGCAAATTTATACTTTGCAGTTTGTTCTTAAATGTCAGCCCCCTTGGCTGTGTGGTCAGCGAGTCTGACTACAGGTGGAGACTCCCTACCGTCAATGCAACACGATCATTTCATTTGGTCTTAGATATTTTAGGTTATTCTATGGATTTTTGACACGCTAAGTTCAAAAATGGTGAGAATTTCCCTCAATCACATACCGCTTTTTTCACAAATAGTGACGAAGATCCAGAAAATCCGTACCAAACACTATCTTTTTGAGTCATCAACCTTCTGACTGGTTTGACGCGGTCCTCCACGAATATTTCTCCTGCGGCAATCTCTTCATCTCAGAATACCACTTGCAACCTAACAAAACTGTGTAGTACCATGCAGTAGTGAGGTACCTTGGTGACTTCCCATCGGTTATGGTACCCTTTTCCCGTTTGTTTAATGTCTTGGCTGAGCCTTGCCCCCTCTTCCTCACTCACAGTACATAGTGTGGTATACACCACTTCTAACAAAAAACCGAACAACGCGCTCCAGTACGCGGCCGCCAAATACATCGCTGGCCGCACTTCTCTGGGTTGCCCGCTGCTTCCATCGCTGGCCGTCTTTACACGCACGCTCCCTTACGTGGCCGAGAAATACATCGCTGGCCGCACTTCTCCGGGCGGCTCGTGGCCACCATCGCTGGCCGCCTTCGCGCGCGCGCTTTTGTCAGCATACAGCAATTGGCTACGCCAGGAAACATTGAGATTGGTTTTCCCTGGAAAACAGCGACCCCAGCCGACGGCTGCATTAACTAGCAAGCCTTATATAAACCCGGCCGCCGCCGGAAACGACAGTTCTCATCGGGAAGTGCAGTACGCCGTGTTCCAGCTGCTTGTGGAGGACTCGCCGCACCACTCGAGTTTACCTGGCTGCTCGGCGGAAAATCTTGCGACTTCACTTGGAGAGACTGGACTTGGGAATAATTACGGGACGTGCACCCCACCATGCACATTCGTACATTGGTATAACCAAACTTTAATTATGCATTACTTCTGAGTGTGAGCCTGTGTAGACGCTTGGCTAACATAATTGTTAAAAAGTGATTTGTGATTTAATAAACCAGACTGAAGAGGTTATTGTGTTATTCCTGGTTATAACACATAGATCTCCTATAAAACAGCTGACGCGGGAGTCCAGAAAGTGCTGTTTCAAGCTCGTTGTGGTAGACAACATTTTGAGGTTATTCAGCATGTTTTTTACTGATCAAGGACTTCACATTTACCAAGAAACTTGTGGACAACCGGACATCCAGGATAATCTTTAAATATCTTTCATTTTATCTTCAAATTTTTCGTCTTTCATTAGTTTCCGAATATCAGGGCTGACGTAAATCCCTTTCTTTCATCTCAGTATCTGATACAAGCAGTAACAGTCAGAGAATTTAAGACGTCACCATTTTCTGATAAGGATTTTATAAACTGTTTTATAGTCCAAATATTTAAGTGACATAAAAGGTTTCTGCGGGTCCGCCTTAGAACTGAATAGTACGCTTTTTCCCTCCAACATTCTAACTGGTCAGATATTTTGAGACCAGTGCTTGTTGGTACGCACTACTGGCGTAAAGTTGCCTGGTAGGGAAAGGACCGGGCAAAATAAGGACTGAACATCATTGTTATCAATAATTAACACTCCTCAACCAAAATAGCTTAATAAATCTGTTCAGCAGGACCTTAATGTGTTAAACAAAACTGTATAATTAGAAAAAAACATTTAAGAACAATTACAGATAAATGATCAATAATGTTATCAAATATTTCAGTGACGGAAGGTAAAAGCGTTATCAAATAGGTGCTCTCAACTCTCCAAGAGCTCATTCATGGGAACATGAAGTAAGAAGCTTTAAATTTACAACAAATGGTATTCTCTTTTCAAAATATGCTATTTTTGTATACCATTGGTCACTATTGCTGAAACATTTAGAGCCAGTTTCAATAAGAGAAGCACGATAATATATCACCAATAGAAGTTACATAACAACCTCTTCAAAGATTCGAACGCGACAGTCCTTAAAATAGGCTTGCAACAAACAACTATAGTGTGTATTTGACTAAAATACGACAAATGATTCAGGTTTACCAAAAAAGGAGTTCATTAAAAGGAAGCAAAAAACAATTACAGTTCCTTGATATGAAACCACAATGAATCAGGCAATGTGGTCCGCACGAACGGATCCGAAATTCATTAGGGCAGGCCCGATAAGCAGGTGAAAAGGGTTAGACCAGGTGCAGTGGCCGAGTTGTTCTAGGCACTTCAGTCATGAACCGCGTGGCGGCTTGCGCCACCAGTTCGAATCCTTCCCCGGTCATGGATATGTGTTTAGGGTAGGTAGGTTTAAGTAGTTTTAGGTCTAGGGGGCTGATGACCTACGCAGTTTGGTCGCATAGTTCTTAGAGCCATTTCTTGGCCTTCCGCGTAAATTTCGTTTACATAAACAGCGGTATCTTTAGATTGCGTTGACATAGCTCACTTTTTTACACTACCAAGAGACGGTATACCGCAGGAAGCGTGATGCATTTCCGCTTATTATATCTACGCGTACTCGAGGTAAACGGGTTTTAAGGGTTGGGTAAACAGATAGACGGTCAAGAAAGTGAGACTAGTAGGGTTCCATTTTTACCGATTTAGTAGACGAAATCCTAACAACGAAAATAGCTACGACAGTTACTGAAGATGAGGGCCGCATAAATAATTAGCTCTACTCTTTATTCGAAATGTTCTAGTTGCAGTCGATACATCAGCATATTAATCGTAGCTACGCTTTCGATCCAAACCACGTTTACTGGAATGCAAATAAAATCCATTTGCCTATTCACGTGGTAATTCAGATCCCAGTATTAATGTCACCGCGTTTTAGAAGTGCGAGCATTTCCATTACTAGCTAGCTTAAGAATCACTTCGGTTAATGAACGTTTTCTGGCTGTGGCGAGTCTAATGGAGAACCCGAAATATTGTAGAATACGTTTGGCAGCTATGTCGCCGTTTATTTACTGGGGTGGTACAGAATTATCCTACTAAATATACTCGCTAACAACAGTTATTTGTTATTTCGATAAACATTCCGAATGATTGTCACATAAGCGGTGACATACAGGTAGAAAATTCATGTTTTTGAGTTCAGAAAGCTCTATGCAACAGAAACTGCAGATCAGTTTGCTATTTTCATTGCGAAATTGCCGGCTTATTCATGTCTGGGGTAATAATAGAGGGCTGTTTGCCTGGGTTGTCTGCTAGTGTAGTGAAAGGTGTTTGCTACTGCAAGGGAGGTCTGGTTTGTTTTCATTTCTGATCTCGATGGAGGCAGATAGACTATCATTTAAGCAATTTTAAGAAATTCGAGCGGCCCTTCTACGTTTTATTGCTACCTTTATTCTGTACCGGCGCCCTGTGGATGTCAATATGAAATTTTTGTAGAATTTCATACTTGTTATTGCCCGCTTTTTCCGCTTCTGTCTATAACTGAATTGACTTATGTTTGGCACTGAAAGATTTTTAACTGAATTTCGTTATGAATCTTCACACATTGCTAAATTTGCACACTTTCTTGGTAGGTCAGCAACGTTAATACAGTATGACTGGTCTGAATGTTGACACAGACCGTTTTGCGGCCGAAGCGCATAATATTTCGCTAATTCATAACAATCTGGGGTACTTTATCTTACTAAAACAGTAACGTTCCCTAGATAAGCTGAAATTCATACTTATTAGTACAGTTCATACTAATTAGCGTTTCTTCATTCATTTATATCTTATACTTCAGTGTTGTGTTTAACACACTAATCGGCATTAATATAGTCTTACACAAGATTGAAAACATTCTGACAAAATTTCGGATAGTTTTTTTTCAATTTCACGCCTGTGCGTAGTATGTTGGTAGCACTTCGTCGCCTTGCCTGTTATACTGTATAGCAGACTTTAATGCTGTGCGGATCAGCATAACGAAAAGGCGAGGGGTCGACTGTACACGACGGAAAATTTGACCAACTGTGATCATTCACCATGGCGCGACATTTGTACGCACTGCGGAATGTTTAAAAGTCCTCTAACCAAATATCACAAAAATCATCGGACGGCAATATGTGTACCTCCCCCCTACGGGTCCGGGGTAAGAATAGGCCCGAGGTATTCCTGCCTGTCGTAAGAGGCGACTAAAAGGAGTTTCAACCGTTTCGGCCTTTCATGTGATGGTCCCCCTTGGGGTTTGACCTCCATTTTTCAAAATTCTACAGAAGTACGAGCCTTTTGGGGAAGGACACCTTACGTGGAATACCACTGGTCCTAAGTGCACTAAGACCTTGGCACTCAGCATTGCACCGGCGTTGTAACCATACCCACTATTCCTCAAATTGGGCCTAAACGCCTGATGGGTTGTCCAAGTTACGCCCATAGTGCATCTCCATCTGCACCAGCGATCATGATGGACTTTCCATGGCACCAGAAATCCAGCACGGTAGCCAGCCCGTTGTGGTGGGGTCGTCATGTACCCTCTAGGTTGTAGCCCCCTGACAACACAGGGATCGTACTGCCGATACCTGAGCTGCACCCTCCCCACGTCGGCCAAGGAGTAGATGCCCGTCTCCTTGGGGCATCAGGACTCCCGGCAATGGTCATCCTGCCAGGTGGCCCTTGCTGCGGCTGGGTGGCGCCCGTGGGGAGAGCCCCTGGTCGGAGTGGGTGGTATCGGGGCGGACGTTTCGCAGATGAAACGTCAATACGTATCAGGTCGCTCTGCGGCCGAGTCTTTCAAAAGAAAAGGTACCGTTTCTAGTTCTGGTTCTCCTGCCCTTTCCCCCTTGGCCACTCCATGGGAGGAGGGACAGGCCCGCCGGCTTGGGGCGAAGTACTTCCCCCGCTATTTGGTCTGTTCTCGAACCGATGGGGGGACATTCGCCACCTCCAAGCCCATGTTCTTTGTTCAGCACATTGAGGACATCTTCGGGGAAATCGAGGCTCTCAGCAAGATGCGTTCAGGGTCCGTTCTTATCAAGACCACCTCCGCCACACAGTCGGCGGCGCTCCAGGCGTGCGACCGACTAGGGGACATCCCAGTATCCATTGTCCCACATCTGGCACTAAATAGAACGCAGGGGGTTATTTTTCATCGTGACCTCCTGCTACAATCTGATGAGGAGCTCAGGGCCAACCTGGAGCGCCGAGGCGTGCATGTCGTCCGGCGAGTCCAGCGCGGCCCCAAAGACCGTCGCATCGACACCGGGGCCTTTATCCTCGCCTTCGAGGGGGACGTTCTCCCGGAGAAGGTAAAGGTGATGTGCTACCGGTGTGACGTGCGACCTTACGTCCTGCCTCCTATGCGCTGTTTTAGGTGTTTGCGCTTTGGGCACATGTCGTCACGGTGTGAGGCTGAGCCCCTTTGTGGCGATTGTGGACGTCCTCTTCGTGAGGAACATACATGCACCCCACAACCTCGGTGCATTAATTGTCCTGGCGTCCACTCGCCTAGATCCTCAGACTGCCCTGCATATCAGAAGAAGAAGATACGAGAAATCAAAACTTTGGATCGGCTCTCTTATTCTGAGGCCAGGAAGAAGTATGACCGCCTCCATCCCGTGCCATTGACCACTTCGTTTGCCTCAGTTGTGTCCACCCCTTCCGCTGTATCCTCACCCCTATCCTGTCCCCCCTCCGCCTCCTCCGCCCATCAGGGGGCTCTGCCTCCGCCTCCCAAATCCCTCCCTTCCAAATCCTCCTCCCCCGTGGCCCCCACCCCCTCTGCCCCAGGGGCCACCCTTCCTCCTCCTCCTGCCACCACGCCGCCTGAGAAGCGATCCTCTTCTCAGGCGTCAATCGGGGAAACGTTCCGGACCCCAGCTTCCGAGGTCCGGCGTTCCAAAACGGACCCCGCGCGTGAGGACCTTCTTCGGGTCCAGCCCACCATCCCTGTGCCTCCTCGGCCTTCCAAGAAGGCCTCCAAGAAGAAGTCTCTATCCCCTTCTCTACCCCGGCGCGTTTCGTCTGACGCTCCATCCGTGAGTCGCTGCTCCCGGCCGTCCTCAGTTTCGCCGGGACGCTCTGCTGCCAGGCGCTCAGCTGGCCTTTCGTCGGCAAACGATGCTGCCCCTCCTACACAACCAGGGACAGCGGCCGCAGCTGGCGACGAGTCGATGGAACCGGATCCGCCTCCCGTCGGTTGTAGCGTTGTTCCCTCGCAACCTGGCCCTCCGCGGCCGTCGAGGTGACCAGCTCTTCCCCCGTCTCGTTCCCCCAACTTTTTGACTAGCGATGGCGTTGTTTCATTGGAACATAAGAGGTATTCGCTCTAATCGGGAGGAATTACAACTGCTCCTCCGCCTGCACTGTCCGCTCGTCCTTGGTCTCCAGGAAACCAAGTTGCGCCCGACTGACCGTATTGCCTTTACCCACTATACCTCGGAGCGGTATGACCTCACCCCTGTGGACGGTGTCCCAGCTCATGGTGGGGTCATGTTGCTCGTTCGGGACGATGTCTATTACCATACCATCCCATTGACCACCCCACTCCAAGCAATAGCTGTCCGCATTACTCTTTCTGCTTTTACTTTTTCAGTTTGTACCATCTTCACTCCATCGTCATCTGCTGTTAGTCGGGCTGACATGATGCACCTAATCGTTCAGCTTCCCCCGCCGTTTTTATTGTTTGGCGACTTCAATGCCCATCATCCCCTTTGGGGCTCTCCTGCATCCTGTCAAAGAGGCTCACTCTTGGCGGATGTCTTCAACCATCTCAATCTTGTCTGCCTCAATACTGGCGCCCCGACTTTCCTCTCGGACTCTACTCATACCTACTCCCACTTGGACCTCTCGATCTGTTCTACCACTCTTGCCCGTCGGTTCGAGTGGTATGTCCTTTCTGACACCTATTCGAGCGACCACTTCCCCTGTGTCGTTCGTCTCCTGCACCACACCCCATCCCCACGTCCTTCGAGCTGGAACATACTGAAAGCTGACTGGGGACTTTACTCCTTCCTGGCGACCTTTCCGGACCACAATTTTCCCAGTTGTGACAGTCAGGTCGAATACCTCACGGCTGTTATCATCAATGCTGCCGAACGTTCCATTCCTTGTACTACTTCTTCTTCACGTCGCGTTTCCGTCCGCTGGTGGAACGAGGCTTGTAGGGACGCTATCCGTGCTCGACGACGTGCTTTTACGCACCTTTCGCCGCCATCCTACGTTGGCGAATTGTATTGAATACAAACGACTCCGAGCACAATGCCGTAGAGTCATCAAAGACAGCAAAAAAGCATGTTGGGCCTCTTTCACCAGCTCCTTTAACAGTTTTACTCCCTCTTCCGTCGTTTGGGGTAGCCTGCGCCGGCTGTCGGGCATTAAGGCCCACTCCTCGGTACCTGGCCTGACCTCAGGTAATGAGGTCCTTGTTGATCCTGTGGCTGTCTCCAACGCCTTTGGCCGCTTTTTCGCGGAGGTTTCAAGCTCCGCCCATAACCATCCTGCCTTCCTTCCCAGGAAAGAGGCAGAAGAGGCTCGGCGACCTTCCTTCCACTCGCTGAATCTGGAAACTTATAATGCCCCCTTTACTATGCGGGAACTCGAACGTGCGCTTGCACTGTCCCGGTCCTCTGCTCCGGGGCCAGATGCCATTCACGTTCAGATGCTGGCACACCTTTCTCCGGCGGGCAAAAGCTTCCTTCTTCGTACCTACAATCGCGTCTGGACCGTAGGTCAAGTCCCCATGCGTTGGCGTGACGCCGTTGTTGTTCCTATACCCAAACCCGGGAAGGATAGACACCTTCCTTCTAGTTACCGCCCCATTTCTCTTACAAGCTGTGTCTGTAAGGTGATGGAGCGCATGGTTAATGCTCGGTTAGTCTGGATTCTTGAATCTCGACGGCTACTTACTAATGTCCAATGCGGCTTTCGTCGCCGCCGCTCCGCTGTTGACCACCTTGTGACCTTGTCGACATTCATCATGAACAACTTTTTGCGAAGGCGCCAAACGGTAGCCGTGTTCTTCGACTTGGAGAAGGCTTATGATACCTGTTGGAGAGGAGGTATCCTCCGCACTATGCACAGGTGGGGCCTACGCGGTCGCCTGCCCCTTTTTATTGATTCCTTTTTAACGGATCGAAAGTTTAGGGTACGTGTGGGTTCCGTATTGTCCGACGTCTTCCTCCAGGAGAACGGAGTGCCTCAGTGCTCCGTCTTGAGCGTAGCCCTTTTTGCCATCGCGATCAATCCAATTATGGATTGCATTCCACCTAATGTCTCAGGCTCTCTCTTTGTCGATGACTTCGCGATCTACTGCAGTGCCCAGAGAACATGCCTCCTGGAGCGCTGCCTTCAGCGTTGTCTAGACAGCCTCTACTCATGGAGCGTGGCAAATGGCTTCCGCTTCTCTGAAGAGAAGACGGTTTGTATCAACTTTTGGCGATATAAAGCGTTCCTTCCGCCATCCTTACATCTCGGTCCCGTTGTTCTCCCATTCGTGGACAGAACTAAGTTTCTAGGGCTCACGTTGGACAGGAAACTGTGTTGGTCTCCACATGTCTCTTATTTGGCGGCCCGTTGTACTCGTTCCCTTAATGTCCTCAGAGTTCTTAGCGGTTCATCTTGGGGAGCGGATCGCACTGTCCTGCTTCGCTTGTATCGCTCCATAGTCCGATCGATGCTCGATTATGGGAGCTTCGTCTACTCGTCCGCTCGGCCATCCCTCTTACGCCGGCTCAACTCCATCCACCATCGGGGGATACGTCTTGCGACCGGAGCCTTCTACACTAGTCCTGTCGAGAGTCTTTATGCTGAAGCTGCCGAGTTACCATTGACCTACCGGCGCGACGTACTGCTGTGTCGGTATGCCTGCCGGCTGTTGTCTATGCCCGACCACCCCTTTTTGCCACTGCTAGTCCGAATTTGATGTCCTTCTTGCTCCGACCGTCACTGGTTATTTTACTGCCCAGGTGGCAGAATTCCTTAACTTCGTCTACTATGTGACCATCAATCCTGATAAGTTTCTCGCTGTCATCATTTCTACTACTTCTCACTACCTAAGTCTTTCTTCGATTCAGTCTCAGTCCATACTCTGTACTCATTAGACTGTTCACTCCGTTCACCAGATCATGTAATTCTTCTTCACCGATTCTTCTTCGCCGATTCTCTCGACCTTCAGTACGGGTTGTATGTGTCTGCCCTGCTGCCCCCCGGAGTCCGCTTCCGTCGCCTGCTTCGACAATTGGATTTTGCCCTCCCTACTACCTTCAGAGAGGGTGAGAGCCCGACACCACCTTGGCTCCAGGCTCCGGTTCATATTTATCTCGACCTCAGCTCACTCCCGAAGGAGGGTACTCCGGCTGCAGTGTATTGCTCACGGTTTGTCGAACTTCGTGCTCGACTTGCCGGTCCCACCTTTATTTACACCGATGGCTCCAAAACTGACGATGGTGTCGGCTGTGCCTTTGTCGTCGGGGCCGCCAACTTTACATACCGGCTCCTCGACCAATGTTCCAGCTTTACGGCCGAGCTTTTTGCTCTCCATCAGGCCGTTCAGTATGCCCGCCGCCAGCGCCATTCATCGTATGTACTCTGCTCTGACTCACTCAGTGCTCTTCAGAGCCTTGGAGCTCCCTATCCGGTCCATCCCTTGATTCAACGGATACAGCAGTCCCTCCATTCTTTCGCTGATAATGGTGCTTCTGTCAGCTTTCTGTGGGTTCCCGGACATGTAGGAGTGCCTGGGAATGAGGCTGCGGATGCTGCAGCCAAGGCTGCAGTCCTCCTGCCTCGGCCAGCCTCCCATTGTGTCCCGTCATCTGACGTTCGTGGGGATGTATGTAAGAGGCTTGTGTCGTTGTGGTGGGATGCTTGGTCATCCCTCCAAGGAAACAAGCTCCGGGCAGTAAAACCGCTCCCAACTGCTTGGACAACATCCTCCCGACCATCTCGGCGCGAGGAGGTCCATCTGACCAGGTTGCGGATTGGGCATTGCCGGTTTAGCCACCGCTACCTGCTCTCCGGTGACCCAGCCCCGCAGTGCCGTTGTGGTCAGGCATTAACAGTGCGCCATGTTTTATTGTCGTGTCCCCGTTTTAGTCAATTTAGTGTTGTCCTGTCCCTGCCATCTACTTTACCGGATGTTTTAGCTGATGACGCTCGAGCAGCTGCTCGTATTCTGCGTTTTATAACTTTAACTGGCTTGTCCAAAGACATTTAACCTTTTTACTTATTTTATCTGCATATTTGTCAGGTCCTTCTGGTGTCCCCCCATCCCCTTGAGTTTTACCAGATTCCATGTGCTCTCACAACAGTGACTGTGCGCTAATGACCTCAGCAGTTGAGCGCCCTTAAACCCAAACAAAAAAAAAAAATATATATATATATATATGCGTACCTCTGCTTGACGTCATCAATTGTCTCTTGAAAAACACCGGACCTGTACACATCCTCAAAAGATAGTGTTTTGCATCTCGTGGAACAGCAGCAGTGTGGTGAGCTGGTAATTGCTCCCCGAGGTGCACCCATCACTGCGGACATTTGTTGCCAGCAACTGAGACGTCTTGCAGACGCAGTCCAAGAACAGCGACAAGGAATATTCCGTGAAATGATGCTACGATAACGCCCGCCATCATTATGTTTTTGTTTTTTTTTTGTCATCAGTCTTCTGACTGGTTTCATGCGGCCAACCACGAATTCCACTCCACTCTTTATCTCAGAGTAGCACTGGCAACCTACGTCCTCAATTGTTTGATAGATGTATTCCAATTTCTGTCTTCCTCTACAGTTTTTGTCCTCTACAGCTCCTTCTCGTACCATGGATGTCAAATCCTCATGTGTCAACAGACGTCCTATCATCCTGTCCTCTCTCCTTATCAGTGTTTTCCACATGTTCCTTTCCTGGTTTTGCGAAGAACCTCCTCATTCCTTACCTTATCAGTCCACCTAATTTTTAATATTCGTCTGTAGCACCACATCTCAAATGCTTAGATTCTCTTCTGTTCCGGATTTCACTACCATACAATGCTATACTCCAGACATACATTCTCAGAAATTTCTTCGTCAAATTAAGGCCGATATTTGATATTTGTAAACTTTTCGCCAGGAATGCCCCTTTTTGCCACTGCTAGTCCGAATTTGATGTCCTTCTTGCTCCGTCCGTCACTGGTTATTTTACTGCCCAGGTGGCAGAATTCCTTAACTTCGTCTACTATGTGACCATCAATCCTGATAAGTTTCTCGCTGTCATCATTTCTACTACTTCTCACTACCTAAGTCTTTCTTCGATTCAGTCTCAGTCAATACTCTGTACTCATTAGACTGTTCACTCCGTTCACCAGATCATGTAATTCTTCTTCACTTTCACTGAGGATAGCAATGTCATAAGTGAATCATTGATATCCTTTCAAATATTTTGAGAAACCACCCTCAGTTGCACAAATTTTCTGGTCTTTAAAAGGGTTTCAACTAAATTAATTTAGCCTTCTTCTGAAGCATTAAATTACTATAACATGCCTGAGTAAGGCACAGTCAACATTAAAATTAAAACCTATAGTACGGTGGTATCATGTCGCATGAAAGCTAGTTAACTGAAGTCCAGCCCCGGCATCTCTTCACTACGCGGTCGGTTGGAAGTGGCAAGTACGGGGCTGGACTTCCGTGAAGTAGTTTTCATGTGGCATGGTAACACGGTACTATAGCTTTTAATTTTAATGCTGACTGTGCCTTACTCAAACATGTTACAGCAAATTTATGCTTTTGAAGAGGGCTAGATTAATTTAGCCGAAACCTGGTAAAGACCAGAAAATTTGTGCAACTGAGGCTGATTCTTCAAAATATTAGTCTATCACAGTTGCTGACGGGGACGCAATATGCTAAAAAAAACTTAGATATCCTTTCACCTTGAATTTTAATTCCACTCATGAACCTTTATTTCCATCACTGCTGCCGGCCGGAGTGGCCGAGCGTTTCTAGGCACTACAGTCTGGAATCTCGCGACCGCTACGGTCGCAGGTTCGAATCCTGCCTCGGGCATGGATGTGTGTGATGTCGTTAGGTTAGTTAGGTTTAAGTAGATCTAAGTTCTAGGGGACTGATGACCTCAGAAGTTAAGTCCCATAGTGCTCAGAGTCATTTGAACCATTTTCCATCACTGCTTCCTCGATGTACAGATTGAACAGTACGGGCGAAAGGTCACAGTGCTTGTCTTATATCCTTTTTAATACGTACACTTCGTTCTTGGTCATCCACTCTTAGTATGCCCTCTTCGCTTTTGTACATATTGTATACGAACCGTCTCTCCCTCTAGCTTACGACTACTTTTCTCAGAATGTCGAACATCTTGCACCATTTTACATTGTCGAACGATTTTTCAGGTCGACAAATCCTATTAACGTGTCTTGATTTTTCTTTAGTCTTGCTTCCATTATTAGCCGTAACGTCAGAATTGCCTCTCTCGTGCCTTTACCTTCCCTAAAGACAAACTGATCGTCATCTAATACATCCTAAATTTTCTTTTCCATTCTTCTGTATATTATTCTTGTAAGCAAATTGGATGCATCAGTGTTAAGCTGATTGTGCGCTAATTCTCGCAATTGTCAGCTATTGCCGGCTTCGGAATTGTGTGGATGATGCTTTCCGAAAGTCATATGGTATGTCGCCAGACTCATACCTTCTACACACCAACGTGAATAGTCGTTTTGTTGCCACTTTCCCCGATGATTTTAAAAATTCTGATGGAATGTTATCTATCCCTGCTGCCTTATTTGATCTTAAGTCCACCAAAGCTCTTTGAAATTCTGATTTTAGTAATGGCTCCCCTACCTCTTCTAAACCGAATCCTCTCTCTTCTATCACATTAGACAAATTTTCCCCCTCATAAAGGCTTTCAATGTATTCTTTCCATCTATCCGCTCTCTCCTCTCCATTTAACAGTGGAATTCTCGTTGAACTCTTAATGTTATCACCCTTGCTTTTAATGTCACCGAAGGTTGTTTTGACTTTCCTGTATGCTGAGTCTGTCCTCCCGACAATCATATCTTTTTCGATGTCTTCACATTTTTTCTGCAGTCATTTCGTCTTAGCTTCCCTGCACTTCCTATTTATTTCACTCCTCAGCGACTTGTATTTCTCTATTCCTGAGTTTCCCGGAACATTTTTGTACTTTCTCCTTTCACCGATAAGTTGAAGCATTTCTTGTGTTACCCATGGTTTCTTCTCAGTTTCCTTCTTTGTACCTATGTTTTCCTTACCATCTTCCGTCATGGCCCTTTTTAAAGATGTCCATTCTTCTTCAACTGCACTGCCTACTGCGCTATTCCTTATTGCTGTATCTACAGCCTTAGAGAACTTCAAGTGTATCTCACCATTCCTTAGTACTTCCGTATCTACTTCTTTGCGTATTGATCCTTCCTGACTAATGTCTTAACGTCAGCCAACTCTTCATCACTACTACACTCCTGGAAATTGAAATAAGAACACCGTGAATTCATTGTCCCAGGAAGGAGAAACTTTATTGACACATTCCTGGGGTCAGATACATCACATGATCACACTGACAGAACCACAGGCACATAGACACAGGCAACAGAGCATGCACAATGTCGGCACTAGTACAGTGTATATCCACCTTTCGCAGCAATGCAGGCTGCTATTCTCTCATGGAGACGATCGTAGAGATGCTGGATGTAGTCCTGTGGAACGGCTTGCCATGCCATTTCCACCTGGCGCCTCAGTTGGACCAGCGTTCGTGCTGGACGTGCAGACCGCGTCAGACGACGCTTCATCCAGTCCCAAACATGCTCAATGGGGGACAGATCCGGAGATCTTGCTGGCCAGGGTAGTTGACTTACACCTTCTAGAGCACGTTGGGTGGCACGGGATACATGCGGACGTGCATTGTCCTGTTGGAACAGCAAGTTCCCTTGCCGGTCTAGGAATGGTAGAACGATGGGTTCGATGACGGTTTGGATGTACCGTGCACTATTCAGTGTCCCCTCGACGATCACCAGTGGTGTACGGCCGGTGTAGGAGATCGCTCCCCACACCTTGATGCCGGGTGTTGGCCCTGTGTGCCTCGGTCGTATGCAGTCCTGATTGTGGCGCTCACCTGCACGGCGCCAAACACGCATACGACCATCATTGGCACCAAGGCAGAAGCGACTCTCATCGCTGAAGACGACACGTCTCCATTCGTCCCTCCATTCACGCCTGTCGCGACACCACTGGAGGCGGGCTGCACGATGTTGGGGCGTGAGCGGAAGACGGCCTAACGGTGTGCGGGACCGTAGCCCAGCTTCATGGAGACGGTTGCGAATGGTCCTCGCCGATACCCCAGGAGCAACAGTGTCCCTAATTTCCTGGGAAGTGGCGGTGCGGTCCCCTACGGCACTGCGTAGGATCCTACGGTCTTGGCGTGCATCCGTGCGTCGCTGCGGTCCGGTCCCAGGTCGACGGGCACGTGCACCTTCCGCCAACCACTGGCGACAACATCGATGTACTGTGGAGACCTCACGCCCCACGTGTTGAGCAATTCGGCGGTACGTCCACCCGGCCTCCCGCCTGCCCACTATACGCCCTCGCTCAAAGTCCGTCAACTGCACATACGGTTCACGTCCACGCTGTCGCGGCATGCTACCAGTGTTAAAGACTGCGATGGAGCTCCGTATGCCACGGCAAACTGGCTGACACTGACGGCGGCGGTGCACAAATGCTACGCAGCTAGCGCCATTCGACGGCCAACACCGCGGTACCTGGTGTGTCCGCTGTGCCGTGCGTGTGATCATTGCTTGTACAGCCCTCTCGCAGTGTCCGGAGCAAGTATGGTGGGTCTGACACACCGGTGTCAATGTGTTCTTTTTTCCATTTCCAGGAGTGTATATTGTGGTCTGAGTCTATGTCTGCTCCAGGGTATGCCTTACAATCCAGTATCTGATTTCGGAATCTCTGTCTGACCATGCTGTAACATAACTGAGATCTTACCGCATCACCCAGCCTTTTCCAAGTACACCTCCTCCTCTTGTGATTCTTGAGCAGAATATTCGCTATTACTAGCTGAAACTTGTCACAGAACTCAGTCTTTCTCCTCTCTCATTCCTTGTCTCAAGCCATATTCTCCTGTAACCTTTTCTTCTACTCCATCCCCTACAACTACATTGCAGTCTCCCATGACTATTAGATTTTCATATCCCTTTACATACTGTATTACCCTTTCAATATCCTCATACGCTTCCTGTATATTTTCATCTTCAGCTTGCGACGTAGGCATGTATACAAGAACTATCGTTGTCGGTGTTGGTTTGCTGTCGATTCTGATTGGAACAACCCGGTCACTGAACTGTTCACAGTAACACACTCTCTGCCCTACCTTCCTATTCTTAACGAATCCTACTTCCATTATAGAATTTTCTGCTGCTGTTGAAATTACCCTATACTCATCTGACCAGAAATCCTTGTATTCTTTCCACTTCATTTCGCTGACCCTTACTGTATCCAGATTGAGCCTTTGCATTTTCCTTTTCAGATTTTCTAGTTTCCCTACCACGTTAAAGCTTCTGACATTCCACGGCCCGACTCGTAGAATGTTATCCTTCCGTTGGTTATTCAGTCTTTTTCTCATAGTAACCTGCCCCTTGGCAGTCCCCTCCTTCTGATCCGAATAGATGCCTATTCCGGAACCTTTTGCCAATGGACGGATCATCATGACACTTCTTCAATTACAGGTCACATGTCCTGAGGATACACGTTATGTCTCTTTAATGCAGTGGTTTCCATTGCCTTCTGCATCCTCATCCTGCTGATCATTGCTGATTCTTCCGCCTTTAGGCGCAATTTCCCACCCCCAGGACAAGAGAGTGCCCCGAACTTCTGTCCGCTCCTCCACCCTCTTTGACAAGGCCGTTGGCAGAATGATGGGTGACTTCTTATGCCGGAAGTCTTTGGCCGCCAATGCTGATTCTTAATCCAAATGTAAGTAGCAGCGGGATTCGAACCCGGGACCGAAGACGTTTTGATTTATAATCAAACACGCTACCAGCTTTTTTTTCATTATGGAACCGTTGCAGGAGCTGGATGGCGGGTAGGGAAGGGGTCGACACCCGAGGCCTGGCCATCCCGCAACGTGTTCTAGGATCGAAGGCGCAGAGAGAGGATTTAGCGGGTTTGTTTATGTTGTTTTATTGGGTTATTTATTTTTTTTATTTTTTTATTTTTTTTGTATTGATGGTATTTATTTTGTTTTATTAAAAAGTAACCTACAGTTGCCGTAGCCGAGCGACCGAGTCGTCTTCTCGTCTGTTGAGAGGGGGTTCCTCCCCCTCCCCCCCTATTCCGTCCGTAGTGGATCAATATGTTATATGTTATTTCTTGAGCTTCAGCACCTCATACACCAGGAACGCCCCAATGAGCAGGAGGGTTCGCAAATAATAAACCTAAATAATTAGCGAAGTGTGTCCTGCACCCCAGGTGGCGGCTGCATGTGTCGACATCAGTAAGGACCAAAATTCGAGCGTGCCTTTGTGAGCATCACGAAATATGTTAAATAGCCAGTTAATGGCGTTCGTCACGGTCAGTGGAAAGTATACACCGTGGGGGCACAATATATAGGGTGGTCCATTGATAGTGACCGGGCCAAATATCTCACGAAATAAGCATCAAACGAAAAACGCACCATACATTAACCCGCCAAGGTCGCTGACGTTCCACTTGTCGCAGCCATCGTGGATTTTCCGTTGCCCAATAGTGCATATCATGCCGGTTTATCTTACCGCTGTTGGTGAATGAAGCTTCGTCGCTAAAATCTGTCATCGTCCCGTAATTTCTCTTGTGCCCCGTGGAAGAACTGTACACGACGTTCAAAGTCGTCGCCATGCAATTCCTGATGCATAGAAATATGTGTACGGGTGCAATCGATGTTGATGAAGCATTGTCAACACCGACGTTTTTGAGATTCCCGATTCTCGCGCAATTTGTCTGCTAGTGATGTGCGGATTAGCCGCGACAGCAGCTAAAACACCTACTTGGGCATCATCATGTGTTGCAGGTCGTGGTTGACGTTTCACATGTGACTGAACACTTTCTGTTTCCTTAAATAACGTAACTATCCGGCGAACGGTCCGGACACTTGGTTGATGTCGTCCAGGATACCGAGCAGCATACATAGCACACGCCCGTTGCGCATTTTGATCACAATAGCCATACATCAACACGATATCGACCTTTTCCGCAATTGGTTAAAGGTCCATTTTAACACGGGTAATGCATCACGAAGCAAATACCGTCCGCACTGACGGAATGTAATGTGATACCATGTACTTATACGTTTGTGACTATTACAGCGTCATCTATCACAAAGCGAAAAAAGTGGTCGAACTAAAACATTCATATTTCTTTACGTACTACACGAATATGTAACAAGAAATGGGTGTTCCTATTTTTAAAAAAAAACGTAGTTGATATCCGTCTGACCTATGGCAGCGCCATCTAGCAGGACAACCATAGCGCCATCTGGTTTCCCCCTTCAAGCTAGACGAGTTTCGTTCTTTGTAGCTTTTTCGTTTGATGCTTATTTCGTGAGATATTTAGCCTGGTCACTATCAATTGACCTCCCTGTATATTCAGGGGAGAGGCACTCCGGGAATCGCCGCAAGAGTAATGCCAGCATGCGCCGCGTGAGTAGCCAGCAGTTGCTGGTCGCGGCACAAGTCAGGCGGTGTGCATCCGTGTCGACGACTGAGCACGTCGGACACTAAAGGCCGTCCGTCAGATGAATGGTATGTAGCCTCTGACGAGTAGCGAACTTCCCGTTGATAACCACGTACCACAGTGAACACATCGTCGTAGTTAGAAAAGGCGTGTGTACTGCTCGCCACGCCGTGTTCCAGCTAACTTCGGGATATCTGTGTGCGACCCTATTGACAGGCTCCTACTGTTGATAAAGGCGATGATAGTCTTCCGTGCAGAGCATCCGTGTCGTGTGAAGGTCTGATCTTAAGTAGCTGAGGCGAATAAAGATCTCTCAGATCCGGGCGAGTGCCGGTGAAATGTGTCCTACAGAAACCGGGAGATGCAGAGGGAGTGGTGCCAATTCTTCTATCAGGGTGCCCGTCATACGTGTGCAGAGATCCACGTGCGACGCATAGTGTTGAAATAAAGCGGTTATAGACATGAGTTAAACCGATAGAGCCCGCCCGCTGCGTCAGCGTCAGGGTGGCGTATCGGACTTCAAAAACAAGGCCGGCGCTCATGAAATGTCCATATGCTGCCTGAAATCTGTTACCCATCGTAGCCGTCAAGGGAAGGACATGCGCAAAATAGTTCAGTTTGGAGACAAGATAGGAGCATATCAATTCGATGCAATTTGATGTCTTGTATCAGCGCACGTGTCAGGCGAAATACCCGGCGGTACGTAGCCCCCGGCGTGTGGCGAACATTGTTATAGAACTGCACTACTAAACATATGAGTACGGGCACTTTGTTAAAGGGCACCGGCGTTGCGTGGGAAAGCCAGCCTCCGACATCCATGTATTTTGTGCTCTTCACGTTGATGACGCTCCCTGTGACCGCCCCGTACTGGCATAGCCACTGAAGCGCCATGTGGATCTCAACCTCTGATCTGGCCAGGATCTAGTCCCGCCTGCAAATGCCTGCTAATCGCCCGCGTAGACCATGCAAAGCTTGTTCAAGTTCTACCGATACCCTACATGGGGCATCCCTGTCGCACTGACCGTCCAGCGACAATGTGACCAGACTGGTAACAGTTCACCATCATACGGGGAAGCGCTCCGTGGATCAGATGAAGGGCCACCTGTGCAGACTCTGGAGAGAGGCCCATGCATTCCAAAACTGCGAGTAGGAAGCCGTGGTCAGCCAGCCGCTGTGGCTGAGCGCTTCAGTCCGGAAACGCGCAGCTGCTACGATCGCAGGTTCGAATCCTGCCTTGGGCACGGGCCTTATGTGAGCTAGGTTCAAGTAGTTCTAAGTCTAGGGTCTGTTGACCTCAGATCCCATAGTGCTTGGAGCCATTTGACTTTGAATTCGTGGTCGACGCGGTCGAATGCGTGGTCGAAATCGACGGCGACAAGGGCGCCTAGTATTTTTCAAGCCGCCGTCAAAGCCACTACGTCGCGATATGCTCCTAACGCTGTATGAATGTCGCTGACACCACCTAAACCTGTCTGATCGGAGTGGATGGTTTTCCCGATTGCAGTCTGGAGGGCGGGGCTCGACACGGTGTCTATCATCGGGAATCCCTGTGTCCGATCCCCGCAGTGACGACGTCTGGGTTTCCCCGACGCCGCGGTAGGCAGATACTGCAGGAAACTCTGCACCGTTTGGCTGCTGAGGCGTCGTCGTCATCGTCGTCGTCATCGTCGTCAGCGCCGACTCTCCAAAGGAGCTTGCAGCGGCTTGGGGTGATATCAGGTTTTGATCATCAGTCACAACATTTTGTGCCGACTCCACATACGTTAGCGGGAGAGAGGTCATCGTGGATCGTTGGGGAAGTTCATTGCGGGGCACCTGAACGAGGCGGCGCTGCAGACACTCAGTTCTAACATGGCCCTCCTGGCCGCAGCCTGAGCAGTTCCTCGGTTGACCATCATACAGGGTGTTTCAAAAATGACCGGTATATTTGAAACGGCAATAAAAACTAAACGAGCACCGATAGAAATACACCGTTTGTTGCAATATGCTTGGGACAACAGTACATTTTCAGGCAGACAAACTTTCGAAATTACAGTAGTTACAATTTTCAACAACAGATGGCGCTGCGGTCTGGGAAACTCTATAGTACGATATTTTCCACATATCCACCATGCGTAGCAATAACATGGCGTAGTCTCTGAATGAAATTACCCGAAACCTTTGACAACGTGTCTGGCGGAATGGCTTCACATGCAGATGAGATGTACTGCTTCAGCTGTTCAATTGTTTCTGGATTCTGGCGGTACACCTGGTCTTTCAAGTGTCCCCACAGAAAGAAGTCACAGGGGTTCATGTCTGGCGAATAGGGAGGCCAATCCACGCCGCCTCCTGTATGTTTCGGATAGCCCAAAGCAATCACACGATCATCGAAATATTCACTCAGGAAATTAAAGACGTCGGCCGTGCGATGTGGCCGGGCACCATCTTGCATAAACCACGAGGTGTTCGCAGTGTCGTCTAAGGCAGTTTGTACCGCCACAAATTCACGAAGAATGTCCAGATAGCGTGATGCAGTAATCGTTTCGGATCTGAAAAATGGGCCAATGATTCCTTTGGAAGACATGGCGGCCCAGACCAGTACTTTTTGAGGATGCAGGGACGATGGGACTGCAACATGGGGCTTTTCGGTTCCCCATATGCGCCAGTTCTGTTTATTGACGTCCAGGTAAAAATAAGCTTCGCCAGTAAACCAAATGCTGCCCACATGCATATCGCCGTCATCAATCCTGTGCACTATATCGTTAGCGAATGTCTCTCGTGCAGCAATGGTAGCGGCGCTGAGGGGTTGCCGCGTTTGAATTTTGTATGGATAGAGGTGTAAACTCTGGCGCATGAGACGATAAGTGGACGTTGGCGCCATTTGGACCGCAGCTGCAACACGGCGAACGGAAACCCGAGGCCGCTGTTGGATCACCTGCTGCACTAGCTGCGCGTTGCCCTCTGTGGTTGCCGTACGCGGTCGCCCTACCTTTCCAGCACGTTCATCCGTCACGTTCCCAGTCCGTTGAAATTTTTCAAACAGATCCTTTATTGTATCGCTTTTCGGTCCTTTGGTTACATTAAAACTCCGTTGAAAACTTCGTCTTGTTGCAACAACACTGTGTTCTAGGCGGTGGAATTTCAACACCAGAAAAATCCTCTGTTCTAAGGAATAAACCATGTTTTCTACAGCACACTTGCAAGTTGTGAACAGCACACGCTTACAGCAGGAAGACGACGTACAGAATGGGCACCCACAGACTGCGTTGTCTTCTATATCTTTCACATCACTTGCAGCGCCATCTGTTGTTGAAAATTGTAACTACTGTAATTTCGAAAGTTTGTCCGCCTGAAAATGTACTGTTGTCCCAAGCATATTGCAACAAACGGTGTATTTCTATCGCTGCTCGTTTAGTTTTTATTGCCGTTTCAAATATACCGGTCATTTTTGAAACACCCTGTGTATAACAATTGCGCGGCATCCGCCACCGAAAACATATGATGTAACGTACTTCTTAAGTTCTATACGCACTTGGCGTATCCCGTTTAGGACAGGATACGTTTCGAATGTGTACCATTTCTGTGTGGCTCAAAACTGTACCATGTGGTCGCAGCGCGTTTCGACAATGCTGGCGGGAACTTCGAACGGTAGTTCAAAGACGCGAACGGTATGCACCCCCCACCCCCAGTCCAGAATGGTCAACTGCTACCACACACCGTCAGCGTGGCAGAAGCGGAAGACGTTTTTAGATCGTTGGAGGCGTCTCTCGCAGACCTCTTCGCCAATCAGCTTGAGATACGCTGTACTGGAGACAATAGACAAATGGATGCCGATTTGTTGCGGTTCTACGTGCATGGCGTCTCGAAGAAAGCGTTCTATTTCATGGTCCTCCGGTCTCGTGTACGTTACGTTGATCGTCAGCTTGATTGTGACTTGTCGATATGATAAGGCCATTATGGGTCGGTAACGGTGCTATAAGTCAGTACAACGACGCACGACCGCGCGCTAGCGGGTAAACAGCAACGCCTACTGAGCGCTGCTTGGCACGCCGAGCTCGTCCGCACGGTTTCACGGCCGAAAGCGACTCACCCCGAGACCACGGGTAGACTGACAATAAGCACCATACGAGGTGTGGCTAGAAAAAAGCCGGACTAGTACTGGTGAAACAATAAAACGAATGCAATAAGGCTGAAAGTCGCGTGGCCTGTCACGTGACTCTCGCTCCGCCTACTGCTCGAGTTTCATCTGCCTCCTGCACTCAGTCTGCCCGTGGCGTCTGTTTTAAGTAGTTGACGTTTTGTCTGTGCGTCGGAAAATGTTGAGTGTACAGAAAGAACAGCGTGTTAACATCAAATTTTGTTTCAAACTAGGAAAATCTGCAAGTGAAACGTTTGTAATGTTACAACAAGTGTACGGCGATGATTGTTTATCGCGTACACAAGTGTTTGAGTGGTTTAAACGATTTAAAGATGGCCGCGAAGACACCAGTGATGACACTCGCACTGGCAGACCATTGTCAGCAAAATCTGATGCAAACATTGAAAAAATCGGTAAACTTGTTCGACACTTTCCTTGTCAACTCCTGTTAACTCAGACACTGCTCTGATTGTTAAACGGCGATCTTGTCGAACAAGTTTCCCGATTTTTTCAATGTTTTCATCAGTTTTTGCTGACAATGGTCTGCCAGTGCGAGTGTCATCACTGGTGTCTTCGCGGCCATCTTTAAATCGTTTAAACCACTCAAACACTTGTGTTCGCGATAAACAATCATCGCCGTACACTTGTTGTAACATTACAAACGTTTCACTTGCAGATTTTCCTAGTTTGAAACAAAATTTGATGTTAACACGCTGTTCTTTCTGTACACTCAACATTTTCCGACGCACAGACAAAACGTCAGCTACTTAAAACAGACGCCACGGGCAGACTGAGTGCAGGAGGCAGATGAAACTCGAGCAGTAGGCGGAGCGAGAGTCACGTAATCGGCCACGCGACTTTCAGCCTTATTGCATTCGTTTTATTGTTTCACCAGTACTAGTCCGGTTTTTTTCTAGCCACACCTCGTGCAGGAGTTGGGTTGGGAAGTCATTCCGCCCGTATCTTATTCATCTGAACTTGCGGCCTCAGATTTTCACTTTTTCTGATCTGTGCTGAACAAACCTGAAGCAGCTCCCTTTCTGGATGAAAATGCACTCCGAACATCACTCGACGATTGCTTCGCCTCAAAACCTCGTGATTTCTAATGTCGCAGAATCGAAAAGTTACCCAGCGTTGGCAGACTCTTATAAACAGTGAAGGAAAATATATTATTGATGACCAAAGTCTCTGTTATGCAAATCTCTTCGGTTTATTAAACTTATGAAAAACATACGAATTTATGCACCACCCTAACATTAAACACAGTTTTCCGAAATTCCTTCACCAAAGAAACCGAAGTAAATCTTCCATAATTCGAAACCAGAACGGCTACTTACATGAATAGCTTAGAAACTTGGTGTAGGGCAGCAGCTTAAGGTATTCCATTAAGCCTGGTCTTCCGATCCAAATAATATTCCAACACTGTTCCTTTCAAAGTATGATGATACAATAGCCCCATACTTAGCAATTGAGTGTAGGATAGTGCAAATAAAAGTGGCCCGGAGAACAGAGTTCGAGGGTACAAAGAAACACAGCAGAGGAAAGGAAATACAGTACTAACTATAGCAGATGTTGAAAGTGACCACCATTCATTTTTGCCACTTTTGGGTTCTAGTCAGCATGTTGCTGAAGGTGGATCGAAGTTGGACTGCTGGAATTGCTCCAATCTCATGCGAAATGTTCTGCTGTAGCTCTGGAAAACTATGACGGTTGTCGCGATATTCCGTAGACTTGGCGGCTCCCCATACAAAGTAATCGCATACTGACAGATCAAGTGATCTGGATGGCCAGCTGGGGCCGTGACCACTGTTAAAAACTCTGTCATTTGTACAGATTGTGTAAATATGTTCCAGGGTTCGGTCGGCCATACGGGCAGTTGCTCCATTCTCTTGGAAGTAACTTTAAGTCTTCTCATTCTCCTTTAGATATGCATATATGCATATATTCACGTCCAATTATATCCACTTTTATTTGCCCCACCCTGTACAACCGGTCACTCAACGAAAGATTCGTACCAAAACACTAGATAGTTGTACAGGTTACACCAACACTCAAGAAAGGAAATAGGAATTACTGGCCCATACCACTGATATCGACTTGAAGTAGAATTTTGCAATATACTCTGTGTTCGAAGAAAATGAATTACCTCGAAGGTTCAAATGGTTCAAATGGCTATGAGGACTATGGGACTTAACAGCGGAGGTCATCAGTCCCCTGGAACGTAGAACTACTTAAACCTAACGAACCTAAGGACATCACACACATCCATGCCCGAGGCAGGATTCGAACCTGCGACCGTAGCGGTCGCCCGGTTCCAGACTGCCTATAACCGCTCGGCCACTTCGGCCGGCTACCTCGAAGGAAACCGTCTGTCTTTTAACACGCAGTCAGAACTGATTCCGAAAACATCTTTCTTTTGAAACACAACTAGCTCTTTATTCGGAAGAAATAATGAGTGTTATCGACAGAGGTCTCAAATTTTATTCCATATTTGTAGACTTCCAGAAGACTTCTGTCACTTCTCCTCACAAGAGACTCGTAATCAAATTCCGTGCCTATGGAGTATCGTTTCAGTCGTGCCACTGAATTCATGATTTCCTGTCAGAAAGGTCACACTACGTAGTAATCGGTGGAAAGTCATCGAGTAAAACGGAAGTGGTATCCAGCGTTCACTAAGGAAGTTTTACAGGCCCTCTGCTGTTCCTAATCTGCATAAACGATTTAGGATAGAACTCCAGGAGCCCTATTCGATTGTTTGCAGGTGATACTGCCATTTATCATCTAGCAAAGTCAGCAGAAGATCCAAATAAATCGCAAACACGATACCTGCATGGTATAAAAAGTGGAAATGGTCTCTCAATAAAGAAAATTGTGAACTCATCCGCTAAGTAGAAAATGAAATACGTTGAACTGCGATTACACGATAATTCTCATAAATTTGAAGGCTGTCAATTTGACTAAATACGTTGGAATTACAAGTGCGAACTATTTAAACTGGAATGATCACGTAGATAATGTTGTGGGAAAGATAAATTAAAGGCAACTTTTTTATTGGCAAACACTTAGGAGATGCAACAGAGACTGCCACCACTACGTTTATTCGTCGTCTGCCAGAGATTTTCTGTGGTGTGTGGAATTCTTATCAGATTGGATTGATGAAGGACATCGAAGAAGTTCATAGAACAGCAGCTCATTTTCTATTTCGCGACAGCGTGGCACCGATATGATACGCGAACTGGGCTGGCAGTCACGCAAACAAAGGCGTTTCTTGTTGCGGCGAGACCTTTTGACTAAATTTCCTGTGAATGTGAAAGTATTTTATTGTTGCCAACCCACATACAGAGAAATGTTCGTTATACAAAATAAGAGAAATCAGACATCGTGCAGGAAGTTTTGATTGTTCATTTTTCCCATGCGCTGTTAGTTAGGAAACGATTTACAAATAGTCTGAAGGTGTTTCGAAAAACCCTCGCCGGCCGAAGTGGCCGCGCGGTTCTGGCGCTGCAGTCTGGAACCGCGAGACCGCTACGGTCGCAGGTTCGAATCCTGCCTCGGGCATGGATGTGTGTGATGTCCTTAGGTTAGTTAGGTTTAACTAGTTCTAAGTTCTAGGGGACTAATGACCTCAGCAGTTGAGTCCCATAGTGCTCAGAGCCATTTGAACCATTTTTGAAAAACCCTCAGCCAGGTACTTAAGTGTGAATTGCTGAGTGCTGATGTACATGTAGAAGGAGTCAGCACATGAGAGGAAATCGTGGCGACCTGTGTCAAATCAGTCAGACTACTGAACACCGATAAAAAACAGGAAAATATAAAATAAGAGTTACGAGAATAGCTACCGATCTAATTTTGGGTACTTTTTCAGTTGTTGTTTATCTCTGATGCATATCCAATTGCTGGTATTAAAAAAGTGGGCTATGACTAGCATTGAAGCCAGCCGCGGTGGCCGTGCGGTTCTAGGCGCTCCAGTCCGGAGCCGCGCTGCTGCTATGGTCGCAGGTTCGAATCCTGCCTCGGGAATGGGTGTGTGTGGTGTCCTTAGATTAGTTAGGTGTAAGTAGTTCTAAGTTCTAGGGGACTGATGACCACAGCAGTTGAGTCCCATAGTGCTCAGAGCCATCTGAACCATTTTGAACTAGCATTGAACTGTTGATCATTATTTGTTCTCTGTGCAGTTACACACGATATCACAACTAACTATGGCATTTGTAAAACAACAATTTTCATGCGATAAGGAAACGTTTACACAAAGGTTACTTTACTCTAAAAATAGTGCCTGATAGCGATGTTGACATATAAAAAATAAAAATCTACGACGGATACAAGCGTTTTTAAATGGGACTGTATATATTTTTGCGTCAGGATAACAGACGTGTACGAGAGAAATTCAGTGGACCCTATAATAAATTACAGGGAATGTGTTGGTTAAAAACAGTTTTGGTTGAAATTTTAGTTTTACTTTTCAACGACGAGTTTCGCCTTATTTACGCATCTTCAGGTTATTTACATAGAAAACAGAGATCAAATACATCTATTTAGAAATCGCGATCGCGTTGTGCAGACTTGGATAACCTATAAGCATGTATAAAGATATAAACTATTGAAAGAGGAAATGCCTGAATTTCGTATTTCTTAGAAGAATCCTTCAGTCCGTGTAGCCAAAGGGAATCGTCGAATATATCAGACCAACATCGCCTTCGTTAAACTCAATAAAAAGTAGAAATATAAAACAGTAAAATCATTAGCATTTCTAGATGGACGCGAGAGGCACCAAGATCTGCATAGCGCGTTCCCGTTCACAGGAGCGAGTAACAGAGTAAGATGGTGGCTCAGGTAGTAAGCATAATGCCTTTGGCACAATTCAAGCGATTGCGATCTTATTACTTGATGTTACAGAATACATAAAGACTTTTGCTTGAATCGCACGGTACCATAAAATCGTTGATAGCAATTAAGTGCGTGCTACATTGCCGTTCCTTAAGCCTGGAACATTTCTGTTTGTCGAGGTGCCTTTTGGTAGTAAGTGAATATCTGCAAGCTTCACATGCGGCTTAACTCCTCCCGTCCACCCCCGCGCTCCCCCCCTCCCTCCTGCCCCACCCGTGTCCCTCTCCTATATCGACCCCCTGCTAAAACAGGTGCTGTTTACCACAGGCCGTTTCGTAGACACAATACATATTAATGTCGGATTTTTCATGCGTCCTCTGTGTAGTGCAAGAAATTTGCTTTTTTATTTTAGTACACATTTCACTATAAAAAAAAACACCATGCACCATGAGGTAAGTCAAGTGACAACTTGACCTGTGGGATCTATTAAATTAGATCGTTTGCGCGTGTTTCGTAGAAAACCTTAATATTCGGCGTCATAAAATCATTTACTTTGTAGAGTTTGTTGTCTACATAGCTAAAACGCCGGCTCAAAACTGCAACCAGACTAGAAGGACGGAAGTCCATTACTCTTTTATCAATGGGCTACGATGTGTATGAAATACCTGGCGCTGTGAAGAAAAGTCTGATATATTTTGCAGGAGAATAAACCATAAAAAAGGTTTTAACAAAATGGAAATCCTATTTGTAGAATGGAAAGACAAAAGTGTGAAATTGAGTTTTTCATCTTTTGATCTGTATGGAAAATAATGGAGGTAATTGTGGGGATGAGGTTTTGGTGAAGCGCTTTCCGGCGTATAAGGAAACAACATAGCAAAAGCCGTGCTGCAAAGTAGGTGAAGCCGACCTGCCTGAAACGCATTGCGGCGGAATACACTAGAAAAATCGTTACTGACAAACTTACTAGGGTGTAACACACTTCTGATAGACGGATCAAATTGATGGTGAAAAATGCGGAAGAAGTCTTCATTGCCATGGAGAAAAGCTCGTATTTCGTCAGAAAAATGTACCTGCCTGAAAAGACGTTCTAAGGTAAACCTCACTTCATTCGCAACCTCTGATTTCCCTTTGTTGACTCACGTGAAGAATATTTTGACCATAAAACATTGCGAGTTCTTGAAGCGGATCGTTAGACGCGTAAATGAGTAGATTCGTTGCCTTCCAGAAGCGGACTTACTTGAAGGAATCCTCTCACTGGAATATTTGCGGATACGTTCATCGACATAAAACGCGACTATGCCGGAAATTACGTGCATTTTTTGCCTACAAAGCAGTCTCCCCTGCCAATCTGAGAAGTTTTCTGTTTGAATTTCTGTACATTTTCTGTTCATTTACATATTTTACTAGATAATGTTATCACTGCAAGTTTCTTCAATGCGATATCCATCAACTAATGTAAATGTTCCTGTGATTGTAAAATGTGCGGAAGTTGTTTGTCTCAACACTTATTATGTTTAGCATATTTGCACATGTCAAGAAACATCCGTCTGTGATGAATTACGAATGCTTAAGATGTGGTTTTATGCATAAGAGATTGCGTGTTGTGAACTTACAAACAACTATGAGGAAATGAGATTTCTTCGTGTTTCATGATGTCAGCGAATTACACAACATCGTTATCTGTGCATAGACAGTGGTTAACTTCGTGGATAAACGCCGAAAGCCGTCGACAACGAGCATATTGTACGAAGGACGCTACGTAACAGATCATTTTCAGCTTTGTAGATTAAATTTCTGTATATGTTGAACGGCGCCAATCTCGTCTTCTTTAATAATTTCTGTCGTCTGGCTTTGACTATATCTGAATAAAATATTTGAAACTATTTAATACCTAATATTGTTGACTTAATGGTATAATGTAAAATTAACGAAAAAATCCCGTATTTTTACCAAGTAGTTCAACGAAAATTTTACATCAATACGCACAATACTTAAGTGAGAGCTATGGGACGGAAAATGACTTCCTACTCGTAAAACGATGCGAGATTGCTGTGAAATGGCTGTAAAACATTTAATTGACTCTGCCATTTATTTCACCTGAGGCCAATATGGTAGAGTTAAGAGCACACACAGTAAATGTTGCCTCAGAGAGAGCGGCCAATAAATCCACAAATCAGCCATCACGTCCCGTGAGTATATATGTTTCAGTGAGCTGGGAGGGCTTCTAAGAAAGAACATTCGGGGAGTGCATTTGTGATGTAACTGCAGGCTGAAGACAGAGCGGGGAAAAAACAATGAGTGCACATACAAACTTTGATTTCTACCGAACCGTGGTTTAAATTAAACGTTCAATATGATAAGGGCAAACTGAAATCTGGGATATAGATGAGGTACCCTTATGTCGTCTATGAACTGATCTGATTCCGTGCTGCATGTATTCCTTTATTGCGCTAACCCTTTCATCTCGACGTAACAACTACACAGAACTATCTCTGTAACATCTTCAGCACTTTCTAGTTGCTGCTTGCTTCTGCACTGTTCATTCCAGAGCCAATAGTTCGGGAATGTTGCAGCAGATATCTCAATAAAGTGTATATTCTTTGGAAAACAATGTATTCAAATCTTTTTTCCCTACCCAGTTTTTCTTGTTAACTCTCCACGTGTTTCATTACCTACGCTCTTATTTCGTATATTATCCTACAGTAAAACATTTTAAAGTTTTCAGTTACTTCTTATCCAGGTTTCCCTAAGTCGAGGTTCCATTTCTGTAAGAACCTATGATCGCGTCACCCTTTATTACATTTATTAATAAAGGAAATATGTTTCTTGTATCAGACCACGATCATTGTGAATCTTTTGGGAATAAAACCGTCTCCGTCAGTTAATACACCTTTATTATTAATAACATCGTTTCAGCTGCCGTCATAATCCGCTCAGCACTCAGAATGTGTAAAACAAGATTCACCAGCAGTACCAATAATGTCTAATCGAGGCCTCATGCCACGTATTGTTTGAAGCAAACGTTTAGCTTTTTGACAAATAATATATTTATGAGTCCTGTAAATGTGTTGGTCAAAAAATTGTCCATTACGTGCATTGGATTTTCGCCAACATGTGCTTATGTAGTTTTCAGAGTCTTTAACCTGCCAGGAGTGTTTCTGCTACTTTGGTACATGACGCACCATGAGATCAGCCAGGTGTCAACCACATCACTGTAGCAATTCCGTTTGAACGGCTGTTCAAAGTGGCCGTGTTGCCTTTCTGTCATAGAAATGAATAAACTTGAGTAATATGCGTCATAAAATTATTTGCTTTCTACTGTTTGGTATCAGCAAAAAGAAAACGGAATGTATAGTGGGTGAGGTTTTGATGTCAATATCAACAAAAATAAAACAGTGATAACGGAATAGAATTAAATAAGGCGATGCTAAAATAATTAGATTAGGAAATGAGACACTAAAATTATTAGATGCTTTGGCCGAAACAGAGGGTATAAATTACAAACTGGCAACAAGATAAACGTTTCTCAGAATGAGGAATTTGTTAAGATCGACAGTAAATTTAAGTGCTCGAAGCCTTTTCAGAAGATAGTTTCTGTAGTGCGACCTTGCGTTTAAGTAAAATGTGGACAATAAACAGTTTGGAAAAGTAGAGAATAGAACCTTTTGCAATGTGACGCTGCAGAAGAATGCTGAAGATTGTGTGAGTAGCTCGAGTAATCAATGAGGAGATAATGAATCATACTGGGAAAACAAGAGATTGATGACTCAATATCACTGAAAGAAGGGATCGACCAATGGGACAAACCCTGACGCATCACGGAATCAGCAGTCAGCGGGTACCAATGCATGTAGTTTGTAGTTGTTACGCACTGATGAACGATTTGGATATTACAGCTTAGCAGCGAGAGCTTCGTGAAACCCCTTACGCTATAACAGTCTTAAGAATCATTTGGAGATAGATGCAATATTACAGCTAAATGGATTTGATGGGTGATACAAACGACAGCCCGCATCTCGTGGTCGTGCGGTAGCGTTCTCGCTTCCCACGCCCGGGTTCCCGGGTTCGATTCCCGGCGGGGTCGGGGATTTTCTCTGCCTCGTGATGGCTGGGTGTTGTGTGTGATGTCCTTAGATTAGTTAGGTTTAAGTAGTTCTAAGTTCTAGGGGACTGATGACCATAGATGTTAAGTCCCATAGTGCTCAGAGCCATTTGAACCATTTGATACAAACGACACATCTTCGAATATGAAAATATTTTTCTTTTATTTCAACCATTAGAGCTCAGGCACCTTCCTCGTCAGCACCACATTACCTTCTGAAACTTGCCTAGAATGTTTGCTGTGCTAAGCTTTTATCACTAAAACACTCGTCTTACTTTGGCAAGTATGCGCTCCAGCGTCTTGTCGCAAATAAACTGACCATGCACTGGAGAGTTGTGCTGGGAGAAGTGCAGACCCATCACACATCGCCAAAAGTACGTATACAGTGTCTTCTACAGATGATTTCCCTTTGTACTTGGCAGTACCATGTGGTCGATTTGCGTCCTCGTCGACACTGTGGAGTCTTGTGCCATAGGAATCCAAGGGTTTTTTATTTACATAAACAGGAAGCCACTTATCGTTGAGAGTCCATATCTTATGGTACAAGCTCTTCACTAATAGTCCACATTAGCCTTACTGCTGATTAACTATAAGTTTCGCTGAGTGATTTAAATGAGCGATTAGCGTTATTGGGGGGAAGGCCCCTTACGGGACAGGTCCAGCCGCCTTGGTGCAGGTGCTATTACATTCGACGCCACATTGGGCGACCTGCGCGCTGGATGGGGATGAAATGATGATGAAGGCAACACAAGACCCAGTCCCTGAGCGGAGAAAATCCCCGACCCAGCCGGGAATCGAACCCGGGCCCGTAGGACGGCAATCCGTCGCACTGACCACTCAGCTATAGGGGCGGACCGCTAAGTGATGAATGACAGACACTAATGTAGGGCGCGAATTAGTGCGCTAGTGACTGAGTTAGTGACTGAACGACTGCGCTAGAAACTGAGACTGAGACTGACTGACTGACTGGGCCTTGTGGTCCGTGGCAGTGATCTAAATACTTGCGGTTGAGAGGGCGTTGGTGGCGCACTTCTTGTGAGGCTCTCCTTGGCCTCTCTCCTGATAGTCGCACTTGATCCCATGCCTGCTGTCGATCTTCTAGCTACATCTTTGAAGACCGATATCTTACACCAGCACAGTCCCGTTTAAATGTTGGAGTACTGTTAAGCGAAGGTAAAAGGACAATGAGGAACTTGAATTTAGTAATGAGCACTTCAAATAAATATTAGGGATTCAAGCTTCAATTTGCAACTCCTGAAACAGTACAGAAAAAAAGCATTTTACTGTCACTGATGTCACACAAAAGACTAATTGAGTAGCTCCTAACCACACTTTTGACTATGATTCTGAGTTTAATTGAGAATAATTAATACATTATGCAACACGTTGTCCTACACATGACCAAGATGTGACCGTTTGCTTGGGTCGATGCTGTGAGTCTCCCTGAGCAATGACAATGAAGTTTCTGACATCAAGCTTTTGGCCATTCAGGGGTCTAGATTTTTCTCACACTCATATATGTAGGGCTTATTTCAATAGTGGCACAAGACCATTCTTATTCATTCTGAGACACAGAGTCCTAAAGTACATATACTGCAATATTTCTGGTACCTCAACCGCGGATTTTTCAGCGCTCATTTAACTTTAGGACAGTAATTTCAGAATGAACAAAAATGGACTTGAACCACTATTCAAATAAGCCCTTCATATGTAAGTAGGCTGTTTAGGTTATTATGTTGGTAACACCACGTAGTGCTCTGTATGAAAATCGCTGACTGCGCTGTGTGCAGTCTGTGGCTGGCTGGACTCATTGTTGGAATATTCGCTACTATAGTGTTGGGCAGTTGGATGTGAACAGCGCGTAGCGTTGGGCAGTTGGAGGTGAGCCGCCAGCTGTGGAGGGTGTTGGGAGAGAGATGCCAGAGTTTTGAGAGTTTGCTATGAGCGGACCATTTGGACGTGTGTTCGTCTGAAAAAATGGTTCAAATGGCTCTGAGCACTATGGGACTTAACATCTATGGTCATCAGTCCCCTAGAACTTAGAACTACTTAAACCTAACTAACCTAAGGACAGCACACAACACCCAGCCATCACGAGGCAGAGAAAATCCCTGACCCCGCCGGGAATCGAACCTGGGAACCCGGGCGTGGGAAGCGAGAACGCTACCGCATGTTCGTCTGAAAAAGGAAATTTGTAAAGCTAGATGTCATGAACTGATATATAATGACTTATGAACACTATTAAGGTAAATACATTGTTTTCTCTCTATCAAAATCTTTCATTTGCTTACTATGCCTATCAGAAGTAAGTGCCTTGAGTAGTTATAATCTTTTATTTAGCTGGCAGTATTGTCGCTCGCTGTATTGCAATAGTCAGAGTAACGAAGATTTTTTTGAGGTAAGTGATTCATGAAAGGTATAGGTTATTGTTAGTCTGGGCCATTCTTTTGTAGGGATTATTGAAAGTCAGATTGCATTGCGCTAAAAATGTTGTGTGTCAGTTTAGTGATGATCAGAATAAGTAAAGAGAGAAATGTCTGAGTACGTTTAGTTTTGCTCAGCTGTTTGAAAAATCAAATTACGTACGAGTTTCTCCAGCACTGTCATTCTTTACATACAAATGGAAAGTTCGTATATAGTTCAGTTTGTGCAGGGAGAAGACCCCCCCCCCCAAGAGGGATCAATGCCGACAAAATTTTATTAAATAAATTTTCCATGCATAATGTTCGGCCGTAGCCGGCTTGAGCATACTGTGGTGGAAGGTGCTGGCTGGAAGACCATGGTCGGCACATTCCTGCCACGTGCTCCTCGGTCAGACTCAAGTCCCACGGGTTGGTTGCGCTGACGGGGGTACGCTACTAGCAAGGCGCGTTGGCGGAATCAATCCTCCAATCAGAGACTAATCGTGTGATCACGTGGGGACGCGGCCGGGAGCGGCGAGGGCGGCTCGGAAACAGCTCCGCGCTCTCTTAGCTTCTGACCTCGGCCCCGAGTAGTCGCTCCTCTAGCCTCTGCCTCTCTGATGAGCAGACAGCAACCCCTCTTGGGGCTGCTCAGCCCTACGTAGGCACCAACGTATCATCGTTACAGGAATAAACTGGGTCCATTCCACTTCATTACTTTTCACTTTACAACGCCCTCCGCTCCTGACCTCTACCCTGACGAACGAGTGGTGTCAGAAGTGGGAAACGACCCACCTTACGGTTGTAAAATTAACTCATCAGTTATGAGTACTACAAAGGGGCCGAGGCTGAGCAATTAAAGGAAACTAGACCGAACGTGGCGAGGCTGCAGCGCGCCATGCGCGTGCCAGTCGGTCACATGCGTTGCAGAATGTGCGCGGCCGCGCACTAGCGCGCCACAAGCGTGACGCAGTTCGCCGCCGGACGCGAGCCGAGGAGGGTCCGCGATGCAGTCACGCTCGCCGACGCCGCCGCCGCCGCCGCTGTCCGTAGCTGCCACGGGTCACCGCCTGCGCCGGGGTCCGGGGTGCGGCCCTCGCGCCGCCCCGCCGTCGCAGCTGTCCGCGCTGTCGCCCGCCGCCTGCTGCGCCCGCGCGTGATCAACGCGCCAGCCGCCACTCGTCGACACCGCCGCCGTCCGTCGTCTGCACGCCACCAAATAATGTAAGTCGCTCGCGTCGCTACGGTGGTGTAGATGCCCACACTATTGTGACATGCCGATCACCAGGCAGCAATCGGAGGCAGGAGCAGCCGGAGCGGATGAAGATCCCCTCTTGGCGCTGCAGTCCCAGCTAAATCAATTAATTTTAACTAACGCGGAGCTTAAGCAACAGATAGATGATCTTAAAATGGCTTCTCCGCAATCTAATGTTGCTAAGAAAGTACTAGTGGAAGAACAGCCGAAGCAGGTGACTCCACCACTCACTAGTGCAGAATCACCTGTGGCAGTAGCCACCTCTACTTTGGTGCAGAGCTTTCCAACAGTAGCGTTTATTCCGGCGTTCGCTGGAAAGCCGCATGAGGATATTCAAACGCTTGTCCAGAATATCCAGGACATCGGAAAGCTTTGCGGTTGGCCAGATGAATTTCTCTGAAACGTGATGAAAATGAAACTCATCGGTGAAGCGCGGAACTACGTGCGGTCGGTCGAGAGCTTGAAAAATGCCCCTACCTTCCAGTCCCTTGCAACAGGGTTGATTGAAAGGTATACAGACAAACGTGGTACTAGTTACTATCGCGACTTGCTTTCCACCCTTAAGCAAAAAACGGGTGAAGATTTAGAAGCATTCGCGGACAGGATTAGAAGCGTCGCATGCCACACATACGCACTGAGTGCCAGCTCTGCTCCTAACGAGGTTCTGTTGGAAGAATCAGAATATCGTGCGATAGACGTGTTTATTCGTGGCATAAACCCTCAAATAGGGGGCGAAATCAAGGTAGCTTCCCCCCGCACCTTACACGAAGCCGTGCGATTAGCACTCTTGAGAGAGGAGGCGAGCCGATTTGTGGCCGTCTCCGCGCGGCAAAGCGAGCCCCGACGTGTCTTTTCGAACGATACTAAGTGTGGGCGCTGTAATAGACAAGGACATGTGGCAGAGCAATGTCGCGTGCCATATTGTCATCAAAGCAGGAACATGGGTCACCAAAGCGTGCATTGTCCAAATAGTAGGCCACAACCGCCTGCAAATTCCAGGCGAAATGCAAACCAACCACAGAATTCGGGAAACGGCCCCCATTAAAAATAGTGACCCCCCTAGCTCATAAGGGAATCACGCAGGTGGCAAGCGTGGTTGTCGATGGTGTGTTAGAGGCCGCAAACCGATACGCGTGCTAGTTGACACAGGCGCACAGATCAGCTTGGCATTTTTGTCGAAGAGAGATAAAAGAACATTGAAACCGCCGCGGTACCATATCAGTGGTATTGGTCCCGGCATAGTGAAACCTGATGGCAGCTGTTGCGTTGAGTTCATGTTGGACTCCACAGAATATTCTTTTACGATGGAGGTTGTACGAAACAGGCGCACGACATCATCCTGGGAAGTGACTTTCTGCGTCATTTCCAGGGGGTTATTGACTATACGTTAAATACCGTCCAATTCGGCGACAACGTGCACCGTTTTGGACGTGACTGCACGTTGCGGGCGAGCGGAGCTGGGAAAAAAGGATCCGTTTCCCAAGTTTCGGAGTCTCCCGTAACGATGCTAAAAGCCGATAATCCCGTGGAGCTACCAGAAGGCACAGGAAAGATCCTTTGGGTGCCTGTCGGGATACGTGAGTCTGAACAGGTTCATTTCTTGGTAGATCCACTCTGCCAGAATGAAACTCTTGACCAAATGCAGGTCCACGTAAAACGTAGCCTGTGCAAACCGCAGCAAGTACAGAAAGAAAATTGCGTACCCGTGTGTTTAGACAATTATAGTCACAAGCAAGCCTTAATACAAAAAAAAAAGGTTCAAATGGCTCTGAGCACTATGGGACTCAACTGCTGAGGTCATTAGTCCCCTAGAACTTAGAACTAGTTAAACCTAACTAACCTAAGGACATCACAAACATCCATGCCCGAGGCAGGTTTCGAACCTGCGACCGTAGCGGTCTTGCGGTTCCAGACTGCAGCGCCTTTAACCGCACGGCCACTTCAGCCGGCTTCTTAATACAGTATAAGCCAGCTTACAGGTTATCACAGAAGATGAGTTGCCAATGAGAACCCCTTCTGTGAAAAGGAAAAAGACTGTTGCCGCCTCTCAACACCTTTTGACAATCACGTCACATCTCACAGATAAGTTTAAGCTAAGCTTAATCACCTCCCATTGCATGAACAAAAGCTAATAAATGAAGTATTGAATGAGTATTCATGGTTGTTTGAAGACAGGAAATATTTACCAGCAACAGATCTAATCCAACATGAGATTCCAACCGGAAATGCTAGGCCAATAGCTCAAAAAGGGTACCGAATTCCCTACCATCTTCAGTCAGCGGTAGAGGAAACTATACAACAGCAACTAGAAGCAGGAATAATACAACCCTCTTCTAGTGCGTGGTCTAGCCCAATTGTAGTCGTTCCAAAGAAATCTATAGACGGAGAAAAATCCTATCGCCTCTATGTGGACATGCGAGCAGTAAACAAAGTTACTACTCCAGATCATTAGCCATTACCCCGGATCGATGAAACACTCGATCGTCTGCGCAATTGCCGGTACTTCACAACATTAGACATGCACAGTGGGTATCATCAAATTCCAATTTCTCCTCAAGATCGAGCTAAGACAGCTTTTGTAGTTCCTGGTGGCTTATATGAATTCTTAAGGATGCCTTTCGGGCTTCGCAACGCGCCAGCAACCTTTCAGCGATTTGCAGATCTGCTATTACGTGGGTTAAAACCTACTATGTGCCTTGTGTATCTTGATGATATAATTATATTTTCAAAATCCATTGCTGAACATGCTGAACATCTACGCAGTGTACTGTTGCGCTTGCAAAATGCTAATTTAAGCTAAAAATTAGAAAAATGTTCTTTTGCTCAATCATTTAGGTCATGTCAACAGTTCCAGCGGAGTCAAGCCAGATCCACGATTAACTGAAGCAGTAGACACTTTTCCTATTCCAACAAATTTAATTGAATTACAATCCTTCCTTGGCCTTGCAAATCATTACGGCCGTTTTGTTAAAGATTATGCTACTATTACCAAACCACTTACTAAATTGTTGAAAAAGGATACTCCTTTTCTTTGGACGGATGAATGTTCGACCGCCTTTCAAACAGTGAAAACTATTTTAACTAGTTCACCTCTACTTGTTTACCCAGACTTAGCTGAACCTTTAATTTTATCTTGTGACGCATCTGATTTTGCTGTAGGATGTGTCCTAAGCCAAGTGCAAGATGGTGAGGAACAACCCGTTGGGTCTGCCTCTCGTCAACTGAATAAAGCAGAAACTAATTACAGTACTACAGAAAAGGAATTGCTTGCCCTTCTTTTTGGAATTAATTATTTTAGATGTTACCTTTATGGTCGCAAGTTTACAGTTCTTACCGATCACTCTGCTTTGCAGTGGTTATTGAATCTTAAAGACCCTAGCAGCAAATTTATGCGCTGGGCCATGAAACTGTCGGAATATGATTTTGAATTTCGGCACAAGCCTGGTCGGTTGCATCAAAATGCTGATGCGTTAAGTAGAAGAGTGCGTGTCATTCAATCAGATGAGGTATCAATTGAAGAGTTAAAAGAAGCACAGCAGGTGGACGTTCAATGTCAAAGATACGCCACCTTGCCAGAATTTGAAGTAATAGACGACCTTTTGTATCGAAGAACTCCCCACGGAAATCGTTTGGTAATACCGGAATGCTTGCAGCAACGTATAATACGGCAATGCCATGATACAATCCAAGCATGTCACAGCGGAATACGCGCTACGAACGCTCGAATTGCGACACGTTATTGGTGGCAATACCGACAACGTGACGTGGACAGGTATGTAAGATCTTGCCTGCCGTGTGCACAACGATCACAAAATAGGCATCCACGAGTGCCGCTGCAAACACTTCCTCAGGCATCTTCACCCTTCGAAATTCTTGCTTTAGATTTCCAAGGTCCTTTTCCACAGTCGCAACAAGGTAACAAATACATTTTGTCTGTTATTGATCACTTTTCACGTTATCTAATTTTGGTTCCCCTCCCCGACATGATAGCTGAAACTATGGCGAGAGAGTTTGTAAATCTTGTGATACTACCGTTTGGAAGGCCTGATGCCATTTTAACGGATCAAGGAACCAATTTCATGTCAGCTTTATTTGTACAAGTTTGTAAATTGCTAAGAATCAAAAAATGGCGAACAACTCCCTTCCATCCTAAAGCCAACGGTCGCGTTGAACGCGTACACCGTACAATTTGTAAAATGTTATCCCATTATGTTGCAAAATCGCACGCTGATTGGGACAGATATGTACCGTCTATTTCTTCAGCATACAACACCCGAATACATGAATCCACGGGGTATACCCCTTACGAAGCTGTGTTTGGACGGCCGATGAATTCGCCGTTCGAAATAGACAAACTGCCTCAAGGTGTAGAAATAAAGGAAGTAAAAGGTTTAGCCCGCCGGCAAAGCGATCTGGTATAAGGTAAAGAGGAATAATATCAAAGCTACTAATAAACAGTTGCACAGGCAGAACAAAAATGCTGTTTTACCGACTTATCAAGCAGGTGATTTAGTGTTACTAGGAAACACGGCAATCAAAATGGGACGAACTAAAAAGTTCTCTCCCCGCTATGAAGGCCCGTCTCGGATTGTACGGTTGACCTCACCAGTCAACGCAGAACTGCAATTAACCGATCGTACGGTGATAGTGCACTTTGACCGCCTGCAACCTTACCACAGTAGGGCTGTGTCACCACAACAGGTCGTAGCCCCCGATCCGCCTGTGTCACCTCCACCTCAAGTGGAACAAAGACGAAAGAAAAATCGTAGGAGATTACCTCCGCAGGGTTGTAGATACCCTTTGCGGAATCGATACCCTTATGGGTTGAGGTCGTGTGATTAATCACTCCTAATTAGAGTTTTATGTTATGTTTTATTGCAGCTTAGTTTATGTAATTTTCTCCAGGGACTTGGAAGCAAGACGTGCCTGGCCACCACGGAGTTCCCAGCCATTCTCAATTGTCAATTTACAGTCCTGTCATGTATTTTTGCTCACTTTTATATGTATGATTATGTTTTATGTTTTGCAAGCAATGCCACGCATTAGACGTCACGCAACTGACTTGCTTCAAATGCAACCATATCACTTGGTGTTGGCAGTACCGCGGCTGCTAACTCCGAATAATATTCTTCAATGTCCTCTATTGCCATCTATTTGGCAAACCAGTATATGTGGAGTATTTTTACTCCGAGCTTTTCTTAATACATGTTACGTTGACGTCCAGTGTATTGTACTATATGTCGTAGTTCTGTATTTGCTGCAGCTAATCGTAAGTAATCGGAACAGATAAAGGCAGGACTTGAAATGCACACGCCTCGTACGCTTTGTTTACGGGACCAGCTGTTGGCGGGGCAACACATCAGCTGTCGCCTCCCCTCCTCTCTTCAGTGCTGTCCCATCTCCTCGCCAAGAACTGGCCAGCGGCCATCATTTTTTCTCAGCCAGTAACAGCGCTCCGCGCGATGACGTATCTTATCACCACGTGCGCTGCCGCCTCCAGCGTCTCAACACGCGGCGCGTCCGAGTAGTTACAAAAACAAACCGCAAATTACTGCCCTATCCTCCGTGTATGACAGACTACAATGCATTTACCATCATTTAATACAACTAACAGCCTTTTGTCCGCCCCGATAGCTGAGTGGTCAGCGTGACAGACTGTCAACCCTAAGGGCCCGGGTTCGATTCCCGGCTGGCTCGGAAATTTTCTCCGCTCAGGGACTGGGTGTTGTGTTGTCCTAATCATCATCATTTCATCCCCATCGACGCGCAGGTCGCCGAAGTGGCGTCAAATCGAAAGACCTGCACCAGGCGAACGGTCTACCCGACGGGAGGCCCTAGCCACACGACATTTCCATTTTTACAGCCTTTTTAAAAAAACTCTTATTCTAGATAATTAGCAATTTCTAATTCATCGTTATTTCTTGTACACGCTAAGCGCGTGATATTTGTCGCTGCAGTAGCGGCCGGTCTCTCGCGGCTACACGCCGTCTCACATAACCGCTGACGTGCCGGTGCCTACTCCGCACCTACGCGTGCGCTGCGCGCTCGCTAACAGCTCCAAGCTGGTTTCTTTTTGCAGCCGGAAGTCACGGCAAACAAAATTCATTCAAACATCCCAATAAATCTTAACATAAATATTAAGTAGATGTGATTCATTGTTTAAATTCTTTTCCTTGTTTTGTTTCACATTAGCTGGATAAATCACACGAAGTTCTTAACGATTTACATTATTCTGCATACCCTAGTCTGCCAATCCTCTAAGTGAAGTTTCACTATTGCTTTGATTCATTGTATAAGCTACAAACTACAGCCCTAACCCTCATACACATCGAACTATGAGGACATTTAACGTTATCTTCCTTGGACAAGGCCAGATGTGGGCAAACCAATGCAATGCCACGGGTGTTTCACGCTACTGACGAGGCACAAACGACCAATCGTCCGGGCTGCCGTATATCGGTGGGCGATTGTTCCTTGGTTGCTACGCAGTTATTTTTGCCCTCCCCATTTATTTTACTCTACCGCCGTGGTCATTGTTCTATCCTGTTTTCCTTCTTCTGTCGATGAGGAGGCCCCTACAACATGTTAGGTACCCTCTTCCGACGGTACCGGTCTTTTAATCTTACCACCTATTTACACCGAGACATTGCTCTCCCTTGTTGCAGTCTTGCCCCAAAATATCGGCCGATGATCCATTGTGAGATACGTACTTTGCCTCTAATTAGCCGGTGATGTAAGCGCTACGGGAACTGTGCCTAGTTGACCTTTCAGTTCACTTTGTTATCGTCAGTTTTAAAACTAACACACACGCAGCCTAGCAGCCAGCCCCAGGTGGCCAGTGTTACATGTTAACGTTGAGCGTTCCGACTACTTACAGCGTTATTATTATACATCATTGTGTTTTTATTTTCCTGTCAATATATGTCATTGTGTTTAATTATGTCATTATGCTAGCGCTAGTGATTTATAGTTCATGATTTTCATTTTATGTAGTGTTATGTACTGCGCGCACTAAAAGTGACGCTATTTATGCATGTATGCTATTCTAGCTTCAGAGCTATTTTTATTACTTCAACAGTCGACATTTTCCTAGTACAGCAGGTCGCTAATAACGCCGCTGATACTTTTATTCCATGTATCGCAGGAATCCATGTGCCTACACTAATTCTTATTAAGTCAGACGGACGCCCTTAGGCCCGCTGAACCACGGTATCGCAGATAGCTCCAATGCACTGCCTACCCCTCAATTAGACAGGTTGCCTTAGCACTGTCTGCAGGTTGCTCCATTGCCCTGCAAATTATATAATCATCAACCCAAGTCTGCAGATTGCACTAATGCACTGCTGAACTTATTAGTCGAGTCACTCGCAGGTAGCTCATTCGCACCGCGAACTTGTACTTACACGTCACCGAATCCTAGGCTCCTCGGTTGACCACAAAACAATTCATACATCAATTACCGTGAGACAATTAGCGCTCACACTACGCCTTTGGCACTCAACCACAAATGAACTGAGCCCCAGACGCTCTTTTATTACATTTTATAAGACGCCACTTTCTTCTACATGGCAATTCCATTGCAAAATAATCGGATTCTGCCAAAGATTCAGATTCCGTTCCCCAAATGGCAGCCTTCTCCGTTGCTGAACGGATTCGTTGCTTTTCACCATCTGACAGTGCAAACTGCACTTTTAAGAACAATGTTGTTATATACACACACTGTCGGATTCTACTGACGTAGTCCCTTATGCACTTCGTCAACCAACTAAAAAACAACATCCCCTGACGGATTTCGTATCCGATTCGGAAGTTTATGTTCGGGAAATATTCCCTTTGTTTTATTTCTTGTCAATTATTTACGTCGCGGTTGGAGCAGATCTCCACCTTGGCTCCTCTGGAGACCCAAACTTATTTTAGATTTGACTCGTTTTAAGAAGGATGGCACGCCAGACTTTACATTCCAGTCACTGTTTTTTAACATTTTAGATGTGCATCACGGTTTCCCTGTCGTTTACACTGATGGCTCCAAACAGGAGAATTTCCTTGGCTGTTCTGTGGTGTTCCCTGATAATGTTACCCGGATTCGCCTCCCTGCTGAATATACCGTTTTCGCAGCGGAGCTCCACGCGATCCTGAAGGCACTGGAGCAGATGAATCGTGTTCGGGGCGATCGATTTCTTCTCTGCTCCGATTCTCTTAGTGCCTTACAATCACTGCAGAACCTATACCCGACTGAGGAGATGGTCCAGCTGATACATGGCCAACTGTACTTGCTCCAACAGCGGGGTAAAGAGGTATCCTTCTGCTGGGTGCCTGGTCATGTCGGCATATGGGGCAATGAACAGGCTGATCGGGCTGCCAAGGAGGCCTGCAGAGAGCAGGATGTGGTCCAGTGTCCTATCCCCTTGCAGTCAGTCATCGCTGCACTCCACAGGAAGTGCATGGAGTTGTGGGAGTACGAATGGCTGGCGGTGACGGCCAATAAACTGCGGTCGGTAAAGTAAACCACTCGGCCGTGGCGTTCCTCCTGCCGGTTGCTCAGGCGGGAAGAGGTGGCCCTCACACGTCTTCGGATCGGGCACTGTCCTCTGACGCATAGCTATTTATTACGGCGGGAGGATCCTCCGTTTTGTGATGCCTGTGGTGTGCACATCTCTGTCCGGCACGTTTTAACAGACTGCATTTTATATCGTGATGCAAGGGCAGAAGCACAAGTTGATGGGGATCTGCCTTGAGTTTTAGCAAACGATGAGACGTGTGTGTCTAGGGTTTTTAAGTTTTGTGATGTGTCTGGACTCTGGCCTAAACTTTTAGGCTGGAGGTTTTAGTGTATTGCAGAGTGGCTGACTCCTCCCTTTTTTTCCTTGCGGTCAGCCAGCCACTTCCATCTGCTACATTGTTTTAGCTCCCTCTCTCATTTTCTTCCTGTGTTGTCCCTGTTTTACTGCTGACGCCCTGCTTCATCCCACGCTTCGGTGTGGGTGAGCACATATTTTCCAATGATTGTTCCCCGTGTTTTATGTTCCGTTTTATGTAAATGTTCTGAGCTTTTTTTTCTTGACACCCGTCTCACTAGGATACTGAACGGGCGCTGAAGACCTTGCTGTCGTGCGCCCAGAAAACCCCTCTAAAAAAAAAAATTGTCAATTATTATTACTTCAATGTCATGTCTTATTGTTATCAATTTATAGTTATGATTAATGTTAGTACACTTTATGGTTATACGTTATTTTTGTGTCATATTCGGTATTCCCTTTTAATTTTCATTGTTTCTCTACTGGAAGTATCTCTGATAGCACCTATTGGCCTTCAATTCGTATCCGCCATCAGCTACCATTAGTCACACATATACAAATGGTTCAAATGGCTCTGAGAACTATGGGACTTAACATCTGTGGTCATCAGTCCCCAGCCGGCCGAAGTGGCCGTGCGGTTAAAGGCGCTGCAGTCTGGAACCGCAAGACCGCTACGGTCGCAGGTTCGAATCCTGCCTCGGGCATGGATGTTTGTGATGTCCTTAGGTTAGTTAGGTTTAACTAGTTCTAAGTTCTAGGGGACTAATGACCTCAGCAGTTGAGTCCCATAGTGCTCAGAGCCATTTGAACCATTTGAACCATCAGTCCCCTAGAACTTAGAACTACTTAAACATAACCAACCTAAGGACATCACACACATCCATGCCCGAGGCAGGCTTCGAACCTGCGACCGTAGCAGTCGCGCGGTTCCAGACTGGGCGCCTAGAACCGCTAGACCACCGCGGCCGGCCACACATTTACACAACACTTCATACGCCAAATAACAACTTACAACACACTCACACTGTTCATATCCACACTACCTTGGTGTAACTTGTTGATGTTACCAGACCCCTATTATCATATACTAAGTACATGAACAAGGCTTTTATCGTTTATGCCCTCCGCTCTTCAGAATGGGAAAGGGAAGTACGTACGTATGTACGTTATGTTCAGTAGCAGTTTCTTTTAATCAACAATGTAATCAATTTACCTGTTGAACACTAAAGTTGTTCTGTTAAAATGGGCTGGCCGCGGTGGTCTCGCGGTTCTAGGCGCTCAGTCCGGAGCCGCGGGACTGCTACGGTCGCAGGTTCGAATCCTGCCTCGGGCATGGATTTGTGCGATGTCCTTAGGTTAGTTAGGTTTAAGTCGTTCTAAGTTCTAGGGGACTGATGACCATAGATGTTAAGTCCCATAGTGCTCAGAGCCACTTGAACCATTTTTTTTTTTTTTTTTTGTTAAAATGGAATCAAACGTCTTTGTGACATCAGCTATTCGTTTATTATTGCTTTGCAATAAACTGTTACTTTTAAGTTGCACTTACAATGTCTTAGTCTCGGACGCAGAGCCACTAGCGCCCTCCGACGCTGTTATCTGAGCTCAGCACTCTGCCGGCTCAGCGCTGATAAAGCTGCGCTGCGGCGCCTCCACTGCTTCACGCCCAGCCTCTGTATTCACGATCAACAGACTCGCTCTCGCTAACATTCATTTCCAACTTCAGTACAGTTAATCTCTCTAATCCTATGATTATTGAGTTAACTTGAGTTGTCCTACCCTCATTCGGGTTTCATACAGCTGAAAAACCACTCAATATTATTTCTGAAATTTATGAAGTACTTCACCTGTCTCGCCGTGTCGAGCCTTAGCGGGGTGAGTGCCCCTGCGTAGTGGCCAATGCGTGGGAGGTGCCTAGGCTGTGCAGGTTTACACCGCGATCATAGGATTCCTTCTCATTTTATTCATTAAAAAAAAAACTTTCTTCGTACAAAATCTAAAATTAATCAACGACACTTGGCCTTCGTCCCATAGCAGGTTGAAAAAGAATTTACCGAATACCAATGATTCAGATCTACTCCAATCGATCAATCATCTCCTTACCCAGGAACATAACCAAGTTGCTCTTGACCGAGTGGCCTCACATATTGCCGATTGGCACCAAACCAAGAGATTAACCACCGTTGTATTACCCAGCGCTGGTTCGGTAATCATCATTGTAATGATTCTGATTATAGTATCCTGGATACTCTGTAAAAGAGGGTTTTGCAAATGTTTCACTTCCTTCCGAGAAGTAGTACCACCCCCACAACCAGAAGGTGAATATCACACCTGGAACTACCTGCCATCCTTGGTGCATGCGATCAGGCATGACCCCCCCTTAGAATTAAGTTGTAGTCTAGGTGTCAGGTAAATGAACTAATTTTGTAATGGATTTGTATTTCTATGTAAAATCTATGGAATCACAATATAACTGTTGAGTCTTAACCCTCATGTAAGTCATTTTGTTTTCTCTTTAAATTTTTGTCATTTTCACCCACTTGGGCAATTACCATTGTAATCCTAGATTTAAGAACTCAAAGTAATATTACGGGGAAAAACCCCCTTGTAATTGTTAGGCCTGGGAGCATTCTCTCACCCCCACGAGGGTGGAGTGTTTCAGTGTGCTGTGCTCCTGTGCCCCTCATCATCGCCTGGGTACCCACCACCACTGATACCGCCGACACACACTCACAGCATGGCGCCGCCCCACTGCCGTCGCACCAACTTCACAAGTTTGTTATTCAAGAGCCTTCCTTCAGGCCCTTCAGGCCACTTTGTAACTTTTGCACATATTGATATCACTATTTTATGGATGTTAATTTATGGGACCGTTCATAATGATCATATATTTTTTTTAAATGGAATAATCAATTAGAATAAGCTCATTCATTTTCACCCAGAGAGCCTTCTTCGGAAGGGGGAAGGATGTGCACGGAGGAGACCCCCCCCCCCAAGAGGGATCATTGCCGACAAAATTTTATTACATAAATTTCCCATGCATAATGTTCGGCCGTAGCCGGCTTGGGCATACTGTGGTGGAAGGTGCTGGCCGGAAGACCATGGTCGGCACATTCCTGCCACGTGTTCCTTGGTCAGACTCAAGTCCCACGGGTTGGTTGCGCTGACGGAGGTACACTACTAGCAAGGCGCGTTGGCGGAATCAATCCTCCAATCAGAGACTAATCGTGTGATCACGTGGGGACGCGGCCGGGAGCGGCGAGGGCGGCTTGGAAACAGCTCCGCGCTCTCTTAGCTTCTGACCTCGGCCCCGAGTAGTCGCTCCTCTAGCCTCTGCCTCTCTGATGAGCAGACGGCAACCCCTCTTGGGGCTGCTCAGCCCTACGTAGGCACCAATGTATCATCGTTACAGGAATAAACTGGGTCCATTCCACTTCATCACTTTTCATTTTACAACGCCCTCCGCTCCTGACTTCTATCCTGACGAACAAGTTGCTGTCAGTCAAGAGCTATCGAGAACCTTCTTCTCGGTGGGTGGCGCTGTGCCACGTCAGCAAATTGCCACGCTGGAATCTCCATGTCATCAACACCCCACGTCTTGCTCTAGCCCAGGCTGAAGGTCTTGGGCAGTATTGCACAATCTTAGGAAACCCATTTAATATGGTACAGCACTCTCGCGGATATACATTGCAAGACATAGAAGGTTAAAGAAAAAGGACGCACCACAAAGGAATAATCCGAATCGGTAGATGTAATGTACGTGTAAAGACAAACAAATGATTACAATTTCCGATAAATTTGATGATTTATGCAAGAGGAAGATCTTCATAAATTGAAAAAGCAAGTAACACGTTGGTCCATGCAAGCAGTAGATTTCTTAATATTGTTTGATAGGGTTGTTGGATGTTCTCCTGAGGAATATCGTACCAAGGTCTGTCCAATTAGTGCGTTGTATCGCCAAAATCGCGAGCAGGTTGCTGCAAAAGTTCTCAGTTTGTGAGAGATCTGGTGACTTTTCCGGCCAAAGCAGGGTTAGGCAAGCACTAGCCGAGCGGTAGAAATTCTCGCCGCGTATGCGCGAGTGTTATCTTGGTGAAATGTAAGCCCAGGATGGCCTATTATGAAGAGCAACAAAACGGGACGTAGAATATCGCCGACGTACAGGTGTGCTGTAAGGGTGTCACGGATTACAACAAAAGGAGTCCTGCTAGGAAGTGAAATGGCAACCCAGACAATTACTCTTGGTTCTCGGGCTGCATGGACAGTCAGCGGCGTCCCCAGACTCGTGTTCGCTCGTCATCGGGACTCAGAAGACAATGCTACTCCATATTTCAAATCGAAGACGTAGGGCTTGCTTGGTGCTGTACAAATAACGCCACAAGTTACTACGAGAAAAACAGAAGCATCGTTTGAAGTGGGGCAGTTAGGTAGTAGGAGGCATTGTGGAAAAGGCCATGGTACGATACTGAAGAGTGAGGCAAGCTGATGCTTTGATAGCTGGAAACTGGAAATTGTGGTAAGTTGTATGGGACCAAACTGCTCAGATCATCGGTCCCTAGGCCTACACAGTACTTAATCTAACTTACGCTAAGGAGGACACACACACTCCCCTGCCAGAGGGAGGACTCGAACCTCCGACGGGGGAAGCCGCGCGAACCGAGCCAAGGCGCCCTCGACCACACGGCTACCACGCGCGGCCTTTGGTAGTAGCAGATGCGCATGTTTACAAGACGGCGGTGTACTGTTTTTGTCTAGTCTGAAGATGGCAACGCTGATGCAGCGAGATATTCCAGTGCATCGTACTTGTTATTATTTTTGTAGTGAACAATAATAAAAACATATTACTTAACGTTGATTCCAGGGAAAAGCTGCACGGTCAACAACAGTAATCCCTTCTTTCGAGAACAGTTACTGTCTTCACATATATATATATATATATATATATATATATATATATATATATATATAGTTAAAGGCTACCCAGCCATTGACCTTCGTCTGTGCGAATGCGCACAGGTTGCCCAAACTCCTACGGGAATCGCCAAAGCGTGCGCGAGTAATGAGTGAATGGGCAAATGTCTGTAAGGTACATTACATATGTAGAATTGTGGACAGTTGGGAATGTGAGTCTCACGGGAGGCGTGCAAAGGATAAGTCCCTGCAGTCGCGCTATTCATCTGTGTCCTCGGTATCTCAGATGGATAGAGCGTCTGCCATGTAAGCAGGAGATCCCGGGTTCGAGTCCCGGTCGGGGCACACATTTTTCAGCTGTCCACATCGAGGTATATCAACAACACCTGTCGGCAGCTGAGGGTTTCAGTTGGTCATCATTTTGTCCAGGGAAAAGCTGCACGGTCAACAACAGTAATCCTTTCGAGAACAATTACTGTCTTCACATATACAGATTCTCACTGCCGCCGCAGTCTACTTTAAATTCATTTCGTTCGTATCAGCACCCGCACCTGGATTTCTGCCTGATCCCCCACTTACGTTCGATGCTGAGATGCTGTAACAGATTATGGAGAGCCTCGGCAATTCTGTTCGTGTGCAAGGGCGAATTCAAAGCAGACTGAGGCGGCAGTGGTAATTTGGATAGAGGAGGAAGGCGTGCCAGGGTGATCCGTGCCGTTGTGTGGACCACTGTGCCAAGGTGGTTTAGTGGCTAACGCACCTGCTTGGGAGACATGGGTTCGATTACAGAAGCATCACGGCACTACACTGAACAGATATTTGAATGTTGTGCAGGGATAGCTGAATTTAATGAAACAAAACTTCTAATTTTTGTTGTTTATAGGTCCCCTAACTCTGACTTCAGAGCATTTCTGTTCTTTGTTCACTTCATAGGAAGTACCAAAAATCAGTTATATGTGGTGACTTCAATATCAACTTTGTATATGATTGTGCAAGAAAAAGGATGTTGGTAGATCTTCTAAATTCATATGATCTGGTGCAGACTGTGTTTTTTCCAACTAGAGTGCAGGGGAATAGTAGCACAGTTTTAGACAATATTTTTATTAATTCTTCATTACTAGAGGGGCACTCTGTTAGTATAAGAGTGAATGGCCTTTCTGACCACGATGCACAAACTTTAACACTAAAGGGCTCTTGTACTCAAACAAATGTCATATATAATTACAAACTATGTACGAAAGTTAATCCAAGGCAATTTTTAAAGCTCGTGAAGGAACAACAGTGGCAGGTTGCTTACAGTGTCGATAACATAAATGACAAATACACTGCTGGCCACCGTAAATGCAACACCCTGAAGGAAGCATCCGAATCAAGTGAAATTTACACCATGAGTTTGCAGCGATGGGATATGCAACTGATTAGAATTTCAGCGCAGACGCACATCACGCGCGCCTGTGGCTCCACCTCATAGCGCCATTTAAGGCTTGGCGATTTCGACGAGTGTACGTTCGGCACGTGTGTTTACCTTGTGGTTGTTTCACAAGACGATCAGTTATGCCTCGTAGACAACAGCGAACATCGTTTGATCAAGTATCCGAGTTCGACAGAGGAAGGATAGTGGCTTTCCGAGATTGTGGATTATCATACAGAGAAATCGCTAGTCGTGTTGGACGAAACCAAACAACTGTAATGCGGATATGTGACCGTTGGATGCAGGTCGGTACGACGGACCGACGTGGTCGATCGCATTCACCTCGGTGCACCACTGCACGTGCTGATAGGCAAATTGTGCGCATGGCAATGACGGATCGTTCAGTGACATCCCGAACCATAGCACAGCACATTGCGTCTGTAACGCATCATCCAGTGTCTGCGCGTACCATTCGACGCCGTTTACAGCAGAGTGGTCTGTCCGCAAGACATCCATTGCTTCGTCTACCGTTGACGCAGAACCACAGACGTCTCCGTCGCCAATGGTGTGATGACAGACGGATGTGGACGGCAGGATGGAATGACGTTGTCTTTACATTGCGTCTGTAACGCATCATCCAGTGTCTGCGCGTACCATTCGACGCCGTTTACAGCAGAGTGGTCTGTCCGCAAGACATCCATTGCTTCGTCTACCGTTGACGCAGAACCACAGACGTCTCCGTCGCCAATGGTGTGATGACAGACGGATGTGGACGGCAGGATGGAATGACGTTGTCTTTACTGACGAGGCACGCTTCTGTCTGCAGCACCACGATGGTCGGATTCGAGTGTGGAGACACCGTGGAGAGAGGATGCTGGACAGCTGCATTATGCACCGCCACACTGGTCTTGCACCGGGTATTATGGTATGGGGCGGTATTGGATATTACTCTCGCACGCCTCTAGTACGCATTGCCGGTACTTTAAATAGCCGGCGCTACATATCCGAGGTGCTGGAGCCAGTTGTCCTTCCTTACCTTCAGGGCTCGGCCACAGCCATATTTCAACAGGATAATGCGCGACCACACGTGGCACGCATTGTCCAAAGGATCTTCGTCAATAACTAGATTGAATTGCTTCCCTGGCCGGCTCGCTCTCCGGATCTTTCGCCGATAGAAAACATGTGGTCCATGGTTGCTCAACGAGTGACCCAGATTACATCCCCACCTGCCACACCAGATGATCTTTGGCAACGTGTGGAAGCTGCTTGGGCTGCTGTACCCCAGGAACACATCCAACGTCTCTTTGACTCAATGCCGAGACGTGTGGCAGCGGTGATATCCAACAATGTCGGCTACTCTGGCTACTGATTCTGGCAGGAACCACATGTCACAGACGTCTGTAAACGTAATCATTTGACACTTGGTCAACATGTCATCTACAAAATAAATTTTGTTGTGCTACCTCTTGTCTTTCTTGGTGTTGCATTTACGGTGGCCAGCAGTGTATAATGCTTGCCTTAACACATATCTCATGTTCCTTGAGAGTTGCTTTCCATTAGAACGTTCTAAATGGGGCACTAGCAATAAAAGGCAGGCTGGGTGGCTGACTGGTGGGATAAGGACATCATGTAGAACAATGCGGGAATTATATCAAAATGTTGGAAGTAGTTACAATCAAGTTACAGCTGCCCATTACAAACAGTATTGTAACCTGCTTCAAAATATTATTAGGAAGGCAAAGAGTTTGTGGTGTGCAAATAGAATAGCTAATTCACAAGATAAAATTAAAACCTTATGGTTACTTGTGAAGGAAGTGTCTGGTCAACAGCACAAGGTCGACAGTGTAAAGTCAGTTCGTAGTTAAAATATTTCTGTTACTGATAAATCACACGTATGTACAACATTTAACATTCATTTTCTCAGCACTGCTGGTGAATTAAATAAAAATTTGGTTTCTACAGAGAATCATGTAACTCTTTGGCAGATGCCTTTCTGAGATTGATTTCTGAAATACTCCCCTGTGATACAGACAAGGGCGAGATTAGAGTCAGTAATTAAATCACTGAAGACTAAGGACTCTCGTGGATATGATGGGGTGTCTGTCAGAATGTTAAAGTACTGTGCTGCTCATGTTACCCCTGTACTTAGCCGTATTTGTAATTTTAGGAATTGTCAGTTTCCTGAACGATTACAGTCTCAGTAGTACAGTCGCTTGATAAAAAGGGAGAAAGGGATAACGTAGAAAATTTCAGACCTACTTCTATGCCGTCAGTCTTTGCTAAAGTTATTGGAAAGGCAGTGTATGTAAGGATAATTGATCATTTGATATCATATAATTGGCTATCAGATGTACAGTTCAGATTCAGAAGTCGTTTAACAACTGAAAACACTATATTCTCTTTCCTCTGTGAGGTACTGGGTGGATTAAACAAAAGGTTCCGAACACTAGGCATATTTTTTTTTATTTAACGAAGGCGTTTTATTGTGTTAATCACAAAATATTGCTCCAGAAGCTGGACCATTACAGAATACAGGAAGTAGCTCATAATCGGTCCACTTCTTACTTTAACGACAGACAGCTAAAGGTCATTATTCACAGTGTTGAGAATGGCTGTGATGTGTTCTCTGACTGGGTTACAGTCAAATGGGGAATGCCCCAGGGATCAGTGTTGGGGCCACTCTTGTTCCTTATTTATACAAATTATATGCCCTCTGGTATTACTGGTAATCCTAAAATATTTCTGTTTGCTGATGACACTAGCTAGCTTGGTAGTAAGGGATGTTGTGTGCAACTCTGGCTCGGTTTCAAACAGTGCAGTTCATGATACAGGTTCACAGCTTGTAGAAAATAAACTAAGGCTGAATCGCAGTAAGACTCAATTTTTACAGTTTGTAACACATAATTCAACTAAACCGTACGTTTTAATTTCTCAGAATGGGCATATGGTTAGTGAAACTGACCAGTTCAAATTTCTAGATGTTCAGATAGTAAGCTATCGTGGAAAGCCCACGTTCAGGATCTTATTCAAAGATTTATTGTTGCTAATTTTACTATTCAAACGGTATCTGAAGTAAGTGATCGTTCGACACATAAGTTAATCTACTTTCCTTATTTTCATTCGCTTATACCATATGATATTATATTTTGGGATAAGTCTGCCCATTCTAAAAGGACATTTCTGGCTCAACAACAGGCGGTTCGGGTAACACATAGTGTATGTTCGCAAACCTCTTATCAACCCCGGCTCACTAGTCTGATCATTCTGCATTGGCCTCTCAATATATATATTATGTACTGTCGTTTATTCTTAATATCAGCTTATTCCCAAGAATACTCAGTTAATACTGCTGCATACATTTTCAGTAAGCTACCAGAATGGCTGAAAGCAAGGGGAAACTACACCTGTAATTTTTCCCAAAGGCATGCAGCTTTACTGTATGGTTAAATGATGATGGCGTGTTCTTGGGTAAAATATTCCGGAGGTAAAATAGTCCCCCATTTGGGTCTCCGGGCGGGGACTACTCAAGAGGACGTCATTATCAGGAGAAAGAAAACTGCCGTTCTACGGATCGGAGCGTGGAATGTCAGATCCCTTAATGGGACAGGTAGGTTAGAGAACTTAAAAAGGGAAACGGATAGGTTAGTTAGATAGAGTGGAAATTAGTGAAGTTCGGTGGCAGGAGGAACAAGACTTTTGGTCAGGTGAATACAGGGTTATAAATACAAAATCAAATAGGGGTAATGCAGGTATAGGAGTGCGGGTAAGCTACTACAAACAGCATAGTGAATGCATTATTGTGGCCAAGATAGACACGTAGCCCACACCCACTACAATACTACAAGTTTATATGCCAACTATCTCTGTAGATGATGTAGAAATCGATGAAATGTATGATGAGATAAAAGAAATTATTCAGGTAGTGAAGGGAGACAAAAATTTAACAGTCATGGGCGACTGGAATTCGAGAGTACGAAAAGGAAGAGAAGGAAAGAAATGAAAGAGGAAGCGATCTGGTAGAATTTTGCACAGAGCATAACTTAACTATAGCTAACACTTGGTTCAAGAATCACAAAAGAAGGTTGTACAAGTGGAAGAATCCTGGAAATACTAGAAGGTATCAGATAGACTATATAATGGTAAGACAGAGATTTAGAAACCAGGTATTAAATTGTAAGACATTTCCAAGGGCAGATGTGGACTCTGACCGCTATCTATTGGTTATGAACTGTAGATTAACACTGAAGAAACTGCAAAAAGGTGGGAATTTAAGGAGATGGGACCTGGACAAACTGATTAAACCAGAAGTTGTCCAGAGTTTCAGGGAGAGAATAAGGGAACAATTGTCACAAAAGGGGGAACGAAATACAGTAGATGAAGAATGGGTAGCTCTGAGGGATGAAGTAGTGAAGCCAGCAGAGTATCAAGTAGGTAAAAAGTCGACGGCTAGTAGAAATCCTTGGGTAACAGAAGAAATATTGAATTTAATTGATGAAAGGAGAAAATATAAAAATTCAGTAAATGAAGCAGGAAAAAAGGAATACAAACGTCTCAAAAATGAGATCGACTGGAAGTGCAGAATGGCTAAGCAGGGATGGCTAGAGGACAAATGTAAGGACATAGAGACTTATCTCACTAGCGGTAAGATAGATACTGAATACAGGAAAATTAAAGAGACATTTGGAGAAGAGAGAACGACTTGTATGAATATCAAGAGCTCAGATAGAAACCCAGTTCTAAGCAAAGAAGGGAAGGCAGAAAGGTGGAAGGAGTATATATAGGGTCTATACAAGGGCAACGTACTTGAGGACAATATTCTGGAAATGGAAGAGAATGTAGATGAAGACGAAATGGGAGATACAATACTGCGTGAAGAGTTTGACAGAGCACTGACAGATCTGAGTCGAAACAAGGCCCCGGGAGTAGACAACATTCCATTAGAACTACTGACGGCCTTGGGAGAGCCAGTCCTGACAAAACTCTACCACCTGCTGAGCAAGATGTACAAGACAGGCGAAATACCCTCAGACTTAAAGAAGAATATAATAATTCCAATCCCAAAGAAAGCAGGTGTTAACAGATGTGAAAATTAAGGAACTATCAGTTTAATAAGCCACAGTCACAAAATACTAACGCGAATTCTTTACAGACGAATGGAAAAACTAGTAGAAGCCGACCTTGGGGAAGATCAGTCTGGATTCCGTAGAAATGTTGGAACACTTGAGGCAATACTGACCTTACGACTTATCTTAAAAGAAAGATTAAGGAAAGGCAAACCTACGTTTCTAGCATTTGTAGACTTAGAGAAAGCTTTTGACAATGATGACTGGAATACTCTCTTTCAAATTCTAAAGGTGGCAGGGGTAAAATACAGGGAGCGAAAGGCTATTTACAATTTGTACAGAAACCAGATGGCAATTATGAGGGTCGAGGGTCATGAAAGGGAAGCATCGGTTGGGAAGGAGGTGAGACAGGGCTGTAGCCTCTCCCCGATGTTATTCAATCTGTATATTAAGCAAGCAGTAAAGGAAACAAAAGAAAAATTCGGAGTAGGTATTAAAGTCCAGGGAGAAGAAATAAAAACCTTGAGGTTCGCCGATGACATTGTAATTCTGTCAGACAGCAAAGGACTTGGAAGAGCAGTTGAACGGAATGGACATTGTCTTGAAAGGAGGATATAAGATGAACATCAACAAAAGCAAAACGAGGATAATGGAATGTAGTCGAATTAAGTCGGGTGATGCTGAGGGAATTAGATTAGGAAATGAGACACATAAAGTAGTCGAAGTAGAGAGGATATAAAATGTAGACTGGCAAGGGCAAGGAAAGCGTTTCTGAAGAAGAGAAATTTGTTAACATCGAGTATGGATATAACTGTCAGGAAGTCGTTTGTGAAAGTATTTGTATGGAGTGTAGCCATGTATGGAAGTGAAACATGGACGATTAATAGTTGGGACAAGAAGAGAACCGTGAATTCAGCGTGAAGTTGCTATAGTCACGAACACGCATATTTTGGCGTCTGTTGACCGCTCCACCGTAGCTTTGCGCGGCTTTTTCGTATGTTTCACTGAAAACGGTACGACGGACATTTATCAACAGGCATACAAGATCTCCATCTACTTCCCAGTACACCAGCATGGGGCATGGGGTCAACCACCCCCACCCCCCCTGACTGTCACTCATCTTAAGGCAGCTGGAGGTTGTACCCCGTTACTGCTTTCTCCGAGTTTGAGCCGTCCTAAGCTGCCTATTGTCGCTTCCCTTCGCGGCTCCCCAGCCCGGCCGCGGTCAACTCAGAAAACTTCCTTGGGATAAACTAGGTTCCAGTAAATCGACGCGTTTCCACAAAGTTTTCATGTCGCGTGAATTGGCTGGCTCTGAGCACTATGGGACTCAACTGCTGTGGTCATAAGTCCCCTAGAACTTAGAACTACTTAAACCTAACTAACCTAAGGACAGCACACAACACCCAGCCATCACGAGGCAGAGAAAATCCCTGACCCCGCCGGGAATCGAACCCGGGAACCCGGGCGTGGGAAGCGAGAACGCTACCGCTTGACCACGAGATGCGGGCTCGCGTGAATTGCTTTAAAACCATCACCCAACATTAATTATTCCAATACGTCCATACTATACCCTCTACAAGATGCATTGTGCCTTGTCAGTCATTTTTGTTCAGCCCTACTGTTTACTCAACGTGAGTTCGGTGATCTTTAATGACTTCATGTAAAGGGCATAGGTCTTGCCATCTTACACATCTTCCTGCATACTGACCTTCAAATCATTTGGAGAACGCACTTGTTTCTGTTGCATGCCATGAATCTGGAAATGTCTGGAGATAACATGTTATTTGAAGGTTGCATTAACCAGATAGTTCTCAGATTGCATGAGGACAGTGGTTTTCACACAGCAGGAATCACGTTCTGTAGCAGATGGTACACCTGACAGGAGTCTAAGTGTATTTTCTTCGAAGAAGGACGGACCGAGAATAAATATTCTTGTGAATCCACACCACATAGTAGCATGTGGTGAATGCAGCGGCTCTTCTTGTACAACACGCGGTTTGACTGTTCCCCAAATTCGGTAGTTCTATGTATTCACTGAACCCTGTAATGTAAAATGTGCTTCATCACTCCATAAAATATTGCCCGGCGACATGCCATCAACTTCGATCCATCCCAGAAACCGAAGAGAAATTCAGATCCTTGTTGCGGGGAATGAGGTTTCAGTTTCTTCTCTGGGATCTTCTAAGGGTACCAGTGTAAAAAATAGACCCCAAAACGTCAGTAGTGTTGACCATGGGTTGGACAATTCTTGTGACACTGGACGAGCACTAACACCATCCGGGGCGTTTGCAGCATGGTCAGATATAGCAACAGCAAACTCGTCATAACTTCCGCCAGAATATAACTCTTTCATATTCTAGGTGTCAAACCAAGCTTACCAATGATTTCGAATTTCATTATCATCGCGCCTCACCTCAGACGTTTCAGTCGGTGGTACTCTATCACTGCAACACTATAGTTGCTTCCATTCATTCTTAAACAATTTCACTAACAGCGCACGGTCACTTTTCTCAATAGTCATACGTTCATTCACGTTACGGCTTGTTAAATGAGAGCATGGATGTCATATCATCATACAAACGCTGTACACCGCCAGATTTGCATCTGATGACCAAAACCGGAAATATTCTGTTTTCCAGTGTAAACTGATATTAACGCGTTAGCGTTACTATCAAGTTTCACTGCCACGTGATAATTGCAGCCAACACTGGACTTCTTTGAGTAGCTCAACTTTCATTATAACTACCCAGTACAAAACTTTCAAGTGTTGTTGTAGTTATCTTCACTCAGAAAGCTCGTTTGTTGCAGCTTTCCACGTTAGTCTGTCCTCTGTAAACCTCACCATCTCGGCATAATTACTGCAAACCTCCCACCCATTAGAAGCTGCTTTCTGTGATGAAGATGTGGCCTCCCTGTGCAGCTTTTAACCCTCCTCCTCCCTCAAACTTCCTTCCATTGCCAAATTTACTATTTTTTGGTGCCGTACGATTTGCACTATCAGCCGATCCCTTCTTTTGGTCGAGTTTGCCACAGATTTCTTTTTTCGCAGTACGATTAAATACCTCATACCTACACACCTAATTTTCAGAATCATTCTACACCACCACCTTTAAAAAGATTCTATTCTTGTCTATTGGCCACGTTTGACTTCATTAGACGCCTACATTTACGACAAATATCTTCAGGAGAAACTTCCTAGCACATAAATATTTTATTAGATACTAACAAACACCTCTTGTTAAGAAACAGTTTTCTCACTGTTGCCAGTCTGTGTTTCATAACCTCTCTCCTTCGGACGTCATGAGCCATTTCGGTGACCAAATAGCAACCCTCATTTACTAATTTCAGTGTCTCATTTTCTATTGTAATTCTCTCAAAATTACTTGGTTTAGTTGGACTAAGTTCCATTACCGTTGTTTTAGGTTTGAGGTTCATCTTATAATTCCTTTTCAAGAACCAACCTATGCCGTGCATGTGCTCTTCCTAATCCTTTGCCGCCTCTGACAGAATTACGGTGTCATTAGCAGATCTCTAGGGTTTTATTTTTTGTCCGGAACTTTAATACCATTTTCCTCATGGTTTCCTTTGCTCCTTGCTCGATTTACAGATTGAATAACACTGGTGATGGGCTACAACCCTTTTCAATTACTGCTTCCCCCATTCTTACAACTCACTCTGGCTTCTGTACAAGTTTTAAATAACGTTTCGTTCCTTCTGTTTTATCCAATCTACCTTCAGAGCTTCAAATAGTGTATTCTATTTAATAGTGTTCAACGAGTTTTCTATATACACACACGTTCTGTAAACGTGGGTTTGTTTTTCTTCGATTTATTTTCGAAGATAAGACATAGGAAAAGTACTTCCTCGGTGTTCCTACGTTTCCCCTCAACCGAAACAAATCTGCCCCGTGGTTGACTTCTACCAGTTTTTCCATTCATCTATAAGAAAATAATCAACTCAGTATTTTGCAGCCATGACTTATTACTGCTAGTTCGGTAATATTCACACCTGCCAGCAGCTCACTTCTTCAGATATGGAATTATTATATTCTTCCACAAGTCGTTGATCGCTCCCGTAGCTGACTGAGCAGCAAGGCTACTGCCATGCGATGGATCCAGTTTTGATTCAAGTTACCACCAAGGATTTTTCCTTGGTGGAAGGGCAGCTACGGGGCGCACACAGTCTCGGGGGGCCAACTGAGGAGCTACCCGATCGATTATGTAGCGATTCCAAGCTGAAGACACCCGACAATGGGCGGGAGGGCAGTGTGTTAACTATGTGCGATTCCCCACCATACTGCAAATAGAAAAAGTTTTATTTTGCAGTTTTTAGCTACAGCTTTCAGCTGCTTCTCTACACACCCGCTGCTCCGGCTTAGACAGTTTTCGTAGCGTGGTACCAACTTTCCAATACTGTCATCATACACTCCTGGAAATGGAAAAAAGAACACATTGACACCGGTGTGTCAGACCCACCATATTTGCTCCGGACACTGCGAGAGGGCTGTATAAGCAATGATCACACGCACGGCACAGCGGACACACCAGGAACCGCGGTGTTGGCCGTCGAATGGCGCTAGCTGCGCAGCATTTGTGCACCGCCGCCGTCAGTGTCAGCCAGTTTGCCGTGGCATACGGAGCTCCATCGCAGTCTTTAACACTGGTAGCATGCCGCGACAGCGTGGACGTGAACCGTATGTGCAGTTGACGGACTTTGAGCGAGGGCGTATAGTGGGCATGCGGGAGGCCGGGTGGACGTACCGCCGAATTGCTCAACACGTGGGGCGTGAGGTCTCCACAGTACATCGATGTTGTCGCCAGTGGTCGGCGGAAGGTGCACGTGCCCGTCGACCTGGGACCGGACCGCAGCGACGCACGGATGCACGCCAAGACCGTAGGATCCTACGCAGTGCCGTAGGGGACCGCACCGCCACTTCCCTGCAAATTAGGGACACTGTTGCTCCTGGAGTATCGGCGAGGACCATTCGCAACCGTCTCCATGAAGCTGGGCTACGGTCCCGCACACCGTTAGGTCGTCTTCCGCTCACGCCCCAACATCGTGCAGCCCGCCTCCAGTGGTGTCGCGACAGGCGTGAATGGAGGGACGAATGGAGACGTGTCGTCTTCAGCGATGAGAGTCGCTTCTGCCTTGGTGCCAATGATGGTCGTATGCGTGTTTGGCGGCGTGCAGGTGAGCGCCACAATCAGGACTGCATACGACCGAGGCACACAGGGCCAACACCCGGCATCATGGTGTGCGGAGCGATCTCCTACACTGGCCGTACACCACTGGTGATCGTCGAGGGGACACTGAATAGTGCACGGTACATCCAAACCGTCATCGAACCCATCGTTCTACCATTCCTAGACCGGCAAGGGAACCTGCTGTTCCAACAGGACAATGCACGTCCGCATGTATCCAACGTGCTCTAGAAGGTGTAAGTCAACTACCCTGGCCAGCAAGATCTCCGGATCTGTCCCCCATTGAGCATGTTTGGGACTGGATGAAGCGTCGTCTCACGCGGTCTGCACGTCCAGCACGAACGCTGGTCCAACTGAGGCGCCAGGTGGAAATGGCATGGCAAGCCGTTCCACAGGACTACATCGAGCATCTCTACGATCGTCTCCATGGGAGAATAGCAGCCTGCATTGCTGCGAAAGGTGGATATACACTGTACTAGTGCCGACATTGTGCATGCTCTGTTGCCTGTGTCTATGTGCCTGTGGTTCTGTCAGTGTGATCATGTGATGTATCTGGCCCCAGGAATGTGTCAATAAAGTTTCCCCTTCCTGGGACAATGAATTCACGGTGTTCTTATTTCAATTTCCAGGAGTGTAGAAGGCCGTTGATTTTCGACATTGCCTACTCTCTTCTGCAGCTGTCTGTCTGTGCCAAAATGCTGCCCTCGTAGCTAGCCGTTCGGGTGAGCAAATAGATGACAACCACAGGGAGCCAAGTCCTGGATGTATGCTGAAGGATCAAACACGGCCCTTCGTAAACGCAACAGTGTTGTTGTCGTTGCACATCCGTTATGTGGTCGAGAAGTAACATGAAGATGGAAACGCATGACACTTACGTTAAATGTTATGCATGATATCACGTGAACCCCCTCAGCCGGAGTCACATTTGACGGGATACATCATTTTCTAGGCATCATTATGTGCTCACTTTGTGCTCTGATCTGAAACGGGCGACTTGACGCAACAGAAAGCTGTACTAGAGCCACTGCACAACACATCCGTTCGAAACATAACCCCATTTTCTCTGTAGCTTTACCTTCGCGATCTATCGGAAACTGAAACAATATAACAAGTATACTTCAATTTCCTAGAAGTTCGAAGCTATGTCGCATGTCTCGTATGTGTCAAACAACTGGTGGACTCCGCATGTCTCTTATTTGGCGGCCCGTTGTACACGTTCCCTTAATATCCTCAGAGTTCTTAGTGGTTCATCTTGGGGGGGGGGGGGGGGGGGCGGATCGCACTGTCCTGCTTCGCTTGTATCGGTCCATAGTCCGATCGAAGCTGGATTATGGGAGCTTCGTCTACTCGTCTGCTCGGCCATCCCTCTTACGCCGTCTCAACTCCATCCACCATCGGGGGTTACGTCTTGCGACCGGAGCCTTCTACACTAGTCCTGTCGAGAGTCTTTATGCTGAAGCTGCCGAATTACCATTGACCTACCGGCGCGACGTACTGCTGTGTCGGTATGCCTGCCGGCTGTTGTCTATGCCCGACCACCCCTCTTACCAGTCCTTCTTCGCCGATTCTCTCGACCGTCAGTACGGGTTGTACGTGTCTACCCTGCTGCTCCCCGGAGTCCGCTTCCGTCGCCTGCTTCGACAATTGGATTTTGCCCTCCCTACCACCTTCAGAGAGGGTGAGAGCCCGACACCACATTGGCTCCAGGCTCCGGTTCATATTTATCTCGACCTCAGCTCACTCCCGAAGGAGGGTACTCCGGCTGCAGTGTATTGCTCACGGTTTGTCGAACTTCGTGCTCGACTTGCCGGTCACACCTTTATTTACACCGATGGCTCCAAAACTGACGATGGTGTCGGCTGTGCCTTTGTCGTCGGGGCCGCCACCTTTAAACACCGGCTCCTCGACCAATGTTCCAGCTTTACGGCCGAGCTTTTTGCTCTCCATCAGGCCGTTCAGTATGCCCGCCGCCACCGCCATTCATCGTATGTACTCTGCTCTGACTCACTCAGTGCTCTTCAGAGCCTTGGAGCTCCCTATCCGGTCGATCCCTTGGTTCAACGGATACAGCAGTCCCTCCATGCTTTCGCTGATAATGGTTCTCCTGTCAGCTTTCTGTGGGTTCCCGGACATGTAGGAGTGCCTGGGAATGAGGCTGCGGATGCTGCAGCCAAGGCTGCAGTCCTCCTGCCTCGGCCAGCCTCCCATTGTGTCCCGTCATCTGACGTTCGTGGGGATGTTTGTAAGAGGCTTGTGTCGTTGTGGTGGGATGCTTGGTCATCCCTCCAAGGTAACAAGCTCCGGGCAGTAAAACCGCTCCCAACTGCTTGGACAACCTCCTCCCGACCATCTCGGCGAGAGGAGGTCCTTCTGACCAGGTTGCGGATTGGGCATTGCCGGTTTAGCCACCGCTACCTGCTCTCCGGTGACCCAGCCCCGCAGTGCCCTTGTGGTCAGGCATTAACAGTGCGCCATGTTTTATTGTCGTGTCCCCGCTTTAGTCAATCTCGTGTTGTCCTGTCCCTGCCATCTACTTTACCGGATATTTTAGCTGATGACGCTCGAGCAGCTGCTCGTGTTCTGCGTTTTATAACTTTGACTGGCTTGTCCAAAGACATCTAACCTTTTTACTTATTTTATCTACATCTTTGTCAGGTCTTTCTGGTGTCCCCCCTCCCCTTGAGTTTTACTAGATTCCATGTGCTCTAACAATAGTGACTGGGCGCTAATGACCTCAGTAGTTGAGCGCCTTAAACCCCACTAAAAAAAAAAAAAAAAAAAAAAAAAACTGGTGGAATAATTTTATAATGGACCTCATTAATTTTGAGAGAATGTCGTTTATTTCTTCTTTTCCAGAGATGATCTCTAGTGAGAGCTGTTGTTGTTGTTGTTGTTGTTGTTGTTGTTGTGGTCTTCAGTCCCGAGACTGGTTTGATGCAACTCTCCATACTACTTACAGTAAAGCTGCATGCCCTCAGGAAAAATTACGGCCGTACTTTCCCCTTGCTTTCAGCCGTTCGCAGTACCAGCACAGCAAGGCCGTTTTGGTTAGTGTTACAATGCCAGATCAGTCAGTCATCCAGACTGTTGCCCCTGCAACTACTGAAAAGGCTGCTGCCCATTCTTCAGGAACCACGCGTTTGTCTGGCCTCTCAACAGACATCCCTCCGTTGTGGTTGGACCTTCGGTACGGCTATCTGTATCGCTGAGGCACACAAGCCTCCCCACCAACGGCAAGGTCCATGGTTCTGGGGGGAGGTAGTTATCTCTTGTAAAATCTGTTTCTTTTGTAAGGTATATCTAGCGTGAACTGTGTTGGGTAGAGGGTACTATCTTTCCTACCAATAAAAAAGCAAGAAATGTAGGAAAACTGAAGTTCGATTAGAGAGAGAAATTTAGAAATGCAGTACTCGGAGGAATTTTATTCCCATAATCACCAATTGCCACTTAAGCATAATGGCTGACAGGTTAGTACAGGATGACAATTATTGAACTATTATGAAAAAAACGTAAATTAATTACAAACTACGGCGTGCACACAGTTTATTCAAGATGTAAACGTAACTACGGATATTCCGATTTAGGTTACGACGTGTTCAATATGCCTGCCATCATTAGCGACGATGTGGTGCAGACGAATAGTGAAATGCTGCATGACCTGCTGTTTTCACTTCAGCAACGGATTTGGGGTTATTGCTGTACACGTTCACTTTAATGTAGCCTCACAAAAAGGAGTCGCATGTGTTCAGATCCGGAGAATATGACAGCCAATCGAGGCCCATGCCAGTGACCTCTGTGTACCCCAGAGCCAGAAAGCGGTCCCCAGAGAGCTCCTCCAGGACATCTCTCTCCTGCTCCGACTGTGTCGAGCTCATTCTTGCACGAACCACATCTTGTCCAAATCAAGGTCACATTGGATAATGAGGATAAAATCATCTTCCAAACTTTCACGTATCGTGGCATCAAAGACTATCGCACCGATTATTCCGTGACTGGGCATTGCACACCACACAGTCATCCGTTGAGGGTCAAGAGACTTCAAATACGGATTCTCAGTCCCCCAAAAGCGCCAATTTTGCGTATTGACCAACCCATCAAAATGAAAGTGGGCTTCGTCGCTGAACCAAACCATATATGCGCATACTGTGTGTGGTGTCACCGCCAGACACCACACTTGCTAGGTGGTAGCTTAAATCGGCCGCGGTCCATTAGTACATGTCGGACCCGCGTGTCGCCACTGTCAGGATCGCAGACCGAGCGCCACCACAAGGCAGGTCTCGAGAGACGGACTAGCACTCGCCCCAGTTGTACGACGACTTTGCTAGCGACTACACTGACGAAGCCTTTCTCTCATTTGCCGAGAGACAGTTAGAATAGCCTTCAGCTAAGTCCATGGCTACGACCTAGCAAGGCGCCATTAGTTACTTCATGGATCTAAAGAGTCTCACTTGTATCATCAAGTATGCTGTATACCAAAGGACGATATAAAAGTTAAGTGTTCTAGTAGCTACGTTCTTTTCTTTATCACATTCATCACGTATCCTGTTCCAGACTTCGCGCCAGTCGGCGTGTGTGTACGTGTGCCTATCGGCTACCCGTCTCTGTGGACTGGCTGCCTTGTCAGTCCACTACACTGTGAATTTTAAAATTTTCCCGGCGAATTGACTGTGCAAACAAATTTCGGGCTTGCAACCGGTCGTCATTCAATACCTCGCACGATATTTCAACTGGGCACCTGCCAGAGATGGCTCACTTGAAGATGACTGGCAGGTGCCCAGTTGAAGTATCGTGCGAGGTATTGAATGACGACCGGTTTCAAGCCCGAAATTTGTTTGGACATGCGCATACTAATTTCCGTCATGACATGCGACCAGTTTGAACGTCCTAAAGCAGACTGTTCAGAAGTTATGACGATTTTATTTCATATAGTTCAATAATGCACTAACACCACGCTCAGATCAGTATTTGTTCATAATCTGTTGCAGGAGAAAGTCAGTGACAAAAATCGCAGTGGGAACACTTTACGCCGAGCCTCCGAAGAGCCGTGTGAGCGTTTCATCCCGCGTCTCGCGCAGTTTTATCTGGTGCTGCAGTGGCTGGGTTCCGCAGAATGTACGGGGGTCCGCTGCTGCTGCTGCTGCTACTGACGGACGCCGGCTGGCAGCGGGCTCGTTACGGTAAAACCAGATTGACTCTCATTAGCAGCGCGGTTCGACTGCTTAGTCTATTCGCCGAAATGTCGCGGTCGCGCGTCCATAGCGAATGGACAGTCGGCTCTCTCTCACACTCACACACACATAGCAGGCAGTTGAGCGCCAGGACCTCCGCTCAGAGCCTCTGGATTTATGGCGCGTTCGCAGACTCACCAGCGCGAAAGGTCAAACGTTGCACGAGGATTCTCCAGGATGTTTTCTGCACGGCACTACATTTGTCGACTGGCGAGCGGGTTTTGTCAACGTCCAGGAGGTGAACGTACTGTAGAGCCGGTGTGCGGTACGGACCGGTGCTACCTGCCCTTAAGCAACGATACATGTTATATTTTACGACCCTTAAACAAGAGGTGTCCCACCTGCGATTTATATCGGACATTTAACTGTCGAAACATTAGGACACGTGGTAGTCACTGCTTTAAAACACTTTACTCTGAAGTTTACGACTAGAAGCAAGGCGATTCCATTAAAAAGTTAATAGAAGTTCTTTTTTCCGTGACATTCTTTGGTCTTCTTGTTCCTCTTCTTCTCCCTTTCAGTTTGTTATGGTCTCTCCAAATCACTCCTTTTTCAGAATAAAATTATATCCTTACCACCAAGGTGTTAATGTAAATGAAGATTTTTTTACCCACACTAACTAGTTTGGAGAATGTGTTCACTAGAAAGCGAAATAGGTATTCGTAAACCACACATGTGGAAAACCAAACTGTGGAATCTGAAGCAACAAGTAGGATGGATCAAGGAAATTAAAGAGGATACGGGAGAACTAGATAAAACCTTGTATGATCTGCAAAACAAGACAGAAAATCTCAAGAGGCTGAAAGACAAGAAAATAATATTTAAACCGAAAGTAGACAAACGACACACAATAGAAAGGGTATTTACAGATGAGGAAAGACAGGTAATATCAGAACGAATGAAAATATACTCGGCAGTTAAGAAAGAACGAAACATGCTCTTGCTGAAGAAGAGGACGAGGTAATGATTGACTGAAGTTGTCCAGTGACGCCATAAAAGCAAATTATAATAATCAACCACACATTGACTATTCACAATTCAGTCTCAATTGTGTTATACCGAATTTTTGCTAATATGGGTTATAACTGCGTATGTTTTGCTTTCCTCTTTATTATTATTATAATTACACTTTTTTGCTGGGATATTACATCATTATTCAGGTTTTTTTTGTTTCCTTCTTGATTTTCTCTTCGCCAAATATCATCGTTCTTTGACTGTGTTACAGAATCTTGTGCTCTGTCCATATTTTTCCTGTTTTTCTTTTTTTTCCTTTCGTGTTCACAATCTTGTTTCTGAATTTTCCTCTTTCCTTTTATCATTTCCCTACTGAATACTGCATGTTTTAGGTCTTCTTCTGTTTCCTGAAAGCAAATGGTTTCTTTGGCCTGCTTACAACATTAAAAATGTATGCTGTTGTGCATTCCACGTACGTCTCCATCGGGAGTTCATCGGATTTTTGTGATCATATATGAGAGCCTGTCTGTGCGTACGTACAAGTCTTCCATAGGCCTCTGCATCCTTATACCAATACTGAGTACTGCCCCAAAAATGTTTCAGAGGATTTGATATTCGATTTTTTCTGTCTCTGCGGCGTCTAACGCTGCGGATGTGGTCGTTTCTTGTACTTAGAACGCTTCTGGTAGTCACTTGTATTGTAGTGCCTGAGTTCGGCCTCCCCCCAAAAGTTTCTTTCACTGTAGTGCATGAATGTCAGTTGTACGCTTTCTCAAGCTTTTCTGTTCGGTCTGTGTTGGATGCCTTGTTTGATCCTCCTTTTGTACACCAAAGAGCCAGAGAAACTGGTACACCTACCTAATACCGTGTAGCGCCTCAGTGTGCACGCTGAAGTGCCGCAACACGACGGGGCATGATCGTGGTACGAAGTAGTGCTGAAGGGAATTGACACCATGAATCCTGAAGGGCTGAGCATAAATCCGTAAGATTACGAGAGGGTGGAGATCTCTTCTGAACAGCAGCACGTTGCAAGGCATCCCAGATATGCTCAATAATGTTCATGTGTGGGGAGTTTGGTGGCCAGCGGAAGTGTTTAAACTCAGAAGAGTGTTTCTGGAGCCACTCTGTAACAATTCTGGGCATATGGGGTCTCGCATTGTCCTGTTGTCGAAGTCTGTCGTAATGCAGAGTGGACGTGAATGGATGAAGTGATTAAACAGGATGCTTATGTTCGTGTCCCCTGTGACAGTAGTATGTAGAAGTATCAGGGGCCCCATACCACTCCAACTGCACACGCCCCGCGTCATTACAGAGCCTGCACCAGCTTGAACAATCCGTTACCGACATGCAGGGGTCGTGGATTCATGAGGTTGTCTCCATACCCGTACACGTCCATCCGCTCGATCCATTTGAAAAGAGACTAGTGCGACAAGGCAACATGTTTCCAGTCATCAACAGTCCAATGTCGGTGTTGACGGGCCCAGGCGAGGCACAAAGCTTTGTGTCGTACAGTCATCAAGGGTACACGAGGGGGTCTTCGGCTCCGAAGCCCATATCAAGGATGTTTGGTTGAGTGATTCGCAAGCTGACATTTGTTGACGGCCCAGAATTGAAATCTGCAGAAATTTGAGGAAGGATTGTACTCCATTCACGTTGAATGATTCTCTTCAGTCGTCGTTGGTACCGTTTGCAGGATCATTCTCCGGCCGCAGCGATGTCGGAGATTTGATGTTTTTCCGGATTCCTGATTTTCACGGTACAGTCGTGAAATGGTCGTACGGGAAAATCCCCACTTCATCGCTACCCTGGAGATGTTGAGCCCCATCGCTCGTGCGCCGACTATAACACCACGTTCTAAGTCACTTGATAATCTGCCATTGTAGCAGTAGTATTCCATCTAACAACTGCGCCAGACACTTGTGTTATACAGGCGTTTTCGCCTGCAGCGCCGTATGTTGCCTGTTTACGTATCTCTGTATTTGAATACGCATGCCTATACCAGTTTCGTTGGGGCTTAAGTGTTTATATTCCCCTGGATACCTGAATTTTTTCAGTGCATTAACCTTTTACTATTTTGTGTGCGTAGCTTCTGAGTTATTGTTCTTTCTTCCTTTGTACTGCGTTTCCTCATATCGTATCTGTGGACCTGCTTCAGCAGAGAGTTCACTTAATTATTCCAGTGGTACTTGAGCTTCTTGTCTGTTTTTGCTGAGTATTGCCAGGTCTTTTGCAAATGTCAGGCATTTTATGATTGTATCGTTTGCGTGTGTTCTTTCTAGCTGAACCCCTTTGACTTCCTATTGCTTGAAAATTATGTTGAATACAGCTGTGAGAGACCATCTCCTTGTCTGACCGCTGTTTTATCTCGAATGGTTCTGAGATTTCTCCCATAAATTTTATTTTGGGTGCGGCATCTGTGAGTGCCTGTTGGAGTACCCTAGTTTTCCTGTATATTCTACATTCTTCCAGTTTTTCAAAGAGAATTTACCTATATATGGCGTCGCAGACCCTAAAGTCCATGAATATGACCGCAGTATTATTCGCCTGGCTGAACCTTCAACAGTGTTTGCAGTTTCCAATTTTCAAGCCTGCCTAGTATTCACCCTACTTTGTATCAGTCTGTGGCTATAGTTTGTAGAGTAATGTCTTGGAGAGTATTTGGTAAGTGACTGGTAATAATGAGATAAATCTGTAATCGGAAGGGTCTGTCCTGTCACACTTCCTGTGGAGAGGACGAATCAACGCACACTTCCATTTTTCTTTACCGTCTATTTTAATATCTAAGTAATATCTCCCCACAGCCAAATATCTTCACTTCGGTGGAAAAACTACATTACCAACGCACATGTAAAATTCATGCCTATACACATCACGTATGGACTGTACAAAATATTGTCACGTAGAAGAAGGTGTAATTAGATGAATGACGAACACTAACTTTACTTAACGATATTACACTCCTGTCATTAGACACTCCGGCTCGTTTCTTTTCGAACACCCCTGATACAAAGCGCCTTTTTGGCGTACAGATAGTTCAGATTTCGAAAATTGCGTGATTAGACAGTGCAGAGCTGTGCTTGTGTAGTGTACATTGCTACCAACAGGGGGTCGTAGGTGCAATGTTAGCTACGAATATTTCCTCACAGCACGGGCAGGACTCGTGCGAAGTGCACCAGATTTAATTGCCCCTGTCTGAATGATACTGAGAGTCCGTACACAATGTGATAACACACATCCTATCTTTCTGCCCCTTCTTCGTGTCATTGTTTGCCACACATTTCTGTTCGCACGGATTCTGCAGAGACTTCATCTAATATTCAACATTCTCCAATAGCTCCACGTTTCAGACGCGCTTTGATTACCTTCTTCTCAGATTCATTCACATTGCGTGACTCATTTATACACAATTATAAGCTCCAGATGTACATTCTGAGAAATTTTATACCCAAGCTAAGGTTAGATTCTCAATTTTAGCAGACTTCTTCTGGCCAGGAGTGCCTTCTTTGACCTAGCCTGCTTCTTATATCCTCCATCCTACGATCGTTTATAGTTTGTGCCGACGGCTGTGCAGTGATTAATGCTTATTATTTGCTCTAATGCCTAATGTTTACTGAACACGGGCATTAAACAGAAAAACAGCCAGCGCTGAATTCACTTGGTGACACCATTTATGGAGGAATACCGAATCTCCACATATCTTAGGAACGGAATCCCCATCCCCATATGAGTACCATAATAACGTCCATTTTATTACACCGGGTTATTAAAAAGGATCTACACACTTGTAAGTGATAGTAACAACCACAACACAATCTTTCTACTATGTGATTATACGTCTGGAAACAGCAACTCAAGAGGTTTGTTGTGGCATGGTCACAAATCTTAAGTAGGAGAAATGTTAGCGACATAATACACGTCCAGCCTGTATTCCATTCTGGCCCTCATTCGCCCTACAGTGTCCGCATTGATCCCTGATACGTCCTCGCACGTCAGCCGATGCTATAGGGAAATGGAGACGTGAAAGCAGTGTCTTTGATGTAGCCCCAAAGGTAAAAATCACGTGGTTATAGGTCCGGAGAATGTGAGGACTACGCCAGCAACTGGAGATAACCAGCTGATGCATGAACGATTCATTGTCGTAGTAGCTCAGTAACCAAGAACTCACGAACGTCATTCTGGAACAGCAGTGGGGCACCATACTGTTGAAAAATGATCACTGTCCTCTTCAAATTGACTCATGAAGTATGGGAAACGCATTCGCCATTGATCTAGCAGACATAATGTTGGAGATAACTGTAACAAAAAAAAAATTGAGTCTCTGCTTCCACACAAATAATCATATAATAGGAGGGTTGGCCAGAAAACAGAGCACCGCATTTTTTTGTTCAAAAGTTCTTTATTGAACATAATGAGAATTACACACACGAAAGAATGGTGTTTTATCTACACACCTTATTTTTCCACATAATCTCTATCCCCTTCTATTGCTTGCCTCCCGCGCGAGACAAGACCATGTATTCCCTGCCGGTAACAGTCTTTTCTCCTGGTGGCGGAGCCAGTGCTTCACTGTGTGAATCACTTCCTCACCGTCCTCAAAATGTCTTCCTCGAATGGTATCCTTTAATGCCCCAAACAATTGAAAGTGCGAGTCGGCTAGATCGGGGCTGTAGGGTGGATGGGGTAACACTGTCCACTCATCTTTTGCGATGTGTTCAGCAGTCCTTGGACTTGTGTGGGGCCGAGTGTTACCGTGTTGCAGCAAAACATCTCCTGAGTTGCTGTGGCGGCACAGTCGCCGTAAGCGCGTCTTGAGTTTTGTTAATGTATTGACATATGTTTCTGAATTAATGGTACCACCTCTTGGCATCACATCAAGGAGAATCATACCGTCACAGTCACAGAACATGGAGATCATGACCTTGCCGCCGGAAGCAGTTCTTTCTTTTTTTGTGGGGAGTGGGCATGTCGCCATTTCATCGACTGTCGTTTTGTTTCGGGCTCAAAATGGTGAACCCAGTGAGGCGTAGCGCCTTCGCGTCGCTTCTGTCGCTTGTTAGGACGATATAGTTGTAGACATGAGTCATCGACAGATGTCACCAGCTGACATGGACCTGAGTTACAAAGCTGCACTTAGTTGTACTAGTAGGCGGCAGAGGTCAGCAGTTGACGGACAGTGCTAGCAGTCGTAGTCAAAACAATGTTGTAAAGTTATGTTTGATTAATATTTAATGTATTTGCATAATTATAATTGTTTTATATGTGTAGTAATTAGCAGTGTGAGTGTTGTATGAGTGAAGAAGAACAGAAGTAAATGAAAATTGTTTTGTTTATTCACGAAGTACCAGTTAAACTATACAGGGGATTTACTATAATTAAATGTGCAGTCAGTTTATGGTACTAATAAATCGTGAGTAGAACACAAATTAATCGGTAATTTCGGAAGGAGTAATTTTATATTTGATACTTTTCTAAATTTATTTATTTAGCAATTGCCATAGAAAGAAATGTTTTACTATGATTGGTCATTGAAGTAAAGTGCGGGTTAGCGCGGGATAATACTGCAACCTGATTTGCTGTTTGTGATATCAGCCAATCAGAAAAATGCAGGCTCGCGCCAATCTATGCTGGGAACAAAGCCTTTGGTGTGGTCTAGGTAAGTCAGGGCTGAGGGTTCGAACTAGTAAGATCTCATTGAAAGCAGCTCCGACAAAAGTACTGTAAAATAGCGGAAAAATGCTAATTACGAGTTCGTGAAGTAGTACAAAGTGTATTTAAGTGAACGGTATAGTGGAAGTCGTGTGGAATTTCGGACGGAATATCAAAATTATGGCTTTTGACAGTTAGTTAAAACCGCGTGGCGCGTTGTGCGATCTAAGACTGGAACAGGTATTACGTGTAGAGCAGAGTGCACAACATTTGAGCGAGCATTTTCATAACTAAACGATCTAGTGAACTCTATTAACTTCGGTAACGGGTGTAAATACCATAAACTGGCTACGTGTGTGATCGTGGTGTGCGTGGGAACTTTACATTGTGTAGACACTTAGTACGGACTTGGCAGTATTAACTGTGATCTTTATCGTAAAAATACATCTGAAAATTTACATTGCCAAGTTAAAACTTTTATTTCAGTACTAGCCACATCCCGTTTACCGGACAATTCTATGTATGTTGCGACCTGCAATAGACAGTAGTGGTCTAGTATTTTCTACTACAGCTTTTAGCTAAACAAATGAACATTGCTGGACATTGGCATGGCGGTAAAAAAGAAACGTGCCGCTCCGCACCAGGTTTCATCACCTGTCACAATCCGGGACAAGAAGGTCTTCCCCTCAGCTTCAAACATTGCAGCAGATCAAAAAAATATTTTTTTTTCTTTGCGATTTGTGATTCACCGTTAGGCACCGCGGGACCTATCTTGCACACACTTTTGAATATCCAAGAGTGCGCCTAATTGCATCCACGCTTCCTTTGCTGATTGATGGATTCAGCGCCAAGTGCCGAGTCTTAATGCGTCTGTTCTCGCGAATGACAAAATCAGCTCCCTTCAACGTGTCAAGAATGACAGCCGTGGATGGTCTCCACGACCGCTGCAAATCGTGGAGCTTCGACGAACAGCCTTCTGATGACCTCGCCATCCGTGCCCAGCGACTAAATATTCTTCTGTCGACAGCAGTTGCAGTGAGAAATTCAATGACGGCGCATTCCTTGTAACTTACATCAACTACAGACGCCGTTTTGAAACTGCCCTGCAGTTACGCTCTCTTTCGGAAATGACGGAAACTTGGCGCGCTTACTCAAGAGTCTTTAAATAATACGTTCGTAACGTTTCGCATTCATAGCATTGTTTTCGGCTGAGAAAAAAATACGGTGTATTGCTTTCTGGTTAACTCTCGTACTTTACCTCTGCAAGAATATTTTTTACAAGCGACTAAAAGTGTTTAGATCATTTTCAAAAATCTCTTCAGTCCCGCCCACGCATTAAAAGCGAAGTCTGTAGTAATTGCTTTTTGTTAATGCTAGTTAACAATGGAAATGCCGTGTGGCTAGGGCCTTCCCTTGGGTAGACCGTTAGCCTGGTGCAAGTCTATCGAATGGACGCCACTGCGGCGACTTGCGTGTCGATGGGGATGAAATGATGATGATAAAGACAGCACAACACCCAGTCCCTGAGCGGAGAAAATCTCCGACCCAGGCGGAAATCGAAACAGGGCCGACAGGTATGACATTCCGTCGCGCTGGACACACAGCTACAAGATGCGGACAGTTAACAATGAATGACTCTCAAATTTTTTGCACCCATAGTGAATTTTGTGTAGACGGTATCATATATGGGAATTAAGCAGGACAATTATACACACACCTATGTAGTTTCATCTTGCCTTATTACGAAAAATTATAAACATTAGATATATTTTCCGTATTTGCTGTAGCTTTCAAGAAAGGTCAGACTACAAATTTGGTACAAAAAATTTCAATAACTGTCAGTAAAAAATTCAAAATATTAAAAAAATTCTAAGAAAACTGTCTAGAGGAAAACAGGAATTATTTTAATAATACAGTTATTCTTACTCATTTTTATATTCCCATAACTCGTTTCTTATTCGTATTTGAGAGACAATATCTGTTTCTTCTTTTGATCCACTCCATCAGAGCGTCATATTCATCATTAGATTCATCGATCTCTCTGTCAGACTCGTCTCGATCAATTCTGTTGACGAACTGGATGATCGCTTCATCAGTCAAGTGTTAGGATCAAGTGCAAAAAATATATACACACTTCAACTGACACAAACAAAGTCGGCATTGAGTCCTGAGGTATCATATGTGATACTCTAAAGTTTTAAGTTCATAAATCCGTTATAACGGTAATTCGTAGTTCATTTCTAACTGAGGGACATCAGTACAGTATCATATATTAAAGAACATGAAAATACATGTCATTGGAAAAAATTGGATCTTCACTTTTATTTCATCGAGGCATGCTGTGCAATCTCAGAATCCGAAGTTCCCAGTTAATACTGCCACGTCATGATGCTCGTCAGAAGGACGAACAAGTGAAATGACGCAAGCATGATATCTATTGTACGCGATACCACAGTCCAGAAGAAGTTCAGTTACGTGTGGGAGTGAGAAAAAACTAAAACGTGGAGGCATCATATATAATACCTCGGGACTGAAGAGCATAACCCTGTATTTGTTCAAATGGCTCTGAGCACTATGGGACTCAACATCTTAGGTCATAAGTCCCCCAGAACTTAGAACTACTTAAACCTAACTAACCTAAGGACATCACACACACCCATGCCCGAGGCAGGATTCGAACCTGCGACCGTAGCAGTCCCGCGGCCCTGTATTTGTCTTCTTACATACTTATACATTGTGGCAAGGGCGTTCCCAGGATCTGAACTAGGGTGGGGGGGGGGGGCCAGGTCATACTTGTCTTAGGAAACAAGGACTCGAGACAACATACAGCACTTCTTATTAAATAAAACAGTAAACCAGTGGAAAACTGCTTTTAATAAACATTTTAAATACAAGAATGCACTTGTACAATCTGAGTAAACATGCAGCATTTCTTATTAAATAAAACAGTAAACTAGCGAAAAACTGCTTTCAATAAACATTTTAAATATAAGAACAGTAGCATAGCGAGGTGCCCGTTTAGACTGCGGGCTGAGCACAGCGGTGCAGAACAGTGCTGCACGGTAGCTCCGAGTTTTGTTTCGTGCGATCGTTGGATGCGATTTCTTGCGATGGACATCGAAAGTCCCATATGTACGTCAATATCCCGTGTTGTGGGATCAGAAAAACAAACACTACCACGACAGAGGTCTGGTATGCCAAGCCTGGAATGAACTGTATAAGTACAAAAAATTAAAATAAATAACTAACAAAAATACTACACACAAGAAACGCATAAACTTTGGTATATTGTCATATTTGAGTTACGTACAAATTTTATCATTTTAATAAAGAAATGATAGCCCCAGCAGTTACAGTATTCAATAAACGATTCATGAGGTAATTTGCAATAATGACAGTTGACAGGTTTTGAACACCTCTCCTCCGCTCCTCATCTTTCCTGAAGCTCCACTGTTTGCTTCTGAAAGCATGCTTCAAAGCGCTGTTTTCGATTATGTCCTGGTAAAAACTCAACTGAAGGGAGATTTTGGGTCTACCTTTATCGATTAATATGTTCTGAAAGAAGGAGATGCACTGAATAACGAAGTCTTCGTGTTTTAAAGGAGTTTTTTTTTTCTTTGAGAGAATATGCAACTTGCTCGTCAAAAATCCGAACGTGCGTTCCACTAGCACTCTAGCCGCCGATAATTTCTTGGTAAATAATCTTTCTTCGTCACTTAGTAACAATCCAGAAAATGGATTCATTAAATTATGCAAGTGAGCAAGGGCTTCAGGCACCCCTAATTGGGTTTTTACTGAAGTGCCCGATAGTTTTTTCGGTGATGGCCAGTTTTGTGGAACGTTCTAAAAATTATTTTATAAATCACTTGCACTAAATGTCTCGCCATCTACTGCTTGTCATAACCTGCACGACAACTGCTATTAATCTACAGTTAGCGTCAGCTGTGCCTAAAAAATTAATAGTTTAGGAGCAGTAAAGCATTTTACATTTAAATATGGTAGGCGAAACCATGTTGTTCGTTAGAAACTTCACACAGTCATGATCCCTTACTGCCTACAAGTGAATACGCTGTCCCTTGGCGACGTAACAGGCCTGTGAATAGCCGAGCGGATTGCTTATCGCTAAATTTATTATTTCTATAAACTTCCCTGCCGACAGTAACGTGCCGAAGACGAAAAAATTACTCCCGGATCTGCGCGAACGAGTTCGAATATCTTCTAGGGGGGGGGGGGGGGAGGCAGTGTTATGTTGATATTTCGATTTGGGTTGTTTGAACAACGGAAGTAACTATCCTGGGGAGCTCGGTAACGGACTGCTGAGCTAGCGGCGTGGGAGAAACCCACGCAGGGCAGGATGGGCTGCCGAATGTTACGCACCAGCCCCTCCTCCCACACCCCGTCCCTTTTTCGATTTGCAAACGTCGTACGCGATGTCACCTTCCCAGACCCGACGCGGACCCAGGTCGGATTGACTATCGACCGACGCGGCCGTCCTCCGGCGCCGCTATTAACCGTGGCGTCAGCTCGCAGGGTGGTAGGGAGCTGACAGATGCACCGCCGCCGCCGCCCACGACAGCCGCGGGTTCCCACCCACTCACCCCTGAGGGCAGAACGTCATCTGTCTGTGTTCGGAAGCGGGGTCAGCGTCAGTGCACCATGTTGTTAACAGGCTGACCGTCTAGAATGAATGGCGGGAAAAGCAGGCACAACCGTAACGGGGTGATACTGTGACAATTGCAGATTTGTCACAGCTGTGCCTATCCACGAGGCCATAATCCCACCCGCCCCCCAACCCCCCCCCCCCCTCAAAAATAAAAACTTCTCGTGAAACTTCGGAGATTTAGTGAATTGTATAATTTTGATGTAGATCTTATTGAAAGTAGGCATCTTTTTACGCTGTGGGAACTAAGCCTATATGGGAAGACTGGACTGGTCCCAACTACCCTGAAGGACACCACCTCCAAAGTCAAGTTCAGGCGTGAACTCTCCGCAAGCTTTCCCATCCAGACGGGAGTAAGGCAGGAGGATGGCCTCTAATGCATCCTCTTCAACTGTGTTGTGGAGAAAATCCTCAGAGAATGGACTTCCATATTGTCACCAGAGGCAGGACTGAAACTTGGGTGAAAGAAAGGCAGCCTCAATGTACCCTGTCTAGCCTTTGCTGATGATCTCACCCTACTGGCCAACAGCGTGGGGGGGGGGGGGTCTACTCACCAACTACAGAGCCTCCACAGTATTGAGGCAAACCCAGATTAATTCAAGTAATTTATTAATCTGTCTGTCATAATTGATTCTGTTGATTTTGAGAATGGTGACTGCAGAGAAATAGGCCAGTAATTTTCTGTGTCCTCTATTGCCTTTCCGGAAATTTTCCTGATGTGAAGGATTCATTTATTATCTTTGTTAAGGGAGTTTGCGTACTCTCTGTTCATTGTTTCCATTCACTGACTTCATCAGATTCTGTGTTTGGTAATAACATCATTATAGTTACTGCATATCTATTCACAGGTGTTATATTTGGCATTGGAAATTTTTGTTGTAACTTCTCTGCAGTACACGAAGAATGTTCACTCATATAATTTGTCAGACAGTATCATTATCGATACATTCTCTCTCTTCCTTATGACTACGTTGTTATAACACTGTCTGTCTATTCCTATTTCTTTATTCATGGCATCCCAGATTGCTTTGATTTTATTTTCTGCCCTACCTATTATTTTCTCATAACATTTTTGCAGCAGTCAGCGCCTTCCTATGAATTTTTTTGCACCCATAATAGAAATTTGAGAACTCTGCCTCATTATGTCTCATTTTCATGTAATTGAGGTTCTTAAGGGTTTGGGTGCTCATTAATACCTGCTCTAGTCCATTTGTTTTTGTGACATATTGATACTGGTATGACTACTTCTGGAAATATTTTTTTAAAGCTCAATTTAAATAATGTTCAAAATTTGGAGAATTTCATATCGTCATTGCTTCCCCCCACTTCATCCCAGGTTCGGTTTGTTAGGTCTTTTGAAAAATCAGGTACTTTGATTTCTGATAACTGTATTTTGTAGGCTCACAGCTTAAAGAATCTTTGCATACACTATTTTACTGTTACTACTTGGCATAAATGGACTGGGAGCCCACAGTCCTTTAAACTGCATCACACTTTTTCGTGTCTATATGTGTGGCCACATGATTAATTATTGATAAAGTAATTGTACGTTTGGAGCACAGCACTGTGAGGTAGTGAGTTATGGACAGTGAGAAAAAAGGGCTGGATGAAAATCGAAGTTATTGATTAATATGAAAAATAAAATATGACAGTTTAACGCTGAGCTCCAATTTTTGAAGTCGACAGTAGTTTGTGTCATTGAGCACTGGTGTAGAGATACAGAAATCAAATATGTAGTACTATCGTTCATTGACAGGGCTTACTCTTACTGTAGGACAAAAGATGGAGGTACATGCATTTACATCAGAAAAGGTGCACAATTCAAGTCATGACATGACCTTAATACAGTAAGTGAAGACTAACATTTGCAAATTTCAGCTATTAGATTGACATCACCAAGAAATTAATTATTTTGTGTGTATATCCATATGCCAATGGTAGGGTGGACGCTTCTCACATAAATTAACAGAAGTTCTCCATGAAGTCTCAAGTGGAAAAATAACATTTGTGGAGACATCAGCACAAACACAAATATCATAAATGAAACCAGCACCCGCTCATAAACATTTTTCATACTTTTGACATGTCCCTGTTTCTCAATAGCACAACAAGGGTCGCTACAATTACTCAGGAATTTCCTCAGACTAACGATAATGTTTGTTAGCAGTAGACTTCTTTTGGCCAGGAATGACCTCTTTTCCTGTACTTGTCTGCTTTTTATGTCCTCCTTGGTTGGTCCGTCATGTGTCATTTGGCATCCAAGGTAGTAGAATTCCTTAATATCGCCTATTCCGTAACTACCAACTTTGACTTTAAGTCTCTCGCTATTCTCATTCCTGCTACTTCTGATTACTTTTGTCTCATAGGTTCTACACATCAAATGGAATAGTCGTTTGGTGGCCACCGCCCCGAATGGGTTTTCGCGGCTTCAAACGAATTGTACTTACATATTCCCCTACACAATAATATCTGTTCATTGTTTCAGATACTCGTTTTTTAATTCGTCCTGTCTCTCATTTCACGTAGTCCGCATGTAGCGTTGCAAATCCGGTATCAATTTTAACATGACACACTCGCAAAACCAGAATCTTTCGAAACGCATGGTCAGTGAAAGCTAGAGAAGCACGTTGTTGACATCGCTTAAACAACCATCTATGATTTACTTAATTGTTTGTTCAAACGATACTTTCTTGCTTAGAGCAAAAATTTAAAATCTTAAAACAGGAGGCATTTTATGGTAGTCAACACGGAAAAAATTAATTACGCCACGTCTATTTGTTGTCACATATTCTACGTAATATGGTCAACTTTCCATACACTACGAAGAGAAACTCAACGTAAGTTTTTAGATATGGAAAAAAACAAGATACGTGCGTATGTTTTTTTCCTACTTCAGGATGAAAGACACATTTATAAGGTCCAATGTAGCCGTATTTTCGCTATTTATTTTCATTTCATTGGCAATAATAAAAGTAAAGTGTACACTCAGGTCGGTCTGTAGCGGCTCAGTGCTACCAAAGACTACAAGAGTAAACGAACACGCATGTATTAGTCAGTGACAAGTGTACCGCTGTCGTTTTTCACAACATAGCATCTCGCATATGGTATTTAATCCCAAGCAGTTCATACATTTAGCATCCCTGCTGTGTTTCACGGGTTTGACACTGATCCCTTTAGTACCAATCTAATTACGACGACATTAATTCGATTGTTGTGAATCTGAAGCTTAATTGCAGCGTATCATTGATGCTCACGCTTTATGTTCGCAGTTAATTACTGCACACATTCAACCGATTTAGCTGACGCTGTAAGCTACAGAACGCAAAATCGGAGCGTACATCTCCGTGATACACCGGATGTAGTGCACCACCGTACGACAACGAACTGATTACATTGGATTTAATGGGCACCGTATGTAGTTTGTCGTCCAACATGTGGTCCAGAGGCGTCCCTAGATCAATTATAGGAAAAAAAGAAACGTTAAAGAGCAAGGCATTGTGTTTACAGAAGGATAGTGCCTGATTTTCTTAATTTACGTATATTTTTTTGTTATGTTCTGATGTTGACTATACGCTATTCTCGTGCCTACGGACTTGACGACTCTAAAGATTGTTCAACAGCTGGAATTCGACCTGGAGATATTCAGGAAGCAATTTGATTCATCCTAACTTGCATGACAGGGGAAGTAATGGGAGTGTACAGCTTTCCAGGATTTTACTGGGTACCATGGTTTAGCAGTCACGACTTAAATAACGTATTCTAACGAGCTCGATCACGAAAACTGTTTACTTGCTGAATAAATAAATGTCATGTCCTAAGCTGGTCGAATACTTCCGGTAGCCGCCTCATGCTACAACAGTCTTGTCAGAACAGGTCGGAATAGCGGGTAGAGATTTAGGCCACACCGTTGAACTTGGGATGGAAACAGTTCCCATAGGAGGAAGAGTCAGTGTTGATCAACATCGTGAGAATGCAGAAGATAAAGAAAATCACTACGTTAATAACATATAAAGTGTATTCACATGATATTCAGTCTTCATCTTTGGAATCCAAGGGCGCGGCTTATCAGGACTACGAACGCCCTACTAATCGGAGCGTGTGATGTTATAAACTGAAGAATGCAAAAAGAGAGGAATAGGTCGAAATTGGACTTAGTGGAGATCAGTGACATTAAATGCAATGGGGACAGATTTCTGATGCGATGTTTATCGGGAAATATCGGTAGCATCAGCAGATGGCGTAACTGTTATCGTCATTATTATTGATAGGAAAGTAGGGTACATGGTATTTTCGCGTGAGCGACGCAGGAATTGAGGACTGAAACTAAACCAACATCAATGATCATTAGAAAGTAGAGAGAATGTACAAGGAATTCCTTAAATATCTGATCAGGTCTGATAAGTACATAATCCTAGCTGAGTGGAACACAACAACAAGAGACTGTAGTGTTTCCACAGAACGCGGACTGGAAGAAGGTATTATAATGGTTCTGATGTTCTGCCACGTATTTCTTTCAGAATCACGAAGGGAACTCACAGTGGGAAAACTAGAACAGAAAGAAATAGAAGCATCTGAGATGTGGTGCAGCAGAAGAATGTTGAAAATCAGGTGGACTGATAAATGTGCTGGCATAAGCTGCCGCCAGCACACAAGGCGACAAAAAGGTTGCGAGAAAATCGATAGAGGCCAAAGACAGACTCGCAAGAAACGTGCCTCCAACGCCTTCTCGGCCGTTAGCATTTAGATCGCTGCCATGGACAAGAGGGCCCTGCCAGTTCCAGTCAGTCATCCAGCGAGTCAACGAATCGAGTCATTATTCGCAGCGCAGCCCAGTGGGAGTCGCAGTCGCAGTCGCAGTCAGATCAGCCTCTAGCTCAGAATCAGTCAGTACCTAGCGACCAGATTAGTATACATAGCGGACTTGTACTCCACCAGCAGTATGGATATCGTGGTTTATTATGGAAGAGCTGGACTATCTAAAGTAACTCCTTGTTCTTATTAATAAAGAAACCTGTTAATACATGCGTGCAGTTTGTGTTATAGAAAGAGGATACCGGCCACTAAGCAACATCTTCTCCTTGCTTTCCATGGTACAAACCTACAGTGACATCGAGAGGACACAAAAGGTATGGAATGAAGAGGTTCTCTGCAGAACTGGCGAAGAAATGATCATATGCAAAACACTGACAGGAAGAAGCGATATGATGATACGATATTTGTTAAGACATGAGGGAATAATTTCTGTGGTACTAGAGGGAGCTGTAAAGAGTAAAAACTGTAGGGGGACATAGAGGTTGGAATACATTCATCAGATAATTCAGGACGTATGGCGCAAGTGCAGCTCTGACGTCTTTATAAGGTGACTAAGGCCTCCTTAAGGATAGGACGGCTTTATTCGCTCTGTTAGACCCACGGAATATAACGTACAAATAATTAGATCTATTCACACACAGTAAATGAATGAATATTGGCACATACATTTAATTATATATTTCAATAATACTGGAAATATTGGATTACTAAGGCTTGTTTAATTTCTCCATCAGCAAACGATGTGTTTTATAACTGTACATGAAACGTGCCAAAAATAGTAAATCGGTATCCAACATAGTTTTTCATTGAGAAATGACATGCTTTCTTTCTCATATGAATCCCCCAAGGTCAATACAGATTGTAATTTAAAAAAAACTGGTTAAATTGTGGGGCAAAATTCCTGTGGGAGAGTTTGGCTAGGGATTGTGTAAGCGTGGGCTCTTAAACAACAATAGTTTAAGTTACTGCCGGCACCTGAGGCCGAGCGGTTCTAGGAACTTCAGTCTGGAACCGCACAACGGTCGCAGGTTCGAATCCTGCCTGAGGCACGGATGTGTGTGATGTCCTTAGGTTAGTAAGGTTTAAGTAGTTCTAAGTTCTGGGGGACTGATGACCTCAGATGTTAAGTCCCATAGTGCTCAGAACCATTTAAACCATTTTTTTTAAGTTACTGTCAAACAGCTTACACTGCCAAAACGCATACAAAACACAGCAAGAACTTGTGGCCAGTTTTCGTAGGTATTTCACTTTTGATATAAAATATAAAATTAGTAAAAATTCGCAGACCTCAGGAATAAATAAAATTTCACATGGGAGAATAACGCATTTTTTGATAAAACCGCAATGGTGAGCTCTTGTGCCTGATTGAGTAGTCCGTTACAAGCAACAATAGTAATGTCAGATGATATTCCTCCTTGTAGACTGTTAAGTAACAGTTCTGATTTTATTTCAATTAACATATTTGTAAAACTATTTTAATTACGTTGAGTGGTTAGTAAAGAAACGTCTTCTAATTGTATTATAAAAAGCAGTCTTTTCGAAAATTAACGTATGAAAGCTTCTGACGTTGTACTGTTGTACTCATCTTTGTTTTACTAATGTGTAATCACGTTGTCTAGGAAAACACCGAGATGTGATTGTTTACTTCCTTGGTCCCTGTCTGACAGTGCACATTGCAGATGTAAGTGCATTTAGTGTAATGTTTTGCCAATAATAATTGGATCTTTCTATTTTAAACTTTGTTTAATTTAGTGAAACGAGCAACCTCATACAGTTCCTGTTTCAAATCAATAACGCAAGTAGTTTGTGGCCGTTAAAGTAGGTTGGAAATACCTTGCCTGTTGACGCAATAATCGAGCACCATTAGCACTCTATCGGTTATTTTATTTTTTGAAAGTCTAGTCCGCATCTTAATTCGAAGTCCGGTTAACTATTTACAGAATAACTTCTTATATGTGAACATTAACTGTATAACTCGTCACCAAGCATGCCGTTAACCAATAATGACCATTTTGGTCTGAATTTAATTTATGTAAATTTATGAGACCAGTGAGCTTAACTTTATTCAAATTAAAAATAATCAGTACTTATAACAGTTTCAAATGAGGATGAAAACAACTGTATCTGCCCAATTTTACCAGCTGTACAGTGAAGCCTTTTCTTTGAGACTTTGTGATATATGTGAACAGGGAATTTAATCAGCTTACTCGAATGGAACCACTTCGGCAACAAGGCACATAAATAAAGTCTTAGCACAATGTATGTATATCCAAATCGCCGAGAAAAATTGCTACGCCCCATTGAAACTATCTTTACAAAAGAGAACACTGAAATAATTTTGCAACATCATACAGCTGATAGTACTACCACATGTATGCACGACCAACACCTTAGTCATGTACTGTGCAGACAGCACGTATGAACATGCACAACCTACTCTGACACAATGAGCTAGCATACAGTCATCTACAAAGGAACATAGACCAGCAACTGAATCACTAAAAGCTTATCATTACATTACAATTGGATTACACCAGTTGTGGGGCAGCGTGGTTTGGAAATACGATTGTTTGCTGTTTAAAAGTTTGAATGTAAAATCTGTTCCTATTATTTAGAATGTTATTTATGCTGTCTTTTGCCGTTCTCAACACTGGCTCTCTAATTACACTTTAGCAACCAGAAAGTGATTTAACAAAACGTGAAGCCTGTAATTAGAATTCCTAGTGCCCACTTCATCTGAGAATACAATTATAGCTGCAGCTTATAGCTCTGAGGAAATAGGAGATTGTCCAGGATCTATAATCAAAAACGATTTTCCAAAATAGTTGAGTATATTCTGAAAGTCACTGATGAAAAACACAAGTATCCATACAACCTAACTAACAGAGCAGTTCAGAGTCTAATGCGCTGATGCAACTATAAATGTCCGAATTAAATATTAATATGAATGCTCGCCATAATTTGATGATTAGTTTCATCAAACGCCACGCTAAATAATTGGTAGAATGTCTGTCCCGCGACGGCACGTGAAAATACGACAATACGCAAACTGAAGCTAGATAATGAAAACCATCCCAGAATTAACACTTCACTTGAAAATGATTTCCTGGTTACGCGCATCTCGAGTAACATAATACGGCATCCGAGGCTGTTTGTAGCAGTGATACCGACGCGACGCGACTCCCGACACAGATGGCGTGTTATTCAGCGTCTGGAGAGAACTGGGGCCTTGCTTCCTTGCGCAGCGTTCTTATATATAAAGCCGCGGTGTGGACGGCTAAGGGAACGCCTGATCAAATCGGCTCTCCCGACTAGCCGCTGGGTTACTAATGCACCACTTTAAGTTACCTAATAAATCCTAGCTTCTCTTGCTGATGGTCGATGAAGCTCTTAATTTAAATGTGCATTCAGCACGCAGGTAAGTATTGATAACAAAATTTTGACGTGGCTAAGTTACATATTTTTGGCGAGAGAAATAATTTAATCACACTGCACGCAGTAGATGAGCTCTGAACTGGCCATTTGGAGATACGCTATCGCTATAATTTTATAGGTATTCAAATGGAACTTTTCACATCTTCATAGTTATAGTGGATCTCCAACTTATTTAAATCTAAACATCCTAGCCTTATTTATTAGCCTACTTAATCTATCTTGCTTCCTTAAGTTTTGAGACGAAAACCAGAAAATCATGAATTTCCACTAAAATCTTAATTTGTGAAATACAAAGTACTGTTTTTATTAAATTATTATGAAAGATGAATTTAAATATAAATTTTGAAGTCTCTAACTCTTTTCTGTTGCGCCAATGATTTTTACAGAAAAATGTCCAAATTTCGAAAATATCGAACTGATATTTAACACACATTAATTTAGTATTACTTCTGACATGCTAGAAAAGTTTTAGGTTATTTGCTTGATTTTTAAATTATTGCGCAACATTTATGACGTCAGAGCTAGTTACAGCGGACTGGCTGGCACACAATGGAAAGACTGATGTGAGTTTATTATAGCGTGAGTAGGCTGCTTCCCTATACAGTCTCCACGTGTTTCATGAAATAAAGCACTTTCCTACCAACATAGGCCCAACAACGGCACCACTGCATTTTACGAATACAAATCTTGGTCACAGTCTAATGCTAGCACAATTTCAATGATGAACACATCATTCTTAAGCCCATATTCGAACTACTGTGTGTAGAGGCTTATACCACAAGGATGCAAGGGAAGGGGTTTTGTTATTAGTGGCCAGTATCATCTTTCTACAACACAAATGCACATGTGGATTAATATGGTTCTTTATTTACATGAACAGGAAGCTGTTACTTAACTGTACATTGTGGTACAGCCTCATCAGTAACAAGCCTCTTGCAGGCAATGTCAGTAATCTTGCTATCACGAACTTTAGTCTCGCACTGGCAAAGTACAAGTCCTGCTATATTCACAAATCTGATCGCTGTGTACTGTCATAGCCTGTGATGAACTATGTCCGCTCTGTGAGTGAATGACAGACGCCATCATCAGCAATATATATTTAAAGCAGTTCTTGACCCGTCTCAGTCATCGTCACTGGAAGAAAAATTATACATCTGTTTCATCAAAAATGCATGTATCTCATGAATGACGCATTAGCGTTCCAAATATAATGATGACGCGCTATGGTATGTAAAATAACAATAATTCAGCAATGTCAATACATAGAGAGGAAGCTTGCATTGCTAGTAGTAGTAAGAGAAATCATAGTACGTATGGAAAGATCTGTGTTAATTTTTCCTGTGCTCTTTTCAAGAGTGGAACGGTAGAGAAATAGCCTGAAGCTGTATGTTTTTGGATAGGGTCCGCCTTTAGCAAAACACAGTTTTGTTTCTTAATCCAAATATGTTTCACTGCAGTTGCAGCATCTTCAGTGGGCTTTTATGTTTCATCTGTTAAAGATAAAGAATGTTCTTTACAGTGTGTATACATGTAACTATTAGTTTTTAAATAGTAATTACAGATACTTGAAAAACCACGTAAATTATGAATTCGTACCTTTGTACCACATGGTGTGGTTTTTCTGATGTGTTGTGTTCTACAGTGACTGTTTTGTTTTCCTTTCCTTATCTTCATCACTGCCACACACTATATATTGAGGTGACACTGTCACTGTCACTGTTTCACTGTTTACCAGCTGTAAAAACAAACATGGCGGGCAGTGGAACAGTTGAAGGTATAAAAACAATATGGCAGACAGTGGAACAGTTGAAGGTGTTCCTGGCAGTTGTTCTAAATCTTTCAGATGTGTCTGTGAATTTGTGTGTGTGTGTGTGAGAGAGAGAGAGAGAGAGAGAGTGTGAAAAGGGAGGGGGTGAGAGAGAGAGAGAAACACGCAAAAAAATAATCCTAAAACCTACAGTCACACACTCTTTCTCTCCCTCCCTCCCTTTTCACACACACACACACACACACACACACACACACACAAAATCACAGACACCTCTGAAAGATTCAGAACAACCGCCAGGAACACCTTCCACTGATCCACTGTCAGCCAACTTGTTCTTACACCTTCAACTGTTCCACTGCCATGTTTCTTTTTACAGCTGGTAAACAGTGAAACAGTGACAGAGACAGTGACAGTGGTAACTCAATATATAGTGTTTGACAGTGATGAAGATGAGGAAAAAGAAAACATAAGTGAAACATTACATAAATAGATACACACACATACACACACACACACACACACACACACAGAATTAATTAATTTCAGGCATAGAAATAACAATTCTCAAATCGTAATTTTGGCTTAAACAATTTATCTACTTCAAGGTGTAAGTGGTTGCAGATGACAAACTGTGGAACAAAACAGTCACTGTAGAAACACAACATATCAGAAAAACCACACCATGGGGTAAAAAGGTATGAATACATAACTTATGTGGGTTTTTTCAAATATCTGTAATTACAATTTAAAAACTAATAGTTACTTGTACACAAACAGTAAAAAACGTTCTTTATCTTTAACAGACGAAAAATAAAAGGCCACTGAAGATGCTGCAACTGCAGTGAAACATATTTGGGTTAAAAACAAAATTTTGTTTCGCTAAAGGCGGACCCTATCCAGAAACATACGTATTGTTAAAGCAAACACGAAAAAAAAGAGCTTTAACCCCAAGATGATTATTAGCCTGAAGGTGGTTCAATGAACCCTCTGCCATGCACTTAAGTGTGAATTGCAGAGCAGTCATGCAGCTGTAGATGTATACACGCATTATACAGGCAATTGTAACACCACTACGACCATGTTTAAAATTCCTTTATGTATTGCGACTGCTGTCGAACATCCTGCTTTAAACGTTTATGTTGATCATGTCGCAATTATGGCATTTTACACTACTAACTCACATTTTGTTTACAAGCAGTTGTGAAGTGTGGGCGCGCTTAATCTATGTACCAATTTCGCGCTTCTGCCCAGGGGTCCATCTATCGCCTGGGAGGGGAGGGAAGAAACTGGAATTGCTCTCATTTAGTGCCAGAAAAATCGCTGAGAATCGCCGCAAGCTGGACCAGTAGCATGAATAGCAAAAAAATCTTCATGTTTCCAACACAGAAATGAATATTTCTCGTTTCCGCACTTACTTGAGAATTCCTGCAGAAACTGTAGGATAAGACAATTCCTTTCCTCCGAAGTTCAAATGGTTCAAATGGCTCTGAGCACTATGGGACTTAACTTCTGTGGTCATCAGTCCCCTAGAACTTAGAACTACTTAAATCTAACTAACCTAAGGACATCACACTCAGCCATGCACGAGGCAGGATTCGAATCTGCGACCGTAGCGGTCACGCGGTTCCAGACTGAAGCGCCTAGAAGCGCACGGCCACACTGGCCGGCTCTTCCGAAGTGCCTTCCAGAAGTCACGACAGAGACAGTGAAAGAGGGAACATTTTTGTCTGAATGTTTGAGGGAGAACATCTTCCGGAGTCCCGTAGTGAGGTTTTCCCTAAGTCTTCATGCCAGTATTGGTACAGAGCGAGCTGCCGCACTTAGCACACTTGTTTCGAATTCGGGAGGACGACGGTTCAAACTCGCGTCCACCCGTCCTGATTTAGGTTTTCCGTGATTTCCCTAAATCGCTTCAGGCGAATGCCAGGATGACCCGTTTCAAACGCTTCGGCCGACTTCTCTCTCCATCCTTCCCTAATCCGATATGACTGATGACCTCAGTGTTTGGTCCCCTTCATCGAATCAGTCAACCAACCAACATTGTCACGCCTCACTAACATATCACGGCGTAGGATGGAACAAATTTTTTAAAGTGGCCCAGTCAAATTACTCGTCAACTTTTTTTGTCTGCTTGTTTGACGCGTTCCGCTAAGAGTTCCTCCCTGGGCTGATCTCCTAACCTCAGAATAGCAGTTACACCAAATTTCCTCAATTGTTTTGTTAGATTTATTCGAATCCCGTATTGAAAACACAGTTTTAGGTTTTTACGTTCCTTATAATATCGCACAAGTTATTCCCTGACATCTTAGCACATTACCTATCATTCAGTCCCCTCTTTTCATTGTTTTACACATACTTCTGTCCTCACCGATTCTAACGAGAACCTCATACCTTATGAATCCACCAAATTTTCAGCACCCTTCTACAGCACCACATCTCAGACGCATCGATTCTCTTCTTCTCCAGCTCCCACACAATCCATGATTCGCTTCCATGCAGTACTATGCACCAAGTGCAAGTTCATAGAAATGTTCTTCTGAGATTGAAGCCAATGGTTGATAGTAGTAGACTTCTTTGGGCCAGAAACGTTCTTTCTCTCTGGTAGTCTGCTTTTTATGTCTTACTTCCCTCATACGTCGTACCTTCTTTTTATTCCAATGTAGCACAATACCTTCACTTCCCTTACTTTGTAGTTCACAGTTTTGATGTTAAGTTTATGGCTATTTTCACTTCTGGTACTGCTCATTACTTTCGTATTTCTTCCGTTTCATCTCAATGCACAGTGTGTGCTCATTAGACCGTTCAATTCATTCACCTTGACTGAGGACAGCAATGTCTTCAGCGAATCTTATCATTGACATCCTTTCACGTTGAACTTTACTCACACTGTTTAACCTTTCTTTCATTTCCATTATTAATTTTTTGATGCACAAGCAATAGCTGGAGTGAAAGTTTGATCCTTGTCTTGCAAGTTTTAACCAGAGCATTTCGGTCTTAGCATTCCATTCTTATGGAGCCTTCCTCTTCCTGCACACATTGTCTATTACTCATCTTTCCCTGTAGCTCACACATATTTTCCTGAGAAATTATAACTCCTTGCATCATTTTACATTCTCTAACTCATGTTTTATGTTGGCAAATCCTATGAACACATCTTGATTTTCCTAAAGTCTTGCTTTCAATAATAAGCGCGGCGATATAAAAGTTTCTTCAGTGCCTGTATCTGCCAAAACCCAAACCAATAGCATCTAATACACCAAGTGACTTGTGTTGTCGTTTTTGCAGCAGCTGCACATAAATTACAGTTGTTTAAAAGAAAAACGCCTTTTGCGTGCTGCACATTAAGTTTTTATTATTATTATTATTAGTTATCTTATGCACCCAGACGCGTCTCGCCTTATTTACAAGTCATCTTAAGTGAGTGTCCTGAAATGTTACATGATTTTTTGCATTTGCATATACAGGTTATCGTCTACCCGCCATGGTAGCCGAGAGCGCTAACGCGCTGCTTCCTGGACTCGGGTAGGCGCGCTGGCCCCGGATCGAATCCGCCCGGCGGATTAACGACGAGGGCCAATGTGCCGGCCAGCCTGGATATGGTTTTTACGCGGTTTTCCACATCCAGCTAGGGCAATACCGGGGTGGTCCCCATGTTCCGCCTCAGTTACACGGCTCGCAGACATCTGAACACTATTCCATGGGTTACAGTCGACGCAGACAGTTGGGGTACACTAATTCCATCTCGGGGGGTATGGGATGGCGGCAGGAAGGGCATCCGGCCACTCCTTAAACATTAACATGACAAATCCGATTAACAATGGCTGACCCTACGTAACTGTGGGACTAGGCTCAAGCGATAGAATACAGGTTATCGTCTGCTCTTATATTTAAAACAGTTCGTTGAAGTTTCTGTAATAAAATAGAGAAGTATCTATAGAACAGCGTCTACTCATTATTTTTAAGCCACACTCCTCTCAGGTGGCAAACTGGTTGTGAGTTTGCACTTTACTTTTGGTCACTTTTATCAACATACAGCAATTTAACTATTTTTTGCGTGTATCATGTCATTTGTTATTGAAGTGTTGCCAGCTCTCTCAAGCTTTGCTTTCGACGTTTTTTCTGTGACTATACGTGTGCTGATGCAAGTCCTGCGTGCGCGTGCGCGCGCGTGCTCGTGTGTGTGCTTGTCTGTGTGTTTAGTTATATTTTATTTCTTTTATTTATTTTTCTCATACTTTATATTCTTGAGTGAGAAATAGTGTTTGTGATCATCCATTTGGATTACTGTCTATGGTTCAATTCTTTCATCATGGCGTTTCGCGCAAGCCCGCCCAGAGGCGGGAGATTGCTGTGTTGACAGTTGCAAACCAGTTGCAAACGACACACGCGCCAAGAGAAGCAGCGCCATAGTATAGCATAGTTCGCAAACTTACATTTAGGGGGGAGCGCGCAGTTTATGAAGTAAAGCCACCACGGCAGCATTAACCCTTTCGCTGCTGCAGACACGTGCTCCCCGCATTCCGCGCTGTGCACGATTTTGTCACTGCACTGCTCGCCTGTGCACACACATGGTGTTCCCACTGCTTTGACACTCTTATCATTCGTGCCTGGTGTAAATAAAACTTTTGTTCCAGTCGCGAAAGATGGAATATTTCTCAATATTACATACGACACCTATGTGGTACTTAAATTAAATGAGATATTGTTATACAGTAAATTTTATATGAAATTTAGGTATCTTGTCCACATTTCATTCTCAACATTGTAGCAACTAAAATCGACCATACGGAAAGTATACTCTAAGGACTTTTACCTCTGCAACCTCTTCAAAATTTCGTGCAATGGTTTACTACATTTAATGCTGCATAATAACTGCGTTGAACATCGAAACAAAATTAAGTCATTTATGGAGGGAAGGTATCAGTCAAGAAGACGTGTAAAAATCAAATTTTTGGGCCAAATAGTTTTTGTGAAATCGAATGATAAGTGTGTCAAAGCAGTGCGAACACCATGTGTCTGCACAGGCGAGCAGTGCAGTGATGACAAAATCGCGCACAGCGCACAATGCGGGGAGCACGTGTCTGCAGCAGTGAAAGGGTTAATGAAGAGACAAAGCACTAGGAATTTCAAAAAATTGCATTCAAACGAATAAACTGAAGACACTCGTCCATGCTCTACACTGCAGTCGAGATCTGGCAACGTCGTTCTCTGTTCGTTGGCTGACTGTGTTTTGTGACGTCAGATGCGCAGAACGAACCTAAACTCGCCCGCCAACATAAATGACGCGCACTTTAGTATATCATCAGTCAGTGTAAACAGAGTGTAGTTATATTCACTTGGCCATTTAGTAATATCTTCCTTTCAGCCTTTCTTTTGTATATGTGGTAATTTTCTTGTAAGATTAGCAGCTGTCTTTCATTATTTATTCTAACTATTTCATGGCTTTCTCTCTTGTAGTAGTTTTGTGATTATTTTCCCTTAAGTGTTCTGCGAACGTTGAGTAGCCTTTCCCATATTTCCGTGCTCTGAAGTGTTTTTTGTACTGAGTGTCGAAAGTTATGTTGTTTGTCCTACATATCTTCCATCATATGTATAGCATTGCAGTTGGTATATCTAACAGATCTTCAATTTCCTTTTCCCTTCTTCTGTACATCATTCTGCCAGGAACCTGGATGCATGGGGTGCTGATTTACAAGAACACGAGCGGAAACTCAGCTCCTGCTTCCGCCCTGTAATTCAAATGGTTCAAATGGCTCTGAGCACTATGGGACTTAACTTCTGAGGTCATCAGTCCCCTAGAACTCAGAACTACTTAAACCTAACTAACCTAAGGACATCACACACATCCATGCCCGAGGCAGGATCCGAACCTGCGACCGTAGCAGCAGCGCGGTTCCGGACTGCAGCGCCTAGAACCGCTCAGCCACAGCTGCCGGCCCCTGTAATTCCTACAATGGTAAAAGATCTGAGGAGGCCTCAGTTTACCATCGGCAGCAGTGCTTAAAATATTGTTATTGTTCTCCAAACGTAGTAGTGGACTGTTTTTAATTCATTTAGGAATATTCCCCTGCCACCCAGGATATTTCACGAAAAATGTATCATTTTATGTCATCTACGACTCCATTCTTACCATTTCAGTTGAAAAAGTGACCAACACATACATGATGGTCTAATGAATGACCTATTGCCAAACTACACTTCAGGACAGAAAAAGAAAAGACGACACACTACGAAGGAATGAAGGAATGATCTGAATGGATAGAAAATTGATAGATGTGATGTACGTGTATAGGCAAATAAATGATTGCAATTTCAGAAAAACCGGTTGATTTATTCAATAGAAAGAGCTTCACAAATTGAGCAAGTCAATAACGCCTTGGCTCTCCTCTGACCCTTACTCAAACTGTAATTCGGTTTGGCACTAGTTGACAGAGTTGACGGATGCGCTCCCGAGGGATATCGAGCAAAATGGGCGTTACATCGTCAAAATCCTGAGCTGGTTGGAGGGCGCTGCTCATAATGCTCCATACGTTCTCAATAAGAGAGAGATCCGGTGACCTTGCTGACCAAGGTAGGGCTTGGGAAGCACAAAGACAAGCAGCAGAAACACTCACCATGTGCAGGCGGTCATTGTCATACTGAAATACTAATGTAAGAGCAGCCTTTTTCAGGATACGTGTGGTATGTTGCTAGATGTGATGAAGCGTCTGTAAATATTCAGAAAAAGTATCGCAAACAATACTATTTTCCTATTTATTATTAAACCTACTCCTGCATTACCCCTATTTGATTTTGTATTTATAACCCTGTATTCACCTGATCAAAAGTCTTGTTCCTCCTGCCACCGAACTTCACTAATTCCCACTATATCTAACTTTAACCCATCCACTTCCCTTTTCAACTTTTGTAACTTACCTGTCCGATTAAGGGATCTGACATCCACGCTCCGATCCGTAGAACGCGTTTTCTTTCTCCTGATGAGAACGTACTCCTGAGTAGTCCCCGCCCGGAGATCCGAATGGGGGACTATTTTACCTCAGGAATATTTTACCCAAGAGGACGCCATCATCATTTTTCCATACAGTAAAGCTGCATGCCCTCGGGAAAAAAATTACAGCCGTAGTTTCCCCTTGCTTTCAGCCGTTCACAGTACCAGCACGGCAAGGCCATTTCGGTTAGTGTTACAAGGCCAGATCATCAAAACATCCAAACTGTTGCCCCTGCAGCTACTGAAAAGGCTGCTGCCCCTCTTCAGGAACTACACGTTTGTCTGGCCTCTCAACAGATACCCCTCCGTAGTGGTTGCACCTACGGTAAGGCTATCTGTATCGCTGAGGCACGCAAGCCTCCCAACCAACAGCAAGGTCCATGGTTCATGGTTCATGTTATAATCTTTGTATTTCAGAATATATTGCAGATAGTGTAGTTACTACTAGCGTCAAAACAGTATATCTCGTTTAATGGATAAAGGGAAGTTAAATAAAGTAGGCCACACTTGTACTAATGGGGATTAGCAATCTCCTCTCAAGACAGATATTGACCCAGGCGCTTGAAGTGTACGGTCTTCAGTCATTACTTGGAAGGCTTACGAAGAGCCTGACAGTTCTTTATTAGAACTGCAAAATAAAAGTTGAAGCAGTGCTTAAAGATTCAAGGTGTGCAAACTCACGAGGAGCGGATCAAAGAATGACAGAGTCAATTCCCCTTCGTGAAGGAGGGCTCTCCATCTAGACAATGCCGCCGGCTACGGCATTTCGGCATTTACAGTGCTATCGAGGGAGTCTAAGTGGCGCAGGAGCTACATGTCCCATGGCATACATATTAACTCAGAATAAAGGCGTGCTTTTGGACGATCTTGAAAACGTGACATTGAGAACTGAAGAAACAGGAGATACTAGGAGAACAATCGCTGGAGAAATGAGTTGCTGGTGAAGAACGGAACTTACGTCTTGAATATTCTGTCAGAACACAGTGGCTCGGATGTTGTCTCTGCCGTTTCCAATGCTGCTGTAGCACAAGGCGATATTTAAAGATTTTTTTTTATGGACAGCGCGGGTTTCCAAAATTTACGGGAAAAACGAAAACCATCTTCTGACATGGAAATAGAGTACCCTGATCCTATAACGTGAAACCATCGACGATGTAATCTGTTTGTAGATTCGTTATGTAGCAAACATATGCATGGAAGAGCATGTCACATCTGAGTTTTAATAATTTTACTATCCTACGGGATCTCGTACTAAGACCATTATCAAAGAACCTAAGGGAAGATAATAATTCAGAGAAACATTTATTGACTTACAAAACTTTTCTCGATAACATAAATCTAATACATTTAAAAATCAGTCATAAGGAAAAAGAGTTCTCATGTTTTCATTTTGTTCAGTGTATCTGACTGGTTGGCTGGCTCTGAGCACTATGGGACTCAACTGCTGTGGTTATCAGTCCGCTAGAACGTAGAACTACTTAAACCTAACTAACCTAAGGACACCACACACATCCATGCCCGAGGCAGGATTCGAACCTGCGACCGTAGCAGTCGCACGGTTCCGGACTGCGCGCCTAGAACCGCGAGACCACCGCGGCCGGCAGATCTGACTGGTAAATTATATTTAATGTAAATGATGACGTTGTTCAAACAAGGCCTCTCATGCAGAAAATGGGAGTCTGTCGTGTTCTATTATAGTAGCATCCTTCTAGGAAGTCGCCAGTATGTTACAGCTGCGCTAGCTACATGCCATGGGATGTGGGCATGTTTTGATATGGACGTTAGCTGAAATAATTTGGTTGGGAACGAAACCAACCCGAATAATCGATATCATTATTTCGTCCTCATTGCACCGTAATTTTGGAACTGCGACTGCTTATGATACAGAAAAAACATTATATCGTTTATCTGTTCCAAGCACTTTTATTTTCTCACACGAAGTTTTAAAGGGCAACATCCTCATGTGATTAACAGAGAGTCCAGTCGCGTTACCCCACCGCTTATGTTCGACAACAACGTGCAATAACCACTCACAGAGTGTAGCTGGCAGCACTAGCGGTGGAGTGTGTGTAAGCTTATTGTCATATCGCTGGCTCAGTTGCAGAATATCTTTGCGGGCAGCCGCGTCTGTAGAGTCGGGCACGGGACACGGAACTATTATGGTGTGCTGTGGGTAGCTCTGCATGTGAGACGCATTGTTATTGTGGAAGTTCAAGTGTTACTACAAGTTCTATTACAGTAAGGTGATGAAATATGGAAGTGATTCAAAGGAAAGTGCGTAATGATGTAATTAAAAATGAGCAGTTCCGCCGATGAGGTATTTGTGTATCCTCTCGTTGCGTGTCGTGCAGCATCAATCATCCGCGCCGTGTTCGGTCTCTCCGAATTAACTAATGTGAATCAGTAAAAATTAGTTGCCATAAAAGAGTGCAATCAAGTGCCAGTGTCTTGTAGCGAGCTTGAGAACGTGCATGCGGTCATCGCGTTTCCGCCTCACCAACAATCATTCGCGCCGCGACGCTTACGTACACGCTCGTACAGTTGTGAACTGTAATTTAACTTTATGAGCAATGTTATATCATTACTAGTGTCAATGAGGACTGGTACCAAAAGAAATCTGTGTATGCATGGCGAGCGTAAGAACTTTCGTTCGATCATTCGGCTTCTGCATCATTAACTATTGTAACCTCCCCACAAAATTCTTTCCTTCACATTTGTAACCTCCCTACAAAATTCTTTGCCATTTTTACCTCCCCACAAAATTTCGTTACCATTTTAGTGTAACTTCAAAACAGAAAAATTCCTAAACCTCTCAACTAAATTATCGCTCTCTTATAACTTTTCAATAATTGACTGTGAATTTAACCTGGTAAATTTTGGACGTCAGCAGTGCTGCGTCATGGCCCTGAAAGATCATTCTGAATAAAACGAGAAAAATTCTTACCTGAATGCAGTCGCCGGATGACGCATATATATCTGCTCTTACAATAAAATTTTTTAGCAGAGCCCTGTGCAATGCTGGCCGATAGATTTGTCATTTATGAAAGGAAGCAACTGATTTTTCTTTTGCAACAATCGGAATGATCATGGATTGGAGAAATTAGTAAATTCTTTAAATTGAAATGAATGCTTGTTAAAAATTACTTCATATGAGAAAGATTATTATTAGGACATTTTTAAAACATTTACATGGGAGTTCAGATAACATTACTAGATATGCGCGAGGCTGCTTTTTACCTTATACAATAATACTCAGGCTCCGGCATCGCTGCACCGCGACCGGTCCAGCCAACACGATACACTATACCAGACCAGAGCAGACTGCAGACTAGCCACTAGCAACAACTTACTGCTACAGCTACACAGTTCCTACTCAGTCAACACTGTTCTCTGGTCAGCGATTCTCTTATACCTTGCATATCGCAGGCAGCGCATGAGCAATACATCGAAATTACATCTGCTCGGACCTATTACACTATCATCCGTGCCGTGTTCGGTTACGCGTACGCTCGTCCAAGTGATATTGTGGACAGATAATTATCTAGAATTTGGCATAAACACTTGTGACTTTGAGTGTAAACAGTGCAACCTGTGACTTTCATATCGTCTCAGAATATAGATGTTCATACCAGACGTAGGACAGTGTTGTATTTGACGTTGAGTAGCTCCCCAAACCTGCTTGCATATTTAGATGCATATTTTCAGGCAGGTCGGTCAGCAGAGTGGAGCAGAATAGTACGACCGCCGCGGGATTATCAGGTACGTGGTGTGGACAGGGCGCACGGTCAAGAAGCAGCAAGCACTTATACCAAGTAAGGGACCCCCGCCATTGGAACCCCCGGGCGTGTTACAAGTCGGGGGATGTGGAAACCAATGCAGTAACGGAACAAATTATCTGACGTGAGACGCTGAAAGCATTTCTGAACCGATTAAGTTTGTACGCTGTTCACGTGACGGTGTGATTAAGGTATACCGCACGTAGCAAAATGGCGCTTTTCAGAACCGGGAACGGGCCATAGATGGCAGGGGTGAATGACGGCTGCAGAGATGTGGACCGGCGAATAGACTGTTGAGTACTGACCGCCCGTGCACATGAACCAAAGGGCTACCACCAGTGTCTCCCCAACGGCAATTCAGCGAACTTTGTTGCTAACGGGGCCCCGCAGCAGTTGCCTGGTCCGTACACCAATGTTGATTGCCGTTCATCGGCGACTAAGGCTGTAACTAGCAAGCTGGTACTCAACTGGACGTCCAGTGAGTGACGACAGGTGACCTTTTCAGATGAATCACGTTCTATGTTCCATCGAACAGGTAGCCGTTGTCGTGTACGGTTTGAAACGTCTGAAAGCAAACACCCTGCAAGAATCGTCAGAAGGGGGCGGGCCGGGGGAGGGAGCGTTGTGGTCTGGGAAATGTTTTGTGGCATTCCTTGGGAGACCTCGTCATTCTGTAAGGCACAATGGATCAAAACAATATGCATCCATCCGCGGGGACCATGTCAACGCTTATGTGCATTTTGTTTTTCCTCGGGACGATGACATCTACCCGGAGGATAGTGCAACCTGTCACACAACTCGCAGTGTGAATGAGTGTTTCGTGCCAGGGTGAGTTTACCTTAGTCCCTTGGTCACTAAACTCCCCCGATTTATAAACAACTGAGAGTCTATGGGACCACCTCCATCGGGCTGTTCACATCATGGACCCCTACCCGGAAACCTAGCGCAGCTGGGCGTGGTAATGGAGTCGGCATGGCTCCACATCCCTGTCGGCACCTTCCAGAACCTCACTGACTCTCTTCCTGCACGTCTTGGAGCAATCCGCGCTGCAAAAAGTGGTTATTCCTGAATTTGAGAAGTAGACACATTTATGTGACTAGACAAATAATGGTTCAAATGGCTCTGAGCACATTGGGACTTAACGCCTGAGGTCATCCGTCCCCTAGACTTAGAACTACCTTAACCTAACTAACCTAAGGACATCACAAACACCCATACCCGAGGCAGGATTCGAACCTGCGACGGTAGCAGCAGCGCCGTTCCGGACTGAATCGCCTACAACCGTTCGGTCACAACCGCCGGCTGTGACTGGACAGTAAAGACTTATATTACTACTTATTTTCCTAGACGCAGTCAATTTTCTGTCTTACGCTTCAACGCAAATGTACTTATGAGATGTTCCACCGAAAAATGCAATGCATATAGTTATAATTTGTGTATTTGTATCAGTGAATATCACACTTAAACACAAAACAAAATCAGCATTGAAACCGTATGGGCGATATCGCTGCACTGTAGCTTGCGAAGAGATTTAGAGATGTTTGAAATTGAGTGCCTCTACGCGACTGCTGTACTAGGCTTGTATTTCAGTGTATAGGCCTCAAATCCGAAGGTACTAAATTATTTCAGAATGAGAATTTCACTCTGCAGCGAAGTGTACGCTAATATGAAACTTCCAAGCAGATTAAAACTGTGTGCCGGACCGAGACTCGAACTCGGGACCTTTGCCTTTCGTGGGCAAGTGCTCTACCATCTGAGCTACCCAAGCACGACTCACGCCCCGTCCTCCATTTCAGCGCACACTCCGCTGCTGAGTGAAAATCTCATTCTGGAAACATCCCCCAGGCTGTCGCTAAGCCATGTCTCCGCAATACCCTTTCTTTCAGGAGTGCTAGTTCTGCAAGGTTCGCAGATCTTCTGTAAAGTTTGGAAGGTAGGAGACGAGGTACTGGCAGATGTAAAGCTGTGAGGGTGGGGCGTGAGTCGTGCTTGGGTAGCTCAGATGGTGCCGGCACGGTAGCTCAGCGTGTTCGGTCAGAGGGTTTAGCTACCCTCTGTAATAAAACAACTGAGTGAACGGATTAACGAACACCTGAACGAGTGTCATCGAACATCCGCCACGAACAGATTCTACGAACAATATAGAACAAAATGAGATCTAAAACAAAAAAAAAGGTAGAGCATTTGCCCACGAAAGGGAAAGTCCCGAGTTCGAGTCTCGGTCCGGCACACCGTTTTAATCTGCTAGCAAGTTTCGTACTAATTTATTATCAGTACTGCTTTTTACTTCCTCTGTTTAGGGGGAGTATCGGAGCCTATGTGCTGAAACGATTATGCTAACTTGAGAGAATGTGTGAATGCGTATATTTACTGTAGCAGTCTTGTTCAACATCGAGTAATGGGAACTTGAACTGTGTGGCATGGAGCTGCGTGTTCCTGAGATACGTTGACACACATTTTATTGTATCTGCTTGTAGAGAGAAGTTTTCCTCCTGTTTCAAAGTAAAATGACACGTTTACCTAATTAGCTGAAAGTGATATAATTTGGATCATAAGGAAAATACGGTGAGAGATCGTTAGTTAGTTAATGGCTATTGTTTCCGAATTGTTGACGGTGGCTCAGACTCAGTATTAAGTTCGTTTAAATAATTGCATTGTACGTAGGAACGTTTAGAGCTAATCATAGCATTAATAAGAGGCAAATAATGAAGAGGAGAGTGTAGCATCGTGGAAAACTTTTCAGTTTCACCTCCTATCAGCTCTATAATGGAAGTTTAATCTATTTTGTATTTCCCATTTTTAAGCAGCAGCATTAATTTTATGTGTGTTGCAAACCTTTTCTGAAATTACAGAAGTTACTTTAGAAATAAGTTTTTCCAATTGCGGGAAAAGGTTCCAAGATATAACATAGTCATGTACCTAGGAACAAATACTGTACTGTAATCTATATTTACTATCGCGAAAACCTTGTCATTAATGTATTTAATAGCATATCTGTTACATTATGGCTCTAAAACATACCAATAAAAAATAAGTGAAAGCAAATTATGCAGAAGTAGTATCAAAAACCATTTGCAAGTCAAAAATATTTTGAAACTAAAACCCAACACAACTTTAAATTTTCAGGACAGATAAAATTGTTATGACACTAAAAATATTAGTTCGTGCAAATATCACATGCTGTAGGATAATGACTTTCTTCCATTGCAATGTGCAGGATGGTGTACGACCGAGTGGTTTAACCGACCACACGTTGTATAACCAGTTTTAAAAAATACATAGAATTTTACTCATCACAAAATTCTGTAACTGAAGAACTAAAAGTTCCTCCCAAATAGCTTTAATACGCTCTAAGAATAAAAAAGGCACACCACGAAAGAATGATCTGAATAGGACGGAAATCGGTTGATGTGACGTACATATACAGACATACAAATGATTAAAATTTCACAATGGTTGGCTGATTTATTCAAGAGAAAGAGCTTGCCCAATTGAAACGATGGTCAGTGTCTGGCTCTTATACAACCAGCTATTTGGGCTGATGTTTCCGAAAGAGTTGTTGAATGTCTTCCTGAGGGATATCGTGCCAGATTCTGTCCAACTGGAGTGGTAAGGCGTCAAAATCCCGAACTGGTTGGAAGGCTCTTCATGGCGTGCGTTCCTGGGCCAGATAACGCCCGCCTATTTACATTACATGAGACACATTGGCTTGAATATGCAGTGCTCTGCATATCACCGTCTATGATTCACTTACTTACAATACCTTTCTCCAAGCCTTTGAAACTAGTAAACTCGTTTTTACCTGTGCTAATCAATATCCTTCTTGCTCGTCCGTCATGGATTATTTTGTTTCGAAGGTAGCGGGCTACATTCACTCCGCCAGTTCGTGGTCCGTGATTTTCATGTTAAGTTCATATCTAGTACCGTTTATGCTACCCATCCATACTTCCGTCTGTCTTGCGTTTACTCTCATTCAATATTCGGTACTCATTAGACTGCCCATTTCATTAGACGGGTCGTGTAAATCTTCTTCGGCGAATCTAATCATTGAAATTCACCCTGAATTTTAATCTCACTCCTGAACCTTAGTTTTATTTCCGTCCAGTTTTTCTTCGATGTATATATTGAATAGCAGGGCCGTAAGGCTTTGTCCCCGACTTAGCTCTTTTTAATCCGTGCGCGTCTGTCTTTGTCTGTAATTCTTCTTGTTTCCTCTTAGTGCTTACATCGTACATTCCCCGTCTTTCCCATTATTTCACGCTTACGTTTCTAAGAACTTATATTTTTTCACCATTGTCGAAGTCCTTTTCTTTTTGATCGACAGACCTTGTGAAGTAATACTGATTTGACTTAGTCTGTGGAATGTAAACTGCGAGGTCTGACGTCAGCAGACTGAAATTCACAGGCCAGGTGCCGTCGCATTCAATAGGTTAGTTAACAAAATGGTTCAAATGGCTCTGAGCGCTATGGGACTCCACTGCTGAGGTCATCAGTCCCCTAGAACTTAGAACTAGTTAAATCTAACTAACCTAAGGACATCACAAACATCCATGCCCGAGGCAGGATTCGAACCTGCGACCGTAGCGGTCTTGCGGTTCCAGGCTGCAGCGCCTTTAACCGCACGGCCACTTCGGCCGGCAGTTAACAAAATCATAATATCGGCACCCTCCCACAGATCATTGCACTGTCTTTTAGATCAGTGGTCCCCTGCCATTATCTGGTCATTACTCTTGAACGATGTTGTGTAGAGCCGGCCGTTGTGGCTGAGCGGTTCTAGGCGCTTCAGTCTGGAGCCGCGCGACCGCCACGGTCCCAGGTTCGAATCTTGCCTGTGTGTGATGTCCTTAGGTTGGTTAGGTTTAAGTAGTTCTAAGTTCTAGGGGACTGATGACCTCAGATGTTAAGTCCAATAGTGCTCAGAGCCATTTGAACCATTTTTTTGATATTGTGTAGAAACCAACACCTCCAACTGAGTTTAGTGTTTAACTGAAGTTTAGAATGAAATAATGTTTGAAAATTTCTTTTAAAAGTTGCGGGAAAGCACATAATACTTCAATAACGTTCAATAAATATTTTGCAGATGTTACATGAACCCAAGGAATAACAACAGTCGATGAGACGACAACCTTTTTATATTTGATATTAGCCAATGTAAACCGTAAACAGTATTCCCAGTTTTGTCGATTAATTGCTTTTGTTTTGTATGCCACCATTCTTGCAAATCAACATTCACGCTTGTAAGCTGTGGCTAATGCAATCAGTATCCTTATAGCTTCTTCCTTTAGTATTGGATACTTATCACTACTGTTTTTCCAAGATGCTGTTTAGAGAAATTAATTTCCAGTATGTTATCCTCTGTTATCCTCACGAAGTTTTGGGTGAATTACGGTACCTGAAATCCATCTTCAGACTCAGGCATTCACTCGTAAACTCTCGTGTCGTGAAAATACTTACTGCTAGAAATTGTTACTGATACTAAGTGATGATTTATTTCATATGTGAATGAGAGTTTTCCGCTTTTGGTGTCGAGCACCACTATAATTTCTGGAAACATCTAATTACAGGGTGAGTCCTAACTTAACTAACTATTCCCACCAAGAGTAACTCCGAAAGTGTGATAAAAGCTGTAAAGTTTTTGGCCAAAGTTGCATGGCGCAATGAGGGCCATAATATGACGTTGGTTTTTTATTGCTAGGTGGGCTCACTTCAGAGATATGAAGGTCAACTCTGTTTTTTTTAAATGGGATGCTACAATTCGGTAATTATTTTCTGCTAGAGGCTATCGAGACGAATCAAATGATATGTAACAGGAAGGAATTTGAAGGTCAGCGATGGTCACAAAGGTGGCATGAACGTCCAATTTACTGAAGGTGTTCGAAATGATGACCGTTGGTATCATTGCAGTGCTGCAATCTTCTTACCAGGGACTGAGTGGTATTTCTTATCATATCGACACTTATCGAAGCACATGTCCTGACAATTCTCCCTTGAATATCTTCAGGAGTAGTTGGAACATCTTTATAAGCAATCTCTTTTACGAATCCCCACAAGAAAAATCCAGAGGCATCAAGTCTGGTCAACGAGCCGGCCACGACACATCTCCTCCGCGTCCAATCCAACGATCTGGGATTGTGTCTGCAACTCATTTCTAGCCATCAGCGAAAAATGTGTCTGGCACCCAAGGTTCTGATACCACATTCTGTTCCTTGTTCCTAATGGTATTTCTTCCAATAACAGACATAATGTCTCTTGCAGGGATGTGGTGTAGTTCCTACCATTAAGATTTCCTTCGATGAAATAGGGGGCCTATAATTCTGTCCTCCAGAACCCCACACCATACATTCACCGACCACGCTTTTTGGTATGCAACTTGCCGCAGCCAACATGGGTTTCAGGTTGCCCAATAATGCATGTTAAGCAAATTAAGATTCCTTGGTTCGTGAATGTAGCCTCGTCAGTAAATAAAATCAAATTAATAAATGTGCCATCCCTCTGAATCTGAAGTTGAGCTCATCGCCAGTTAATTCTTGGTGCACTCTGATATGGTAAGGATGATATTTATGGCGATGCCGAACACCAACAACACTTATGGCTCATGCCAGATTCCTTAGGATATGACGCGAACTAACACAAGGATCTCTAACCACCTTGGCAAGAGTACCAATTTCCGTTTCCTCGTTAGTAACTTTCTTTTGCCGGATTTGTTTCCGATTCGTTAAAGATCCAGTTGTTCTCAATTTATCATACACACTTTCAAATGAATGACGTGTAGGGTGAGTACGTTGAGTATATCCTTCAGCGTAGAAGTCTATAGCTCTCACTGAATTTCGTTGGCATTCTGCGAAAATGAGAAGCATATCGACTTGTTCATCGAAGGAATATATCATTCACATTCGCTTGATTCGACGATACTGTTCCTACCATTCCTATCAGTGTTGTATTGCGAAAGCGTGGAATGTTGTTTACATGCCAATGGCACGTTAGATGGATTCACCGTATTCGGCAAATATTTATTATTTGCTCAATATACGAGAGAGAATTGTCAGAGCATGTGCTTCGATAAGTACCGAAGTGGAAAGGTCTACCACTCAATCCATGATAAGAAGATTACAGCACTGCATTGACGCCAGTGATCATCACTTCGAAATCCTTCTGTAAATGGATGTTCTTGCCACCTTTTTGACCTTCCTTGACCTTCAAAGCCGTTCTGTTACACATCATTGGATTAATCTCGATAGCCGCTATCAGAAAACAAGTACCAAACTATAGCATCCCATTAAAAAAAAAAAACAGTGTTGACCATATTCCTGAAGCGACCCCACCTAGCAACAAAAAACCAACGTCGTATTATGGCTGTCGTTGTCCCGTGCAACATTTGCCCCACAAACGTTTCAGTCACTATCTTGCTTTCGGTGTTATTCTAGATGGCAATAGTTGATGACTCGCCCTGTATATTGAACTTCACCTCTGCGTCGATGAAGCTCCAGTCTGCGAAGACAACTGGCAGTTTTATCTTTTCCCGTCAAAATATTCATCACCTCTTCTTGTAAGCCGCGATTAAGCGAATTTGTGTCTACAAATAATTTCACAAGGTATGCCACTGCGGAAATAAACATACCATCTGTTACACCACGCCTAGTAAGTAAGGCTGGATGAGATTTTCTCTTACTATAAGGTCCTTTCAGATTCAACACTAGGCCATGTGACTGGAAAAAGTAGCTTAATCATTACATGTGTGAACTTAACAATGCAGATTCTTTGAATAACCCAGAATCTTTTCTAGCGAAGTCTGCAAGCTTCTTTCAAAGCGGTCTTTAATTCCCTGGTCTTCATACTCTCGGCTTTTAACACTTTACTGACAGAGCACAATTGGGCTTTCATTTAGCATTATCTCCTATCGTGGCAAGAACTCACTGTGGGAAAGCTTCCTTGTATGATTTTTTATCTTAACATGGCAATGTTCCTGAAAAAACAAAAAAATCTCTAAAGTACGAGTCCTTAAGGACAAGAAGCGCACCATGACGCTTTCTTGGTGAAAGGTTTCCCGGAATTGAAACATTATTAGTTAATATTATATTACAGCTGATATTTACTGTGTTGGTGAGTCTCAGATTACATCTATTTGCAGCTGGATTACTGTAATTTAATATTTTCTCATACATGTGCGCCTCAATTTATTATGAAGCACCTTCAGTAGCCTGAAGTATCCTCCATGACCAAATAAGTGAAGCACCCACATGACACGCTCACCTTTTCAATACAGCTTCGCACACGTACACACCATTACCAGGTGTGTAAATGATTAGACCTGCAGTTCTATTTAACAAGTAGAGTGTCCACCAGATTGCATTATTATCTGTGCGCAACACTTCCTGTAATCCTGTGAGAACAAAACTTTTTTGTTTTTCTTTTTGAGTCATCAGTCTTCTGCTTGGTTTGATGCGGTCCGCCACGAATTCCTCTCCTGTGACAACCTCTTCATCTCAGAGTAGTACATGCAACCTGCATCCTCAATTAATTTCTGGTTGTATTCCAATCCCTGACTTCCTCTACAAATTTTGCCCTCTACAGCTCCTTCTAGTACCATGGAAGTTATTCCCTAACGTCGTAACAGATGTCCTATCATCATCTTCGTTCCTTTTGTCAATATTTTCCACAAATTGCTTTGCTCTCCGAATCTGCGCAGGACCTCCTCATTCCTTACCTCATCAGTTCACCTAATTCTCAACATTTGACTGTAGCACCACACCTCAAATCCTTCGATTTTCTTCTGTTCTGGGAGTCAAACAGTCCATGGTGCACTTCCATACAATGCTTTGCTCCAAACGTACATTCTCAGAAATTTCTTCCTCAAGTTAAGGCCTGTGTTGGATCCCAATAGACATCTCTTGGCCAGGAATGCCATTTCTGCCAGTGCAAGGCTGCTTTTGATGTCCTTCTTACTCCGTCCGTCATTGGTTATTTTGTTGCCTAGGTAGCAGAATTCCTGAAATTCATCTAATTCGTGACCATCAATCCTGATGTTAAGGTTCTCACTTTCTCATTTCTGCTACTTCTCATTACTTCAGTCTTTCTTCGATTTTCTCTCAATCCATATTCTTTACATGTTAGACTGTTCATTCCATTCAGCAAATCATGTAATTTTTCTTCACTTTCACTCAGGATAGCAATGTCATCAGCGAATTGTACAGTTGATGTCCTTCATTCCACTCCTGAAACTTTATTTTATTTCCGTAATTACTTCCTCGATGTACAGACTGAACAGCTGGCGCGAACTACTACATATTTGTCTCACATCCTTTTTAATCCGAGCTCTTCGTTCCTGGTCGTCCACTCTTGTTATTTCCTTTTGGCTCTTGTACATATTGCATACTACCCGTCTCTTCTTATAATTTGTCCCTACTTCTCTCAGAATTTCGAACACCTTTCACCATTTTATACTGTCCAACGCGTTTTCCAGGACCACAAATCCTATGAACGTGTCTTAATTTTTGTTTAGTCTTGCCTCCATTATCAACCCGAATATCAGATTTGCCTCTCTGGTGCATGTATTTTTCCTGCAACCAAACTGATTATAATCTAACAGATCCTCAGTTTTCTTTTCGTTTTTTCTGCATATTATTCTTGTCAGCAACTTGAATGCATGAGGTGTTAAGCTGATTATGCGATAATTCTTGCACTTGTCAACTCTTGCAGTCTTCGGAATTATGTGGATGATATATTCCCGAAAGTCAGATGGTATGTCCCCTGACACATTCTATACACGAACGTAAATAGTCGTTTTATAGCCGCTTCCCCCAATGGTTTCAAAAATTCTGATTTTATCTATCCCTCCTGCCTTATTTGAGCTTAAGTCCTCAAAAGCTCTCTCAAATTCTGGATCCCCTACCTCATCTAAATCGACTAATGTTTCTTCTTCTTCTACCACATCAGACCAATCCTCCTTCTCATGGAGAGGCCTTTAATGTACTCTCTCCACTTATCCGCTCTCTCCTGTGCATTTAACAGCGGAATTCCCGCAGCATTCTTAATATTGCCACCCTTGCTTGTAATTTCATCCAAGGTTATTTTGACTTTCCTGTATGCTGGGTCAGTCCTTCAGACAATCATTTCTTTTTGGATTTCTTCACATTTTTCATACAGCCAATTCGTCTTAGCTTCCCTTCACTTCCAATATATTTCATTCCTCAGCGACTTTTATTTCTGTATTCCTGAATTTCCCAGAACACTTTTGTACTTCCTTCTTACATCGATTGCATGGGGGCTTAATTAAAATAAAATGCAAATAATTTTATTTTTTTTGATTTAGTAGCTGTCTGTTCAGATTACGCTATGTCTCGTAAACGGTTGGCCCTGACTAGTATTATTACGCAATCTGACTGCATAGAACAACAACAAAGAATGAAATGGAAATTTTCATTAACACAATTAATTAATTAAGTCCCCAGCAACTATAAAACCTACGAAACCAAAGCACAAGTGTAACTGTTCTGTGTGTGGAAGTATGACTCAACGTACGCATCTGGCACGGTTCTTCTTCAACAACACAAGAAATTTTAAATATCATTTATACTGAATTAATTAAAGAAAATAGAAATACCATAATTACTCATGAAAACCAGAATTACACTCTAATACAAGAACACAAGCCAGATGCTTTGTTGACTGAACCTGTAATGACGCATTATTCAGGACATTGAAATAATGAGAAAGAAAAGAAAAGTAGTTTGTTACCTTAATTTATATTGATGAAAAGCACTCTAGACATTACAATCTCTCCACACCGACTCGCTACTATCACATCTCCACAAGAACTTTTCAGTATCACATCTCAGCAAGCACTGCCTACTAGCTCATCTCAACAAACACTCCTCACTACGACATCTCAGCACTGACTACCACGAGTTCTCCCAAAGCACTGCCCACTACGAGTTCTCAATAATCATTGCCAGTGGTGGTGAAAATAACACCAAATTCGTCAAAAAAAATACAGACAAAAATAAAAGATAATATTAATACGTAAATATCATATAACTAGATAATATTTTGGCTTTGCACTGACCTTTCAATAACCTAATATATAAAATACAGTAAGCAATACAAATTCCTTCATACATGTGACTTTACATAACACTTTACACAAGTATTATGTGGTTAAACAGTTCAATCAATAGCGTCAGCAATGACGAATATGTGCAGGTAAGAGTCTCATAACTTTTCACAAACAGTAATACACAAAAAAATCAGTTTATACAAATATTCACATAAACGCTTTCCATAGCTCAAGAATAAGCAGTTGACAGTTCCAGCAGTAGCACCCAGCAATGGTCAACAGGTGCAAAAACCAACAAGTGACATTTTTTCAGTAGAAACAGTCCATCAGTGGCAACCAGTAATGTTGAATAGGTGCAGACACCAACAAGTAACACCATTTCAGTATAAGCAGTTCCATTAGTTGCACCAGCAATGTTGAGCAGGTGCACACAGCAACAGGTGACATCTTTTCAGTAGAAGCAGTCCACCAGTGGCACCCAGCAATGTTGAGCAGGTGCCGACACCAACAAGTGACATAATTTCGGTAGAAGCAGTCCATCAGTGGCACCAGCAATGTTGAACAGGTGCAGATATCAACAGGTGACATCTTTTCAGTAGCAGTAGTCCATCAGTGGCACCCAGTAATGTTGAATAGGTGCAGACACCAACAAGTAACACCATTTCAGTATAAGCAGTTCCATTAGTGGCACCAGCAATGTTGAACAGGTGCAGACCGCAGTCCATAGTATTCACTTTCACTAATCACACTGTTCATCAGCAGAAATTAAACATGACTAAATGTCACACATCATGTTGAAAAGTGCAGCACCATCACTAATCAGACAGTTCAGGCATGAACAATAGTTTGAATACACATACAATGCTTTTACACTAAACATACAAATCATAACAAACACACAAATGATATCAGATAATTGTCCTATTAACTATTACAATACACAAATACCAGTAAACCTATAATATTTATGGGTGTCAGTGCAAGCCACAACAAACAAATAAAATAATATTTAGGAGATAGGTTGGGATCACTTCTCTGGGATTATAAAAGGAAAACACACAAAACACACTCACTCATCTTTCATCCACATTAGTGCTACTGTGTAATTGAATAGTGTTAACTGTGTAAATGCAATTCTGTCAAAATTTTATGTTCATCATGTGTATCAAGTAGTAGTGACAGCAATGTATAACAGTCTATAATAGTTAGTCAACGTCATAGTCATCATGTCAAGACCAATGTTTGCCAAGCCAGATCAAAATGTACGGTTGCTGAACAACTGTCAGTGAGCCAAGATATGCAAATACTTCCTCTCTTCAAAAAAAGTATATACTGCTTAGTGATTTAACAAAGTGTGTGTGTAGACAATCTTCCTTCTACTTGAGTGTTCTAGTCTGCCATCTTTATCCTCCTTGTTCCATATAGACCAACAAAAAAAATATGCTCCTCACTTACTTCACCTCTTATCCACCAAAACTCCAATAATCATCAGCATCACATAATCTCAATACTTCAATAATACCTCTTCAATACGTCGATCATCAATATCATTTACCTTACCTATTGTCCACGAAAACTCCAATAATCATCAACTTCACATAATCTCAATACCTCAATCATACCCCTTCAATACGTCGATATATATAACCTCATTGCCAATATCATTTCACTTCCATAACAACTCTTTCCTCTAGTCAGTCTCCTCGAACAAGTGCAGACAAAATCTTAATGCAAACCTCAATTCATCATCTCATACAATCCGAAGACACAATGTCAACACACAACCTCTCGTGTAATCCATCTGATCCAAATCTGCTACTCATTATAAATTATAAGATACATTTTGTTTACCTTGTCCATCATTAAATAAAAGAAATGCGTACATGACCTCTAACAGACTTAGTTCGAATAACTCTCAGTAATTAATTACGATTACGGAGTGTGAATGATCATAATATTTCACAGTGTGTACACCACTTCAAGAATCATGGCAGAAGCAAACATATGGAGTATTTCTTGTGTCAAGTGTCACTTCCTATTTCAATTACTCACGAAAAATGCAGTGTAATAACTGTCGATGGTCTAAACCTAGTGTTGGTATGTCATGTCGTTATCTTCCTTCCTATTAGCATAAATTTATACAGCTTCCATAAAACCTCCAGCTCATGTGACTTCTATGAAGTTTCTCGTACTAATGTCGTTCGTCGAATTATAGCAGTTCATTTTCTTATCTTAAAAATATAAAGCACTGAGCGTAAGCAAAACATGCAATAGCGAGTAAATATACCAGTAGAGAACAGAATGTCAACAAGTGGATGCAGCACAATCCCTACAACGAGGCTCTGCCAAGCAAACAATCTATAATTAATACCACAGTGTAACCTAAACTCTATGTTCGTACACAGTATATCAGCATTTCTATATTCTAAATTAAAGAATAGTTATGACAACAAAACAGAAGTGTGTACATATGCAATCCATACGCACAGCAGCAAACATATATCTTACGTAATAAACAAGTCATTAGCATCATTCAGCATAAGCAAATAAATGTTCATATGTAATCTTAATAAGTAAACATGAAGGCGCAAGCAGATAAATCACAAAGTGTAACCTACATACCTAACTACAGTCAGCACAATTAATCAGGTGACAATTATAATTTAAATAAATAAGCACGGCAGGCACATAATAGAAAAATATGACATCAGTGAAAAAGCAGTGCAGCCAAGCGATGCATAATATATACAAATAACAAGCCTGTTCATTAATCAATCATCGTCAAAATCAGTAAATGTACACAAGCACGTCGCTTCACAAGTAAATTCATAGAACATGAAATTTAGCACAAAGTATGAGTCACGTAATCGCAAGCAGCAAATTATGTCTAAAGTACGTACCTAAGTGGAAATATGTTACCTGAAAAATAAACTCAATTAATAGTTACCCTTTTTAGTTTATTACTTTTTTTTCTTCGAAATTACATTCTTCCTGAAATTTTCTCCATAGCAAGTCGTCTTAACGTCGGACACGCACAGAATTTACCTGAAGGTCTTAAATATTTTACACAACCGTATCCTGAAAAATACTGAACGTTAATAACATAATTTATAAAGTCACCATACCTTTATACAGAATTTAGTCGGAGAAATTAGACTGTGTATTTGTTTACGTCTGTCAGTGCATTCGCACTGAGCGCTCGATCAGCTGTAGGCGCGTGACGTAGAAAGTGATTGTTTGCGGTCAACGACTGCCTTGTGCGGCGCGGTCAACGACTGCCTTGTGCGGCGCGCAGACTTCACTGTTGCTTTGAGTACGCGCCGCCGCCAGAACACGGCGCGGTATCCTTGTATTCTCTGCATGTTTACATGTAGCTGTTAGTTTCTCTAAAGTATGTCATTCCACAAAAATTTTTACGTTCGATATATGATGTATTCCCTTAGAGCGCCGAGATTTAAGAGTTTCTACTTCAACAGTATTATCATGTATAATTTTGCGAACTCTATATGGACCGTTATAAAGCAGAAAAAATTTGCGACATAAGCCTTTTCCTTTATGAGACAAACGATGAGACTTAATTAACACCTTTTGACCAACTGACAAAATTTTTAAACGACCAGGACGTTTAGCTGATTTCTCTCTTCTTGCAGCCGCAGACGCAATATTTCGTAGAGCCAGGTTGACAACTTCAGAATGCCACAGTTTCCGGGAAGGCGGAAAAGGAACGATTTCAGAAATGCGATTTGTTGGTACTTTATTTTTTAATATCAGTATAGGCGGTAAAGAAGTTGAGTCATTAGGAAATTCATTCAGAATATTTTGAAAAATATGAAGACACTGATCCCAAGTTCTGTGATTCTGATGACAATAAAGACGACACAATTTATTGATTTCCTTCATCCATCTCTCTGAAGCGTTAGATTGAGGGTGAAAAAGTGAAATGAAAATTGGTTTAATCTTACGACGCCGTAGAGTACGAAGCCAAATTTTAGAGCGAAACTGTGATCCATTATCTGATATAACCTTATCAACATGACCAACTTCTTTAAGAAAATGTTTGATGAAAGCATTAGATACTGAACGAGCTGTTGCTTTGCGTAAAGGTGTAAAACACACATTTTTTGATGTCAATTCCACTGCTACGAAAATGTACCCAAAACCATTAGTAGAACGAACCACTGGACCGAAAAAATCGACTGCAGCCATGTCCTTTAATTTCGCTGGAATGATAGGAAACAACGGTGCTCTGTGAGAAACAGTTGGCGGCTTAGCCTTTTGACATAATTTGCATTTGGCAAGAACAGATCGAATGCGTTTTTCCATATTATTGAAGTAGCAATTTTCCCGTAATTCATGAAAGCATTTTCTGGGACCAAAGTGTGCATAACTGAAATATGTAAACGAGGTGTGGCCAAATCATCCAATCTAACAAAGCGTCTATGAAAATTACAGACACCAAGGAAACTACGAACATCACGTTTTATGGAAGGAACAGCATAATTACGAATAGCGTCTAATTTCTCTGGATCAGGAAGAATACCTTCTGTAGAAATAATGTGACCGAGAAATTTCACCTGAGATCGACCAAATTCAGATTTTTCTAAGTTCACTGTAATGCCAACTCTTGCAAAAATACGTAATAATGAATCCAAAATTTTGTTGTGCTCACTCCAAGAACGTTTAGCAACAAGAATATCGCACAACATATGAAGTAATATTGTCACAAAGATAAACAGGTAAAATTTCATTTAAGCTACGAATGAATGCTGCAGAAAATATAGTAAGTCCAAACGGTAATTTCCAAAGTCACTTTTGGGTAAAATCGTCATATCCAGTTAATCTTTACCTACTGTCTAGATAGATGGATAGTAGAAGAGTTGTTTTTATAGATGCAAAGAATAGTGAAAGAGTAGGCAGCGGTGCAGAAAACTAAAAGGGAAATAGCACCACTACAGCTCGGGGCCCTGTGAGCGCTACGGCACATATTCACTTAGTGTAGTGAATCCCCTGAGGACTTTAATAGCCGCACATAATTTTCAGTTTGTGACTTAGTGGCAAATTTGGCGGAAGTGCGTACGTAAATTGATCAAGCCATGAACATGGATGTATGTCATTCTTAGAATTACGAAAGATCTGAAATTTCCGGACAGTCAAAAAGTGTTTATAGTCAAAGTTTTCGCCTCGTGGCGACAAAGACCTACCGCGTCTGTCCCAGTCCCAATGTCGATTATTGTCAAGTTCGCGCGCCTGGCGCTCTCTTGTTGCATCCCATAAATGAAATAAATTATTTTCTTCAAAGCCCTCTGCTATCTGTGATTCCAAATTTCTTCTACTGTCTTTTCCTACGATTTCGCCTTCAATATGTTTGACTTGCTTTCGTAATGCCTCAAATTCCATTTTAACGCGAACATTAAATTTTCCCTGAATTTCAACATGCTTATTTATGTTCTGGTACTCTTCGGTTTCAGCAAATGGTAATGGAGCTGTATCATCCGAATCTCTGTCCCCATTTAAACTAAGATTTGTCAATTTACCTGAAATTTCCTCAACTCTTTCCGATAAGTTTACGTCTTCCGTAAGTGTCGCGACTCGGGTTTCGGTATTGTCACATTTAGTAGTTAACTGTTCACACTGTTGCGTTAAGTCATTTGGTACGGATTCCTCGATTCTCTCAAATATTTCTTCCTTATCGTGTGCACGTTGTAAATTTAACTCTGAAAATTTTTGTACTATCACGCGATATTTTTCTTCCCGTTCTCTGTCCTCTTCCTCTTGTCTGATTTCTGTTGAAATTAAGCTATTATTGTGACCATTCAAAATCGGTTGTACTTCTTCTCTAATTTCTTTCTTTGATTCATCTTTCGTGATTTTGAAACATGTCCCTGTTCGTGAGCCTAACTGTGTTTCCATTGTCTCCAACTCGGTTTTAATTTCAGATGGTAACTGTGATCCCACTGTTTTTAATTCGGTTTTAATTGTTTCTATTTTTGAGCATATCCGTGTTGTCATAATTTCACTCTTCGTGTTAATTCTTCCTATCTCTGTTTTTAATTCAGATCCCAAATTTAATATTGCACTCATCAACTGCTCCATAGTAACTGGTTCGAAACTCTTTTCACCCCTAACATTTCCCGCAAAACCAGTTTCATTCGTCATAGCTGTAAAGCTATCTGTGTTCGATACTATTCCAGAATTTTCTATCGTTAATCTCGTATTCTGTGAATTTTCTGATTGAGAAAAATTTTGAAATGGTTCCGGACTGTCTTCCCGACTTATTAAATTGTTTTCAACTTCATTATTCATCATACTGTTATCCTGTGTTGGCGAGTTCGCCATGTTAACAATTTCGTCATTCTCACTATCCATGATTTTCGCCTTTTTCATTGATCGCATAATCATTTACAAAACATACAAAACTCGTCACTGTACGAAAATTACACACAATGCCTCCTTATTTCCAACAATACCATTCACACGAAATGCTTCCCTCAACCACGATTAATCGAACAATTGAAATCTTCCTAACTGCACAACATTGTCAAACCCGTATACAAGATAACAAAATTAAATTCTGCAGAAAAAAATACCATTAGAAGAATGACAGTTACCAAATCTACACATGCAATATAGGCTACAATTACTAAACTACAAATTACTACAACAATACTACTGTCTACTATTTTTACAATCAGAAGAATTCCAAGGGACGATCCTGGCAGGGTCGCCACGTGCATGGGGGCTTAATTAAAACAAAATGCAAATAATTTTATTTTATTTTATTTTATTTTTTTCGATTTAGTAGCTGTCAGTTCAGATTACGCTATGTCTCGTAAACGGTTGGCCCTGACTAGTATTATTACGCAATCTGACTGCATAGAACAACAACAAAGAATGAAATGGAAATTTTCATTAACACAATTAATTAATTAAGTCCCCAGCAACTATAAAACCTACGAAACCAAAGCACAAGTGTAACTGTTCTGTGTGTGGAAGTATGACTCAACGTACGCATCTGGCACGGTTCTTCTTCAACAACACAAGAAATTTTAAATATCATTTATACTGAATTAATTAAAGAAAATAGATATACCATAATTACTCAAGAAAACCAGAATTACACTCTAATACAAGAACACAAGCCAGATGCTTTGTTGACTGAACCTGTAATGACGCATTATTCAGGACATTGAAATAATGAGAAAGAAAAGAAAAGTAGTTTGTTACCTTAATTTATATTGATGAAAAGCACTCTAGACATTACAATCTCTCCACACCGACTCGCTACTATCACATCTCAACAAGAACTTTTCAGTATCGCATCTCAGCAAGCACTGCCTACTAGCTCATCTCAACAAACACTCCTCACTACGACATCTCAGCACTGACTACCACGAGTTCTCCCAAAGCACTGCCCACTACGAGTTCTCAATAATCACTGCCAGTGGAGGCGGCGGAACAATACTCTCTAGCGCGATCTCTGGCGCTGTGGCTCAGTGTAGCCACCTTTCACGATTAACTTAAGTATTTCCTCTGTTACCCATGGTTTGTTCACAGTCACCTTCTTTGTATCTATGTTCTCCTCTCCAACTTCTGTGATTGCCCTTTCTAGAGATGTCCATTCTCCTTCTGCTGTTTTGCCTACTGAGCTATTCCTTACTGCTGTATCTATAGCCTAGGAGAACTTCAAGCGTGTCTCGTCATAATTTTGTATCCCACTTCTTTGCGTATTGATTGTTCCTGACTAATCTCTGAAACTCCAGCCTAGTCTTCATCACCTCTACATTGTGATCTGAGTCTATGTCTGCTTCTAGGTACGCCTTACAATCTATTATCCGATTTCGGAATCTCTGCCTGACCATGATGTAATCTGAAATCTTCCTGTATCAGCCGGCCTTTTCCAGGTCTACCTCCACCTCTTGTGATTCTTGGTTACTAGCTGCAATTTCTTACAGAACTCAATCAGTCTTTCCGGTCTCTCGTTCCTTGTCCCAAGCCCATATTCTCCTGTTACCTTTTCTTCTACTCCTTCCCCTACAACTGCCTTCCAGTTCCCCATGACTATTAGATTTTCATCTCCCTTTACGTACTCTATTAACCTTTCAATATCTTCATCTACGTTCTCTGTCGGCATGTATACCAGAAATATATTTGTTGGTGTTGGTTTGATGGCGACTTTCATAAGAACAACTCTATCCGTAAATTGTTCACAGTAACACTCTCTGCCCTACTTTCCTAATCACGACGAATCCTACTTCCGTTATACCATTTTCTGCTGTTGTTACTGTTACCCCATACTCATCTGATCAGAAATCCTTGTCTTCTTTCCATTTCACTTCACTGATCCCTACTACATCTGGATTGAGCCTTTGCATTTCCCATTTCAGATCTCATAGCTTCCCTACAACTTTCAAACTTCTGAACAAAACATGCAAATCGAAAATCTGCGGTATTTAATTGTATTATGCAAACTGTAAAATGGGTTACGAAAGAAACAGCTTCAGGAAGGAATGCACCTTTTCTTTGTTTACATAAAGAAAATAATTTCCGCAGCGCAGCAGATGACTAAACTTATAGTTTTCTGCTTTTCTGGAATCAACATTCGGATACCAGTTTTCACATGGCGGGTCGAAAAAGTCTGCCACAAAGAGTTAGCGTGAAATAATTGTAGGAACAAGTTTGAACAATGAATCAAAGCTTATAAAGCTTTACAAGAAAAGTGCTGTCGCGGGCTACGCATGTACGAGTAGATCAGGGGTGTTCATGAGGCGAGCACAAGCACCGTTATGTAACTGGGTGGGCAGACTGCGTTATACAGCCCAAAGTGACGAGATATTAAATTTGTTTTATGTAGCCTTGATCGGAAGCAAAGACGATTACTGCGCTATGATGATAGTGCTTGAAATCATACATCTACGTCCACAACTTTTATTCTGCAGTGGAACATCTGGCTCGAAGCACTTGTGGAATTCAGTCCTTACCTAGAAGTAATTTTATATTGTAACTGTGTATGTCCTTTATGGTGATATTTTTGTGATTACTGTGCAGTAGGACCACTACTAATAATAAAAACCTACATACCTACTTACATATAATGTACTCAGCTACTTATGTCCACTCTTAAACTATAGGTAGCTCTGTGAATTAGGAATTTCTTACCCAATAGCTGAAACAGTGAACGGTAAATATTTCACTCATGCCTCGGTTTCTCGTCTAACAATCCGAAATATGTTGAAAGGCACTGAGGTCGCAGGCATTAAAAAAAAAATGAATGCACTTCACATGTGAGTCAACTTCGTTAAACAGGGGATGAATGACTAACGAAAAGAACAACCAGTGGGTCAGTAACTCGGAGGAGTGAATAATGAACGTGGCGCACCAAGCAAACGGCTAGTTTTCGTGACCGACGAAGCGTGGATTGTCGTCAATACATTAGCTGTGCCATCTGACGCGTTGTGTCATGCATTAATGTTCATTTTTAGAAGTTTTTGAATTAAAAATTATTAATCTAATGCAATGGATATGATATGATAGAGATGATAGATGATATAAACGAATAGATATGATAAGATATGCCGAAGATATAGCTGTCCTGGCTGAAAGTTCAAAAAATGGTTCAAATGGCTCTGAGCACTATGGGACTCAACTGCTGAGGTCATTAGTCCCCTAGAACTTAGAACTAGTTAAACCTAACTAACCTAAGGACATCACAAACATCCATGCCCGAGGCAGGATTCGAACCTGCGACCGTAGCGGTCTTGCGGTTCCAGACTGCAGCGCCTTTAACCGCACGGCCACTTCGGCCGGCTACATGGATCAAATCGTGAAAGATGTGGGATGTAACACCTATAAAGAAATGAAGAGAAAAGCTGAAAGACGCACAGAATGGAGACAAGCTGCCATTGTAGCTGTTGCAAACCAATCCTTGGATTGACCACTACAGAAGAAGAAGAAGAATCTAATGCAGTCAGTATGATTTTTTAAAACAATTTAGTTTCGTGACCAAACCGCAATCGAACTCTTCTTGCTTTTACCCATTTCAAGCCGGCCATCGGCGGTAACTGTCTCCATGTTGGGAAGTACTGTTCTAGATAAACGCTACACCAGTACAGTTGTTGGAGCGTCGTCGATACGTAGGTCAGTTACTGTCCCCATCAACTCTCTCGGAGCCTCGAATCCCTAGTTCTCCTGGAGTGTGAACTCTGCAGAGAACCGTGACATTATATCGCCGTAAAACTAGGTCACCGAAACACAATAAGCCTGACGTAATCCGATAGACACACGGCCTTCCAAAGCGAGTTTCATCCAATTTTGTTGGCGTTATTGCATCGCACCACAGGCGAATCGATGCTCCCATGAAGACGGTGTGAGTGCTGGAAGCTCGGAGGTCCCACGCAGCCCCCACCCCTCCACCCCCTCAAGACGATTGCCTCTCAAATCGCAGCCGGGCCGCGCTCCAGCTTATAGCGCCCATAATACACGGCATGAAATTCAAACAGGTTAAACGAAATGAAATGATAGTATGGCACTGAAGGCCTCGAAATAATTAGAAGGATAGTTTTCTAGAAGTTTCTTGGCACTGGCAGTCTTATTTCTGTTTTCGAGTTGTTTTTCAGAACGTTTGCTTTTCCAGCTGAAAGCGCCTCTGTGCATATGCGGATTGTAATGGATCTTGCCTCCGCTGAACTTTCGTGCTTCAATTGAAATATTCGAATCCGTATATATTTCGAATTGGGTTGAGTCAATTTTTATACTAGAATTATATATTCCGTACCTATACGAGGTGCGGCTAGAAAAAAACCGGACTGATGCTGGAAAAAACATTTATTTACAATTATTTACAATTTCATGTTATCTCCTTCAATGTACTCTCCTCCTCGGTCTCTACACCGCTCCATACGAATTTACCACTGTTCATAGCAATGCTGCAGATCATTTTCGGTAAGTCCATACATTACTTCCGTCGCTTTTTCTTTTACTGCTTCAACAGTCTCAAATCTAGTTCCTTTCAAAGCTGACTTGACTTTAGCGAAAAGAAAAAAGTCACAGGGGGCCAAATCAGGTGAGTAGGGTGGATGATCTAAGATGGGAATGTTGTGTTTTGCCAAAAACGTCTTCACTGACAACGCACTGTGAGCTGGGGCATTGTCTTGGTGAAGGATCCATGACTTTTTTCTCCACAAATCGTTCCGTTTTCTCCGTACTCGCTCACGTAGGGTAGCCAGGACGCTAATGTAGTAACGATGATTCACTGTTTGTCCCTCTGGTACCCAATCAATGTGCACAATCCCTTTGATGTCAAAAAAAAAAAACAATCATCATTGCCTTGAATTTGGATTTTGACATTCGTGCTTTTTTTTGTCGTGGAGAACCAGGAGTTTTCCAATGCATCGATTGGCGTTTAGTTTCGGGATCGTAAGTAAAAAACCACGATTCATCGCAAGTAATAACATTTTGTAAGAAGGTGGGATCACTTTCAATGTTTTCCAGGATGTCAGAACAAATCATTCTTCGGCGTTCCTTCTGTTCAATTGTGAGACACTTTGGAACCATTTTTGAACACACTTTGTTCATGTTGAAACTTTCATGAAGAATCTGCCTAACACTTTCCTTGTCAACTCCTGTTAACTCAGACACTGCTCTGATTGTTAAACGGCGATCTTGTCGAACAAGTTTACCGATTTTTTCAATGTTTGCATCAGTTTTTGCTGACAATGGTCTGCCAGTGCGAGTGTCATCACTGGTGTCTTCGCGGCCATCTTTAAATCGTTTAAACCACTCAAACACTTGTGTTCGCGATAAACAATCATCGACGTACACTTGTTGTAACATTACAAACGTTTCACTTGCAGATTTTCCTAGTTTGAAACAAAATTTGATTTTAACACGCTGTTCTTTCTGTACACTCAACATTTTCCGACGCACAGACAAAACGTCAACTACTTAAAAGAGACGCCACGGGCAGACTGAGTGCAGGAGGCAGATGAAACTCGAGCAGTAGGCGGAGCGAGAGTCACGTGACAGGCCACGCGACTTTCAGCCTTATTGCATTCGTTTTATTGTTTCACCAGTACTAGTCCGGTTTTTTTCTAGCCACACCTCGTAGATAATTTTGCATGTATTTGGTCACGAAAACACTATTTATCTGATAATATAATTTTTTCATATTGATATTGAACTGTGAAAATTAGTAATCACAATTGTTAACTTAAAGAGTCAAAAACCATTTTACAGTGAAACTATTATTATGTTTAATGTTCGTGGAAACGAAATTTCTGTAAATTTTTTTATAATTTTACTATCTATATTTGAATCGACAATTACACAAAGACAGGAAGCTGTCAAAATTGCAACTTTCTTTATTAATTATCAGGGTCGTCAATTTTTATTTAAATAATTATTTCCAGAAAAAATGTGTAAATTATACATGAAAAGTACTTCCAATTAAGACAGTTATAGTAAAATTAATTTGAACTACATCCTATTCGAGAGGCATCTGGAAGCTATGGACGGACTACATATAGAAATTTTAGGCACAAACGATCGCAATAGTTTCAGTTGATGTCGAGATTGGTCACTGTAACTATCGAGTTCTTTGTGACACGCTGAGATGTCGCACAATGCATTTACTTAGCAAGAGGTGCTGTAGAAACTGCAAAGAATTTATGAATAAATACTGATGACGTCGAAAAGCAACAACATTCCAGCGACATTTACTGAAAAAAAAAAAAGATCTGGGACCTATTAATTGGAAAGCGTAAACAGAAACCGACACCCTTGACAACGAGAGAATCATAGCAATATAATAACATTTGTCTGCTAATATAATGTTTCTGAAACTATACAGACTTTGACAGAACTACAGTAGTTAGTTCAACGCAGGATATTTACTATCTGTACATAAATGAACATTTTGATAGTAAGGGATATGTAACATTATAAGATGAACTGATTGATCTCCAATGTGATTCCTGCTTTGAAGACAAACCCTTTTAATTTAAAATTGTCGAGGACGTCTCCATTGTTTTCCTGAGGCAGAGTTTCCATGTCTCCATGGTGAGTTTGGAAGCGTGATAAAATATTTGGATTAACAGGTGTGTGTGAAAGGCCTATTTCAGTGAGCCAAAATATTAAATAATGCTAAACATTTTTTTGTATTTTTTAAAGGAATACGAATTAGGACCCTACTAGTATGCAGTGCAACTACATTGCTACTTAAATGGGGCACGTTGAGTTTCCCCTCTTCCTCCTCCTTCTGCTCAAATAGCGTGACGTGGCGATGGGGTAATTGTAAAGCCATGCCGAGTGGTACGGCATGTGACCAGGGGCACAGCTTACAAATGACTCTAAGCACTATGGGACTTAACATCTGTGGTCATAAGTCGCCTAGATTTTGAACTACTTTAACCTAACTACCCTAAGGACATCACACACATCCATGCCCGCGGCAGGATTCGAACCTGCGACCGTAGCAGCAGCGCGGTTCCGGACTGAAACGGCACGGTTCACGTATTGAATTTTTGACCCCCACTTCATAAAGGATAAAGAGTAATTGGGTAAATGGGGAAAAACTGCAGGAAACGATCCGTGAGAGGATAAGTGGCGCAAAGTTTCTTCGGACACACCGCCAGAAATGCGTTCCAAGGAAGTACACCCACTTGAAAGTGGAGATACGAGGTGTTTAATAGAGTAGGCTTAAATAACTGAAACAAGACATGAGAACACACCAGGCAAGTGGGCATATTCTGTCTGCTGTAGCGTTCAGGCGCCACACGGAAGAGGGCAGTGACATAGAGCACCATCACTTAGCAGCCACCTTAGTCCTCGTACTACCAATCCCACGTCTTCCAGCGAAGAGAGAGGATCACCCACGGAAAGAGCAGATACGCCTCACGCTGTGAGGCGTTGTAGAAGGATGACTGGTCTCCAAGAGGCAGGCGTCAATAATCGACGTCCACATATTCAGGTTGAGCCGGCGGCCGTGGTTTCTACTAACATACCATGTCGATTCTCCGTAACCTAGAGATGGTTGACGATACAGGCCCATGCAAAGACAGCCTCGTCTGTGAACAGAATGGATGGCAGATATCCCAGGATCGTGGTGGCCTGTGTGACGAACCACCAACGAAACCGTACGCCATAACGCTTGCACACATCGTAAGTGGCACGGATAGTAGCATTTACCACAGAGAATGTTCTACATGGTCATCTGACCTTCGCCATCTGGTGGGCCACTTTCCCGGTGCTCATACCGCGATTACTTTCGAGGAACTTTTACCTCCATCTTCAAGTTAATTACATCCCTTGGAATGCATTTACCGCCATCTGCCCATATGACCTTTTTGCCCCTTATTCTTTAAAGGAGTTTTCCTGCAGTTTGTCATCATTTAACAAAATTTTACTGGTAGGTTCTCTTCAGATTGTAAGGTGTACGTTGGAACGTTACAACTCTCAGGTGTAAATACAAAAATAACGACACTATGCACTCGGACATTTTGCGTTGGGCTCTCTGTATCGTGCAGGGTGGATTTCGCTGGCAGTACTTTAAAGCAACACTTTAAAGCGGACTTGAGCATCCACAAACTATGAACGTTGGTGCACTTGGGCATCCGTCGGCAGCGAGGACCCCTATCGGTGTTCACAGGGAGGGCTAGCGCATGCTGCACTCCAAATGCAGCCTCAGCAAATCAGAAAACAGCTAGCATTTGAAAAAGTACAGCAAAAATTACAATTAAAATCCATAAAAAAGAAATAGTTGCTTAAGGTCGTAGCAAGAGTGACTGACGCAAGAAAATAGAAATTTAATATGATTGAGCCGTGGCGAGCTGGCGCCAGTGTCATTTTGTTCATGTATCGTTGAGATCGATTGTGGTTGAACTAAGCTATCTTTGCTTTTCGCGTGACTTACCTACCGGGTTGGCGGGCGAAGGGATTAGGTTGTTAGCCTTCGACGGGTAACCGTCGACATCTCGTGACATTCGCTGGGAGACGAGTGTAAACGGGTGCCGAACGAGCGTGATGACCGTTATATGTTGTGGTGTGAAATTGGTCGGGAGTTTCGGAGACATGGCCAGCTTGGAGATACAAGTTCTGTGACTTCGCTGGTGGTGGTGGTGGTGGTGGTTAGTGTTTAACGTCCCGTCGACAACGAGGTCATTAGAGACGGAGCGCAAGCTCGGGTTAGGGAAGGATGGGGAAGGAAATAGGCCGTGCCCTTTCAAAGGAACCATCTCGGCATTCGCCTGAAACGATTTAGGGTAATCACGGAAAACCTAAATCAGGATGGCCGGAGACGGGATTGAACCGTCGTCCTCCCGAATGCGAGTCCAGTGTGCTAACCACTGCGCCACCTCGCTCGGTGACTTCGCTGGAAACAAGTTTTGAAGTGAGACGGTGAAGCTATGGAACCAGCTCCTTCGTATTGTGTAAGTGATATGAAGTAAGTGTTCGTAATTGTGTTTTGTTACCGACGCACTCAGAGGCATTTAAATTTTATTATTACTGTGGGACTTTCATAGTCGAACTTAAAGTTGGTGTGGAAGAGTTCAGTTGGGCTAGTTAAATGGTGGCCGTTATTTGAAAGTTTTCTCAGAAGTCATACTAGTAATCTGTGTTTCTTGTAATCAAATGATTTTGTTTTGGCGTTTCCAAAGCCTGCACGCTATTAATACTGTTGTCCATGTGTAAAATGCTCAAGGTAAAAGTTACGAATTTATCAATAGTGTAACGCATTCCTTTACATGCTTACCAATATCTCGAGTCAAAGGTTCTGCCGCCTGTTTCTACGTTTCAGAGTTATTGGAATGACTTTGTGATTCGCGCAAAAACCTCTGATGGTGCCGACGGCTTGGCGGGGAGTGAAATGTCATCCGAGGTCTAGGCCTGACAGTGTTTAAGAACCTGGCCACTACCGGAAGTTGTTCACATACCGCTTTCCAAAGTTTGGTATTTATCTTCCTTCCGGCAAGGCGGGTTAAGCTGGAAGATATATAAATAAATACATATTGTATATAACCTGTTCTCATGCGAACCTGTTTCCTTAAATATTAGCGACTGGTAACTGGCTAAACTTTAAATTGCATAGCATTTGCTGATTTCCTTGTGCAGCTCTTTCTAGTAGTCTTTCATTAACACATCTGAGCACGTAAACATTCATTTTTAAAGATGAGTGTTTCTGCTGTAGTTTTTTTATGTAAGTGGTTCTGTCATGTTATGTAATTGGATCTTAGCTTGGCACTAGTGTTGAAGTTTCATTAAGTCACCCATTATTGGTACCTGTTTTGATTATACGTATTTTGAGGGAAATCCTATATGGGAGTTTAGATTTCTGAAGTTTGTCAGTAATTCTGTTTTCTTAATAAGAGAAAATAAAGCGAGGGGTATTAGTGCCCGGCAACGTTAAGTTTGTAATTGATATTTTAACAAGCACTTCTTTAACGGATTGAAATAGTAAGTTTATAAGGGTATCTTAGTGAAGAATGTTAAGTTTGGCCATTTTAATGTAACAACTGGTTTTAAGGAGTTTGATGAAGTGGCTATATGAAGAAATTGATAATTGTTATGCTTAAGGTTCCTATAAATGCCTGGTACATTAAGTTTTTATAACTTTCTCTTAAGGGACTGTTTATTTCAGTACTGAGTACGTAGGGTTTCTAACTGTATTTGCAAAGCTTTATTTAGTGGCTCGTCCACAATTTGTAATTGTGAAATTCCTTAAAAGGCGTAATGTCAATAAACTGTTATAAATTGTGACTACCAACCGTGATTCCATCCATATCTAAGATATGGTGGGTAAGTGTAGTACGAAAAGCGATCCACGTAACAATGATGTCAAAGTGGACAGCAGAGTCAAGCACAGAGGCCCGGCCCGCTGGCTGCTGTCGCACAGGACAGCGTAAGTCTCGAGCCAAGCAAACCTGTGACGTCATCGCACGTGTCGAGCAGTGCTGTGCGGAAGCACAGGTGTGCTGCTGGGTCTTCAGAGTCGCGCATAGAGACGCAGCCCGTGGGTGGCGGCCGCAGTGCTCCGCAGTGACGTGAGCAAATCTATGACGTCACTGCAAGGGCCGGGTTAGAGCTCCTACATAATAGGCTGAACCATCCGCCACATTTCCCAAACTCCGACAGTTCGGCAGTTGCTTACCTTGTGGGTGCTTAATCTATGCACGCAACGTTTATTGGATGTATGAACACTACCGATCAGTAATGACTTGTATAGAGACATTTAGTATACCCTTTTCACAAAATAGAAAAACTGAAATGTAGGCTTGGAACTTGGGTGTTAGTTTGTAAACATAAAATGTAATGTGTTAAGAACTCGGTACCAGTTGTAATGTGTTCAAGTCATTTTGATTTTTGTATGTCATCGACGTGAACAACAGAGGGAGGAAGTTAGGTTACCGCTAAACAATCTTTGATCTTGTCGTGGCACATTCTATGGTTTATGCCTCTGTGCGCAGTCTAATACATTCTTAGTTGAGATGTGGTAGGTGATGGACGTTTTTGATACTGCTTTCTTTTTTTTTGGGGGGGGGGGGGAGGGAAATTTGTGGTAAGGTGTTATAGGACCAAACTGCTGAGGGCGTCGGTCCCTAAGCTTACACACTACTTAACCTAATTTAAACTAACTTACGCTATGGACAACGCACATACCCATGCCCGATGGAGGACTCGAACCTCCGACGGGGGTAGCCGCGAGGACCGTGACGAGGTCTCCTAGACCGCGCGGCTACCCCGCACGGCTTGCTAATGTTGTGTGGACTTGTGACTGTATCTGTTGGACGATGGAAGGACAGAAAGGATGAATATGATGCAGACAAAGAAAGATGAAAGGAATGTGAATGTGACTGTTTTTGAAGAAAAAAAGTTTACAGTAAGACTGCAGCGCTGCGCAACTACTTTGTCGGAATGATTATTGCCAGTTAGTTTACTTGCCCAGGGCTGATAGAAAGGCCACCCAACTTCCCTGAATCATGGATTAATATATTGAGTGATTAACCTGTTTGATTTTTATAGCAATTCTCTGTTAATGTTTTAGTCTTTTTAAAGCATTTTTCACTTTGTTAAGCGTAGTATTGTTCAGATCAATGTTCTGTGTGAAGATCACGCGAAGTTTTACTCTGTCTTTTGAATATATTCATACTAAAACCGTTGTCTTCGCATATAGCCGCACGGGGTAGTCGTGGCGCCTTGCCACGGTTCGCGCGGCTGCCCCCGTCGGAGGTTCGAGTCCTCCCTTGGGCATGGGTGTGTGGGTTGTCCTTAGCCTAAGTTCGTTTAAGTTGGATTAAGTATAGTCTGGGAGACGAGTCTTTGGTATTGACAGCTCGGTAGCGTCTTTCCGTTGCCTAGCGACCGCAGGCAGGCAGCCAATGACGGCCTGACTTTGAGCGGGTAGCAAGGGCCACGTTGCCGCTCTGAAACCCGGTCGCGCGCGCTTATGAAACTTACCAGTGTCTCGCGTGCAGGCGGCGCGGTCTTTCGTCGTTTGTCTGAAATTGAATTCGCAGTTTATTTCGTTTTTGTTCTTTTTAGTGTTTCTTTGTTTATGTTTCGTTGTAAACAATGTCTAGTGCGGCGGGTAGTACCAGCCCAACACAAGAAGTGAAACGGAGGAAGAAAAGTGTGCTACACATCCAGGCCCGTGAATTCGTGTGCTCTGTGAGGGATTACTTTGAGAAAGAATAGGACAAAGGTGGGCCCTTAATTCCTGTTGTTCAGGTTGTGAAAAGAACTGCAGCAGCATTGAAAATAAGTAAGAACACTGTTGTAAAGATAGGGAAAGAACAGTATAGTGTAGATTGTGACGAGAGTGGCACAACAAAGTTGCACACACCAGGAAAGAAGCGACCGAGAAATAAGCAGGTGACAGCTTTGGACGATTTTCAGAAAGATGCTATTCGTCGTCATATATACAGCTATTATAAGAGAAGGGAACATCCCACTCTATCTAAATTACAGGTATCGCTTCAGAAACACGATCTTTTTAAAGGGAGCAAATTTTCATTGCGTACAGTGTTGAAAGACATAGGCTTCAGCTATTCACTGTTTAACGGACGCAAAAAATTAATGGAAAGGACAGATGTAGTTGCATGGCGGTGCAGATTTCTGCGCAGGATCATGGGTTTGGAATTCGGAAGTATAGTGTGGTTAGATGAAACTTGGGTCAATGCCAGCCATTCTTTACGTAGAGGCTGGAATGATGGAACGCCCGAGGGGACAATGGCAGTGCCTGTTGGCAAAGGAGGGCGTATTATTGTCTTACATGCAGAAACATCGAAAGGTTTTGTGCCAAACTCCTTGAAAATGTTTCGGTCAAAAAAGACGGGAGATTACCATGAAGAACGGAACAGTGTAGTATTTCAAGAATGGTTCGAGACATCGCTTATGACGAATCTGACAAGTCCATCAGTGATTGTTATGGACAATGCGCCTTATCATTCCGTTGTTCACGATAAGGCACCAACCTTGGCAACAAAAAAAGAAGATATCATTCAGTGGTTGAAACGGCGAAAAGTAGATTTCAGAGAAGATTTAAGGAAGGCGGACTGCTCGAAATTGTGGCACAAAAGAAACCCCAATTTCCAACATATGTAATTGACGAGATTGCTAAAAGGCACGGGCATTAAAAAGTTCGGCTTCCTCCATACCACTGTCACTTCAGTGCAATTGAAGGAGTGTGGGCGCAGATAAAAAATTACATTCCTGCAAACAATAAAAAATTCACGATCTCTGAAGTGGAAACTCTCCTTCCAGCAGCTATCAATAAAGTGACAAGCGAGACGTGGGCTAAAATTGTAAACAGCACTGCAAGAGGCGGCCAAAACCGAAGGGGTTGTGGAAGAATGCATCGAAAATTTAACTATACATCTGGGAGAGAGCAGTGATAGTTCGAGTAGTGCTGAGGAAGACAATGTCAAATCAGATTCTGACAGTGATGTCAGTGGTGTTTTTCCATTACAGTAACTACAACGTATTCAGGAATGTAAGGAGGGAGTTTGGTATCGATCTACAACCAGATCATCATATTGTGAGTACTTTCTTCAGATTATAACTCTTAATACACTGACCAATTATTCTGTAGCTTGTAGTAGAACAAATTAATAATGCTAATACTTAACAATGGAAACCAAAACTGCTAATGTTCAACAACTTGCGAAAATAGTTTTCATTTCAGTTGTGAAGTTTAACAAATAACTTTATTATGTTTCAGCATCTTAGATACTTGTACTAAATAGCTCTTATCAGTTTTCGAGTTAATATATTTCAAGCATCAACTTTAAATAAATTCACGCGTACCAATACGACTTGTATTCTGTCTCGCTTTTATTTCTGCTGCTAGAGAATGCGTGTAGCAGACAGGGCGCCGCGTGCTGTGAGCCACGTTCGGCAACAGCGCCGTCTGCCCGCCGGAACTGTCAGTACCAATCACTCGTCTCACGGACTATAGTGTGTAAGCTGAGGGACGATGCCCTCAGCAGTTTGGTCAAATAGAACTTACCAAAATTTCCAGTTTCTTGGAATATCATTTCATAGGAATAGTTACTCTACCCACCCCATTGTTTATCATTCCGCATAAATATTTGCAACAGTTTGAATGATATAAAAGACATCATATTTACGCCAGTGACTGTAACACTTTCTTTATTTCACGATTGCAATTTCGGCCTTAGGCCACTATCAAGCGAAGATGTTATGGCTATTAGGCGATCTCAACCAAAATGAGCTGACACATTTATATGTCTTTATCATTACTATTAAATATATTTGTGACGCTGTTACATAGGGCTTGTTTTAGGTTGACATGTCCTAATAGCCATAACATCTTCACTTGATAATGGCCTAAGACCGAAATTGCAATCGTGAAATAAAGAAAGTGTTACAGTCACTGGCGTAAGTATGATGTCATTCATAAAGTTCTACATGACTGTGAATCCCAGGTACAAAAAGTTTGAATGAGTATTTAGAAAAAGAAATCTAATTTATCCGCTGTCTAGTTCCTGTTTGCCGCCGTGCTTTCGAAAAACCTGCAATAGTATTGTCAAGACACGAAGTAAGTGGAAATTTTGATTAGTGCCAGATAACTGCTTTTTTTTCAGCTGCGTATTTAATACAAAGACAATCCGCATTCACATCAGTTACAGTTAAGTTCAAATTAGGTTCTGTTTAGTCAAAGGTTATCAAACGAGCGTAAGTTGGATAACAGTTTGAGAATACGTAGTTTTGGTAATACGTAGACTCTTATAGAGTGGTGAAACGCGTATGTATTCAGTACAGCGATGGCGAGGCATGACAGAATCTCTGACCAGAGAGTTATTTATCGTTGCTAGTCTGCGCTTGACCGCGCGAGAGTTCAGTGCAGTTGCGGTCGAGTTGCGAGAGAGTTCAGTTGTACGTAGTGAGTCGCGAGAGCATGTAGTTGCTAGTTGCACTCAGTCAGTGCTAGTAGCACGCGCGAGACAGTCGGAGTTGTGTGTGAGGAGTCGGCGGGCGTCGACATGGCCCTCTGGTCAAGATTCAGGACGAGGTATATTTTTTAAATAAGGTAATGAAGCAGCATTGCGCACATCTGATAATGTAATGTATCTGCCGGCCGAAGTGGCCGTGCGGTTAAAGGCGCTGCAGTCTGGAACCGCAAGACCGCTACGGTCGCAGGTTCGAATCCTGCCTCGGGCATGGATGTTTGTGATGTCCTTAGGTTAGTTAGGTTTAACTAGTTCTAAGTTCTAGGGGACTAATGACCTCAGAAGTTGAGTCCCATAGTGCTCAGAACCATTTGAACCATTTTTTTGTAATGTATCTTAACTGTAATTAATTTGTCCAAGAATCGCCCGAATAATAATTTTGTTTTCAAAGCAATTTTTTAAGAAAACAATCATTTGAATTGATAGAAAGTTTCCCATGCGTTTCCTTAAAGAGAAGTTTCACTCAAATTCAAAGAATATTTGCGATGCATTTCCTCCAACCTATGGCGAAAAATAAGAGCAGATGCAGTTTTACTGAGGTAAGAATTTGAGTTTAATTAGTGAACAGGGCCTAAGGTCGACATTTAGGTCTATTTGCGTTTTCATTGTCACTGAGATTTCTTTTATTTTTGAATTGACTTACATTTTTGTGGGAGCGCAACAACATTTGGGTCATTATTATTCAGTAATCTTGTGGGGAAATAACTTTTGGCACGTTTTCATTATCATAGGCTTTTCTTTTATTTTTCTTGGGAGGTTGCGTTGAACACTATTTCCATTCACATTTAAATTATTGATTTCATTTATATTTTTGCTGGGAGGTTACAGTGGGAGGTAAAGTTGTGCTAAATTTCATACACGAACAATTTCAGCGGGCATGTTACAGTGTCTTCAAACAATTGTGCTAAGCAGTGCCTGTTTATTAGTTTGTGTCCGTATAAAAGCATTTACATCTACATCCATACTCGGCAAGCCACCTGACGGTGTGTGGCGGACGGTACCTTGAGTAAAAGTGGCACTTATTTCTTAATCACAATCAGGTGCCTACTGAAAAGTACTTAAATTATCACAAATATTTCTCTCCTCTTTGCCAGCTGCGAAAATATCTCAGGAATCGAAAAAATCTGAGACGGACTGCTTCAGTATTGTTTTCGGCTTGGGGAAGAAACGCAATTCTAATACAACTGGTTTCATTTTTACAACTATTTTTATTAACTCATATTTGTAATACTCAACTGAGTGCCAGGTCATGGTTCCAGTTGCCTGTCCGGCAGTTTACGGCCCATCTTCTTCTCCATTCTGGGTCACTTGCAAATCCAAACATGCGAAAACCATTTTTGCAATGCTTAGTGCAGGTCACATAATAGCGGCGACCCGAATTTTCCATGAATTCTTCGATACATTTAAGTAGAAATCTCCAATCGTATTGTGACTCTCATGTAAACAAGTATGAATATCCAATCCGTTGGGGAAAACATGGCGGACAGTTCAGCTCAGGTTGTAGGCGACTTACGCCGGCTAGTGCAGTGAGCAAGATACAGTCTGCTGCGACTCGTAGTTGAACTGACCGCTATTGTGATCTACTGTCTACGAGCGGCGAGTAGAGCAGGTGCTTGGACTAGTGCCATTTTTTCTAAACATTGAAAACGAGCACGGAAAATAAAGGTGGTTTGCAGGGGAAGGAGTGCATGTCTATAAAAAGAGAAGTAAAAGAGAAACTAATCAATGGTGAGTATAGAACCACACAGCATGAAACGAATCTTAAACGTTCAATTTGGTCGATAATCATGCCTATTGTGGATGGCTATGGGATAAATGTTACTTTTGTTAGCTGTTCGCTGTGCAGCAAAATTTACCCTCATGCTAAAGGGTCTAGCGTCACATCGCACTTTTTTGCCATCCATGCGTGTCGGGTAAACCAGGGTCTTGTGTGGACGAGAGACGCCTTCCAAAGCCTGCTCAGGAAATGAGTGTCGATAAATGTATGGGCTATGTGTGGGTAAGACGTAAGGTCGTTCAGACCTGTAGGAGCTGAAGGTTTTTCAAATCTTGTTCAAACATTAGTTGACAGTGGAGTGACTTACATAAAAGAATGTGCAAAGCCTGTTATGTCTTATTCGACAACAGTGTTGTGGCACTTGACAGAAAGTACTAAAGGCCTAAGAGAGATAATTATGCCTTAAATTATTGCTCGTATAACAAAAGATGAATTCTCAGCAACTACAAAGATGTGGACATGCAGCGCAAGAATAAACTATTATCTGACGTACACTGTCTACTATTCTCTGCCGGCCGCGGTGGCCAAGCGGTTCTAGGCGCTTCAGTCCGGAACCCCGTGACCGCTACGGTCGCAGATCCGAATCCTGCCTCGGGCATGGATGTGTGTGATGTCCTTAGGTCAGTTAGGTTTGAGTAGCTAGGGGACTGGTAACGTCTGATGTTAAGTCTCATAGTGCTCAGCCATTTGAACCATTTTTTGCTAGGGTATAAATGTCACACGGAAGTGACAAGCTTTTATGAAAGCACCTTGCAAATTCGCTCATGTTCAGATCTGGTACTTATTTATAATAATGAATACGAATTTAAAGCTGTTGAAGAGTTCAAATACACACACTTGCAGTAGTGAGAAACAACACGATATCTATCGATGTCTTTCCACTTCTGCGGAATGGAACTAGGGCGGCGAGAGTCACTAAGTTTTGTACAAATACTGTTTACCTCTGAGAGGTTTGCAGGGCAGGGGAAAGGACCACATCAACTTTCTAGCTGGAACGGCGGTGCAGTGGCAGCGTCTTGTGTATTACTGTCCACGTGCCAATCATCTGCTGTGATAAAAATATCACACGGAGCGAGGACAATTTATGAAAGCGCATTTAAAATATGTGCACGATGAAATGTGGTAGAAAATGACTGCAACAACACGCACACAGCTCACGTGCAAGTTTTGGCACCACGGTTATTAGAATGTGTTTCAGTAACAAGCTTCGAACCAAACAATAAATCGCTAAGATTGGTGGCAGTGAGCCAAGGCACGAAGTACAGCAACTTCTACCTAGCGGATCTAGGATGCCTGAACTCAACTCAGAGTTTAATTCACACACTGCATGTTGACGTTGTTTCTATTTTCCTAGACATGTGGCTTCATCGGGTTTCCCACAAAATCAGCGTTGCTGGTCACCTGGTTAATTTCTCATTTCTTTAGTGTAGTTAATTGTGGTGATTGCCGTGAAGTAAATCACTGTTTTCTCGATAGTGCTTTATAAGAGAGTTGAAAAATATCATAAACTAGTACCATTTTTGTAAAAATATATACTACTTCTCGCAATTAATTAAAAAGAAATTTTGTCTTCTTTTGAATCTGAATGAAACTAAATGAAATAACCATATTGCTACATGTCTGAAAACTAGGGGTTCTGTAATGCAAAAACATAAGCCTGTGTAAAATGGTATTTATTTTTTATTAAAATTACGTAATTCCTTGTTTAACATTAATTTTGGATTGGGCATAACGAAGGCTGTTTTATAATAAATACACCGTATTAACGATAGATAATCGCGAAACTGGAAAACTATTTTCAGGAACCGATCGATAACTAAATGAAGAGGATACAATAAGTAACTGTGAGATATTCGAAGAAAGATCTTCTTGTTTACAAATTGACTGTACAGTGGGACCTCGTTTAACGAGGATAATTCACTTTTGAGTCTTACCTGCTTCGCGAAACACTCGTTATGCGAAACATGTTTTTCTGTTGGAATTCACGAAAAAAAATGGATAATGCATTCCATTCCGAAAAAATACTAAAACAGTTTATAAAATGTACATTCCTTTTTATAAGAAGTCGTCTAAAGAGATCTGTTTTTTCCTTCTCTTCAAAGCGATTCATAAACACAGAAGACAGTTAGCTGAATCAAACATTTGCCTACGTGTTGGTTAATGCGCAGCTTCATTGAATTCGTGTTGGTTAACGACGACATATTTAAATGGAATGCATATAGAGATATTTCAAGGTCATGAAGTAAGTCTTGCTTGCAACACCGTCACAGAGAATTTGGCAACGTCGTCGAGGAGAGCCGAGCGTAGGTATCGGTTACAATAACTGCAACGCGATGAGTGTCGTTAACAGTACAGCTGAATATTGCATTGCCGGCAGCGTTGGCTTTGTCGGAGTGTCTAATGTACGTCGTTCGTCGTAATAATAACAATAACAATAATAATAATACTGATGTAAAACAAACGCTCTTTTTTCCTCCGCGTTTTCTGTTATTCCATTGCAGAGCATAAGCCATAACGTCAGGGAAAAAAAATTAAATTTGTGGTAAGGTCTTATGGAACCAAACTGCTGAGGTCATCGGTCCCTAAGCTTATGCACTACTTAATCCAACTTAAACTAACTTACGCTAAGGTCAACACACGCACACCCCCATGCTCGAGGGAGGACTCGAACCTCCGACCGGGGGAGCCGCCCGGGCCGTGACAAGGCGCCCCAGACCGCGCGGCTATCCCGCGCAACTACCGTCAGGAGTAGTCAATGACAAAACGGTAAGATCCTGTAATCATACGCAAATGCACAGCGCTTTATAGGCACAACTACAATTTTATGCCTAATGAGTAATGTCTCTCATTTGCATTATTAAAAAGCATTTGTATTATTAAAAAGCATAGATGGAAGCCAGATGGAAGTAGGCAAGTTTTATAGGTCCTACACTACAATAAATTGCAACAGTTTCAATGAGAAGGCTGTGCCTGTTTATTTATTAATAATTTGGCAAATCATGGTTCTATTTTTGAGGCACAAATCACCAAATCATTTTCTAGTTCAGGTCTATTTCTCTTCTTGGTTTTTATGTTCACCATTGAAGAGTCTGCCGAGCGCTATTGGCAAGCGGGGTGCACTCAGCCCTTGTGAGGCAAACTGAGGAGCTACTTGATTGAGAAGTAGCGGTTCCGGTCTCGTAAACTGACATACGGCCGGGAGAGCAGTGTGCTGACCACATCCACTGATGCCTGTAGACTGAGGATGACACGGCGGCCGGTCGGTACCGTTGGGTCTTATGGCCTGATCGGGCGGAGTTAAGTTTAAGTTATTGAAGAGAACACTAATTAAGAGGTAGGAAGTGGCGAATGGCACTAATAACTGCAAAGTTTCCTTGGCGATCTGTGGATACTCTTCTTTCCCTTCATCCAGAAAACGACAATCTTTTGCGAATTAAATTCCATTTTAAGCAACCAGCCTGCTGCTAAGTCTATAAGCGTTTTTCATCATCGTGCTCAAATCAGCCAGTTGTACTGATATATCTAAAAAAGGATTTAGTATTAATCTATGACCGTTGTCAGCACCAGATTTCAGCTATGGAAAGTAACATAAGTTTCCCTTCCAAATTATGCAAGCTCTGTGTCATGCAAGGAATGAAAGAACTTAGTATCACCGACTGGTCCATTGCACTTTCTTCGAAAATCGTCTGCATACAAGGGAGTCAAACATCATCTTTTGTAAAGACGTTGCCCACAAACTAATTTTGTAGAGGAACCTTTTGCTTTTATCCTTAGCTGTTATAATGTTTCCTTCTTTTCCTTGGAGGCTCTTGTTTAAAAATGTAAGTGGTTAAAAAGATCTATGAGAAATGCTAATTTTAATAGCCAGGCAGGGTCACAAAAGAAATTACCATATCCAGATTTGGAATCTTGTAAGAACGTTTACGATTTACCTTTTAGTTCCAGAACTCGCGTCAATACCTTTGCTTTGGAAAGCCACCAGACCTCTGTGTGCTAAAGGAGATTTTGATGGAGCGAACCCAGGTCTTCACAAATGATCCTTAACAGTCGAGTCCTTTAATAGTTTACAGCTTTGATCACCTCTTTAAGCACATCATTTAAATCAGAAGTTAAGATCGTGCCTGCCAGAGCTTTTCTATGAAGGAAAATTTGGCATTATTGATTTTAATTTCGTGACGAACCAACTTTTACAACTAGTGATAGTTTAGTCCCATCAGTACAAATGGCGATACATTTTTCCCCATCAATCTCGTAGTTCCGCGACTGCTTTCTAAAAACACTGGCCAGTAGTGTTCGCAGGGAGTGCGCTGCAAAATAAAATATCTTCCAAGATATTTTCATCTGCTTCAAAGCGTACAAATACTATAAGTTGAGCACAATCTGAAACAGTAGATTCATCAAACTGCAAAGCAAAATTTGGGCTCTTCTTTAATTTTTCGTCTAACTATTCTCGAATGTCACCGGGCATATCGTTTATTCTGCGTTCAGTGATATTATCAGAAAATGGTACCCATTTAGCTTGTTTCCCACTCGCTTACCTAAAATAGTTTCAACCATATCTAGGGCTGCTGGCAAAATAAGATTATCTGCATCTGTATCCTGCTTCGCTGCTTTAGTGACTCGGAATGCGACTTCGTAGCTAGCTAGTAACGCTTTCTCGTTGACTCTGGATACCTAAAATCAGATGAAAGTACACTCCTGGAAATTGAAATAAGAACACCGTGAATTCATTGTCCCAGGAAGGGGAAACTTTATTGACACATTCCTGGGGTCAGATACATCACATGATCACACTGACAGAACCACAGGCACATAGACACAGGCAACAGAGCATGCACAATGTCCGCACTAGTACAGTGTATATCCACCTTTCGCAGCAATGCAGGCTGCTATTCTCCCATGGAGACGATCGTAGAGATGCTGGATGTAGTCCTGTGGAACGGCTTGCCATGCCATTTCCACCTGGCGCCTCAGTTGGACCAGCGTTCGTGCTGGACGTGCAGACCGCGTGAGACGACGCTTCATCCAGTCCCAAACATGCTCAATGGGGGACAGATCCGGAGATCTTGCTGGCCAGGGTAGTTGACTTACACCTTCTAGAGCACGTTGGGTGGCACGGGATACATGCGGACGTGCATTGTCCTGTTGGAACAGCAAGTTCCCTTGCCGGTCTAGGAATGGTAGAACGATGGGTTCGATGACGGTTTGGATGTACCGTGCACTATTCAGTGTCCCCTCGACGATCACCAGTGGTGTACGGCCAGTGTAGGAGATCGCTCCCCACACCATGATGCCGGGTGTTGGCCCTGTGTGCCTCGGTCGTATGCAGTCCTGATTGTGGCGCTCACCTGCACGGCGCCAAACACGCATAAGACCATCATTGGCACCAAGGCAGATGCGACTCTCATCGCTGAAGACGACACGTCTCCATTCGTCCCTCCATTCACGCCTGTCGCGACACCACTGGAGGCGGGCTGCACGATGTTGGGGCGTGAGCGGAAGACGGCCTAACGGTGTGCGGGACCGTAGCCCAGCTTCATGGAGACGGTTGCGAATGGTCCTCGCCGATACCCCAGGAGCAACAGTGTCCCTAATTTGCTGGGAAGTGGCGGTGCGGTCCCCTACGGCACTGCGTAGGATCCTACGGTCTTGGCGTGCATCCGTGCGTCGCTACGGTCCGGTCCCAGGTCGACGGGCACGTGCACCTTCCGCCGACCACTGGCGACAACATCGATGTACTGTGGAGACCTCCCGCCCCACGTGTTGAGCAATTCGGCGGTACGTCCACCCGGCCTCCCGCATGCCCACTATACGCCCTCGCTCAAAGTCCGTCAACTGCACATACGGTTCACGTCCACGCTGTCGCGGCATGCTACCAGTGTTAAAGACTGCGATGGAGCTCCGTATGCCACGGCAAACTGGCTGACACTGACGGCGGCGGTGCACAAATGCTGCGCAGCTAGCGCCATTCGACGGCCAACACCGCGGTTCCTGGTGTGTCCGCTGTGCCGTGCGTGTGATCATTGCTTGTACAGCCCTCTCGCAGTGTCCGGAGCAAGTATGGTGGGTCTGACACACCGGTGTCAATGTGTTCTTTTTTCCATTTCCAGGAGTGTATATTTAAATCAGAAAAACGAATAAAAAGTCAGAAACTTTATACTATTTTAAATCAACAAGTAACATTACTATTTTATTACCTGAATCATAGTAGTTTGCTAACGGTTAAGTGTTTTCAGTTTCCTTTCGAAGAAATCCAACGGTTTATCAACTTTCTTGGAATGTTTAGTTCGGAAGTGACGCAGTAACTTTGATGGTTTCAGACTCTCACGTGACAATACTTCGTCGCAAATTACACATTGAGGTTTATTGTTCGTGACAGTAAAGCCATACATCAGGTGACTGTCGTCATAGTCTATTTCTTTTACGATTTTGATTCACTTCCGCCACTGCATCTTGTACCAGACGTGGAGGGCTGCACGGATCTTTTAAGAAACTTGTCCATTTTATGCTCGATCAGAACGAAGAGCGAAGGCAATAATCACGTACTTGCTGGCGTACTCGGACAAACGATTGTAGTGCCCAAAAACGCGCCAATAAGTCTCCGCTGACCCTTTCTCAGCCCCACGCATCTACCGCGGTAAAGAATTGTATCTCTGCCCGCAAAGCACTGAGACCTCTTTTCAGAATGTATTTGATTTGTCGATCAATATAAAGAAAATTAAGTACGTTGCAATTGAAATCGCTTACATACTTTTATTATGATTCTGGGGGTCGCCAGAATATTTTTACTTGGAAAGGGGCGCGTGTTCAAAAGGTTTAGCTGTTCAGTGTAGTGATTAAGCTGTCCACAAGTTTATGATCTTCTGACTGCGGCGAAAGAACTCATCACTTACGCAAAGAAAAGTGGCATTCTTAATACTCTTAATAGATCATTGGAATAATCCAACGATAGTCGCTGGAATAACTGGCCGACAATGTTAGAATCGATAGAAAGACAATTTTCTTGTTTGTACGAAAAGGCCTCTCAGAAAGGAGAAATAGCTCGAACTGAAGGAATTGGTATACACAGTGTGCTCCCTGCCGCCGTTGGATAAACAGCTGCAGCAGCAGGTCGTATACTCCTAGCTCACTCATTTGTTACATAGTTTAATTCATAATTTCTTTGCGTGTTTTTGGTACTTACATTGTTTAATTCATAAATTTCGGGCGTATTATAGTATTTGAGAGTTGTAGCATCGCGTTTTAGTACCTGAATAGTGTAAAATCGCGTAGTCTCCTTCCGCCGCCGAGCAGTGTGTCAGCAGTGCGCAAGTAGCAGCATTACTGCATTTACTAGGCAATCTTGTATTTTAATAACCGTTTAAATTTTGTGTCGATTTGTTTGCGCTCTCTGTATATTAGTTCAGACGTTCTTTGCACAACAGTTTTTAGCATGGATAGGGACTGCAACTGCTGTGTTCGGATGCAGGCTGAGTTTGCATCCCTTCGCTCCCAGATTCAGGCAGTGTTGGCTTCGGTCACACAGCTTGAGGCTGTTGCCAATGGGCATCACTGTGGGGGTCCGGATGGGGCTCTGTCGGGGACGGCCAGCTCGTCCCACGCATCCCCCGATCGGACTACGACTGTGGTTGCCCGGGATACTGCCCGCACTGAGGCTGATCCCTCACCTGTGGTAGAGTGGGAGGTCGTCTCAAGGTGTGGCAGGGGGCGAAAGACATTCCGGAGAGCTGAACGGGAGGCCTCTCCAGTTTGTCTGACGAACCGGTTTCAGGCTCTGTCTCAGGCTGATACTGATCTTCGGCCTGACATGGCTGCTTGTCCTGTTCCAGAGGTTGCCCCTCAGTCTGCAAGATCCGGGCGGTCGCAGAGGGTGGGCTTACTGGTAGTTGGGAGCTCCAACGTCAGGCGCGTAATGGGGCCCCTTAGGGATATGGCAGCAAGAGAGGGGAAGAAAACCAATGTGCACTCCGTGTGCATACCGGGGGGAGTCATTCCAGATGTGGAAAGGGTCCTTCCGGATGCCATGAAGGGTACAGGGTGCACCCATCTGCAGGTGGTCGCTCATGTCGGCACCAATGATGTGTGTCGCTATGGATCGGAGGAAATCCTCTCTGGCTTCCGGCGGCTATCTGATTTGGTGATGACTGCCAGTCTCGCTAGCGGGATGAAAGCAGAGCTCACCATCTGCAGCATCGTCGACAGGACTGACTGCGGACCTTTGGTACAGAGCCGAGTGGAGGGTCTAAATCAGAGGCTGAGACGGTTCTGCGACCGTGTGGGCTGCAGATTCCTCGACTTGCGCCATAGGGTGGTGGGGTTTCGGGTTCCGCTGGATAAGTCAGGAGTCCACTACACGCAACAAGCGGCTATCGGGTAGCAGGGGTTGTGTGGCGTGGGCTGGGCGGTTTTTTAGGTTAGACGGCCTTGGGCAAGTACAGAAAGGGCAACAGCCTCAAAGGGTGCGGGGCAAAGTCAGGACATGCGGGGACCAAGCAGCAATCGGTATTGTAATTGTAAACTATCGAAGCTGCGTTGGTCAAGTACCGCAACTTGAAGCGGTGATAGAAAGCACCGAAGCTGAAATCGTTATAGGTACAGAAAGCTGGCTGAAGCCAGAGATAAATTCTGCCGAAATTTTTACAAAGGCACAAACGCTGTTTGGAAAGGATAGATTGCATGCAGCCGGTGGAGGAGTGTTCGTCACTGTTAGTAGTAGTTTATCCTGTAGTGAAGTAGAAGTTGATAGTTCCTGTGAATTATTGTGGGTGGAGGTTAAACTCAACAACCGAGCTAGGTTAATAATTGGCTCCTTTTACCGACCTCCCGACTCAGCAGCATTAGTGGCAGAACAACTGAGAGAAAATTTGGAATACATTTCACATAAATTTTCTCAGCATGTTATAGTCTTACGTGGAGATTTCAATTTACCAGATATAGACTGGGACACTCAGATATTTAGGACGGGTGGTAGGGACAGAGCATCGAGTGACATTATACTGAGTGCACTATCCGAAAATTACCTCGAGCAATCAAACAGAGAACCGACTCGTGGAGATAACATCTTGGACCTACTGATAACAAACAGACCCGAACTTTTCGACTCTGTATGTGCAGAACAGGGAATCAGTGATCATAAGGCCGTTGCAGCATCCCTGAATATGGAAGTTAATAGGAATATAAAAAAAAGGAGGAAGGTTTATCTGTTTAGCAAGAGTAATAGAAGGCAGATTTCTGACTACCTAACAGATACAAACTAAAATTTCCGTTCCGACTCTGACAATGTTGAGTGTTTATGCAAAAAGTTCAAGGCAATCGTAAAATGCGTTTTAGACAGGTACGTGCCGAATAAAACTGTGTGGGACGGGAAAAACCCACCGTGGTACAACAACAAAGTTAGGAAACTACTGCGAAAGCAAAGAAAGCTTCACTCCAAGTTTAAACGCAGCCAAAACCTCTCAGACAAACAGAAGCTAAACGATGTCAAAGTTAGCGTAAGGAGGGCTATGCGTGAAGCGTTCGGTGAATTCGAAAGTAAAATTCTATGTACCGAATTGACAGAAAATCCTAGGAAGTTCTGGTCTTACGTTAAATCAATAAGTGGCTCGAAACAGCATATCCAGACACTCCGGGATGATGATGGCATTGAAACAGAGGATGACACGCGTAAAGCTGTTTCACAGAGGAAGACCGCACTGCAGTTCCTTCTCTAAATCGCACAAACGAAAAAATGGCTGACATCGAAAAAAGTGTCCAAGTTATAGAAAAGCAACTGGAATCACTCAACAGAGGAAAGTCCACTGGACCTGACGGGATACCAATTCGATTCTACACAGAGTACGCGAAAGTACTTGCCCCCCTTCTAACAGCCGTGTACAGCAAGTCTCTAGAGGAACGGAAGATTCCAAATGATTGGAAAAGAGCACAGGTAGTCCCAGTCTTCAAGAAGGGTCGTCGAGCAGATGCGCAAAACTATAGACCTATATCTCTGACGTCGATCTGTTGTAGAATTTTAGAACATGTTTTTTGCTCGAGTATCATGTCGTTTTTGGAAACCCAGAATCTACTATGTAGGAATCAACATGGATTCCGGAAACAGCGATCGTGTGAGACCCAACTCGCTTTATTTGTTCATGAGACCCAGAAAATATTAGATACAGACTCCCAGGTAGATGCTATTTTTCTTGACTTCCGGAAGGTGTTCGATACAGTTCCGCACTGTCGCCTGATAAACAAAGTAAGAGCCTACGGAATATCAGACCAGCTGTGTGGCTGGATTGAAGAGTTTTTAGCAAACAGAACACAGCATGTTGTTATCAATGGAGAGACGTCTACAGACGTTAAAGTAACCTCTGGCGTACCACAGGGGAGTGTTATGGGACCATTGCTTTTCACAATATATACATAAATGACCTAGTAGATAGTGTCGGAAGTTCCATGCGGCTTTTCGCGGATGATGCTGTAGTATACAGAGAAGTTCCAGCATTAGAAAATTGTAGCGAAATGCAGAAAGATCTGCAGCGGATAGGCACTTGGTGCAGGGAGTGGCAACTGACCCTTAACATAGACAAATGTAATGTATTGCGAATACATAGAAAGAAGGATCCTTTATTGTATGATTATATAATAGCGGAACAAACACTGGTAGCAGTTACTTCTGTAAAATATCTGGGAGTATGCGTGCGGAACGATTTGAAGTGGAATGATCATATAAAATTAATTGTTGGTAAGGCGGGTACCAGGTTGAGATTCATGGGGAGAGTCCTTAGAAAATGTAGTCCATCAACAAAGGAGGTGGCTTACAAAACACTCGTTCGACCTATACTTGAGTATTGCTCATCAGTGTGGGATCCGTACCAGATCGGGTTGACGGAGGAGATAGAGAAGATCCAAAGAAGAGCGGCGCGTTTCGTCACGGGGTTATTTGGTAACCGTGATAGCGTTACGGAGATGTTTAACAAAGTCAAGTGGCAGACTCTGCAAGAGAGGCGCTCTGCATCGCGGTGTAGCTTGCTCGCCAGGTTTCGAGAGGGTGCGGTTCTGGATGAGGTATCGAGTATATTGCTTCCCCCTACTTATACCTCCCGAGGAGATCACGAATGTAAAATTAGAGAGATTAGAGCGCGCACGGAGGCTTTCAGACAGTCGTTCTTCCCGCGAACCATACGCGACTGGAACAGGAAAGGGAGGTAATGACAGTGGCACATAAAGTGCCCTCCGCCACACACCGTTGGGTGGCTTACGGAGTATAAATGTAGATGTAGATGTAGGTGGTGAAAGAACTAGTTTCTCTTGTCACGGTATGGTGTTCTATTGCTGTAATTGTTACATGTTATCATTTATTTTATAGCTTTTAAAACAGGAGGGCTTTTGCAGCACTTCAAACGGGCAAGGAAGGAATTAAATCTGGAGAAGTCACTTACATGGCACTTGTATTGCCACGGAAGATGACAATAGTACATCCTTTGAGTCAGGCGTCGCAGGACAGAGAAGCCTCTGAAACAAGACTTCTACGGAAATGCCTCAAATTATACTTAGAGGAAACGTTAATTATCCAGAGATGCCACGAGATAGCTAGTTTTCTTTGCCCACCATTTCGTCATTTATACATTCTTTCTGAACATAAAAGGCGTGAAATTATGACAGAAGTATGACGTGCAATCCATTTACTGCTATGTTAAAATCTCCCCAGTGGTCAGTTTCAAAGGGAACTGGCGATTCTCAGTCGAAACCAGGGTCGGTCATAAAATCGAGTATAGCATCACAGGATCAGTCGACATTCCTTCGTTAAATAATAGCCGAATATATAAGAATACTTTATCAGATCGCCCGATCTAATTCATGAGCAACCTTGGCCGAGACCTGAAATTAAATGAAATCAAATACCTTCAACAACAGAACATTTGCTTTTATTTTCAATAAACTACCATATTCAGAGTAGGGCTCATAATGGCATGGATTTGGAAAGTGATGTATTACAGAGCTTTGAACTTCTTCAATCAGGTGAAAACCGTTATGTTGGAAGGGGCAATTCTTTCACCAAATTCCACAAAAACCCCGTTACCAGAGAAAGTAAAGAAGTTTGATATGTGGGCAATTGTCGATTATAGTCTTGGTCCAATAGATGAGATGAAGAGATATTTAAATCAAAACCGCTGCATGGAGCTCCGTTTCCTGTTGTTTGTAGTGACGGGACAGTTTTCGTTTATTGCACATTTTGTTGCGTGTCTTTGACTTACGTACACTGTTTCTCAAATTAGTTTTGAAATTTTTGAAGTGAAATACAACCCACTTTAATACCAGAGTATAGGCTCTGAGCACTATGGGACTTAACATCTCAGGTCATCAGTCCCCTAGAACTTAGAACTACTTAAACGTAACTAACCTAAGGACATCACACACATCCATGCCCGAGGCAGGATTCGAACCTGCGACCGTAGCGGACGCGCGGTTCCGGACTGTAGCACCTAGAACCGCTCGGCTACTCCGGCCGGCTCGAGATTATTCCTGAGCAGAAAAGCCAATATTGGCAGCTCTATTTCAGTCTCAGTTTATCATGTTTTAAAATTAGTATTTGGAAAAATATGTCATTTTATTCACAATTATCTTCATCGCAATTAGTATTCATTATCTTTGAAAACCGCTGAAACGACGTAGATGACGCTGAGACACGTAATTTAACATAAGACACCCGGGGCCGCAAATGTCGGGAAATACCCGAAAAGTGGATGAAAGATGTTGAACACGGAACGTGACCATATAACGTACCTCGCGGCACGTGCTCCGGTTGTGTCTGTCGATCTTACTTTCGACGGTAGGGGGCAGTGCCGCACATCACGCCAAGCCAAGTACTGACGTCGGTGAGGCTCCGGATTTGGTTGCTCCGCTATAGGGCGTGAGGCTCTGGGTTCGAATCGCGCGTGGCAAGAAGTATTTATTTCACTGGGTTCGAAAATTATGGGTTTACATTTAGATAACATTTATTATCTCATTTATCGGTCTCGCAGTCCCTGCAGGTTTATTGGAAAGAACAGTACAACAAAAAACTAGCATAATGTGTCACAACTAAATGACTATAAGCTTCCGAACTGCATCGTTACCAGTAAATGAACACCGAGCGAGGTGGCGCAGTGGTTAGCACACTGGACTCGCATTCGGGAGGACGACGGTTCAATCCAGTCTCCGGCCATCCTGATTTAGGTTTTCCGTGATTTCCCTAAATCGCTTCAGGCAAATGCCGGGATGGATCCTTTGAAAGGGCACGGCCGATTTCCTTCCCCATCCTTCCCTAACCCGAGCTTGCGCTCCGCCTCTAATGACCTCGTTGGCGACGGGACGTTAAACACTAAATCTCCTCTTCCTCTTCACCAGTAAATGACCCACGTTTTTCTTTGTTAAATAAAGTGTGTAAACAAAAAGGAAGGGACAAAAGGCCGCCCGTTGTGGCCGAGCGGTTCTAGGCGCTTCAGTCTGGAACCACGCGACCGCTACGGTCGCAGGTTCGATTCCTGCCTCTGGCATGGATGTGTGTGATGTCCTTAGATTAGTTAGGCTTAAGTAGTTCTAAGTCTAGGGGACTGATGACAGCTGTTAAGTCCCATAGTGTTCAGAGCCATTTGAACCAATTTTTTAAGGGACAAAAGTCAATGAACACAACATAACAGCTTTTGCTTGCTCAGACCGAGAACAATAATTTTGTAAGTTCTACAGTCACAAAAGATCACATTTACAAAAAAATAGTCGCCTAGCGGAGCGACGTGCAGCAGTGTATCGTACCGGCGCGGATAGGAGAGACGAGTACGACTGCTACATGTGCAGCGAGGTACGTCATCTGGTGACGTCACATGTATGTTCCACATTTATCATTCACTTTTCAGATATCTGCCTACATTTGCGATCCCATGTGTCTCATATTAAATTACTTGCTCAGTGTCATCTACGTCGTTTTGATATGTTTTAATTGTTAATAAGAATTACTTATACCTTAAAGCGAATTAAAATATGTATATCGTGTTCATTTTAACTGAAGACATTAAAAGAAACTACACATCGGATCAAAATAATTCCAATTTGTTTTTATCAGAGGGGGACATCCAACGATACAACATTCGAGCCCCGCCCCCTCCCCCAAGTGCAAGCGGGGAGAGGGGAAACTTTCAAATCTTCAATGAGAACCACAATTTTTTGTCAAAGATTAAGATACTGCGGCAAAATTTAGATACGTTCTGTCCGAAGCATTTTCTTCGTTTCTCCACAAATGGCGCTATAATCGGAGTAATAGAAATGGGTAGTACAACGAAAAATGAGTCCACAGTTGCAAATTATATTCACTCGATGATCTGCAAGCGCTTTAGCTGTTCATTGCAGATTTTGGCATTGTTTACACATCTTCGGAAATATAATTTAGGACATATTAAGATGATCTGAAAATGAGTCTGGGCCCGAACTTAATCGAGTAAATAAAGTAAGTAAAATTTGCAACTTTAGACTGGTTTTTCGTTGTACTGATTAACATAAGTTTCTGATATACAGCTATTCCCGCATGCTAGAAGGTCATAGAAATAGGTCCGCAGTCATAGCACGTGGGACACCACCTCCATACTGCGCAGGTAGGACGGACGAGTATTTCATAACTTCTAATAGGATACCCCAGTCGCAGCGTTGTATTCTTCCGTCGTACCGAATAGGGGACTAATCTATGAGCCACCGTGGCCGTGTAGCGAACTATGACGTATCATACGGGCTACCCCCTACAATGCGACCGTAGGTTACCTATCGTGCAGATGTCGAACAGATAACGGCTCTAAACGTTACAATACTTGCGCGGTGTTTATTGTCTGCACACCTACCTGTCATTTGTATAACAGACGTGCAAGTGGACGATGAAATGATCCTGGTTTACGGAGAATGTAGAAGAAATGTTGAGGTTTCTGTTGCCATGTATGCTGACAGTTCTCCAGAGAAAACTCGCTCTCTTTCGTTCTTTTACAAGGTTGTGATCGCCTTTATATCTGATGGCGGGGTACAGACCGGTATACTTTGGTGACTAACTGAACACCGCAATATAAATATTCTTCTTAATTTAAAGTCGTTTCATGCTGAAAGTAAGCGTGTGATGACAGTGCTACCAGCTACGTGCAATACACGCTGTCGACTTGTTTGACACTGCAGTAAATGATTTACTGACAATGATTTAATAACCAGCCATATCACATAACATAAATTTTGTCTTCCAAAAAATTAACTTTATTCTTTTTTGAAGCATGTGTTCATACTGTTGCCCATGGACTGAAAGGCACATTTAAAATCGCTGCTCGAAAGAACGATAAACATTTTTGATACGTTGGAGCATGTAGTAGCGATTCGACGACACATGTCGTCTGCCGTATTTGGGGCTTCGTCATAGGCTGCACCTTTGAATGCTCCCCAAAGAAAGAAATCAGAAATGGTTAAAATGGGTCTGAGCACTATGGGACTTAACATCTGAGGTCATCAGTCCCCTAGAACTTAGAACTACTTATACCTACCTAACCTAAGGACTTCACACACATCCATGGCCGAGGCAGGATTCGAACCTGCGACCGTAGCAGTCTCGTGGTTCCAGGCTGAAGCGCCTAGAACCTCTCGGCCACAGCGTCCGGCGAAAGAAATCGAGAGGAGTCAAATCGAGGGACCTCGTAGGCTATTTGAAAACAGAATTTATTACCATCCAGCATAAAGGAATGTTCTCATTCAGTATTTTTGTCGCAACATTTGTCGAGTGAGCTGTACAACCTTTGTGTTGCAACCACATATACTGTCGAATATCCTGTCGTACCTCTTCTAGAGGAACCGGCAGAATGTTCGTCAGAAACTGTGTGTTCGAATGTCCATTTAGTAAGCCTGAGATGAAGTAAGGTATCACAATATACTCGTAATATCCTATGGGGCCGCACTATTCGTTTATGCTCCATGGCCATTGATTTACATCTGACGATACTATTGTGGATTTTCGGCTGCCCAGTAGTGCATGACATGCAAATTTACATTAGCGTGGTTAGTAGACGTTGCTTCTTCGGTAAAGAGCTAAAGCTGGAAAAGCGGACGGTTGTCTCTCAGTTGCTGAAGAGCAAACTGCCAAAATTCCGTACGATATTCGAAATCACGGTCGTCGAGTGTCTGATCTAGTGACAGATGACAGGGGTGGAAATCCTGTCGATGCAGGATGCGAATGACACTCGTCTGGAAGATTCTACATTCCTTGGCAATATTTCTCGTACCACTGCACGGATTCATTACCGTCGTAGACAGAACAGCTTCCAGCTTCTCTGCGCTCTCTGCCAGTGGCAGTCTTCTTCCTTGTCCTATTATTGATGCCCAAGCAACCTGTCGGCACTAGCTTCTTAATAATTCGTGCAATTACTTTGCGCGTCGGACATTAGTGACTCGGGTAGATAGCCCTACACCGCTACACTGTTTTTTATGGCATTTCTTTTACATTCACCGTATAAAAGAAGATATTCAACTTCCCCTCATTGGTGAAGATGCTTACACGCAGAGGATGTTGAAACATAAATTAGTGGCTTGCAGTGCAGACAGGTAAACAGACAAATGTGTTGATTTTCTGACACAGCATAGCACGAGAGCTCTGCTTTGTGGAGTTTACACCGCTAACGCCAATTCCGCCCACCGTGCTGTCACATTCTAGGATATTTCTCAATTATTTTACGACAGTTTTCAACGTCAACATTAACAAAGGCTATATCACTGTAATTGTTCTCTCAAGAGGTATCGAATGCAGTTACAAAAAGAACAGATTTCAGTGGCTTATTACTGCAAATAATAAAAGATAGAAAGAAACACATTGCGCATGTCACTGGAGGAAAGTTCAAAGTTTTGACTCAGCTGCACTGGTGGTTTTTTTTCAACTCCGCGGTCGATTCAGCAAGAAGCCGCCGCTGCACGAACAGATTTGTGACTGGCATACCATATTCTTGGAAGCTGGTTGCATGTGCAAAGAGAAGAACACTGTATGGTCAGGCACATCTGCTAAAAACGTCGAGCGAATTGGAGATGCGTTCACACGGCAGCCGTCGGAAGTCTCCAATACTTACTCAATCAACGGTGTGGCGTGTTCTGAAACGACGCCTACATATGAAGCTTTACAAGTTTTACTTAGTGCAGCATTTGCGTCCGGGCGACCATAGCAGAAGATACGAATTTTGCATTTCAGTTCTGTAGGATATGGCAGATGACACTTTCGCCGAACGACTCATCTTACCTGGCAAAGTAAACCGCCATAATGTAAGATTTCGAGGATCACAAAATCCTGACGTCGTCATCGAACATGAAAGAGACTCACCGAAACAAAATGTGTTTGCGCCGTTTCTGTTCAAAAAGCTTTTAGTTTCCTTTTTTCCTGAGGAAACTGTGACAGTCATGTCATACCTGAAGATGCTGCAAAATTGGTTGTTTCCTCAACTTCACGAAGACTCCAACGATTTCATTTTTATACATGACGGCGCCCCGCCTCAGTTTCACCTCGAGCTTCTGCGTTATCTTAACACCACGCGACAATGTTGGATTGGAAGAGAGGGGCAACAAGATGTTGTTCATTGAGTTTGGCCTCCAGGGTCACCAGACCTAACACTTTGAGATTTTTTTCTGTGGGGACACATAAAAGACACCGTCCATGTGCCACCTGTGGCAACTACTCCTCAATAGCTGAGAAATCGAACTGTTGCAAATGTTAGTTCAATAAACACGAAACTGTTGACTCAATAAACAGGGACACGTTAATTTGCATGTGGCATGAAAAGGACTACCGTTTCGCTGTTTCTCAAGCAACCTTTCTCTATCCAATGACATGCGCGAAGTGTTTCTGCGGCCAGCTGTGTTGAATTACCCTCGTAAGGAAAGTTACGATTTCAACTATGACGATACTCGACTGCCGCTAGATTGGAGCTACTCGTCTGGATGGAGCTAAGACCAGGCGGCCTCACACGTGAATCGTGTCGCCGACCCTGGGGCTTTGGGCTGCTTCAGCCAGCCCCAATCCACCGCGCTATGCTTACTGCATCACAGTGTGGTTTCGCGAAGCAGGAAATCAAGAAGGACGTATCCAAAATGTTCTGACGCCAGACTTAGAGGAAAATGTGATTAACACTGTGGAACATTCTCCATGACATTTGTTACTACCCTTATCACTTAGAGCAGGGGCGTGCAGGAATTCTGCACGTGTGCGGTGCACATGCACGTGTGCAGTTAACAGGTGTTCTCCGTGCACACAGGGGCAAGCTGGCCACCCGCTTCTCTCCCCTCCCCACCATACCGTCTCTCCGCTTCTTCCTCTGTAATGCGTTTTGTTTCCTGGCCTGCTTTATTGAATGAAGGAATAAGGGTAGTAGGAGTGCTTGAAAGTAATCATCGTTTGAAAGAGTACCTATTACCTACGATAAGTTTTATTTAATTATCACAGGTGGAGTTTACAATACGTTTAATGTCTGGAACAAAATTTCTACATACAGACAAACGCAAACAGTTACGCAAATTTTCGTTACTGATGTGTGCTCTTAACCGAGACATTAATTTTCATAACAGAAAAAAATCTCTCACAAACGTATGTCGAGCCAAACATTGACATTATCTTCGCGGCTTCACGATGGAGACGAGGAAACTTGCTGTGGAAAGTCGTGATAAAAATCTATCACACGTCTTGCCAAAAGGAACCTGTCTCTCAGACGAGAATTACGCAGTAGACCTATTAATTCCATTTGCAAACTGGGATGAATATCATCTACAGAAACAGCAGATTGTCTCTAGAACTATTCAAAACCTTGGGATAAGTAAGATATATCCCCAAATCGCTTGAGAAATTCCTCTTTTATTGCAATAAGAACGGCAACATACTGAAATTTATTATAATGGCGTTCAATATTAAACTTCCGCTGACCAGCGAGAATACTGTCACATATTATACATTTCCAATTTTCACGTTTTTGCACACAGAAAAAATGATTCTCCCATTTCTTTTTAAAAGATAGCAAATCTCCAATTCTCCGTTTCCTTGATTCACTCTGCATTTACCGGTTACTGAAATTCACTACGTAGTGGTCGCTTCCCTTCAACGTCCGCAGCTTAGCCTGGAACTACACTGCGGCAACCTGCCGGCTGTCGCCACTGCTCCGTTCGACGATTGCACGCGAGCAGCACACGTGCAGCGCTGTGTGCTCATGAGCCGCGTGCAACGTTTGCCCGCCCCTGACTTAGAGCGTGTGCACGAATTACTAGCGGCAGATTTCCCAAGTCGGGAGCTGTTTTGTCACTGGTTTCTTCGCCAGGCAACCAAGATTCCAGGATCTGTGTAATCCATCCTATTCACAGATGTCACCCTACCGTGGAATGATATCTTCAACTTTCATGACAGTCATCTGTGGGATAGTACGTAGGAGCCCCATGGTACGGTGACATTGAATCATCAGCATTGGCGCAACCGGAATGTATGGGCTAGATAATTGGCGACCGTATTTTGGGACCAGTCATCCTCTCATGTCACCTAATAGGCATTTCTTGCGGATGACGTTGCCTCCCCTGCTGGAAGAAGGACCATTGATTGTTCGAGGGTTATGTAGCTGCTACGTGATGGTGCTCCCGCTCATTTCGCCGTTTACGTCCGGACGCATCTCAATCGTGACTTCCCTGGTCGATGGCTCGAACGAGGGGGTCCAGCTGCAAGCCCTGCTCTATCACCGGATTTAAACTCGTGCGATTTCTGCTTAGGGGCCCAGCTCAAAACTATCGTGTATGCAGAGCCCATTCCAGATGTGGAGACACTAGAGCAGCGTATTAATGCAGCCTTCGACACTGTTCGGATGCAGCCTGGCCGATGTGAACGAGTAAGACGGAACTCACTACGGCGCGTACACGAATGCGCTGAGGCACTTGGAAACCATTTTCACCACACACTGTAACTGTGGCTGCGTGGTAGAGAACGTATTAGACTCCAAACTCTGTAACAATCTATGACTGAATAAATGGTCTCTAGCTTGCAAACCATGCATTTCCGGACGTAAGTTAATTACACGTTTTTGTTCCATATCATCTCATCGATTATTTCCTAGAGTTTGTACACTGTGAAAAATATCGACCTATACACCAATCTGTTGTGCGTAAGGGTGAAAAAGTTTTTAAGTAGTCCTTGAATAGGTAATACATAAAGTCATTAACAAGCCACTTTGGAGTTATATTTACCAAGAAAAAATTAAAAAGCCCAATCAGAATTTTCTATCAGGGAACCAAATTATCTCTTAAACTGCCCAAAGAGATGGAAAAGTTACTAAAATACGACACATGACAGTAAATTCTCACAACGTAAGGCTCTTACAAGAAAAGCATGTGCCATGATTGGCAATGTATGATAGTAAAACCTTGTCATTCTCCTGACGTCATTTCACTTATCACAGGGCTATGCTATCTGTTTCCCTCACAAGCGACTAATTATCCAATTGCGTTCAGCTAGAAGCTAGACATTCTCATTGCTAAGAAGGCAAGATGATGTCATAAAAAAATACACTTAATGGCTTAACTCATATGGCTTCTATATTACATACCACTATTATTTTTGCTCAAAAAAAAAAGTTCAAATATGTGTGAAATCTTAAGGGACTTAACTGCTAAGGTCATCAGTCCCTAAGCTTACACACTACTTAACCTAACCTCCACCGGGACCAGCCGCACAGTCTGACTGCAGCGCCTTAGACCGCTCCGCTTATGTTTGCTCAATGCATGTAATGCCTGTTGGTCGGTCTTCATCCTCAGTTCATTGAATACTACTTTTTGCGAAAGGCGGGCTGTAAGGATGATACATTGGTTGGTTACGTGGCGCCATCTATGTGAATCACGTATATAAACTTTAAAGGAAGTAAACCACTTCAAATTTGCATGACAAGTACATAAAATGAAACATAAGTAAAATTCTTACATTGTCGTCCGACTTATTTCATATTTGCCATCAAGAAATAAAATTTCCATGTTCACTCCTTGTGAGTCCGTCATTATTATTAAAACATTTAAATTACGTCAGGTGGATAAAACAATTAAAAAAATTTTTTTTGTTAATTTTGTTGTTGTTGCTGTGGTCTTCAGTCCTGAGACTGGTTTGACGCAGCTCTCCATGCTACTCTCTCCTGTGCAAGCTTCTTCATCTCCCAGTACCTACTGCAACCTACATCCTTCTGAATCTGCTTAGTGTATTCATCTCTTGGTCTCCCTCTACGATTTTTACCCTCCATGCTGCCCTCCAATACTAAATTGGTGATCCCTCGATGTCTCAGAACATGTCCTACCAACCGATCCCTTCTTCTAGTCAAGTTGTGCCACAAGCTCCTCTCCTCCCCAATTCTATTCAATACCACCACATTAGTTATGTGATCTACCCATCTAATCTTCAGCATTCTTCTGTAGCACCACATTTCGAAAGCTTCTATTCTCTTCTTGTCTAAACTATTAATTGTCCACGTTTCACTTCCATACATGGCTACGCTCCATACAAATACTTTCAGAAACGACTTCCTGACATCTAAATCTATACTCGATGTTAACAAATTCTTCTTCAGAAACGCTTTCCTTGCCATTGCCAGTCTACATTTTATATCCTCTCTACTTCAACCATCATCAGTTCTTTTGCTCCCCAAATAGCAAAACTCCTTTACTACTTTAAGTGTCTCATTTCCTAATCTAATACCCTCAGCATCACCCGACTTAATTCGACTACATTCCATTATCCTCGTTTTGTTTTTGTTGATGTTCATCTTATATCCTCCTTTCAAGACACCGTCCATTCCGTTCAACTGCTCTTCGAAGTCCTTTGCTGTCTCTGACAGAATTACAATGTCATCGGCGAACCTCAAAGTTTTTATTTCTTCTCCATGGATTTTAATACCTACTCCGAACTTTTCTTTTGCTTCCTTTATTGATTGCTCAATATTCAGATTGAATAACATCTGGGATAGGCTACAACCCTGTCTCACACCCTTGCCAACCACTGCTTCCCTTTCATACCCCTCGACTCTTATAACTGCCATCTGCTTTCTGTACAAATTGTAAATAGCATTTCGCTCCCTGTATGTTACCCCAGCCACCTTCAGAATTTGAAAGAGAGTATTCCAGTTAACATTGTCAAAAGCTTTCTCCAAGTCTACAAATGCTAGAAACGTAGGTTTGCCTTTCCTTAATCTTTCTTCTAAGATAAGTCGTAGGGTCAGTATTGCCTCACGTGTTCCAACATTTCTACGGAACCCAACTGATCTTCCCCGAGGTCGGCTTCTATCAGTTTTTCCTTTCGTCTGTAAAGAATTCGCGTTAGTATTTGGCAGTTGTGACATATTAAACTGATAGTTCAGTAATTTTCACATCTGTCAACACCTGCTTTCTTTGGGTTTGGAATTATTATATTCTTCTTGAAGTCTGAGGGTTTTTCGCCTGCCTCATACATCTTGCTCAGCAGATGGTATAGTTTTGTCAGGGCTGGCTCTCCCACGGCTGTCAGTAGTTCTAATGGAATGTTGTCTACTCCGGGGGCCTTGTTTCGACTCAGGTCTTTCAGTGCTCTGTCAAACTCGTTACGCAGTATCATATCTCCCATTTCATCTTCATCTACCTCCTCTTCCATTTTCATAATATTGCCCCTAAGTACGTCACCCTTGTATAGACCCTCTATATACTCCTTCCACCTTTCTGCTTTCCCTTCTTTGCTTAGAACTGGGTTTCCATCAAAGCTCTTGATATTTATAAAACACAAGAAGACACGTGCTGTATACACCTATTAGTTGATATGGCTTAAGTATATTTATCTTTATCACTGAGCAAAAATATTAGTGGTATGTAATATACAAACCATATGAGTCAAGCCATTAATTGTAACTTTTTATGACATCATCTAACTATGTACTTCTTGTATTCTTAACATTGAGAATGGTTAGCTTCTAGCTGAAATCGAGATCTGCCAATAAAATTTTATAAGAACGACTGATTGCTGCAGTCTATAATTTACAAGTCAATATAACAGTCGCTGAGTGCAACAGCTTTTGGAATGGAAGGTAACCTGATAAATGAATGGTAATATACACTATATGCACGTATAACCGTGCAACGATTTTTCTCAGTAACGCAGAGTTGCTGTTTCTGATTTTTGAGCCAATCGAGCCTGACCGACCGCCGTGTCATCCTCTGTCGGTCGAGTAGCTCCTCAGTTAGCCTCACGAGGCTGAGTACGCCGTGTACCAGTCCTCCCACCAAGGAAAAATCCTTGCCAGTACTGGGAATCGAATCCGCATCCTACACAGGGCAGGCAGTCGTGCTGATCACTCAGGTACAAGGGCAGACATTTTCACAGTATTATGATTGTCTATATTACTGTGACTTGGTCCGTAGATGAGTAAATAAAATGAATCCTCTCATTGTGTTTCGTGCAAGAAATGGGGTATCACTCTTCTCAAAAGTATTCTTGGCATTTACTAATTATGATAGTATGGAATACTTACGCACTGTAGTGTCAATTCATTGTTTTAATTCTGAGCTGAATATTCTCCTTTGAATATGGCTCTTAGTGATATCGACATTTGAAAGCTGATCTTCATACAAACTTTGTAATATGTATCTTGTTACATATTACAAAAATTTTGGAACACCCTGTCAGATATGTTTGGCCCTAGGATGTCTCTCCGCCTATGCATATTATAGTGAATATGCCTTACTTTATCTTCTTCTTAGCTCTGAACTAGTTTAAACCATATATTTCCAGACACCCTATAATGAATGTCGTGGGAGTGTATGTTCAATTTCTTACGTGTGGTCCGTTCTATTGTTCTAACTTTGTCCCTTAGCATCTACACTTCTGTTTTATCTTAGCAATAAAATTTTGTGGCTGATCTCTCTTAGATGCTAGCTTATCCTGGATTTTGGTACCAAAAATATGGAAGCAAAAGACAAGACAGGATGCCCATACAGCATGTATATGGCTACCCTGACATGTGTGTTCTGATTCCTTATTGCTGTATTGACAAGCAATGTGTTACCTTCATATTTTTCTATTTCATCATGTAAGTCTCCAGCCATTAATTATCACCGATTTGTACTTATTAATTTCTATTACGCAATGATGTACTGTTCACCCTTACAGTATTTGACTATATGTTACTGTTACCATATTGACTTACGTTATAACTAAGAACATTGCATTTCATCTTGGGGATTTTCTGTAACCTTATGTCTATCGCTCTTTATTTTGTACTCAGCTGATGAGCACTAATACGTTATTTCTGTTCGGCGTCCTTCGTACTTACGACAAAATGATCTGTGATGATGGACTCATCTAATTCGACAACAGTAATTATTATTTCTCTTCCCGAATTAAATTGTCAGTTTCCTTAAGTAGTCTTTTTCGCAGTTCCATAATTACAATAGTATGGGTTACATATGTGCTGGAATTTTAATCTGTTGTTCTAATTGTGAGTTACTCTTATCTTCACTGATACAGCTCTTAGTGTCTTTCATATTCGAACGCTGATAGTTCATTAAAATAATTTGGTTTGTGCCATGTTTTGTATACACTGAAGACCGGAAGAAACTGGTACACCCCCCTAATATCGTGTAGGGCCCCCGAGAGCACGCAGAAGTGCCACAACACGGCGTGGCATAGGCTCGACTGATGTCTGGAGTAGTGCTGCAGGGAACTGACACCATTAATCCTGTAGGCCTGCAAATAAATCCGTAAGAGCACGAGGGGATGGAGATCTCTTCTGTGTATCGCGTTGCAAGGCATCCCAGAGATGCTCAATAATGTTCATGTCGAGAGACCAGCGGAAGTGTTTAAACTTAGAAGAGTGTTCCCCGAGCCACTCTGTAGAAATTCTGGACATGTGGGGTCTCGCATTGTCTTGCTGAAATTGACCAAATCCGTCGCAATGCGCAATGGACATGAATGGATGTCGGTGATCAGACAGGATGCTTACGTATGTGTCACCTGTCAGAGTCGTATCTAGACGTATCTTGGGTCCCATATCACTCCAACTCCACACACCCCACACTATTGCAGAACCTCCACCAGCTTGAATAGTCCCCTGCTGACATGAAGTGTCCATGGATTCATGAGGTTGTCTCCACACCGTACACCTCCATTCGATCGATACAATTTGTAGAGAGACTCGTCCGACCAGGCAACATGTTTCCAGTCATCAAAAGGCCATTGTGTCGTGCAGTCATCAAGAGTACGTAAGTGGACCTTCGGCTCCGAAAGCCCACATCGATGATGTTTCGTTGAATGGTTCGCACGCTGACAGTTGATGATGTCCAGCACTGAAATCTGCAGCAATCTGCGCAAGGCTTGCACTTCTGTCACGATAAACGATTCTATTTAGCCGTCGTTGGTCCCGTTATTGCAGATTATTTTTCCGCCCGCTGCTATGTCGGAGATTTAATGTTTCACCGGAATCCTGATATTCACGTCACACTCTTGAAATGGTCGTACGGGAAGATCCCCATTTAATCGCTACCTCGGAGATGGTGTTTCCCATCGCTCGTGCGCCTAATTTAACACCACGTCTAAACTCACTTAAATCCTGATAACCCGCCTTTATAGCAGAAGTAACCGATCTAACAACTTCACGAGACACTTGCTGTCTTATAGGCGTTGTCGGCCGCAACGCCGTATTCTGCCTGTTTACACATC